>NC_050577.1:138760081-140242581 GCF_011100635.1 Trichosurus vulpecula | reverse complement strand
CTTCTATCCAATCATATTCTTTTCCATCATCTTTGATACTTTGAATGTTGTAACCAATCATACTGTTTTATGCTTCCTCTTCTTCATTTTCTTATACTTCCCAAAACTACATAAAGGCTAGGAAGCCCTACCTCATGGTCTTTTCACTGACTGGAGTCTAGAGAATCTATTTATTAGTAATTACTATCTTTATCAATAAACTGAATGTGCTTGGAACTTTGTGCCTCAGTTTACTTCAATTTCAATCACAGTAACAGCAAGAACAAGAAATAGTGGGACTGAGGATCTGATGCCTCTGGCAATTACTGCCTCTGTGACTGGGCAAGCAGTAACTTCCATGGACCTCAGCTTCCCCATCTATAAAAGTAGGGGTTTGGACTAGATGGCCTCAGGGTCTGTTTTAGATCTAAAGCCTTGACCTTATGAATGATAATGTGGGACCTATGTAACAAACAGCCTAAACATGTGAGAATTATCTATTTCTATATCCCCTTTGCCAAAGGTCAGCTATGGCCTCCCCTTAAAACAATCAAAATAGTCCCAAGATTCCTTAGGTGGATTCAATTTTTGTTCTTATAATGAGCTCATTGTTAGATTCAAAGTACTCAGATTACCCTCCAAAGATCACAAGGCATGTTGCCAAAATTATCCTTTTTGCAACATAAAAAATAATCCATTTTGATACTCTGCAGGCAGAAATAGCAAGAATATTTAAAGAGAGGAAAAAAGGGACCATGGGAAGAATTGCTTTTTAGCCACTGAAGAGATCTGTATTTGGTCTTCTGGCACCAAGGAAAGCTTTCCAAGGAGACATATGTTAACGCTATGAGGTCTAACACATTTCATTACTCAGATAAACACAACTAGGTGAAAATGAATTGCTAAGTGCAATGTCCAAAGCCTCAAGTCAGATAATTCACCTGATGTTTTAACCTGGATTTCTGAAGCTGTAGTGCAGAGACCTGTGTCTCAAATATAAGACTGAGGAATTGCTCATTGGAAAAGGGCAGGCCTCAGAGGCACAGTAACTAACAGAGACACATTCCAAAGACTTGATGGAATATCTTGGTGAAAATGTGACAGTAGTAGGTTCTTCAGTGATCCTTGATGCCTAGAAGATGGAGGGATTGTACATGGCACCTTCCAGTTCTATAGAGTCTGACCCTTTCTCCTGAACAGAAAAACAAACTAGTGTCACGGTGACCTGTCTCCTCACCCTAGTGAGACTAGGACACCATGGTGTGTTTAGAAGGTAGTACAGTATAGCAGGAAGAGCGCTTGTGCTCCAATGTAAGACTTAAGTTTGAATCTCAGCTCAGACCCTAGCTTTAAATCTTCACAAGTCATTTAGCCTCATCTATAAAACAGATAATAACCCTAGGCCTGGTTTCATCACAAGGAAATTTGGTACAAAGGTCTTTGTAAAATGATAAGTACTGAACAGGGCAGCTAGATGGTGCAGCGGATAGAGTGCTGGGACCTGGAGTCAAGAAGACTCATCTTCCTGCCTTCAAATCAGATCTCAGACACTTACAAGCTGTGTGACCCTGGCAAGTCATTTAACCATGTTTGCCTCAGTTTCCTCACCTGTAAAAGGATCTGGAGAAAGAAATGGCAAACCACTCCAGTATCTTTGCCAAGAAAACCAAAGAGTCAGACACAACTGAAATGACTGAACAACAAAAAATACTAAACGAATGTGAGTCATTATCATTATTCAGTGAGGGGCCTGAATTGTAGCTGAAGGGGAAAGAATACTGGATTTGGAGGTAAAGGACCTATGTTCAAATCCTAGCTCTATTTCTTATTATCAGCATAACCCTGAGCAAATCCCTTAACCTTTGGGACCTGTTTCTTCACCTGTAAAATGACGTGCTTAGGCCAAATGACTTCCAATACTTTTTCATGCAATTCAACAAACATTAATTAAGTACTCACAACCATGCAGTCCTTAGTATTTAACCATCATCTAGCTTTTATTGAGGTACATTACTTCGAATGGGGGGAAAAAAGAAAATACAGATATTAACTAACTGGACATCAAAAGCAATTAAATATGGAGACTAGATTACCTCTGAGTTCCCTTCCACCTCTGAGATATTTCAAGAAGGGGGAAGGAGAGAGGGAGGTGAAGTGCTTCAAAAAGAGGGGAGGGGAGAGGTAGAGGAGAAGAAAGAATAGAGGGAATTAAGAGGGAGAGCAGAAGAGAGATTAAGAGGAGATGGGAGAGGGGTTCTAGTTCTCTACCCCACAGTATTTTTGCCATATGCTTTGCTGACCAGAACCTACCTACTCCTGGACTTCTTGTTCTAGGAACTATAATCATTCAATCTCTCAGCCATATGTTTTTGGACAGGTAATGGTCTCCATTGTTAGGAAGACATCCATCCTCACCTCTAACTTATAGAATCCCTGGCTTCCTTCAAACTATAGTTCAGGTATAATCTCTCCCACAGAGCCTTTCCTGACCCTTAGTTCATACTGTTCTCCCTCCCAGATGATGCTTCCAACCACCCACGCTGGTCATCTTTCATCTGCTTTGATGCAGCACTCCTGGACCAGATGCCCTCCAGAGACCAATTGCTGGAAGGATTAATTGATTTAACTGTGGAACTCCCAAACTGGGACTAAGCTACATTGATTGGTAAGTCAGTCTCAGATATCATGTCATGTTTCCACCCACAATTTTCTTTCTATCTGCTCTCTCAGTGTATACATCTACTTTCTCTAGTTCTTGTTCAAGCACTGTATTTAAATCAACCAATAAATAGTACTAAAAAGGACATGTCAATCATCTCCCCTATGACTTTACTCGCCATCTCTGTGATTCCTGAGAACAAAACACTTCTTCCTAGCCACCACTCCACAATATGTATTCTCTCCCCCTATTAAAATATAAGCTCCTTGAGGGCAGTCACTGTCCTGCTTTTTTGGTACCCCAGCATGTGGTGCAGTGCTTAGTACATACAAATGTTGTAAAACTGCATTTCATTTACTCATTTATCCTCCCTTATGAAATTATTTTATATGTACTTTGTATTTACTTGTTTAGGTTCATATTATATACATTCCCAGCAGTAGAGTGTAAGCTCAATGAAGGTAGGAATGGCTTCATTTTTTTCCATTGTATCCTCAGTGCCTAGCAGGGTGTCCATAGCAGACATTTAATAAATGTCTTAGAGTTGAATCAATGAGAAATTTCGTCTGAATTTTGAAGACTGGATAAGATTTAGATAAGCAGAAGAATGAAGATGATAAGGCTATGAATGAGATCAAGAGAAGTTAATGCGACAGTAAATAAGCCAGTTGGGTTACAATTCAGAATTCACACAGGAGAATAACAGGAGACAAAAGTGGAAAAGTGAGGCCTACAACACCAAGATTCCAAATTTGGATTCCAATCAAGCCCCTAAGAGTAATAATTATTTACGTCACCTTATCATTGTATGTCCTTCAGGAGGTAGCACAATACCTTGGCACAGGATAAACATTGAATAAATACGTTAGTTGTTCCTTGATCTTCTCTTAGACTCTCTATGTACTATCTATGTAAATTTGGCTAGGTCAACTTTCAATAGCTGAAATATACCCCTTCCACATCTCTGCATATTACTGTCCAGGCTTAAAGTGATCTCTTCCTCATCAGATTTTATTCTAGCACTCTCTTTCCTTTGCTCTTACCACACTCTACCTTCTATTTTATGTATGTATGTATGTATGTGTATATGTGTGTGTATTATATGTAATATGTCTGTACATGTGTATACACACACACACACACATACACACATACAAATGTCTGTATAAACTGCCCCTCCCCCCATTAAATTACAGGAAATCTCTTCAAGGCAGAAATGATATGCTTTTTCATTTTTGAACCTGCCCTGGTCAGCACTGTACCTTGTATATAGCACACACTTAGAGTTTATGAACTTAATTGAATCTGTTGAACTGACAGTAGGTCTTTGAGCTTAGATATGATATGGCCAAAGAAGTATCTTAAGAATTTTAAGCACTGTGTAGTATAGATTTGAAGAAGGAAAGGCTAGAGACAGGGGAACCATTTAGGATGATATTGCACCAATCAGGAAAGAAGCAATAGGAATTTTAACAAGCACTGGTCTGATAATAAAGGTAATGAAAAAGAATAAATGAGTGTTTGTTTTTTAAATCAAGAGGATTTTGTAATTTGGAAGAGTGATTTGTAAAAAGGTGACATAGGAAAAAAAACAAACACAAAAGAATGACCTTAATTCATCCTGGGACCAAGAACAATGCAAAGAAATATGTGAAAGAAAATAAAATTTCTCTTCAAACTTATCTTCTTGGTACCTGTAAAGTGGAGGCCATATTAAAGAATATCACATTATTTTGAGACATCTGTAAAACTTAAATATGTTTTAGGGCACGGTCACCTTAATTTTCAACTTCCTTGAAATTATCTCCAAATTAGATTGGGAACGTTCTGCAAGCTCTATGTTTAATAAATTAGGTAATTAAGAATACCATGGAAACTACAAAATTAGCACTTAGAGAGAGTAAGTGAAAGTAAGGTGCTAAATACCTACCAATCTGTAGAGTTCTGTGATGCTAATATCCTCAGGGTCCACCATTGCATATTCCTTTCGAGGCACCAAATCTAATCCAAGTTGTCTGGAAAACAAGATATAGAAATTTAGGAGTTGCCTCTACAGAACAGACTAGAAATGTATATTTTCTTATAGTGCTTTAAATTTAGCTATATTCTCCACTACGGTGACTGCAGCCATTCTCTTATATGTGTTAGTCTCAAGCAGTTTCTCTACCTAGAGTAAGAATCAGTAGCATAAGTCAACAAGAAAAGCCAAGAAATTACTACTAAATGTAAAAAGCTGATATTGTCAATGAAGCATCCCCGTCACTGGGGATGTCACTTTCCTAGGTCAAATACATAAGGAAAGTAAAAATGGTATATGATTTAGTGAGAAGGATGGGGAAAGTAACCCAGTGACAGATAAGAACCTCTCTGGAGAGGTGGTCAACTCAGGGCATAAGCGAAGAATTGTGGATTAACAGAAGAATAAACTCCAAAGACTTTGAAAGTAGCATCAAGCAAAACAAATAATCCAAATAAGGCCTCAAGAAATGAGTGGGTTATATGATGGTTCTATCATCATCGATGGTGAAAAATTTCTAGAAATCTTGATAACATGAAATGGACCAGTTTTTGTAAAAAATGATTTGAAAGACAAAGTATTGCTTCATGATGGAAAAAAAAAGAAATCTTGACAGATCTTTTCTATTTGGGGGAGGGGGATCTGCCTGTTGTCCTTCTTCTAGTTTTATTATTGAGATATCTCAGAATGATCTTCCTTAGTTGGGTCTCTTACTAATTACTCTACAAACCTGTATTTCCCTCTAGTGTAAATCACTAGGCAGTATTACTCAGAATCTTTTATCATAAAGTTTATATATTTATGACCTAAAGTAGGGTTGCCTTTGGAGGTCCCATCTCACCACATAGCAAACATGAAATGCATGATGGCTGAAGTGGTTTTGAAGGGTCTTTTGGTCTCCTCATGATGATTCATTTATATCAGTTAGATAATTAGCAAATATGTGTTACATTGTGTATATATTCATAAAAGTGTCAAGAGGCAAAACGGCCTAGGACAGGGGTGGGGAACCTGTAGCCTCGAGGCCACATGTGGCCCTCTAGGTCCTCAAGTGTGGCCCTTTGACTGAATCAAAACTTTACAGAACAAATCCCCTTTATAAAAGGATTTCTTCTGCAAAACTTGGACTCAGTCAAATGGCCATAACCAAGGACCTAGAAAGCCACATGTGGCCTAGAGGCTGCAGGTTCCCCTCCCCTAGCTAGGGGAAAGAATATTAAACTTGTAGTCAGAAGAGACCTGATTTAAACTTTTGGCACTTACTAGATACAATACTATAGGTAAGTCATCCACCTCCTAAGCCTCAGTTTCCTCATATGTAGGATGAGGAAATTATAAATCTAACACTCAGGTCAAAATGTCATCACAAAGCTCTATTAGATAATGTACATAACGTATTTTGCAAACCTTAAAGAATTATGTTAGCCTTAAGGAATAAATGTTAGCTATTATTATATGTTATGTTCCTCTCAACACCTACTAGATGGTCAACTCTATAAGAACATGTCCTATTGATCTGAAACTTACCCCAAGGGATAGCACAATGCTTTGTACATAGGACTTTAACAAATGACCAAAGAATGAATGAATACTCTTTATACTCTACTTCCACCTGGTAAAAAGACTACTTTATCATGCCCATTCCCATTCTCATCAACCCATAAAAGTGCTTCCCATTTTATAGCATTTCAAACTCTAACCTGAAAGTTAAAAAGCTGGACTGAACAGCCATATTTAATTTAGGGTAGCTATGTGTCTAAGTTTCTTATTAAACATGTTCTGGTCCATTTTATCTTGTTTAGAAAATCAGTTCCTAGAGGAACTATCTACACTTGCAAGGCACTCACTTAAAAGAAATATATGTAATAAAGAAAAACAACAAAATGTGTGCCACTTTAGACATAGGATTATGGAAAGGAGAAAATAAATTACCTTTATAGGAAATATAATCTTTATCTACAAAATTCACCCATTAGGCAGGTAACATAAGTAGATTACACTATTCATTTTATGCTTTGATACCTGTTACCTATTGTTTAAAAAAGAATTATCCCAAAATGGCCAAAACGCAGCTGAGTGATTATATGCATCAAAAAAAGAATTATTATTCAGTCAAAAATAACTTTCCTTCCTACTTATCACCTGAATTGCCTTTTGCCTCTGACTTTATCTTTATTCTTTAAATTGAAAAAGAGATCAATCCTTCCCTTGTATCCATTTCTGAAATTGCTTTTAATATGACAATCTATTTAACTCTGTTGTTAATAAATCAAACCTCTTTCAATATATCTAATATACTGATATGAACTAACGGCATTCACTTTCATAACATTTAGATTTGCATTTTAGATTACACTGAATTGAACCTTGGAGGTCAGGCAGTCTGACTCCTTAACTGTCTGTTTATTGGCCATGAGAAGTTTACTGGCTTGCTCATGGTCCCTAAGGTAGTCCAGTAGCCAACCAGGGATTCACACCTAGGCCTTGTATCTTCAAATTCAGCATTCTTTCCACTGTACCACATTTTGTAATATCCCTTTCCCACCCTTTACGAATGTGAGCTCTCTGTTTAACCCAGGGAAGAGCCACCAACATAGTCAGAATTTGGTAGTCTAGACCAGGGGTGGGGAACCTGCAGCTTCCAGGCCACATGTAACCTTTTAGATCCTTGGGTGTGGCTGTTTGACTGAGTCTAAGTTTTACAGAACAAATCCTTTTATTAAGGGGATTTGTTCTGAGAAGTTTGGATTCAGTTAAAGGGCCACACTTGAGGACCTAGAGGGCTACATGTAGCCTCGAGGCCACAGGTTCCCCATTCCTGGTCTAGGCCAATGGTGTTAAACTCAAATATATACAGATACTGGCTGGTCACATATTGACTCAAAACCCCACAAATTAACACAATCCACGTGGTATTGCATTTATGTTTATTTTGTTCAGTACTTCCCAGTTACATTTTAATATGGTTGGGGCAGCATTCAGGAGTGTTGTAGGCAGCATGCCAGGGACTACATGTTTGATACCTCTAATCTAGGCTAAAGAACTGCAGTTGCATTTTTCGAATAGCCTGTTCACTCAAACCATCATCTTTTACAAATGTGATAAAACAAAGGACTCCAAAAGAACATGATAGTAGCTGGTTTCAGGAATAAACTGATTTAACAGCCATTTATTAAAGAATTACTACGTAAAATGTACAGTGCTAGGTGCTAGTAACATAAGACAACAAAAAGTTCCAGATTTCAAGAATTTTACAATTTAGTAAGACATATAAAATAGTTGCGCAGACAGTTGTATGATACAAGTTATACGTCTTGTGCCTGGGACAGAGAATTTCAGAATGATATGATGTGGAATGGGAACAAGGAATTCTTCAAACAGAGAGGTCACTGGGGTTGGACCATGTAGGAGTAACAGGGAGAACCTGCAGCCTTGAGGCCACATGTGGCCCTCTAGGTTCTCAACTGTGGCCCTTTGACTGAATCCAAACTACAGAACAAATCCCCTTACTAAAAGGATTTGTTCTGTAAAATTTGGGCTCAGTCAAAAGGCCTCACCCAAGGATCTAGAAGGCCTTGAGGCTACAGGTTCCCCACCCTGTAAGACGTGGATGGGGAGGAGAGAGAGAGAAGAGAAAGGAAGGAACGAGCATTTATTAAGCACCTACTATGTGCTAGGCTCATTGCAAAGCATTTTACAAATATTATCACATTTAATATTTGTATTGGAACCATTCTAGATGAGGGAGGGGGAAGAGGTAACATATGCAAAGAGATAAAGGAAGAAAGGTCACGACAAGATCAGAGAACTGTGGGTAGTTTGGTTTGGCTGGAATGTATTTTGAATAAGACACAAAAAGGCAGCAAAGATAAGTTGGAGACAGATTAGGGATAGTCTTGAATGTCAAGTTAAATATCAGTAAGCAGTGGGAGACCACTAAAGGTTGAGCTGGCGAATAGCATGAGATGGGTATTAGATCTATTAAGATGGGTATTTGATCATTAGCATGGAATAGAGAGGGGAGAGGTTTGAGGCAAGACTACTATTTAATGCGTAATTGCTGCTCAGGTTCTTTTGTTGCAAGAAAGTTAAGGAAAGAAATCATATATCAAAACCAGAAGAGCATCAGAACTATCTCAGATTTGACTCCATTAACTCACAGCATTATTATATGCTACGTCATAAACGTAAAAAAAAAACATCACACAGGCAGATATCTTCCCCGTAGGAGTTCTAGGAATCTAGAATCAATATCTTTAAAGCTGGAAGAGACGTTATGGATTCCCCTAGAGGTGGGACTGGGGCTGGGCACCAGCTCAGCTTCAAGCCTGGATCCACTTCCATCCAGAAGCGTACTTTGTGAGGTTTGTAAGTGATTAGATATGTTAGTTAAAAAGTGCTTTCCTCCTACTGGGGTAAAAAAAAAAAGAAGTGATGTCTAGGGCTTAAAGTAAGCCCTTCAAGAGAGGATCTCATCTACAGAGTTATCGTAAGCAGACTATAAGCTGCAAAATGGCTAATTTGTATGAATAACAAATTACCAGGAGGCCCGCAGCTGTGCCAGCCATAAGACATTCCTTTAAAGTTAAGAGAAGCAGGATTTCTCATATGATTACATTGGTGACCTTCTCCAGATAAATGCCACAGTGCAGAAAAGGCACTTATGAAGCGCAAATACCCAGGCCAAAAAAAAAGGCTCAGCTGAAGAATGTGAGAGACTGGTGTCAGTGGCAACACTGACCAAAATGATTTCCCTGAGAATTTCCTTTCTAGCAAGGATGTCCATGCTCTTATACTCCACGACTGGAGAAGAACACAAGACTGCCAGCACCCAGCACTTCTTCCCTTGATATTCTCTGGGCCTACTACAATGCCTGGCACACAGTGAATGCTTAATAAATGTTCGTTGATTTATTGATTTGAAACAAGAGTAACTGAGTTAGCAGCAGCTGGCTTTTCCTGACCTTATGTGCAACAGTATGCTCTGGGAGTAAATGAAAGAATCATAGCATCTTATATTCGGTGCTACAAGGGACCTTGAAGGCCATCTAATGCACACCCTTCATTTTATAATAAACTGAGACAGAGAAAATAAATGACTTACCCTTGGGCGCACCTAGTCAGTGAAACAGGAGAAAGTTGCATTTGGTTCTTTTAGTAACTACAACCATACACTATCTATCCATACTTAATTTCCGCTATGCTCAATTATCTGAAATAGCTTTTATTATTACTCACTCATTGCCCCAGTCCAGGCGAGCAGTGATGTGCCGCTTCACATCTTTCATACGGTCATGGGTGAGATGGCCAACTAATACTTGACGTCGTAGGTCTAGGATCTCATTCATTATATGCCAAAGTCGGTGGAAGAGATCACCTTCATTTCTCTAGAAGAGATCCAAAGGAGGAGAAATTCATTAATTAACCCAAAACACAGTATCTTTACAGTAACTAGATTAATTTTTATTGTTCAGTTGTGTCCGAGCCTTCATGATCCAATTTGAGATTTTCTTGGCAAAGATAACTAGAGTGGTTTGCCATTTCCTTCTCCAGCTCTTTTCACAGATGAGGAAACTGAGGCAAATAAGATTAAGTGACTTGCCCAGGGTCACAGAGCTAGTAAGTATCTGAGGCCAGATTTGAACTCAAGAAGATGAGTCTTCCTAACTCCAGGCCCAACACTCCATCTGCTGCACCATCTACCTGCCAAAATAGATCAATCAGGTAGTTTCTAAATTATGGTATATATACTCACATGCACAGAACTCATTCCAATTAAATATTTATTCAGTACCTATAGTATGCAGAGTAGGACAACAAAAAAGTTAAGGCAAAACACAGTCCTCACAATTATGGAGCTTATAACCTAGTGATACATATATAGGTAATTGAAATATACAATAATAAGGCAAATAAATGGGATAATGGATAGAGTTCCAGGTCTGGAGTTAGGAAGACCCTAGTTTAGGGGTGGGGAACCAGCCCTAGTTCAAATCCATCCTCAGACACTTAGTAGTTGTGTGACCCTGGGTAAGTCACTTAACCTTCTTTGCCTCAGTTTCCTCATCTGTGAAATGAGCTGGAGAAGGAAATGGCAAACCACTCTAGTTTCTTTGCCAAGAAAACCCCAAAAAGGAGATACTAAGAGTTAAGACACGACTAAAATGACTAAACAATATATGATGATACATCATAGGTACACATTAGAGAATTGTGAAACAAAGTATCATATGAAGTTATGCACCCTTACCACCCACATCGGATATAATCTCTTCTCTATCATATTTTTTTTACAATATTTTCCTATTCAAGAAGCTCTGATGGCTCCCTATTATCTACAACTGAGTACAAATTCCTGTACGCAGACTTGACTCCACTGTCTATTCAATTTTATTTTCTACTACTTTCCAATACACACACTTTCTCTGGTCAAGTCAGTTTTCTCCTTGCCCCCTATGCAATCCATGCTCTGCAATTTGCTCATGCCGTTTCCTGCTAAACACTCCTGAAATTCACTCTTCCCTGCTACCAAGTACTATCCGCCATTCAAAGCACTAACTGCTTCCCTCACCTTTCTCTAAACTCCTAGTATACTTCTGAAAGGATCCATCTTCTTGAATTCTCTGCAGCCTTTGACACCCAAACAACCTCCTCACCTGATACCCTCTAGGTTTTCATGGCACCATCTCTCTCCTGGTCCTCTTCTTGTCTGAATATGCCTCTATTTCTTTGATGGATCTTCATCCATGTGATAAGTGTTAACCTGAAACTTCTTGTCTCTATATATTATTTCACTTGGTGATCTCATCAACTCCCAGGGATTCAACTAACATCTCTATGTAGACAGCTCTTAGATCTACCTATTCAGTGAGCTCTAACCTCTCTCTAACACTTTAATCTCGTATCTCCAAAAGACTAGTAGATAACTTGCCCCATCAGAAAGTCAACATATCCATTCTATTTCCTCAAAGCTCTCCCTTCATCCTAACCTCCCTAATACTGCCAAGGATGCCCTTATCTTCTTACTTACCAAAGCTTAAAACCTAGGTGTCGTCCTTAACTCTTAAGTCTCTCAACTCTGGAACCAATCAGTTGTCAAGTTCTATCATTACAACATCTGTCTTATATCTCTTTCTCTCCTCTGGTGCTGGTCCTCATCACTTCACACCTGGACTATTACAATAGGCTGCTGGTTAGTCTCCTGCTATATTTCTCCCCATAGCACTCTATCCTCGACTCAGCTGTCAAATTGATCTTCCAAAAGCTCAGGTCTAACCATATCACTTCTTCATGCCATTGAATAAACTCCAGTGGCTTCTTGTCACCTCCAGGACCAAATATAAAAATCCTCTGTTTATTCCTATCATAATCCCTTCTTAACCTGGTCCCTTCCTATCTATCCAGTCTTCTTATACTGTATGCCACTCCATGTACTCTAAAATCTAGTAATACTAATTTCCTTGCTGTTCCTCTCACACTGCACTCCATCTCTGACTAGCGCCCAAACCAGGAATGGTCTCCCTCTTCAGCCTGGTTTCCCTAGCTTCCATCAGGTCTCAGCTAAAGTCCCATTTTGTGCGAGAAGCCTTTCCCAGTCTTACTGTTAGTGCTTTGCTTCGCAGATTACCCCGAACATATCCTGCATATATGCTGTTTATTCAGAGTTGTTTACATGTTATCTCCCCCATGTGACTGTAAGGGCCTTGACAAAGGGGACTACCTTTTTTTTATGTGCCTTTCTTTGTATCCCCAGAGCTTAGCACAGTGCCTGGCACGTAGCAGACATGTAACAAATGCTAGTTGATTTGACATACTGACGATCCACTTACTAAGACACTGACTCAACTGCTTAGGATCTGGCCATCAGATTTCTGTCCCTCAATCCAAGTCTTTCATTTTCTAAATCTTTTGCTAACCCTTGAACTCCAAAGTTGCAGTATTGTGCCTTGTGGACTTCTAGGTGCCTGATCTGCTCGCCTCTTTGATCTAGAGAAGTATCACAATTAATAAAAGTCGATCCCTGCTTCCGCTATTGTGTCAATCTGAGCTCCTAATTTGCTCTTTTCCTAGTAACCACTATCACATTCCTGAAGCGTGATGAAATAAGTATGAGAAATTGCCTTATGAGACTGACAAAAAAAAAGAAAATATATCAATTCAAAAGTTACATCAAAAGGTGAACTAAAGAAATCCTAAGGCAGTAGCCCCTCTGGGCAATACCACCACCACCACCAGTGCCACCACAGCCACTGCCACCACACACACACACACACACACACACACACACACACTCAAACACACACTACACACACCCTTGCTTGCTTACTTGAAGGTAGAGTCTGTAGAAGGGTGGCTGTTATATCAGTTTCTACTTCCGAAGCTTATTAACCCCTACCATTAACCTTACCATTAACAATCAGTTAGTAAAATTAATTTACCCTTGGTAAAGGCATTAATTAAGATAATATAGTGAAAATGGTTGATATAAAATAATCCCACAAAAAAATCCTAGGGTATACCATTCAGACAGATAGACAGACAGACAGATAGATAGAGATTATTCATGGGCTCAAAGTTGGAGCACAATGGAAATGAGAGACACATATACTACAAAAATCCTTTCTCGCTTTGTAGAGGCCTCACTCAGCTAATGGGGTACAGCCCCATTTGCAGAGGGTGCAGCTTTCTCTGCTGAGTACTCTACTCAGCTGTGTGCCCGGGACATGCTATTTCTTTAGTCCACAGTTTGCAATCCTCTCTACCATGAGACTTCACACCCCCAAAGCCTCTTCTTTCTTTAAGTGACTGTCTTTTTGTACCTGTCTATCCCCAGTGTGGCTCCCTACTCAGTTAGATGAATTTTCTCATACAGCACAAGGGTGTCCAAAGACATGGTCAGTGAGGGTTTGGGGAAGAAAGAAAAATTTCTCCTTATCCCACACAGCAATTCTCTTTAAGAGGCTTTGGTTTTCCTCCATTTCTAGCTACAGCTCCCAAATCTAAAATCTTCACCTCATGAACTGGCCAACTCCCAAAGTGACTTGCTATTTTAATGCAAAGGCTCAAGGGATGGGGCTAATTCAACCAATCTAATCTTAAGATGTTTCTTGTGACCTAATCAAAGACTTCCCCAGAAAAAGGTTGGAGCATCTTGTTTACACATTAAAACTTCACAAAGCCTTTACATTTATTATATTCTGAGCCTTCTGTGATTATAGCAATTGAAGCATACAGAGAAAGGGAAAGGGTTGATTGAGTCTCGTGGTCATTTGCAGGGAACTACATCTTTGAAAACTCAGCGCTTTTTCTAAGAGACAAGCCAATTTAACTTAGAAGTGAAGTGCTCGGATTCAAGTCAGATTTCTGGGAATTTTTGTACATCCGACTGAAATACATTTTTTAAAAGATACCACATGAAAAACGTAGCATTAAAAAATTCAGAATCACCTATTCCTGCTAAAATGTTTTTACAGTAAGAAGCTGTGCTGACAAAACTATCAAGTTGCAGTTGGTAAGGATATTTAGTAATAACTGGCTTTACCTATTTAGAAGTGCAGTTACATGTTTTCTGTATCATTAAATAGCAATGACCAAGGAGTCCCAATTTTATTTCATAAGCTGTCCCCACCAAAGAGAAGAGAAAAGCAAATGGATTTGGAGAAAGACAATAATTAGAAATGAAAAATCTAAGCCATACATAATTGGCTTTCAGCTGCATCACTTAACTGAAACCGCTTTTCCAAAGTTACCAATGTTCTCTTAACTGCCATGTCTCCTGGCCTTTTCTCAGTCCTTATCCTCCTTGACCTCTTTGCAGGCTTATGCACTGCTGAGCACCCTCTTATCCTGGAAAAACACTCTTCTCTGGGTTTTTATGACACTGCTCTCTCCAGGTTCTCTCTATCTGTGTGACCACTCTTCAGAGTCTTTTATTCATTTTTCATGTAAATCATTCCCACTAAGCGTAAGTATCCCTCAAAGTGCTGTGCTTGTCTCTATTCTGTTCTCTCTGTATGCTATCTCACTTGGAAATATCATCGGCTTCAATGGGTTCAATTATCATCTCTATGGAAATGATTCCCTCATCACTATAGCCTTTCCTAACTTTTCTTCTGAATTCATCTTGCATCAACAACTTCCTCATGTACATGTTTAATTACACATCTGAAAATATTTCAAATACAGCATGTCCAAAACAGAGCTCATCATCTTCTTCCTAAAACTCTTCCATCTTGAGGGGCGGAGCCAAGATGGTGGCTGGAAAAGAGGGACTCGCTTAAGCTCTCCCACAAATCCCTCCAAAACACCTAAAAAATGGCTTTGAACAAATTCTAGAGCTACTTTCATGGATTCTGTGGCCTTAGGGACAGGAATCACTGAGCTGTAGCAGTTACCAGACTTCTCAACCCACAAACGCCAAAGACAACTGAGCAGGCGAGTGGGAAAACTGCTGGATTAGAGTGAGAGAAGTGCGCAGTCTGGAGGTGGCGTGGTAGCAGCATCAGAAAGCTCTGGAGGCTGCTCCCAGAGGTCCAGCTGCAGTTGTATCCAGAGTCCCCGGCCACCTGGTAGAAGGAATGAAGCGGCGGATCAGAACAGCAGTGCAGAAAGAGCTTTGCTGGTGCAGAGGCAGGGTTCTCTTGCCTTGCCCTGCTTGGATCAGGGTCACAGTTCTGGTTGGTGTTAATTGGGGGAGGAGGAGCACTGATTTGACAGAGCTTATGGTGGCTTAGAAGAAGCTCTGAAAACAGCAGTGCAAGGCCCCTGAAGCTTGGGACAAAGCATTCTCCACTCCCAAGGCAGTCATAACGTGACCAAAAGCTCAGGGGTCAAGTAGTTGGCTAGGAACATGAGCAGCAGAAGTGTGAAAGGACTCAGACTCAGACTACAGAATCTTTTTTTGGTGACAAAAAAGATCAAAACATACAGCCAGAAGAAGTCAACAAAGACAAAGAACCTACATCAAAAGCCTCCAAGAAAAATATGAATTGATCTCAGGCCATGGAAGAGCTCAAAATGGATTTGGAAAAGGAAGTTAGAGAAGTAGAGGAAAGATTGGGAAGAGAAATGAGAGTGATGCAAGAAAACCATGAAAAACAAGTCAATGACTTGCTAAAGGAGATCCAAAAAAATACCGAAAAAAATAACACCTTAAAAAATAGACTAACCCAAATGGCAAAAGAGCTCCAAAAAGCCAATGAAGAGAAGAATGCCTTGAAAGGCAGAATTAGCCAAATGGAAAAGGAGCTCCAAAAGACCACTGAAGAAAATACTGCCTTAAAAATTAGATTGGAGCAAGTGGAAGCTAGTAACTTGATGAGAAATCAAGATATTATAAAACAGAACCAAAAGAATGAAAAAATGGAAGACAATGTGAAATACTCATTACAAAAACAATTGACCTGGAGAATAGATCCAGGACAGATAATTTAAAAATTATTGGACTACCTGAAGGCCATGATCAAAAAAAGAACCTAGACATCATCTTTCAAGAAATTATCAAGGAAAACTGCCCTGATATTCTAGAACCAGAGGGTAAAATAGAAATTGAAAGAATCCACTGATCACCTCTGGAAAAAGATCCCCAAAAGAAAACTCCTAGGAAAATTGTTGCCAAATTCCAGAGTTCCCACATCAAGGAGAAAATGCTGCAAGCAGCCAGAAACAATTTGAGTACTGTGGAAACACAATCAGTATAACACAAAATCTAGCAGCTTCTACATTAAGGGATCAAAGGGCTTGGAATATGACATTCCAGAGGTCAAAGGAGCTAGGATTAAAACCAAGAATCACCTACCCAGCAAAACTAAGTATAATACTCCAGGGCAAAATATGGATTTTCAATAAATAGAGGACTTTTTTTTCTGATCAACCAAGAAGTGTTTATTAACTACTTACTAAACTGTGATAAGGGCTAGGGATACAAAGAATAATATATACATCCATAAACAAATACATAGTTGCATATATATGTGTGTATGATTATGGACATGTGTGTATAAACCATGACTTTTTTATCCCTTTTGTTCCATGTCTTAGGCAGTTGAGAAAAATCCCAAATGTGTTTTAGTAACAATGCGGAAAATGCAGCTATAACTTTATATGACTGGAATTTACTGTGTCCCTCATGCTTTCTCTTTTCTTGAGTATTTCCAGCAATACTTCCTAAACCCTTCTTTTTTTTGTTTTTTTTTTTAAATAAATTTTTATTTTTAGTTTACAACATTCGGTTCTACATCATTTTGAGTTCCAGATTTTCTTCCCTCCCTCTCCCCTCCCTCCCCAAGACAGCATGGAATCCCATATAGCTTCCATGTATAACTCTGCATTGAATTAATTTACAAACTAGTCAAGTTATGGAGAAGAACTGTGATCAATGAAATGAATCATGCGAAAGAAGAAACAGGACCAAAAAAAAACCAACCCAAAAACAAAAACAAAAGAGAGAAGAGAAAAAAAAAGGGGGGGGGGGGTTGGAGAAAGGCTAGCATGAAGTGTGCCTTAATCTGCACTCATACTTCATAGTTCTTTCTCTGGATGTAGATAGCATTCTCCATCGTGAGTCCTTTGGAGTTGTCTTTGTACCTTGTGTTGCTGAGAGGAGCGAAGTCTGTCAGAGTTGGTCCTCACAGAATCCATATATCTGTGGTTGTGTACAATGTTCTCCTGGCTCTGCTCCGCTCACTCAGCATTATGTCATGTAGGTTTTTCCAGGTTGTTATGAAGTCCGTATCATCCCCATTTCTTATGGCACAATGGTATTCCATTACCTTCATATACCACAGCTTGTTCAGCCATTCCCCAATTGATGGGCATCCCTTTGATTTCCAATTCTCAGCTACCACAAAAAGAGCCGCTATAAGTATTTTTGTACATATGGGTCCTTTTCCCGCTTGTGTGATTTCTTTGGGATACAACCCTAGAAGTGGTATTGCTGGGTCAAAGGGTATGAACATTTTTATAGCCCTTTGGGCATAGTTCCAAATTGCTCTCCAAAATGGCTGGATCAGCTCGCAACTCCACCAGCAATGTAACAATGTCCCAATTTTCCCACATCCTCTCCATCATTTATCATTTTCCTGTTTTGTTATTTTAGCCAATCTGACAGGAGAGATGTGGTATCTAGAGTTGTTTTGATTTGTATTTCTCTAATCAGTAGTGATTTAGAGCATTTTTTTCATATGCCTATAGATATCTTTAATTTCTTCCTCTGAAAACTGCCTGTTCCTATCCTTTGACCATTTCTCAATTGGGGAATGACTTGTATTCCTATATAAAATAGAGGACTTTCAAGCTTTCTCAGTGAAAAGACCAGAGCTGAACAGAAAATTTGACTTTCAAACACAAGAATCAAGAGAAGCATGAAAAGGTAAACAGGAAAGAGAAATCAGAAGGGACTTACTAAAGTGGAACGATTTTGTTTGCATTCCTACATGGAAAGATGATATTTGTAACTCATGAAACCTTTTTCAGTATTAGGGTAGTTGAAGGGAATATATATGAATACACACACACACACACACACACACACACACACACACACATATATATACATATACACATATAAATAGATAGATAGACACAGGGCACAGGTTGAGTTGAATATGAAGGGATGATATCTAAAAAAAATCAAATTAAGGGATGAGAGAGGAATATATTGGGAGAGGGAGAAAGGGAGAGATAGAATGGGGCAAATTATGTCACATAAAGGTGGCAAGAAAAAGCAGTTCTGTGGGAAGGGAAGAGGGGGTAGGTGAGGGGGAATGAGTGAATCTTGCTCTCATCGGATTTGACTTAAGGAGGCAATAACATACACACTCAGTTGGATATCTTACCCTAAATGAAAGTAGTGGGGAAGAGGACAAGAGAGGGGGGGATGATAGAAGGCAGGGCAGATTGGGGGGAGGAGGTAATCAAAAGCAAACACTTTTGAAAAGGGACAGGATCAAAGGAGAAAACTGAATAAAGGGGGACAGAATAGGATGGAGGGAAATATAGTTAGTCTTTCACAACATGACTGTCAAGGAAGTGTTTTGCATAATGATACGCGTGTGGCCTCTGTTGAATTGCTTGCCTTCTCAAGGAAGGTGGGTGGGGAGGGAAGAAGGGAAAGAATTTGGAACTCAAAGTTCTAAAAACAAATGCTCAAAAAAAAAGTTGTTTTTTACATGCAACTGGGAAATGAGATATACAGGCAATAGGGTACAGAAATCTATCTTGCCCTACAAGAAAGTAAGGGGAAAAGGGATAGGGGGTGGGGAGTGGGGAGAGAGAAGTGAAGGCAGACTGGGGAAAGGGGCAATCAGAATATATGCCATCTTGGGGTGGGGGGAGGGTAGAAATGGGGAGAAAATTTGTAACTCAAAATCTTGTGGAAATCAATGTTGAAAACTAAAAATATTAAATAATAAAAGAGATGTGGGGAAAAAACAAAACTTCCATCTTCTAAGCTTCCCAGTTACTAGGGAGGGCACATCAGAGTTGCCCAAACTCATAATCTTGATGTTGTCCTCAAATCCTCATTTTCTCTAATTCCTCATATTTGATCGATCGTCAAGTCCCATTGTTTCTATGCTCCCCCTTCTCCCCTCTGATACAGTCACTATTCTAATATAGGCTCTCATAGTCTCATGATGAGATTATTGTAATAACCACTAGTTGGTCTGCCTGCCTCATCTCGTATCTCTCCAATTCACCTTCTAAGAGTCAAAGTGATTTTCCTTAAAGTGCACATGTGGCCATGTTGTCACCACCCCTACTCAATAAACTTCCACCGTGTACATTTCTAACCATAGGTATAACATTATGAAAATGCCAGATGATCACAGAGCCCCTGGGTCATAACTTTAAGAGACAGTATTTCCTCTGATGTCATTGTACAAAACACCCATAGAGTCAACAGAGAAACATCGTTCTGATTATTTACTTGTCCTGTTGCATAAAATGGGGTTACAGTGAATTAGTTCTTTATTCTGTATTCTGAAATTTCTGTATTTTGACGAAGTCGTTAAATTTATCCATAAAACAATTTTGTTCAGATAAAATAAATGTAGCTCCCTATTAACTCCAGAAACCAATATAAAATGCTCTGTTTACAATTTAAACTCAAGACTTTGTCCCTTCTTCCTAGCTTTCCAGCCTTTTTACATTTCACCCCCTCCATGTAATTTACGATCCAGCAACATTCACCTTTTGAGATTCCTCAAGTAGGACATTCCATCTCCTGACTCCATGTCTTTCAATCCTCATATGCAGAATGCTGTATCTTTCTTTGAATCTTTCTTCTGGTTCCCTGGATTTCCTTCAACACTCAGCTGAAATCTCACCCTTTGCAGGAACCTTTCCTTAACCTCTTGGCTAGTTCCTTCCCCAAGATCATCTTCCATCAACTTTGAAAAAACCCTGTATATAGAGTCGTATATATGTTGTCTCTCCCATCAGAATGTGAATTTCTTGAGGTGAGAAACAATGTTTTTGTCTGTCCTTCCATGCCCAGTTCTTAGAACAGTTTCTAAAACTCAGGGTATGGCATAGATCCTTAGCCTGACCATGAAAATCATATTATTTGTACTGACAGTGTACTTCAATCTTTATTTTTTTTTACATGTAGAAGATAATGGATATGTATGCCATGCTGAAGGGTTGCAGTGTGCCTTAATTAATCTCAAGCAACTGTGTTAGGGAAACACAGTAAGTACAACGAGCTTCTGACTTTCCCAGACATCGTCAATATGGCCTTGCTTGTGTGCTTTCTCCCCACAGAACCAACTTTTAACTTCCTTTTATATAATTCTTCCCTCATGAGAGCTCCTTAAGAATAGAGACTGTCCTTCTATTTGCTTGTATTTGTATTCCCAGGGTTTAGCACCAGGCCAGGCACACAATAAATGTTTAGTAATGCTTGTTCCCTCCCTGCCTAACCAGTATATTCAACACCATCACCAACATCACAAATTAATAGAGTGTCTTACACTTCACAGAACACTATCCTCAAAATAACCTTGTCTGGTAGGTATTACACAAATATTTTCATCTCCTGAGAACAATAAATCAAGGTTCAGAGAGGTTTGAGTCAGAAAGATTTTTGCAGGATAAACACTGATGATAAATGATAGAGTTATCATCCAAACTCCTGCTTTCTGAGGCAATAAACATAAGTATTTGTGTGCATATTGATACACATTTATATGGATATATTTATTGGTTAATACTCACGTTATATACGTTATATGTAAATATCTACATATAGATATTCCTCAGAATTCACATTCTATTGCAGAGATAAAACATTTGACAAATATATATGTAATATGTGTGTATATATTCACCAATATGTACACACATATACACATACAATATAGAAACATATATATACACATACAGCATACACGTGTATATTTCTAAATGCATATATTCATCAACATATGTGTGTATACGTATAGAGCTTAACATTTTAATAGTTATAACTTTTTTAAACTTTACACTTGCCGGGGGCAGTTAGGTGGCACAGTGGATAGAGGACCAGCCCTGGAGTCAAGAGGTCCTGAGTTCAAATTTGGCCTCAGGCACTTACTAGTTGTGTTACTCTGAGCAAGTCACTTAACACCAATTGCTTCCCCCCCAAAAATTTACACAGCTATATATACATATAGAAATAGATATATGATATTGCATACATACATACATATATATTCACCAATAAGGATCATATCTCTGCAGTAGAAGGTAAACTCTCTGAGGACAATGACTCTCACTTTTGTTTCTGTGACCCTAGTACCCAACAGAGTGCCTAAGCCATTGTAGGCAGATGACATTCTAAGGAGGATAATGACAGGTTGGAGCAAGACTTGAGAACAATGACCAAGATGGTGAGGAGACTCAGAACAACATCATCCAAGGACTGCTTGAAGGTACTGGGGATGATTAGTTTGGTCAAAGGGTAACACTGTTCTCAAATATTTGAAGTGTATTTCCATGGAAGAGGGATTAAACTAGCTTGGCCTGATACCACAATTTAGAATTAATAACAACAAAAGCAAAATCACACTTAAATAGCACTTTAAAGTTTAAATAGTATTTGTCTCACGACAATCCTGAGGGTTTGGTAATGAAATTCTTGTCTTCATTTTGTAGATGAAGACATCAAAGCACAACGAAGTTAAGTTACTTGTTCGGGGTCACAAAACTATTAAATCTTAAAGCCACGATTCAAATTCAGGTCCGAGCCTAAAACTCTTACTATAAACCATGATAATATTATTACTATTATTATTATCAATAACAACAGCAGCTAACCTTAATATAGTGCTTTAGGGTCTTCAAAGCAATTAACAAATATCTCATCAGATTTTCACAATCCTGGGAAGCATTTGCTATTATTATCTCTATATTACAAATGAGGAAACTGAGGCAGGAGTCAAGTATCTTGCCCAAGGTTACACAGCTAGTAAGTACCTAAGACTGGTTTTAAACTCAGGTCTTCCTGTGTACAGATCCAGAGTTTTATCCACTGTGCCACATAGCTGCATCACATCTCATGCTGCCTCTCAATAATAAAAGAACATTATTTAGCTCTTTAAAAATTATAGATCGATTTCTCCACAAAAGCTTCACGAAACAGGTAGTACTAAATATTATTATCCTTATTATGTTTCTCAGATGAAGAAACTGAGGCTTCCAGAGGTTACGTGATTTGCCCTAGGTCATATCGCCAGCAAACATACTTTTAGAGCTAAAACCTGAACTGTTCTTCTGATTCAAAATCCAGACTCTCTCCACTATACCCATGTCACCTATAGTGTCAGTTAATTAGCAGAGAGAGCAATTTCACCTTAACTACTTGCCCTTCCCTGAACACACTCTATACTGTCTTGATCATTTTCCCAATCATGCCATTCCTTCCACCCCAAAAGCCTAACCCTATCCCCTCCCCGACCTCTGCCCAACTTCTCTGGATATTCTTGGATGTACTGAAATCGCCTCTTTTCCTCTCTCACTCATTTTCACATTTTTAAACAGTCTCTTCGTTGAACCAACATAGGACTTTGTGCCTATCTTATTCCACATCCCTTATACACAGTTCCTTGTCTTCTGTCTCTTTTTGTCCACATCTTTTTCCTTTACTGTAAGCCCCCTGCGTTCAGGTGCTGTCATATTCTTCTATGAATCTCCCACAGCAGCCAGAGTAACACCTTGTGCATACTGGGCACTGTTTATTAAATGAACAGATGTATATATGATTATTGCTCAATCACACTCCAGCAGCTGTGCTGAGTTCAAGAATCATAAAAAGCTAAATAGAAGACCTCCACTGGAATCTGCTCCCTGACAATTAATTAGCTGTGTGACCTTGGCCAAGTCAATTAACCTCACTGGGTATCAATTCCTTCATCTGTAAGGTTGAAGGGTTGGACTAGACAATCTCAAAGGGTATTTCGGATTGAAAATGCTCTAAGTTTAAGATTCTGTGTGTAATTTCCTCCACTGGAAATTTCCTGCCAGTGTTCCTGCTAGGTATCAATATTCCTTATATTCCTGTTGGTCTTTCCTTATTCTATGCTGTCACGGAATTTGATGGCCCTGAATCTATCTTTGCTGACACAAATACCTGCCAGTCACTGTGTTTTACATGACCCAAAATACTGGGCTGGTGACAGTACACCTACAATCACCATTAATAAAGTACCATTATCTTGGAACAAGAAAGTACAATGAGGGAAGACAAGCCTATCAGAGTTGTCATCTCCAAATTGGGCTGCCTAATAATCTTATATTTTATTTCACCATTATCTTTCCAGGTTAAATTGCATTGGCTGTTTTTAAATACAGATGAATGTGATCTGGGAATAATCTGTAGGTTTCTGATTCACCAAGAAAATTTGTCCATTCTTACTGTTTATCCATTCTCTGTTGTTCAGAACAAAATAAGTTTTGAGTTGGAGTTGATCTTTCTCTGGTGTTTGCCTCCTACAGGGTGGTCACATCCTCACTTGGTTGGTTTTCAAATTAATGACTGTGATCTTCAAAGCAGCAGTTCACAGCTTCAAATGAAGTTATGAATAACCAGATCAGGTTAAATATAATCCAACTTTTTTTTTTCAAGAAAAGAGATATAAAGCCGATTACTAGCAGGGTAGCTGTGTTCACTCAAACTGCAGTAGACTGACCCACTGTCCAGGTGCACATGTTAAGATATTAAGGATGCTATGGCTTTCACCTTTCTTTCAAATGATTCTTCAACCTCCATGAAAAAGTACCCATATGTCATTGTTTTATTGTTTTAAGTTAAGAATTTTGCTTAGACTTTACTCATTTTTCAGTGAAGTATATTTTTCCTCTTTGGCATAATCCTTACAAAACATCTTCTCAAAAGAAGCATATCAGTAATGCTTTAAATTTATTGTATATGTCCTTTGTCTCCTAAAATAAAATCTTGGCTGTCAATTTAATCATAAAGCCTGATCAATTCCTTCTAATAAATATGTATTAAATAATTAACTAGTCCTTTTTTTGTTTTCAGTCATGTCCAATTCTTTGTGACCCCATTTGGGGTTTTCTTGACAAAGATACTAGAGTGGTTGGCCATTTCCTTCTCCAGCTTATTTTACAGATGAGGAACTGAGGCAAACAGGGTTAAATGACATGCCTAGAGTCACACAGCCATTAAGTGTCTGAAGGTGGATTTGAACTCAAAAAGATGAGCCTTCCTGTCTAACCACTGTACAATCTAGCTGCCTATCAGCTATTAGTTGGCCTATCAGCTTTCTTTGGTTATCATATATACCTTGATGCTTTTTAAAAAAATACAACATATCAAGTCTTTTTCCAATATAATGGGGGAATAAGGTGTTTTTGTTAACCCAATATTCCAGTTAACTGAGACCTACCAAGTGTGCTGTATTTTGATTACTAAAAGGAATTAGAATATACTAAATACACTTAAGAGGAAAAGTGTACTGAACATAATTTGATCTTTCTTTGATGAGTTAGGAGGCACTTCAGCCCCAGCAGGGATCCATAAAGATACTCGGAGAGTTTACAATGAATGAAATCAGCCTTTACTAAGGTTAGGAGAGAATCACTTAAAAGCATTCAAACACAACGGCAATAATATCTCACCTTCAGAAAACTTAACATTTAATGATATGCACAGTTATTGAAATTTCTGATATTTTATTTCAATTTATTTTCTGCCAGAACAACAATACCATAAAAAACTAATTACCACATAAAGTTGCTTCCACATGGTTCCCCAGTCTCTTAAAGTTGATGTCATTTCTGTGATAACGGAGTCTTCTGTTGGAATTACCATTTCAAACTGCCTGTGATATTAAAAATATATTTTAAAAAATACCCACAACTGTATTTTCAAATACTATAGACAATAAACTTGTTTTATATATCACAATGGGAAAATGGGAGTGGGAAAAGACTCCTCATCATTATTTCAATCTGCAGATGGTTATCGCTTTCTGATTATAAAGCAACATTAGGTTTAGAGAGAAAATCCAAAATTCTCAGCCTGTCATTAAAAGACCTCTGCAATGTCTAACTCACACCAACCTTTCCAGAATTGTGTGATATTGTTACTACCCTTAATTCAAGCAAAATGACAGGCAAACTGACATACTTGCTGTTTCCCCAATTCAGCACCCCATCTCCCATCTCTGTCCCTTTTCACAGGCTATCCCACGCGACCAGATTGCACTCCTTCCTCACCACTGTCTCTTAATGCCAAGTTTCCTTCAAAAATCAGTTTGGATATCATCTCCAAAGGAAAGATTTTTATGCATGCCTTTTTCTACAGTGTTAATTCTTTCTTTTTACTGAATTTACCTTTTACTTGCTAATTTGTCTGCATATTTGGTCCTCCAGTAGAATGTAAACTCCTAGAGGACAGGTATGGTCTGATTTTTGTCTCTGTATTCCCAGAACTTGATAAAATCCCTTGTCTACAGTAGGTAATTAATTTTTATTGAATTGATTTGATTATTTGAGGATTCAGAATCAGAGATGTCATAATTATATTTTTAATATTTGGCCTCAAATCCCCATGCTAATACTGATGTTATATTTACTTGGAAGAGTTACCATGTCATTTTTTTTAGGCCCAACTTTCCATCCTTTACATCATCCCTCAAAGCATAGGCCTCTAGTAGACAAGATCCATAATTTGAAAAATATATTTTCCACAATATCCTAGCAAATATATACAGGGGGGAGGGGAGTGACTCCATCAATGAATAAGTTCCTTTGTTAAACAGAAGAAATATGAAAAGGAAAGGGAAAAGGATGCATTTTTATTCTCTATTATTTGGCATGAGAGTCTCCATTTCCATTGAGTCTCAGTTCCAGGTGACAAACTCTTTCACATCTTATAAAGAGTCACAGGGTCAGAATTAATACTGCTTTGCAGGAACATATTATTACTCCAGCTCTTGAATTCTGTGATTGCCTAATTCTATGACTTAAGATGAACAGGATTCCTTGTTTGTCAAGTTTAATTTTCTCAGGAATGACAGGTAGGGATGACCCAGTGGAAAAAATAATAGGATCGATTCAAACCAAGAGTTCCTAATAAGAGATGAAATTCTTTGCCTGATGCTAATAGCAGCTCTGAAGTCTTTTTCCCAGGAAATCATTAAAATATCTCTAATTGGTATTTTTTAAAAGTTTCGTTAAAGGCACTTAGAAAAAGTAAAGGCACATGTTGAGTACTCTTCACCACAGGAGTCTGAGCTCCTCATTTCAGAGGGCTGCTATAATTATGCCTGCCTAGTGACAGTTCTCCTTTTTCCAGATATGAAAAAGTGTAAAAACTATAAAACTGGGTATCTAAAAAGAAAAAAAAAGAAATACTTATAAAAATGGCAAACCAGCTTTGAGAAAAATGGACTGGCTGACTGTTCTGGTAAGGAATAACTTCTAAGAGGTAAACAGAAGAACAGGATGTTTCAAAGAATATTAAAGCCATTTTGTTCTTCTAGTACCTACCATACTTAAGATGACCAACATTTTAAATCAGCCTAAAGAGCTCCGCCTCAGGAAGGACAGAAAGGGAACACTGAATCACTGGAAGTAGCTGGGAATCCCATTGGATCTTTAAAAAATATAATGACTTAGGCACAGATTGTATAATATCAAAACTCTCTAAATATTCACATGCTATTTGAATGTAAAACCTGAAGCCCCTTTTACGTGGCTGTGAATATCTTGTCATTAGCAAGCACTAAGAAGGCAGTTTAGTTTTATGGGATCTTGGGCTGAGATTTTTTTTCATGCTAAAATGAGCAGTCTTAAGGGAGCAGCTGTATATATTGATTAGGAGAAGGAACAGCTTCACGCATATGTGTCAAAATAAAATTGTCTTATTTGGTAGGCTTCAGCAGTGCTTAATGATCAATCTTAACTGCAAAGTCAAGGTTAATTCAGTCAGCTATTTTGGAGATGAATTTTCAATATAAGTCAACAGGTAAGCACAAGAGGATAGTGTTGCCTTTAAATAAGCTAAATCATAAGGGCCATTCTGGGATATTTGCACAGATAGGAGTATGAGTTAGTAAGACATTTCCCTCAAACTGTTTTCCTAGTTAAAGTTGTCTCTTCTATGTAATCATTTGAAGTTACAATTGATGTAAATGGTACAAATACTTGTTATGGTTCCAAACTCCATTCTGAAAATATTACTGGAAAAACCTTTGTGCTGCTCCATGTCCACAATAAAGTTGGTTGACATTCCATTTGGGAAAAATGTAGATGGGAGTCTTTAACTTCCCCAGAACTACAATAGCTCTGCTTTTCTCACACCTGGCATCCAAAGATCATGGTTCTGACTTCAACCAACGTCACAGACACTGGTACTTAGGAGGCTTAATGTGAACTTAGTGTGACTCAGAGCTTGACAAAAGCTTGCACCAAACACTTGATATTTGAGACAGTCTAATGGACACATAACTCTTCATTCATCTAGATTCTGAGTTCTATATTAAGTTAATCCATCAGAGAGAAAAAGACCTGGACCTCATTATCTTTAGCCCTCACAGAAATGACTTTACTGAGTTATGATTTAATGCTATGTTCTCTGCTGCTATACAGAGAAGATATGAGATCTGTCTCCACTGCAACTCTGTTTATTTTGCAAAACCATAGTTTAACATTGTAGAAAATGTCTTCTTTTGTGAAGTTCCAAGTAAGAAGTCCTTATTCAAGTTTAGTTTTGTTTGTTTTTTTTTAAAGTATTGGCAGATGAAGGTGGTTGTTTCTTATCACAAAACAAAAACAAGTAACTTTATGTCTCCCCCATTCCCCCACTTAAAAATAAAATCAGCTGCCAGAATGTTTAGAGCCAAATTCACTGACTAAATGACAGTCATCAAGTCATCTCAGTGGCCCAGGAGCATCTACTACATCTGTTTCTTTTATATATAACCTCTCCTATTTCAGTTCAAAGTAGAGTTTATATACCACATTAGCCAGAAAGTCACCTCACCAAGTTCTTTTGAAAGTTGGTGGGCATGAATCATTAAAAAGAAAAATCTGCCAATTAAAATCTTAATTTTTTGCTTTCTTATACATAAATTTATTAAGAAGGGAGAGCCAGAGCTAGAAGAGATAATTAGAAATCATTTTGCCCGTTCCCATCATTTCACAGATAAGGAGTAAGTAAGACTCAAGGAAGTAAAAGGATTTGCCAAAAGGCAACCCTTACTTAGTAGCAGAAGAGGGACTAGAACTCAGGCCTCCTGACTCCTACGTTAGCACACTTTCCACAGCACCATTCTCTGTCCTAAGCAGAAAGACCATTTCAGGTAAGGTATTGTACAAATATCCTACAACATAATAATATTTTCGTGAGGTAGACAAATGTCGAAGGTCTTACTTATGTATTACTTATATTCTATCAGAGAGAGTTATTCATCATCTTGCCTTTGTTGGAGGGGAAAGGATAGGGTTGGACCTGTGACTTTACTGAAATAGAGAGCTCTCACTGTGGCAATTACCTTACTCATGCAAACTGGCAATTCAAATGGAATTTATAGTCTTAGAGAGTTATGTAAAAGCACGGAAAAACTAAGTGACTGCCATGCAGTCCTAAAGGCAGTTCACATCAGAAGCAAAACATGAACACAGGTCTTCTTCATTCCAAGGCCAACTCAATCCCCTATGCTATGCTATCTCTCATCCACACTTTACAGAGAGAGATGAGCCCTCAGACATAATTAACGATAAAAGTAGACAAAAACTACATCTTGGGACTCATATTACTGCAAGACTCAACTAGTTCAATTGTCATTACTACAAGTACTACTATTACTGCTGCTGCTGCTGCTGGTGCTACAATAACGACTAACAACAATAATAAATCCAGTTAGGTAGAATCAGGAACACCTGAGTTTCACAACTGCCTCTAAAATGTGCTAGTTGTGAGACCTTGGACAAATCACTTAACCTCTGTTTGCCTCAGTTTAATCAGCTATAAAATAGGAATCATAACAGCACCTACCTCCCACAGATGTTGTGGGGATCAAACAAGATAATATTTGGAAAGCACTGAAGATAATACCTGGGACGTAGTAGGCATTTAACGAATGCTAGTTATTATTAATATTAACAATCATTCTGCTGCAGTCGCAGTAGAACAAGCTTTGATTCTGGTGCCATCCACCATATTAACCATTTCAGTGGAAAATATCTAGTACCTTGCAATATACATAATAACTTAAAAATACCACTTGCGTAGGCAGCTAGGTGGTACAATGGACAGAGCACTGGACCTGGATTTAGGAAGACCTGAGTTCCAGGAGAGCCTTAGATACTACCTATGTGACATTGGACAACTTCCTTAACTAATGTCTGCCTCAGATGTCACAACTTGTAAAAATGGGGATATAGAAATATCTACCTCCCATGGTTGTTGTAAGGATATTACCAGATAATATCTGTAAGAGCTTTGCAAACCTTAAAGTACAGTATAAATGAACTCTATTATTATGATTGTTATATTTATTAATATTATTATCACCAAGAGTTTCTTCTTTGTGCTAAACATAAAGCCTATAAAAGTTCAAAATCAGATCTTAAAAACTAAAACTTATTTCTTACCCTTTGTTCTTAACACACGCATTTTTCAAGTGAATATAGCTGGAAGGAAATATACCCTGGAAGAGAAAAAAATAGTTTTAATTAAGATTCCCCAAAGATCCTACAGCCAGCTGCTTATGGTTAAGGCGGGATTGGTTTTCACAAGTCATATGAATAAAACCAGCCACAAAACAACAAAGCTACCACGGACGGGAAAAAAAAAATCTAAAAATTGCTACCATGTAATCTATATAGCCAGATTCTAGTCATTCCAGCTTACTTGTTCTCCTTTCAAACCTTTTTAAAAATCACTGGTTTTCAAATTTAGGTAAATATTTCAACAGAAATTAAACCTACAGAATTTTAAAGCTTTAGAGAAGAAATATTATTCAGATAGATTCAAAATATGAGAGGATGGATTATTTTATGGACAAGTTTTAACCCTCTATGTTAGAAAGGAAAACTTAATACATTTTAGAATATTTTACTGGAATCTTTTGACTTTCACCCTCCCAATCTAACCCATCTCTCCACTAGGATGTACACTCAAACATGAGACCAGTCACTGAGGGCCACAAATATATACATATATGTATTATATATGTAGGCATGCATGTGCATATATATATATATATGCACACACATATGAACATGGATATATATGCATATACACACACGGACATACCCATACACACATACACACAGGGCTGTAGCTAAAATTTGCTCACAATGCAACATCAGTTAAGGCTTCTTGTGCCACTGCTGCTGCAGGGTACCCAGAAGCGATGTCAACGCACAGCTTTGTTTTATTGACAACAAAGAGAAAACAAATGGGAAATGTCAAAAGGAGAGAAAAAGAAGTAACTTTCTTGTCCATTAGATGACTAAACCCTCCTAAAGGTTTTTCAACTTGTCACCAAGTGACAAATGCAATGAAATATTCAGGCAAACAAATGCCAGTTGAATATTTTATCACTGCATTAAAATAGAATCTAAAAAAGCACACTCAGTATTAGGAAAGAGGTATAAAATAGTCACCCGTGCCTCTTTCCCAATATCTGTATTTCTCTCAATGTAACAGATTTAACAAAGAGAATAACTGTAAGAAAGGATCTCATTTTTTTAAGATAGTGAAAAAATAGCAATTGCCTGACAGACTTTTTTCAATTTTTTTTTCAAATAACCAATTTAAAACTGAAGCTCAATTTGCATCTGGGTGGTAAATGATAAATGACAACTTTAGGTGAGTGTATAGTAAGAAATGAAGTGAGATGTTATGTCCCTTAGGTTCTCTTTGCCTTCAGAGAAAGTTTTAAGATATAAAATTACTAAGTAGAATTAGAAAAAATGGAGGGGGGGAGAGTATATTTAAACAAAACAGCTAGGCATCTTATATTAAAAAGTATTGCGCATGTGTGTTTAAGATGAAAAATGCTATAAAGTTTACATACCAGTACTAATAATTAACTGGCCATTAAATGAAAGATTGGAAAAAAGGGAAAACAGATTATAAAAATGGACAAAAGAAATTAGAGAAGTGGGGGGATAGGGGAGAAAGATTAGGTGTATAATAACATTTTGTAACAGCAAAGAACTACAAAGTACAGGAAGAATACACTAACTGGATAAAAAAATAAACACTGACTTATTTGATGACTACAGAGAAGCAAGAGAAAGCTTCTACAAACTGATACAAAGTGAAATAAGCCAAACTAGAAAAAACAATGCCACAAAGACAATGTAAATCAAGAAATAATAGCAGCAAAACAATTGAAATTGAATGCCTTTAAAATATAACAGCAAAACTTAGCTGAAAAGAAGAGGTTTCACTCTCTCCTCCTACCTTTTTTCACCCTACCCCAAATCCTCCATCTCTGCAAAACTTCTTTGCAATTTTTGTTCATGTTGATTATATCTATCGATATTTACTATATTAGAAATTAACATATTTTAGTATTATTATGAAAATAGTTTTGACCTTGTGGACTCCCTGAATGGGGAAGGGGTGGAGTGCCACACTTTGAGAACCACTAGACTACACAAATCTAGCACTGCAGTAGTGACATTTATTATACAATTTCTAATAAGGATTAATATAAATAAAGGATAATGAACCCCAATTTCTCTTGCTGATATCAGGAATGAGGCTTTCCTACATTTTCATCTCCACAGCCCAAGAAATCTCTTTCATCTGTATGCAGTAAGACTTAAACGAACATACACACACACACACATCTCTCTCTCTCTCTATGTATATATATATATATATATATACACATACACACACACACACACACACACACACACACACACACACACACATATATATATATATATATGTACACATACACACACACACACACACGCACAGATATATCACCAATATATCTGACAAGTGATACCAAAAGTATTTTCATGGTCAAAAAAATTTAGCTGATATTAATTTTTTGATGCACTCACCAACTCCCCATTTGGTTTCTGGCAATGTAACATGTTAGTAATTATGTTCATGCATAATGGGCTTATTAAGGTTCCCCAGTCCAATCTACAAGACTCACATAGGATTGACATCTGGTCACCATTAGAAAATATAATCCAAGTTCAAAGGAGTTTTTAAAATTATTTAAATCTCCATTATTATTGTCATGTACAGTCCCCACTATCTCAACCACACATATAATTCAGATGAAATACTTAGGACTAGAGTTAGAAGCAAGTGTTCTTACCTTGATATTTGGGTTTTTTAAGGCAAATCCTCTATACCAGCCTGTGGAGAAATAATTATATTTTGATAAACCAAAAGAATAAAAAGAATAGTAACTTTTTTCTGCTCCTTACCAATGGGAAGATAGTCTACATGTATAAATTAAATATGTAAAATATGAGAGTTATTAAAATGCAATAAATTAAACCCTGGGAATCACTAGTCTAAGTATAACCCGTGTTAACAAAAGTGTATAAATAAATGAAAATTCATCATAATCATATTTGAAGTCTTTTGTTTTTAAAATACTTTTGCTTTTAAAGTTCGCATGTCTCACCTGGAAATCTGGTCAAGAAAGCAGAAAGAATTTAAGAGCCTTCCAAAATTTCTCTTTATATTGTAATATAGAATAGTAGTATGTCCTGTAGCCTTCTTCCTATATTCACCACTACTCCTCAGTTTATAGTTGACAAAAATGGATATGAACCTGACTGCAACATTGATTATAAGGACAAAATTTCTTCTTGATGAAAAGAATCACTGGAGAAAGCATACATTGGACAGATGGGATGAGGCATGAGTAGGGATTGGCATTATCATTTCCATTCAGACCTATTTCATGCATCTCATCTACTTTTATCAACAGATTAAATTATGAGGATGCAGCCAACCTCTTCATAATCCTGGTTATAGGGGATTCTCTTTACACTGGCTTGTAAGGGTAGATAGCCAGGTTACCAAAGGCTCTGTCTCCAGCATGCTTGAGACACAGAGACAGAAGGCTTTGCATCTTTAGGATGCCTCTTCAGTAGTACGACATGGGCTTTGGATTGTTTTCTCATGGTTAGAGATAGATTTGAACTGTTCCACTTTCGTTATTTCAGCTGCATCCCTCATGTGACCAAGTGAAAACCAAGGAAAATGACAAGCTGGTTAACCTATGATCATAAGAAAAAAATGAAGTCACCTGCCTCAAGTATAGATAGAACCTAACCCTGGCAAAAGCTTTGTGAGTATAGCGTACTGACTCATAACCCGAGCAAGCAAAATGTAGGTTTTAGCAATATTACTTGACCTATAAATTAGCCAAATCCATTTACTAAAGAGTTAATGTTTTTCAGGGGAAAAATATGTTTGCAACTGATAAAAATGGAGGTTATAAACAATCCATATTGATATGTATTTAAAACTGGCTAGCCTGAAGTTTTTTTGTAAGAGTGTTTGCAAATGATAAAGGTAAACTTAACACCTTGAAACGTTTTATTTTAAAAACAATTTTTATAAATGTTGCCAACTTTATATTTCAGAATTTAAGCCCTGAGTAGTAATACAAGTAGGCAATAACGTATACGTTCTACTTAGATATGAAAAATAAAAATTGCCTTATTGTTTCTCCTTTATACTTATCCATTTTCAAAACTTACTCATCTAAATATAAAAACTTCTTTGTTTACAGAAACTAATAAAGCCAATTTACACGTGGGTGCAGTAGGTAGGGCACTAGATTTGGAAACAGGAAGACCTGGGTTCAAATCTTGCCTCAGACACTTACTTGGTGTGGGACCCTGGGCAAGAAAGTTAATCTCTCAGATTCCTCATCTACAAACATGAGGTTGTTGGACTTGATGGCCTCCAAGGTCCCATCCAGTTTTAATACCATAATCCCATGAACTAACTTAAAATGGAAGACATAATTAAATATATTCATAAATTATATTCATTACACATAACTTTTCTTGCAGGGCTATTTTGAAATATGAAGCAATGTTGTCATTTTTCTTGGAAGTCAATTTAGACTTGAGATTTCTTAGGTGTGGGAAGCTCCCAGTGTAGTAATTTAGCAATTTTGTTAGAATATAGAGAGTTGCCTGGGCACACTGAGGTGAAGTGACATCATGGTCCTGGTCATAGACCTAATATATGTTAGAAACAGGACTTGACCTTAGGTCTTCCCAACTTCTGGTGTCCACTACATGATGTTGCTTCTTCTCGTATGCCAGGCTCTCACTGAATTTAATCATTTTCCTTAGCAAACATTATTCAAGTCATGTAAATGTGAATCCAAGTACTAGTGAGCTATATTGCAATAAGGCTTTCCTTTATTAGAAAATTTCTTAAGGAAATTGTCTCAGAAGGAAGTTAGATATAAACTTTTCATGTGCCAGTATAGTATAATAGTATCTTCTTACGAACACGAATACAACTCTCTGACAATTTGGATACCCATGTACCATATAAATGAAGAATTTAAGTGTAGTTCACACAGGGTTAAATAAAGCAGGCAGTTTGAGCTGTTGCTTAAAATATTTTCTTGCGTTTAGATCTGAAAGTTTCAGGTAGAAAGAACACTGAGCTAGCAGGTTGGAGACAAGGGCTCTAATTCCATGTTGGACAGCAACTAGCAAGTCATTTTTATAAGCTTTTTATAACCATCTCCTAATCTAGAGGCTACTCCAGGCACTAATCATCTATGATACCACACATGGAATCCAATTTGATGTACTGGGTCATGCGCATTGTCAGAGTATCACTTCTTAATATTAGCAAAAATGGAGAAGAAACAATATGAGTGACAAAATTTTAAAATCACAAATTCTAATTGATTTTTATTTTCATTCATCAGACCTTAGGTAGATGGAGGTTGGGGGGAGAATCTCCTAGTGTCTCTCTGTGACCTATAAAACTTCAACAGAGATTAGTTTCGTGTTTAGGGAAAAGTTCATAAACTTATGAAGTACACAATGAAACGACAGTCCACGTCGGCCCAAATCAATTGTGGCCAGCAGCACACTTACCATCACATTTCTCCAGGATCTGAACTGTGTCTCCAATTTCCAATGATAGGCCATATGGGACTGTTCCTCGAAAACTGGCAACGACTGTAAAAGATAATTTATAACATGTCATCTCATCTTCCAATTAAAAAACGTCACACCATTTGTCATTAAATGTTTATAAACTAGAGAATGAGAATGAGTTTATAAGCACTTGGATAATAAGCAACTTTGAAGACACATTTTAAATATTTATATTTTGTAGGAAAATTAAGTATATATAACTTGCTTTAATTTATGGACTCAATAACATGCTTTTCAAAAACACATTTAAAAAAATCAATGATGTTCTCATGGGTTTTATAAGTCAGGATATCAGCTGAACAATATTTTTTGGTATATTTGCTAAAAGACATCTATAGTACTGACTCCTAAGCAGTTCTCTGACATTACCACTCAGGGATGAGTGGCCCAAAATTGATCCTGTGATGTAATCATGGATTGGGTTTTGTAAAGACAAGAGAAATAGCAACATTCAGCAACTGGCTATTAGTGTAGAAGTTGGGGCAGAAGAAGAGAAAAAAAAAAACGTGGCACAGAGGGTACCAGTTTCATGGGTTTGCATAAGGATATTTAGAGCCAAAATGAAAGAAAATTACTTTTATTTAAATAGTCAGAAGGGAGGCAAATATAAAGATAGAAAATATGGTTAAATACAGCAAAGGGGGGGGGAGGAAAATATCCAACAGGTGCCCTAAATTGAACCTACAAATAGTTTTCATCTAGTATTGTTAAAAAAAAATCCAAACCATCAAGTCCAAGAGAGTCAATTTATAGGATCGCAGAACACAGATCTGGAAGGGACCTTAGAAACTATCAAATCAAAGTCCCTTATTTTATAGACTAAATGAGGTGCAGAGAGCTAAGATGATTTACTGAAGGTTATCTTCAGAGAGTAGGCAGCTAGGTGGCACACTGTAGATAGAGTGCCAGGCCTGGAGTCAGGAAGAGCAGAGTTCAAATTCAGCAGCACTTTCTAGCTGTGTGACCCTGGGTGGTCACTTAACCCTATTTGCCTCAGTTCTTCATCTGTAAAACAAGCTGGAGAAGGAAATGGAGAATCACTCCAGCATCATTGTCAAGAAAACTCCAAAATGGAGTCATGAAGAGGAGAAATAAATGAACAACAACAAAAAAAGGATAAGCCTGAGGCTAACTACTGGGAAGTCCCTAGTCTCTGGCAAGTCTGTTCCTCTTCTCCATTCTCATAGCTCGTATCTCAGCAGGAACCAGAGCCTCTGAGTCAGAGACCTGAAGGAAGATTCCTACCTAGGGACTTCTCACTCCCTACCTCCATCAGGAGAGATCTCTTCATTTATTTGTCTATCAGCTCCACTCCCTGCACATGGATAGAACACTGGGCTTGGCATCAGGAAGACTCAAGTTCATAAGTTCAAATCCAGCCTCAGACACTTACTAGCTGTGCGACCCTGGGCAAGTCACTTAATATCTGTTTGCCTGAACCCAATGGAGAAGGAGATGGCAAACCAGTGCAGTATCTTTGTGAAGAAAACCCTAAATGGGGTTGAGTCAGATATGACTGAAATGACTGAACAGTAACAAAAAGAACAATTTTCATAGAAATTATCAGAAATTATCTTAGAAATTTGAACATAGGTCTTCTAATCAGATTCTCAATGCTCTTTCTGCTATGCCATACTATCTCAATTTTAAAAAGATAAAAACTGACTTTTGTCATTTTATTCTAAATGTTTAATGTGATAAGTTAAATTTAAAAACACAAATTGTTGTTTGTTCCCCAAGTTGGAAACAACACTATTCCCTCCACAAATGATAAATCAGGCCAATTAAAATGTTCCAGCAACCAACTCAAGAGGACTCTCAAGTCCATTTATGAATTTGAACTAAAATTAACACCAGGAATCAGAACATAATACTCAAACACATGAGAGTTAAATCAAGAGGAAACAGATCTAGCATGACTACCAAATGAAAATAATTTGGGGAAACACTGGGTTATGATGTCATGTCTTTCAGCTGTAACCAGAAATACCAGTATTGCCTAATGTTTCTGGATATTTTTTTCAACATGTAGTCTTTTTGTTGAGGAGAAAAACTGAGACAAATTTCCACTTGGTGGTAGGTTATCTCATATATGATTTTTTCCCCTAAAATCTTCTCATATATGAGACCAACATTATAAAAACAAATATAAAATTCATTCCAGATTGACTTCGAAAAATTCTCATTTAGAATTCCCCTCATTGAACAAAGGTTGATTCCCTGAAAACCAAAGAAAGCCACTGTGGTGAAGCTGAAAGAGTGCAGGAAGTACAGTCTGGGCAACTGATTTCAAATCTTGGCTCTTCCATTTGTTACCTGTTGACTTTGGGCAATTTGTCAAGCAAGAGTATTTACTAAGACCTACTATGTGCTAGACAATGTGCTAGGTGATGGGTAAAGAAACAAAAATAAAGTAGTCCTTATCCTCAAGGGGAGTCAACACGTACTTACAAAACCATGTGAAAATAAATAAAAGGTTGTTTGGCACTAAAGTATGCTCTAGCCACTGAAGACTGAGGAGAGGCCTCATAAAGAAGACAACACTTGAGCTGTGCTTTGTGGGGGGATAAGAGGTAGAGGTGAGGAAAGAATGAATTCCAGAAGTCGAAGACAGAAAGTGGAGTAGTGCCATGTGTGAAGAACTGAGAAACTATACAGGAATGAAAGTAACTAATACATAACAAGGCTGGAATGGAAGGCTGCCAGATGATTTTGTATTCGATCCTAGAAGTAATGGGGAGCTACTGGAGTTTACGTAGCAGAGGAGTGACACAGTCAGCCCTGTATCTTAGAAGAAAAAATCAAAGACAGAAAGTGGAGTAGTGCCATGTATGAAGAACTGAGAAACCATACAGGAATGAAGGTGAGTAATCAGTAATACATAACAAGGCTGGAATGGAAGGCTGCCAGATGATTTTGTATTCGATCCTAGAAGTAATAGGGAGCTACTGGAGTTTATGTAGCAGAGGAGCGACACAGTCAGTCCTGTGTTTTAGAACAAAAAATCACTTTGGCAATTGTGTGGAGAATGAAATGGACAGAGGAGAGAGTCAGCAGAGGCAGAGGAATGAATAAGAGGACTATCATACTAGCCTGGGGGTTGGCAGTGAGAGCAATATAGCAGAGTCAACAAGAATGAGCAACTAATTGGATAAGTAGCAAATCACTTAAACTCTCTGTACCTCATTTTCCTCATCTGTAAAATGAATATATTGGAATAAAGTCTATTTATGGCTGCTTTCAGCTATCATGAACTTCTCAGAAGAAAAGAAGTAGCATGCCAATCATTAAGGATTGGTTTTGTTATGGAAGGGTTGAGTTCCATGCATTATCTAACACAATCCTACATACAGGTATAGACCTACTCATATGTTATGGTGAATTTCAAAAAATAAAGCCCTACACACATCCTAAAAACATCCATTAGTCCAAGACTGTGAAACAACATGGTATTCATAGCTGGCAGATGTTCAGAATTTCACATGGATACTTGACCCCTCAGTAAAATAAAGGAATGAGAAAAGACAATGAAGAAAGGATGAGAGGGTTATAGGAGTTTATCCACATGCATAAAACAGGGAATTCAGTGACCTTAGTGAACATCTGTTGGTCAGTGAACTCTTGAAAGTATGGCCAGGATGACCAATAACGTTAAACTGAGGCCTACATTACAAGTATCGGGTACATATTTATTGTTGTTCAGTCATTTGAGTTTTGTCCAACTCTTCATGATTTCATTTGTGGTTTTCTTGGCTAAGATACTAGAATTGTTTTCCATTTCCTTCTCTAGTTCATTTTACAGATGAAGAACTGAAGCAAACAGGGTGAAGTGACTTGCCCAGAGTCAGACATCTAGTACATGTCTAAGGCCAGATTTGAGTCTTCCTGGTTCCAAGCCCAGTGCTCCATTCACCGTACCATGATAAACATCTGTTGAACCAGAATGAAAGCAATACAGTTCTGGAAGTTATTCAAGACACTGGCTTTGATCTGTATACCCGTGAATAGTGATGGGTACTCAAAGGATCAAAGTGACATTATTGCAACTGGACACTACTCAGCTTGAAGCCAGTGCAAGCAGCCCTGAGATGCCAACCCCAAGACAGAAGAAGCACAAAGAAGAAGGCAGTTAAGCAAAATATCAATGGATCTGAAGCTAAGACTTTCCCCTAGAAACATAATTGCTCATGTTTGCAGGAGAAGGTAATCTACTCAGAGAAGTGGCATAGGGAAAGGGCAAGAAGTACTATAGGAAAAACAAGATAACATAAGCTCCAATAAAGGCTCAGATAATACTTCCAACAATCTACTCTCATTTCATTTATCATTGTCAGACTGAGTCTTAGATAAATCCCTTCTAGTAAATCCCCTTGCCAATCTACAAGTGTGTTACAATAAAATAAAGCTACAAAATAAGCTGAATTTTCTGTTCTGTTTCCTTGTGAAACAGCTGTTTCCTTTTTGTAGACTAAATAACAATTCTCATTTCATGGCTCCCAAATGTACATCTTTCAAACAAAGATGATCTAAGCCAGGTAAACTATCAGAGGATTTTAGTTTGCTTTTCATTTTTAATATATAATATAATCTTTCTTTGATAGCTATAAAAAGAAAGATCACAAAGGAATGAACTCACAAATACAATTAGAAGTAATTAAGGTACAATGAGTAAGTGAAGAGTTATTCAATGTCCATGGTTGGGTCATGCTAATGTAATAAAATTACAACACAATCAAAATTAATGTACAATTTTAATGCTATATGAAAAAAATTACTTATTGAAGTATGTTATAAAACTAAAACCAGTAACAAAATTAGTTTGAAGGAATAAAAGTTCTGTAATCTCAAAGGAAATAATGACGAAAAGTTATTGTTGTTTGCCCTTCCTTTTCAAAGAGGACCACAACACCAGGAAGGTGATGCCATGACTTGCAAGTGAATTAGATTTTAGTAAGGAGGGCAGATCAAAGCCTGTGACTTTCTCCTCTGGAGCAGTCTGGGTCCAGTGGCAAGATATGGATCAGGATGACTAGAGAGGGCCATATGAGTGAAGGTGATACAGTACTGTCAAACCTTAAAGTATATTATAAAACAGAAGTCATCAATGTTTACTGGTTAGGAAAAAAAGGCAGATCAGTGGAACAAAAGAAGTCAAAGGAAGAAATTTATAGCTGCCCTCTTTATAGCAGCAAAAAAAAAAAAAAACTGGAAACAAAGGGGGTGCCTATCATTCCGAGAATGGTGAAAAACACCACAGTTGTATATTAATGAAATAGAACAATACGGTGCAATAAGAAATGGTTACTGTGAGGAATTCAAACAAATGTGAGGAGATTTATATGAAGTCCTCTCCCTCTCTCAATGTAAAAAGAAAAATCCCTAACTCAAAATGTCTTTAATCTCAAACTTCAGTACCTAAAAAACCTGCAACAGTCCCAGAGAAAAGATACAGAAACATAGCTCCCTTCTCATGACACAGAGAGGCAGGGACCTAAAAGGACAGAGTATTGCCTAGAGGCAGTAAGACTGGCTGGAGAGCTGGATTGGGAATCTGCACACTCTTAAAATTTGAATCCTGTCTCATAAATTAGCTGTGTGACTCTGGGCAAGTCAAAACCTCCATCTGTCTCAGTTAATTTATCTGAAAAATGGAGATAATAGAAGCACCTACCTCACAGGGCTGTTGTCGAGCTCCAACGAAACTGTACATGTAATGCATTTCAAAAACTTTTAAAAGTGCTACAAAAGTACCAGCTCTAATGTTGTATACATTGCCAGATATGGTCACTCTATTGTATATTTTTGCTTAATTACTACTCTTTGTCACAAGAGAGAGTTCCCTTGGTGGCAGGGGTATATCCTACCATCACCTTTCAAACTTACTGCAATGTAAAAATATGAAAAACTAATTTTTAAAATAAATATGTTTGGGGAGACATAAGTGACAGCCTTGTTTTTGTCATTAAAGGCTTGATAAAATCCTTCAATTGCAGAGAAAAGTTATACATAGTTTGATTCATCTTTTCCCAGTCTCCCCATTTGTTTCCTGTGGATTAATAAACATTTCAATAAACCTAACTTAAAATGAAGTCTTTAAAAATTTGAGATCAACCATTTCCTCACATTTCCATTACATTTTGAATGGTATTTCATAAATATCCACTATCATCATTTGCTATGCCATTCATTTAAACAAGATAAGTAGAGAATACTGATTACCCACATATTAAAATAAAATAGCTTTAAGCAAGCTAGGAAAGCACGCAATATTTTGCAACTAAAACTGGAGAGACAGACAGAGACAGAGAGAGAGACAGAGACAGAGAGACAGGGAGGGAGAAGGAGAGGAAGAGGGAAAGGGAGAGAATGACAGAGAGAGGTCATCTCTCAGTCATAATGAAACTACTGTATCATTCAAAGGGAAATTCACTTTCTATTCTTTAAAATAACTAAACTTTTGGAGTAAAAAGGCTATATACTTAAAAAGCAGCAATGTAATGCCTGCGTCTCAGTTTTCTCATCAGTAACACTGCGATAATCTCTTTATTATCTATCTTGAAAGACAACTGTAAGGATAAATGAATGCAAATGTAAAACCCCTCCCTTTATAAATCTTAAAATAATATAAATGTCAATTAATTATCATTACCAGGATACTATGATGTTCAAAAATCTAAATTCATTAACAAAACTTGTATAAAAGTGATGATTCAATGCAAGATAAACCACTGTTCCATTCCAAATTGGTGAATATTATTCACGATCACTTAAAATGCTCTATGTAGTTAGGATCCATATCTACCTGGCATTTCCAACTTTAATTTTCACTAATTATTGACATATTTATATAACACTTTGAAGTTTACAAAGCATTATATTCACAAGAAACCTGTGAAAGCATTAATATGCACATTTTACAGATGAAGTAGTTGATGTTCTGAAAGATTGTTACTTAGCTCATGATCACACAACAGCTGTCTAAGGTGAAATTGGACCTCAGAATTCCTAAGTTCTAGTCACACCTGCAAGTGGCCTCTCACCTATTATGTGCAGAGGACTCAACTTGGTGCTAAGAGAAATATGAAGTCTTAATACCCTTATGGAAATTATCATCTTGCAGGTTCTAGGGAATAAAAATTAAGTATACTTTATTTTTGCTAACTAGAGATTTATAATTTAAAATGGAAAGCAGTTTTAAGTATATTATCTTTCATATGTATGGCATTATGTTGATTGTAACAAACCCCTAAACAATGCTAGTCTCCAGGAAGAAATACATAATTACTCAAACTAGGGATTTGACCTAATCCACACCAGAAAGCCCAAATGGATGAAAAATATCTATCATTCATACTACAGCAGGCACTTGATCAACATCACACAGATCCTGGAACAGACAGGAGAAATGCACAATAATTACAGCCCAGAGTTAAATAAGAAGAAGAAAGTGGTATAGATTGCTTCTGAGAAATTATGAAGCTCATCTAACAACCTCAAGCTTCTCACCAAACATGATTTTCTAAATACTAGCATTCTATCAGTGTTGCAGTATGGCAGCAAGACGTCAGAACAAAATAATCTCTAAAGAATTAAAAAATAAATATCACAAAAGACACTGAGAGATGTGGAAAATGTGCCATATAACTAACAACAGAGTATACTACTCAACAGAGTGTACTGTATAATTAACAAGAAATTTGGAAGAAGTACAGGAGTAAAAGCAGTCATCAAGTAATTGTATGATAAGAAGAAAAGACGCACTGGTATTGCGGTGAGTTCAAAGAAGATATGTGGAGAGTCAGGTTTCTCCACTGCTCTCTTTCCAATGACAGGGAAAAAAAAATCAAGAAAGGCGTCAGGTATTTTGAGTAAACTCCTCATGGTGAAATTATTAGAGGATGTGGTCATGAGTTACCCAAGAAAGGGAGTCAGTGATGGGTTGTGATATGTATCCTTGGATGGCATTTCCAAATCTACATTAAAGTCTTATTCAAATGTTACATGCAATGATAATGTTACTGATTAGCCTTGTAACAGGAAAGTCAATATTTTTAATTATTTTAATTTTCATTATTCCTCAGTTTTTATACAGGTTACATACTGAAAGTTAATTTGTTAAATCACAGGTAATTTAAAGCACATTCTCCCATATAAACAATTTATTTGTTTTGCCACTGATCATATATCAAGTGCCTCTGCTCAATGCCCACCATGGTTAATGTAACTCAGATTTTGTATAGCTGTACTATACATTTTGTGTATCCGTACTGTTGTGAAACAGTACCAATTTTAAAACAACACTGAAGAGGAAATCATTTTCTTTTGAATACTGATGTTTGAGGAAATGCAGCATTAATTGGAGGAGGATCAGAAGGCAAGTGAAACTTTGGTGGAAATTCGTGAATGGACCTTTGGACACATTTCACGGCTTAATGGCTCTTTTTTTATTATATCAAATTTAACTTCAAAATAGATGGCTTTTCTTGTCCTTAATAGGTCTCCCTAACATTTGCTCCTATATCTCAGCAAAAATTAGGATGTCTGGAGTTTATAAGGGAAATTAAGTGAGAAGTAGACTTTTTTAAATGGTGTTACTGGACAAGAGTTAAAAAGTAGCATAGTGCAGTGGATAGAGAACCAACTCAAGAGCCAGAAAAGACTTGGTTTTAGGTCCTACCTCCCACACATAATGATTATGTGACCCTAGGCAAGGCAATTACCCTCTCAATGACTTTAAGTTGCAGAAAAGGTATCAAGTTGCATTAGTAGATTTTTGTAGATTGGTAGAATTTCCTCACCAGGAAGTATCCTCTACTAATAATATCCTAGGTCTAGCCTCTATCCTACCTATCTTACTAGGCAAGGGTTGGAAAACGGAACAGATTTGAGGAAATGTGCATTCTGCTGGCATAAGGGGTGAAAAAAAAACCCTGATTTAACTGTAATTAGTAGAAGCTAGAGTGGAAATAGGGATGACTAGCATGCATCAAATACTCTAGAGTGGAAGAAAGGTAGCCAGGGAATATGAGGCATTAGACAGTATCCTTTCTGATAACTATCAAGACACTAAGAGGGTAGGTATGAGGGGAGGGAGGAAGAACCACCAGCCTTGGGTTGGAAAGGGAGAACCAGGGAACAGTAGCTATTCTATGCAACAAGGTTCACAAGGCAATCATTCTTAACAGGAAACACTTCTATGACAGAAGGAGAACGGTGCAATAGGAAGAGAATTGCACTTGGTTGGGTTCATCCTCCAGCTCCATCATTTGTTACCAGTCTAATTCCATTATGATTCAATTTCAGTAAGTGTCTACTATGTATCAAGCACCATGCTAGGTGGTGGGGATACAAAGACAAAAAAACCAAACAAACATTATTCCACTGTGGGATGGAGATGGGACAACATAGACACATATTAGTAGATACAAACCCTAGGCAAGTCATCTGACCTTCCTGAACCTTAGTTTCTTCATCTGTAAAATGTGCTTGCTCTCAAAAAGAAGTTATGAGCATAACGCATGTTATGAGAATAACATATGAAACAAACTGTAATCTGTAAAACATTACAATTATGGTGTCATCTGAAGAAATAATGAAAATGTGCAATTAATTGGTACCTTTGGCCCTATTAGTACCATGTTCTGATTCACTAAGATGCCAGAAAGACTATGATAGTACAAAGAAAGCCAAGTAGGAAAAAAAAATCTATATCTTGTTATATCATGATTAAAATGCTAAACCAAACTCTAATCCTCCTGTACACGACTTGACCAGGGATAAACAACTAGTTTGTGGGGGCAGCTAGGTGGCACAGGGGATGGAACACCGGCCCTGCAATCAGGAGGATACGAGTTCAAATGTGACCTCAGACACTTGACGCTTAGTAGTTACTTGTGTGACCCTGGGCAAGTCACTTAACTACAACTGCCTCGCAAAAATGAACAAAAAACTAGTTTGTAGCAAAGCCTAGTCCAGAAATCCACATCATTTGATAACCAAAGCAATTCTCTTTCCAATGTACCATCCTATGATATTATATACTGTGTTCCTGTGCTTCTTGATAGACCATAAAGGTCCTTGTGTAATTCCAGGTCCTATTCACACTGTGTACATGAGAAAATCATTTTTTGTTCATGAAGGAAGACCCATCTGCTCCCCGCCCCCATTTGAGATGTCCTTCATCTTCCCCTCTAGATCTATGAATCCTTAGCTTCTTTCAAGAATTGAGTACAAAGACAGATGATTATAATAGAGAATTTCAATTCCATCTGTTTCTCAGAACTTAGGTGAACCACAGAACACTCACCAACAAGACAGGCCAAAAAGATGAACGCAGGAAGAATTAGGTAACAAGATCACTTTCATGATTTTTTTTTAGCACTCAACTCCATAAACCTTCAAAGCACAGCTCAGACAACATTTTCAGTTATTAGCACTCTCTTTCTCATGCAATTACTTTGTGTTTACTTATTTGTGTATGTTATATCTCCTCTGCCTAGTACAGCACCTAGCACAAATTGGCACTTAATAAATGTTAAATTATTTAATCCAATTCTGCTTCTATCCCTCTGACTCTCCCCACTCTCCCTTTATCTCTTTCTCTCTCCTTGTATGCATAACCTCTTACTGTAAGTCTTTAATGTTAGTAAGGAAAAGAAGGGGAAATAGGAGTCATTGGGTGGGGGGCGGGGTTTTAATCGACACTTTCCACTTGGAATCATACACATGGTCAAATGAATGTCTCTGAATTCTCATGTCTGCCCCAGTTAAGTGTGGCTCTATTCAAAGTCAGGGGATTAACGAGTGTTCACAAGGTTCCTACTGGCCCTAAAATGCTTTTTGAAAAAGAGGAGAGGATATCAATTCTAGAGTGTATCATTTTCTGACATCTCACAGCTATTACTTGAAAATATTTTGCTTTTCTATATTCGGAGGATAGAAAGTATAGTGATTACAGACCTTGCCATCACATGAGACTTGGGCTGTGTCCTTCTAAACTTGGAATTTAACTGAAAGCATTTACTTTAAGAAAAAGGAAAAAAAAAGAAATATCCCCTTCTTGGTCACTGTGTGCCAAGCTACTCTGTTTGATGTCACTGCCTCCCTGCTGTGCCCACAAGAAATGCAAACTGCCCAGCTACCAGAAGTGTAAGCTGCTGAATTTTATTTAAAAAGGGAGGGGGGAGGGGACCTGGAAATGAGCTCAATGCTACATTGCACATTCACCACATAAAACTTCTGCCAGCTCTCCAACTCTGCCACCAACTCTACAAAAGAAGCACCATGTGCTGACTAAAGCAATTCTCTCCCCAAATCAAGTACACCTCTGTCTCAAGGGAAAGTCAACGCTATTAGCGCTGGAGAATGAGATGTCTTAAAGTGGGGCAAAGACGAAGAAGGTTCAAGGAAGAATTGCTACCGATGGCAATCACATGTCGGCCCAGTGGGCTTTTTCAGACAATTCCTGACATATATCCCGACTACTTATTTCTTCATTACATTTCCATGCACGGGTGATAGTGTGTGACTTAGAAAGTTTGCTTTATAAACAAAGAAGTTCAACAAGATCTACCAATTAGAGCTTCACCCTTTGATTTCCCTATGAAGAGAAACCTCATTACAAACAGAAACCAAGAAATAAACCATTATTCTATTCATATATCAATAGTTTAAAAGAAAACTAATAGAGGAGAAACAGCTATGTTCCTGTCAAACATCCACCAAAGAAAATTTTCTGAAAACAGAAAAAATGACCGCTCTGCATCTCAACCAAGAGGAGAAGAGATTTTAGTCTTTCTTCTCATAGGTTGCCAAAGGAACGAGACAGATAAAATCCTTGGAGATTGAGTAAAAACATTTGGAGACCTGGAAATTAGGAGGCTCAATCTCAACAGGTAATATGCAAGGCTCCTTTTCACAGTGATGAGAGATATCAACAAGGAACCCATTTCTCTGCTTTGTCTAGGAAATAACAATTAAAAAGTGCAAAAAAAATGGAGTGGGTAAAGGAGAGGAACAAGCATATCCACTGGAGGAAAAAAAGAGACAATATCAGTCCCTTTTTCCCCCTCATATAACAACAGCATATTGACAAAGAACACTTTAAAGGTGATGAGAGAAATCAAATACGGAGGGACTTTCCTAAAATTCTATAATAAAGATGTGAAGGGGAGGACATTAAGATTTCTTAAAATTTCATACAGTCATCTTAATAATATATTTTCAAATGTAACTATAAGATCCCATCATACAATTCACAGCTTAGGTTAGCTACCATTAATGTTACTTGAATATGGATTGAAACTGTGATTCAAATGGATTGCTTTTCATTCAAGTCAAAGGAAACTTGGTACCAAAAGATGAGATATCATCAACCAAACCACTTGACTGGCACATCAAAAGCCATTATCAAATTTGCAAACAATTAAGGAAATTAATTTAAAACAGCTTTCAGCTAACATTCCTATAATTCTGATTTAGCCCCACTAAAAACTTTTGGGGAGAAAGGATTAAGTAATAATCAAAATGAAGAATTTTGGAAAAAGAGTGAGAATATGTACAGATTTCATGTTTTCTTTATTAGATAGTTTATCCACAGAAAAAGTAGCAATAGTATTTCATAAAAAAGAAGGAAGCATTTTTATGATTTTTTGCAAGGTCTACATAGTTTTATTTGTGCAGAAGCTTGAGCTGGGAAAGCTGTGTATTTTCCCTCTATAGATTTGCAACTGTTTCCTGCAGGATTGAACTGTGGCTTTTTTCTGTTCTGATCCAAGCTAAGAAAAAAAATAATAATAACTGACATCTATGTAGCACTCCCACTTAAGATACAATATCTCTCATTTAGGCCTCATAAGAAGCCTGCAAGATAAAAGCGAAGGGAATTATTTCCATTTTACAGATGAGAAATCAGTAGCACAGAAAGTTAAGTGCTTGCCCATGGCTACACAACAGAGTCAATAACCAGCAATTCAGACAACTGTAGATCCACTGATGGTGGCACCAGAGGGATGGATATGAAAGAAAGGACATTCAAGAGACAGCAAAGGGGGCACTGGAGTAAAGCCCCAGCAGATGAATGTGAGACGTGGGCTTCCACTGGGGAGTAGGAATTGTGCTCTCACAGATGGTAACTACCAACATGCAACCAAGGGTATGACATGCCTATCACCTTGTCCAAGTTAATATTCTCAATGTCAGAGACAGGAGTAGAACCCAAGCTTTCTCCCACCCCACTCCCACCCCCAAACCTTTTAAAGTTTAACTCAGGCAACCACATGGTACAGTAGATATAGTTCTACACCTAAAATCAGGAAGACCTGAATTCAAATTCTTTTGCAAGCACTTGCTAGTTGTGTGACCCTGGGCAATTAATTTTACTTCTGTCTGCTTCCATTTCCTCATCTGTAAAATAAAGATAATAATAGCACCTACTTCCCAGGGCTGCTGTGAGAATAAAAATGAGAAAGCATTTATTTATAAAGCACTATGTAAAACCTAACATGCTATATAAACGCTAGCTATTATTACCATTATTATAATATATGTTATTATTTATTTTTCTGGTCTAGCACTCTATCCACCATACTATGCTGCTTCTGTTGGTCTAAATACTCAAAGTAACAAAGTAAGTACTACCAGTTATAATGATACTCTTACTGGTCCTCATCACCAGTATTTGGGTGAAAGAATCTATCATAGCTACAAAGGTAGAGATAAGATATTTGGGTCTGGGGGAAAAAAAACTGCTGCTAAGTAAGAAAATCAGCATCTGGCATAGTCAGTCTTGCAGTAATGCTGATGATAGGACCTGGAATGACGAAAAGGGGGAAATGGCAAGCTCTTCATTGGATATCATTTTCTTGTTGAAGAAATACTGCTCTGATCCATACATAGTTCACAGAGCAGTGTCACTGGAGGAGAGAGAGAGAAAACAAGTCAAAACAGCCTTCCTGTTCCAGTGGTCAAATGATTCAGCGTACTGGCTGCATGGAACCTGGTAACACCAATCCTCTGAATTGCTGTTTCTTTTAAAGTGCTGCCCACACTTCTGGAGTCCATTATCATCTTTCAACCTTCCTACACATGTTCCAGTACACATTTCTGACTGTTGCTACCATGGCTCTTGCTCTTTTCAATTCATTTTTTTTTAAATTAAAATTCTTACCCTCTCAGGATACCTACTAGAGTATTTCCCATATAATCCAAAGTAAAATAACTCTGGAATTCAACTAGCATGATTTTACAGAGGATCAAAGATTTAGAACATGAAGAGAACTTAAGTGGCCATAGAGGTCAATCCCCCTCATATTATAGATGAGGAAACTGAGATCATAGAAAGGTTAAGTCACTTGTCCTGGCTTACATTGATAGTAAGGGTATGAGGTGGGATTTGAACCTCAGTCTTCCTAACTCCAAGTTCTGTGCTACCTCCAACATCGATAACATTTATTAAGTGCTTACTATGTGACAGGCACTGTGTTAAGTACTAGGGATTCAAAGAAACTCCTACTTTCCAGAGGTTTACATTCTAATGAGAGAGACCATATGCAAACATCTACGAGCATACAAAGTGCAGCTGGTTGGTGCAGTGGAAAGAGTGCTGGCCCTGGAGTCATGAAGACTCATCTTCCTGAGTTCAAATCTGGTCTCAAGAAACTTACTAGCTGTGTCACCCTGGGAATGTCACTGAACACTATTTGCCTCAGTTTCCTCAACTGTAAAATGACCTGGAGAAAGAAATGGCAAACCACTGCAGTATCTTTGCCAAGAAACCCCCAAATGGGGTCATGAAGTTGGACATGATTAAAATGGCTCAACAACAAAATTGGCATACAAGACATATACAAAGTTGATAAAAGCTCATCTTAGAGGGGAAGGTACTAGCTCTTGTAGAAGCCGGAATCTGAACTGAGTCTTGATGGAAGCCAAAGAAGCCTGTAAGTCAAGATAAGGTAGGTGAGCATTCCAGTCCCTGTCTCTTAAATATGTGGTAAAAAACTACCCAGGCAAATCCAGGAACATCCCATTTGCCCTTACAATTCATGGCATTAATCATGACTCTCTAATGTTGTTTCCTGACACAAATTCTTGTTCAGCTACATGCTAGTATTTGGAAACTTAATTAAAAAAAATACACAACAAAACACAGCTCTATGAAACCACAGAACACCTATTAATTGTTCTTTTAAAAAAAAATTCACATCTTTTTGTCGTCATTGAAAAATCACAGATAGGGAAGCTCTGAACTTCTCTAGATTTCATAGAGCTCTCAAGAAACTCAACATGCTGCAAGATGACATCAACCCTGAAACTCATACCTCCTCAATTCCCCCTGGCTTGGGTGGTCACTTCCTCCTTCTGACTGGAAAAGGTGGAGGGTAGTCAGTGGTGAGCTCCTCCCAGATCCTCCACTTAAGGAGAAGACCAAGGGCAGTCTTCTCATCATTTTCCACCTTCTTCAATACACTGGACTTTATCTTTCTCACATACACACACACACGCCTCTCCTTTTTCCAGCTTCTTTTGACTTGTCATCTTCTAACCTATAAGCCCACTGAGGGCAGGTACATCTTCTGCTTTTCTTTGTATTCTCCCACACTTAGCAAAGTGCCTCAAACTTAATAAATGTTGCTGACTATGATGTAACGGATAGAACACTGGTACTGGAGCCAAAAGACTTGGATTTTAGCCCCAGCTCCAGAACTTACAAGGTATATGACCTTAAGTCACTTTCTTTTTATCTCTAAAATGGCTATGATACTACTTGTTTTCTCAGATTATTCATTATTCTTTGGCCATCTACTTTTCACCAACTGCCTTGCTGCCCACACCAGAGACCATGTCCTAGGGATTTTTACTGTTTAATTACCAGAACTTCTGGCCTGGGATCCCACAGTCTTGATTAATGAATGCCTCTTCAGATCCATCATTTCAGGAAAGTCCCAGATGTGCTTTACTCACTTTACTCCTTACTCTCATCTCCTCTACAACCTTTAGGAGTACCTTGTATCTATGCTTTACTACTCTTCCCTCTCTCCCAACTCTCTAATTTTGGTACTCTAATCAAATCAACTCCACCATGGTTCCCACTAGGGGCATGTCTGTTTATTTTCCCTAAAACCTCACTTACTATCCCTGAATATCAGTACCAAGGTGTCCCTCCCTTGACACCTCTTTCCTATGTGTTAAAGGGAAGGGAGAAAGAAAGATTTATTTAACACCTACTATGTGCCAGGTACTGTGTTAAATTCTTTACAACTATTATTTCATTTGATCTTTGAAACAACCTAGGAGGTAGGATCGTTAATTATTCCCATTTTACAGCTGAGGAAACTCAAGTAGCCCAGGGTAACATACCTAGGAAGTGTCTGACGCCAGATTTGAACTTGGCTTTTTCTGACTTCAGGCTCAGAGCTCTATCCACTATACCACTAGCTGCTATACATATCTGGGGTATAGGGAAGGAGACGGGAGGATGTGTATGTGTGTATGTATGTATGTATGTATGTATGTATGTATGTACGTGTGTGTTACATTTCTCTATATGTGTTTTCTTCCCCAGGCCCAGTCTTTATTTTTGTATGAGCACATGACACAATATTTCTGTACATAGTAAGAACTTAAAGGCTTCATTCATTTATTTCACAGGGATGTGAGTTGACATATCATATAAACATAAATTATAATTGTTAGAGACTGAACCATTCGCCTCGACCCCTCTTGACCACTCATAACACTTACCATCTGCATCATATATTCTGGTACATGATTATATTCAACTTTGTCCCTTATTACCTAACTTGGTGCCCTAAATCTTTTATTTGTATGTCTTGTCTTTCTCCTGAGACATTAAGCTAGAACTCCTATCACACATGCTTACCATGTACTAAAAATAGTATGTGTACAGATAGTTCTTAAGTACTTGGTAAATGCTCCAGAAATATTTGCTAAATTAAAATGGAGAGGGTAGTCCCCCAGTACACCACTACTTGGCAGGAACAGAGTATAAATTGTTAGGACTGACAGACTCCATCCCTGCTCTGCTTCCCTGAATTCTAAGGCCAGGGATTACTGTTTAGCAAAGGGTAACACTTCCATGCCCCAAAGCGAGTTCAAATTTCAACAACTACCTATGTTCCTGCTCTGACATTAGCTCCAGGGCTCTGTTTCCTCCTCTTTAAAATGAAAGGATTAGACAAGACAGACCTTCCAACACTAACAATCAGAAGCTGTGAGATGTGGAGACATCTGACTCCAGCTCAGTCTCAGGTTCAGTGAAGAGTTGAATGAGACTGTCTTCTTCCCAAGAAGGAGAAAATATGCACCTTCCCAATTAGAGAGCCAATCTTGGTCATTATAATTACATACCATCGTGTTTTTTTGTTTGTTTCATTCTTTCTATTTATGTTATTGTAGTCATGTGTTTATAATGCTTTCCTGGTTCTGCTTAATTCACTCTGCCCTCCCCATGCTTCTCTGAGTTCTTCATTATGATAATTTCTTATGGCACAGTAATACTGCATTATATTAATGTACCCAATTATTTTAATCGTTCCCCAACTAATGGATATCTACTTTATTTTGAGTTGTTTCTAACCACAAAGAGTTACTATGAATGGTTTGTTGTATATGAGACTTTGATGTCTTTGATTTTCTGAGGGTATATGCCTAGCAATGGCCAAAAATGATGGCTGAGCCTTGTCTGAGTGCACTAAAAAGAGCACTGACTCTAAAGCTTACCACTACAACCCTTCCCATCTCCCAATAAACAAACTTCTTAGAAAGCACATGTGGAGAAACAAGTAAGTATTCCTGATAACTTAAGTGCAAATACTGCCTCAGATGCTTTCTAGTTCTATGATCCTGGAAAAGTTACTTAGCCTCATCACCTCAGTTTCCTCATCTATAAAATGGGGGTGGTGATGACACTAACCTCATAGGGTCACTGATATGTTCAAATGAGTTAACTTATATAAAGTGCTTTGCAAATGCTAAAGTGCTATGGGAATGCTAGGTATTATTATTATGCTAAGGTTAATTTCAATAAGAAACTACCAAACGTTCTTCTTCCCATGGGAGTGGAAGTGAGCAGCCTCACCAGCAACTGATTTCATGGTGTCCTGGGGGTCTCTGTCTATACCCAATAGGTGTTGCTGAACCCCGGAACCCACTAAGAATCCCCTTCATTCCACTTGCAAAAATTGCAAGTTCCTGCTCTATCTGTTAAAATTATTCTTCTCAGGACAGAGCCAAGATGGTGGCTGGAAAGCAGAGATTCGCCTAAAGCTCTCCCCCAGGACCCTCCAAACACCTATAAAAATGGCTCTGAACAAATTCTAGAACTGCAGAACCCACGAAATAGCAGAGGGAAGCAGGGCTCCAGCCCAGGACAGCCTGGATGGTCGCTGGGTAAGGTCTATCACACAGAGCTGGCAGTGGAGCAGAGCAGAGCCCAGCGTGGGCTGCACTCGGACCAACCAGACCTAGAGCCAGGCAGAACAGGCCCTAGTGCCCTGAATCAGTGAGCTGTGGCAGTTAACAGACTTCTCAACCCACAAACACCAAAGACAACAGAGAAAGTTAGTGGGAAAAAACTTTGGGGACAGGGTGAAAGGAGTTCTCAGTTTGGCCACCACCCTGGGGGCAGCAGAGATGGTGCAACCCCAGGCCCACCTGGTGGGAGGAATTAAGTGGAGGATCCCAGCCTGAGTGCAGAGCCTGCTCAGATCTGAGTTGTGGTGGTCCAGGTTGGCGGTTCTTGGGGGAGGAGGAACACTGGTGTGGCAGAACTTGCTGTGTAGAAATAGCTCTCAAAACAACAGCATGGCCCCTCAAGCTTGGAACAAAGTACTCTCTACTCTAAAAGCAGTCATGCCCCCACAAAAAACTCAAGGGTCAAGTAGTTGGCTGGGAACGGGGCCAGGCAGGAAAAACGGACTCAGATTCAGACTCAGACTGTGGAATCTTTCTTTGGTGACAAAGAAGAGCAAAACATACAGCCAGAAGAAGTCAACAAAGTCAAAGAGCCTACATCAAAAGCCTCCAAGAAAAATATGAACTGGTCTCAAGCCATGGAAGAGCTCAAAAAGGATTTGGAAAAGCAAGTTAGAGAAGTAGAGGAAAAATTGGGAAGAGAAATGAGAGTCATGTGAGAAAAACAAGTCAATGACTTGCTAAAGGAGACCCAAAAAAATACTGAAGAAAATAAGACCTTAAAAAATAGATTACCTCAAATGCCAAAAGAGGTCCAAAAAGCCAATGAAGAGAAGAATGCCTTGGAAGGCAGAATTAGCCAAATGGAAAAGGAGCTCCAAAAGACCACTGAAGAAAATACTACCTTAAAAATTAGATTGGAGCAAGTGGAAGCTAGTGACTTTATGAGAAATCAAGATATTATAAAACAGAACCAAAGGAATGAAAAAATGGAAGACAATGTAAAACATCTCATTGGAAAAACCAGTGATCTGGAAAATAGATCCAGGAGAGATAATTTTAAAATTATTGGACTACCTGAGAGCCATGATCAAAAAAAGAGCCTAGATATCATCTTTCAAGAAATTATCAAGGAGAACTGCCCTGATATTCTAGAGCCAGAGGGTAAAATAGAAATTGAAAGAATCCACAGATCACCTCCGGAAAAAGATCCCAAAAAAAGATCCTAGGAATATTGTTGCCAAATTCCAAACCTCCCAAATCAAGGAGAAAATACTGCAAGCAGCCAGAAAAAAACAATTTGAGTATTGTGGAAACACAATCAAGATAACACAACATCTAGCAGCTTCTACATTAAGAGATTGAAGGGCTTGGAATATGATATTCTGGAGGTCAAAGGAGCTAGGATTAAAACCAAGAATCACCTACCCAGCAAAACTGAGTTAGCATGCTCCAAGGAAAAATATGGATTTTGAATAAAATAGAAGATTTTCAAGCTTTCTCAGGGAAAAGACCAGAGCTGAATAGAAAATCTGACTTTCAAACACAATAATCAAGAGAAGCATGAAAAGGTAAACAAGAAAGAAAAATCATAAGGGACTTAGTAAAGTTGAACTGTTTTGTTTACATTCCTACATGGAAAAATGATGTGTTTAATTCATGAGACCTCAGTATTAGGGTAGCTGAAGGGAATATACATATATACATACAGAGGGCACAGGGTGAGTTGAATATGAAGGGATGCTATCTAAAAAAAATAAAATCAGATTAAGGGATGAGAGAGGAATATATTGAGAGAGGGAGACAGGGAGAGATAGAATGGGGTAAATTATCTCACATAAAAGTAGCAAGAAAAAGCAGTTCTGTAGGAAGGGAAGAGGGGGCAGGTGAGGGGGAATGAGTGAATCTTCCTCTAATTGGATTTGACCTGAGGAGGGAATAAGATACACACTCAATTGGGTATCTTACTCCACAGGAAAAAAAGGAGGAAGGAGATAAAAAAGTGGGGATGATAGAAGGGAGGGCAGATGGGGGAGGAGGTAATCAAAAGCAAACACTTTTGAAAAGGGACAGGGTCAAGGGAGAAAACTGAATAAAGGGGAACAGGATAGGAGGGAGCAAAATATAGTTAGTCTTTCACAACATGAGTATTGTGGAAGGGTTTTACATAATGACACACATGTGGCCTCTGTTGAATTGCTTGCCTTCTTAGGGAGGGTGCATGGGGAGCGAAGAGGGGAGAGAATTTGGAACTCAGCATTTTAAAAGCAGATGTTCAAAAAAAAAGTTTTTGCATACAACTAGGAAATAAGATATACAGGAAATGGGGCATAGAAACTTATCTTGCCCTACAAGAAAGTAAGGGAAAAGGGAATGGGGGGACATGGGGTGACAGAAGGGAGGGCTGACTGGGGAACAGGGCAATGAGAATACATGCCATCTTGGGGTGGGGGGGAGGGTAGAAATGGGGAGAAAATTTGTAATTCAAACTCTTGTGAAAATCAATGCTGAATACTTAAAATATTAAATAAACATAAAAAATAAAATTATTCTTCTCTTAAATCCTTCAAATGTATTCTCCATTGTATACCATTCTCCAAATGTATACCATTAAACAAGAGGTAAGATTTCTAGTTTAGTCATTAATCTCCTTTATTCTAGACTGAAAGTTCTCTTTCTTCAGTCATGTTTTCAGTGAACATGTGTAACCATCACCTGTATGGTCACGTTATACTTGAAGGAATAAAAAAGCTCTTTCATGGTATTTTTTTTTAACATTGTTATCTCACCTGGGATACAATACTTCAACATCAGCAGAATATTTGCTGAGCTATTTTAACTGAGGTCAAGAAACTGATTCCATTTCCTTTGCAAAATGGGGTAGACCAGATGCAGTGGGCTGTGGGGAGGCGAAGGAGGAGGAGGAGAAATTAAAAATATTTCTCTGCAGCTTCTTGAAAGGCTTTAGAACAAAGAAGCAAAAACATACCACAGAGATCAAGGTAACCTAGTCGATTTATTAAATGAACTGCCACAAAAACCTTACCAGCCTATATTTTATTTCAGCAAAGTGCTACATATGTTGTAAAAATAAATTTGGTGGACCTGATTTCAGGTTCTAGCTCTTCAATTCTACCATGGTGTCTACCACTATCAGGTGAGACCAATGAAAATATTAGTCATGGTCCTGCTTTGATTATAATCATTAGTTGTTTCAACTACTTTCTTCTTCAGCCTTCACTGCAACAATTAGTGGCTGTGCGTAAAGGCACAGAATTTAAATATATGTGTGTGTATATATATACCACAAATATATTTAAATTTCAAGTTTCTGGCATTTCATGGCAGGAATATAGTCTTGTGTAATATTTTTTCTTTTTGCATATTGACACTTGCAATATGGCTGTAAGTAAACAGAATACCAGAGGCACCAAAGCTGAAGTTCAATGCAAAAGCAACAAAATGACCTAAAATGGCATTGAGAAGGCTCCAACATGTCACCAACCAAGAATAGTCAATAAAGTAACATAAAGGTCAGAAACAGAGAGTTTTATAGCCAGAAAGGACAGTAGGCTGGTCATACGGTGAGAACATGGGGAATGAGGCAATGTTTCCTGAATTGCTTTTCAGACCATCATACACAGCTATTAAGGAACCTGGACAATTGGGAAGGGGCTGTAGCGGAAGGACAGAGGATTTGGTGTGGCAGGTATCAAAGACACAAAGAGTGGGGAGACCTAGGAAAATTAGATTGAAAGTTAACAGAAGAAACTGCATTTTTGAAATTTTGGCAAAAGCAGAGAGAAACTCATGAAAATTCTAATTTCAAATCAGGGAAATGGGACAGAGATAAAACATGAACTCAGCATCTATCAATTACAAATGAGCTTCTAAACCCCTTTGTAGAGTTTTAAAGGACAATAAATCCCTTCTCCATGATCACACCCACATCACTTTTATCTTCCAGTTTTATAAGATAAAGCAATATTTCCATGTCTTTCTTCTTACTAATAAAGATGTCAGCTATTGATCCTAGACATTGCCTACTATACCTGAAATCCAGGTTGCTTTGTTTGTAACTCAGTAGCAATCCTGGAAAGAAATATCACCCTTGAATCTATTTTCACTCTAATCAAAGTTAAAACCCTTTAGCTTGACTAGTGAGAAATCATTACAAGTGAGTTGTCCTTTCTTCTCTTCTGCTATGAAATTTGCCAAACAAATTAGTTAAGGACTACAATATTCTGAAATATCCATAAAAACAGACAACAGCTCTAGTTTGAAGTCCAAATATAATTAAAGAAAAAGAACACACTTCTTACACAAGATGTTAAATTAGGGCCAAGAAATATATCCCTGGTTTTCAGTCTGAATCACAAATTTGCATGTGCCTACAGAAAGGTTAGAATGCAAAAAAAGAATAAAACACTAAATCAAAAAAGTAACTTTTAAACTGCTATAAATAATCTAAAAGTGCACCAAAATCAGAAGGAGACATATTCTTCCATAGGTGTGGAGATTTAAAGGAGAATTCTCATTGCCAATCAGAGAATAAGGATTTATGTCCCTTGTACAATTCAATTGTAGGGCAATCTGAAAGCCAATAGTTTCAATCCATATTAACAGATATGAATATTTCTGCCTTTTGTAATCAGATACAATGAAAATTATTGTGCATTTTAAGGTCTCTGCCATAAATTCAAATGTTAATGCTGTTTTGTTCAGCCCTTTACATTTTACCAATAGTTTAAATAGCACTGGAGTTGGGGTTTTTTAGAATCCAAGATGAAAATATTTTCCTTGGCCTCTAAAATGATAGGAAAGTATTCAACGAGCAGGTTATTGGCTATAATTTTACTCTCCTTTATAGAGAATGCTTATCTCTGGCAAAAGAAATTTCCAAAATTTCAGCATTCTGCCTTGGCCAGCTATATGTAAGGGATCCATTATAAAGAACTGAATTTGCTATTTAAATATATATATATATATGTATGTATGTATGTATGTATGTATGTATGTGTATATATATGTATATGTGTGTGTGTGTAAAGAAATTCCAAATTCATTCCAAATACAAATGTATGAACTTAAAAACCCACATGAAAAACATCATAAAATCTTCCATCTGTGGACTGTCAATGCTTGGAAACAATGTGTCAGAACAGTTATAAATCTATCCTATTTTTATCCCCATACTGTATCCCTAAGAAGTTTTCCAAGCTATAGCTCCAAGAACTGAGAAAAGTTCTCATTAGCACTAAGGATGTGTTTTGATGCTAGAAGATGTCTTTCATCTACACTCACACATTCATAGAAGCACCTTGGTGACCACAGTAATTCCCTGAAGAATTCCACAAGAGTAAAGCCTCCCCTTCTGCTGTGACCAAGAAAATTTGCTCCGGCCTAGTAAGTTAATATGTCTACTACTGTATAGTGATAACCCTGGGAATTGCATATAGAATAACTATATGTAGTATCCTTATTTTATCTCCATGATCATTATTTACTCAGGGAGAGAACAGTGAGAAACCACTCTCTTCCATTCTCCCCCACCCCACCTCACACACATATTAAGCTTTTAAACTCTACCCAGAGCACTGTCCTTCATTATAACCGGATATAAACACTAAATAATATATTCATATACTTTAACTTTCCTTCCTAATTGGATAGCTTTAGCAGTCTCAAGCCACACAAATTATTCAAGTCTCCTGGATGCTTCTAAGACTATAAATATTACTAATTATAACTGTTCTGCCAGTGACCAGCAGCAGAATACCTCTGCTTTTCCCCACCTACCATTTGAGAATAGACTAAGAAAAATACAGATTAAGAAACGCAAAATTTTACAGTTGGAAAGGCTCTTTGAAGTAATGTAGTCTAACTCTTCCCCCATGTCCTTTATTTTACATATGATATCCATATTTTTACAGATTAGGAAACAAGCTGAGAAAGGCTAAAATAACTTGCTTAGGGTCACACAGCTGGTAAGTGTCTGAGACAGGATTTGAACACAGGTCTTTCTGACTCCGAAATCCAACTCACTCTACCTATACCATCTAATTGTCTAGATTGGGGAAGGGAGTTCCAGAGATGTGAAGGGATTTTCCAAAGTCACACAAGTTTGGGGCAAGGATGGGTCTCAAACTAGGGTCCACTGACTTCCAGCTCAGTGAGCTTTCTGTTATACCTTTCAGTTATGCATCCTTTTATCATTTATGTATGACAATGAAGAAACAGCCAATAGTTTAAAAGAAACAGTGGCGGGGTGACCACTTGTTGAGTATGTTATACCACTGGAGTTGTAGGGGGAGGGGGAATCTTTTCATGTATGGTTTGAATTAGATGGCCACTTCATCCCCTCCAGCTCTTTGATTCTGTGATTTTACCCCCTGGATGCATTTCAGCGGCTAGACTCAAAGTAGATTGGACAACAGAATCATTAGACATAAAGAAAAATACATGACCTACACGATTAGGTGGTGCACCCTGCAGTTAGAACAATCTGAGTTCAAATCTGAGCCTCAAACACTTCCTAGCTGTGAGAACTGGGCCAAGTCACTTACCTTCATTTGCCTTAGTTTCTTCATCTGTAAAATGATAATAAAAAATAGCACCTACCACCCAGAGTTGTCCAGAGGACTAAATGATATACTTATAAAATGCTTAGCAAAGTGCCTGGCTTACAGTAGGCACGATATAAATGTTATCTATTATTATTATCATTATTAGTAGTACATGTATTTCAACCTGTGCAAAAATATGCCCATGACGAAATATTCATCATTGAGCTTCCAGTCTGTTAGTAAAAAATAGACATTTTCGGATGGACCAGGCAGATAGATAGAGCCTGACATTACACGTGGTAGCTACAGGGTTTTGCCCTCTTCCTGCCAAGGTTAGTCTACGTTTATCTCCACTACTTGCTGTGTCTGCTTAGGCCCTTTTAAACTTGCATAGAATATTAGCTCATACTGACTTTCAGCTTCAATTGTTCTCACAAAAGTGGGTCCAAATAGAAGCCAAGCATATGAAACTCTTCAAAATGCACCACCAATCCTCCAAGTTCCCAAAGGTGTAAAAATTCTATTCCACACAATTCTTTAGCTTGTGGCAGGTATGTTAGTTTAAAAAAAAAAAGCGTGGGTTTAAAAAAAAAATCCCTCCTTCATTTCAACCCTTGATGTTCCTCATTAAGTCAGCAGTTTGGTCCTGCTGAGTTTGTGAAAAACAAATTTTGGAATTTACATTTGTTCTTGGAAAGGGAGTAAAAGCATAACACTCCTAGTAGAATTGTATTTGGCTTAAATGATCACATATCCTCTGAAGCCCGGGCTAAAAACATGACTGCCTAATAAGGTCTGTTGGCAGAGAAAATTGGCTGCAAAACAACTTTGCCTTCAATGACAAAAGTCATTTGAACCCAACACAGTCCTTAAAGATTTTGTGTACTCTGAAGGCCATCAAGAGCAGAGAATGAGGTATTAGTAGCCTATAATCACACTGACAAGAGTTTGGTTCTCTTTCAGGTCCAACAACCTTCGGAAACAATTTCAGAAACTGTTAGAATTAGGAGAAGGAAATGTCAGCACAAAGCTAATAAGCATTTTACAAATACTAGCTCATTCTGTCCTCACAACAACCCAAAGAGGTAGATGCCTTTATTATTCTCATTTCACAGCTGAGAAAAAAGGGGAAAATTGAGGTTGAATGACTTGTAGAGGATAGCTAGTAAGTGTCTGAGGCTGAGTTTGAACCAAATCTTCCTGCCTGCAAGCCCAGTGCTCTATCCACTGAGCCACCTTTGAAATAATCTAGTCTAATCCTAACACTTTATAAATGATGAAATGTAGATCCCCAAGAAACATTAAATGATTTGCTCAAGATTACATGTTTAATTAGTAGTAAAAATGGTATCTGGTTCCATTTTATATAGGGCTTTGTTAGACTGGAGAATGTCCAGAAGAAGTCAAGGAGAACGGTGATGGGACTCCAAATCATGTAATATAATAATGTTATATTTTATATATTATATAATTATTATAATTTATTTATGCATGTTAATCATATATAAATTTACATGTTACATGTAACTATATGTAACAAAAATATATTGATTATATTAGAATAAATTATTATATATCCTATATCATACATTAAATTATTATGACATAATATTAATAATAATATAATAATAGGGACATTAATCTTAGAGATAAGGAGACTTAGGAGGATCACTGGGTAGAAGTTATACAAAGACAGATTTGGGCCAGATGAAAGGGGGGAAAATTGTTTTGTAAAGCTTATTGTTATTTTTTGATCATTGCATCATCTTCATTTCCAAATATACCCCTTGTGCCTCCCCTAACCACAGAGCTATCCTTGCAACAAAGAATAAGACAAATAATAAACAAGCAAGAGAAAAAAAAAGTTTAGTAAGTTAATAAAAAAAACACCAACTTTGTCTGAATGTACATGCAATGAGAGAAAAAGGTGCTATTAACTATGAAAATTCGCTGTGTTGGAAGGCAGCCAAGTTCCCCATAATGGGAGGACTTTAAGTGGGTGCTGGATGTCTACTTAGCCAGGAAAGCCCATATAGAGAACTAGAAGTCTGCAAAGATCTGGGTTCAAATCCAACTTCTGATAATTAGCCATGACACCAGGGGACAAGTTACTTAACCTCAATGAGGCTCAGTTTCTTCATCCATAAAATAGGAATAATAATAGCTCACATGGTTCGTGGGATCTTAGGGGCACAGATTTAGAGTTGGGACAGACTTCAGAAGTCACCAATCAATTACAACTCCCTCATTTTGGAGATAAGAAAACTGAGGACCAAGGAGGTTTTTTCTAAGTGATTTTTCTAAGGTGATTATACACACACACACACACACACACACACACACACACACACACACACATTATATGTATAATGCATTGGTATAATACATAACATTGGTAATAAGGCGATATTTGTCAAAATCCAAGTTCTGATCAAAGCCACTGAGGCTCAAAGGACGTTAATTCTATAAAACACTTTACAAAGAACTTTATTTCAGTCATTACTATCTTTTCCAAGTAAAATGGCATGGGACAAAAAGACTTCATTGAGTTTAATAAGTCACATTCAACTTTCTGAGCTCCATCTGTTCCCCAAATTTATTGACTTAGAATAGCAAAATAAACTAGAGTCGAAATAACTGCATTGAGAAGTTGGATGAAATTAAAATTGCATGTGAAGACAAATTATTATAAGCATATGACATCATGGCAGGTACCGGAAGAAATAGAGGAACGAAAGCAATTTCAGCTACCCCAAACCCTCAGAAAATTAGTCATTCTGAAGAGTCAAGTTTTCCAGACAGCTGAGGGTTTTACTACTTTTAACCAAAAACCACAACTTTTTTTAAAAAAGTGTTTTGGATAATGATATTTCTAAAGCCCAGTACATACTTCCGTCCTAATCCTTTCAGATGCATTGCATGCTTCCTTACTATTCACTCTTCAAATCCCTGTAATCTAGTTTCCTTCTTGACAACTCAACCGAAACTGCTGTCTCCAGGGTCACCAAGTGATCTCTTAATTGCTCAATCTAATAGCCTTTTCTCAGCCACTATCCTCCTTGACAGCTTTTCAGCACCTGACACTGCTGACCAAACCATCTTTTTTGATGTTCTACTCTCCGGGCTTCTGTGATACCTTTTGCTCCTTCCTTGTTCTTTTCCTACTTGTCTGACTCTATTACTCATTCTCTTTTATTGTTTCAGTTTCCTCCTTCCGGGTCCCTAAGGGTTAGTAATCCCCTAAGGTTCTATCTATAGCTGTCTTCTTTTTTCTCCCCAGTTCATCTCAAAACTCAGCTCGATGTTAATGACTCCAAAACTTCTTCAGCTCTAGTTGGCATTTTGGTTCCCTAGAAAGCTTTACTTGAACATCCCACCTGCATCTCAAACTCAGCATGTCCAAAATGGAATTCGTCATTTTCTCTCCTAAAACTTCCCTTCTTCCCGGCTTCCTTGTATTATCGATGGTATGTATCATCCTCCTCCCATTAACTTGGGCCTGAAATGCCTCGATCCACTTTGGCTCTTCCTCACATCACATCCACACATATGCCAAGTTCTGTCGGCTCTCTCTCTCACATTGTCTCTCACATTTCTCCCATCCTCTCCACTGGTGCTGTCACCATTCTAGTTCAGACACTCATTATCTATTACCTGGATTACAATACTCATTATCTGATTTCCATGCCTCCATTGCTCCATCTGCCAAGATAACTTTGCCAATGCACAAAACCATAGGATTCTAGATTTAGTGCTCTAAGGGATTTTGCTAATCACATGGTAAGACCCCTTCACGTGACTGATGAGGAAGCCAAGACCCACAGAGAAGTGATTTGCCCAAGGCAACAGAAACATTATTTGAATCCAGGTTCACCAACTCCAAAACAAGTGTTCTTTGGACTGACTTGCACCACAAGTCTGACAATTTTAGTTCCCTGCTGCAAAACTATCAGTAATTCCTCATTGCCTGTGGGACAAAATACAAACTCCTTAGCCAGTCTTTAATGTCCTGTGCAATTTGGCTACAACCTACTTATCCAGACATTTCTTATTACATCTCTTCACATCCAGGATCCCACGTTCCAACCCCAGCTAAACCACTCTGTCACCTATGTGGTGCTCTTATGCCATAAGCTACACAACTCTCTGTCCTGGAAGTGTACTCCCTTTTCAATATGGGTTCTTCGCTTGGGATCCAGAGATACCATGGAAAGATCTCAGGGGATCTATGAACCTTGAAGGGAAAAAATTGTATCTTTATTTTCATTAACCTCTAACTGAAATTTGGCACTACCTTCTGATATAGATGTAGGCAACAATCATGACTCTGAAAAACAAACTTCACCAGATGGCCAAATGGGTTTATACATAAAAAGTTAAAAAGAAAAAACCACCTGTTCTACATTGAAGACTGGACAGGTAGGTGGCAAGGTGCATAGAACACCAGCCCTGGAGTCTGAAAGACCAGAGTTCAAATCCAGCTTCAGACACTGTGTGACCCTGGGCAATTCACTTAACCCTGTTTGCCTCAGTTTGCTCCTCTGTAAAATGAGCTGGAGGAGGAAATGGCAAACCACTCCAGTATCTTTGCCAAGAAAACCCCAAAGGAGGTCACATAGAGTCAACGATTGATAACAACAATATCAAAGACGATGAGTTTAAACAACTTGCATTTACAACAACCTATGAAGGTTGTCAGTGTGAATGTTATTATCCACATCATAAAGATGAAGAAGTTGAAGGCTAGGATAGTTCAGTATCTTGCAGCAAGTGACACACATAGTATGTGGCAGAGTAAGGGTTCAAAGTTAGGTCTTCTGACTCAAGAACGGGGGCTGGGCAGTCAGTATTAAAAACTTCACCTTTGGTGAACGGACTTTGTACTATCCATTCTGGTCGCTTAAAGGAAGATTTTACTTACATCCTGGTTCCTTGGCATGTACCAAACAGGAGAGTCTCTGTCTCTGAAAGGGACTCATACATAAAAAGGCAAACAACTAATCATCATTATCTACACATACCCCAAATAAGATAAGAGAGAGTATGTGAATTTTGTGCCAAGCTCTTAAAAGTCAGCAAAATAAAAAATGATTTACAAACTGAAGGACGATCTTCTGAAGTCTAGGATCTGCTACTGAGAAAACAAGCTAATAAACACCATGAGACTAATTCAAAACTGTCAACATAAAAATCATACAAATGAAATGACTTCCTTTATCTGTCTTCTTTTCTCCACTCACTACGTATTCCTCTCACCTTTCAAACACTTACTTAAGGTGCCCATCACCATTTTCATAGTCAGTAGTACAATGCAATCCTGCCCTACCATTCCCTGCAGTATATGCCCACCTTTCCATTGTGCTTGTCAAATTTGATGGTATATCTATATAGTGATGTACTGGGGCTTTTTCTAACCCCATGCTCTGAAGGACACCTCCAGTCTTGCTAGCAGTGAATCGTACTTAAGGAAGGAAAGCAATATTCACTGCCATTCCCAAGTGAACTTTGGGGTCAGGCCTATGACAGGTGCTAGAAAGCAGAACTCAAAATATCAAATTTAATGGAAATGATACATCTTATATTTACAAAGTACATACTTTAATATAGTCTACTTTCATGGCTGTAATATAGAAATGAAAACTTATGTAAGCGGCAAAGTGGATAGAACACAAAAATTAAGAGTAAGAAAGCCCTGAGTTCAAACCTGCAAGTCATTTAACCTCTTAACCACTTAACATCTGTTTGCTCATCTGAAGAAATGAGAGTGAGGATGGCACCTGCTTCACACAGTTGTTATGAAGACCAAATGAAAGACTACATATAAAGTACTCTGCAAATTTTAAAGCAATATATAAATGCCAGCTGTTGTTGTTATTACTGTTTTCAAATCCTTTGTTAAATGTAGTCATAGAAAAGCTCAGTTTGAGATTTTCATGGAGCTGGCTGGCCCCCTTTCCCCTGAATTTCTCCTAACTATAATGTATCAGCTAAAATTTTTAGCACTCTCACATCCTCAGTTCTGGAAACATATGTATACCTGGCATCAGGTTGACTGATTTTTCTAAATGATTCTTAAGAAAGGGTATCTGTTGATGTGACCTAAGTCAAGGGCAACGTATGGTTAATCGGTTGCACTGAAGCTACAAAATTCCAAGTACTTGGTGCCACGTTAATGTAGGGAACTTTGGCAAATGCTTCCACCTAATTCTAACAATGCTTCTATTATCCCTCCTAACTCCTCCAAATTCAGTATTTACTCCCATTCAATTTATAAAATATATCCAAGGAAACCAGGCAGGAGAAATGAGCAAATCCGCATTCTCACTGGTCAGGAGACACCATCATTCTTGTAGGCAGAAGCACATTAAATAACCTCAAACCTTCCAGATCAGAGAACAAAGTCCTTACTTGTTATGTTTCCATTATTTTTAATCTATAAAACTGAAGTCTTTTAACTATCTTTGAGAGCCAATCCTAGAATACTAATGAAAAGACAAGCAGTTTGTGCTCTTCTTCCTGAATAACTATGCTCAGTATCATTTCTTTCAATAGACTGTCCTCAAAGAAAATTCGGAGTTTGTATAGCTAAGTCTTTGACGGGGATGGGATAGAAAAAGGTAAAGATGGAAAATGAGTATGAGACTAAATTTCACTTTTGTCCCCAGCACAGTTCTATTTAAAATATTCTTCACTTTAAACCCTTTAAGATATTTTTAGTTTTCACCTCCCAGTCAGGGGACAAAAGTAGTTTCCAGTGAAGAGAATTGCTTGTGTCTGTTAATTTATTTTTCATATTCTAGGTGGGTAAAGTGAAAAGAACATTAGATTTGGTGGTCAGAAGACCTTGGGTCAAGTCTCAGCTCTGCCTTCTGTCTATGGCAGCTTGGCAAGTTACTGGGCGGCAATTTGCTCATCTATAAAATGCCATAGTTGGACTAACTGACTTCTAAGGTACCTTTCAGGCCAAAACCAATGATCCTACGATGCTCCTATTCTTTTCTCCAAAAAGGATTTCTTTAAAGACTCAAATAACAATTCAACAGTTGTGAAGTTAGTTATACCTTTTGTCTTATATAGGTGCCCAACTCCTTAGTGTTTTTCATATATTCCTAACCCTGTATATTTGAGAAGACCACACATGCAGAGTTTTTTTTGCTGTTTGCTAACAAAACTTATCTTTACTTAAAATAATCCCTATCCTTTATAAAGAAAGCAACCTATGAAAGACAGATTATTTTCAAGAAAGAGAAAGTGGCCAAACTTGGCAGTCCATAGGTACTAGCTGGGTAGATAAATTTGTGACATCAAATCCGAACTGGTGGGGGGAAGGGGAGGGAGGGAGAGAGAACATGTAATAAAACACATGTATATAGATTACACTATTTGCTGAGGTCCCTTCCAACTCTCCAATTCTGTGATTGGTAAAGAAGCTATTTTCAAAGATTATTTTTAAATTGCTTACTGTAATGGGTATCAAATATTTTTATTCCATTAAAGGGAAAAAAAAATTTTAAATAATTTTTCTGGATGGATTATCCAAAGTGAAAGGAAAAAAATCTTTAATAAATCATAGCAAAATATAACATATAATTAGCAAAGTAATTACTTGTAAAATGTAGAACTTTTTCTGAACCAATTAGATGTTCTACACTTCATCCCATAAGCTATAAAATTTCTTTAGAGGGGATGAGCTCTTCCTCGACATCCCAAACTACCTACGTTATTGCTGTGGTCACTAAATAACCAAATATGGAATTTTGAGCTAGGTATACATAATGCAATTGCAAAACGAGAAGGTTGGACCAAACAGTATTCAAGGTCACTTCCAACTCTAGATCTATAAGCAATACACTGCAAGCCACTTGTAAAACCTTGGACAAGACACTTGAGGCCTCAATTTCCTCATTTGTAAAATAAGATTAGTGGACTAAATGACCTCTAAGGACCCTTCCAGCTCCAGAGCTATAATCCTACGACCCAATAATCAATGCTATTACAAAGCATATAAGGAATTATAAAAAGAATTGTTATATATGGCACCCCTTAAGTGGAGCCTCCCAGTTCCCTCCCTTGCACAGTTTGGGGCACAGTACTTACAAAAGACTCATAATCCCAGTAGTCTTTGTACAATACAAGAACTAGAACCAGTTTAGGTGAACTGCCTCTCTCAGCCCCCAGCCTGTGCTGCCAGTACCCATTAACTTGTCTCAGCTGATTCCATTTACTAGTACTATCACTAGTTGTTCAAAACACTTTCTCCAGTTCTTGGCAAGCTTCAGGTCCTCTTAATATGGAGCCTAGATACTATGCTCACTGACATTGGCAGAGGCCTTCCTCATCATCTTCCAGGAGCTACCCTGTGTTCCCATTTCTTCCTCTCAGCAGTCCCTACTCAATGCTTTCAAGATAAGTGAACCTGAGGCGACTGTATTAGGGGAAAGTGAGTCCCTTCCTCTTAACACATGTGTTCTATTGATTTCTCCTCTCAACTCTCAAGATGGGAGGAGAAACCAGAAAAAAAAGAAGAAAGTATTCCTCATTGCCACTGGCTCTCACACATGCTGGCTGCTGTACTGAAGAGAGAAAAGGGATGAGGATGATGAGATTTGTACAAGGAAGGAATCAATTTGTATTTGCTTGAAAATTGCTACCCTAGCATGCCTAGACCCAGCAAGTACTATGCATATTACAAGCAGGGTAAGTGCAGTAAATGTCACGGGCTAACTTGTGATGATGCCAAAATAAGATGCAGTTGATCTTTTTGCCGCCAGATGTGCCTCACAGCGGAAATCAAGCAGGAGAAATTTCAGGCCAGAAGGAAAACCTCCAAAAGAATTAGGATCAAAGTGGATGGGTACTTAAGGAAAGACCCTCATCATATACCACAATACAACAGTGTGGAGCACAGCCTCATTCCAGCTCGACGGCAGAGCAAAGACAATAGGAAACACGCATGCAGCTCGCTCAATTTTGGGCCCAGCCAGGCCAAGAATAAGAATTTAATTGCCCGAGTTTCCTATGTTGATTTCCTTCTCTTCAATTCAATGACAACTGATACTGAATCACAGAAAGTAGACTAAACATTGAAAGCGAGGAGATTTATACCAGTTGTTTTTGGTTTGTGTTTTTCTTTTGTTTTGTTTTGCTTTTTCTTGCTAATGACTGTCTGTAGATTCATCAAAAGGCAATATGGCATGGCATACTGGACCTGGAATAAGGAGATTCTGATTTCAAATCCTGCCTCAGTTATGTGACCATTGCCAAGTCACTCAATCTCTGAATCTCATTCAGTTTCCCTGCATTACCCTGCCTCACAGAGATGCTGTTGGGACAGAATTTTGTAAAATCTAAAGGGTTCCCTGTAGACATTTGGCCCTGGAGTAAGACGCCAGGCAAGACACCTCACATCTGTTTACTCTTCTCTGAAATTGAAATAATAATATTTCAACTACCTATCTCTCAGCGTTGAGATGATCCAATGAGGTTGTGTGTATGTGCATATAATGTTATGATGATAAAGCACTTAATATAAATTGAGTTATTATTAATATCAATGGCTTAGTCGCTCATAGGGTTGTTGTGATGAATACACTTTGTAAACCTTGAAGTGTTATATAAGTGTAGGTTGTAACTATTATTGAAGCAGCAATCAGAAATGGTGAAAAATAACAACATAGTTAAGTGCGGATCTGGGTCAGGAGGAATACTGATGTTAATATTATTTGAATCCTGCCGCTGTGTGACTTTTAGAAAGTCCTTTAATCTTTCTGGGCCTCGGTTACCTCTCCTGTAAAATGAGAATGGTCCACTCAGCGGAGAAAGACTGAACAAAAGGTAGCACAGGAATGTCATAAAATGTCACTGCGCTACAGGAACAGATCATTATGAGGAACTCAGAGTAACATGAGTTGATTTATGTGAACTTACAAAATGTAAAGAAAACAGAACCAGAAGAAGAATATTAATAATGATGACATGTATACTATAAGGCAGCTAACAGTAACTAAAAGCAATGACTAATGTTGGAGCCGTAGGATAGCTGAAGAAGCACAGATCCACCCTCTTGTTAGAGAAGCAGAGGCTATAGCTGCCAAAAGTTGCATCCATTTGTTGTCAAAGTAAGTGAATAAATGATAGGTTTATATCTTGATAAAGGAAGGAAGGAATGACAGGGTTACTAGGGACTGGACACACTGGGAAGTGTCGAAAAACAAAAAGTATCAATTAAGTTTTGGGTTTTTTTTAAATGAGTAGGCCAGACCAGATGACCTCCGAAGTCTATCATTAATCAACAAGTATTAATTAGGCCCCTTGTACATGCAGGGAACTGTGCTAGGTGAGAGGACAGAAACACAAATGAAATAATTCTTCATTGCAAGGTGCTTATTTCTTTTTTTAAAAATAGCTTTTACTGATGTATCTTTTTTTTTAAATGCAGCCTACAATTCCCCCCTGCAACTTCTCCTCTTCTCCCCTCCCAGACAGCCATTCTTTATAATACAGAATTTAAAAAAAAAATCGGCAAAACTGATCAATACATTTTTAAAAAATCAGACCTTAAATGCAACATTCCCCAACCATGAGCCCTCCTCTCCCTTTGAAAAGGAGTGGGGAGGGATGTCTTTTCACCTCTCTTTCGGGGCTAAGTTCAGTGACTGCAATTTTTCAATGCCCATTCTAGAATGCATTATGGTAGTGGTTGGGTTCTTTCATTTATATTTGCTGTAGTCACTGTGACTATTGTTTACTCACATTCTAATAGGGAGACATATGTAAATATATAAATATATCCAAATGAATATAAAGAGATAAACACAAAGCATGGAATACAAGATGGTTTGGAGAGGGAGGCCATAAGCATTTAAGGAAATTAGTAAAATTTTCACCTAAAGGCAAGTGCTTGAAAGGCATATTGAAGGAAAAGAGAGATTCTATGTGACAGAGATGAGGAAGGAGTGAATTCTAGGTATGGATAACAGCCAGCACACACACATGGACATGGGAGATGCCATGCCTTGTGTGAGGAATACAAAGAAGACCAGTCTGCCTGGATCACAGACTGTGAGGAGACTAATGTACAATGAACCGAGAAAGGCAGGCGCGGGCAGGGTCGTGAAGAGCTCCAAAAGCTCAGCAAATGAGTTTCTATTTTATTCCAGAGACAAAAATAGTCTGAAGTTGCTTGAGTGGGGAAGTGACATGGTCAGATCTGTAATAACAACAACAATATTAATAATAATATGACTACTAATAATCAGCATATGTGTATACACACATATTTTTATATCACTTTAAGGTTTGCAAAGCATTGTACAAATATTACCTAATATATCCTCAAAACAACTCGAGGAAGGTTAAGTGCTATTATTATCCCCATTTCACAGAGTAGGAAATTGAGACAGTCAAAGGTTAAGTGACTTGCTCAGGGGTCACAAAGCTACTAATTATGGGAGGCTGAATTTGAACGCAGGTCTTCCTGACTCCAGATTGAGCTCTCTATCCACAGCTTACCTAGCTGCTTCTTAAGCAGAATCACTTTAGAAGCATTGTGGAGGATTGACTGAAATGGGGAGAGACTTTAGGCAGAAATATTAATTAATGAGGGCTTGAACAAAAGATGCAAATTGTGTCTCTAAAGAAGTGATCACACTATGGTAATGGTGTGTTGGTAGGTGTGGTAAGATTTGGCAACTGACTGGATGTGTGGGGTGAGAGAGAGTGAGAATTTAAAAATAACGCCAAAGTTACAATCCTGGGAGACTGGAAGAATGGCAGTACCTTAAAAAGAGATAGGGAATTTTGGAAGATGAGTGAGTTTGAGGCAAAAGATGATGCTGAATTTCAGATGTCTCTTAGACATCCAATTTGGAATGAGCAACAGGAAATCAGTAGTATGGGATTGAAGGCCAGGAGAGAAATAGGGCTGGATATGTAGACCTGTGAGACATAAGTATAGAGATCCTGACTAAAACCACAGGAACTGATAAATGTACCAAGAAAGTGTGTGTATAGAGAAGCGGGGGGCTTAAGACAGTCTTGGTGGACGTCAACAGTTAAAAGATTATATGATATAGATGATGGGTCAGCAAAAGAAATGAAAAGGGACTGTTAGAAGGAAAACTAGAAGAGATTAATGCCACAAAAACCCAAGGAGGAAAGAATATCCAGGAGGAAGGCAGGACAAAAGTATCAGAGAGAGTGGAGAGGTAAAAGAACATGGGAAAGGAAAAAAAACCACCCAAAACACAAGACTTATCAATTAAGATCTCACTGGTAACTTTGGAGAACAGAGCTTCAGTTGAGTGATGATGACAGAAGCCAGATAGCAAAAGTTTGAATAAATTAGATTGAAGAGAGTAGAGACGAGGAGTTCAGACAGATTTTTTTGTGAGCTTGGCTGAGAAACAGAAGAAAGATAGAGGACTCAGCTTTAGGGGATGGTAGGGAATGGCAAAGGTTTTTTAAGGAAGGGAGAGACTCACTGAGTATGTGTGCAGGCAAAAAGGAATTGACAAAAGAAGTAGCTGAGGAATAAAGACAGAAGAAGGATGGTTAGGATTAAAATCTAATGTAGAAGAAAAGGTACTAGGTCAAAGGAACATGCAGAGGGACTGTACTTGGCAAGGAGAACTAGATTATAGGAAAAGAGGAGAGACTGTGAGAAGAGGAGAGATGGGGGAGAGGAGAAAAGATTGGGTGATGATGTCAATGAATTTGTAGAGACAACTAATATGAGAAGACAGAACTCACATCAAATGACCTCAATTTTCTCAGTAATTTTTTAGTTCTAGACTGAGAGAAGGAAGAGATGGAATAGGGAATACCTGAGGAAAAGAGGTTTAAAAAAATTTTTTTAGACAGGGAATCAATTAGAGAAAAGTAAAAATATTTCCTTGCAATAGTGAGGGCCCACGTAAAATTGGAAAACATGAAACTGTAACATACCCAGTAAGCCTGCTGGGTACAACTTCCTTCATCTCTTATCAATGTGAGGGGTGAAGGTAAATGGTGGGACTAGTCCAGGGCTGAGGTTTAGCTAGGGAGAAGTGATGACAGGACCAGGGAGTAAAGGGGCAGGGCAGTGAGGGAGGATTCAACAGTAGAGGATAGTACAAAGTTGAACTGGGTAACTACAAGGTCAGGACTAGAAAGGGGAGGAATTGAGATTAGAGAAAGGGTAATGGCCTGAGGAAGTACTGAGGAGTGGTGGGAACAGAGGTCTCAGTGAGAGTGAAGAGGAGGTTCAGGAGGAGTGAGGCATAGAGACAGAATGATAAAAGGTTATGGTCAGATAGAGGTATATGAAGAACTTATAATTAGGGATGTCAGACACTTGTAGGTAATGGTGAAATCTGGGGTGTGACCATTCTTATGGGAAGCTGAGTCAGAGTAAAGGAGTTTGTCATGGGATACTAGAAGCCTTAGGGACTGAGAGGTTAGGGAATCTGTGAGAGTGTCAACAGGGATGTTGAAGTTTCCCAATATAAGGGCATCTCTAAATCTATGACCCTATATTTATGAGAAAACACTTCTGTTGAATAACCCTTTCCAAAGTTTAACAACTCTGTCAGAAACACCTGCCTTTTACTTAAGGAAAGGATTCATAGTTGGTGGAGACAGGAGGATCAGGAGATATGGATTTTAATTCAGATGTTACCACTAGCTACCTCCACTGAGTAAATCACTTCCAAGTCCCAAAGGATCAGAGAGACAGAAGAGGCTTTAGAGATCACCGAGTGCAACTCTGTTAGGTACATATAACATATTTGTGCTAAAGTGAAGGGGCACCAAAGAACATGTGAGGAATCTTGGATTTTCTCTGGGAGCCTTATTTCTGCACCATTAGAGATGCAAACCTCTCTAAAGCATTCCCTCAATCCTTCAATAGGAAGGGGACAGGGAACCCCACTACAATTCCTTTTGTTGTTGTTCAGTTCTGTCCTACTCTTCATGACCCCATTTGGGATTTTCTTGGCAGAGATATTGGAGTGGTTTGCCATTTCCTTCTCCAGCTCCTTTTACAGATGAGGAAACTGAGGCAAACAGTGTGAAGTGACTTGCCCAGGGTCACACAGCTAGTAACTGTATGAGGTCAGATTTGAACCCAGGAAGATGAGTATTCCTGAGTTCAGGCCCACCAGTCTAGCCACTGCACCACCCAGCTGCCCCTTTTGTTATTTCCTTTTATTATCCTGTCTTTATAAGTTGCTTGGTTGCATATCTCCATCTGATATGCCTGAAGACAGATGCCATCACTACTCAAACTTCTCTAAGGGAAAAAAGGCCCAATTATATTAACTTTATCATGGGTACTACTTTTTAGCCCTTTAATCATCTCATTGGCAGTCCTATCTTTATACTCACTCATTTCTGTGTCTTAAGTTATGCCTGCAATATCTTATTTTCAAAGGGAATTTGCTATGCACATTTCAAACATGCTCAAAATGATTTCATTGCAATAATGCCTGCCTTACTTCAATCCAGAAATTTAGGTGTTTTGGCTTTTGGTTTCTTTTCTTTTTTTTTTTTTGTTATTAGATCAACTGCTGGAAAAATGTATGTTTATAATGGAAATGCTGACAAACCACAACTGGAGTGTGATGAACAGGACACAAAAATATTCCTTGTCAGAAGAGCTGACAGCTTGACATTTTGCAAATGAGAAATATTAATCAACCTCATCAAATAATACCATGCCCTTTGGATCAAAATGGGACGCACTAGCAACCAAAAAAATACTGCTGGGTTTTTAGTTTTGTATGGCAATGCTGGCCATTATTTTCCATACAAACAATAATGGAAAAATCAAATATGAATGCTGAAATTCATGCCGTCTGCAGCACAGAATTCACTAGAATTTTTCATCTTGTCATAACACCCCTATGTGGGTCATAGAAAGCCCAAAGAATTTTATATGGTGGGCAATACTACTCAAGTCATACTGCTACAAAGGTAATACTTCATTATCATTTTGTCCTAACCTTAAATACGCTAACATTGTAAGATCTTGAGAGTGCGGGAAAAGAGAAGAAAGGAAAAGCTATGCAGAGATCCCTATTCAAACAGGCATGCAAAGCACAGATATTTAAGAATTCAACCAGACAAACTATGTACAAATGATGTTGGCAACGTTTTATATCAGAGGTGTCAAGAGATACTCCAGAGTAGGGCCCACTAGAATAAAATGTAATTGGGAAATATTTAGCAAAATAAATAAAAGTACAATAGAACATAGATGATGTTAATACATGGTTTACTAAATAAATATCTTACCCAAAGGCATCCTTATATATGGGTTAGTACCCAAGTTTCTATTTGAGCTTGACACTGCCGTGCTGCAGCATCCCTCAAGGAACTTAAATTCTTTTGAAGAATGAAAGGATACGTGTACAAAAATAAGTACAATAAAAGGTCATTTGTGGAGAGAAAGAAGAGCAGAACTAGAAGAAGCATAAAAAGCTTAATGGATGAGAATGTGCAGTCCAGGCATAGGGAATGATTTCTGTAACTGCCCAATAATTACAGGCCCATGGATTTATAAGCGGAAGGGACTTAAAGGCCATCCAGTCAAATTCTCACATTTCACAGTTGGGGAAAATGAGTGCCAGAGGTTTAAGTCACAGTGATAGTGTCAGAGTCAAGATCTGAATCCAGGTGTTTGGACTCCAAATCCATCGCTCTTTTCACGGCACTGCACTATACAGAATCTTTGTATTGTTTTCAAAACATCCATTTTCTCCACTGATTATACCTTAAGGCATCGCTTTTTTTTTATCTAGAAACACAATAACTTTATGTTGTAAATTCATTCATGCACAGTTATTTGAGCCAAATAATATATTGCTGCAAGATTTTTTCAGGACTTGGATTACATTTCATACATCATTACAATGGAGCCTCAGAGTAATGTGGTCCTCAAGTTCTGTCTGCCAGCACTACCTTACAAGGAAATCACTCTTGGACCTTTATATTTAGTCCCTCTGAACTAAACACAGCCATAGTGAGGATTCTGCCATGCATAAAGTGGGTACGTAAATAATGCTTATTTGAATTGTTATTTCATAATTCCACATAATAATCGTTAACATACTAAAAGATCTGGGATAAGGATAATAACACTGGACAAAGGTTTGTTGAGTTATATTTCTGATTAAGGTACCATAACTCCAGTGTAATAATCTTTTCTGCTCCAGTTTTCTCAGACTAAGGTTTCTGGACTGTAATTTCACCACAATCAAATGAGCCAGATGAGGAACTTCTTCTGGTGTTGCAGAATGGCAACCTCTGGTTTTAGAAAGTTCCTTGGGGCACTGGTCACAAAGCCATGCCATGTTCCAATTAATCCTAGAACTCAAGTCATCTGCCTATAATATCAGCTCCAAACCCACTTCTAATGACCTCAAATGTGATAAACGAATGTATTGCTTCTTGCTCCCTGCCTCACTGTAATTGTTAAAAGCCAATCTTTTTTTTTTTGCTATGATGCTTTACATTTCACAAAGTTTCACTGTTTTATAAATTAAAGTCATTCTATGCTTCAAGCAAAATCTTTTCCACATAAACAAATGCCACATTTTCATACAAAAAGGCATTCGGAATTATTAACTTCTTTAGCTAATGAACATAAACAAAAGAATCACATTTTAATCACTTCTAACTTTAATCTTAACATACCAGAGAAAATTAAATCTGATTTTAACTGGAATATGAATCTATCTGAATCAATGTTGAATCAGACAGGAAAGGTAGAAAGATAGACCGATGAAAGGCAGATAGACACGTATAAAATCTATGGTTTTGATAGCACCTTCTGAAGAAACCAAGATAAATCTAATATAATTCCAAAACAAGTCAAGCCTCATTAACTTGCCATATGGCAAAATGGGTTAATATTGTCTGAAATATAAAAAAAATAATTTCAGCTGCTAATCTTTCCACATTGTGAATGCTGAAGAAAGAGAAATGAAAACATGTTAGAACTTAGAAAAATCAAACTTCAAAAGTAGAAAGTGGCTTTTTGAAATGAATTTTCCCCTCAACTAACAAATCTCTTTGTAAAAGATAAAAATCTCATGAGTGCCCAGGTAAATCCTGTACAATTAAATTACACAAGACACTTAACATTTTCTAACTATATTCACTAACAAGTTGGAAGGCAGAAAATTACCAGGATATTCTTAGTCCCTTGTAAAATTCCTCACCTTTAATCCAAACTTTTAACTGGTACAGTCTGCCTAGCAAATGTCATTTTGTATCACAAAACCCTGTAAAATTCAATTAGATTTCTCATGGATATTTTAAATGATAAGCATTGTGAAGAAAAGCTATGTTTTAGAATTGAATGACACTAATTCTCCACTGAATCTGCCCCTATCAGGGCACCCTTTCTTTACCCTGGAGCAGCTTGGTGTTAATGGTTGTTAGAATTATTTTCTTCCTATTCATTTGACTTTTTAAGTTAAATATTAGTGTAACCAAAAAAACTTGAAGCTAAAACGACTATTGGCAGTAAAAAATGTCATTTAAAAGTGACGCCTTGTTTGAAGTAAGCGCAAGAACAAAGGTCTCCAAAAAAAATAGTGTCTTCATTTCCAAGTTCTGCAACAAATAAGCCCATTTTCAGTACTTACACTAATCTATTATGCTTTTAATTGGGTTTTGGCTCTAAGCTGTTCATCCAACCTTTAATTTTATTTCAAGTGTTTAATATTTTCGTGTCCTGGGGCGGTGGGGAGTGCGGGGAGAAGAAATACAATAGTGAACCATTCAACCAGCTGAGACATTCAGATTTTCATAAATCAGACCGATGTGAAAGGAGAGTGGCAGATACATAAACAAGCAAAAAGGGTGTGTGCGGGGGTGGTGAGGGAAACCATGTCAGCACACATTCAACAAATCCAATTTGGAGAAAGGAGGTGTTTTTTAAAGAGCTAATTATCAGAGAGTTCTCATATCACAGCTGACCAGGCTATCATTCAGTTATTCTTAGGGGACCTGAGGCTACTCTGAATGAAAGGATATCAGAGTAACATTCTGCCACAGATGTGAAGCCACATTAGAGGTCAGTATGCCAAGGGAAATGAAGACCTTCTTGGCATTGGGAGGGCTCTACCATGCTTCCCAGGACATATTTCTCTGGGCAACAATACCATTAAATGACAGAGAGGCAGTCTGAACATCACAAAGGTGAGGATTATTCTTTGGCCTAGAGGACACATAGATCAAATGTAGAAACGTTCAGTCCTTTCTTAGTTAATCTTTAGGTGTCATTGATTCCTTCTTTCATGAAGAAATGTAGCCCCACTAACCACCAGACAGGAAAGTTGACAAAAATATGAAGACCAATTGAAATTAAAGTCGTTAAAAGGTGTAGACCAAATCGGCCAAGGATGTATCAAACCAGTGTTACTAAAATATGTAGATTGTGAGCTCCTTGAAAGCAGGGACTACCTTTTGCCTCTTTCTGTACATGCAGTGGATGTGGGCCAAATGCAGTGGAAAATTACTCTTGTTCAATTCAAACCATAACTGGGTTCCTGTTGGTTTATAATACCAAAAAACCTTTCATATTGAGTGGGGTGGCAATTTTCCTTTGCCTACTTTTCTGGCACCAAAGTCCTACTGTGATTTTTCATCATGGTGTGGAGGTGACTGAATTCTCAAAGGCTATATGCAAATGGAACACAAATTCTAGCAGCATTTACTCCACTCTTTCAAAGGCATGGTCTAGCTAACATTAGAGAGGCTCATCACTGAGGTGGGCAAATAATGATTTTCTTTTCTTTTCTTTTGTTGCCAAAGTAACCCTTAAAGCCCATCTACTAAATCATAGAGGTGCTGCAAGCTGCCTCGATTAAGAGAATAACCACAGTAATGAAATTACAGAACCCTGAAGCACTTAAGTATAAATTCTTCTGACAGAAGTAGAGATGGGAAGAGAGGCCAGTAAGAGACAAGGGGAACAAATAAGTGTCTGCTATACTCTATCCACTAAAAATTCTCTTCCACATACTTCACATACTAGATATTCATTTGGCTTCAATAGCACCTCCATTAAAATGAAAGTAAAATGGGGTTCTGGTGCATGCCTAGACTTAATAAAGTGAAAGAGAAAATGTTAATGATGCAAATTAAACTCAAAATTGTAGCCTGCATGGAAGTTTGTTTTGTCAGAGGTAAGACTTGAACCCAAGCCTCAAGCCTGGACTTCCTGACTATGAAGCCCTGTTGCCTTAAAAGAGGCTGACTTAATAGACTGCATTGAGAGGAACATAATGTCAAGAAGGGCAGCTAGGTGGCACAGTGGAGAGAGAACAAAGACTCGCTCATCTTCCTGAGTTCAAATCTGGGCTTCAACACTTACTAGCTCTGTGATGCTGGGCAACTCATTTAATCCTATTTTACCAGTTTCCTCATCTGTAAAATGATCTGGAGAAGGAAATGGCAAACCACTCCAGTATCTTTGTCGATAAAATCCCAAATGGGTTCATGAAGAGTTGGACATGACTGAAAAATGACTAAACAACAAAAATGTCGAGAATGTTATGCATATTACCCTAGTCAGACATCTTGAGTATTATTTTCAGTGCCGCAGTTTTGGAAGGAGATTGACGATCTGATGTGCATCCATATTGACCAAGATGGTGGTGAAAAGAATGAAACTATGCCATGAGAATCATTTGAAGGAGCTAAGGATATTTAGCCTAAGAAGAGAAAACATAGCATGGGGGGAGAAGTTTAAGTTGAGTTAGACATGACACACCAATACTTAGAACAGGTGAGATGCCATAAAGGGAGGACCATTATGGTCCATTGTCCCCAGAGTATAGCAAATGAAGTGGAAGGCAAAGATATTAGGCTACAGTTGCCCAATATAAAGAACTGAATATTCTCTATCTATGATGACACAGAAAAGGCCCTTTTAAAAAAAAATCCCAAAGTATGAGGCTAGAAACAAATTAAGTGAAACACTAGGAAACATATAAAGAATTAATTTTTTATCAGAGTGGTTAGAAATACAGCTTCATTTTTTTTCATCTTTAATAAATCAAGCTCTCAGTGCATTCAGAAAAGCTGATTCCAAAATGACTGTCACATTGGTAACTGTGAATTCATCCCTACATCATTTGTGGTGATGTTACTTCATGCTCCCTATGCACAGTGCTTCTCAATTCATTTCTCGAAGGGCTGTATAAAGAGAGGCTTCTGTGTGATATATAAGCCTTTGCCTGTTGTTTCTTTCTCCTCAACCACACTTGACAAAGTGCAACTTAGAGGCATTAGCAACTCCTTGTCCCTGTTTAATAGACAAGAAAACTAAAACTGAGAAGTTGTGACTTACTTATAGTCATAAAGTTAGTAAGTGTCAGAGGAAGGATTTGAACTTAGGTCTTCCTGTATAATATCTCAGTGGTCTGTGCACTAGGTGATTCTGCCTCAACTCATGTGTATACATGTATGTGTGTTTTACATGTATACCAATCCTATTCCCAAATTCAGAACGAAAAAGTCAAGCTTCATTAGATATTTAATCAAATCAATGTTTGTTCACAAAATTTTAGTTTTTTTCCCCTACTCTACTTACAATCTCTGAAGCAGTAAACAGAATTCTTTGCCATTTTAACCCACCAGGAGCTGGTTTTTAAGGATGACAATTACATCCCTCACCCCTGTGAATGTTGTGAACCAGCCCATTTAAAAACAGAGAAGCCAACAGTGCTTTAGGCCTGGCTTCCATCTGAGAGGCAATTCAGTTCATTCTCAGCATCATGGGGAGTATGAGGAAAAGATGAGCTCTGGAGGCAGGATCAGTTAGCTCAACATTAAACAACTTTATATTGTCATTTCATCATTGGATTGAAGGCATGGTGGATTCCCCCAACTACATTTAAATGCAATAAAACATCATCCCCAGAACTGATTGCTGAATTACTTGACCTCCTACTTACCTCTACAGAGTACCTACTATGTGCACAATTCCAGTGCTATTCTCCCTTAGTATGTACAATGGGAGATAAGGTTGAAATGAATGTCACGGTCTGCGTTCACAGAAGCCAAGCATACTACCTGTATTTTGCCTGGCAACTGCCTCTCTTTTGCATTCTCCCTATTTCCTCTTCATGTATTTGCTCAGTTTGACAGAGTAATACCAGTTGCTACCAACTCTTCTACTGGAGTAAAAAGACAGCCTTGGTGAAGGTGTTTCCTCAACAGTTTCCTGGCATTGAACAAGGTAATGTTGAATACTGCTGATAAAAACTCTCCCACAGTCAAGATGCCCAACTGCTATGACACAAAGGTCGGGAACTTTAATTATTTTAATTTTTTTTCAGGAGAGGTAAGACCCTGAGGTGTAGCTGTCAGAGTGGATAAGAAATTACAATTATAGAGGTTTAAAAATGTATTTTCTGTGACCTCAGGGAAATAGGAAGAGGCAAAATGGGGTCAGAGAAAAAAATGCGATATTGCCCAGCATGCCAATTTTTTTTTCATTAAATCACATTCTACTGAGCGGTTTTCAAATATAACATAAAATATTAATTATTTTTCAAGGTGGCCAATGCTATGTCTCCTTTGACCCAAACCTTATGGATGGATGGGGCATTACTTTAACAGTAAGAAGGAGTGCCTTTAGCAGCCTTTAAATTTTGCCAGGAAGTTGACAGCAGCACCCCTTTCCTAACATAAAAACTAAATAGACAGGAAACAAAATAAATTCAAGTTTCCATATAGAAAAGGCAAAAGGAAACTGAAAAATGCTACTGAATGCCACTTAGGAAAAAAAGGAGAGACTCAGTAGCTTTCCAAGATTTTATGTTATTCACATTTCTTCAGACACAAAGTAAACCACAATAGCTCTACTTCATCAACATATTTAATGAGTTACCCTGCCTCTCTCTTCATCCTCTAAATTTCCAAAGTTCAAAATCCATGAAGTTAGTTTAATTGCAAAGATATTAAATTCAATAATGATAAATGTAAAATTTTTTTTTGGATTAGAAAAAACCCTAATGGCAGCAGCAGTATCTGTTAGGGTCTCTGCCATGTAAGCTGGGATAACTTTCTACCAAACAGTAGAGAAACAATTCCCAAAACATGACTGGTCCAATGTAGTAGCATACCTGTCATAGGCATGATTTTCTAGTTAAATTAAGCAATAAAAAGACCAGTCTATAAGGATGCAGCTCCCCACCCCCCAAAATTTGATGGATGCAAGTCATCACACCTCTCTGAACCAACATTCCCTTCAGATCAAAGGTATTTCCATAAGGAGATGAAAGGGGTATGTCTGCCAGAACCAGTACTGTACTGTTACTGAGTATACTTTCCTATAGTGAAGAAAGCCTTTTTTGTTAGTGTTGCATACTCTAGAGAAGCCTCAACCATTGGACTGTTCTGAGTATGACCTGGCCAGAACACAGGGTTAGCCAGTGATCTGGACTGCTCACTCAAAATAAATCAGCAGTCTAAATAAAGCAGCCCCCCAAACACCAGTAACCAAGAAGAAAAGTCATGTTATCTCAGGGGGCATTAACCCCACCCCTTGCTGATGCAAGGCTCTGCCTCTAATCCAAAAACTGGAGTCCTCCAATGCCTGCCTGCTTTGCTGCTAAACTGTTTTCTACAGAAATTCTTACAGGTACTTAATGCCCCCAAGAGGCATGGATAGCTTTTTTGATTAACTATACCACTCTGAAAATAGTTTTCTAGACTATCTGTTGAAAATTTCTTTACTTCTAAGAGTCTACAATATGGAATAATAGAGATCGGCCTCGGTGCCAAGAAGACCTGGGTTCAAATTTTGCCTCCGACACAAAGTACCTGTGTTACCCTAGGCAAATCAAGTAAACTCTCAATGCTCCAAACAATTTTCTAAAATTGTAAAATGAAGGAGTTTTTCTCATCTGAGGTTCCCTAAACCAATGAAATCACAAGTCAAATCCTACTCCTTCCTTAATTATTTCAGTACTTGTTTATGAAAATATTCCCACCTTTAATCCTATACACTACCAATTGGCTTCCAAATTCTGGAATTCCTCTAGCTAAAAAACACTCTCAATTTGCAAATGCCAGGCCAAAATTCAGCTGAATATTTCAAGAATTAGAGGTGACCTTAGATATCACCAAGCATGATACCCTCATTAAAAACTCAGTTCAGTCTTCTCAATTCTAGTTTTCTGCTAGTGACCAGCTCTGTGACCATAGGCAAGTCACTCACCCTGTCTGGATGTGTTTCCTCACGAGAGGCTTAGGTGAGATGTTATCTAGGGGTCCCTTCCAGATCTAAAATTCTATGAATGATGAGGAATAACTCAAGGAGCTAGTTTTCATTTCCCCAAATATGTACAACTGCTCCAGAAATACATTCCCTGAGAACATAATTTTGTTCCATTCTTCCAAAATTAGGCTAAAAATTAGCATAACAGCCTATGGAAAAATGATAATTGAGTCTTCCCAGATTTACTGACAACATAAGGTGATCTGTCTTGTTGGTAAAGTTCTCCAAAGAAAACTCTATAGTACTTCATGCAAATATAACTACGCTTTACAGTTAACCAACTCCTATCATTAAATTAATTGGCTTCTATATTCACTCAATTCAGGTTCAAGACATATAAAGTGCCCTCTGGTTTCCAAAACAACAAAAAACAAACCAGGACCAAAAGAAGTCATCTGAAAACAGAAAACCACATGTGATTCATCAGGTCTTGGAGTCAAATGGGAAAAGGAGATTAGAAACAACAACCATAATAATTGCTAACATTTATACTATGCTGGGCACTTCACAAATATTTTCTCATTGGATCCTCACAAAAACTCTGAGAGGTAGGTGCAATTATTATCCCCATTTTACAGTTGGGGAACCTGAGGCCAACAAGCTAAGTGATTTGCCCCAGGTCACACAGTTAGTAAGGGTCAGAGACCATATCTGAACCCAGGTCTTCCTAACTCCAGGCCCAATATTCTATCCAATGCATCCCCTAGCTGCAGTTAGTTAAAATACCAAATTCCAGCAAATGAAGCAGAAGAATATGGCTTTTAGGTAATTCAATGAAAATACGTAATTTTTGTAGAAATGTAGTCACGTAATCTATTTTGCCCAGTAGATTGATGAGACTTGGTAAGTAGATGGAAATACAGTGGGTAGGGGGTTTAAAACATATGTTCCTCTACTGTTAACTGTATAGGATGGTCTATAACATATTACAAATGATAAAGAATACAAGTGGCCTGTTAAAGAAGCTTGTAACTTGGATACCATATTAAAATGGTTAAGAAACAACAAGAGAACCCTTTTAAAAGTCATCTATAAAAGCTATTGATGTATGGAATGATGAGGTATTAAAGATCTCTGAATGTTTTAATTACATGGATGGAGGCGAGCTAACTAGAAATTTCTGCTCCGTGGGGCAAGAGGGAGGTGAGGCTCCCTTGAGGTACAACCTGTAGGAGCTGGAGGAGAAGGAGATTTTTAAAGTGTTAAAGAGGGAAGGAAGTCTCATTAATGGGAAGGAAGATGGTATACAGGGAAGAAAATACCCACCTCCAAAAAGCTATTCCCTGTAATGTCACAGAGACATGTGCACAGGAAGAAATGCCCCCAGATGGTGCTGCAAATTTACATTCTCTATATTTTCCGCCTTGTGACAAAGTCCCAGTCATTTTGCCCTAGTGACAGTTCTGTAAGGCATATTTCCCCTAATTTTCTGAAGTCCAAGAACATACTACAGAAGGTCGTAGGTCATTTGAAAATAAATGTGGCACATCACAGGATGCAGACATCAAATAACTATACTTCAAAACAGAATAAGGTTACAATAGACATCTCAGAAGAGGAATGACGGGCAAAAAGAGTTTGAAGAAAATATTGGGGAAATGGTAACATTGTAAAACCATGTACCTCTGGATGCTGTAAAATTGAGAATGCTTTATGTAATTAGGACATCTCCGGCAGTCTAGTTGATTCTATCCTTACCCTAGTGCCCCTCTCTGCCATGATAGTTTCTGGTCCCTAAAATCAAAATTAGATTAAAGATAAATGAAGTTCAATGGGGAGAGGCCTTAGAAATCATCCAGTTCAGGTCCTCAATTTTAGAAATAAGTAAACTGAGGCTAAGAAAGATTTTAGACACTTGCCCAAGCACACATCGAGATTTGTGGCTGGGTTGAGATGGTAATTTCAGTGCAATATTTTTTTTCATTAAGTCACAAATTAGAGATGATGCAAACTTTTAAAGATGAAAAAGTTGAAAGAGAAGTATGTGGCTTCTAGCTCTGTCAACAATTAGCTCCATGACCTGGGCAAACTATTTAACCTCTCTGGGCACCAGTTTCTTCAAGGGGAAAGAAGCTTTCCACTTCTATCCTAATTTTTGAGCCTATCCCTAAATGGTCAGTGACTTTAGAGACGAAGCTTAGTAGTTCTCACCCCCAATCCATAGTAATTTCCTTTGCATCTATTTTAGGAGTGAATAATGAAGAAGGTTAGACAATTGTGTCAAGTACATGACAGGCCAGTGAAAATATCAAGATTAACACTCTATATCTCCGGATTCTAAGAGAAAAAGGCCACAGTCAGGTCCTGCTAAAGGCATCAAAGAGACAAAAGCAGTAAACGCTAATAATCTGAGAAGAGGTGAACTATGCCATTTGCTTTTAAAAATAGCATCAATAAAATAAAAAGCCAGTGTTTGAAACCAGCATATAAAATTTAGGAAACATAGGTTCATTTGCAAACATCATAATATAAAGGTCAGACCATTCCCAGTGCTTTTCTAGCTGGTAAGAATAAGAATTTTTACCATGGCTATCATTTAGAAAGTTTATGGTGATGGAATGTAGAAGGTACTTTGGGAAAGCACTGTAATACACCTTTTTCCTAAATAATTAAAATTACACACACACACACACCATCATCATCAACCTTAAAACTATATGACAATTGTGTTTGCCTTTTTTTATGGAAAATACTTTTCATCTATTGACCTCTAGAAATCTCTATAAATGTCATAGGAAAAACACAGCCTCAGCCCATTACAAGTTGTAATCTATACTTAAAGCAACAAAACAGTCTAACATTAAGTATATACAAATTCATGCATACAGAAAAGCAAACCATTTTTTTTTAATTCCATCTACAGTGTGGTACAATGGAAAATGTGCACTCTAGAATGAGAGGACCCAGCTTTAAATACACCTTTTGATTCTTCCTAGCTGTATGACCTTGGACAAGGCACTTCACTTTCATAATCCTCAGTTTCTTCATTTTCAAAGTGAAGAGGCTGGATTGGATGACTTCTGGTGTTCCATCTTGGTCTATATTTGATTTGGTGACTTTGGCACCAACTTGTAACTTGTGCCCAAAGTGAGACCAGGAGAGAGGAATCAGAGACCTATCTCCTTTCCTATCATTTGAATTTATAAGTGACATTTGCAGACAAATACATTTTTACAGTCAAACCACAACAGTTCATTTTTATAGATCACTAAGCTTAATGAAGCATCTTGGAGTGAGAGATGAAGATTACAGCAAGGAAGTCCTGGGAGCTAGATAAAGAAACGATTATGATGCTTCAAAAGGAGAATATTTCAAAGGAATGTTCCATCTGGCTATAAGGGCAAGCACTGAAGGCCTAGAGTCCCAGACACTTCAACTGAATTAATCCACAGATGTGGTGAAGTTCCAATCACTAGTCAAACCCTGTCATTTCCACCTTCTAACAAACACCCCCTTGTCTCTCCTGACAATACCACCACTCTAGCACAGGCCCTCATCACCTCATGATTGGACTATTACAATAGCTTGCAGCTTGATGTCCCTGCCTCAAGTCTCTCCCTACTCCAATCCATCCTCCACTCAGCTGTCAAACTGATCTTTCCAAAATGAAGATCTGATCATAGCACGCCCTTCCCCCATTTAATAAAGTCCCATGGCTTTCAAGCACCTTTAGGATCAAATAGAAAATCCACTGTTTGGCTTTCAAAGTCTTTCATAACATTTATATAATGATTACTTTATGCCAGCCTCTGTGCTAAGTGCTTTACAATTATTATTTCTTTCGGTCTTCTTAACAACCCTAGGACGCAGATGCTATCATTTTCCTCATTTTACAAACGAGGGAACTAAAGCAAAAAGAGGTGGATTAACTTTCTCTGGCTCACACAGTTAGAAAGTGTCTGAGGGCAAATCTGAACCCAGGTCAGTCTGACCCCAGGCCTGGCATTCTATTCACTGTACCACCCAAATATTACAGAAGTTAGTCAGTTCAACAGTAGACTAGTCTAGCAATGGAAGACCCCCAAGTTCAAGAGGTAAAGATTCTAGTTTCAGAATTAAAGATCCTAAAAGGAAATTGCTCTTGGAAAAAAAAATTTTCTCTTTCTCCTCCCCACCACATTATGGGAACAACTCTGGAAGAGACACTGCATCAGTCCAGGATTAGTGAAACACATGGGACAAAAATGGACAAACATGATGTAGAAAGACAGGACAGTCACCCAACAAAGGAAGCTGCTTTGAGACAGTGAGCCTCTGAATCAGATAAGAAGCCAGCTACTACAGACAACTAGTAATCAGGAAATGAGTTTATATTTTGGCCACATATGTTCCCCATAGTGTATGCTAAGTTTAAGCCCCACTTTTCATGGACACTGCATGTAGTTGTAGGAGTGTAGCTCAGGTTTGGGGTGAAATATTTTGTACCATCTTTTTTTTTCTTACTATACAACCTCAGAAAGTGCCTTCACTAAAAGTGAATTAAATGTACTATCTAAACAATAGTGGGGAGCACATCAGTGAGGGCTAATGAGTGACAAAAATAGAAACCTAGCTCTCCAGGGTCACCCCTAGAGAACTGAGGACAGGAATCAGTCACCTCTCCGAGGACCTAACCTACAAGTCTGAGTGGGAATTGAAGGAGAAGCCCCAATGGACTGCTACATAATCAAGATTGAATATATAATAAATTCACCAAAAATATGTTTTGTTTCATACTTAAGACATGTAGAAACAAAGACCAAAAAAAATCTGATACTTCTGGCAGGAGGAGGAAAAAAGACCACTGTACTTATAAAATCTTTTAATGTATTAGTTGACTTTGGGCCAATCATACATTTGTTAGTATTTCCAAGTAGATTACTATTGAGAAAAAAGTAAAGTGCTCTCTGAATCTCTTCATAATCTGAAGCTTTGTGATTCAAAGGCAGTGGGTTCACTTCCGGCCTATAGTGAATCATCCCCAAACAAGGACAACCCTAAACCTGATGCTTTCTTGTTTGGCTACTTTTTCAGTGTTCACTCTAGTTCACACAGGTTACATAAATATGACACTAGCCCAACTGGAGCATTTTGTGATAGTCGTTTTCAATTTACCTTTACCATAGTCAAACTACTATTTAGGAGCTTAAAAGAATAATGATGTTACCATAGGGGACTTTAAAAATTGGTCTTCATAATACTTTGGAAAACACTTTAGAAAACAAAAAAAATGTATTGAAATATCTCTAAGACTTGAATTAATTGGATAGTGATGAACCATTAAAAGGATAAAATTCTTTTCTCTCCTTTCTCTCTCTCCCCTGAAAAATTACCTTTCCTAATAAACAAATGAAAGGTTTCAGTTTTGAATTTTTCCTTTTAAAAATCTACTTGACACTTAATTCAATGTTATTATGTTATATTAGAAAAAGGAAATTTAAGGCTTTCACACAGCTCAGTGTCTGAATTATCAAGTGATTTAAATCAATGTTGTAATACAAGGAGTTAGTCCTATTTGATATTGACGGAGTTAGGAGTCTTCTTTGCAATGTACCATTCTGCTTCCATCATCATCATCATCATCATCATCATCATCATCATCAAGATAATCATCATCATTATCATGATAGCATCTACATGTGTGTATACATACAAATACATATATGCATATGTAGACATATAGTATTTTAAGGCTTAAAAGAGCTTTTCCTTGCAACAACCATCATGTCTATTTTATAGATAATTAAACTAAGCTTCTAAGAAATTAAGTGCCTACCATTCAGTCATAGCTAGGGACAAATCCAATATACAGACCTCCTCACTCCAAGACACCTAGCTACTAAGCCATGAGACAGATCCTTACAATCAATTGGAAGAGACAAGGCATACACAAAGAATCAATCAATATGACAGTATCACAAATTTCAGCATGACATAGAGACATAAAGAAAAATTAAAGTGATAAAGTAATTTCCTAGAGCATGGGTTTACATTTGAATGTCACATTTTCTGGTTTTTTCACCAGGAATGCTTGAAATACCTCTATTTCATTAAATATCCATTATTTTTCTCTTGTAGGATTATACTCAGTATTGCTGGGTATGTTGTGCCGGGTTATAATCCTAGCTCCTTTGCTTCCATAATCATATTCCAAGTCCTACATTTCCTTATAAAAGTAGCTGCTAAATCTTGTGTGAATCTGACTGTGGATCAAAGGTATTTGAACTCTGTCTACTTTGATATTGGAATACATGAATAAAGAAAAACATAAAAAAGTAAACATGAGTGAGAAATCATAAGGGAATTAACAAGGTTATATTGTTTGCATTCCTAAATGGGAAGATGTTACACGAAACCTCTAAGGACTACATCATCACTAAGCCAGTTAGAATCTACTTAGAGGGCATAGGTGTGAGTCTACCATGTTAGAAAGATATCAGAAGAATGGAAAGATGAGAAAGAAAGATCCATAGAAAGAAGAGGTAAGGGAGAGGAAAAATGGGAAAATTGTGTTATTTAAATTAGATATGGAAAGAAAAGTTTATACAATGAAGAATAAAATGTGTGTGGGGTGGGGTGAGCAACACTTGAAACTCACTCTGATCTGAACCAGTTCAAAGAGGGAAAAATAAATATATACACAGTTAGGTATAAATATCCATCTTATCAAAGAGGGAAGTAGGAATGAAAAGGGCTAAGAAAAACAGGGTGAGGGATAAGAGGAAGGGTAGAATAAAGGTGGTGAGAGTCAGAAACAAAGGATTGAAGGGGGACCAGTAAAAAAGAGAAGAATAGATATAAGAGAATAAGATGCAAGGAAATACATAGCTGAAAGTAATAATTGTGAATGCAAATAAGAGAAACGCACCCAAAAAACAGAAGATGACAGCAGAACAGATTAGAAACTAGAATCCAAAAATATGTTGTTTACAAAAAAAAACACACTTAAAACAGAGACATATGCATAGTTAAAATAAGAAGCTACAATAGAATCTATTATGCTGCTCCTGACAGAAACAAGCAGGGATAACAATCATGATCTCAGACAAATCAAAAACAAATTACTTAAAAGAGATAATCAGAGACAGTAAATTTTTATTTTTAAAAGTAGCATAGGTAATGAATTTATATCAATACTGAACATACATACACCAAAAAGGCATAGCATCCAAAGTCTTCAAGGAAAAGTTAAATAATTTACTAAAGGAAATAAATTATAATAGTGGAAGAATTTAATTTACCCCTCTGAGATATTGATAAATACAACCATAAAATTAAGAAGAAAAAGGTTAAAGAGTTGAATAGAATTTTAGGTAAGTTAGACATGATAGACCTCTGTTGACTATTGAAAGGGAACAGAAAGGAGTATACCTATTACTCAGGGGTGCAAGATCCTTCACAAAAATCGACCACATATTAAGACATCAAAACTTTACAAATAAATGTAGAAAAACAAAATATTGACTACATCTTAGTGGGGGGGGCATAATACAACAGAAATTACATTTTATGAAGTACCTTTGAAGCATAGGTTAAAAATTATTGCAAAAAAAAACTAATCATAAATTATGATTGACTCAACAAACAAATCATAGAAACAACCAATAATTTCCTTACAGATAATGACAATGAGGCAACATATCAAAATTTGTTGGATGCAGCCAAAGCAGTTCTCAGGGGGAAAAAAAATAAATCTCTAAATGTTTATACAAATAAAAGAGAAAAACAGCAGATCAACCAATCAAACATGCAACTAGAAAAATAGAAAAACAACAAATCACATATCTGCATTTAAACACTAAAATATAAATTCTGAAAATCAAAAAAAAGTTTAGTGAAATTAGAAAAAAAACTGAATTAATGAATAAAAGTAGGAGATGATTTTATGGGGAAAACAGTAAAAAGATATAAACCATTGGCTAATTTGATTGTGAGGGAGAAAAGTAAGAAGAAAATCAAATTATCGGTATCAAAAATGAAAAAGGTGAATGCACAACAAATGAAGAAATTGCAGCAATTATGAAGTTATTTTGCTCAATCATATGTTAATAAAACTGACAATCTAAACAAAATGGATAAATATTTACAATTACATAAATTACCGAAATTAAAAGAATATTTTAGTAACTATCTTGGAAACAGAAATTGACTAAGCTATAAACGAGTTCTCTAGGGGAAAAAAAACTTCAGGAACATGTGGATCTACAAGTGAACTTGGCTAAATATTTAAAGAACAATTAATTCTACTACCGTATAAACTGTCTGAAAAAATAGGTAAAGAAGGAACACTATTGGGGCAGCTAGGTGGCACAATGAGTAGAGCCCCTGCCCTGGAGTCAGGAGGACCTGAGTTCAAATAAGGCCTCAGACACTTGACACACTTACTAGCTGTGTGACCTTGGGCAAGTCGCTTAACCCCAATTGCCCTGCCCTCCCCACTCCTAAAAGAAAAGAAGAAAGAGCACTATAAAATTCTTTCTGACACAAATATAGCTTTGATAACTAAACAAGGGAGAGTAAAAACAGAGGAAAAAATTATAGACCAATTTCCCTAATGACTATCGATACAAAATTTTAAATAAAATACTAGCATGGAGATTACAACTAAATACCACAGAGATCATACACCAAGCTAGATTTATACCAGGAATTGAGGGGTGGTTTAATATTAGGAAAACTATAAGCATAAATTACCATATCACTAACAAAAATAACAAAACTCATATAATGATTTCTATAAATACAGAAAAAATGTTTGACAAAATACTACAATCGCTCCTGTTTAAAAAAAAATACACAGGAATAAATGGAGGTTTTCTTTTTTGTTTGTTTTGTTTTTTGGAAGGGCTTGGGAAGGCAAGGCAATTGGGGTAAAGTGACTGGCCCAAGATCACATAGCTAGTACATGTGTTAAGTGTCTGAGGCCACATTTGAACTCAGGTCCTCCTGACTCCATGGCCAGTGCTCTACTCGGTGCGCCACCTAGCCACCCCGGGAGATTTTCTTAAAATGATAAGTACTATCCATCTAAAACCATCAGCAAGCATTATCTGTAATGGAAATAAGCCAGAGGCCTTTCCAATAAGATCCGGGGTGAAACAAAGATGTCCATTATCACCACTATTCTTCAATGTTTTACTAGAAATGCTAGCTATGGCAATAAGACAAGAAAAAGAAATTGAAGGAAAAAATAATATGTAATAAGGAAATGAAACTTCACATATGATATGATAGTATACTTAAAGAACTTTAGAGAGTCAACCAAGAAACTCACTAATCAAAACAATCAGCAATTTCAGCAAAGTTGCAGAATGTAAAACAAGCCCACACATATCACCAGCATTTCTATGTATTACCAACAAAATCCAGCAGAAGAGATATAAAGAGAAATTCTATTTAAAATAACTAAAGACAGTACATAAAATACTTAGTCTATCTGCCAAGGAGCACGTAGGAACTATAAGAGTACAATTACAAAACACCCTTTATATAAAGAAAAACAGATCTAAATAATTGGAGAAATAGTAATTTCTCTTGGGTAGGCTGAGTCAATATAATAAAAATTAAAAATTATTATACTACCTACATTTATTTACTTACTCAGTTTTATGCCAATCAAAATATGACAGAATCACAAGTAGAAAGAGTAATAACAAAACTTAGCTGGAGAAACAAAAAATAATAGGACCACTTCAGGGGATTCAATATTCACAATAAACAAGACCTAGCTGCATACTCAGTCGTACATATATACATGCATCAATATATCCATGTATGTATATGTATACATTTATGTACATGCACAGGGTATCCCAAAAACCTTAGTGCTATTTAAAACTATTCAGAGCTAAGATTTTTAGTGCACTCTACAATTTAGCCTTATGGACATAGTAATGGATTTAGATTCAAGAAGACCCGAGTTCAAATTTTACCTCAAGCACTATGATGAATCAATCAAGCAACAAGTATTTATGAAGTGTCTACTATATGCTTAACACTATGATAAGCACTGAGGATATAAATACAAATCTTGATAGCTTTGTGAGTATGGGGTGGGTGGGGGTGCCACTGAACTCTCTCTGAATCTCAGCTTCCTCATCAATAAAAGAGAAGTGGCACCCAATTCATAAAGTTGTTGTGCAGTATAAATGAGAAAAATGTGTATCAAGTCTCCTTGTGAACTTTAAGACACTATGTGAACATCAGTTATTAATTATGATGATTTTCATCCTTCCCATCTTTACCATCATCATTATTACAGGACCACAGGAAAATAATTTCAGTGAGGAGAACAAAGATAACATCAGATGAACTGTGTGCTCCTTCGATGATACTATATTACCATTAAATGAGATCGTTTTATAATTACCATAAATAGACTGAGGCATTTTGGAACTACTACAAGAAAACCATTCATTTTTCTCAAGCTTTGTTCCAACTTGTCTTTCAGAAGATTTAATTTAATTATGACCTTCTAGACTGTAGGTGAGACTATATTTTTAGCTATCTTCCTATACTTAAATTCAGCTAACTCTCATACGGAATTGTTCTATAAATACAAATAAGTATTCCTTTTAGTAGGAATTTCCCTCTAGTACACAGAGTCTCTCTTCTTTCTTTGTTTCTTTGATGTTGTTCAAAAAAAAAAATCCCACAATGTTGCTTCGCTGGAGTTCTTTTAAAAACAAATATAAAAGCATATTTCAGTTATGGATTCCAGGCCTACATTCAGTCAAGTCTATTTCTTCCATACCAATTTGCCATCTGTTACTTCAAATCCAATTCTTACATTCTAGACCTAGACCCGGAACATGAGATAGAAAGCTATGCTTCTCCTACCACACAGCCACCCAAAAAATGATCATTGCTACCCTACTAAGAAGCGGCTGAGCATTTACATTACCTGGACCCTATCCATAGCCCCCATAACACACTGTCTCCCTTCTCATTTTACTCACTGACAGTATAAAGGGGTTTCTTAGAGTTATTGTATATGCGTGTTATTTCAGATCAGACAATAACTTTTTTTCTTTCAACAATCTCATTTTATACTTGTGGAAAGTGAGGCAAGAAACACTTGAAGGATTTCCCATAAGTTTCATAAGTAATCTGCTAAATGTTGTTGTTCTTCAGTCATTTTCAGTTGTGTTTGACTCTCTGTAAACCCATTTGGCAAAGACACGGAAGTGGTTTCCTTCTGAAAATAACTGAACAGCAATAATCATTGATTATTAATATTAAATGCATAAAATAAATATGCAGGATTATCAAGGAAAATAATTATAGTGAAATATACTTATCAAAATTTGTTTTAACAAAAAACAAACTCACGGTTCCCAAATTAAGGATTTCTTGCTCTAAAGGCATTTTCCTCATTTTTGAGATAAAGAAAATGAGGCTCAAAGTGAATTTACCAAAGATACCCAGTTAGCAAGTGTCACAAGTAGGATTTGAATCCAATTCTTATAGGATTTTAGGATCATGACTCTAGAGCTAAAAGAAATTTCCGAGGGCATCCAGTCCAAAGACCACATATTACAGATGAGGAAACTGAGGTGCAGATAGGTGACTTGCCCAAAGTCACTGGGGTAAATAAGCAATAGAGTTGAGATTTGAAACAAGATATTCTGATTCCTGAGTCAGGACTCTTTCTATTATACCACAATACTTTTCAGTTATTCCTGACTTTAATTCCAGTAACTCTATGCATTATGCCAGGACACTTTTTACTTAGGAACCAGTAAGAGAACATCGAGACATTATTTAGGTAAGAGGAATGAATAGGAGAAACTAGTTAAATGTCATATCCGACCTCCCATCTTCAACCCTTATCCCGTACCATCCAATGTTTGTTTATTTCAACTTTAATAACTTTAAAGAATAGTTAGTGCTGGCTCACATACAATAGACACAACTCTTACCGCTGTGAAAAAGAGCAACAAACGAAGTGCTTTCTAAAAAGTAACCCATAAAAATCAGAAGAGCTAATGGCAGGCTATACAGGGTGTCCCTGAAGTCTGGCTACATAGGCAAAAACGCATATTTTGAAATATTTGGAATATTAACAGACCTTAGCCCCTTTGACTTCTTTTTGTGGGGTATGCTAAAGGAGAAGGTGTACTCAATGAAAATCATAGACGCAACACACTTGATTGAACACATAAAGAGTGAACGTGCTAAAATTGATGGCAATGCGGAGTTACTGCATCGAGTTCACGTGAATCTTGAAAATCGCATCAATCTTTGCATCACAAATGATGGAAATCATATTGAAGATGTTATTTGTTAATACTCCAATTAAATAAAATGGTGTTGAAAATTTCATTCATTTCATTTCTTGAAAATATGCATTTTTGCCTATATGTCCAGACTTTAGGAACACCTTGTATAATATATCTACTTACAACAATACCTGCTACCACATAAGTCCCCACCAACACCCAGCACTAATTCTAAGTTATTATTCCTCAGATCAGGTTCAAAGGTTTGAAGTACAGAAGGATAGAATACAAAGGAATGTTCACATTTTGCTGCTTCTTAGTATGTCATTAGACTAAGCACCAGGTAATTTTTAAATATCTTGGGACTCACATTTTTATGATTTGTTCTATTTCAGTTGTTTAAAAATTTCCATTCCTCAATAAAAGCATTCTAGCCATCATCATAATCCTTCCCAATGCTCCTAGTTTCTAGAATTCAAACACTGTCGGTTTTCTATTATCATGGAGGAATGGATGTGACTATGAAATATAATGTAGCTCTTCCATCCTGCCACCAACTACCCAGAGTGTCGAAGAAATTTTATCAAAAGGCAAGCAAAAAACCCCATAAAACTGTAATAGAGAAAGAACAGGGGATATAGAGTCATTTCCAAATTTTACAGTTAATTGGCTTACACAGAAAAAGAATGAATCTATCTGAAATTGGAAACTTTTGCATTAACAAAATCAGTGCAGATAGGATAAGAAGGAGAACTGTCAGGTGGGAAATTAATCTTTGCATCTAATAACTCTGATGAGCATTTTGGTATAAAAAAACATTTATGACAAGTATTTCAAACAAAAAAATCACTTAATCTAATGGTTAAACGGTCAATGTATATTAGGGAAAGATGATATCCAAAGAACAGCAAATTATTAATAAGCATATGAAAGACTATTCAAAATTACTAATAGTAAGAGGAATGCAAATAAAAATAACTGAGTTTTCTTTCAACTCACACCCAAAAAACTAGCAAAGATGACAAAAGATGAGATTGGTCAAAGGTAGAGGTTCAGTGGATACACAGATAGGCACACTAATATCCTGATTCTGGAAAAGCCAATTGATACAAACATCCTGGAAAGCAATTTGTAATTATGCTAAGAAAGCAACTAAAATGGCCATACTTTTTGACACAGAGATGTCACTGCTAATGATATGCTCCCAGGAAGTTAAAGACAGAAAGAAGGGTCCAACAAACACCAAAATATTTATATCAACATTTTTTGTAGTAGCAAAAACCTGGACACAAAATAGATGATGCCAAATGATTATGGAATGGTTAAGCAAATTATGGTATGTGAATGTAATGGAATCATTACAATGATGAATAAGAAGATAATACAGAACCATGGGAAAATATATGAATTGATACAAAGTAAAGCATGCAGAAACTGGGAACACAAAATGAAAACCTCAATGTAAATGAAGGAACACTAATAAAAATGTTACAACTATAATTTAGCTTCATCCCAAAGAAGAGATCTAAAAATACACATCTCTTTCCTGCTTTGCAGATGTGAGGGGAATACAGATAATTTAAAAAAATAAACTAGCATAAACTGTCAACTTTACTAATGTATTATTTACTTTTCCTGAAATTTTTTTCTATTTTCTTTCTTGGTAGTAAGAAATGAATTTTTGGATGGGTGAGGGGGAAGAATATACTGGGAAATGAAATTATATAAAACAATAATAAAATTACATTATATAAAACAATAATAAAATATTATATAACACAATAATTTGTTTTTAAGCATGAGAGATTTCTTTAGCCCCTTAAGACTCTGGCTTGGTTTTTGCCACCTGAAACATACAGTCATGAAATTCATACATCATTAAGAAATCCTTGCCTGATTATTTGTTTTAGTGAATTCCAGCAATAGAAAATACTATGTAAATAAACTTCTTTTCAGCATGTGTTTTCCTCTATCCTTCCTGGTTTTCAGTGTTCAGAGAGACATTTTCTACTGCATGTGGCCTAGGTATATTTCCTGAATAGATCTGTGGCCTTATTTGTGTGGGCACTCCCTCAAATGGTACAGATCTAAGCTCAACCACGCCTTTTTATCCTTGACACTTATGAATGGCCTCAAGAGTGGAGGCAACAAACATGCTGGGAGTCTTCAACTAAATCTCTGGAAATTGCATGGATACCAATGGATCCCATGGCCTGCCCAATAGTCCAACTTCAAAATATATCATCTACAACTTTCCTTTTCAGGTCATCCATGTCTCTGATGATATCTTTTTACATTAATTATCCAGTAGAACTATTCCCTAGTCATATGCTACAGTCTATCCTCACCCCCCATGCATCTCTCCATCACATGTTTGGCTATCAACTTTAATTCTTCAGAGACTATGGTATTCTATATCCATGGCTGTTGAAGCATTACTAGAAGAATGTTGATGGGCCTTCACTTCAAGAAGAATGAGAATTTTATCATCTTTTAAAAAAAAAAAGTGGTACAGTGGAAAAAGTGATGGAATTAGAGTCAGAGGACCTAGGTTCAGGCCTGGCGTCGCTGTGTCCTGATGTTATCTTAGACAAATCACTTATACTCCTCAGTTTCCTCAAATATAAAAAGAGGGGGGCGAGACAAGATGACCTTGAAGATTCCTTTCAGATCTAAATCTAGACTCATACAAAAATACTATTTAGCTCACTACAATTCTATATGTAGAGGGAGGGAGAAAGGGAGGAAGAGAGAAAGAGAAAGAGGGAGGGAGGAAGGAAGGGAGGGAGGGAGGGTAGGAGGAAGGAAGAGAGGAAGGGAGGGAGGAAAAAAGGAAGGAAGGAGAAAGAAAAAGAGTTTTCTCTCAAGGAAGTTAAACTTGAAATGATTTGGAAGAGAGTAAAAGGAATCCTCATAGTTTGCCCAGTCAGCCTATTTTTTGGATCTATTTTATAAAAATACTTGGAAGAATGTGTTAGAAGTTGTATGTTGGATTTTATTCCTTATCTTACATGTTTATTTCCTTATTTTCTTTCTTTGATAGTGTTTAAGTTTATGATTTTTTTTAAGCATAAATATCCTTGTGTGATATAGACAGTAACAACCATCTCCATTATTGCTCTGGGGAACATATGTCACAAAAGGAGGTCTGGAACTCACTCTTTCTAAGTCCCAATCTAATTTTCTCTCTACAGACACCATAGATCTTTACTACTGCCTCAACAAATTAATGTGATGTTAGGCAATTCAGTTCCCCGTTCTATTGAGTTTAATTAAATTCAGACAGCAATTACTAAGCACCTACTATGTTTAAGGAAGTGAACTGAACACTGAGGATGAAAAAAGGAAAAATGCCATAGTCATGTGGAAGGGAAGGAGAAAGGAAAGGAGATAGAAAGAAGAAAAGGAGAGACAAAGGAAGATGAGAGACAGAGAGAGAGAGAGAGAGAGAGAGAGAGAGGAGCGAGGGAGAAGGGGAGAAAGAGATAGAAGAGGAGGGGAGAGAGGACAGAGAAAGATGGATTGAGATGAGACTACATAGATAGACAGACAGACAGATAGATAGATAGATAGATAGATAGATAGATAGATAGATAGATAGATAGATACAGAGATAATAGTAGTAAAGATCTGTGGTGTCTGCAGAGAGAAAATTAGATTGGGACTTAGAGTGAGTCTCCAGACAGATAATATTGATAGAAATAGATGATCTAGTTCCTGCCCTTAAAAATTAATAATAATAATCTCCTAGTGGGGTTATAATTACACATATATGCACATATATATAAGATATATGCATACATATATGCATATGTGTGTATATAGAAGCTTTGTGCCCATGGGCAAATCACTTAATCTCTCAGTGTTCTGGGCAGCTTTCTATGACTATTAGCAAAAGAGACTGATCAATATCAGGTGGAATTTCCACGGCAAGAAATTCTCCACATGGATGAAACCACAAATATAGACACACATACCGCACCGCCCCCTCCAACATAAAAGTATACAACAAGGTAAAGTAAGAAAGTCATAAAGAAAATGCTGATACAACATGTTTTTGGGAAACTTGAGGAGGGAGAGATCATTTTCAGTCATCTAAGCACAGGGGAAAATGAATCAAAGAAAATGAATCAGTGGATTAGGAAGCATTACAATTAGGTCTTTTTTTAAAAGGACTTCAACAAGTTGAAAGATAGGAGTAGCATGCTCCAGGAACAGCAGAGAGTTGGTCCAAAAGTATGGACAGGAGTGGTCAGAAAGAAATCATAAAACCATTACTCATCCCCCTTGATTGGAAGACCCAAGTGCACGAAAGCAAGTAGCATAAAAAGGAAGGTAGTTGAGAGCTAGACTTTCAAAGGCCATAACTGCTAGCCTAAGGAGTTTGTACCTTATCCTACGAAATAGAAAGCCATATAAGGCTCTTGAGCAGGAGAGTGACCTGGTAATACCTACACATTACAAGATTACTTTGGCAGCAGCGTGCAGAATGGATTAGAAAGCAGAGACTGGAGTCAGGGAGTTAAAAGACTAATGGTGAGGAGTAATGAGGACAAAAAAAATGACTAATAAGGAGAGGCTAACACTAAACAGAAATCTCACTGAACTTTGATCCTCAGAATTCAAAGTTTGGGGATGCCTTCATTATTTAAAAGTTATTTTATTATTACATAAAATATGGATTTCTGAGCTAGTGAACGCTTATTCATACAGCTATAGCTCTGCAAATGTCCATAACTATTTCCCAGAAAAAGTGACATTAGGTGAAGCAATATTACAAAAGGAAGTTCATTTCATAGAAATATTTTTTTAATAAAAAGGTAATTAATGGATGATTAGCCAACGCTTTCTTATGGTAAGGTGTTACGGCATTAAAGTGTGTTGGTAATAAAATCATACAATATCACTGCAGAATGACAATGGCAGTTTTATGTGGGGTCTATCTAAGAAGAAGAGTAAGAATAATAATAATAGCTAACACTTACCTAGCGCCTACTATGTGCCAGGCACTGTCCTAAGTTATTTACAATTATTATCTCATTTGATTCTCACAACAATCTGGAAAGTAGGTGTTATTATTATTTCCATTTTACAGATGAGAAAACTGAGGCAAACAGAGGCTACATGACTTCCCAGGGTCACATAGGTCTTCAGTTTCTAAGGCTGAATTTGAACCCAGGTCTTCCTGACTCCCACCACTGTTCAACCTAGCAGCCCTCAAGATTCCCTAACCAGGACCTTCCACAGAAAATCAAGCACTCCAGAACATGAATGCGCTGAGTTCCCCCAGAGGACTGAGAGCAGTTATTTGACTACCTCAGTCACTTCCAATTTAGAATTACAGAGGTAAGCGCTTCACATTCTGTCAAATCTACGCAAAGGCAATTATTAAGAACAGATGACTTAAAAAAACTGAGTGATAAGAAACATGTGGAATAGCGTATAGAGAGCTGGCCACGGAGCCAAGAAGCCCTGAATTCAATGCTTGCCTCAGACAAATGAAGACTACGAGATGCTGAGCAAGGCACCTGATCCGGGAAACTTTCTAAGATTATAAATTACAGAAGAGGTGTTAACATGTTCAGAAATGGTACTGCAAGCAACATGAAGGAGAGATACAATGTTAATAGACTTAAATTATTTTTGGAATAGGAACTGGTATACTGTAATCCATAAACTTAATTTAATTTTAGTTGTGTAAAGGGAATTTCTTCATCTGGGAGTTCCCTATCCCAATAAAATCACAGATCTATTTTCTACCCTATGAAAAACAAGCACACATCTTCTTTCACTGGGAAAAAAATCTCACATGCTTAGATGCTTGTTGAACACACACTCCATGGGAGGCTTTGAAGGGGTACCAACATTGATGAGGTCATGAATTAAGTGAAGAATTCCAATATACACTAATGCTTACAGCCATGATGCCATTCATGTTCATTTAGATTTGGTTATTGTTATGAGAGGACAAAGCTATTTTGAAGTTAACTTATTTTATACTTACACAACACTTCTCTTAAGAAGAAGTTCAAGTTCATTTATGCACTGCAGGAAAATAGGTAAACCTTCTTCAATAATTTGGGAAACTGAGCTCAAATCAAACAGGATCAGGCAGGGACTTTAGAAATCATCTAGTCCAATGCCTTTATTTTACTAAGGAGGAAAGTCAAGGCCAGAGAAGGAAAGTGACTTTCTTTGGGTTCCATAGTTAGTAAAGAGCAAAGGTAGGAACTCAGAACAAAAATCCCTTTTTGAGTAGATAGGAAATGTAGGAAGCATTTGGATCCATAACTTTAAAAGAAAGAAACAACAGCAAGAACCAACAAATTAAAAATACCCAAAAATTTATTATGAAAGTATTGGACATTTACATAGAATTCTAAAGTTTGCCAACCATCATAGGAGTCTCACAATAATCTTGTAAGGTCAGTACTGGTATTATTTTCCTTATTTTACAGAAAAGGAAACTGAGTCTCAGATAATTTAAGTGACCTGACCATGGATGCACAGTGGGTATCATTTATATATACCCTTCTTATGCTGTTCCTATCTTTAAACCAACTGCAAGAAATGTACATCTGCAATGATGATAAAAACAATCCTTTAAAACATAATAAAAACTTCTGCTGTACGTAACATCATCGTCCTTTGTGTTCAGAATTGGTACTATAAGCAATATGAAAGAGAGATACAATGTTAATAGACTTAAATTATTTTTGGAATAGGAATTTGTATATAGCAATCCATAAATTTTATTTAATTTCAGTTGTGACCTTTCCTACAGAATCATTCTGTTTGACTAGCCACTTAATATCTCTTATCATACAATGCTTACTACCTTCAATAATATTTTCATTGTATAAATTTTCCAACCAGTCTTCTGTTTCATTCACATACGAAAAGAACATATGAAACATTAAGTCCTTGATGTGTGTCTCATGTCATACCCAGAGTTCAAAGTAGACAAAACTTTGGTAGGGTGGCTTGTGGGTTTGTTTTTTTTTTTTAAACAAAGTTTGCGCTTTCAAGGGTAGCTATGCAGATGAAGGATAAGGAGACTTACAACCTCAAGGGAGAATTAGAAAGAAAATAAGAAAGAGGAGAGAAAAAATACCCAATGTGGCACTGATCATCCATTTGGATAATTCAGTTGCAGGACAGTATCGGATCTGATGGTCTCAGCGGGAAAAGGTTATGGGAAAATAGAGGTCTGCTTTAATCTAGAACAATTTCAGAAGGTCTGAGGAGCATTTGCATTATTTCCTGTCACAAGGCCTTGATTTGTTTTAAAAGATATTCTGGAAATTTAATTCCACCATTGAGTAGGCCCAGATTAGCACCTGGGCTAGACTAATCTGGGCATCAGGAGGCTAGGGTGGCAATTTTCCATCATTCCCAGAATGATGATGACTTTATTCTCATGGTCACAGAATTGGCCACCTTTGATTAAAATTCCTCTTTTTGGTCTTGAACATGCAGTTCTAGCTATTCTTCATCAAATTTTCTTTAACAGGCAGTAACACTGGCTGCTTCTACCACACTGCTGATTCACTTCACTTATCTCCTATGGGAAATCTTATTAAAAGTTTGGTGAAGTTTAATGCCATGACACACACTTGACTCCATTAGCTACCATGTTGCTGAACCAATCAACAACGGAAAAACGAGACTTTATATTATGAAAACCAAGAAACACAGGCATTTCGCTTTTTCACAATTAACTCAGAGAATTCAAAGAACAATACACTGAATGAGGCACCATTTACACCTTGTCACAAAGCTGCATTAAGCCAATTCCTTTTCACCTGCCAAAGACTTTTTGAAGGCAGTTGTCCTGGTTTTTCCTCCCTTTTCATTTGACAGCAAAAGTGGTAGACAATTTTATTTTGACAGCTGAAAACAGGATCCTTTTGCAATTTCTTCAAGACACAAAAAATTAAACGCACAAATGACATAAATCACAGAATCTAGGAGTTTGAAGAAACCTCAGAAGTCATCCAGTACTATGTCTCCTGACCAAAATCTCCTCTACAATATGACCAACATGTATGTGGTTAACTCTGCCTGAAAAGTTGAAGTGAACAGGGACCTATTATCTGCCAAGCTGGCCCATTCTACACTTATGAATAGCTCTTATTGTTGGAAAACTTCTTCATCCTGAGTAAACCTATTTCTATGTAACTTCAACTCATTCTTCTTTGCTCCATTCTTTGGGACCAAACATATCACCACCACCACCACCACCACCACCACCACCACCACCACATCTAAACTGCCTTTTACATGACTGCCTTTTAAATATATGAGGGCTGTTGTGTCTTTCCCTTGCCCACTCCCCCGTTCCAGTTTATCTATGCCTTCCCAAAGTGTGGTGGCCAAATCTGAGCACAAGAATCCAATCATGGGCTGACAACAGCAGAGCACAAACAGGGGATAGGGTCTGCATCTGTTGTTTCATTGATATAGAGAATTCCCAGGTGAGGAAGTCCCTCTACCAGCACTTTCTGTGCAATTCAGTCTTAGAGGGCCACCTTAAACACAGAGTGGCCATATAGGCAGCATATGACAAAATTGGCACTCAAAGCTCTGACTTCCAGTCTAGCTCTCTATCCATTATAGCATGTTGCCTTTCAACTCAGAATAGCACTAGTTTTTTGCGGTTCCCATATTGTACATTTGAATTAGGTAGAATGTGCAAAACACTAAGCCCCTCAGTTTATTTCACAAGAACTATTTTCTAGCTGTGTCTGCTCCATCCTGGAATTGTGAAAGTATAGGGGCAACTAGGTGGCACAGTGGATAGATCACCAGCCTGGACTCAGGAAGACTCATCTTTGTGAGTTCAAATTACATATATATATATATATATATATATATATATATATATATATATATATATATATATATATATATATATATATATATATATATATATGTAACAGAACATCATGATTTTAGATGCAGTCCTCTTTTTATTCTTTGGTTACTGACACTTTTATGTTTACTCCTGTCTGTTAAAGTCATAATACAAAAAAATTTTTTTTAATTAAAAAAGAGTTCACTGTTGTATAAAGAACAAGTACTACCAAATCCAGATCCTTTCATTCAAAAACATCAATGCTGTATTAGTGGATACACATTTTCAAGTACCACATATTAGAAAACTTCAAATGCTGTATGCACTAATCTTCTATCATCATCTGTGTCCTCTCAAAACTTGCACAAAAGGCAGTGTGAATATGTAGGTTAAAAAAAAAAGTAAAAAACCCTACTAAAAATAATAACAGCACATTGAAGGGGTGTGTGTGTGTGTGTGTGTGTGTGTGTGACAAACAGACAGAGGAGACAGAGATTTATACTTCTACAAAAGACCTCTTTATTTCAAGGAGGTGATATTGAGTTTATATGACAACACCAAAATGACTCTGACAGGTTAAAATAAGACAACAGATATGGTCTTGGTGAGAAATTGAGGACCACCCAGCCACGTACAAGGACACTAATTACCAGTAAATTGACCACAATTTATTTAATTTTAAGGCATTTGGAGATTAGAAAGGATGAGAATTAAAAGAAGGTAACTGAATTTAGTAATTTATACACTGAACATAATTCTAACTTATCCTTTAAGGTCCAACTCAAAGCCATCTCCCCAGGAAGCCTTCACTGATTCTGATTTCCCTGTTGGCAATTTCTCTCCTCAAACCACACTTAATGGATGAATGAATGAATGAATTAATACATGATATTTTATTTGTTCCTCATGAATCCTCCTTATTAGGTCATAAACTTAATGCTAGCAAAGAATAAGGGATAATCTAAACTTTCTATCTCTTCCCCCACAGCACCCAGCAAAACAATCTGCAAAAAGGGAACACGTAAAAAACTCTTATAGAATTGAAATGAACTCCACTGAGTTAGCTGAAAGCTCTTCTATTTCTAGGAAGCTAATGGTCTGTCAGAAGTCAGAGTAAAGTAGCATTATCTGTAAAGAACAGCAAGCCATTCAATCAGAATATTGATAATAGAAACGTCATGGCTTTCTTCTCCTGCCCCTTGCAGGGAGAAGCACAGAAAAAGAAAATGGATAGGACATCCTCAATGGCCATGATGCTATTAAAGAAGTAGGAAACAAAATCTAAAAAGAAAATGGTAGTGAGAGTCTATAAAACTAAAATCAGAGCTAAACAAATGAAATCACTTCTGTAAAGCACTTTTCAAACTTCATCATGCTATATAAATATCACCTACTGTTATTATTAGCTGGGTGATCATCTTCCCCTCCGCCACATACATATACACAATCACTGAGTATCAACAAAAATAAATGCTGTAAAAATCAAGCTTAGATAAAGAATCTGGGCACCTTAGGCAAAGTTAAAAACAGTACCTCAACAATATTCTCTTACACTGGAAGATCATTTCACAATCTCTCTTCCTCACCTCTACCTCTACCCAACCCCCCTCACTGGAAGCTTTGTACCTTTGTTCTATTACATAAATCTTGACTTTCCACAAAATAAATTTCTCTGAGCCACAGAGAAGATAATTTTCTGCCACTATAAATACACTTGTTACCTTTTTAGTAGCAAAAATACTGGAAATACAGTGAAATGTTCATCAGTTGGGGAATGGCTAAACAAAATGAAATATTACTGAAATGGTGATTTTGAGTATTCAAGGAAACCTAGGAAGACATGTGTAAACTAATACAAAATAGGGTAAGGTGTACCAAGAGAACGTCATACCCAATGACAACACTAACATAAGTGAAAAAGAGTAGCAAATAAGAGGTAGTTAGATTATGATGGATTCTAAGGAAGAACTGTGGTCAAGAAGCATAGATCATAAAACATACCCCATACTTTCAGTATAGAGGTAAAAAACTATGAATGTGAAATGTTGTATGTGTTATCAGAGAGAGTCAATTTGCCATTCAGTTTTATATAACTGATTTCTTTTCTGTCACAACAGAGGATTTGATGGGAAAGAGATGTGTACATCTATCTATAACTATCTCCAGTAGTCCTGATCTATATCCTGCCTCTGGACCCAGATGACTCTGCAGGAGAAGGTGTGGCTGGTGACTTTGCACAGCCCTCCCTCACTTAAATCCCAGTCGTAACATCAACTTCCTGATGTCATGGTCCTCTTCAAGAACAAAGGACAAACAACGATATGTATAGACACACACACACACACACACACACACACACACACACACTCAGAGTCAATCCTCAATATTCCCACATTTAACTTTTGTGACTGCAAGCATTAGCATGACTATCTTAGTAACTTCATTTTCACTTTCAAGTTGGCAACCACACACATTCACAGTTATGCCCATTACAGAAAAAATAAAAAATAAGGTATGATGCATGCCAATTTTGTGGAATGGCTGGTAGCCTACCAGAAGCTTTACTGTTCTTGTTTACCCTACTACTGTAAAGAGCTCCCTGTGCATACATTGCATATTTTCATTGTTCACATTTAAAACTCAAGTTTTGTGTTGCAATTATGTTCTCAAAATGTAGTGCAAGTCCTTTGGGTGCACAGCATCAACTCAAGTCCCAGCAATCTATCCCTTGGTTTTCAGATGCTGGCCAAGGTAGAGAGGTTTACATCAGTATAGTATACGTACAACACCGACCCACCACCATCTGACATTATGGAAAGTAAGATTCAGGTTAAAAAATGTTTTAGTTTTCAAGAATTCTATTTGCTGTACAGTATTTATGGTCCTGGAGATTTCATGTGTTATGAAAGTGAATACTGTCTAAAATTAACTGTTTTTTTAAAAAAAAGTGAGATGTTAGAAGAAAAGGTCAGAATTCTACAGAATTACTAGCAAGAAAAATGTTGTGCATGTTACAATTTTACTTTGTATACTGCATTTTATGGGTTATTTCATGGTTATTGTGTTAGGAAAATTACACATTATCAGAATTAATGTTTTGTTACAAAGAATTGCATACAGAAAAGTGTATTTTCTCTACTGAAAGATTATAATTTTTGGTGGTCATGGGGAACCTAATCCCCATGTCCCATAGGTTCAATGTGTCAACATCCCCGCCATTTTCTAGGAACATTATTACACCCACAAAAGTTGAGTACTGACTGTGTGTATATATGTGTGTGTGTGTATATATGGAAAGCAATGTGATTCAAAAACAAAAGTCATCAACACAACTTTTAGACATAGGCATTTATTCAAACTGGCATCGAAATTGTCTGTCACTACACCCCTGAATGATGTGCCCCAGGCAGCCATCAATTTTGTCCACACCCAATCCTAGCTCTGTGTAGTACGACTATTTCCCCACTCCCAAAGCACCTTACCTATCCAGGGCCCATTTTATCCCATTGATACAATCAGAGTTTCGGGTATAGGGTAATTTTAACTAAATCATCCAAAAATATCCTGCATATAGGCAACATGAGATGTTAGACATGGAATTTGAACACAAGTCGTCCTCACTCCAAGGGTGAGCGCTCTACCACATATGCCACACTGCTTCTCTCTACTACACAAACCACTCATGAAGCAAGTGTGAAAGCAGACTGACTGAAGATGCAAATTAGAATAGGAACAGCACCTTCTTCAACCCATCTGGTGGTAAAATTGACAATTATATACCTCTTCCTTAGGCTTTCCTTGGAAAAGGTACCTCACTGGCTGATGGTTTTGCTTTGCTACAGATGACTCTTCAAAGGAACAGAGCCCGAGTAATAAATGATAGGAATACTTTAAAAATTATAGAACTAATATTAGTTAAAGATTTTTAAGTAATAGTTATAGGCTCCATCCATTTCTGAAATTCTATTATTATTCTACAATAAGAGAAAAGAAAGGTCAGGGCAAGAGAGAACTCCCCACCCCCTGCCAAGCATTATATGTTTCATAACATTGACATACCCTCAGTGAATTTCACACATAGTCCATGTCATGGTTCCTCAGGTTTTTACTTATTTTCTTTTACTTTGTAAAGTAACTTTATGTGAAGAATATAATTTCAAAATCTGGTGAACTTTTGAAATAATGACCTAATTTGATTTTATTATGCAGATGACATTTTTATTTCAAAATAATACAACAGAAGATATGATGAAATTTTGTGAATAAAAAGTATACCTACCATACCTTTATAAATACTTCACACTGCAACTGAAATGGTCATGAAGTCAGATCCAGTACAGAATGAATGTAGCATGGTATATTGGGGGGAGAAAGCTCTGGCCCTATAGACTCAGACGACCTGAGTTCCCAAAACTTATTAGCCCCCTGACTATCAATGTCCTTCATCCTCTGGTTTCCTCTTCAGTAAAATGGAGCAAACACATAATTGTTACAAGGAAGCATTTTATAAATTTTAAAGCACTATAGAGATTGTAACAGAGGTAGTGTGCACAATGGCTAGAATTCCCCTTGAAGTAAGAAAAAAGCTGATTTTAAGTCATACCTTTGACACATACCAGGTAATCAGTGTGCAGTGGATACATTGGTGGGCCTAAAGTCAGGAAGACTCATCTTCTTGAGTTCAAATCTGGCCTCACAGTTTCTAGCTGTGTGACCCTGGGCAAGTCACTTACCCCTGTTTGCTTCAGATTCCTCATCTACAAAATGAGCTGGAGAAGGAAATGGCAAATCACTCCTTTATCTTTGCCCAAAAAAAACCCAAATGGGGTCATGAAGACTCGGGCACAACTGAAGCAACTGAACAACAGTTAGCACATAAGAGCTGTGTGACCCTGGGCAAGACACTTAACCTCTTAAAGCTCTAGGCCAGTGGTTCAGAGTATAGTTCAGGGACCCCTGGGAATATCTGAACCTCTTTCAGGTGGTTCATGATGCTAAAACTATTTTCATAATAATACTAAGAGATTTTCATTGCAAATATGGTAAACATTGATAGATATAACCTAAACAAAAGCTCTTTGAGAGCAAAAAGGAGTCTTGAGACCAAAAAGTCTGAAAACTTATGCTCGAGGCAACTCTCCCTAGGAAACATAATTTATAGGATTGAAATGCTATAAATTATGGAGAAGACGCCCACCACCCTCATGGGCAGGAATTTCCTCATGTGGACGTTCCATATACCAATGAAACTATAGACCTAGTCCTTATCCTCATGGAAAGATAATATTATTATCTGATAGAATCAAATTATCACATATTTTGGGGGGAAAATCCAGCTTATTTTTCTACCACTTTGGGGTGGTCAAGGAATGCTAGAAGTGGAATACACTCCCACAAGTCTCCAAATTAAATGACATCAAGTGAACAAATAGAAACAGAGAAGTCTTTTGTGATCAAGGTTTTGGTTCATTTCATACTTCAAGACTGACATGTCCAGAAGCAAAAGACAAACAAGTTCCTCCATTAAAGGAAGCAGGGAGTTGTGCCTTGCACAAGAATCTTCATCTGTCTATCAGAATCACTTCCCTTAAACCAAACTTTAACAAGTTAACACAGTCTCTCAAAACCTTACTATAAATACTCTCTATAAATACTCTCTCTCTCAAAAAAAAGTTTCCTTCTTTTTGAATAAACAGCATAAATTGGGATACAAAAATACAAAGCTCATTCTTACATCAACAATAACCACACCTTCCCCTTCACTCAAGAAGAAAATGAAATAAACTCAGATAAAGTGTTGTATTGCCTTGAGAGTAAGTATTGATGGTAAGAGTAACTAAAACAGCTAAGGTCTCAGTGGGCATTAATAACTATACACTGACAACAGCAATTATGATTAGAAGCTGAGGAATTATAGATTTTCTTCACTGATAAAGGGGATGTGCCTCTTTGGTCATACTTCTCATCTATTATATGGTGAATAACTTGAAATACACTCACAAAATAGAATCACATTAAGTTAAACTAGCTCTTCTCCCCAGAACAAACATATCATAGGATTTAGAAAGGAGAGGGATTTGACAAATTATCCAACCCAAACTAGCTAGCAACAGAAACAAATGCCACACGTTCAAACAAGTAAAGGCAGATCTGCAATTGAATTCAGATAGAAAAAAGGTCATTTATTAAGTACTAGACCTTGAGCTGGTCACTTAACCTCCATGTGCCTCAGCTGTTTCATCTGTAAAATGAGGGAGTTAAACTAGAGGGTTTTGTGGCTCTACAACTATTATTATATATAAGGCCCTGTGGCAGGCACCAAAAATTCAAAGATAAAAAACTAAATGATTCCACTTATATTCTATGCCAGAGAATAGGGAGATAACAAGTCTTTTTCATTTTTTTAATAAAGTGCTTAACAACATGCTGTCCATAAATGTTTATTAATGATCAGTATGCTTAGGATGACTGACAGTGATAGGCTAAAGCCACTAGTCAAGCAAGGTGTAAGGAAGGCCTTAAACAATTGGTTTTAGAATAAAAGTATAAACAGAAGCATTATTCATGATTTTTGCTAATTACTCATCTTTAATGGGACCGTGATTTAAATTCGGTCTACATATATAAAGTTCTACATATATCAATTCAGTGGGTAAAGTTCTACATATACATACATGAGCACGCACATATCAAAAGAGATACTATAAAAAGAAATGGACATTCAACACAATCACAACAAATGGATGCCACTTCATGAGTACCCAGGTAAGAATGAACGAGAAAAACAAGGGAAGTATCTGCAGTATCTCAGACTTCAATCAATTCCCTTAACGTAGATGGAATATACACATAGGAAAGAAATACTCGTTTTAGGTGCGGTCACAGGAAACTGAAGGCTGACTTCCCTTCTAAGAGAAACAACATTAGCATCTAGAGTAGAACACGGAATGTGTTCCATCTAAAGTTTTCTGCTGTAACTCTCAGGAACTTAATGAAATTAAAGTGTCTACTTTCTAAAGGTTGGACAAAGAATCCAGAGCCATTTTCAAGTCAGTGGGCTTTATTTCCATTCCCAGCAAAATCCTAGAGCACGTTATTAAAGAGAGGGTTGGTAAACATCTAGAAAAGCAATCACAAAGAGACAGCATCACTTCAGCCAAAATAGGTTATGCAGGGTTATCCTTGTGTCCTTTTTTTGCCATGGTCACTCAACTGGCACATCAAGGAAATGCTTCAGCTGTAGTCTATCCAAACTTTCTATTATTTTTCCACAGTTTGAATAAAATCATCATGAAAACCAAAAGCACTTCTTGTGATATTCCTGCCCATATCGTATTCGTCCATTAAAAAAGATTTATTGATGCCATTTGTGTTTTATACCATGGTCATTTCCTGACACACCCTTCCCCATACCAAACCTTGTCGTTTAATGTAGAAAATATTTAAGCAAAGCCAATTCAAATAGCAACTTTGTTCTGACAGTCTGTGGAATGTTCCATGCCCAGAGTTCTTTTGTGTGAGAGGAGAGAAGTGCGTTTCATTATGTCTTCTCCTGATCCAAAGTTTATCACTATAGTTAATCAGAGTTCAGATATCTTTTAGAGTGTCTTTTATATACATTATCATAATTATTATTTGTATTGTTCTCCTGGTTCTGCTTATTTCACTTCAAATTAGTTCATACAAGGATTTCCACATTTGAATTGTCTCAATAGCAAAAAAAAAGTATTTGCCATTGTCAAAAGAGATGTGGGCTAGGTGATGGTGCAGTTGGTTGGGTAAAAAACAGGTTGAATGGCTGGACCCAGCTACCTAATCATTAATGGACCAATGTTAACTTGGAAGGAGTATTCCAGTGGAGTGGCCCAAAGACCTATAATTTGCCCCTTGCTATTTCACATTTTTGTCAATGATTTGGATGAAGGCATGGATGAATTGCTTATCAAATTTGTAGCAGACAAAAAAAGAGATAGTTAAAAGACTGAATGATGGTCAGAATTTTAAAAGAATATTGAAATTAAGGCAAATCAAATAAGAAGGCATTTATTGTAACTTTATTTTTTTTATTTGAACCTAGATGGTAAAAAAAAAAAATCTGGGAATGCTGCCTGATTCTACAAACAAAATTACTGGCAGGAAACACTAAGGGAAGGATTTCCTGTCTTGCTTCTGTATGGATTGATAGATAACTTAGACTTTCCTCTGGTACCTATGCAGAGAAGGAGAACTCTCCAAAGCAGGACTGATGTTCAAAATAATGCCATCCAGGACAACCATAGGAATCCTTTGGATCTCTTTAAGTCTTAGCTTAGCATATTCCTGAAGTTGAAAAGCACAATGTCCTGTCAGCATGAGCTCACCATGATTCTTGAAGTTACAAACTAGGAAATCATTATTAGCATTGTGGTGAGTGTACAGAATCGTTGCAGAATGGTTTGAAGAGACTCGAATAAAACTAGACAAAAGTTCAGCCCAATCGTTGATCAAATTACTTTCTGAGCAAATATATAACTATGCTGAACAAAGAAAATTACGCCTGTTCCATATATTTGCATAAGAAAAATTAAGACAAAATTTATAATAATCTGGATTTCTCTTTTTCTTTCCATTTTCCCCTCACATTATCAGCCACAAGTTCAAGTCAACAAGCATTTATTAATTCACTATGTTCTAGGTACTATGCTAAATTGATAAAGCAAACTCCTAAATCTACAGAAAAGGAAACTGAGACCTAAAAGGGTGACTCAGACCAAAGTCAAATAGGTAGTAAGTAACAGAGGCAAGAATTACACCTAAGTCCTTTTCTTCCAAATATCTCACTGTTTCTGCTACATCATTCTGTCTTTCTTCTTCTTCATTGCTCTGGTTCACATACGTTCTTCCTCACTCAAGCAGGAAATCAGTATCACCTGGAAGAAAGCAGTTGTCTAGTACTAAGGGTATATGCTGATCAAGGACAGGAACCATTTCTTATTTGTCTTCTTAGCCCATGCCACAGTCATGAGTGCCTTAACATCAGATTTGGGGATGGGGGAAAATGACAGAAGGAGTGTTTTTCTGCAGAAGCAGGGCCCTTCTGACTATACTTCTACAGAGGCTTGCCCCTTTAGAATTTTCTTTCCACAAAGATTTGAACATGTAATACAAGGTACTATGTTAACTATTTGGTAATCAAGGTCGATTTAGTTCCTATCTTAAAGGAGCTTATTTCCATAGAAAGTGCACTGGATTGGGAGTTGGCCATGGGTTCCAATCCCCGCTCTGCCACTTACTACAGCTTGACCTCAAGCAAGTCACTTCATCTCATTAGGCCTCAATTCCCTCAATGAGGATGATGAACCATAATCCCTTAGACCTCTAAGGCTATGGTCCCCTAACTTGGCAGAAATGATAAAATAACAACAATAAAAATTTACAGGCGATCAATTGAAAGGAGATACTCAAAGAGCTAGGAGAAGGTGTAGCCCCTTAGTATAACTCAAATTGTGAACTACCAAAGGACAGAAAGCATGACAAACCTTGAGCATCCTTATCTGTCCCACCCAACACACACACAAGTATTAATAGATAGTCAAATAAATTAGTACTTCTTGCTGGTGCCTGACTGACAGAGCACCAAAAACATGCACAATAATGAATCATTCATTCTAACAAAAAATGGAAACAATGTTGGGTGACATAGTTCAAACATCTTTATAATGGATTCTGTGGAATATCTGCATTTTTATTGTTGTTGTTGTTATAACAGAAATTTGCTAAAATGGATACATCACAAGTACCTACATTGCTAGGATACAGGACCCAAGAGATAAAATGCAGGCTTTTCCACAGTGAATTAGGAAGTAAAAAAATGAAAAAGTGGTCTGAAGCTCCTGGGGGAAGGAAGGAAATGCCACACATGATCTCCTATATCTTTTTTCTTCCTATTTTCTAAATCACTTTGAGTGTTTTGTTTTATTGTTGGTTCTAAAGACACTAAGTGTTTGGATTAGGTCCTTGGGAAGTTTGAGGCAGGAAAGAGCAAAAGATAGCTCCAGTTGATGGCAAGTGAAAAGCTTTTGGGAGCTAAGTCATCTTCTCTTTGCCTAAAAAGCAATCAAATTCATCTGTTACATGGGCATAGGCTCATAGAAGCACTTACAGCATTCCTGGCAACCAGATCCACAACATATTGTTTTTAAAGACAGCCCCAACCACATATACCCCTACCCTGGCCAATTATATCAAGACGTTTGTTCTACAGAACTCTTTTTTGTAAGGCAATCACTGTAATATGGTTTTATCTTTATCTTCAGTCCACAGTGTTTTCTCTCCATGCTTTCAATTTATCACTTACTACCCATGCATGCACTTATCAATTAATTACTGTAAAAAAAAACAATTACAACTCTTCTCTCTCTAGGTAACCTCATCAGCTCCCATGGGCTCAATTAGCACCAGATACTGAGGTGAAAGTACATGACTCTCAGACATATTACATAGATAGATGCATTCCTCGTCTCTCGCTAAACTTCAGTCCTGTGTCTTCACTTGCCTACAGGACATGTCTTACTAGATATCCCATAGTTATCTCCACTGTTTGGTATTTCAAGCTCCTCACAATCTGGTTGGCGATAGCCTATCTTCTTATATCATATTTCCCTTTCAGCCAAACAGTTCTTCTGCCTTTTCCTGTGTATGTCCATGTCCTATCTCTATGATTTTGCATATGCTTTCTCCCATGCCTGTAATGCAGTCATTACGCATCTAAGCAATCAGTTCAGTTCAGCTCTGAGATGAAGCACCCTCCCCAAACTGGTGTAGTGTATTTACTGATACATATAGATTTTCCCCTCTAATAATGTGTAAATTCCTAGCAACCAGGGACTATTTTGGTGTCTGTCTTCCTATCTCCAGGGCCTAGGGAACAGTATGTCCTAAATAACTGCTTATTGATCGATTGATCTCAAACTCAACAAGTCCAAAACAGAACTTCCCTTCTCTCTAAGCTGTCTATTTGTGTTAAGGACAGTGCTACCCTTCCAGTTAATCAGACTCTCACCTCCACAGTCTTTCTCTACTCTTCCTTGTCTCTCCATCCCATACATGCCATCATTTTGCCAGGTACTGTTAATTGTACCTCCACAACATTTCTCATAACTGTCCTCTTCTTTCCACTTTCATGGACACCACCAAAGCTCAAGCATCAATCATCTTTCACACAGATTATGGTGTCAAGTCACTCTCTATTTCCAGCCATCCTCCATACCTACGAAAGTGATTTTCCTAACTATTTTACTCCCCTACTCAAATTCTACTGGCTCACTGTTACTTCAAGAATCAAATATAAAATCCTCTATTTGAGATTTAACACCCTTCACAACCTGATCCCATACTACCTTTCCACCTTTATTACAAATTAATCCCTTTTCCATATGGTCCCACCAAATATGACATTTCTTCCATCTCTGTTCCTTTTTTGATCTAGCTATCCTTGATACCTAGAATTCACTCTTTCCTCACTACTACCTCCTAAAATCTGTATTTTCCTTCAACATGAATCTTTTTCTGATGGTAGTGCCTCCTTCCCCAGATTATGCCTTCTACTTTCAATATGTCTATATATTTATGCATTTTCTCCCCTTGTTAAACAGTCTTAGCATTCCCAGAACATCTAGCACAGAAACTGGCACAGAGTTGGTCCTTAATAAATATTTATTGATTTACATACAACCAATCTATCCATTAAATCTAATCTAATCCATCCTCCATATAGCTGGCAGCCATCAACCTGATATTCCCAAAGAATAAGTCTGACCTTGTCATTAGCCTACTCAAGAATCTCTGGGTACTCCCTATTGCTACTAGCACAAAATACCAACTACCTTAACTAGCATGTAAATACCCTCTCAATCTGTTTCTTATCCATCTTTCCAGGTTTGCTGGATGTTATTCTCTTTCATGAACTCTTCATTCTAGCAAAATTTGCTTGTTTGTTTTTCCTTACACTCCACTTTCTATCTCCTGCCTCCATTCATTCTAAAGGAAGGTTCCCTATGTGTGGAAAGCACTCCCTCACCTCTGCCTCATAGAATCCCTAGCTTCCCGCAAGACTCAGCTCAAGGACCACCTGCTACATGGGGTCTGTGAAAATCCTCCCATTATCTGGTGTCCCCTAGACTCCCACAGACTTTGTATGTTCAGTTTATACTAAGTCTACACATGTATCACTTCCTCCCCAGTGGAGTGTAAGCTTCTTTAGGATAAGGAGTTTCATCTCTGTCTTCACATTCCCAATGCTAAGTATAATGCTCAATGAAAAATATTTAATAAAGGTTTGGTAAAAGAATAGTTTAACTTTTTTTACTGTTTACCTTGTCACATATTCATATCTTATCTCTTCGACTAAAGACTGAAACTGCTAGTAGGAATGAGCCAAATATTGTACCCTTTGGTGTCTCTTGGCCAGTAGGATGCCTTGCACATAGTAGGTACTCATATATATATATATACATATATATATATACATATATATATATGTATATATATATATATTTTTTACTGATTTATACAAAGAAAGGCCCATTGATAAAAGCCAAGATCCTTCATTATAGGGCTGTTTTTTTTTTTTACAGTATCAAAGTGGCTGAGGGTCAAATCTTCATACAATGACCACTTGAAGAGCCACAGGTATGTGTAAAAATAACTCTAGCAATGTCCTTTCACTTACTGCTGGATACAAAGAAAAAGACTCAAGGAGAAAACCATTCCATTAGAAATAATGTAAAAGTCAAAGAAGTCTTAAACACTCTGAGAAGATTGGCAGTCTCATACTCTCAAAAGTATTGTAACTTTCACTTGCGCCTGCCTCTTATCTTCATTGCCAGTAGCTTTCAGCCTTGAGTATCAAGAAATAAAGTGAAAGCATGCTTGCAGTTAAGAGTGCATTAGGAGTTCATGTTACAGAATATATGTCTGATAGAACCAAAGCAATTGAGTGTTTCTGATCTGAACCCTGTCAAAGGCAGGAAAGGAAGACAGTCACCAAGTAGTTCTCTGCTAAAAAAGATTACAGTGATAAAACCCCAAATAAGTATTCTTTTTATTTGCTTTCATTTCTAGTGGTTTTTCTTGGCAGTCATGAATTCTTAAGTGAAACGAAACTCCATATATTACTTCATTCTTGTGAATCTTTTTTTTTATTTTGCTTCAGACCAATAGGAGAATTCATTCCTAAACCATAATTTGCTACAGTTTTGTAGCTACTGAAAGTTCCAAAGAGTCTTCATTCACTATCTTGGGAGCTCTTACAAAAGCTTAAGAGCCCTTACTTTGAATCCTAAGGACATAAGCCCTAACACAAAATATCTTTCTATGCTTAGGAACCATAAGCCAAAGGCTCACGGTTTTGGCAAAAAGTTAACTGTCTCTGGATACTTGGAAATTATCAAGGATGAAAAAAAAAAACACGATTACAGTAGTAACTTGCAAAACACCAAGACAGTAAGATTACTCTTGCCATTTGTCAAAAAAAAATTGTACCCCTTTGTTTAATATTCCTAGTGCAATTAGCAAATCACTATAAAATCCTATTCTAATTCCTCTTCACAATATGAAAACGACTGGCTAACCCTGGGTTCTTGAAGGCTACATAGGCAGGGCCCAGTTTCTGTCAGGGCCTACACTACTCTGGAATGCCTTCAAATGTGAGCCCCAAGATGGACTGTATGTTCATCTTCCAAAGATTAACCTAAGTTAAGAGAAGCCCATTACAAAGCTGGATTCAAGGTGATGAATTTTTCTGGCACAGGAACTCTAATGTCCAGACAATTGACTGAGGGTAGAGAAGGGATAACAATCAGCTTCAACATAGGAAGTATATATAACAATGAAATCATAGACTTTGAAGCTCAATTAGCAAATCATAGAACTTACTTGCACTAAGAAGCACAACACAAACATTATTACTCATTTGTGTGTGCTATTAGATTGGTTTGGGTATTTGCAGTTTTTTGAAGGGGTAGGTTTAAAATCCTATTGCACTTACTCCTCAGACTAACTCTCCATTGAGGCTACAAAGGACCTTTTTTATACCCTGCTACGGTGAGGCAAGTAGACTTCTGTAGAATAAGAAAGAGCTCCTCACAACGTATAAGCAGCAAACTCAGAATGTCAAGGGGGCTCTACCGTGCCAATCACTGAAGAAAACACGTCATAATGGTAAGCCTGACTGTTAACAATGCACACCTCATAAATGCTTTGCCACAAATCAAAAAAGACACTGCCAAGAATTCCATTCAAAACGGTTGGAAAATATGAAAGATTTGATGCACTTGATTTATCCAACCATCATTTTTTTTTTTAAAAAACTACTTACAATGGACCCAGCACAATGCTAGGTGCTGGAGAAGATACAAAGTTTACATAACATGTTCATTCCCTGTTTGTCATGTTGGCATACTAGGAAGGAGATAAGACACAAAGATAATTATAACATAATTAATATTACTTAGTAAGTGAATTGAAAGTCTGCAAAACAAAATGTTATAAGAGGCTAAGAGAAAATGACTGATGACAGCTCCCTGGAAGGGATTTCCTCACCAAAGTGTTTCCTATGCCAGTGAAATAATGGGTCCTGTCCCTATTCCTATCCCTACTATGTATAAGGTAATACCGGAAGTTTATTCTTACAATAAGCTTGCTAAATTTAGCCCCGTCCCCATCCCAACCCCCTTCCCTACATCTCCATACACACCACTGAATTGTAGACATTAGAGATGGAAGGGCCTTAAAGATAATCTAATTCTGTCATTTCGCAGATGAGGAAATTGAGGCCCACTGACCTTAAATTTACAAGTACTGAAAAACAGATAAGCTTAAAAGTTCACCGTTGAGCAGAACCAAGAGAACATTGTATACAACCTCAGACACATTGCTTCTCTGATGACTAACTTTGATAGACTTGGCTCCTCTCAGCAATGCAAGGTTCTAAGATATCTCCAAAAGTTTCATGATGGAAAAGGCTATCCACATCCAGAGAAAGAATTACGGAATCTTAATACAGATTGAAGCAAACTATTTGCTCTCTCCTTTTTTTCTTTTTTCTTTTCTTTTCGGTTTTGTTACATCTTTCTCATGGTTCATTTCATTGGTTATAATTCTTCTTTACAACTTGATTATTGGGAAAATAAGCTTAATGTGAAGGTATATGTAGAACCTATATCAGATTACATGCCATTTTGGGAGGGGAGTGGGGAGGAAAAGGAGGGGGATAAAATTTGGAACTCAAAAACTTGTGGAACCGAATGGTGCAAACTAAATTAATTAATTAATTTTTTTAAAAAAAGTTTACCTTATACCATTTATGAAAAAGAGACTTCCTGAGCAAACGGACAACATAAATAAGGAGTGTTTTCTAAATCCCTGGAGGTTATTGGTTTACATGTAAACGAATGTCCAGCCCTCCCGGAACTATTCTGAACTCTTTGATGTCTGTACCAATTTGTTATTTAATGACTTGTACTGTTTGATGCTGCTTCACATTAGGCTTCTCTTCCCAACTAGACAAAGTCTTCAGGGGACAGAGACCACTTTTCACTCTTCTTCCCCAGCCCTATAACGCTTATCCAAATGCAGACTACAGTATACTGGGTGGAAGGAAGGAAGGAAGGAAGGAAAGAAGAAGTTATTAAGCATGAATTATGTATCAGGCACTGTGCTAAGCACTTTACAAATATTATTATTTGATCCTCACAACAACCCTGGGACAGAGGTATTCTAATTATCCTTACTTAACATCAAGAAAATTGAGACAAATAGAGATTAAATTACTTGCCCAGGGTCACTTGGCTAGACCGTGTCTGAGACTGGATTTGAACTCAGATCTTCCTGACTGACCAGTACTCTATCCACTGCATCAACTAGATACTTAAGTGGGTGCTTTATAACTGCTTCTGGATAGAATGGCATGATCAACACAAACTATTTTCACCCATTCATCAAAGTCAGTCACAAAGTGCTGTGTTCAACAAGAATTTTTGCTATCGCTGTGTGCCAGTGTATATGCTATACATTAAAATTTATAAAAGTGTATTTCCTTCAAATTATTGCATGATTTGGAGTTTTAACTGACTCAACCTGCCTTTTCTACCAATTAGTCTGAGTTAGAGAAGACAATTTTTTAGTAAGATGGTATTTTAATATCAGCTCAGAATCTAGAGCCATATTAAATATGCTTATTAAAGCAGTAGACAAGGAAAGCTTAGGAAATTTTGGCACACTTTCACGGATTATTTGCTGATGTAAGACATCTGGCTTTTTTGATTATTTATGGAATTTTACTCCAAGGCCCACTTGATATTTTAAAAATATGTTTTGCAATATTTGGACAATTCCCAGGTGGCTGGCTTTGAATGCACATTTCCACCCCCACTGCAATTACCCCCAAAACACACACACATACACACACACACACACACAGGCTATCTGATAGCTATAAACTAATCTGAAGCCTGGAAAAATGTTTACACATTTTAAAAATGAAAATTAGATTAAAGTATCAATAACCATTCTCTGTGTTGATTTCTGAGAAGTTTAATTAGTGCTAATAAGGCTTCATTGAAGAGGGAATTTCAATTGCAGTTTAAATGATTACACACTCAATTTTTGGAATTGATAATGCCTCCTTTTCAGAATAGTTTATAGAAATTCTAATTAGGGACTTTCCCCAAAAATAAAATTGTCCTGTTTTTCTTTTGGGGGAAAAAATACTAATATTTTAATCAAGAGATAACTGTACATAGTGCTCTTTATAGATTCATGAATATGCCACAATGTAAATTTATTTCTAAAGACACAGAATAAGCACATGACAGGAGGTTTTCACCCAGGGGCATTTGGTGAGCAATAATGCATACACAATGGAGTACAGTGGTGGAAGATGGGTAGACACTTTGATTTTATTGTCAAGCTAAGGTGCAGAGTGGGGAGAGCAAAATGCAATGAGCCAATTTAACAGCCATTAAACTCCTTCCAGGTTTCAATAGATGAGGTAATGCATATAAACAAAGAAAATGTTGATTATTGGCTAAAACTTATTGTAAACTTAATCACCCCAGATGTTAAGATGCTTCCAGAAAAAAAAAAGAGATGGATAGGAAGACAAAGACAGAGAGAGAGGGAGGGAAGGAGGGAGGGAGGGAGGGAGAGAGAGAGGGAGAGAAGAACTCAAAGGCCAAACTTTTTTAAAAAAAATCTGTTATCAACTAAAATAGGAGTACAGTATAAAATTTGAAAGAAGAAACTTAAAAGATCATGTACAGTATGCCCTTCTTTTTACAGATGAGGAAACCAAAATACAAAGGGGTGAAGTTATTTGCTTAAGGTTACACATGTAAAGAAAAGGAAAAAAAAGAACTGTCAAAAGCCTGAATTTGACTAAAAATTTAGGTCCTTTTCATGTCAAAATAGAAAGATCACTAGGATTTGGTGTTAGAGGTTGTTGTTTGGTCATTTTCAGTTGTGTCCAACTCTTCGTTTGGGGTTTTCTTGGCAAAGACACCAGAATAGTTTGCCATTTCCTTCTCCAGCTCATTTTACTGATGAGGAAACTGAGGCAAACAGGGTTAAGTGACTTACACAGGGTCACACAGCTAGTAAGTGTCTGAAGACAAATATCAACACAGGAAGAGAGGTCTTCTTGACTCCAGGCCCAGCGTTCAATCCACTGGGCCACCTAGCTGCTAGAGGACTTAAGTTGAAATTCTGGCTCTTCCAATCTCTAATTAAATGACCATAACAAGTCACTTCACTTACCCATGCCCCAGTTTCCCCATGTAGAAAGTGAAGAGATTGGCCTAGGTAACCTCTAAGCCATAAATGCTTGCTGATTTTAAGTCTAAGACCAAATAAAAGTCTAGCCTCCTGAACCATGTAGCGCTCTCCTATACCTTAACAATATGCAAATTCCAACTTCTATCACCTCATTTATTCATTGTAAGCTGGACATGATGAAAGCACAGATTAGCCGATTATAAGAAATGATTATCTTCTGATCTTCTTTTCTACTTCTATCTAAACAACTGGTTCATTGGGCAGTCTTAATGGAATTTGGGTCCCCAGTCAGCTACGTGTAGGATACTGTGGGTTCTAGTCTACCATAGAAGCAAATTAAAGGTACATATAGTGAGAGAGAGGGAGAGAGAGAGAGAGAACCTCTTGAACATAAAGTATAATACCTCTGAACCATCTTTATCCAATTCATGACAACATAATATGGTAAGGAAAGTCTTTTCTATTTCTACAGAAACTCTGTCAAAGCAGGCAGTCTGAAGGCTTTTTAAAAGAAATATTCTAAGATGCTGAGAAAAGTATTTAATATGTTGGTTGCTTATGAATGATGGTTTAAAAATATTAAGAAAAGTTCATTTATTAATTAACCATTTAAAAGGGACCAGCTCAAGGACCTTGTATGTAACAAATACTAAATGGCTCTTGAAAGAAAATTCTATATAAATACAATGAAAGATAGGCTTATGATAAATCTACAGTCAACCAAATTCAGAAAATAGCCAGGTGGCTAGTGAAAAGGATGAATAATGCATGAAGTCATGCCTCAGATACCCAAATTTTTATAAAAAATAGATCAGTTTTAAGACTTTTGTGAAATAAGAACAATCAACACAGTAAGTCCACTGAATGGTAAATAGCTAAGAAGGTTCAATGCGATCTTATACAATGATTTTTTTTTCCTTAATGGATCTTGTGATTTCATTGATATGAGATTCATTGATATGGGAAATTCCAGATGTGGAAACTCTCAATCAATGCAGATAACAAAATCTCAGCAACTTAATGTCTTAGAAGATGGCTTGGAACAGGAAGAGTTTAAGAGATTTGCCCAGAGGCATCCAGTCTGTATTTATCACCTACAGCACTGGAACCCAGGCCTTCCTAAATTCAAAGCTAGCTCTCTACCCATTATACAACACTGTCTCTTGTAAAGGATAACATACACTTGTGCTTTAGAGTTTACAAATTCCTTCCTCACAACAGCTAGTAAATACATAATATTAAATATTATCATTCTCATTTTATGGGTTCAGCATCTTGCTTACTGGCACACAGCAGAACCTGGACACTGCCCCCCATCCCCTAGAATTTAGCATAAGCTAAAACCATTTTGTTACCATGTAATAATCTATATCTACATGGTCTTTTCTTCTCTCGTTCCTAAAAGTGTTAAGAAGTTGTCCTAAAACTTGATTGGCCCAGGGCGGGGGGTGGGGTATGGGGTGGGGAACGGGGGACTTGCAGTTTGGATTCAGTCAGAGGGCCCCACTTGAGGACCTAGAGGGCCACACTGAAGTTTGGATTCAAAGAGTTGCACTTGAGAACCTAGAGGGCTACATGTGGTCTTGAGGCCGCAGGTCCCCCACCCCTGGCCCAGGGAGCTAAGGTTCAAGCTGAATTCCTGGATTCCACCTGGCTTCCTGGTTATCTGAGGGCATTAAATAGGCCTGTCTTGGAGAAGTTTGGGCCTTTAGACTTGGCTCAAGACCCATTGAGAGGCCATACCCAGCTCTACTGGTCAGAAGCTTTTTCATATGAAATCAATTAGAGCTAAGTGCTATATCCCTAATGAGTATCCTTTCTTTGTTAAAGCTAAGTAAACTCCTCTTGTTAATTGCTAAATAACTTGCAAGAGTCTCATTTCATTCTAATACTGGACCTAAAACACCAAGTAAATGGCTTAACTCAGGCTTAGTCTATGATACACCATGATTATTTAGGGCATTTCAATCCTAAAATAACAAAACACATAGCATTAGACCAATGTTTATTCACCACACCATCCCAACCCCCAAATGAAAAGAATGGAAAATAAAGTGAAAACCCCTTCATTCAATGCTTTCCATTCTTTGGTCTCTGAGTCCTTTTAAAACCTTTGCTTTCACAACTTCCTTTTGCATTCCCCAGGCTCTCATTAAGCTCAACAGTTCATTGCTCCATAATAATGCTCCCTGCTTTTCTGATTTGATTACTTTCCTTATGCTGCTGCAGGCCTCTACTTGGGATGTCCTTTTCCAATCAATTCTGCCTATCCAATTCCTACCTATTCTTCAAGACCTATATCAAATGTCACCTCTTTCATGATGACAAATCTATCATGCATCTTATTGAAACAACAACCCTGGGAGGTAAATAGTGCAACTATTATAATTATCATTTTATATATGAAAAAATTGGGGCTCAGGTGAATTGACTTGTCTGAGGTCACACAAACAAGAAGTAGCAGGGTCAGGATTCAAACCCATGACTTAAGCTGCCAAATCCAGTGTCCTTTCTGCTACACCATCCACTACACCTCTCCATCACCATTCCTTGATCTTCCAACATGAAAGCCTCTCTCTCTACTTTCACATTTTACATGTATGGGAGAAGGTATAGCATGAAAAAAAAATTACAAATAACTCGAAAGCCCACTGCAAAGACATAAGATGAATATAAGTAGGTTTCAATGTTGCCAAGTACTATTTGGGCTTAATAAGTGGTATAAAAGATATTACTGAGGAGATGCATGAACAGAAAAGGATTTGGGCAAAAAACATTTTAAAAAAATGAGAGACAGCAGATGGACAGTTGAGCAGCAAGCTGTTTCTTCAACATAAAAGACAAAGAAGATGGCCTCCAGAAAGGTTCTCTACATAGAATTTATGGGAAAAGACAAAAAAAAAAATCAGGATTAGTGAGGCTGTATGCTGCATTAATGGGACAACCAGACTGATGAAACCATAAATCCATCAAAATACTATATTCTCCTTTACCTTACAGTTATCCTTCTATATATTGTCAATCCTTTCAGATTATTTGAACCCCAATAATACCCAGATCATCTGATTGCTTTGGTCTAAAACTGCCCTGTCCTGCCTCAGCAACTTCAAAGACCAGATAAGATCCACAAAGGGTACCTTGTCTGTGGTGACAGGATGTCTACAACCAGAACAGTGGGCTAGAGACATTTGCATCTTGTGATCTTAATCTCTAAGTGACCCTACCTTGTCAATTGTCTTGTTTACCTCAGAACTTTCTTTCTTTGATATGGAGATCATAAACTGGAGTTGGAATTATTACTTAAACCTTGTCTTTCTTCCAGTCAATCAGAAGTTTGCTTCTGATTCCATGATCATGTATCTGCTAGCTTCAAGGGAATAAACTATATGAATTTATATATCACCTAGCTGTTTGCCTCCTTTAACCAAACTTTCAGGTCAACAATATGCACTTTCTTTCTTTTTTGAGGTAATCAGGGTTAAGTGACTTGCCCAGGGTCACATAGCTATATACTCTTCCTAACAGACTAACCTTCATGAAAGCAAGGACTATATCTTAGTCTTCTTTTGCATACCCCTACACTTTAGCACAGTTTCTTACACAAAATCGATGCTCAATATTTATTGAGCTGATGAAAGACCTAGTGAATCACAGTACATTCACTGCACATGATAGACACATTTAATCATTCTTGAATAGATTAATGTATTTTAAGTTGGTAAGTAGAAAGGTAGAAAGGAAAAATCACTAGCCAGAGGACCTGGGTTGTAGTTACAGCTCTAACATAGGCATGGTGGTCAAGAAAGAAATCTCATGGATTGGCCAACAATAGGTCCCTGGCCCAAGCACCACTTAATGGTTATTTTGCACCACCACCCCCAAAGAATGCAAATAGTAATTGTTTCTCTTTCAGTCATCAACCCTAAGGTTCTTCCTCTCCCACTTTAATTTTTTTTTTTAAATTAAAGGGGCCATCCCTTGACTCACTTCTTAAACAGGCCTAATCACTGAAAGAGCTTTGCCTTAGTCAAAGTGAGAACTTGGAAAGACAAAAAGGCCAAGCTCTCTCAATGCATCGTGGGCCATCTCCAGGTGTCCTGATCTATATCTGGCCACTGGACCCAGATGGCTCTGGAGGAGAAAGTGAGGCTGATGGTTTTGCACAACCCTCACTCACTCCAATTCAATTGCAAGTGCATCATCTTCCTGAAGTCATGGTCCTCTTCAAGGATGAAAGACAAATCACACACAACCACAAAATTTACTGTGTGATTTTCAGGAAAATATTTACCTCTCAGAATGTGATAATTTTTATCCTACCTGTCTCATTGGCTTTCTGTAAACAATGTACTTTTCAAATGATGAGGCATTATGTAACCATCTATTATTAACATCATTATTGCTATTATAAATTCTAAGCATTATTAATATGTTATTTCCTTAAGAGCATGACAAATAGCCTATTAAAAGTAGCAGAAACCTGTCAAATTCATCAAATACAAAGAGTCCTTTGGGACACAAGATGGCCCATGTATTTACATTCCTACCTTCCAGTTCATTATGGACCTATATTTCATTCCCTCTTACTACTACAACCACTACTATAACAACAATGATAACCTACATTAGATCTTTAATTTAGGGCAGGAGGTCATAGATTTAAAACTGGAAGTTGTCTTAGGTCATAGAGTTCAATCCTCTCATTTTACAAATGAGGAAACTGTTCCCAAAATAGGGGCTTACACACCACTCCTAGGATAAAAGATATCATGTACCTTCAAACCAATGGCTACCATCTTCTGTCACAAAACTCACCAAAACTGAAAGTGGATACTACTTTTCATGAAACACCAAAAGATCATATTGTATATCTCATATCAACTATCAATTCATGCTAGGAAGAGGGGAAGCATATAAAGTGACATTTTAAAGCCTTTGCTAAGGCCACGTGAACCATTTTGAGTCCCCCCCCACCCTCTCCGTCTCCCCCCATCACCTGAGAAAGGCCTAAAACCTGGATTGGTCAATAAGGAGAAAGACATTTTTGGCCCACTCTGAGCTTAACCTACCATAATGCCTTGTGTGCTCTGGTATAACAGACATGCTTTGCTTTGCTTTCTGAATGAACCCAAAATGTCCCGTCCAGTTTCAATAACTACAAGGCTGGATGAAGCTGACCAGGGGCATTCTTCTGTTTATGACTGCCAAGGACAAGGAGCCTTGAACCAGACACTATCTTGAATAATGAAACTTTTCTTGTTTTCTTATACTATATTAGACAGAAGAAATGACAGAAGAAACACAGACATCCTGTATCTGCAATATCAATTAACACTCTTATCTTATTGTATTTACAATCTATCCTATTAAGAAATTCCTTTCTCATTTTATAGTTAACACATGGAGATTATAATTTTGTCTGACACATGCATCCTGATCTGGGATTATTCTAAGTGTATAAAGGGTCTCCTTCAGCTTGTTTACCTCAGAGTTCAGAATTATTTTCTCACTCCCATGCATGCATGATTCTCTGGCTTAATGAGAATGAATAAGCACATTATAGCACATGTACAGCCTGATTTTCTTTCTTGGTCAAACCTTTTGTAAGGTGAACCCCATTCTGTTTGTTCATGAAAAAACTTTTGGTAAAGTGGAACCCCATCCAGTTTGTTCTTTGGATGAACCTTCAGTTAAGAGGGGGATCCCATTCTGTTTGTTCTTAGGATAAACCTTCAATAAAAGGGAAAACTGATTCTGTTTGTTTCTTTGGCTCAAACCTTTGGTAAATGGTTGACAGACACTACTAGGTCTGTACCCAAAAAAGATTTTTTTGCGGAGGAAAAGAATTGGAAATTAAAGGGAGGCCCATCAACTGGGGAATAGCCAAACAAGTTGTGATATATGATTGTGATGGAGTACTGTTGTGCTTTAAGAAATGATGAGCAGAATGCTTTCAGAAAAACCTGGGAAGACTTACATGAACTGATGGAAAATGAAGCGAGCAGAACCAGTAGTGCACTGTGTACAGTAACAGCGATGTTGTACCAATGATCAGCTGAGAAAGACTTGGCTTCTCTGATCAAGACAATGATCCAAGACAATTCCAAAGGATCCATGATGAAAAATTCTATCTATCTCCAGAGAGAGATCTGATAAACTGAGTGCAGATTGAAGCATATTTTTTTCTACTTTCTTTATGTTTCTTGCTTGTTGTTCTGTTGTTGTTATTTTGCAACATGGTTAATAATGAAAATTTTTTGCATGACTTCACACATATATAATTTAGATCATATTTGTCCTCTCAATGGGTGGGGGAGGAGTTCAGGGAAAAAGAATTTGGAACTTAAAAAAAAAACTTTCTTATAAAAGACTGGTTTGTGGACTACATGTAAGACCTTCCTGAAAACCAACAAAGTATTCCATTATCATTAATCCTTTTTTTTTTTAATTTCTTTTTGTTGTTCCTTCACATTGTTTGGCAATATGAAATAGCTGTACACATCTGTTCTATCACATCCTCATTTTCACAAATCACACAACAGTTTTCCAATGACATAAATATGGAAATTCTTGAAACCATCTTAACATGTTGGCATCTCTACTCAGTTGCTAACTTGTAGCATCCAGATGATAGTAGGTGAATTTGCAGAGGCTGATGAAAGTAACATAAGGTATAACTGTTGTAAACAGCAAGACTAGCAAGACAAAGGTCATCCAAAATGTTTCTAAGTAAAATGGTTATATAAACATTTGCTGGATCAGACAAAACTCATCATCTACAAAGCTAGTAGAGGTGAGAGCAAAAATTTAACATACGGTCTTCCTTTAAGAAGACAAGAAGGAAATAACCTCCTTTTCACAAAATTTACAGTTGGTCACGAGCTCTTCTTGGGCAATTCTGACTGCAAAGGAAATCCAAGGCATGATTAAAGTATATATTAGACAAAACATTTCTGAGCAGATTTTGAAAACAACCTTCCAAAATGGCAAGTCTGTCACTGCCTTTCTCATTTTAGCAAACTCTTTCAGTGAATAAGTTTTTTTAAAGTTAATATTTTAATTTACTTTTTAACCAAATATAGTGGTATTATCCCCTTTTGATAAAATCTCATACTCAATAATACAGACTTAATGGACATAAAAATCAAGCATAATTTATTTTTTTATAAAGTCAAAATAGCTTGGGTTGGGGGAAGGAAAGCATCCTCTAAACAAAATAAGATGTTAAACTAATTGCTTTGGAAGGTCAAAGGACAGAGACACTACATAAACATTAACTTAACAATATGGATACAGCACAGTATAATGGAACAAGCAAGATTTGGGATTCAGTAGACCTGCGTGTAAACCTTGCCTCTGACATTAACCACCTACATGATCTCGGACAAATCATATGGCTATCATAGGTTTCAGTTGCCACATTTATAAATCTGGGGAGGTGTTAAACTAGATGGTATCTTCTCTAGTTCTTTTTGGTTCTATGTCTTTGAGGCTGTTTCATTATAAGAAATCTTTTCAGGAACAAATCACTTTATAAAATAAGTTACTCTTCACGATAACAAGAGACTGGAGATTCATCATATATGGAAATTACTGAAAGGCCCACAAGTCAGTCATCCAGTGTTTTATTAAGCACCTATTACATTCCAGGTACAGGCTCCCTTCCTGTGACCTTGAACATAGCAAAAAAATATTTAGGCACCAGAAAATATCAAGAGCAACCTTTATAGATTTGTGCCACTGAGGTAGCTAGGCACCATATTGGACAGAGCACTGGACCTTCAGTCAGGAAGACCTGAGTTCAAATCCAGTGTGTGTGATCCGAGGCAAGTCACTTAATTTTTGTTTCTTTCACTATCCTCAACTTAAAAATGGATATAACAAGAGCATCTACCTCCCAGGTTCTGTGAGAATCAAACAAGCCAATATTTCTGAAGTGTTGGTATATAATTGTTATTGTTATTAGTACGAGAATTTACATAATGCTTTAAATTTTGCACTTCACAAATATTATTTTATCCTCACCTGGGAGAGGGAGGTGCTATCATCGTCCACAATTTACAAGTAAGGAAAGTGAAGCAGACAGAAGTTAAGATACAGCTGATAACTGTTTAAGGCTGCATACAAACTCAGGACTTCCTGAAATGAGTTCAACAAAGTGGACCCCTAACCATTGTGCCACCCAGATGATTCTAGGTTGCTAGAGCAAAGGATTTGCACCGGTTTTTATGTAATAAGAAAAAGGCCAACATGCAACCAAAAGTTTTCCCCCTGACAGAGGCAATTGAGGTGCTCAGGTCCTCAGCCAAAGCATGATTATTTCTTTTTAAACAACCTATTCATAAGGAACCTGAGCAGATTAGCAAAAACAAACTAGAAATAGGTAAGGAGATTGTTAAAGACTAGCAGTAAGAAGAGAAAGCTGACTATAGACACATAATGGAGTAAGTATTAAAACAAATAAGCAGCCAGAAACCATATCTATGTCTATATTTAACAGTAGAGACCTATAATGGCCAAAATGACAATTGAGTCATCAACAAAGGTTTAAATGATGTTTTCTTGACACATAAGAAGGCAGGAAAATATGTGGTGCACTGCCATTAAAGACAGGCAGTATGGCAGAGCAGACAGAGCTGGCCTCAGAGCAAGTAAGACCTGGGTTCAAGCTATGCCATATATATCTAGATAGACAGATCTATGTATGTGTGTATGTGTATATATGCATGTCTATACATGTACACATATAGACATACATACATACACACACACACACACACACATATCTATATCTATATACACTGTGTGTTCCGGACAACTCATCCAACCTCTTAGCACTCTGAAGACTCTACATTTCAGAAGAGGAGTTGACTTCTATTAGCAGAAGGAGTTCTCTCAGAAGAGTGCTCTATAGTAATGAAATCACAGGTGCATCCCTATCCTACAATTAGAAATGGTTGAAATAAACAAATTCCATCATGGAATTGGGTAAGGCCACTTTAGTTACTAAGAAAACCAAGCTTTTCCAGAAAAGCTCATTTCCCCAAAATGTCGGATGAATGAGGCACTGCCACAGAATAAATGCTTCTCTTAGTAAAACGTCCAGAAAACAGAAGCAATTGTTTCCTTAAATAAAGTCTGCTTAGCTTTGCTGAACATTCACACAGGAACCTGGGTTAACGTATTTCCATCTGGGGCTGCATGCTGCTGAGAAGCAGCAAGGAATGAACATTCACATGATAGATACTGTGGGCTGAGAAAAAGTTTGCTTGAGTTCCCACAATTAAACCTACACAGGAAACTGCAAGCACTGAATAATAATAGAGATGTTGGAGGGGGGGGAGAAGAAAAGCACGACCCCTTCACACTTGTACCTAATAAAATAAATGAGCTGCAGAAGTAATGGCAATCTGTAGAGAAACGAATGTTTTGGGAAACTAACCATGGAAGGCCCAACAATTTAACAACAAAAACTGCCATGCAGGTCCAATTGCACAACGGCCTTCTGACCTTTTCTCCTCGACCAAGGGAACCAACCTAATTAATTTAATTTAATACAAAACTGGTGACAAAGGAAAGCCCTTTAGGGTCCCAACAGATTGTGTGCTTGTAAACAAGCCAGCTTAGTGCCAATTTCAATACGTTCCTAAAGCCTGGAAGCAAGAACATCAGGATCCAAAATCCTTTATCAGAGGCCATTAAAAAGCTAAGAACTCTTCACTTCCTTGTGACATGATGATGGTGGAAATTTCTGGCATGCCCCATGATCAGTAAAGTATCAGTAATATACATTTCAGAGGTCATGGCTAACAAGGCTGGCAAGAGTTTTTCTTATGTTGAACCAGGGCTGATTGGTACAGCTACCGAAAATGCTAAATGGCAAGCATATGTTGAAGAATACAGACAGCACTGAACAGCTTTGATAGCGTGTGTGCGCGCGCGCGTGTGCGTGGCTTACAGCTTACACAAACAGAGCTGCTAACACCAGACAGAGATGACCCCCTCACCCCCACTCTAAGGCAACAATGATAGCAAAAACACCTCACAACAAAATGACAAGCTAGACTCCACAAAATCATCTTTGCTCTCTGTCCAAGTGGTGAGCGTACATTTCTAGTTAGACAGGCTCTAAGAAAGAGGGAACAGAAATAGGGGAAATGCTCCAGGGCTAGGATTCTATGAATTGCAGCATCACCCTGCCAGCTAACCAAGACAAATGTTGTGGTTGGCCACTCCTCTTTTTCACTGCTCCAAGATGGCCCTTCAGGTCTCATCACATCTGGCCTAAAAGTCTCCAGAGGCAGTGTCAGTATGATAGAAAGGATACTGATCTTAGAGTCAGATGACCCAATCAGGTTCAAAACCCAGCACCTGCTACTTACGACCTGGGGCAAATCTTTGGATGCTTTTTAACTTCTGCTCCCAAATCTCTAAATTCAAAAAGTTGATCAAGGTGACCTTGAAGATCCTTTACAGCTCTAAATTTATGATCCTACAAAGTCTAATTTCTGTGTACAGAGGAAGACTATCTGTATCAACCAGGTGACACAGTGGCCTGGAGTCAAGAAGACCTGAGTTCAAATTTGTCCTCAGAATCCTTACTAGCTATGTGACCCCGGACAAGTCACTTAACCCTGTTTGCCTCAATTTCTTCATCTGTAAAATGAAATGGAGAAGGAAGTAGCAAACCACTCTAGCATCTTTGCCAAGAAAACCCCAAATGGGGTCATGAAGAGTTGGACACAACTGAATTTACATGTACTATATATGTATGTATACACATACACAGAGACATATACACATATACATGTGTATATACATATATTATACACATACAGAAATGATTACGTACAAAATAAAAGCAAGATAATTTGGTGAAGAGAGAGAAGGGAGGTGATACCACCAGGGCAGGAGTTGGAGGGGCGGGGGATATAGAAATCAGTTAAGACCTCATGAAGAAGGTCGATTTGAACTGAGCTTTGAAAAAAACTGGATTCTTAGAGGCAGACTTGAGGAGAGATTGAGTGCATTCCATGCATGAGGGATAATCTCTACAAAGTCACAGATAGGGGAAAAGGAGTAAGAAACAAGGCTGACAATTTACCTGTACCAAGGAATATGTGATGGCAGCAATGTGTAATAAGGTTGTAAAAGTAGTGTGGAGCTCAGTTGTAAAAGCACTTAAATGCCAAAGAGAGGAGTTAATATTTGACCACTGGAGGTAATAGGGAGCCAATGGAATTTATGGAGTAGGAGAATGATATGGTGAAACCTGTGCTTGAGGAAACTCACTTAGGAAGCAGGGTGAAGAATAGTTGGAAAGGGGAGAGACTTCAGGCATAGTAGCCAATTAGGAGACTGTTTCAATAATCAAGTAGAAAGGTGATGAGGGCTTGAACAAGAGTAATATAAGGTCTATGTCAGTAGAGAGATGGTAATCAGATAGGAAAGATATTGTTGAGATTTAACTAGACACGATTTGGCAATTGATGGGATATGTGGAATAAATCCTTGGTTGCTCTGGTCCCTTATTAATAGAATCAAGAGAGGTGTGGCTAGCTAGACCATGTGCTAATTTTTATTTCTAATACTCTATGGTTAGATACCTAATAAAAGATATTTCTCCACCAACTGTGCATTTTGTATAGTACAACTTTATTCCTGAGGCTAAGATATAGTAACCTTCTGTACATAGTATATAGCTGAACTAGAGAAAAGAGGAAGCTAAATTAAATATATTGAAACCTGAATGTATACATACATGAAATTCTATAGTTTTCAAGAGTGCAATGCTCATGAAGTAGAAGGAACTTTGTTTTTTAAATAAAGCAAAAATATACTTTAAAAAGACTGGGATATTATTGTACTATCATGGAATAGAATTCTGTGATAGATTTGGGATCCCCCACACCAGAATTTAGTAACAGAAGTACCAAAGGTCATTGCTCCCTGACTGCAGGGACTGAGTTTGCCTTTTTTTTTTTTGGTATCCCTAGCACTTAGCACAATGCCTGGTACATAATAAATGCTTGTTGACCGGCCAACTGACTGTATAAAGTAGTCCCACCCCCACTCCGCAAAACATGAACCCTCGAGTTGGTGTCAAAATATTTCAACATCCCTGTAAAGTTATTAGATGCAAGCAATACAAGCATATCGCACCTCATCTACTACAGAATTAGCTTCTTCATTAATGAGAATGGAGTTATTCCAATACTATTCTTAGAAATGGTGGCTGCATAAAAACAATATTTACCCCCAGTTAGTGAATTTGGCTATCATCTCTAAAAAAGTGCTAAAATGGTATGTTTGTATACATGTTTAAATATACAGCCAACGAAACAAAAATATTTCATTTATAAAATACGAAGCCATGTGCCAATATACACCCAAGGATGTTAATATTCATTAGCATGAAGAAATACCTATGTGATCATTTTATCTTAATACTGAGCACTCTTATTATTTGGCATCCTACCAACCAGAACATTCTATTGGCAAATCTTACATATGCCACTGGCATGTCTTTAAAAATCTGTCTGTACTTAGAAAAATCCAACCCAGAAGAAATGACCTCTGGAGGATATATCCTAAAATCCCATATAATAAAAATGTGCCTTTCTATGGAAGGAGATGTTCTGAATAACAGAACGGCATTCTATCCCTTTTCATTCTTTCCAAAATGGAGGTTTTGATGTTATTCCTTCCCAGCTGAAAATTAGAAAAAATAAACAGAATTTCAAGAATATTTATGTTTGCAAGCTCAAGTTCGGATTTTAAAACACTTTAACATTACAAAAAAAAGGGCAATATAAATTCATTTTTACTTTCAAGAAGGTCATTCACTCTCTATTGGACTCCACCCTCATCCTCCCAAAAGCAGGAGTTAACTCTAAAGTTAGTGTGTTATATTAACCATCTTTTTTTTTGATGGATGTGATCTCTAGAAAGTTACTTTATCTTTAATCCACATAGAATATTCACTCATTCAAAAACTCTTCTTTTTTTTTTTTCTTTTGGAGGGGGCAAGGCAGGGTAATTGGAGTTAAGTGACTTGGCTAAAGTCACACAGCTAGTAACTGTGTCAAGTGTCTGAGGTTGAATTTGAACTCAGGTCCTCCTGACTCCAGGGCTAGTGCTCTATTCACTGCACCACCTAGCTGCCACTCAAAAAACTTTTCTTAAAGTCCTTTCAAGGAATTTTCGAATGATGACAAAATAAAGATTAAATTGGATTGCCTAGCTTAATTAATAATTCTTATTCTATAAAAAACTGGCAAATTTTGTTTGACATATATGATAACTTTATATGGTCAGAACATCCCATTCATTCACATGGAGGAGAATCAAAAGTTGATTGAATATTGTAGGACACACTTATTCACCTTCCCATACCCATGAGGTTTCTGGTTACCACAAGTAGTAATTTATGAAAAAAATCATAAAAATTCTGAATTCTTACCCCACTGTGCCAACTTAATTAGCTCAAATAATATCTCTAAGTGCTTTGGCGGGGGGGGGGGGCAAAGATCATATATTTTAAACATTCTGTACAACATTTAGTACACTATACACACTTTTAAAAGTTGTAGAATTATAGTTAATCTAATAACATCCTTTAGCTATATAAAGGAATAGAGGACAACTCATTAGAAAGAATTCAATTCACCTCTAACCTAAGATGAAAAATTCTGTTTAGACAAATCATTACTGTCCACTTCAGAAATAATCCAGTCACCTGGGTGTATAATTGAATACACTGAAACTATGAAAATTGGATATTTCTACAATCCTTTTAAAAACAGGAGCAATTGCCTGAAATGGATTAATTACAAAATGACACAGGTTTAAAATGTACAGTCTCGTCCTGATAAGTGGATTATACAGATAGATCAATTTTCATTAAAAAAAAAAACCCATACATTTTATCCCATACAATTTGTAATTGAAGAAGCCAGATTTTCCTTGTGAGAGCCTAGTTCTGTGGCTTGTTACAACACAGTAGCTCCTCAACAAATACTTGACAAGTAAATTCTGAGCTAGTACGGTGAGACTCGCAAAAAAAACTATTTAATAATGCTTGCTGAATTGCTGAATCTTGAATTGGCTTTTTTTTTTAATGTCTAGGATAAGGGTGTGAACTTTTTTTGTGTAGTAAAGAGGACCTCACAGCGCAGAAAAACTAATCTTCTTGAGTTCAAATCTGGCCTCAGCTGTGTGACCCTGGGCAAGTCACTTCACCCTGTTTGCCTTAGTTTTCTCATCTGTAAAATGAGAAGGAGAAGGAAATGGCAAACCACTCCAGGATCTTTGCCAGGAAAAACCCAGGTCATGAAGAGTTAGACACAACCGAACAACAACAACAAAGAGGACCTCATCAGAAGCCCTGTGGCAGCTTGGGTGAGGATGAAGTGCTGTTATTGCTTATCATTCACTCTCCAAGTGGATTAATGACATCACAACAGAGATGTCTTGACTTGCACAAGAATTGTAGTCAGCCTCACCCTCTCCTCTGGAGTCATCAAAGTCCAGTGGCAGGACCAAAGTCAAGACCATGGCCCAGGATGCAGTGGATGAATTGAGACAAAAGATGTCCTAACTGCCATCACATGAATATCAATCTGGAAGAGGAAGACCCTCAAAGTTTCTGGCCAGAACAGAAAATAATTACCATTTACCCTCAGTCTAAGCCATCAAAATCTAAAGAATGAGACACAGAAGCTCAGGCTGGGGTTATTATTGGCCATTCAATGAAAATAAGACTAATTTAGGTTTAAAGGAATAGGCAAGTAGCTCCACTGGAACACAACAGGGTTTTTTAAAGCCTGTTTTTTTTTTTTCCCCAGAGCTGTATTTCAAGAAGTCATAACTGAAAAGTGCAAAGGATAAAAAGTATACTTTCTGGAACTTTTTGAAAAAAAAGAAGGAAAAAAATTAGTTTTAAAAAAAATGTAGGCCCTATGCCCCAAAATTCTTACAAAATATAAACAACCAAAAATTATATTTCTATGGAGAGAACACCCACATGTGACACCCCAAGTGGAGAGAGGGACCACATGTGGTGAGGGGATGAGGAGAAGGGAGAGAAGGAGGAGGAAGAAGAGAAGAAATAGTAACATTCCCCAACTTCTGCTCAAATTGGTAGGTTGGGTCCCTAAAGGGCAGCTAGTACTACACTCAGGATTCTAGAGATAACTGGGATGGAGTGCTACTGACCTGCAGGATGAGGTAGGATAATGATAGGATTATCATCACCATCATCAAATGCAAAAATCCGTGGTAAAAGAACATTCCAATAGTCATGTGTGCTTCTCTCTACCTGGAGCAGTAATTTCTACCCCTTTAAAGAAATTTCAAACCCTACCAGTCAGATAAGGAAGACATATCTAAAAACATTTGCCAGAGATACAACAATAAGGTACCCATCATTTACATTATTTTTTTTCCTTAGTGATTTGATAGAGTACAAAGGATTGCTATTTGTGAAGAATTCAACAACAGGAATTTATTGAGCATTTGCTACGGGCAAGGACAGAGGCAGTGAGATGGCTCAGTGGATAGAGTGCTGGGCCTGGAGTCAGAAAGACCTGAGTTCAAATTCAGTCTCAGACACTTCTTAATTGTTTGACCCAGGATCAAATCACTTAACCTCTATTTGCCTAGAAGGCAGCTAGGTGACTCAGTGGATAAAATACTGGGCCTGAAGTCAGGGAGACCTGAGTTCAAGTCCGGCCTCAGACATGCACTAGCTGTGTGACCCTGGCTAAGTTACTTAAGCTCTGTTCTCTATTCACTTTAATCCACTGGAGAAGGAAATGGCAAATCACTACAGTATTTTTGTCAAAAAACCCCAAAGAGGGTCACTAAGAGGCAGACGTGACTGAATGACAACAACATACAAGGAAGGCAGAGTGCTAGGCACTGGCCAAACAAAGACAAAAATCAAAATGTTGCTGATTCGGGAAAATAATAAAATTAATAGATTTGGAGCAAAAGAGGATTTTAGAGGTTATCAAGCCAGGCACCTCATTTTATAGATAAGGAAAACTAAGATCTAAGCATTAAAAGACTTGCCCAAATTCAAGGAGATAGTAAATGACAGAGCAAATATCTGAACTATGGTTTTCAATACAAATAACGACTCTCCAATGAAGTCTCCAATGAAGCCTCTGAACTCATTAAGACTCTAACCTTCAGACTCAATATTTTATTTCAGTGACCTAATGGTGCTTAATATGTGCCAGGTATTGGGAATACAATTACATAAATGATAATAGCCCCTGTCCTCAAGAAGCTTACATTCTGTTAGAGGAAACCAAGTACAAATATCAGTAAATACATTAGGAGCAATCTCTGGGACTTGAAATTGGTTGGGTCTTCTAATTCTATTTGTCAGGGATAAGAAAAGAGCAAAATATGCTAACTATTAAGGGGAATTTTTTTTAATGGGCTTAAAATATGAAGTGGGTTCAAGCTGACTTTTGAAGGAAATTTGAGATTCTAAGAGCTAGAGAGGAGGAGAAGATGCTTTTCTAACACACAAGCCAGATGGGACAAAAACAGGGAGGTAGGATATGGAAACATATACAGTCCTCAACAACTAGGCCAATTTTTCTGGAATGTGTGTGTGAGGACAAACAATTTTCAGTAAGCCTGGAATGTTATGTTGGAACAAGATTGTAAGAGGTTTTGAATGACTTATGTTTTATATTTTATCCTAGAGAAAACAGGGAGTCATTGAAGCTTGAGTAGCAGAATAACATGAAACATGTTCTTAATATCAAAATCAAAGCCTTCTTAGACTCCTGCCCTAGTTTCCTGGCCCAACTCTGGCTAGTAGTTGTAGGGCTTATTAAAAAGAAGTAAACAGCATGGTTTCTGCCCTAGGGCAAGCCTATACTCAACTGACTTTTGCGGACATAAGAGAGAATTATAAGGTCTTGCCTCTTTTCTTAGAAAGTAATAAAAGCTGGAGGGAATGAGAAACCTTGGGCAAATCAGGGCCAAAAGTAATACCTAATGTAGAGAAGTATGATACAGTGGAAAGAGGGTTGAATTGGAGTCAAAAGACTTAGGTTCAAATCTCAGTTCTGCCACTGATCTGCATGACCCTGGAGAAGTCACTTTACTTATATTGGCCTAAATTGTCTCATCTGTAAAATGAGATTGGATTCTATGGTCTCTTCCAGCTCTAAAAATATGATCCTACAAACTCCTGCTCAAAAAGGAACTCACCATCACAGTGTTTGCTCCATAAATACTAATGCCCTATCAAACAGGCCTTGGATACAATCTGTTTTAATGGCACAATTTTGAATTCAGGCCCCTCTGAATGGTCAAAGGCTCAGGAAGGAATGCTCTGATTTGGAGGAGATTGGTGGGTTGAAGGGATGTACAGATGAACAGCACCAAAACTGTGATTTCATATGAGGCTTGCACATACTGACTCTACCTAAATAGCACGAGTAGTAACTACAGTTTTTTCAGGATTCCATTCTCCTGCCATGATATGCCTTCCTGTGACCACTTCTAACTCCATGCCTAAGGCCTGACTGTACTCCATAAAAAGTCAAGGGGCATGTTTTCCTCTCATTGAGCTTAAAATTGGCTTCCACAAAAACCCAGCCCACCTCCTAAAGTTTGTGACTGATATATATATAGACCCTGTGATTACTGACAGTTTAACAAGGAACTGCAAATCACATAGACCCTTCTATAAAGTGCCTCCCACAGAATGAATATGGCAAATCAATGCTGAACAGTCTTTCTGTTTTCAAATAGAAACTAAGACTCACTGAGGGTTTTCTGATGAAAGCAGGAGCAGCAGACAACTACACAGCCCCACTTCTGAAAGAACTAGAGACTCAGAATGACAATTTTCAGACCTTGTCCTATACAGTAATAACTCTCCTTCAGTCCTAGTCCAGGGTTTGCCAAAGCTTCTCAGGATCGGAGTGAACAATAGGCCACTAGTTACCAAAAAAATCTTTTCCCTACTTTCCACATGTCACCTTCTGATGGCATCAAGAACCGAAGAGCACCAAATCTTTACAGCCTCTTTTCTAAGCTTATTATTTAGCATTAAAAGAGCAACGAAATCAATCTTAGCCTTAAAGCTCTACCTAGTTTTTCCTTTTTAGAGAACTCGGTGCATCCTGTTGTCAGAGTTGGTTGAAACTGGAATGCAGCTGTTTTTTTCTGTTGTTTTTTCCTCCTCTTGTCACGGAATCACAGAAGAAAATGAACTGATATGAGAAGAGTAAATTACTAAACAAATTCCAGCTATGCCCCCAAACCACATGTCTCTTGCCACGCTGGCAAAAATGGAGTTGGGGCCATCCTCACCACCACCACCACCCCCTTCCATCTCCTCCACCTCTACCCCAGCTCTGTTCCAATCCAAACTAATAGACATTTTCTTTTTCTCATTTTTTAGGCTTACAGCTCTCTTTTCTCCTGCTTGCCATATTTTTCTCAAACTTTGTTTTTTGCTTATTTGCCATTTCAGTCTATAATCTCCAGCCAGCCAGAGACATAAAAGGATTTCTTTCAGAGCTTCCAGGCACTTAATTCAAGTCCTCTAGTAAAGGAAGTGTTGTGGCCACCTTTCAGGAAGCCCTCTTCACCGCAGCTAGGTACTTTACCTGTTCCTAAGTGTGGACAAGGATATGTGGGCATTACACATCATGTTGGTACAAAGTAAAAAAATCTGACAGCAATCAAGGAGAAAAATTGCTTTCTCAAAAGGACGTTGGCAAACCAACTGGAGGAGGACTCTGACTCAGAGGCACACCATCATTTGCATTAGTGTTTTCTTTTCCTTTTGAACATGCCCAATGGGCAGCAGTAAATCAGAAAGCCATAACCATTATTTCAGTTCTGAAATTGCGCTGTCCTCATTTCTAAAGGATAGAATAAAGGATATAACCATAAGGCTCAAGGCAATACCCTTATCACACTCACATAGACTTCAAGATGTCTGAAGGGCTTGGGGTCTTGGAGGGGAGATGAGAGTTGCAGGGAGAACATACTGCAATTTCCATCAGCATTTTACTAAAGGTTTAACCCATGAAGAGTCAATTTCCCAATTCAACAACAAAGAATTTATCATTTCTGTCTTCAACATATGGGTGCTATTATGGAGAGCTTCTGGACATAGTACAGGCATAATATCATTAGATCCAAAAGAAAAGGAAAAGACTAAAATAGAAAGAATAGGTGTATGCCAACGTATTCATAAACACACAAAAGTTCTCAGGATTCTTTTTCTTGTTGAGGATGTATAGAGGCACTGAATGTGTGAAAGCATGCACATGTGCATGCATGGGCTTTAAATACTACCTTCTCACAAGAAATACATAGCAACTCTCTCTCTCTGCCTATCCCATATGGATGCATTTTTCATATAAATTTTACAGCTAATTTTTTTCTGGTCAATTGATTTCTGTTTCTTTTAAAAGCACTCAAACTAGCTCAAACATCATCATTCACTTACTCTCTACTAAAAATAAAACCCCCCCAGCATATTTTAGCAGCATTGATCTGTTGTAGATTAAATTAATAGCAATCACCCAATTATGAAGAAATGAGTTACGTGAAAACATCCCAGATTCCAGTGATAACTACATCCTGATTTTTCTTGTAAGCTAAAAACTTTAAGAAGCTAAGAAACTTTTTTGTTATTTTAAGTTAAATTTCAATGGAACTGGGAAGTCAGCAAGTGTTATTTCTTTTAGATGATAAATGCTGCATAAGCAAAAAAAGTATTGGGAGAGAAAATTCTTATTGTGGTAACATATCACCTCAAAGATAATAATGGCAAACTCCAGCGTGTGAGCCCCATGTCAAAGGAATGAATTACCCTATACTAATCTTCTTAAAAAATGATTTCAACTAAGTATAGAGATTGATCTACAATAATCTTCAGTTGGAGGAAGAGGAAGAGGAGTTACAGTATCTGAAATAGCCCCTTTTGAAATTATGAGAGGATATGAATTCATTTTATAAAGAGGGAAAAAAAGGGAATAACTCTGGAAGTTAGAAAATACTCAACTTCCACACTTGAAAATAATATTACACCAAACTACCAACAGATTTCTAAGTCCCAGGAAAGAGGGCTAGGTTGTAGACTGGATATACTATCTCAAAACTGCACGATAAAGTTGTTAACCTTGGCATATCCAAGACCTCCAAGACAGTTCTATTTTGAAGCCCCACCATGGTGTGAAAGTGACTCAGAGTTCCTAAAGGCTATGCTAATAGAGTGCAATGTCCAGTAGCTCCCATCACGTTGTAAAGGCTTTAAGTATGTTCCCAGCAATAGATTATATTTTCTTTCCAAGTACCAGTTGAGCTTGTCAAAGAACCACAAAGCTGGCCATAGCACCTTGATTCTTCTGCTATGGCACACCATGGCATGGTTCCACTTCTGCAATAATGTTGGAGAAGTGGTGAGAAAAGGTCTGGAGAATGCTAAGTATCACACCACTTTTAACCCATGAGTATAATGAATGACAATCCAAATAAGTGTAGTTTGTCCAACAGCCATTGAATTGACATAGACCATCAATTGGGAAGTGACCTCAAAGTTTATTTAGTCCAACACTCATTATTTATGAATGACAGAACTCAGGCCCCTAGAGGTTAAGTGATTTGCTTTACAAATTTATATTACCTAATCTCAATGAGATCCTCACTGATACATGGCAATACTGTTGTTGAGGGCAGCTAGATATCTCAGTGAATAGAGTGCTGGGCCTGGAGTCAGGAAGACCTCAGTTCAAGGCCTCAGACTCTCACTAATTGTGTGATCCTGGATAAGCGCCTTAATCCACCGGAGAAAGAACGGCAAAAACTACTCCTGTATCTCTGACAACAAAACACCATGGACAGTATGGTCCATGAGGTCATGAAGAGATAGGTAATACTAAACAACAAAACCGAATCTCAAGGAGATTCTCATTGATGCAACAATACTTTTACTCTATTATACTCTCCACAGGAAAGTTTCAAAACTTTCTCTCCTTAAACCACCTACAACGCCTTCTGTTACTCATAGCCTCTCAGGAGGGAGCATTGCCTCATACCTCATCAAGATAACAGAGGTTATCCATTGTAGTCTTCCTTGTTCTATGGCTCAAATCCCATCAACATCATCCTCCATTCTCTACTCCAGTGCTTTGGTCTCAGAGGAAGAAGACGACCTTACAAAGGTCAACACTCTACTCTCTAGGTCCTATTCCATCTCCTTTGGGGGGGGTCTACATATTCAACCGCTTCCTCCTCCAGAAAATCTTCACCCTCTCTTTATCCACAGGCTCCTTGCCTGTTGCCCTGAAAGATACCCAGATTTTCCCCATCCTTAAAAAAAAAAACTAACTAAAAAACAAAAGCATTCACCTAACCCTGTCATCCTCTCTCATCATTTTCATACACCTCTCCTGGTTGTTTTTATTGCCAAATTCCAATTTTTAAAGAAAGGTAACTATATTCCTTGCTTCCAATGCTTGACTTCCAATTTACTTGACAATAATTTGTAATCTAGCTTCTGATAGCACCACCCAAGAATAACCAATCATTCGAAGATTCCCAAATGTAACCTAGGCTTTGGGCTCACTCTCCCAGCCCTGACTTGGATTAGCAGTCTGGGTGCCCAGAAGGGAGCTGACCAAATCTCCCCTCAGAGTGCTAGGGGTAATCCTGAATAGCTAACGATGGTTTTTCTGTAGCACACAAGCTCCCAGCAAGGTGCTTTCCCCATCAATGATCAGTTGATATAATTTACCCAGTCAGACTTAATTAACTTTTAGTATTTTCTAAGGTGGCATATTAAGACAAACTGGTGCAAAACACTCCTATTTGGAGGCACCCTCTTGCACAAGTACATATAGAGTCCAGGAGAAAACAGGTTCAAGATCAGAGTATATTTGGCAAAGGAGTAACACAGTTACTCCGATTGAAGTCCTTTTTGTAGAAATCTTTTTCTACCTGCCCCTCACCTTCATGAGGTCCTCATGAAGATTCCCTTATGTGTTGTGCAGCTTTCTGCTGGGCTCCTTATAGAGTCCCGAAGCTGCCTTTCCTTATTTTATCTATTTTGTCTTTGGTTCCTGATACAAGCATTGCCATCAGCCACAGCTGTTTGAAAGACAGAGTTTGGACACTGATTAGAAGTCCAGAATCTTCCTATTTTTTTCATTTCTTTTCATACAATGGTTTGAAGTTTTCTATGGCTTCCCAAATTGATTAATTTAGTTAGTCTCTTTGATTGAATGAGTTATTAATTAAATAGAGCTGTTCTCACCTGATAAGGTATTGAGGTTATAGTATCTTTGTAACTACATTAATTGGTGGTAGAAGGTAATGGGGTTGATTCAATCAACTCCCACTCTTACCTAAGGATTTCTTAATTCCTAAATCTAAAGTTTTCTCAGTCCACATCTTTCTTGACCACTATGCAGTGTTTAATGTGGTTGGATCTTCCTCTCTTTCAATAACCCTGATCCCTCTCCTCATATGTTTGATGATCCCTTAGTGTCCCTGCCAGATCTAATCCATGGTGCTATGATGGATCATAATATATGTTCCACCTCACATTCATGAATAGATTTCAATGAGTTGTCTTGAGTCCTTTCCTCTTTCCTACACTCCCTCATTTGATGGTGTTATTAGCTCTCACTGGTTCAATACATATATCTGGTCATTCTCTCCCCTGCCATATCTAGACATCTCCACTTGGATCTACAAGCATCTCAAAATCAACATGTTCAAAACAGAACTCATTATCTTTTCGCCTAAGCCCATACCTGCTCCCAAACTTCTCTGATTCTAGCAAGGGTCTCACCACCCTTCTCTTCAACTAGGTTTACAAACTAGGAATCATACTCAAGTCTTTACTCACCCGCTCCCCCACACCTAATCACTTCCTAGATCTAACACAAACCTCTCATTCGGACTATTTCGATGGCCTCCTAATTAGTCTCCTTGCCTCCAATCTCACCCACTTCAATATATTCACCAGACAGCTACCAAGCTGGCATTTCTAAAAATTATGTCTAACTGTGTAACTGCTTCCTGAAGAAGCTTTGCCTCTAGGCCAAAACCCAAATTCTTCAGTTTGGCATTTAAAGTCCTTCCCAGTCGAATTCCAATCTCAGGTCAATTTCATACTACCCATCCTCATGTTCTCTACAATGCAGCCAAATTGACCAACTTGCTGCTTCCCATACACAACATTCCATCTCTTAGTTCTATGCCTTTATATTGGTTATCTGCACATCTACATCTGGAATGTCCTCCCAGCTCACCATTGTCTCATAGAATCCCTGTTTCTTTCGAAGCTCAGCTCCAGAGCTACATCCTACAGGAAGCCTATCTGGATCTCCTTAGTAACTAGTGCCTTCGCACTGTATTACCTTGTATATATTTTACATTTACATTTAAATGTATGTATACATATAATCTATACACACACGTATGTATTGTATATATACACACATGTATGTATGTATATTATGTGTGTATATATATACACATACACACGCATACATCTACATTTATGTCTATATCTATAGTTGCCCTCCTACAATAGATTATTAACTACTTAACCAATGGAGATGTTTTATTTTTAATCTTTGTATCTCTAGCATTTAGCAGTATGTTTGACATCTAATAAATGAATTCTTAAGCAGAACCAAAATAACATATGCAATTGTAACAAATAATATAAAGGAAAATAACTGAAAGACTTCAGGACTCTGATCAATGCACTGACCCATCAAAACTTAAAAGACTTATAATGAAGCATATTCCCACCTTGTGCAAGAAAGAAGATAGACTAGATGTGCAAAAGGAGACATTTTCAGACAAGAACAATCTATTGTTTTGTTTGAATAAACTTATTTGTTGCAAGGGAGGATTTCTGCTTGAGATAGGGGCGGGTGAGTAGTGACGCAAAAAACAAGAAAAGAAATGAGTATGAATCAAACATTTTAAAATATATATAATATAGGACAAGAAGGGCAATGCTGTTAATATGTTAAATTTAATATACACTTAAAAATAAGCTAACAAAAGTCCATAATTAAATACACAATCAATCCTGTTTTATTCATATATTTATATGTGTGTATGTGTATTACATAGATATACATTGAAACATCTACATTTGCTAAGTTCATAATTATAATAAAGAACCTTACATACAGCTTTTAAAAGGCTATCTTCCCTGGTGTTAAACGAAATATGGTTAGGGAAAGCCCTAAACAAAGTTTCAGATTAGGCAAAAGCAAACATTGGATTCTCTTGGGCTCCTTAACACCCTGTTTCTGCATTCCTCTCCCACCACCTGGGATTTCTTTTCTCTCTGTCTCTCAACCCTCTTGCTGCACAAAGTTCCATAATGCAGAACTCCAAACAAGTATTTCTCCTAAGTACCTACTAATCCCAATTCAGTTCGATTTAATTCAAAGCCTAAAATACTTTTTGCTCTTCTCTATCTATAGCAAAACTTCTGTTCCCTCAGTCAGGCTTTTAAATGTTAGAATATGATTAAAGTAGCTTAATGAAATTATGACTACTCCCTCTGTGGAATATATTTGTAGCTTTTTAAAAGATAAATCTAAATGAACTCTTAATTAGAAACAGCATAACAAAGTTAATTTCAATAATGGGGGAGGAGGAGTGGAGCAGATATTTAGGAGGAGAGCCTTCTCAGGTTGTATACTGTCCAGCCTCTCAAAGTTCCTACTATCATATCACTCTATTATATTTCATTGAATGAAATGCAAGAAATTGAGTATGGGAGGAAAACTACTTTGTAACAGCCCAAAGTCATTCTAAGAAGTAAAGTGAGGAGGACAATGGAACAGTCAAATTCTAATATTCCAAAGTAGCTCTATAAGCAGGCAGCACAGGACCATTAAAAGAATATGAGAAATAAAAGCATTCTGCAGATCCTAATTAAATAAATTGAATAGCTCTATTTCACAGATTTAGGTGTCTTGCTGCAGAAAACTTCAATATAATTAGCTGTCAAGCATGTTCCTCAGGCATATAAACCCTATATTCTTTTAATTACTATAGATGAATTATTTCCTAAATTAAATCATTAGTTCTTTTAAGACAAGGACTGTTTTCTACTTATAAATTGCACACCTAGCATAGTACCTGGTACATTTCATGTACTTAAGAAATACTTATTGATTCACCTGCTGAAATACAGGTGAGGGAGAACCCTTAACTTACTAGCCAGTTCATCTCTAATCTCAGGAAACAGAAAAGAGTAATAGAATAATAGAAAGCAAATGGAATAGAATACTCAAACACAAAGAATGTCTCATTGTAGTTGTCAACAAGCAATGTGCCTATTGCATTTAGGTCTACATGGTATAAACCACTTCCTAACCACTGGTTAGAAAGACTCAGCTGAATTCAAACTGTCCCCAGACACTGAGTAGCCACGTGACTTTGGGCAAGTCACTTGACTTTTCTGTTTTAATTTCCCCAATTATAAAATGAGATTATAAAAGATTCTCAGTCTTAGTTTCTCCATCCAGACACAAACATACACCATACACATCTCCATATATATAATTTCTCCAGGATAACAAATACACCTGCCTCACTGAATTGTTTTGAGATCAAACGAGATACTCTAAGCAAAGTGCTTTGCAGACCTTATAGCAATATAAAAATGTTTGTTAGCTGTGCGTACAACTATTTGAGCAATGTATACAGTTCTGAATAATTTTGCCACTAAGATTATTATTGTTTCAATATCTTCCAACAATTTGACTAGAGACTAAAGAAAGAACATAATTTTCTAAAAGCCTTATTCTACTCCCTCTGAGTTCAAGGCCCACAATATCAAATAGAAGAATTTCCCTGTTTATCAGACCAAGATGCAGGAAGACAGATGCAAAATCAGAATCACATCATAGGAACTTTTGATTCTAAAACCTTCTGGGGCACCAGAGAAGATTCCCAATGGAAACTGCCAATTCTTCAGTGCAACTTAGTTGACAAGACCTCTTGCCTTCAGATTTTAAAATTCTTTATATGGCTAGACCTTTCAAGTGTTACATGAAATCAGCTTGATCTTTCAAGAAATAGTTTCTAAGGGCAACTAGGTGGCACTGTGAGTAGATCGCCAGCCCCGGAGTCAGGAGGACCTGAGTTCAAATCTAGGTTGACACTTGCCACACTCACTAGCTGTGTGACCTTGGGCAAGTCACTTAATCCCAATTGTCCTGCCTTCCCCCATCAAAAAAAATGGAAAAGAAATAGTTTCTAACTACTCAACTCTGTAACCATCAAATGTTTCAATACTGGACAATGACTAGAAGTCACTTAATTGTTAATACATCCTCCACAACGAATTGTCACAAATACCTCTCAACACAAAAACAATGTGTGTCTCTTTGCTCAGTTTCTCTAAAAATAAACAGTTCTATGCTATTTCAGTACGAATGATTATTCCAATAACCATTTCAATGCAATATATATTCCAACTTGAAATATTTCAAGCAGAAGAAAAAACTTGTGAAATGCAAGCTTACACAAGATTTTTAAATGCCCAGAACTTACTATCAGCTTCTAGTCCATTCCACTCAAAAAGTACCTTATATCTTTTTCATCTTATGGATGAAGTGGATAGGCCTATTTAGGCACATACTGTCTTCCCCTTTATAATGTAGGCTCCTTGAAGGCAGAGACTGTTTCTTTCTTTCTCTTTTTTTCCTATCTTATATCCCCAGTTCCTTGTATCTAGGAGTTTAATAATTGCCTATTAATAGTTTAATCATTTATATGTGCCCATTATGTGCTAGGCACTGTGATAAGCGCTTATAATATAATCTCATGTGATCCTTACAACCACCTTAGGAGATGGGTACTGTTGTTATCTCTACTTTACATCTGAGGAAACTGAGGAAGATAGCAGTTAAACGATTTGCTCACGGTCACACAGCAAATTAATGTATGAGACCAAATTCAGTTCCAGTCTTCCTGGCTCCAGCACTATGTCACCTAGGCCTCTAATTAATCTAAATTGATTAGTTGGTCATTTGTGTTGTAAGAAAAGCGATAACCTACAGAAATATATACAAGTATACCAATCAGTATTCTTCTTTGTCCTTAGTACTTAAAGAAGACCAATGACATTATGTCATCAACAGTCAAGGTAGAGTGTGTTCAGCTATGGCTCATCAGTCCAATATGAGCTCAGAAGGCTCTGCCACAGGTCAGCACAAATAGTCCAGTTGAACAGTTGGGATGGAGATGTCTCTAGACTTGCGCATCTCATGTATCCTTTTGTGCTACTTCTATTCTGCTTTGCTCATGGAGCACAGAAGTTTCTTTGACATGCATGCCATGCTGGGCAGTCCTGTGCCAGTATCTCCCATATCTCATAATTGATACTATAGTTCTACAGAAAGACCTTGAGAGTGTCCTTGTACCACTTCTTCTGACCTCCATGTAAACGCCTGCCTTGTGCTAGTTCTCTGTAAAACAGTCTTTTAAGTCAACATACATTTGACATTTGGGCTACATGGTCAGCCCATCTGAGTTGTGCTCTCTCTGCAGTAGACAGTTCAGCTTAAGGGGGGACCTCAGTTTCCAGTACCTTATTTTGCTAGGCAATCCAGCATGAGCCTGACTCATAATCTCCAATGTTGTGGGCTAAGGAAAGGGGAAATCTACCTAGACAGACACAAACACGTACCATATGCATATGTGCAAATATTGATGCACTAATATATATATCACCATAGAAAAAATTAAAATAGATTGGTTTATTTTGCTTTACTGTATTAGTATGTGTTACAGCAAACACTGGATCATTGATTTGGAGCTGAAATAGAACTTTAAAGTCATTGCATCCAAAGTTGTGATTTTACAAATGGAGAAACTGAGGTTGAGAGAATAACTTACCATCCAGGGTTATATAGCTAGTAAGGATATGAGGCAGGATTTGAACTCACGTCTTCCTGATTCCAAGACCAGTGCCTCTTTACCCTCCCGCCAATAAACCAGCACAAATGCTTTCATCTTGTCAAAATATCTGGATGTTTTAGGTTCCATATCAAACCAATAAAGATCTAAATTAGAGAATGGGAGGGGGACCTAAACATGGTAGGCACCAACCTTCTCTCCTGCCACATAATACTTGGAATGGGTATTAAATATTTTATATTGTGTAAAATAGAAAATTTCAGATTGTTTTCACATGTGCCAATCACTCAGGTTGTAGCTAAGAAAGCATCCAAGAAACTTGTGTTTTAAAAAGCATGCATTAGTAAGGCTGTGTTTTATAGGAGACTGGCTACTAAATTTGGGAGTTGAAAAAACGGATTCAAATCTTGCCTTACTACAGCTGTGAACACGGACAAGTCATGCAAGGTCTCTTGGACAACAATCAAAGATTTACCCAAGTCATACACAAGTTGTGACATGTGTTTGTGAAGGGAACAAGAAAGTCAAAGATCCTTATCCTGGTAACTTCATATATGGGGGAACACAACACAGAAAGTACGTGGTACAATGTAGGGTTAGGGACTAGAAATGCAATTTCATTGATAACACAAACTCCCAGGTAAGGAAATTCCCTCTAATCATGTAGGTTAGCACCATTTAAGCAATTTCTTGTCTTATAGAAAGTTACCCAGAACATTGATAGATGATGGAACTAGCCCAGGGTCACATAACTATTCATTGTCAGAGGCAGGACTTGAACCCAGGTCTTCCTGAATCTGAGGCCAACACTCAATGCAATACACCCCACCCCAATAAAATTAAATTCTATTCAATGGGACATATCTTTCTGATTTTCAGCCTAACATGAAATTATATAAAACCTTTTTTACCAGCATAGAAATTCTTCAAACTTGAATTGGTGTTGTTCAGTCATTCAGTGGTGTCCAATTCTTCATGACCCTGTGGACCATAGCATGCCAATACCATCCATAGGGTTTTCTTGGCAAAGAAGGTGATGAAAAAGGGTGATTTGCAATTTCCTTTACCAGTGGATGAAGGCTACCAGAGATTAAGTGACTTGTCTAGGGTTGCACAGCTAGTAAGTGTCTGAGACCAAATTTGAACTCAGGTCTTCCCGACTCCAGGCCCAGTGCTCTATCCACTGAGCCATCTAACTGTCCCAAAACTTGAATACACATAATGGATTAATGTGCATTGTTCTCCCTTGCTCTGCTGCACAACGAGGAGTCAATCACTTCTTCAGAAGAGTCAAGTGCTCACTAAAGGTCTCCACTAAGCAATTTTGAGGATCAAGCTCAGGCTGGAGCCCATAGGTCATTAAAAAAAGGAAGAGAAGCAGGGGGAAAGAAGGAGAAAGAGAAAAAGTAGAAAGAATGAGAGAAAGGGAGGGAGGCAGGAAGGAAGGAAGGAAAGAAGGGGAAGGGAAAAGGGAACGAAGCAGTGAAAGGAGGGAATATAAAAAAGAAATAAAACTCTTTTTTAAAAAAAAGTCATGAAGACTAAGAACACATTAAAGAAAAATAACATATACATAATGACTTTTATATCTCAAAAGATTTATGTGATTGAACACATTACAATATTAATAGTACCCAATCAGATCCTAGGAAGGAAAGATTCAGCGTCCATAAAACTTTTGTAATTTACCTGTTGAATTAGAAAGGGAGAGAGAGAATTATCTTTTTCACCTTCTACACAAAGCTCGGTGGGTACAATCACGCTTAACATATGACCAAAAGAGGAGCATCTTCCTAGAAATGACAAGAAATTTTATGGTTCCTAGCACCTAAATATAGATTCACTTCTTGCCCATTCTCAAAAGATGCTGATTTACTACCATACTCTTCACATGCTAGTTAAAAAAAATTCCATTCAAATAAATCACTCTGACTATGTTTTAAATCAAGGTTAAGGTAACCCTGTACTGAAAACCTGGTTCACATCCAGAAGGAGAAAACAGTCACACACCATGAAGAGGACTCTTAGGTATTTGGCTGTTATATGTGATTCCTAAAATCCTTGTACAGAAAACATTCATAGGGCTGTTTCATGACAAAGTAGCATTCCCTACGCAGCCTATCACATGGTCTGCCACTTAAAAAATGTAGAAAATTCAGGTTCCCACGCCAACTTCTTTGAAGTATGTCAATATAGTTTTCTACCAGTCATATATAGTTGAAATTAGAGAGAAAACAGAATACTAAACAAATTAAATAGGATTCAGAGTTTTTTCTCTTTAAGAACAACTAAACAGACAAACACTTGCATCTCCTGTCTGTTTTCTTCTCTCCCTGAACCCCAAACCCTCTATCAGGGGAAAATGTCAGCCTGAGATAGAAGAGTCAAAGACTGGAAACTCAGCCAAATGGGATCTTTTTTTTTTTCCCAAAATCATGGTCATTAGAGAACAAGGGTTTAGTAGGTTAATGCCCTGTTAACGTTATAATGATATTTTCAGACCAGATGTATTATTGCTACTAGAGACTCTGGAATATGAATCATAACACAAAGCAATTATTACTGAATTACTATTAGACACACTACTGAAAGAGAATGCCTCATTAACCAGCTCTGATCTCCATTAGGAAACTCATCATTATACTGTTGCTTATATATATGAAAAAGCTCAGAACTCAAAGCCTTTACAAGCTATTTTCCCTAAATTGTAGGCCATGACCAAAGGGCTTCTGCAGCCTGGTAGACTGATATTTTTTAAAAAGCCCCAAACTCAAAATTGACCCAGCTACAACCCAAGGTCTGTGGATTTGTCCTCAAAAGATGTGTTTCTCAGCTATGTAAGTACTTCTTCCTTCACTGTGGGCAAAAGATAATACAAATTATGAAAAATAATCCAGATTATAAGAATAATCAACTCATGAGCACAAGTATTTTGGATTATTTTAGAGAATTGTATTTCACACATATTATGCCCTAGTGCCCCTGTAAAAATATGGGCAAGGGGGGCATTTCTCATCATTTTTATCATTGTTACTAGTAAATGATTCTACTTGGGCCAACCTAGAAATATATTGAGGAAGCTTTCAGTGAAAATATCAAACTGTTCTCAGTTTCACACTGATGTAAGCAATATCATAGGCACATCTCTTCATCCTTCATTCTTTCCTAAAGGTAGAGAGCCAAATCTAGGATTGCCAAATATTCTCCATACATTAACAAAGGAGGTGAAGCAAGCTGTAGCTGCAGAGCAACTGAATGAAGCCACTATCCTTGATGACATGGAATGTGGGCTCTGTTTTGGCCCTGAAGGACGTTCCTGCCAAGTTTTGTGCCATATTACTATAAAATTCTACAAGTAACAGGAGGCTCATTTCAAAATAACATTTGTACATGCAAAGAAGGTGGTTGAATTAAGCTCTATTTTGATATGTCTGTTTTCATCTGTAAGTTGCAGAACCTGAAAGAATACGTACACACAGGTTATATAACCTGAACCTTAAGGCTAAAGGAAAAAGCCTACCAGGAGTGGGTGACCTGAGTCATTTTTCTGAAAGTTTTCATTTTTTAAGTTTTGGCTTAACTCTTGGCAACATTTGGACAAAACCTTAAGGTATTTTTAGACATCGTATTTTGGCAATGGTTCATTTCTGTGAAAAGACTGATAACCGCATTTTTTAACCTTTGAAGAGATGAATACACTATACAACTTTTATTCATACCAAGACTTTGTGTAAATGAAATCCCATGTATTGAGAAGAAAATCATTCCCCATTGATTCTCCAGTTTAAATTATTGCCAAGAATATAGGAAAGTTCCTTTTAAACAAAATTCCAATGCCCTTGTTTTCAAATCATTTTAATCTTTAAAAAGAAAATACATTCAAAGTCTGAAAGATAGTACCAGTTTTGGAAAATATCTGAAAGTATTTACTCATTTAAAAATACCTGCATATAGGCACAAGCATATTTAACAAATCTCTAAGAGCTTAGAAAGGGATGAAAAGTATCATCTTAAACCTTAATTTAATCACTAGAAGAGTAGAGCTACTACCAGTCTTGATTCTTATCAAATAATAATCAGTAACAGTTAATAGTGTGCTAAATGATTTAAAAAAACAGCATGGGAAAATGGGCCTCCTTTATTCTTGAAACTCATAATTTAAAAGGCCTGGAATAATAATAGACATGAGTTGTTCTCAGTTCTAGGGTTTCTGTTCCTTTCTTAGATGTAAAAATACAAACAGATAAGACTCTTGCTATGACTCTCCATGATATTTTTCCTAATAACCTCAGGTAGAAGTGATTCTTTCCTCCCTAATTTGTCATCTCTTTATGTGTGCCCCTTCTTGTACATTTATTACATTTTGGTTTGGATTATAGTTATACACACACACACACACACACACACATATATTCCCCTTATTTGACTGGAAGCTTCATGAATGTAGGGATCATATTTTTCATCTTTGTATGGCCAACATTTGTTTCTGTTATGGAATCATATCCAACTCTTCATGGACCCCATTTGGAGTTTTCTTGGGAAAGATAGTGGAGAGGTTTGCCATTTCCTTATCCAGCTCATTTTACAGAAGAGGAAACTGAGGCAAACAGAGTTAAGTGATTTTCCCAGGGTCACACAGCTAGTAAGTATCTGAGGCCAGATATGAACTAAAGAAGATGAGTCTTCCTGATTCCAAGCCCAGCGCTCTATCCATTGTGCCACACAGCCACCGACCCCACCCCATGCTTAATGTATAGAGGCTAAATTTGCATGATTCATAATTCCTGAGTTGCCAAAATAAGTATCGATAGTCAAGGGGAGTGCATTACAGTTATTAGTTATAAGTTCTTATAACCAGACCAATTCAGACACTGCTAATGTGAGAAAATTCATTCTCCAATGTCAAGACATTCATTTACACCAGCCTAATGTGAAGATCCCAATGAAACTTACATCATTAAAAAGTTACTACAAACTTTGGTCATTAAAGAAATGGTCAAACCCAGGAATGGCTTCCAAAAACAATAAAAACCCAAAATAATTGTATGGGCCTGGTTTCCAAATAACATATTTTCCCTATTATCACAGGCAAATGTTAAACTTCCCACAGAACTGTATGTTTATGAAAACTTCAAAGTATCAAAATACATTTAAAAAGAGCACCCCAATTAAGTGATGCTGAAACTCAGGTATCTGGTAAGTCTTATCTGCTGAAAAGTAAACTGAATTTATAGCCAAGAGACCTAAACAGCTTTGATCAAATAATTTTTATTTTTGCATTTAAGTTTCTTCATTTTTTTTTTAAAAAAAAAAAGGGTTTTCACCCACTGGAAATAGTACGAGCCCAAGCCAGCTTTCAAAGTTCAATGTAACTCCTCTGCAAAATCTTCTCCATGTGAGACCATCTCTCACCAAAGGAGATGATGAATCACACAGCCTATCCCCGCAATGATATCCCTGCTACATATTCTGTAAGGCTACATATACCCAAAAGTACACGATGGGCATAATTGTCAAGGCTGTTCCCATTTGGACTCATCCCACGGTAATTCCAAACCTTCTATTCGTCCCTAATTGATTCCCAATTTCACTCCAGAAAAAAATATTTTCCAAACCTTCTCTTTTCTCCTCAAGCCACCCACACCTGTTCTTCTCACCTTTATTTCAGTCAAGGACTTTTCCTTCTACTGTACTGAGAAAATTGAGGCTGTCCGTTCTATTGTGACATCTCTCTTCTGTCATTTTCTTCATTTCAAAATTCACTGTTATTCTTCACTTTGCCCTCCTCTCCAGTCTCTGACAATGAAGTGTCCTTTTTCCTTGCCCTTGACCCTATCACCTTCTGTCTTATCCAGTCTACAATCTCAATCATCTCTCCTCTCTCTCGAATATTCAAACATTCCTTATCTATTGGTTCCTTCTCTGTCTTCAAATATGACCAAGACTCAGCAATCCTTGAAGACCTTCAGTAGACCTTACCATCCCCTCAAGCTATCATGTAAACTCCTGAGGTCAGAGACTGCTTCAATTTCAAATCAATCCAGTGCCTAGGGTAGTGTCTGACACATGGTAGAAAGTACCACATTGACTAATATACACAGATCAGTTATGTGCAACTTACCAAGCTTTATAATATTTACTCAGGCCATCAATCTTACGGGTCAATTCAAAAATCCTCCTAATTGTTCTTACAACAATTGATTTACTAGCTGATGGATTTATCTGCCTGCCTATCTATTTTTGCCAAGGCAAATTATAATTATAGGTATCCAGACATTTTACTTGACTTTTGCAGCTGGTATACTCAAACTAGTAAAATCACGGACCTTAAAAAGCACTGTGGTAATATAGCCATAGTTCTCTTCCTCCATACTCACTTGTTACTATTTTGGCCTTCAAAGAAATTAAAAGTCTGATCCTGTATAATTACAAGATGCTAACTTTATCACTGAAAACCTTTAAAACATCTACTTCAGATTGGATGAAACTCCCATCTACAAGCAAAATTCTTTACTGCCTAGGGTAAAAATTTAAAGAAAAGGGGAGAGGGGGCAATAGATTTCACTCCCAAAATTGCAGTGGAAAAATCATAAAGTGACAGCAAGTATCACATTTTACCTTACCATATCTTTACCACAAGTATTATTTACAAGTTATTAGTTACAAGCTAGGTGGTATAGTAGTTAGAGTTCAAGACTGGAGTCTGGAAAAGCTAAGTTCAAATTCCGACTCAAACACTTGCTAGCTGTGTGACCCTGGGCAAGTCACTTTAGCCGCTGACTCGTTTTCCTCAATGGGAGTAATAACATTACCTATCCCCCAAGATTGTTGTTAAGATCAAATAAGATAATATTTGTAAAATGTTCTGCAAACCTTAAAATGCTATGTAAATGCTAAGTATTTTATTATGATTATCACCCTCCTCACACATTAACTCAATAAGTTTAAGACTGTTCTTCAGAGTAATTGGAGAAGAAATAAAATGCGGTGAATTGTTTCAAGCTCTTTTAGATCCTGACTTTACCATAACAAATTATGTCCAAAATGCAGCTATTTCACTAAAACCAGCTTCTAGGGCAGAATTCAGGTACCATTTACCCAAATCAAACTTCATAGTGATTACTAAATGATAGCACTATCCTATACTATCAGCTGGACAGCTGGGTGGCACAGTGGATAGAGGGCTGGGTTTGGAGTTAAGATTCATCTTCCTGAGTTCAAATCTGTTCTCAGACACTTACCAACCGTGTGATCCTGGGCAAATCACTGAACCCTGCCTGTTTCTTCATCTATAAAATGAGCTGGAGAAGGAAATGGCAAACCACTCTACTATCTTCTCCCCTGCCAAAAAAAAACCTCAAATGGGGCTATGAAGAGTTGAACACCATTGAAACGATAGGTACACAGATCTCCTATTTGAAACTAAACAAAAACTATCGAAGAAAAAGATGAAGCGAAAAAGATAAATCTGAGAACCCTGTTATTTTCACGATCCTCTTTAATTTTACAGATTAAGAATCCAGTAATTTATTGCCACAGTCAACAAGCCTTAATTGAATGGTTTCAAATGAAGATCTCTCTGAAAGAAGAAGAGGCTGAGAATGCCTAGAACAGAGAAAGAAAATTAATGAGTTTATTTGGAGCCTCTTAAGGATCACCCCTACTATTTGTCCAATTGTAAAACAGGTCAATTGCCCTTTCCATTTGAAAAATAACCATTTGATTGTCATTATATAGTGTGATGATTAAAGATCTCCCTCCACCCCACCCCACCCCCATTTAATAGGCCTCAGGTGGAGCTAGTTAAAGAAAGCTTCTCAGGTGATACCAGTTAAGAGAAGCTTGGTTAGGAGAGGCTTGATTGTAGGCAGGCCCACACCCTTTCACTACCTAGGCCTGAGGCCCCAGGCCCACACACTTTTGCTAATTAGGTTATGAGAGGTGTGAAGCCCTAGGGCCCTAAAAAGATTATATATACCCCCGAGGATAGCCATTGAGGTGTGAGAATTCAGGAGTCAGAAGAAAAGCCAGAATTCAACCCAAGAAGAAGGAGTAAGAACTCTAAGTTGCCAGAGCTGCAGAGAGAGTGCAGAGTAGAAAGTGGAAACCAGGGAGCTGCAGAGAGCAGAGACCTGAGCTGGGAGAGAACTCAGGCAGTCAGGATTTGTGAGCGCTTAAGGGGAGGCCCCAGCACCGGGGAAAAGGTTACAGGATGACTTGGTCCCTGCTGTGATACTGTGCTTTATTGTGCTTTGCTGTTATGATGAAGTGCACTTAGTGGTTTTGAGATATAATTGCTATGTCAAATTGGAGTCACTGATTATGGGATTTGATCCTCTGGTGTTTGAATAAATGTTTCACTTCTTTTGCCTTCCGTATGGAGAGTCTCTTACATCCTTTGATACAGAACTATACAGGCATAATCACAGACATCATAGATGTTGCATTTATTGCCTTAATGAGACATACAGTCCCAACTTTTACACATTTTTTAAAAGTAGCAATCATCATTCTGAGACAGAGACAGAGAGAAAGAAAGAGGCAGAAGCAGAGGGAGGAATGGAGTCAGTCCTCTCTAGGAGTTTACATTCTAATGGAAGAAAACAACAGGTAAAAAGATGCTAAAGAGGGGTATGGGGTGGGAAAGAGAAGGGTGGGAATATACTCAGGACACAATGGAGAAGTCTAGACTACAGCCTGGTGAACGGAAAGGGGGACAGGTAGCACATGTGGAAATTTTTTTTCAGCAGCCTCAAATCAAATTTCATTTTTTACTATTTTGCATAAAACTCTCAGAGTTTATTTTGAAACTGTTACAATGCTAGAAAAACCAAAATGGACCTAAATTTCACAATTTTGATGAGCTTACATTTCTTGTCAGAATTAGAAGAAATGCTTAAAATGAAGCAACATAGTCTATTTAATCATCAACTTTACATGCTCCAATACAAATATTTGATTCCTTTTATCTCAATCATACACTGTCTTTTGCAAGGTAAAGTACTTTACCATATAATTTTAAACAGCACAAAATATCTGTGTATGTGTACAGAAGACACTTAAAAATGGATACTGAATCATTACCAAACCTTCAATATCAGTCAACTTCTCAAAATTACAATAGTGACAGGCAGCAGAAGACCAAATAGAGATAATTAACCTCTCGGTCGTGGTTTCCTCATCTGTATAATGGGGATAAAATAGCAACAATCTTCATAAGACTGTCATGAGGATCAAATATAAAATGCCTTACAAACAGTGGCTATAATATTTATTGATATTCTCGGAAGTTTATTTTGTACTCATGGGGTATTGATTTTAATTTGTAACAACAAATGGTTAAGTAGCTGCCTATTGTCATATTCCTACTTGACTCAGTGTGATCTATCAAGCTAGATCAGTGCCTGATGGGGATTTTGTTCTGCTGTTTGTAGATGATCTGTAGATGTGATGTGTCCGCATTCCATAAACTCCCACAAATAAACCTGCCACTTAAGGAATGAGTCAAGTTATGAGTTTCCCAGAAAAGGAAATAAATTAATAAATTTCACTCGTATTCCTGCAGCCATAATAAAGAACAGTTTAACCAGAAATACAAAACCCATTTTCAGAGGACAGGGTCGCTGTGCAGAAGAAGGATGAGATTTCTTCTGCTAGGCCCCAATGCACAGACTGGAGGCAGACTCAATCTTGATGTACAGAATGGAACCAAATTGTTAGGAAGTCTATCGAGAAAGATTTCCTTGAGATATACTAGGTTCCCTCTCACCAGAGGCTGCCCGTGGAAGGCTCGGTGACCAGTTGCTGGGGATTCTCGTAGAAAGGCTCTTCGGTCAGATAGACATTGAAATAGATTGAGATGGGGATGCAGTATCTGTTATACTTTACTCTTGCTAAGTGACCCACTTTTAATTTTCCCCGCAAACTCTTGCTATTTAAATAACTGGACCCCTTTGGATTAGGATTATAAGGACCCCACTTAATACTGGATTTCACAGGGTCTGCATTACCACTTCATCAGGGTGTAAAAGAAACAATGGGAGAGGCAGCTAGGTGGTGCAGTGAGTAGAGCACTGGCCCTGCAATCAGGAGGACCTCAGTTCAAATCTGGCTTCAGATACTTGAAACATTTACTAGCTGTGTGACCTTGGGCAAGTCACTTAACCCCAATTGCCCCACCTTTCCCCCTCCAAAAAAAATGGGAATCACATAAGCCCCAAATACAAATCCCATCCTAAACACTGCCAAGTGTGCCATGAGCAAGCCATTGAAGCCTCCTGGGTCTCAGTTTCCTCATTTGCATAATGGGGATAATAATATCACTGATCAATATCATTATTATTACAATATGAGATAACAAGAACGATTATAGCTAGCATTCATATGCCATATACCAAGCACTGTGCTAAGTACTTTACAAGGATCAACCCATTTGAACTTCATGATAACCCTGGGAGGCAAGGGCTATTATTATTATCCCCATTTTATACCTGAGGAAACTGAGGAAGGCAGAAGTCAAGTGACTTGCCCAGGGTCACACAGCTAGTAAGCGTCTGAAACAGATTTGACTCGGGTCTTTCTGACTCCAGGACTAGATCTATCTACTCTATCCTCTGTGAGACCTAGTTGCCTTAAATATCATTTAGTAACCTAACCTCATTTTAAAGATGAGTAAAATGGGGCCCAGAAAGATTAAGTTACTTGCTAAAGGTCACAGAAGCAACCAGAGGCTGAATGTAAACCCAGATCCTTTGATCTGAATCTAGAGTGAATTGGTTCCTTCAATGGATCTGTCATCTAATGGCATGGATATTTCCTCCACTGGTACAGATTCCAACCTATTTGTTCTCATCTTACGCACTTCTTGCTCACCCGTGTCTTTGAACAAATCTTCCTCATCTATAAAGCAGAAATACTACTTATAACACTTACCTCACAGGGTTGTGAGGCTCAATAAGATAATATATGTAAAGCAGTTTGCAAATGAATGTGTTCGTGTAAGGAGGAAAGGAGAGGGAGGGGGAGAGGAAGAGAACTGGGGGATAGGGAGAGATGCCAGGTTCTCTAATTACTGCTAGAGAACTTGCACAATATGCTAGGGGTCTTCCTTTGCTTCCTTTAAGAATTCATGCCTATCAACGAAGCAGCATGTGGCTGTACACCTGCCCTCACTTTTATAAAGTGACTAGCCACTTCCTTTTCTGAGCATACATATACTAAATTACATCTTTTACAATGCTTTTCATTCAACGATCATTGTTAGTACTTCTATCTACCATTTCTCTTTCCATTGCCCCTTGGGTCACCCAAAATAGTGATTCTCCTGAAACAATGATATTCTACAAGCTGTAGCCACATAGCACTGCCCAAGTAATTCTGGTGGCAAATATATGGATCTTCTGTCATATAAAATAGAGCTACGCTAACAAACTGAGAGTGGTGCTGTCAATTGGTTCAACCATTTTGGAAACAAACTGGAACTATGTCAAGGAGTGATTAAAATCTCTGTACCCTTTGACCCAGAGATTCCACCGCCAGTAATAAAAAGAAACATTCCATATACATTAAAATATTTATAACAGAACTTTTTGTTTTCATAAAGAATTGGAAACAAAGGTATTGATTGAAGAATGGCTAAACAAATAATGTTATTATTGATTTGTCCTAATAAGTGATAAACATGATGAATACAGTGCAGAGAAGCATGGGAAGATGTGAATTGATGCAAAGTGAAGCAGAAAAAGGCAAAAAAATATATATATGTTGATGACTACAACAATGTAAATGAAAATAAGGAAAACAATTAAAACTGAATATTATGATATGGCCAAGACTGACCCTACCCACACCTATACCTCGATCTCCAGCTACTGCTCTTCAATCCAATCTTACTTCCAACCTGGAACTTAAGGTCCTACCCTGGTAACTTGGATTCAGGATCGGTGAGACTTTGCCATTACTCATCCGACCCAGACACTAGAGAGTCTCTGGCCACCTTCATGCCCTGCCACTTTGCACCTCTAAGTCAGAAAAGAATAAAAATCATCACTACCATTCCTGGAGAGGATATGTTCCATTTCCCCTCTCTGTGATTTCCTGGACCAGAGCACCTTTGTTGGGTTGTCGTTGATATTCTCAGCACTTAGCACAGTGCCTGGTATGTAGTAAAGACTTAATAAATGCTTCATTTATTCATTCATAGATTTATTCATTTGTAAATTCATTCATTCAAATTTTGCAGAACCATCTTTGCTTTGCTGGCATAGCCTTCAAGAACATTTGGTGAATTCCACATGAAAATAAGACATCAAAGCAGGACTTGTGTGAATCTAAAAACAGAAATATACAGTACCCCCTCATTTTACAGATGAAAGAGCTAAGTCCCAGGAAAATTAAGGGAATTGCCCAAGGCCTAACTCGTAAGTGACAGAGTTGCACCTTGAATCTAGGCCCTCTTAACTCCAAACTCAAAATGCTTTCCACTGAACCCAGTTGGTGTATTTTAAAAGAAGAAAAGAGGAGGTAGAGACTGCTCAGCACAAGTTTGAAACTCAATAGCATGTCTATATTTGAAATTAAGTAAATAATGCTACATTGTGCAATTTCATAGTTAACAATTTTTATTAAGTGACAGTCCATTCTAATAACACCACTTTTCCCACAATATCTGTGTAAACCAAATTACATTGAAAATATCATATTATTAAGAATTAAAGCTTCTTTCCTGAGAAGAGGATGCTCAATTCTTTGGTATAAGTTGAGAAGCATGCCATTTACAGAAACCTGCCTCTCAAAATCCAAACCTTCTATTAAAAAATGTAGGGATTACATTCAAATAATGCTTTATTTTTGAGCTGTCAAATGATTTTGCTTTTATTGTTGACTCCTCTGAACCTTTACACAAAGCTTTATTGTACTTCTGGGTAGGTTGCCTTCTAATAATGCATCAAGCATAACTTGTAGTTCTTATTATGCAGCCACTCCAATTATACAGTTCCCTAATAGTATAGCTCTTCAGAGCTCAATTGACTCTGACTTGCAATAAGGAAATATCATAGGCATATCTGTGCCCTAAAAAAATCCAACTAATGTCAACATTAATGTGCTAAGCTCATAATTTCTAACCATTCAAAGAACCAACAAAAAAGGTGTGGTCAATGCACTTAAAGACATGGTACTCACACACTTAAGAGTGTTTTCAATGATTCCTTGTTCTGAAAGGGACCAACAGTGTTGCAAATTTCAATTCCTTATTCACTAGAATTAGGGTGCAGCTATGTGGTGCAGTGGATAGCGAGCCAGGTCTGGAAACAGGAAGGCTCATCTGAGTTCAAATCTAGCTTCAGACACTTCTTCCTGTCTGATCCTGGGCAAGTCGCGCTTAGCCCTGTTTGCCTCAATTTTCTCATCCATAGAAGGAAATGGCAAACCACTCCAGTATCTTAGCCAAGAAAACCCCAAATGGTGTTACAAAGAGTTGGACACAACTGAAACAACTCAACAATGAATAACAGCATTCACAAGAATGAGCCAGCCAAAGGGGACAAGTCTTCTCTGAAAATTTTAGGTAAAAATATCCTTCTATATTTTTACATACGAATTTTTGTTCCCAAAATTCAAAGTGCTTGTCAGGTAACACTCATTTCAACTTTACTCACTGGAAAGCCATAAATCATGCACTAATATCATCTTACATGTCGCGAGGAAACTGAAATGAGAAGACATTGTCTAGCTTACTTGAGGTCATACTACAAATACGTGGCAAATCAGACTAAAATCTGGTTCTCAAGTCTCAGACCTCAGTTCTAAACACACTATATTATACCTCTTCTCAGCCAAGGTTGTGGTACAATAACATCATCAGTTTTGACACAGTGGAAATTGTATCCAATTTAGTGTCTGAAGAGATGAATTTGCTCCCAAACCCTGTCTCTGCCACTTACTGAATAAGTGACCTTGGGTAAGTCATGAAGGTGTTGAACTAGGTGGTCTCTATGGCCCCTTCACAAAATAAAGATCTTAGTGAGAATATTTGATAAACTTTCTTCTCACCCAGACTCAAGCAGGAGGCCCAACTGGTGTAATATGGAAACAGGATATGGAAGATCAATAGCCCATTTTTGATACAGAGAAATCTAGAATCTGATTACCCTCCTTCCAGGATGTTCAGATTAGTTCTAAAATAACTCAGGGGAAAGGGGAAGGGACGGAGCAAACATTTATTAAGCTAAATGCCAGACATTGCCAAACACTTTATGAATATCTGTTTGATCCTCACATCAAGCCTGGAAGGTAGGTCCTGGACCAGGCTGGCCTACAGGGGCAATTAGAGATGGGGGCAGAAGCCTAGGGGTGATGGACATTTGTCGATGTAGATATACTACTTTGCTCACTCAAAAATATCAGTTTTCATGAAAGGTTTAAATATGAAAACAAAAAAGATCTAATAGATTAACAATTGAAATAGAAATCAAAAGGAATTCATTTGGCAGTGTCCATTACAAATTAAATCCCATATATATTACTTTAAAATACTATTGCAACAAAAATCTCTTCATAACTAAAAAAACAAAAAGCCCGAGCATATAATCCACTTATCTATTACTAGCAATATTCAAATAAACACAATATGAATAGCCATAAAATGGGTCAATCCCTTTAGAGTTTTTCTTTTTGTTTTAAGGATCTGACTTCTATCTAATACTCCCTGCTGTCTATCCTCAGGAGACTCTGAGGAAACAACACAAGGCATTGCTCAAAGGCTTAATTCGTCACTGTTTTAGAAATTTTGTAATTCATTCAGTTTTAATTTATGCAACTGATAGTGCTAATGAACAAGACTCAGGGAGAAAAAAAAAAAAACCACAACATACCATCCCTCACCATGGCCTTTTCCTTCTAAGAAGCTTCCTTCCCTCCCTCTCTTCCTCAAATCTTTCTCTAATCCAGTTTCCTGCAGGAATTCGCAGCAAAACAAAGTCATGAATAGCAGACCTCCTTCCAACTTTTTTCACCAAAGTCGAATAAGGAGGGCGGACAAAGAAAAATAAGACGACCACGTGAATAAATATGTATCATTCAAGCATAGTGATGACTTGAATTATTATCTCTGTGTGTATTTAACTGAAGCCCATACACAATGGCTATTCAATAACTAGTAAAATACCAGTATTACCCAGGAGAAATCTAAATTTTTCTATAGAAATATGATTAAACAGTTTATAATATTGAATTCAATTATATGAAAATAAAATAAACCATACTTTTACATGATACATTGAAGATTTAGATATATGTACATATATATACTTATCAACTAAGATACTGAAGTAAAATAAATTATGCACCGAATGACATATTATATATACATATATACTATATATAATATATACATATACATGTATATATAATATATTATGTATATGTATATACATACACATAATATATACATACACACACACACACACATATATATATAAAATTGTCTCCATTATAATGAGGATTGAACTGATTTTTTATCGCCCTAACATGATTACAATGATAGAGCTAGCAGACAGAGCACTGGTACTGGAGGCAGGAGGACTCAAGTTCAAATCAGGCCTCAAACACTGGGCAAGTCATTTAATCTTACTCTGCCTCAGTTTCCTCATCTATAAAATGGGAATAACCACAGTCTACCAATCCTGCCTCCAATCACGGTAGTGAGGATAAAATAACATTTGTAAAAATAACCTTTGCAAAACTTAAAGCATTATATAAATGCCAGCAATTCTTCTTCTTATAATTATTATTGTGATAGAGGTCAACAGCACTCCTTTTCTGTTTGTTTCTTGGTTTATTTCTATTATTTGTGTGAAATGTTCTATGTGCAATGCCCGTAAAGGTAGAAATGCGTGCCTTTAGCCAGGAAAAAATATAACATGGTAGGTCTAAATGGAAATGAACCATAACACCATAGAACCACGATATACCTCAGTAAAATCAAAACAGTCTTTCCTCTGAGCTGATATGCTTATTATCACAGCAAACGTACTAAAATTTAAGTATTGTTTGAAAAGCTTTGGCAGCATAAAGTAAAATAGAGATGGATAAAAATACAGAGACATTTACACTAAAAAAAAATGAAGTAGTTCTCCATTTAAGTTTATCATCTTATACAACGTGGCAGTAATATTGATGGCACTGAAAGTCAAGTTTATATAAAGTGTATTTCACAATCTTCAGAACAGCCTTTATTTTATGTCAGGTTATTATATCAGTAAAAGTTACCCAAAATAAGCCTATTTGATTTCAGTATTTTAGACAACAAATGGAACAATTTCTCTCAATGTCACACTAGCTTTGAAAAACACAGGTTTATAATAGCAAAAGCCTATGTTTTCAAGAAAGCTGCATACTACATCAAAAAATACGTCTAAAAGCTTACAAATACAATTTATTTTTTACAGTATTTGAGGTATCTCTATTTTTATTAATCTAATAATCTCAGCATGATAGCTATAGCATATATATATATATATATATATATATATATAAGTGTTCTTTACTAGACCTCAGATGATTTAAAAATGCATTGTGCTTTGATGCATCCAAGTCAATTTAATTGAAAAAAGCATTCCTTAAAAGCCAACTCTATGTGAAGCATTGTGAGAGGCACAAAGTTTAAATAATATATTTGCCATTCATGGAGTGTATAGTCAATGAAGAAGCTATGCCTCTCACAAACAGTTGTAATGTATGAGGATTATATAGGAGAGAGGCAAACAAGATGCTTTGTAAGTTTCCACATGAAATGTGCTCACCTATGAAATCATAAAAAAGTATTACAACTGCCTCCTAAGCCCCCCCCCCCCCCACCAATTTTTCTAATTGGTAGAATATAGGAAAATCAAATAGTAGGTTATTTTAACAAAAGACAAGAAGTTTAAGTCAATGTTGGAGGGCTTGTGGGAAGACAGGCACATTAGTGCACTGTTGGTAGAGCTATGAATCAGACAACCATTATGGAAAACCATTTGAAATTAAGTGATTAAAAGGTCTATACCTTTTGACACTGAGATTCTGCTATTAGGCACATACCCCAAGGAGGTTGTAGATAAGAAGAAAGCTTCCATATACACAAAAATATTTATAATAGCACATTTTTGTAGCAGTAAATAACCAACCATACACAGAATAGATCCCCATGAACTGGGGAATGGCTAAAAGAAATGTGGTATATGAATGTAATGGAATATTACCATGCTATAATGAATACAGAAAATCACAGAAAGAATTACATGAACTGATGCAGTTTGAAGCAAGTTGAGTCAAGACAACAATATATATAATCACCACAACAATGGAAATGTATATAGTACAAGAAACACAAATTAATCAAAAGAGAATGTCATAAAATTATAACAAACACAGCCCCAAAGAAGAGATACAAGAAGCTATTCCACTCATTTGCAGAGGTGGGAGGTCAACATGAAACATGACAAATATTTTCAGACTTTTTTCCTATCTTGTTCGGTTTGGGTGATTTTTTTTCTCTTTTTTTCTTCATTTTTTGGACAAAAATTTTATTATATGTCATGGCTCCCTGGGAGAGGAATACTAAGAGAAATATTAGTGACACTAATAAAAATTATTTCTAAAAAGACATGTTAATTATTTTTAACAGTTCACAGCTAAATGGAAAATTTTCTAAAGTCATTTTAGGGCCATTTGTTTTATATGTCCAAGGAAGTCCATAACAGGAATGTGCCTATACAGGAAATTGAAAGTCGGATCAAGCTTGTTTGCATGAACATAGTTGGTCACACCAGTGACTAATGAGGAAGTCTGCTTGCATCAGTCCAGCAAATAGCATTTAGTAGCAGCTACTATGTGACTAAGGTGGCACCTTATGACAGTGTATGCCAGGCACTGTGCTAAGCACTGTGGATACAAAGAAAAAGCAGCTCCTGGCCTCAGAGAGGTTACATTCTAATGGAAGAATTTAAGTATAAGATGTGTTTATTGAATGAATATTGAATGACCTTCAAGAGGATTACTGAATACAAGTAAATTTATCTTCCAATGGAGAATTTATACTTTAAGGATGCTATTTTCTATTTTTTCTGAATTATTCTGTATGTCTGCATTAAGGGCATAATGTGAGGGAAGAGAGAGGGTGGAATCCAATAGCACTTTAGATCCACCAGGAAATGAATGTACTGCTTCCGTTTTGCAGTTAAGGAATCTTTACTTTGGTGGAATACCTTAAATCTATCTGAACTGGAGCCCTCACTGCCACAGGCCACCTCTCTGTGGTCGTTTTATATAAACCACGGGAATTCCTATCAAATGTTAAACCACAGTTTCAAAGACACAGCTTTCTTGGGAAAGGTCTTATACGGAAGTCCAAAAGGGGAAAGATCGCCTTCCCAGAAGGATTTCTGGGCATACCAGACAAAAGAACTAGAACTAAGAAACAAGATAACCCGGGATGGGGGGGTGGGGGGGGCCGAGAAGAGCATTTGGTCACTGGAGCCCTCAAGGCAGTTCACACAAAGGATGTGATGTTAAAAATAGAATAAACAAACATTCACAGAGAGTTGAAATCCACACATAGAGTAAAAATTAATGGCATCTCTACACTAAAATACCTTACACGAATAATATATACAAGAGAAGGACACACACCCAGCAAAGCAGAACCATATGGGACAAACTCACTTTTTCAAAAACTTCCAGGTTTGCTGTTTTCCCACAACTTCCAAGGTTCTTGGCTATGAAGTACAGGAGGAAGGGGTAGAGATTATTCAAGTCATCCTTTCCCTCATTCCCCTATTTATCTCTAAGGCCCCAGTATATACCTAGTTATCTGTGCCTGAAATATGTGTGAATATGTACATATATGTGTGTGTATATGCCTATATATATATATATATATATGTATATATATATATATATATATATATGTATTATTTCCGTATGTACAAATTTGTCCATGGCCACTTCTCAGCTTAAAGACTTTCAATGATGACCTGCCCAAGTAATTTATAAAATTTGTAACATCTGTTATTGATTTGTAAATTTGATATTCAAGACCCTCCATAAACTGGTATTTCCCAATCACAATAGCCTTATCTCACCCTTATGTTTCTTCTCACACACCACACTTCGGCCAAATTTGGCTACTCACTGTCCCAGCACTTTTTCTGTCTCTTTGTCTCTGTTCTTAGCAATCCCTAAGCCTGAAAACCCTTTTGCAATAATTCTGCCTTTTGAATTTCTACCCATCTTTCAAGGCTTAGCTTCAATATCATTTCCTCCAAGAAACCTTTTCCCATGCCTGAGTCAAAAACAATCTTTCCTTCCTGACTTTGTTTAGCACTTTGCAGACCCTTGTGCTTTTCTGTTCTACAGTTTTGCTGAAGAGTTATTGTATTCATATATGTTCAAGTGTGACCAAGTCATTCCCCTGTTCAATGTAAGCTTCACAAAGGTGGTTGGGAGGGTCTAAAGATTTTTGAGCAAAAAGAATGACATTCTCAGGGGATGGGCTATTCTAGAATCTACATTAAAGATGTGTAGTGGAGGAGAAAGTGGGGAGACATCATTCAAGCAATGAGGGAGCTCAATTCAACAAACATTCATTAAGCACATACTAGGTATAAAGTACCATGATGGGTTTGGGTAGACGAAGAAAAAATTGAACCACTCCGTGCCTTCAAGAAGCTTACACTTTATAATTTGTATATAAGCAAATAAATGTAAAGTCTATATAAAGTAATTTTTAAGAAGCAGCAAAAGCTAATTGCTAAGCGACTCAGCTGACAACATGAGGTGCTAGGGTTAATGAAAGTGAAAACAGAGAAGGAAGATTTATGAGGGATACTGGGAATGTGGAATAAGAACAACTTGGTAAATGATTACATATTATAGATAGTCCTAATGATGGTTATAGTGAAATCTAGGAAGACTTATATGAACTGGTACAAAGTGAAGTGAGGAGAACAAGGAGAATAATACATATGATAACAACACTGCCAAACAGCACAATTCTGAAAGTCTTAAGAACCCTCACCAACACAATGACCAACTCTGAGTCCAGAGTACCAATGATGCAGCATACTACCCACCTCTTAACAGAGAAGTAAGGGACTCAGGGTACAAAATGAAAACTGTATATATATTTTTAGACATGGCTATTATGGGCTATTATTTTTCCTATCTATACATTTTCCTTGAAAAAGTTTTTATTTTCTGGGTTTCTAATTTTCCAATGAAGAAGAAGAATGGAGAGACAAATAATTGAAAAAAAATTTAACTGAATAACATTTTTAAAAATAATCCCAAGGTTTTGAATACAGAAAGCTAAGTAACACAGAAAAATATAGTGAAACTGAAGGAAATAGATTTAGGCCAAAGTAAACAAATTCTGCTTGAGACATAATGAGTTTGAAGTAATGGTAGTAATGTTTAGGTGGAGAAACAGGGTTAGATTTCAGAAAAAAAAAAGTGATTCAGAATGGATCAATAGATTTAGGAGTTTTATATATAAGATATATATATATAGGTGATAGTGGGAGCCATGGAAGTGAATATTACTAAAGAATACAGAATAAAACAATAAGAAAAAAGGGTCATCAATAATAACTTAAAGAACACCCAAATTAAGAAGTCAGGAAGAGAAAGAACCAGTGATAGAGAAGCAGAGATTAAAGCTATATGAACAGAATCAACATAGTGAGTGCTGTTTCTTTTAAACCACAAGACGAGAAAGTAGGAGTAATTATTATTAAAGACAATAATAACTTATATAGCAGATTAAGGTAGTGGTTTATAAAAATTATCTTATTTAGACCTTGCAACCACACTGTCCTGTCATTTCTACCCTAGAAATATTTCTCATACACACCCCCTTCTCTCTACTGACACTGCCACCACCCTGGTAGATGCCCTCATTACCTCACACCTAGAGCATCGCAGTAGCCTGTTGGGTGTTCTCTTTGTCTCAAATGTCTCTCCCCACTCCAGTCCACCCACCATTCATCAGTCAAATTGATCTTCCTAACCCTCAAGTCTGATTGTATCATGACCATATTCAATAAAGGTCCATAGCTCTCTCCTAGATCTAGGATCAAATAAAAAAATCCTCTGTTTGGCTTTTAAAGTCCTCCATAACCTGGCAATCTTTCTACCCTCACAATGTTATGACACCTGTGAGCCAGTGGCACTGGCTGCCTTGCAGCTCCTCACAAAGAACAAGCCATCTTCTGACTGAGCATTTTCATTGGCTCTCTCTCATGCCTGGAATACTCTAACATTCTCCCTCGTCATCTTTGCCTCCTATAGTCCCTGGCTTCCTTTGAGAAGGAAGTTCCTTCTACAAGGAACTATAGTTCCTTTGAGTCTCAGCAGAAGAACCACCTTCTACCAAAAAAAAAAATCTTTCCCAGTCTTTCTTAAGTTTAATGGTTTGCCTATGAGACTACTCCCAACTTGTTTTATAAAGAGGAACCTGTCTGTGGATAGTTGCTTACATGTTGTCTCACTCATTCAACTGTTAATTCCTTCAGAGCAGGGAATATCTTTTAAGTTTCTTTGTTAATAAATGATGGCTTGACTGTAAGGGAGGAAACACTTATTATTATCATCTCCATTTTGCAGATGAGGAGACAGACTAATTTAATCATTTGCCCATTGTCTTTTTTGTTTGATTCTTTAGTCATTTTCAGTCCATCTGACTCTCAGTGACCACTTTTGGGGTTTTCTTGGCAGATGCCAGAATGGTTTGTCATTTCCTTCTCCAGATCATTTTGCAAATGAGGAAACTGAAGCAAACAGTGTTAAAGTAACTTGCCCAGGGTCACATAGCTAGTAAGTGTCTGAGGCCAAATTTGAACTCAGGTCTTGACTCCAGGCCTGACACTCTATCTACCATACCACCTATCTACCCCTTGTCCATCATCACAGAGCTAGAAAGAATCAGAGACAGGATTCAAACCCAAAATATACAGTAAGTTGGTGACACAGATCTGAAAGAGCAAGGAAACATAGAATATAGAATATATGAATATGTATACACATACATACACACATACATGTGCATATATTTCATACACACACAAACACACATAATTGAGGAGTGAACCAAGAAGCAAAGGAATCTTTTGTCATGTTTACCCAAAAGAAAAAAAATAAAAGGACTTCTAGCTCCAATAAGGGTTTCCTCTACTTGTTTTCTTAAATCTCTTTGGGAAAAAAAAAATGAGGCTTTCCTGTTTGCCCTGAAATTAGGTTTCTCAACTTTATAATTCCCTCTCAAACATTAAAAAGATACAAAGGTACAGAATGAAAAAGTCAGTGGTAGATCAGGGTAAGACCCAACATCTTTTAAACAACACTATAAGCTGACAATTGCTTTAAGAAAACTATTTTGGGTGATGAATCATTTTGGCATTTAAAAAGAAATTTAAATAAATCATTCATATAATTTTGAGTCTCTTCCCCCTATCAGCAGACAATAGAATCACCTCAATTTTTAATCATGTTCAGTCCCAACTTTCCTGTAATTTATTTTCAAAAAGCAACTATTCTGAGATTTAATAAGCTGGGCAGAGCTCTCTACACCATGAGAGTATTTCCCTCCGGAGGTAAAGGAAGCAGTTGTGCAAACATGACTCCAGACTGGGTAAACCCCGTGCCATCCGTAGACTGTAAACATGTCACCTCTTGTTGTATAGTCAATACGCTGATGATAGAAACTTCCTCTCTTGTCTGTATTTATATGACGGGGTCTCAGCTGGCAGTATCTGTGCATCCCCTTCCTCTTTCTCCAACCTCCCCCACCACCAGCACCCTTACAAATGTTATAACAGCCAAAAGCAGCATTTGTATACTTTCTTTTGTCTTGGTATTTTTAAAAAGACTCCTCAAGTAAGACCTGAATAGATGAGGCAAAAGTGCTTAGGTCAAGAAACATAAAGAGACAGAATCCAGGGTTGCCTGGAGAATAAGGCCAGACTTAAAAAGGCCAGATTGGTGCCCTCTTTTAACACAGAAATGAATAAGCGGATTCAATTAAATGGACTCCTTTCCTTAAGTAGCAGTGACATATTATCTCCCTTTTAGGTCACTTCCTTAGTCAAAGAATGACAAGGCTATTTCCCACTGAATGTTTCATCCATTTCCTCCACCAAACCTAGAAAAGCAGGAGGGGAAATGGAAGCTTTTCCTGTATTAAAAGTTAACTAATAAATTCTTACTTTGACAATTTGTTTTCTCTTTCTTCCATAATCTGCCACTCCAGCTTTTTTACAAAAATGTAGCTAGTTATTTGAATTGCTTTGCATAATTACTATTGTGGCTGTTCAGTCATATCTGACTCTTTGTGACTCTATTTGGGGCTTTCTTGGGAAAGATACTGGAGGGGTTTGCCATTTCCTTCTCCAGATCATTTTACAGATGAAGAAACTGAGGCAAACAGGATTAAGTGACTTGTCAAGGGTCACATAGCTAGTGTCTGAGGCCAGATTTGAACTCAGGAAGATGAGTCTTCCTAACCTGGGCCCAGCACTCTATCCACTGCCCCATCTAGCTGCCTCATAATGACTATTATTGTTGTCTGTTGTTCAGTCGTGTCTGACACTTCATGATTCCATGGACACCTCTACTATCCATGCGATTTTCTTGGCAAGGATACTGGAGTGGTTTGCCATTTCCCCACTCCAATGGATTAAGGGAAACAGAGATTAAATGACTCGCCCAGGGTCACACATATAGAAAGTATATGAGGCTACATTTGAACTCATGGCTTCCTGATTCCAGGCCCAGTGCTCCATCCACTGAGCCACCAGCTGCCTCCATAACTATTTTTTACAAGCCACTAATTTAAAATAATTAATTTGTCTTTTACTGGATGAATGGGCCATGATACAGAACACTTTTTGTTAAATAAAATATCTTAGAAACTAAATTCAAAACTTCTGAAATTGGTAATTTTTCTTGAATATAAAGTTCCTTTTATTTTCTTCATGCCTTACTACATCTAACAAACATTTCTATCTTCCCACTAAATAAATATATTTATTGTACCCTGGTACAGTTCCTCTCGCATAGTATGAAGTCAACCACTATGTGGTAATTCAATGAGAAAAAAATCCTATTAACTTTATACCTGCTACACTTCTTTTCATCAGAAGGAAGCTGCCAGAGTTCTGTGAAGTTCATTGTCACACACCACCAAGAGCATCTAGTACCCTGAAACTCCAGTTGCCACATCTTATCAGGGCACCTTTCCCTTTAGTCTCTCATTCACACTAAAATTGTTCCCTGCTCTTGCTTTCCCCTTCAGTTCTTGTCCCCTTCCAATTTTCCCTCTCTTCTATTCTGGCTTTGGTTACCTCAGTACTTAGATTCATCTCCTTAAAATCATACGATATCAAAGCTGAAAAGGACCTCAGAGGTGAGCTGACTCATCTGGCCCATGTCCACAAAGAAATCCCCCTACAACATCCGTAAAAAGTGGCCATCTAGTCTCTGCTTGAAGACCTCCATGGCAAGGGAATTCACTCCCTCCTAAGGCAGCCGCTCCACTTTTTATTACATGTAATTGTTAGGCAGTTTTTCTTTTCATCAAGCTTAAATCAGACTGTAGGCAATTTCTACACACTGCTTCAAGGAATGTCCCCAGACTTCAATAGAATTCCTCTAACAAACAACAGTCTTTCAAATACTTAAAGAGGCTATTACGTCCCCATCTCCCTAGCCCAACATCGACATTTCTAGAGTCTAAACATGCCCAAATATTCCAACCAATCATCATATGGCATGATCCTGAAGTCCTAGACCATCCTGGTCACCTTCCTTTGAACACCGTCCAGTTTATTATCCATATTCTTGCTAAACTAGTGCACCCAGAACTGAACAATTAAGATTAAATAATATAAAGAACTGTAACAATTAAAATGAACAATTACTCCATTAAGTTAATCACTTTGTAGCTACAATAGAATGAGCCCTTGGACCATACTGTCTATAGAGTTTTCTTGGCAAAGATAATAGTGATTTTCCATTTCCTTCTCCAGAGGATTAAGGCAAACAGAGGTTAAGCGACTTGCTTAGGATCACACAGCCATTAAGTATGTGACGATGGATTTGAAGACAGGTCTTCCTGATTCCAGGTCCAGCACTCTATCCACTGAGCCACCTAACTGCCTTTTAACTATTTACATTACATATTTGCTCCTTTCTCCTTATGCTATAAATACCAATTATTTCCATTTTTACTTAAATTACATAATTTAGCAGAAGCTATCAAAGAATAAAGGAGTTGCCAATGTATAATTCTTTATGCTATTAGTAGCATATATAACTACCAGTTATATATAACTGCTTAGACAAATAAATTTTTTAGATTGGTTGTATCAGTGCATTTGCAACCTGGTATTGACTATTACCCAATTACTGTCCTGAACTACTGTCAACTGGCGTGTAACTTTGATTATAGCTTAAAATATAGAGACTTCTGCTATAAAAAGCCATATCATTCATTCCTTCCTTTAATCATTTATTCAATAAAACCTTATTAAGAACCTTATGTTCAATAATACGATGTATGCAAAGTCATTATGCAGCTGGGGCCAGGGAACATGGCCTACATCATGAGAAACCTGGCTTCTCTCTGCGCTGTGGCAGAAGAAAAGAATGCTCTGGGATGTGAGAGAGAGGTGAAGGGAGCTTCTCTTCATTATCAGTGAAATAAAGATTGAAAAACCTTCAAAATCAAATTCATAGGTCAAAACTGCCAGAGGTCAGTCCAGCACTGAGTGCAGGGGGAGGACGAAATAGAGGGGGAGAAGGAGAGGGGGCAGGGAGGGAGGAAGAAATGAGGAAGAGGGGGAAAGAGGGAAAAGGAGAGGGAAAAGAAGAGGAGGAGGGGAGGGAGAAGGGGAGGGAAAGGGAGTTCCAACACCTTCTATTAGGCTAAGCAGAGTGTCTCATAAATGATGTTAACCAAAAAGAGCTTTAATCAGGATGCAGTATTAAGTTGACAAGTCAACAAGGAGAAGATATGTGGTATGCAAGCTTATAGGGCAGACATCACAGAGTTAAGAGTCCTGCTACCATCCTTGTAGCTACTATTTAGTTTTTAAAGCTGTTCACAACTTGGCCCCTCCATATCTTTCTGGCCTCATTATACTTTACTCCCCTTCCCACATTTTAGCACCTAGCCAAAGTTGCCACTCTCAACGTGGCACTCCTTCTCCCAGCTCTCCCTTTGCTTTGGCCATCCCCCAAGTCTGGAATGGACTCCCTCCTCACCTCTGTCTCATAGGACCCTTCTCTTCTTTGAAAATATATTTCAGGCACCACTTTCTATCTGAAGCCTGATCCCTCCAACTTTTTACTGCCCTCCCATTCTTATGTTGAATTATCTTGTATTTATTTTCTACAGATTTATTCTGCCCAATAGACTGTAACCTCCTTGAGTCTTTCATTTTTCATTCTTTGTATTTGTATCCCCAATGCCTTACACAGGGCTTTGCACATGGTAGGTACTTAATAAGTGCTTATTGAATGATTTGATATGGAAGCCTTTTACCCTTAACTACAGCCCAAGAGCAGCTCTCCCCCCACCCCCACCCCCCACTTCATCCAGCACCACCAGAAGAGTTACTGTTGCTAGCATCCTTGAGCTTTTTACAGATGGTATTGTTGCTTTGTCTCTTCAGTTGTGTCCAACTCTTGGTGACCCCATTTGGGGTTTTCTTAGCAAAGACACTACTGGAGTGGCTTGCCATTGCCTTCTCCAGCTCATTTTTCAGATGAAGAACTGAGACAAACAGTGACCTGTGGCTTGCCCAGGATCACAAAAGTAATAAGGCCATTTAAGAGTGGTCTCAGTGTCACCAGATCATCCTCTAAGACTGTAAGTTACAAAAGAGTTGCAGACCTACATAGGAGGAAATATCTGCATAGAGTTTCCCCACATTAATGAAATAACAGGTCCAGACAAAAGAAAAGGGAGAAGGGGGAAATAAATTCCCAATGTAAGTCAGATTCAAAGTGTGTTAGGTCAGACTGAAGTTAGTCTCCCACACGCAATATTTTAATAAGAAATATTATAATTTATACATTCAAATAATAGCTAGTTATCAGGCATGGCCTACTTTCAAAACTCCAAAAGTAATGCTATCTTTACTTCTTTCCAAATAGATCATTACTTCTCACTTTCTGCTCCTTGGACCCATCAAGCATCTCAGAGAGGAGGGAGCTGCAGCTGATATAAAAGTGAATAAGGACGTTACTACCAGATGATGGGAAAACGCCAAAAGCCATCCCTGGCCAATATGGCCACATGGGCCTTCACTCACCAGCTTTATAGGTTTGGGGAAGGTATAAAGTAGTCCTAGGAGGGGTGGAATTTATGGAAGCAATTCTATTCTCCTTGAAAACTAGTGAGGGAAAATCTGTTCCTCTTCCCACAGACTCTTGGTCTGCTCTGAACTGCCACACCAAAGTAAAGCTCAACTCTTGACTGTTGAGCAGGCTTCTTAAGATCAAGGACTATGGCATTTATCAACTTTCTATCTCCTCCTAGAGTACACGGCACCTAGTAGGCATTTACTACACATCTGCAGAATTTATTGTTATTGTTGTTTTTGCTGTTGTTTGTCCCTCATTCTCCAAGAGGACCATGACATCAGCGAAGTGGATGCCATCATGACATATAAGTGAATTGGATTTAAGTGAGGGAGGGCTGTGCAAAGTCACCAGCCTCACTTTCTCCTCCAGAGCCAGCTGGGTCCAGTGATAAGATATAGATCAGGGTGACTGGAAATGGCCCTGGATGCAGCTGGAGACCTTCGCCTTTTTAAGCCAAGGTCTTTAAGGAGGTTTGACTGAGGCAACACCCATTCAGCGATTAATCGAACCCAGGAAGCACCAAAACTTTCTGTGACCACAACAGGTTAAGGTGACAGCTTCTTTTTAAGTAAAGGAGAGACAGTAAAGTGGATAAAGCAGTGGACCTAGGGTAAGGAAGATCTGAATCCAAATCCTGCCTGAGATACTTACTGGCTGTGTGAGCAGGTGCAAGGTGCATAACCTTACTGGGCCTCACCTATAAAATGAGGACGTTGGACTCAATGACCTCTGAGGCCCTTTCCAGCTCTTAATTTGTGATCCTATAAGGAAAAAGATACAGTCACAAAGGAAAAATCACTGATTCATTGCTGAAAGGAACGGAGTTCTTTCAAAGGTTCAATATTACTTTCTCTCTTATGCACAACCATTTAGGAGTTAGGGGAGAAATGAGGGACCGATAAGTCAAAGGCCAGGCTACAAACATTAGTCCCTTCATAAAATGGTGCCAGCAAAATTGTCGTGGCTACATATGAAGCCTATAGATGTATAAAAACCACATTCAACCTGAGAAAATGGCCAGACATAAAGCCAGCCTTCAAAAAAAGTGAAGATATAGTTTCATGTCACCCAAATGAGAAGAAATGTAAAGAGTGTCAAATTAACAAATTCAGTGGCAGTCTGTTAATTATGGAGCCAGGTGTGGAAACTAATAGGGTCTCTGCAGCTTTCTAGTATAAATTAAAAGTTTGCTTATTTAGTAACTCCACAAATACAGAAACAAAAAGGTGTCTATGGAGCACCAAAAACTTTGGTCACAAAGTATGAAGACTGTCAGGACCCTACAGTTAAAAGAAAAAGCAATTTCTTGTGATCCTCACTACTGATTCATTAATCTAATCAACAATTATTTTTTTAAATATTTAACATATTTAGTTTTCAGCATTGATTTTCACAATAGTTTGAATTACAAATTTTCTCCCCATTTCTACCCTCCCCCCCACTCCAAGATGGCATATATTCTGGTTGCCCTGTTCCCCAGGCAGCCCTCCCCTCTATCACCCCCTCCCCTCTCATCCCCTTTTCCCTTCCTTTCTTGTAGGGCAAGATAAATTTCTACACCCCATTGCCTGTGTATCTTATTTTCTAGTTGCATGCAAAAACTTTTTTTTTTGTTTGTTTTTGAACATGTTTTTAAAACTCTGAATTCCAAATTCTCTCCCCTCTTCCCTTCCTACCTACCCTCCCTAAGAAGTCAAGCAATTCAACCTAGGCCACATGTGTATCATTATGTATAACCCTTCCACAATGCTCATGTTGTGAAAGACTAACTATATTTTGCTCCTTCCCAACCCATCCCGCTTTATTGAATTTTCTCCCTTGACCCTGTCCCCTTTCCAAAGTGTTTGTTTTTGATTACCTCCACCCCCATCTGCCCTCCCCTCCATCATCCCCACCCTTTTATTTTTTTTTATCTTCCTCCCTCTTCTTTCCTGTGGTGTAAGATACCCAATTGAGTATGTATGTTATTCCCTCCTCAGGCTAATCAACAATTATTTACCGTGCTTACATCATGTACTCAACATGTGGGACACATGAAATTATAAGAAAAAGTCTCTTTTCCAGGATTTCCAAATATGAAAAACAAACAGAGACCTGGAAAGGGACATTAGAGAATATATTTGATAAATGTGGAAAAAGTTTCAACTTTCATTCCAGTGTCTTTTTCATTGAGCATCTTACATTTTAGTTCAAGAGAAAAAACAATCACATGTGAAATACAACAGAATATAATTAAGCATTAACTTCTCTGGTTCTATCTATAAGGCGGTCCAGTATATTGGAAAGGATGTAGGGCTTAGAGTCAGAAGACCCAGGTTCAAACTCTGGATCCAAAACTTCCTAGCTGGATGGACAATTGTTTTAACCTCTGAGTCTCAGTTTCTTCATTTGTAAAACAGCAATAAATACCTACTTCACAAGGATATTGTAAGAAAAGCACTTTGCAAATCTTAAAGTGTTATACAAATGGGAATTATTATTATTATTGCGAGTGCCTGAATTTTATAATCATCATAGGCAAGAATACCCAAAGAAGCCTTCATAGCCATTGTCCTTAGATGAAGGATATCTGGCTGTTAGGGGATATCCATCAGTACAATAATTAGATGACTTCACATCTGCATCTCCTCTTTCTTTCCCTGAAGCCTTATTTCCTTGCATCTACTTATCAGTCTGTTATTTTAATCTTAAACAAAATACCAAATTCTATCTGTGTTTTAAATTAGTATTACTTATTAAAAGAGGAAGAAGGGGAGTCTGGAGACTATGTTCAAATATTTATTTTTCAAAAAGCACAATTAAAGTGCGTGGAAAACAAGAATAGATCTTCCAAAGTACTTGAGAAGCGCTCAGGAAAAGGCAGACAACGAAGAAATTCTTTTTGCCCTGATTTTTAGAAATGCTATATGCCAGCTTTGCAACAGTTTCCCTTAGAAATGCAGAAGAGTTCAAGGGATTTGTTGGAGAAGGGAAAGAAGACTATAAAAAGTTATCTTAATGATAAATGCATAATAAAGTTGACTAAAAGATGTTACATGTTTTTAAAAAAACATTCATTAAAAACTTGACCTGGGACACTAAAGGCAAGACTGAAGTAATCATTTAATCCATACCCCCTCATTTACAGTTGAGGAAACTGAAGCCTAGAAGGTAGTTGTTGTGGGGTCATTTCAGACCCTCTATGACCTCATTTGGGGTTTTCTTGGCAGAGGAACTGGAGTGGTTTGCCATTTCCTTCTCCAGCTTTTACAGATGAAGAACTGAGGCAAACAGGATTAAGTGACTTGCCTAGGGTTACACAACTAGTAGGTGTCTGGGGCCAAATTTGAACTCAGATCCTCCTGACTCCAAGGTCACTTATGTACCACTTAGCTTCCCCCTAGAAAGGAGAAGTGACATCCAAAGTCATATAGGTAGTAAAGAGCAGACCTGTGATTCCAACTGAGGCACTCTGACTCAGACTAATGTTTTTTCCACTGTATTTCAGTGTTTCCACATTTCTCTATCCTCACAACCTCAGAATTCAATACTCCTGATAGCTCTTACCATAAAGAGTATATATTAGAGACTATTTTAGAGACTACCCTCCATCATCCCCTTCTTAGGATCATAGGAGCACAGATCTAGAGGTTAAAGAGATCCTAGAGTTCATACAGTACAAGGTGTTCATATTTCATAGGAGATGACACTAAATTCCAGGGAGGCAAATTGTCCCATTCATGGTCACCAAGATGGTGAACATATGGGAGGTAGAATTTGAACCCAGATTCTCTGCCTCCAGAAACAGTGAATGCTTTTCTACTAAACCACATGTATCTGAATTTTTACAGCATCATCACCATCCATTCACTGCCATTTATCTTGACTATGAGCAAGGAACCATGATGGAATTTTTACTTGAATACCTAACTGGTTTTCTAACTGTTTTACCTTATACATTCCCACCCATGACAGCTACTAGGTGGCTAGATGGTAGAGTAGACAGAACTCTGGGCTTGAAGTCAGGAAGACCTGAGTTCATATCTAGCTTCAGACACTGACTAGTTCAGTGACCCTGGACAAGTCACATAACCCCTATCTGCATCAGTTGCTTCAACTGTAAGACAATAACTGTAAGATAATAACAGCACTTACCTCACAAGGTCACTGTGAGGATTAAATGTAATAATATTTGTGAAATGTTTAGCACAGTACCTGGCATATAGTATTAATAAATGTTCCTTTTTTTTCCCTTCTTTCCCTTGTTAGAAACATACTCACATTGTCGAGGAATAACCAAGTCTCGTTGGGAAGCCAGGAATGTTTTAATTATAATTTACATTTATTCCCCCTGAAGAAATGGGTACCTCCCCTGAACAGAGTACAGGAGAAAGTACAAAGGACTTCAGATGGACGCCAGTCCTTTAATTTCACCCTCACCTCAAATCTCCTGCCAGGCTCTTCACTGGCCAGATACAACCCCTGACTGCCTACCTCATGCCCTCCTCAAATGGCTCGTTTAAGCACGAATACCAGCCTCTGACCTTTCACCCAGCCAAACTGTGGCCTGGTTTCTGCTAAAGCTGGGGTGGGGGAGGGGGAGGACACCTTCAATTCTGTGGAAACAAAACCCCTTTTCTTACACCCTCTTCCCTTTTTTCTCCCTATGAAAATTCCAAGTACCCTACTACTCTCCAGTTGTATTAAAAGTTTACAGATTCCACCACAATTATATAGCTATTCAAAGCAATGCTGCCTCAGTCAATCTGCATCATGGCCAATCCCAAAGACTAAGAGGAAAAGCATTTCAGAAGAGGGCCCAGAAGGTAAAGAAGGCTCCCTTTAGCCTAGATGAGCAAAAACCAAAAAAACATACTTGTTTGAAACTTTGCAGCTCAGATCTCCCAATAACTTTGAAGTCTCTCATGATATTCAGATAGAATTCCTAACCTCTTAGAAAACTACAATTTCCCAAGTTTATACTGAAGGATTCTGAGGGACACTTAATTTTCCTCACCAGGGGAAAAGAAAGCAGGAGCTCTATAAGAAAAGCAATAATAATTAGCATTTATATAGTGCCCTTGTGAAGGAGGTCGTGGCAAATGCAATTTTACAGATGAAGAAATCTAGGCACAGGGAAAATAAAAGTCATGCCCAAGGTCACACCCAGGCAGGAGAACAAGCACTTCCAATCAGGCCTCCCTTATCTTTCACTTTGCAGTTTTGTCCACACTGTCCATCAGACAGGCATACATGACAAATTCACTTGCAACAGGGCTCAGGAAAGCACTTTTATGTCAGTAGGTCATGGGGCTACCCATAATAATTTAAAGGAGAATATTCATACTTTCTAATGAACCATTATTCATTATATTCATTGAACCAATATAAGTCCTTTGAAAAATAATGTTCATTATTAACAGGATGGACAATTGATCATCTTTTCACACCATAGCCAAGGCACATCAACAAAGTCCACTGGTCAGAAGAAGCCAGAAAGAAACTAGCTTTGTTGCATACCACTGCAAAAAAAAAAAAAAAGTATCACAACAAAGACAGGCTAGTACTGCTGCTTGGAATACCTCGAATAGCTTTAGCTTCCATATGTTCAAGTATCAAGACTTATGGCACTTGTTCAGCAAAATAAAAAGAAAGCATTCTTCAGATATTTATAAACCAAGACAGGAAGGAGTTATTTAAAGTCTTTTAAACAACAACTAAGACTGGTAACAAAAAAGTCCCTCATTTCAGTCAATTTACATCAACCTGATTGGTACCAGTATTACAATCTTGCTTTTTCCAAGACATTTTAGGCAGATTCTGCTTGTTTAGTTATGTGCTTGTATATATTTTCTCACTGAGATTCATATCAACGTGTGAAAACCACTAATCAGTACCAAAAAAAAAATTAAAAGCCCACTCACCTTCCCACTCCAAATACTTTCTTCTTTATCTTTCCTGGAATCAACTAACCTACACTGCTGCTAGACAAACTTCAGAATCAGGCAGGCACAAGGGTCAAGAAGTATAAATATAGAGGTCAAAATTCAACTCAAAATCTCTTCCAGAAGGTTTCCAGATTAATCTGATGTGAGCTACAGCATCTATGCTTATTTCCTAAGAATTTGCAAATTTATTCCTAAGAAATTGTGTATTGTGAATTTGTACACTATTTTTTTTTGCACTTGTAATTATTTTTACTTGTGTTATTTTTAAACTCCCATGGATTTCCACTCTGATTACCTAAAGTAATCATAGGTAGACCCTAGGTTCTCTAAGACTATACCAGTGAAATGTAAGTTTTGGCAGGTTCTACCATCCCAGAAGGGTTGGTTACACAGGCATTATACCATCCAAGAGCCCACCTATCTAAACAGTTCATTACCAAAAGAGTAATCACCAGATAGGGAGTTTTTCTCTAAGCCCAAGAAATGGGCAAAAATGCAAAATGGTCTTTAGCCTTGTGTGGTCCTCTTCTGTTCATGTTGTAAAAAAGGATAGAAAGTACCAGGAATCCTATAGATCTTAGATCATTTACAAATATTCATTTAACTTTTGGTACTCTTACTCGGCCATCTTATGCGACAACTATGAAGTCAAGACATTAACTAGAGTAGTTAAACCACATCCTTTAGGAAATCCTACAAAACCCAAAAGACATTAAGAAGCTAAAGCTAACAGATCCTCCTCAAAGAAATATAAATGAACAAGATATTATCTCCCCTTAAAGTGCTCAAAATGGGCATAAGCACCATAAAGATAATGGTAGCTGATATGTCAACACCAGATGCAGGAGATGAAGACACAGGAAATTTGTATGATGCAACTGACAAAACTCTCCAAACTAATTGAATATATAACTTGATACCTGATGACTTCAATATAAAACCAAACAAAAGGAATATGGTAAAAACCATTTTGGAAAAAATAAGGCAGGATTAAGAAACAAAAAGTTGTAGATATGTAGACTAAGAAGCCTCATGCCTACACAATACAAATAATTTATCCAAGAAGAGAGCTGAATATGATGACCAGGCATGGTGAATATAGAACAACATCAAAAAATGGAAAATTACTGTATTTTGACAGGAAATGACAAGATTATTTACTTCTGAATTGATTTGGGAACCACCAGTAGCACACAAAGAACACAGATTGAAGAAAGGGTGTTTTGGAGGTATCTGGTCCAGCTTTAAATTACCAGGACCAGAAGCTCTAATGCCAAATCACACATACTACTGGTATGCAGAAAAGATCACACTTCATCCCAAAATCTACCCATGATATCAATGGGGGAAGAAGGGTGAATCTTAAGGTCACTGAGGAACTAGGATTAGCCATGTTCCTAGAAGACCTCCTTGACCAAATAATCTCCTTCACTAGTCCTTTTTTGTTGTTCAGTCGTTTTTCAGTCTTGTTTGACACTTTGTGACTCCACTTCAGATTTTCTTGGCACAGATACTGGAGTGGTTTGACATTTCTTTCCCCAGCTCATTGTACATATGAGGAAACTGAGGCAAACCGAATTAAGTGACTTGCCCAGAGTGAGGCCACATTCGAACTCAGGAAGGTGAATCTCCCTGACTCCAGGCCCAGCACTCTATCTGCTGTGCCACTCCACTATCCTTATTAGTCCTTTAATGATGTCCAAAATTCTGTCACTTGGTTCATTTCTTTGAATCTTTAATGGTTTGAGCACCATTAAAATTTAAATACCCTGAGGAGGGACAGACATTAAGCCTTACTAGCTAATAATAGCTTTTTCTTCATCTAGGAGGAGAAGGTAGGAAAGAGTTAATAGTTATATTGATAAAGAGAGCAACCATGATGAAGAAATCACTGATCCTACAAAGTTCAAAGATAAGCCTACAAGAGGTGCTCCCAGAAGTAAAAGATGTTGGGTCAGCAGGTTTCGAAAGCAGTGCTTTTAAGGTAGAAGTACGAAACCAGAACTTTGGCCCAGGAGAGACCATAAAGGTTCCTATGCAAGGCAGGGGAGAGGGCTTCCAGTGAAAGAAAAGAGAGACAGAAAGGAGACAAGCCAAATGGGAAAAGCAAGAAGACATCAAAGAAAGACTGGCAATTTTCAAAGTTTTACTTGGATGCAGCCCTGAATAAAATTGTTCAGAACAGAGTTGAAGTTGGTAGACCATGTCTCTCCTAATTGCTGTACCCTAAGCACCACCCATGTTCCAAAATTCACCAGTATACTTCTGTGCTACATTTTTTTAAAGCCTTAAAGGTTTTTTTTTCAATACTAATAATAAATTTCCTGAGATTAGTCTTATTCTTTGAACCATCCCTTTGAGCAAAAAAAAGAGTTAAGCAAGACTGACCAATGAAATGACTACATGGTTCCAAAGCACAGTAAGAGAGGACAACCAAACCATAGTGTCATGTGTTATTGTTGAGTCATTTCAGACACAGCCAACTCTTCATGACCCTGTGGACCTCTGTCCCTGGGGTTTTCTTTGCAAAGAAACTGACATGGTTTGCCATTTCTTTCTCCAGTGGTAAAAACTGGCTACGTGACTTGCCCAAGGTCCCATAGCTAGGAAGCTTCTGAGATGGGATTTGAAGTCAAATCTTTCTGACTCCAAGCCTAGTGCTCTACCCATTGCACCACCTAGCTGCCTCTATGGTGTGGTATATCCCATGTATTTTCAGGCCTCTTTGATGTACTGATCACTTTTATCATCCATAAAATAAGGGAGCTGGACTAGATGCTCTCTGAGGTCCAATTGCCACCAAATCTACAATCACATGATCCTATGATGTCTCTATAGAGAAGATGGAAATATATTTAATTGTTTTCCAGGATCATTGTTCACTGCAATCAATTTGAATTTAGCTGCCTTTCAGTTTCATTTTTCTTTTACTTATTGCACACACAAATTACAAATTGATCCAGATTCCCCAAAACAGCCACATTCAAGACATATGTTGCTCAGCAAAAAAGCGTTGGGGCTTGAAACACTGTAGTGTTTTGTCCTGAGATACAACAGTATTCCTCTCCCAGTCTAGAGCAACAAAGTGAGCTAGTCACACTACATTAAATTCCAACTAGACTTGTAATTGCTCCAGCAGTTATCTTTATAAAACCTAACAGGATCTAGAGATAAATTATTTTATTCCTCCTAATGGTACACGGAAAAACTACTGCTCCTTTTGCGTGGTTCACGTGACCAACAAAATGGTGGACTAGACATTTTCTCCAGTCCCCACTAATTCTGGAAAAAAAAAACTCACAATAGAAGAAATATACTTTCTAGAGACAGAAAAAATTATAGCTAAATCCTTAGGACTATAGAACAAGAAGGTTAACAAGGTAACAGCCCTGAGAATTAAACTGATAACTAATCCTGAAAGAACTTATTTAACACAATAGGGCTCCAAAACTGACTCACTTTTAAGGTAATCAGACTTTCCTGCTCCACCTCCCCCTTCCCTTTTGGGATGCTAAGCCTATCAAGTCTCCCTTTTATTTGAATGGGTGGGAAATCTTTTTGCTGTCTTTGTCTTGGAATTTCTCTGCATTAAGACAATCAGGAGACACTGACTTGTATATGATGAAATACAGGGAATAGGAAACTTTCACATACCCAGCCTGAGTGAGGTCAGAGCCCTCAGGGCTCCAAACAGGATATAAATGAGGAGAGTTTGGAGTCTGACTTTGGGGGCACACTCATGGAAAGAGTGTTGAGACTCTGGGCAAGTTGTAACTGCACCGCCCCCACCACCACCCCCCCCACCCAGTTTTGCTAACCCAGACCCCATTGGTGGTTCTCTGGTAACTATGTATTGAAATTTGATCAGAAAAGGTCTGCCTCTTGATGTTTGTAATTTCTGTTTGTATTTGCCTTGACATTCAGGGGGCTGATCTTTTCCCCCTGAACTAAGTGATTGATATATGTATGTTTAATTAAACTGAGATTGTTAACCCCATAAAGTTGCTTTCTTTAGAAAAGCAGATCAAAGAACCTGTGTTGGCAGCTTTCTGTGTGCTGGTTGTTGGTGGGTCTTACACCCCTACAGCAGCTGCTAGCTGATTGTTGTTACAGCCACATATTTGTGTTTGGGATTCAAAGGAGGATTCCCCTCCTGCTTCGCCAGTCCACTAAAACAGCAGGAAATTATGACTCAATCCAATCACGAGAGGACCAAGGGATTGAGCAGATGGGGGAGACTGTGCTTTTTTTTTTTTTGGCCTGGAATGATTCTTAGGTTGGGTAACTGAAAGCCTATAAAGATTTTGCCTAGAATACTAACCTCACCCTTACCCCAAATCCTACAAAAAATACAGCTCAGACAGAAAAAGACAGATGAAGAGGTACAGACTGCACTGGTGCAGGGACCAGAATGAGTGGCTATATCCAATCTGAAGGAAAGAGGACTAAAGTTCAACTGGAGTTGCTCCTGCACAACCAGAAACTATTGGGGGTATGGTCAAAGGTTAGTGAACAATTAAATTCTCCAATTTGGGAAGAGGCTGAAGAAACTTTGTACAGGAAGAAAGGAGGAAGTATGCCTACAATCACATGAGGAGGAGCCAGAAAATGAATGACAAGGAAATGTAAGGACAAAAAGCTAAAACTATCAAATATTTCAAGAGAAAGAAAATTCAGTCAAAAATCTAGCATGCAAACAGATGGATAAACAGATAATTTGAGCTAGAAAGGAAAGATGAGTACTAAGACATGAAAAAAATTTCAAAGTTCTCTAGATAAAATATTACATGATGCAGGTAAGTAAATCCATGTCTGGTACAAGGAAGAACTCCAAGAAATCTCAAAACAGTATGGAACTACAAGAAAATGTGTCAGAATCATTCAAAAGAGAAGTTAAAAAAAACATAAAAAAGGAACAAATGTCAAAATGTATAACCTACATAGTATAAATAGTTAATAGTATAAAAACGTGAATCCACAGTGGTGAGTCTCTCCACAGAAGCCAGAGTGAACAATGGATTCAGAATACAAATATACTGAAGTGAAGGACAAGCTAAAAGATGACAAGCAAAAGGAAATAATGCTAAAAGAACATATGATCTCTATAACAACTGTTGATCTTGAAGACAGGACATGAAGAGATAACTTAAGGGTTAAAGGTCTCCCAGAAAAATGTGACAAGTCAAGAAAAAGCCTGAATACTATAATTTAGGAAATAATACAGGAACTTGAGTTTCTGAATACAGAAAACAAAAAAAAATCAGTTAAAAGAACACAAAGATTGCCTCCAGGAAAACAACAAAACTATTCTTCCAACTCCAGATATATAATGGTTAAGTTTAATAATTCCAATGACAAGCAACAAACTCTGCAAGAAGCCAAGAGAAAAACCTTCAAATATAAAGGAAATCTGAGTAACACCAGACTACTCCACACATACCAGAAACCTGAGGATGGAATGGAATAACATTCTGAAAATATATTCTGACACACCCTACAAATCTGAGCCATTATATAATCATCAATAAAAAGATGCATTTTAAATGAAAGTATTTGAAGCATTTCTACAAAAATAAAACAACAAAAATCCAGACATGAGCAGGACATTCGACTTGGAAATACCCCAAACAAAGGACACAGGAGGAAGGTAAATAAATACAGCTACCAAAGAAAGAATATGCAAGGAAATAAATTATCCCCTGAAGGGAAAGAAGGGAATGAAGAGATTTATTAAAGTACATTGGAGATAAAGAAGAAAACAGAAAACAAAGAAATAAGAAAGTGACAGTGGAGAAGCAGGGATGATACACCATGTAGTAAATCCTATAACCATCCTACAGGTCAATCAATGAGACAAAATAGCAGAGCGATTGGGTGCATAAACAAGAAAAGAGGAGGTGAAGGACAAGGGGAGTGTTTGATATGCCTTTTATCAAATCCACAATGGAACAAGAAAGTGAAAATAATTCCCAAATTCCCTCATGAAAAAGAGCAATTACAGGAGAATAGGAGAGATTAGTAGAAGGGAGACACAGAAAATAGGGGGAATGAAAGGGAAAGGTACCACAGAAGAGCTCCTCCATGCAGATGTATACTTCTGTAACAGGAGATGGGGACTTTACCATGGGAGAATTGGTTCACTACTTTCTCTGACAGATTACTGTTCCTCTGCGACAATTTTCTGCCCCAGGAGAATAGCCACTCTTGGGGGCAAGAAGAAGAGCTGGAGGACACAGACCCAAGGAGCAAATCATATAGTAAATGAATAGGACAAAGAATAATCATGGGAACAGGGACATTCTATTATGGGGAATGCTTCTTTCCCCCTTACTTCTCCTATGAACTGACACTTCTAAGAGTGAGGCACAATAGAAAAATGGGACAATGGAGCAGGATGTACCAAGGCAATGATACATAAATTCATTAGAAGAGAAAGTTCAGAAGGTCTAATGTTTCAGAAACTTTAATTCCATAAGGAACACAAAGAGATTAAATAAGGAATAGTTAAGTATACAGAGGGCGAATCAAAAAATAAAATTGAGATTAGAAAGGAAGAGTAGAGAATTAATGATGAAAACAAGGTAAAGAAATTCTTCTTAGAAAAAAACTGTGAAGAAAAAGAAACAAACAAAATGGAAGAGAGGAATAAAAGAGGGATTTTGAACAAACTCCTTAATTGAGATGGGAAAAGAGGGGAAGAATTAGATAACAAAATAAAGGAAAATAAACAAAGTAAAATTTCAAAGATAAGGAAAGGGTAGATAAATGAGAGAGAAGGGGGAAAAGCTGGGGGAGAAGAGAGCCAGAAGGAATAGGGATGCATCATAGTGGATTGAACTCCTTTCATATGATTGTTATGCCACAGGCTCCATGTTCCTAATAGGAATGATTTTTATAAGCACACTTAGCAATGAAATGCCTTACTTATTTAACATCTCTAAAATCAAAAGGTCAGATCTTCAATATGGTATCTAAGCCACAAAAGAAAAAAAAAACCTATTAGTGGGAACTGGTGATAGAAAAAGGGAGGGAAGAGAAAAGAGAAAGAGGAGACGATGATGAGTACCTACAACTCAGTAACTATCACATTTATTAATGTCTAAAATACATGTTTTATTAGAAAGTATTTAATAATTGGTTGTTAATAACAATCAATATTCAAGATATACTGTTCTAATGATTCAGTTACAATGCCAAACCTTTTTTGTAGAACAGCACCTATCTCACTGAAATTTATAAACCAATATAAAATATCCCCAAATCAAAGTTACAACAAAGTAGTATTTATCAAGCTTCTATCTCAGATATCACTCCACAAGAAGCTACCCACATGTATTCTGTGGAATGACTGAGCTCTAGGGTTGTCTCCACAATTAATGATAGGAAAGACTATACTCCCTTAGCATTTTTCCAATCTTGGCCCAGGGTATGGTTTCAGAAAGATGAAATAATATAGTAGGTGGTTTACTAGATAGTGGATTTGGGATTAAGGAGACACATTCAAATCTTGTCTCAGACACTTAACTAACTTTGTGACTCTTAGCAAGGCCTTTAACATCTTTAAGTCCCAGCTTCCTTATCTATAAAATAAAGAGATTGGACTGGGTTGCCTCTTAAGGTCCTTTCCAGCTCTAAATCTATCATCTTAATTTATTTGCCCAAAGTTACATGGCATAACTAGTAGGCAAGTGACTTGAGACCATTATACCACCCTGACTTTCTGACTAAGCAAATTAGTCATTTAAGAAAGAGAATTACAAAAACCTTTATAAGAATAAATTGCTAGGGAGGGAAAAAAAGCAAAACCCTGAAATACCCATTAACTTACAATTGATATGGTAGGGGCAAACTCATGAGCTATAGACCTCTACTGCCTTTCAGAGCACTCTTCTTAGTAACTAATAGATTACTGAATTTTGGAGAATTTTTTCCCAATATTAAATCAACATATTCTAATAAATTTGTCTTTCCTATGGCAAACAGTGGCTGAAGCATAGCTTGAAAGCTAATTTCATACTAAGCGTTGAGAGTTTTTATTTATAGCTCAAGGTAGGATCCCGAATGAAACAAAAAAATCAAAATCTCAGTCACTAACAACATTAATAATAGTTAGCATAGATGTAATGCCTTATGGTATGCAAGATACTTTATAAACATCTCATTTTATCTTCACAATAACCCTGCAAGTTAGGCACTGTGATTTCACTCATTTTACAAATGAGGAAACTGAGGCAGATAAAAGTTAAGTGACTTGAGCAGGATCATACAGGTAGTTAAATGTCTGAGGCAGGATTTTAATTCAAGTCTTCCTCAATTCAGGGCTCAGGAAATGGTCACAATACCAAAAGATTCCCACAATCCCAAATATTTTGATCTCTATATATCTATGTAGAGATAGTACGGCTAATGGAAAGAGTGCTGGTCTTAAAATAAGGAAAGAATTATATTCAAGCCTACCTCTTTCACTCACCAGTTTTATGACCATTGGTGAACCACTAAACCTTCCTAAGTCTCAATTTCCTCACCTACAAAATAGGGAGCATAGTAGTACCAAGCTCCTGGCATTGGTGCAAGGCATCTCAAATCAGATAATATTTGTAAAGTACTCTGAGAACCTTAAAGCATTCTATGTTAACATTATCATATCTTAGGATTTTGTGTAAAAAAAACTTATTGCCAAATAATCATATTCTTTATTCTAATCTCCTCAATCACCACCAAGGGAGGAAAAAATGCTTTTTACAAGATGCCATTTAAAAACCATGGCCTGTAGATTACCAAGATCCAGGGAGAACTTTTTACGAAACTGAGACTCAGAGTTTCAGTAATTTGTCTATGGTTATACAGTTTAAGTGTCAGAGGTGAGATCTGAAACTAGGGCCTGAGTATTCTGAGGCCTTTTGACTATAACGATCGAGTTCTCAATGATGTCAAAAAAAAATGTTGAAATAATATGATCAGGTACCATGAAATGAAGATAAAACTATTATAATTCAAATTGATTATTGAAGGTCAAGTTGAACAATACTTCCTTAAGTACTCAGATGTAACTCCCAGAAGAAGAGTTGGATTTTGATCAAGAGAAGCCTTCTTCTGGGTGTAGGGAGAAATAAAAACCTCAGCTTAATTAATTTTTCAATCTCTTGATTATTCCACCCAAATCACTATTTCCCTTATCTCATTAAACATTTCTTCGCCATCTCTCCCTCTTGGGCCCCTTATTATCACTCTCCTCTCCCTTGGCTCTCCTTGCAAAGTTTAATGTTCTCTATTTCTTCTGTTGTCTAACCAACACCACATCTGATTTCCCAGTAAACACTCGGCAGAGTCAACAACTCTCATCCAGTGCCAGCATACAAAGTACGATACCAGACACAAGAGCTATAACAAAAGAAATAGCCAGTATCACCTTCAAGGAAGGTAAAATACAAACACTAGAGAGAGAGCACATTGCTGGGCTCATTCAAATAAAATAGTTCACACCAGGCTCACACTAAACCTTCAGAAACTCTAGTCTAAGGTTTTGCTATATAAATTCTCCTAACATAACCTAAGACATGGGAATCAGTCATGGGAGAAGACATCGAGGACAGGACATAGAGAAGAGATTTTACTGCCTTCTACAGGTATTATGATCTTTAAGTATCAGAATAAATGAATTCCTAACATTTTAATTTTCTTTTTTGTATCTATTGATACCTTTGATTTCATATCACTTTCATTTCCAAAAATGTCTCTTGTGCCTTCCCTACTCAGAAAGCCATCCAGAAAGCCATTTAACAAAGGATAAAAAAGAATAAGGTGGAGGAAAAGCAATGAATTAAAACAAACTAAAACATCAGCTGAGATTAGCAGTATATATCTACTATCACCTAGCCAAGGTCCTCACTGTCCCTCCTCCAAAGATGAGAGGCAGTTTTCATAGTGGCTAGACAGCTGGCTTCTAGGAAGATTCAGAGCTCTACCTCTGTGGCTCATACTGGCTATGAGACCTCCCCTGGGTGTGTCACTTAACTTTTTAGTGCTATGGGTAACTTTCAAGTAAAGTCAACAAGGATTAAGTGCCTCCTATGTGCCAGGCACTGTACTAAACACTGGGGATACAAAGAAAGATGCCAACACCCCCTCTCCCCTGCCCTCAAGAAGTTCACAATCTATTAGTTCAGACAAAATGTAAAAGGCTATGTACAAACAAGATATTCTCAATAAAAGAAGCTTCAATGAAGAAAAGTTGTTTGTCCTTAACTCTTGAAGAGGATCAAGATGTGCAAGTGAATTGGATTTATGTGAAGGAGGGCTGTGCAAAGTCACCAGCCTCACTTTCTCCTCTAGAGCCTTTTGAGTCCACTGGCCAGGTATGGTTCAAGATAACTGGAGATGGCCCTAGATGCAGTGGGCCCTAGGCCTTTTTAAGGTAAGGTCTTTAACAGATCTCAGTTTAACAGATCTCACTAAATGGGTAACACCCATCTCAGTTTAACAGATCTCACTAAATGGGTAACACCCATTTAGTGATTAAGGCTAAGTAAGAAATGAGGCAGAGAACAGCCTCTTCACCTAATCTAAAAAAAAAAATCAGTCTGGGTGGAGAAGACTCTCAGGGTTTCTGGCTAAAACAGAAACAATTGCTATTTACAATCATTCTGAGTGAGCCAATCAGTGCACAAACAAAGACCAACTGTGGCTTGCCCTGGGACCTAGTAAGCCAATCAGTGAAGAAAAGTATTGGGGAAAGGAAAGAAAAGGCATAAGAACAATTAGCATATCTTAGCTTTCCATGATGACTTCTCTATGTACTGAAAATCAACACTTAACTGGCCTTCTAGTTATATTGTTTTAGTCTGCACATCTTTGAGCATCTGGAATGAATATAGGCTGTTATGTCTCCTCTCTGAGGCTCAGCATTAGTGTTGAGTTCACACAATCAAAGGATTAGGGGATTTACAACTGGAAAGGACCTTAGAGATTATTTCATTCAAACCGCACTTTTGAATCCTCACTGGGAGAAGAAATATACATAATGACAGACTTACAGGAATAAGAGCAATCATGCATTACATCATTTTCGGGGCTGCATAGAAGAGAGTGCCTGGGTTCAAATCCCTCAATTGCCACTTAGCTTTTGAGTTACCTTTTTTGACTCCCTTCACATCCCTAAGCCTCAGTTTTCTCATCTGTAAGATAAGGTCAGCTAATGGCTCAGATGACCTCGAAGATCCCTTCCAGATTCAAGTCTATCATCTGACACCAATCCTGCATATAATGCTGGTAGTTGGGCTTAGCTGGGTACCAGTGCAGTAATGGGGGCAGACAGGGCCTCCAAAGAGGGGTATGACAAGGCCAGAAATCACTGGGGAGTGGCACCCAGAGGTGAGGGAGGGAACAGAAGAAGGTGATTAACTTGAAAAACTACATGGGAAGAGAGGAAAGTCAGTGGGAAAGCAGCATACGTACCTCCCCAATGTTGTCACCCTGGGGCAAAAGCTTTACCACCCAGTGCTATCTGCTGCTCTGGTCAGAACCCGTTGGAAACTTTTTGTAACTGCACAGTAAGGTTATTCCTGCCAAGTGTTAATGTGTCATTCCTTTTACCATCCCTCTCTCCCCTCCAACCCTGCCCCAGACATACACTCAGTAATATTTAGTAGAATTGGTTGTAACTTAAGTGAAGATCGTATTATCTCTAGTTCATCTATGTAGTTTATAATACTGGAAGTAATAAAGTATAAGGAAGATATTTTAATACATAGGATATCAAAATACTTTCAAAGGATTAGACATTGGATTTGTATGTTTTATTTTTGTTTTACACTATTGATAGTATTTTTGTTTTTCGAGATAAAAGAACAGTATTTACTAAAATGTCATACTTGGGCTATGAAAATTATACTTCTAGAAATTTTCAACCACAGTCAAAAGGCACTTCTGAAACATTTATACCTACACAACTACCATATTCTGAGAACACCAATACCTAGCATATAATACCTTGAATGCACTGAGTACTTGATAAATATGAGCTAAATAGAATTGCACAACCCATATCCTCTTGAAAGACATTCAACTGGAAGTCACTTCCACTTGGAGTACATATATTTTCTACCACTACCCCTTCCCTGTTAAAGCTTTATAGCTTCTCCATAACTAAATTTTCCAAGACAGTCTCTGATATTCGAGTTGAATCCAGAAACAGCTACAATTAAGCCACAAAGAGGACAAAATGCAAAGTATCAGAAGGCATGTTTTGTTTTTGCTTTCCCCTGAAAAAAAAAAGCCTCCATATACAAGATAAATTGTATCCCATGCACGATAAAATATTTATCATTTGTAACAAGAAAATCCACTGCTTGTTACCAGAAGGATTCAACACTGTTTCTATTTCCAACCTGAATCAGCAAATCTTGAAAATTTAGAGCTTAAAAATGCAAAAAAAAATTTAAACAGCATATGAAGCCTTTATGAAAATTCATGACATTTGGAGGGAAAATGAAAAATGAATGATTTAGAAAAGAAGAATCACCTTCCTGACCTATTCATCTGGATCTGGTTGCCTGATCAACTGCCAAGTAGCTGAAGGCTTATTAGTGGACCATGAAGCATGGTCCCCAGGTTGACCTCACCCAAACAGAAGACTCTACAGCCAGGTTCCACTGCTACATGTACATGTACTACAGGAGCATACTTCTGACCATGCCACTCCCTGATTTTTACTCCGGTGGCTCCCTATTACCTCTAGGAAATTTTTGGTGTCATGGACCCCTTTGGCAGTCTGGTGAAGGGTATGGATGTCCTTCTCAGAATTATGTTTTTAAATGCATAAAATCAAAATACATAGGATTACAATTCAAACCAATGCTATTGCAATAAAGATACAATTTTTCCCATCCAAGTTCACAGACTACCTGAATTCTATCCATGGACCCCAGATTAAGAACACCTGCTCTAAGGGACTTGACCACCTGGCCTTACCAGCCTTACCTCAAATCACTCACCTTCATTCATTCTCCTGTGCAATCAATCTGTATTTCTTACTGCTTCTTACACATTGCAAGCCATTTCTTACTTCCCTCTTTCTCTACTGGCTCTCCTCCATGTCAGAAATGCCCCTCATTTCTGCCTCTTATAATCCCTAGTTTCCTTTAAACTCGACTGGAGCTTTCATGATCAGGTCTTTTCCTGATCAACTCTGCTGCTAGTAGTCTCCTCCAATAAAATCACCTTGCATCTGTTTTGTTCATATCCCTACCTTCACCTTTTAAACTCCCGGAGGGCAAACCCTGTTTTTACTTTTGTATTTATATTCCTAAAACTTAACACAGTGCCTGACAAATAGTAGGCAACTAACTAATATTTGCTGATTGATCGATGGATGGGTAACTTTCTGAGACAACCCCTCAGGAAAGAATGGAAATTTCTAGATTTCAAGTCCTTTGCCCCTTCATTTTTCCTGGAAGCACCCCTCTGCTCCAATCCCACAGTGACCACTGCAGGTAGTAAAAGCAGACAAACATTGTTGTGCTGGATTTAATTAAGGATCACAGCATGGGTTATTCTACCGTGGAACCAGGGAATCTCAGGATACAAATTAGAAATTAGGGAAGTTACAGGTGCATGGTCTCCCGTTATTCAATTATCCTGATTCAGCTGTAAGCATCATGCAGTCTTTCCAGGTATTCCCTGCGCTATGCCCTCTGATTCAGCCAGCTCCTCACTAATCTGGATATTGCAGGGCATTTTGTCCTGCCTTGTTAGTTCACCCTTACTTCCAATTCCCAGTATCCCACTGAGCTACATCTGACAGTTCCATAATCATTAGAGAAGCAAGGTCCTTTTCTCTCCAGACACAAGTTCCACTCTCCTTCAGGTTCAGGTCAAAACTGCACTTCTCAAAGTCCCTTGAACTTCAACAGAATTGTGTCCCTGGAGCCTGTCTGCCCAGAGAAATTCCCTGAAATAATCTTTCTTGATTCTGAGCAGACAACAACCAACCAGTTCAGTTCCTCTGTATTGAGCTTCTTCTCTAGACTTTTTCACCTCGACCTCCCAGAGATGGCTGTGCAACATTTCATTTTCTCTAGTCCATCTCCCTGCCAAGTGCCAGATTCTCACAGAAAAGCCCCCACGATCATCCCCATTCCAGGATACTCAAACTCCTACATTGTCACACCTTCTCAGGTAATCACATGTCCAGACACTTATCTCCAGGTCACTATTTCCTCTCAGACTAAAATTAGTATGCAATCAAAGCATCCATAAAACCTAATTACAGTTCGCTTATTCTGGCCCCAGCCAGACTGGGGATACTCCCAAATCCACATATGATTTTCTTTCTAAAGAGGAAGGGACTAGATGGTATTGAAAATTCCCAGGGGAAGAAGCTCCATCTACCAACACAGGTCAGAACCATCTCTGCTCTCTTCTTTTAAATCACAGGGGTTCTTAACCTGTAGTCCATATATATATATATATATATATATATATATATATATATATATATATATATATGTGTGTGTGTGTGTGTGTGTGTGTGTGTGTACATATATATGTACACATATATAAACTATTTCAATACATTTTGTTTGCATGGTAATTTTATACCAGGTGCTTAAAAACATTATCCATAGGTTTCATTGGCCTGCCAAATGGATCCATGACACAAAAAGGGGTTGAGAACCCTGCTTTAAGATACACCATCTTCCTGATACCATCAACTGTTAACGCACAGTTAAGTGGTACAGGGGATAGAATGCTGCGCCTAGAGTCAAGAAGACCAGAGTTCAAACCGGAACTTAGACATTTGCTAGCTGTGTGACCTTAGGCAAATGACTTTTCTGGGCTCAGTTTCCTCAGCTATAAAATGGGGATAATAAAAGCAATTACATCACAGGGTTGTTGTAAAGATCAAATGAGCTATTTGTAAAGCGCTTAGGACACTTTCTGGCAAGTAGTGTTAGTTGTCATTGTTGTTACCCATAAGTGACAAAAGAAAAAAAAGATTTCAACTGCAGCACTGATATCATTTTGTAATATAAAATTTGAAATTCTAATTTTGTAATCTAAAAAGTCAAAGGGGAGCTTTCTGAAACTTTTCTTTTGGAGCCCACAGTTGAAACTGATATGAGATGGATGATAGATATTAGCAATGGAAAAGACATTATAGTTTATCTAGTCAAACACCCTGTAACAACAACGCAGCTTGCAGCTGCTGTAGGGGTGTAAGACCCAACAAGACCAGCAACAAGAGCTACCAGCACAGGTTCTTTGATCTGCTTTTATAAGGAAAGCAACCTTAAAGGGTTAACAATCTCACTTTAATCAGACTATAAACTATATTTAATCAAATATATTATTCACTTAGTTCAGGGGGGAAAGCCAGCACCCTGAACTTCAGAGCAAATACAAACAGAAATTACAGAGACAATATAAACAGATCAACATTTCTGTCTAACCAAATCACGATATACACAGTTACCAGAGAAGCACCAACATCTGGGTTTTCCAAAATGGGAGGGGGTGGGGGGGCTCTTAACAAGGTTCTCACAAGACACTCCTCCAGTGAGTGAGAGCCCCAAACAAAATGCTAACCTCTGGGTTTACATAACCTTCTTAGGGTCCCTGAAGGCTCCACACCTAATCAGCAAAAAGGTATGGGTATGGGGCTTCACACCTAGTTAGCAAAAGGGTGTGGGTCTGGGGTTTTGCACCTAGCAAGACTTAATCAAAGGCACTTGATTACTTTAGCATTCTAAAAGAGAAAGCAGAAAAAAAAAAAAAGTCCCACCTTAATTACCATTACACCCCCTTTATTTTTTTGGAGGGGAGGCATATAAACTGGGCCCAAAGTGGTCCCAGGTCACAAATCTAGTCAGTAGCAGAATGGGGTTTAGAACTCAATTTCCCTAGGATTTTGTCCAAAGATTTTTTTTTTCACTTCACCATGCTGTTTCCCATACATCTGGAACTAGCCTTGAGTCCTATATTTCTCTGAAAAGCAGCAAATCTAATGCTTGTATATTCTATTCTAGTCCAAGGTTAACTTTTTAAAATGGTGGTGATGCTTTTTTTTTTTTTTCCTGTGTCCTGGGGTTCCTTTCTTGTACACCTGTGTCTTTTTCAAGGAGTGTTTTTTTTTTTCCAATTAAGAAGAACTAGAGGGGTAGGCAAATGTTAAGTTCTCTCTCCCTACTACCTACCTGATTATCAGATAGGAGGAAAGAATCCTGTTGGCTGGACCAGCAGTCAAGTCACTGGGACATAGTATATACTAGAAGCGATCAATATCATGCAGCAAATATTGCATTCCTACACGACACATTTTTTTTTTGGCCTCTAATAAGGACACAGAATTGCTGAGGGTATTTTTCAGAACCCACTGAGATGAGGCAGTGGCCTCCTATTATTCCTAACTAATCAAACTAAATTGAAATAAACACGATGCTTGGCTGCATGGGGGGAGGGGAGAAGGGGAATGCTTTAAAAAATGAAAACACTTTCATTAAAAAAAAGTAATGAAATGTTTTTTGCTTCAAATGCTCTTTTAAAAAAAGATCCTGTTCACATTACGCTCTATTCTGAATTTTAATGTCTTAAAAACCAAATCATTCTTGTGTCTACTATTTACGAAAAAAAGCTCAGAAATCTGATACTAAGGGGCGCCAAGTGATAGTTAAGTGTTAGTATTTAACAAACTAGTCTATAACTATAAATAAATCATTTCATCACAGCTGCCTTCTCAAGATTTGAATATTAATAAATGGACTTAATAGGTCTTGATTTACTACAGAATTTCTACCAAATTAAACAGTTATTACACTGATAATTGTGTCCACATGTAGCACAGCATGGCTTCCTAAAGATAAAACCTGTGTGATGTGAGAGTTTTCCAGACACTGATTAATCCTGAAGCCTATTTGAACAGCATTTTTACTTGCAGCATTGAGACTATGGTCTGTCCTCTAATTTAACGAAAATTAGCAAATGGAAGGCATGCTGTACAAATGTCCTTGGAACAGATTTTAAATCACAAAAATAACCTCATTTGATTAATTGAAAATACACCAAAGACAGGTTCAAAAGCAGGACCAATTCCAAGTGCCCACTGAAGCCACTAAGTAGAATAAAAAAATGGAGAAAGATGTTTAGATATGTCTAACAAAAATACCAAAATACCTAAGGTCTGTCATCAAAAGTAATTCAATCTAATGGCCTATGGGGGTATTTTTATAAGTCTTGGTGATTTGCACTACTCCCTTACTCTATTACTACCAGTTCATAGAAAAGAGATTAATAATGTCATGTGGTATCAATGTCAGTTTCCATGGCAACTTGGAGATTGCAGGGTTTAGGGTAACAGATGGGAAATATTGTAATGTATTCCTTAAACTTCATCATTATTTTAGAGTAATATGTATTCACCTTTGTGGGATAAAAATGATATATTGTCATAAACATTGATATTACACTCTTGCTATCACAACCTATTGACTTATTGAGTTTTTAATGAATTCAATCATATGAAAGGAAACAAAATAAATCAACTGTGATCAGCATATACCATATTTAATTGAATAAAGGAATAAAATGCCTTATATAACAAATGTGTTAATAAATAATTTTTGGGTCAGCACCAACTTTAGGGATCACAAAATGAAAATGAAATTTAATTACACTTCCTGAATTACTATATCTGTCAGATTCTTTGGTTTCAAAGAAATAAATGTAAGTGAGATATGTAAAGAAAGCAACATGCCAAGAACTGTGAGAAATCTAAGTGCTTCTGATGCAAGGAGAATTCAAATTGTGGGGTTTCTTGAGTGTTAGGTGAAAGAGCTTAGACTTAACAATCCAGGAGTCAATGGGGTTTGGGGCAATGAAGAAGACAGGAGACTTAGAGCACTGCATTAACTATACCATTTTTGACAGATAGGAAAGGAAAGACATCAATGGTAGGGAGACCAGTTAGAAGGCTATTACAATAATACAGGTAATCCAAGGTGGTGGTAGTAGTCGTGGTGGTGGTAGTAGTAGTAGTAGTAGTAGTCATCGTCGTCCTAGTCCTCATTGTCATCTTCCTCAACAAATCATCATTGTGATGAGAGCAGTAGTGGCTTACATTTGTATAACAAATTCCTATTTAGGGAAAATTTTCATGTGTATTTCCTTTGTATAGATAGGTAGATTGGAAGAAGACAACATATTCCTGAGATCAAAAGAACTCAGCTGCTGATCAGATATGGAGAACGAGGGAAAGAAAAAATGGACTCAAAGATGACTGGGAAATTTTGGAGCCTTTCTGGATTTGGCAGCATCATTAACAGAAAGAGAAATCAGGGAAAGCTTCGAGTAAGTAAAGGTGACAAAAATTCAATCAGACAAGCTAAGTTTAAGGTTCAAGCAAGGTATTCAGGTCAAGATATCTGGTAGACAGTTAAAAATATAGGTCTGGAGCTGGAGGAAAAGGGGCAGGGCTGTAAACATAGATGTGGAAATCATGAGGGTGGAAGTGAGTCGAAATCATGAGAAAAAGAGTTTTATCAGACAAGAGAACAGAGAGAAGAGGGTTAAGGATAGGAACCTTAGGGAAAACTGGGAGTAGGGGCGAGTGGGATCTAGGGCAGCCAGAAATATAAATTTCATATGTATGATTTCTAGACCCCTGACTCTTGAATGACTGAATCATATATTTAGACCTAGATCATACCTTAAAGGCAATTTAGTTCAACCCCTCCATTTTATAAATAAGAAGACTGAAGTCCAGAGAGGGCCCAGAGGTTACTCAGTTCCAAGATTCAAACGTCAATCCTCTGACCACACATATAGAGCTCTTTCTACTCTTTCCTCTGGATATCTGCTTGCTAATGTTCCTCTTAAAATGTGGGGAGCAGTGTTCCTCCCTTTTTTGAAGAAGTAGGAGACACAAATAGAACACAGCATATGTTGCACTTGATGGATGCGTTGGTTAGCTTTCCTGGACTGATCCCTTCCCCCTGTTTTATTAATTATTATAAGAGAAGTGTTTTGAAGTAGAAGGGGAAGGAATATACTGGGAAATGAAGGTGATGTAAAAACAAAAGAACAACAATAAATATTCTTTAGCATGATGTGCCGAATTCAAATCAACATCCTAAATGTGAGATAACTAGCAAAGAGCATGAGAAGAACAATATTTGCCTTCTGAATATTATATTCTATTAATGCAGCCTAAGATCAAAATGGCTATTTCAGTATCCATGGTCTAATGTTGGCTCACACTGAGTTTGCCATGCAAGAAAAGTCCATAAAAGGGCAGCTAAGTGTTGCGGTGGATAGAGTACCAGGCCTGGAGTCAGGAAGACTCATCTTTCTGAGTTCAAATCTGGCCTCAGACACTTACTAGCCACGTGACCCTAGGCAAGCCACTTAACCCTGTTTGCCTCAGTTTCCTCATCTGTAAAACTAACTGGAGAAGAAAATGGCAAACCACTCCATATCTTTGCCAAGAAAATCCCAAATGGAGTCACAAAGAGTTGGACACAACCGAAACAAATGAACAACAACAAAGAGTCTCCACCCCTTCATGCAACAGCAGAAGCAGTGATTCCCCCATGATCACAAAAGTTCCTACAGCAGGAAGTCCAGCCAACATACATTTGGAACATTTAGAAGTTGGGCCATTGGAAATTGTCTCCATTTCCTCATCTGTAAAATAAGAGGACTGAACTAAATATTCTCATGAGGTCACTTTTAATTTTAAAATTTTCTAACTCTAACATGAGGAAACTGAGGTTCAGATAGCACCACTGCTAATAGTAGCCTGCTCCAAATCTATTTCTAAGATACTCAAATCAAATTTGGTTCCTTTCTCTGAAGGGAAGCTCGCAGGAATAAAAAAAAAAAAGCCCCAAAGTAAGAGTTTATCTGACCTTGTCAGGTACACTCTCACCAGTCTTACAGGGTGCATGCATGCAATCTGAGCACAGAGAAGGAACCTAAGGTAACCCTTCACAGTAGCCCCAAATGTAGGAGTGGAACCTGATACCATGAATGACCAAAAACACCAGAAGCCCACTAGCATTAGCTTCCCAGCTACCAGCCAACAAGAAAGAGGAATATTGTAAGAGAGGTGACAAATTCCCAGCCAGCACACTTTCACTATGTGTAATAATTTACAACTTACTCATCTTAGCTGAAAAGCATCAGGAATTAGCATGAAAGGGTATTGAAGCCAAAGAACCTGCAGTTTTGAGAGCTGATCATTATCATTACTATTCAAGAGAATGTGCTTTGAAAACTGTGAGCAACATTTTTTCACATGCCTAGATATTGCCCTAAGAGTCCTGCATTTTGACTTGTGCTTAGCTTCAAAAATAGAGTAATACAGAATATTAGAATGATGTATATCATTCATACAGTCCTTAAAGCTGTAGTTATTAAAATTATTAGACAACTTCCCTGTTTCGTGAATAGAGATTTCAGCTGATACATAGAGTATTATCTACTATATATCAAGACAAGTCCTTTCTGCAAAGGATCTGCAAAGATGGAGACTGGTATTTATTCCTCCCTGAGATACAGACTCTCTCATCTCCCAGGAATATTGGCTCAGATTGAATGAGCTCATGAGGGGAAAACCTCTAATGCAGCTGATGGGTATCAGGGATCCATCTCTCCAAACACAGAATTTTTCTTCTTGTCAATCACATCTTACTGTGCACATAACAACAAAAGATCTTTCACTGAAAACATTTTCAATGCCTCCAAAATACTAAACTGTAGTGGTAACATGCTTTTCTTCAGAGTACAAGGCTTTGAAATGAGATATATTGTCTACTTTCATATAAGTTTAGGCAAAAGATAAAACAAAATAGATGATCCTAGTAATGATAAGAAAGAAAATGTCACTCTCTTGCAGGTAATAACACCAAGGACTGTCACATACATTTTGTCACCAAATTTCTATGATTTCACTGTGATCCTCAAAGACAGGGCAGTTACTATTATATTAACCTTATAGAGGAGGAAAGGTCAGTGTGGTTAACTGACTTGTCTCTGGCCCCATGGCTAGTAAATCAAATCAACAAATACTTATTAAGTGACAGTAGCAGCAGAGAGGCAGGATGGTAGAAGGCAAAGAGGCTGGTTCTCTCCTAGGCTTGAATCCTGCCTCTGACTCACACAACTGGTGTGTGACTCGGGCAAAACTTAATTTCGAAGTGGCCCAGGCATGTCTTTAATGCTAAGCTGGTGGGGTATACATCTGCATTGGAAGACTGAAGTTCCTCACTTAGAGCTCCTTACACTTTTAAAATTATAGTAACAATAAACAGCATTTTATAGTGCTTTAAAGGTTTGCAAAGCACTTTACAAATACTATCTCATTTTTTCCTTACAAAATCCTTGGGAGGTAGGTGCTATTATTATGATCTCCATTTTATAGATGAAGAAACTAAGGCAGAGGTTAAGAGACTTGCCCAGGATAGCTACTAAGTATCTGAGGTAAAACTTGAACTCAAATTTGCCAGATTCCAGGTTCAGTGTTCTTTCTACTGTGCCAAATGGGCCAAGCACCATCCCAGACTTCATAAAGCTTAAATTCTATTAGGAAAGTAAATGATTGACCTAGGGCTGGGACCCAGGTCTCTGAACTCTGAGTACAATGTTCCTGCAAGTACATTATGGTGCAATATCAAAAGTGATCTTTTAAGAAGACACAGGGGTCGTCTGTATCAAACCCCATGTATGTGTACAATATGCCCACCTATGTAAATCATTTTCTAAGCTGCTACTGCTGCTCTAAATTGAACCTCCAGAGACAATGTCCCCATAATGATGAAATATAGTAGGACAGAAAGAAATAACTAATTGTAGATCTGGTCACTCAGCTTGAGGATAGTACCTTAATACAGTGGCAGGAGGGGGAATATGCAAGAAGGAAGGAGAAAAAAGCTAAAGGTTTTATTTACAATTCTGAATTCACTGAAACCATGGAAGCTGCTGCACATAGTACGTAGCCCCTTCCACTCACACACACACATACTTTTTACCTTTTGCTCTGAAAATTCTAACGAACTCAATACTACCATTGCCTCTGCAAAGGGTACATAAAAGGATTACCCTATTATTCCACTTACCATTCACAAAACACTCTGATCTGGCCATGAATTCCCAATGTGTAGTCTCCCTTTATTAGAATATAAGTTCCTCAAGGGCAGAGTCTCCTACTTACAGTTCAAATGCTCAGCATATAGTTAACACTAGACAGTGGGTTTTTGACTCTTTTTATCCTGAGTGCTTTGTTAGCACAGTGCCTGACACATAGTAGGTACTTAATATTTATTGACTGACACTTAATCAATGTTTTTTCATTCATTCACAATGCTAATTTTGGAGAATTGGAGCCCTCGATAATTTTAAAACACTATTCTCTACTTCATAAAATCTTTCCCAAGAGAATTTTGAGGATTCCTTTAATCTGTTTAGAACTCACCAGAGTATATTCTAAATTTTAACTCTCACTAATTACACTCCCTTTGGGGCTGCCTTTGCCTGCTGCAGCTCATATGCTTCTATGAGCTCACTTTTTAAAAAAAGATATTCATAGAATAGGCTGCACCATTGGAACAAACTGTTTAGCATTAAGCCTGCTGACAAATAGAAACTGCTTTCTTCTCGTGGACTGACCTTTTGAAGAAAAGCAGTCCCTGAATAAAGCTGCATATAAAAACACTATTATAGTTATCCTGCAATTATCCACAAGTGGATTATCCATGGCTGCTTCTGTTCCAATATCCAGCTGGGTCTCATGCTACTGACAGTAGGATCAGAACAGTGGAGCAAGTGAATGTCTAAGGATGAATGCATTCCAAGCTCCCCAATAAATGATTTGGAGATTATCTACACCTCTGGTAGTGAAGACAATAGACAGCTGACTATAATGACTTCCTTAGAGACAATGAGGAGAGCAACTGGGTCATTGAACTTGAGAATTAAAAGATCAAGTTACTATCACAGGGTAAAGTTTTCATTGTCTCAATTTCCTCTATTTTATGCAAACAGTATTTGAAATCTTCCTCCCCTAAGGGGAGGGGTATAGCCTTAAAAATAAATCCATATAAATTGTTATAAACTCCTTGGGAGGAAGATCATGCCAAAAAGAAGTTTTTAATTCCATACTGATCATTTTTTTTAAACCGGATTTATAATTTCATTTCTTTAAAGAATTCTCCATAAAGAAATTCCCCCTACCAATACAAATTAGCAACTATTCTGCAACAATTCTGCTCATCATCAAGATAGAGACTGAACCTGTAGCTGGTATGAAGAATTCTGGGATGGAAAAATACCTGCAATTTGCAGCTTTAGAAATCTGTGTAGAACACTGAGAGGTTAAAGGAACTGTCAAGGGTCCCACAACCAGAATATCCAAGGTGGGCGTTGAATCTTCTTGGCTCTAAAGCTGGTGTGCTATCCAGTACACCATGCCTCTGATCATTTCACCAGGTCTAATAAATAGGTCTATGGAATACAAGAGGCCATGGGCTTTCTTCTTCTTCTTCATATTAGGCTCTTTGCAATTTTCCTCTCATTCTGCAGTCACAAGAACCCACTCTCGGTGGTCTTTATTTCATCATGAGCCACAGCCTTTCATACCACAATGATAATCTATACATTAACATGTGCAAAAGATGCCTCAAAGAGTAGCAGATTAAGTGGCTTTTCTGCATTGAGCACGAGCACTGAATCACTTAGCAAAGCCCTGGATACATCCAGGAGCTCACAAATGATGGAATGTAATGTTATTTGAGGTGGGGGATGGGGGTTCTGTTTGGTATGAGTCCTTTATACATGTAGCATCAGTCTACACAAATTCCCAAAAAGCTATTTACATAGTGGCCCTTTCATTATGGTTTTATTATAGTGACCATTTTATTATATTTCCCCTTTCACCCCTTTAGAGTAAGGATAGTGTATCTCATGGTGTTGGGACACTATAAAAGGCTTAAAACAAAATTTCCAAGAAGAGCAGTTAAGTTGGCATTTTAAGCCTCGGCATCTTGGCTATCTTCCAATGAGGGTAAACTACATAGTACTTCTCCAAGTCTCTCCCTGTGGCTACAATTAGAAACACCCCTTTCCTTCCTCAAATGATGGCATATTGTTCCTGGATCCTTTCAGCAGCTGCTGGATTCTACCTCAGAGGCAATAGTAACATTTCAAGGGTGAAAGATATGTCCCCATAATGATGAAATATAGTAGGACAGAAAGAAATAACTAATTGTAGATCTGGTCACTCAGCTTGAGGATAGTACCTTAATACAGTGGCAGGAGGGGGGAGTATGCAAGAAGGAAGGAGAAAAAAGCTAAAGGTTTTATTTACAATTCTTCTTGAGTTTGGGAGACAAAGAACTCTTTACCCATGATCCATTATGTTCACCTTCAAGAGAACTAGGAAAGTTAAACCCTGAAGATCAAATACAGTTTCAGTGAAAGCAGAGATCTGGAAGTCACCTGATTCACCTAGTCAAGGAAGAGAGCCAACTAGATTTGGGGAAAAGGCCAACATCTAAAGAGGCTATCTGCATTGATCAATTAACCAGCTAATTACGCTACACAAAGCAAACTGCAGATACAACAGACACAGCCCAAACTCTCTATCTCTTTAGGTATATCTTCCTTTAAGTCAATAACTCTCCTTTAATTTATCTGGTTACTTTCTACTCTTTGGTTTGTAACCAAGAAAGCACATCTGCCCCAATTTGTATCTCTTAGAAGAAAGAGAAGAGGGGAGGGAAGAGGAGGAATTACAAAGGCTTAGAGTTAGCTTTGAAAGTGATCTGAGCACTTCACAAGTTTCAGAATCTACCTGCAAGTTGCTGCAATTCCCAAGAGACTGAGTCAGCTCAATGTCACCCGGAGATTCAAGGAGAGCAAAGCATGCTGATTAATTTCATCGTGTTTTTTATTATTATGGTGGACTTCATTTTATTTATAAGCCATTGTTCAGCAATTGCCCCAATGTTGTTTTATTAACTTTGTGCAAAAACATTTGTGTGCATTTGCTGAACAAATCATTCACATAGGACAGACAATTTATGCTTTATGTTTCTGTGTGCATACGTCCTTGATTCCTCAATGTTGCATGTGTACCAGCTGTTTGGAGCTAAACTACAAATTCTAGAGTGTCCTAATAGGCTTCTCAATTTTATTACCCTTTGTTAACTTAAGGCAAGTTCTGAGAGGGCTTATCTGTTTTTTATCATCCAATATTGACTAACTTCACTAACCATGATATAGTCTGCATTTGGAAACTACAAATACCTAGGTTTCCTGGAGAAAGGAGAATTAATATAACCATCAAAAATGAAAGTTTTTAAAATCAACTAAATCAAGGTTTAAAATTTCTATTCTGAAAACAAAGAAGGAAAAACCCATAAACTGGATGATTCATAAGGTCCCTTCCAGATCTAAATCCAACGAAAAAAGACAGCTTTTATACATAAATGTTCATAATGATAATAAAAATCTTAAATGGGGAAAGAAAGACAAAAGCCACATGAACATTTCAGTTGTCTCTCAGGAGAAAACAGTATTTTCTTTCGGATTTTAGGAAGGTCAACAAAAAAGGTTTCAAACATCTCTAAGGTCAAGTTACATGTTATCTGATACTATGAAGGATCCATAATCTTATTAGTGAGAACTCTTCCTACCACAGCAGATCAGAATATCTTAGAATTCTGTGGCATTCTTGTTGATAATCTTCCATAAAGGAAGCAATGCAAAATTTGGATGTCAACCTGGATGTCAACTTCCTCTACATGAACTGACCGTATCTTTTCCAGTGTCTCTGATGATGGCTTGTAGCCATTACCCAAACAAGTCATCTTGGGTATATGTTGTTCTTACATGTGCCATTCATCTTTCAATTCTCTTTTGGATCAGGTGAACTTTTATTCTTTTGAGATAAAGGTGTTTGTTCCAGGACTCATAGCAATATAATACTGCCAGAAAAAATATTGATATTAAAAGTAAAGAGTACTTTTAGCACCAAGCAGTTTAAAATCATGAAAAATGCTTTGTAATTTCTAAAATGCAATCAAACCTGATCTACTATTTAATACTGGACCCAGCTCATTCTCTATCTGCAGTACCCATCCAAGCAACATATAATAGAATTTAAAGACATATCTACATGTGTGCACACAAACTAATGCAATGGGGATCTACAACTACATGTTATGATCTGGGTGATATGTGTTTATCTACTTTATTTTTCCATTATTTTTTCCATATTAGCTTAGTCTCTCAAATTACTCTAGATCTCATTAAAGAGGCTTTGTACTATTCCAGGTTCTTGGCACCATTAGCATGTCATCAGCCATTAATAGGTACATTTGGAGAAGATCATGAATAGGAATTGTATTTGGACTTTTTCCTCTAATATTGGCCAACAAATCCCCTGGTGATACACCTCACTTGGTGTTGATGTGCAGTGTTACTGTCATTGTTGTAACTGTCATAATTTTTTGTGACAAGCATTTGCAAGGGAGACATTTTTTGTGAGAAGTCTTTGATGGCTGCACATTTTGTTATCCTGAGCCAAATTTTATCAAGAATTTATTTAAAAAAGATGGACACAGCAAAATTTTACAGATTCTATACGTCTTGGTTGTATGATTATAGAGATGTGATCTGTTGTAGAAAGTTACCTGTGAAAGCCTGATAGTTCCCATCCTATGTTCTGATCAAGTACATCTTTGATATATGCATAAACCATTATATGGTTCGACAGACATCAGTGTCTTCTGGATCACTTAAGAGGGTGAGTAAAAATATCACTTATGTTTTTCCCCCCTTTTTTTGCAAATCTTTTCCTCTTTGGGATTACTTGAAAACAAACTATTATTAATAGTCGCCATAGCAATTCACATTTTTTAAAATTTACCAAGTACTTTACATATATTAACTCATTTGAAATTCACAACCCCATGAAATAGCTGCTTGTATTATCCCTAAATGATAGAATTGAAGCTGAGCAACTTAAGTGACTTTCCCAGGGTCACAGAAGCTGGTAGGTATTTGAGGCCTTCCTGTCTCCAGTCCAATGTTCTATCTATCACACCAGTGGTCTTCAAAGTTTTTGGTCTCAGGTCTCAGGTTATTAAAAATTATTGAGGGGTCCAAAGAACTTTGAGTTATGTGGGTTATGATTATCACTATTCACCATAAGAGAAATTAACACATCTTAGTATTATTACGAAAATAGTTTTTAACATCAAGGATTCCCTAAAAGGGTCTTGGGGACCTCCAATGTTTCCTGGACTACATTCTGAGAACCATTGCACTATACCACACTGCTAATTGTTAAATGCCTTTAAAATCATGTTCTCTCAAGCACAGCTATCTTCAGATATCTTTTGCATACATATAATGAAGTCCAGTCAGTTATTTTCCCCAACTTCTTAAGGGATATTTGCCATATCCTTATACGTTGACACCATAAGGGAGAGTCCAGAAGTCTGAAATGAAAAGAAATAAAGCCAGAGATAACGGGAGATATGTTCTTGTTTGTGTCTATGACATGATAATAGCAATACTGTATGATGATCAAGTGGGGATGACTTAGCAATTCTCAGCAATATAATGACCCAAGACAGTTTTGAAGGACTCATGATAAAAAATGCTACCTACCTCAGAGAAAAAAGTAATGGGAGTCTGGATGCAGATTGAAGCATCCTTTTTTTTTTAACTTTATTTTTCTTGGGTTTTTTTTTAATCTGTTATCTTTCTTTCACCACATGGAAATATGTTTTGCATGCCTACACATGATAATCTACATCAAATTATTTGCCTTCTCAAGGAGGAGGGAGAGGAGGGAGGGAAAGAATTTGGAACTCAAATTTTTAAAGAATGAATGTTAAAATTGTTTTTACAATGTATATGTAGAGCCCATATCAGATTGCATGCCATCTTGGGGAGGGAGGAGGAAGGGAAGGGGAGAAAATTTAAAACTTATGGAAGTGAATATTGAAAACTAAAAATAAATTAATAAAACCTGTTTTTACATGGAATTAGAAAAAAAATTTAAAAATTTTTTAAAGTGAGAAAAACAAACTACAATATGTTGGCTTAACTGAATCTTATACTAAGCTTTCTATAGATACATTTTTCCCCTGCTGTTTTTAGGGTGACAAAAACCCTGATACTAAATTTGTAGAGGCTGTGTGGCTTGATAGAGTACTAGTCTTGGACCGGGGAAAGTTAGATTCAAATTTTGCCTGACAGTAGATATAGCTCTGGACCAGTCACTTAACTTGTATAGGTAACAGCTAACTCTAAGACTTGCTGAGTCCTATATTCACTCATGTGTCAACTAACTCTCAGGATTTCTATACTGAACTGTGTAGATATAAATTTAGTATTTATTTATCTGCATTATATTCCCTCATAAGCCCCCAAGAGAACATAGACTTCTTGAGAACAGGGACTATTTCGTTTTCATCTTTGCATCCATTGTGCCCAGGGTCTTACATACAGTGATGTAGTAGGCATAGAATAAACGTCTGTTAAATGTTTTTGAATGTTAGTAGAGGAAAGGACTGGCTAATAACATAGTAGTCATTCTAGAAACTGCTGTCCAATTTGAAGCCACATAAACTAAATAGAGGGAAGATCGAAATCAACTAGAAACAAAGAAACAATAAAGATCTGAAGAAAATTATGTTTAGAATTACAGCAGCTCCAAGCCAAACTGTTTAAGTAAATGCTTGACTGTGGAAAAATAGGAAATGTACAAAACTAAATATATTGACTTTATCAGCTCTTCTTAGTCAAGTTGAACCAATACAAAACAGTTTATCTCCTTTCCAAGAGGAGAAGCATGATAGCCAAGGGTAGCACACCAACTTTTAAGTTCAAGCTCACTGGTGAACACTGTAGAGGAGGAAGATGTAACATTACAAATCATGACCTCACAAAATAAGGGTTTAAAAAAAAAAGAAATAAAATCATTTATACAAGGTGAATCAAATGAGGCTAATAAAATGTGGTCTGGTGGAAGTCTTTAGAGGACCTGCTCTAGTATGATGAGTGGATGACTGAATTGTAATTAGTTTGTCAATTGTAAAACGTGCCAAGTTCTTCCAAGGGGTTTAAAGCCAGTTTGTTGTCTAGATTTTTCTCTTGAAATTTTACTTAGGCATTAAGAAAGTCTGTTTAATAGACATAAAATTCAGCCCATTCTGTCTGAATAAGCATATCTCAATTAAGGGAGTTCAATTAATCAAGTCTACAAGTACTCATTTAGTATCTACAGGAGGTATCCAAAACTGTAGTCTACACCATGGGAGATACACAAGAAGCATTCAACAGGTTCACTGTGGGGGAATGGAAAGAGCATTCATCCAGCAGTCAAGAGACTGATATAACAAATCAGGTATGTGACATTTCCAAATCATTTTTATATATACCAGGTCACCTCAACCGCAATGTAACCAAACTCATCTTTATTTTCCAACTTCCCTCGGTGCCACCATTCTTCCTCATTCCCACCCCCAGTCACATACACTCAAAAGCTTCATGTTGTCTTTGATAATCCTTACATCTAGAAACCAATTCTATCACCATTTTTCCCAAGTTCCTCAATTCCTTTTCTGCCTTATGGCTATTATCCAAGGTGAGGTCCTTATTATCACATGCCTAAACCATGACAAAAGCCTAACTAGTCTCTCTGTATCCCTCTCGTCTTTCCCCACTCTAATCTGTCATGTACACTACTGACAAATTAATTTTCCTAAAATATTTCTTTGATCATGTAACTCTCCTGCTCAAAAACTCTCACTGGCTCCCTCTGGCTAAACAAATTTCAGACTCCTTTGCCTTACATTCAACATCTCGCACAGCTGAACTGACTTACCTTGCCAGGGATAAGCCAGTACACACTCTCTCCATTGCCAGTCATTGCCCCTGCTTATCACATGTGACGCTTTCCTGTTCACATAACCCATCTCCCACCCCATAAGCTCTAGCCTTCATATTACTACCGTGCTTCAAGGCCCATCGCAAGTGCTACCTCTCATTAATAAGCTTTTCATGATCAACCCAATTTTCCTCCTTTGACTTTTATTGCTTTATCATTCATATGGTACCTATCTCATATGGGTTTAATCATTACAGTTATTTATGCATATTTTATCCTCCTTATTGGACTGGAAGGTTCTAAGAGACAAGAAATCTATTTTAAGGTTTTTTGGGGGGGTACCCCTCCACAAGACCTATCACATGTAATGGATACTTAACAATTTGCTGAGTAAACTGCAACTTCCCTGTTTTTCTATCTGTCCAATTCTCTACACAGTATAGTTGTAAATACTAAAAAAGATAACATATATGAAAGATCTCTGAAAAGTTCAAACCATGATATAAATATATGGAATTAGATCTTTCATCTAATTGGAAATTATACATATATATGAAACAAGATAATACAAACCCTCTGACAAACTAAATCATTACTGAATTTCAGAAAAATCAAATATTTGGTGCTAGAATAATCCAAAAAGGCTTAATAGAAGAAGTGAGATATAAGGTGAGTCTCAAAGCAAATATAATATTTGCAGGAGCAAGGAGGAGATAAGCATGCCATATGGTATATATGTGTGTGTATGTATATATGCATATGTTTATATGAAACCAGTCTAAGAGACTCTATCTTTTTCTTTGAAGGGCATCAGCTCACCAATTTTTAGACTATACATGAGCAGAAATCTGACAGCTACCTGTTAAAACAACCACTCTTGTATGGACCATTTGGGTGAGGCCCTTAAACAAATGTCACTGCCATAGTCAACCTCTAGTGTCTCTTAGAGGAGAGAAAGGGATGAATTGTAAATAACAATTTAACCAATTATGCTTTTGTTTACACTTCCATTCCTAAAGCTAAATGTCTGCTTATTTAATTAAGAGCACAGTCCTTGGGTGGTTATAGCCATTATTACTAAAGGTGCCATTACACTTCACAAGTATTTCACAACTCCTGGGTATGAAATTAAGAAGCCAGGCTCAGCAAACAGGCTAATAACTCTAAAGACTTAAAAACAATTTTAATTAAACAAACTCTAGCCTTGAAAATAGAAGCATATGTAAACACTACTTTATGAAAAATGTTGCAAAGTAATTGGTGAATTCCCTGTTTGTATTTTCTCTGTGTTGGGAACCTAACCTGATATTAAGGCTTTAGCCTTAACATTTGCATACACATATCTCAGGAATTTTGTCCTATTTGCTCTTACCTGCTGCATGGTCCATATGGGAGGACAGGCTAGGGAAAACATTTTTTATAGGCTAGTCAAAGTTGTATACCACTTCGTTAAGCTGAATATGGCGCGTGCCTACCACATACTCTTAAAATAAAAGAAAATCTTCCACTGCAATAAACTCTAAGGCTACCAACAGTGAGCTCCAATCTGGCTAAGGGCATGGTAACAGAAGGCAATGCTAAATATGTCTTTTAGGCCTGGCTTGGAAAACCTAATTGAAGAACTGCAATTTCATCCTGGAAGGCAGTATTTCTTTCATACAGCTTCCAATTTGATTGGCTGGAAGAGGTAATCACAGGGTTTTGTTTAGCTCCTGGGATCAGTCTGCTTAGCAGATAATCTGTAACCAAACTCAGAATGCTTAAAACTTTGAAAGTACATAGCTCACTAACCTCAGTCTCCAAATTTTTGCAGCAAGAATTTTTTTTTACCTGACACAATTTTCTGTCCATTCAGACTGAATAAAGGCTGTGCTGATCTACTAATGTAACACATGATTTATTCATGAAGGGAAGGAAGGTTAAGGTCTCCCGGGTATAACAGCTTGAACACTGAGACCAGTCTCTCTGGACTGCTTAAGCAATATCGATAGTTCACTTGTGACATTTGCACATCTTGGTTAATGTGGCATAACAAAAACTGGAGAACCTTTAAGCCAAGTAATTTTTTTTCCCCACAATGACAGTAAGTAAAGGATGACAAAGAGTCCCAATTCTGAGCTTCCCAGAAATGTCCTAACAAAATAAACAGGACATCATTACTACTTTCCACCCATAATGACATACTTTAAATGGTCAGGGGTAGGGGGGGAGTGAATCTTAACTTCTTCTATTACAATCACAAAGGTATTCCCTTAAAAAAGTTAATTTTCATTAAAGGAAGAGTGTAATTCATTAAAATTGTGATATTTATTTTTCTTGATCTTAAAGATGATGATGATAATAGTCATCATCAATGGACACAATAATGCTTTAATGTGTTTAATGAAATTAACATATGATGCCATTTCTAAGCCTTATAACAACTCTGTGACATACGTATAGGCATTACAAGCATTCAGATCTCCATTGTACTGAAAGGGAAACTAAAGAACAGAGGCGAGGTCACAAAGTTAGCACTAAAAATGTCATCTGAATGTCATCTGTCTTCCTGATTCTGAACCAAGCACTCTATCCATTAATCCATGCTACCTTCCATATATTAAAAAGGTCCAACTAGAGTGGTATATATTCCTTATTTATCCAGCATAGGGGATGGCAGTCTGAATAACTCTTTTCATAAATAAGTGAAATTTAATTCTTTTTTATAAAGTTTCACATTTTTTTTTAAATACTATAACATGTTTTCATGGAGTACTTCCTAGTTAATGTAGCTCAGTGGCTAGAGTGCTGAAATGCAGGAAGATATGAATTTGAATCCTGCCTCAGGCACTGGCTGTGTGACCCTGGGTGAGCTTCTTAACCTTTCTCAAGCCTTAGTTTCTTCATTTATAAAGTAAGCATATATAATAATAAAAATGATGATGATAACACCTCCCTCACATGGTTATTGAGAGGATCAAATGAGGTACTATCTGGAAACCCTATGCAAACCTTAAAATATTAGTTATTGTTGTAATTATTACTTCCTCACCATAATAAAAATGAGCATACTAAACAAGGTAATGAATATGTGCCACATTTATACAACAATGTCATACGACAATACCTTCAGGAGACAGGTGTATAGTGCCAGGCTTAACTTTTCATTGAATTTCAAGAATGCCATACTGTATTCCCTACTGATCCTGTTGTCTCCAGGGATATCTTCAAGAGCTACTTGGTTATGTGGGGCTTTTTGTCCTTAAGTGAATGATTCCTCCCTACTCCTATTTTTGCTAAATGGATTCCTGCTGACTACAGGGAGAAGTACTCTAACATGTCACTCTTTAAGCTGAGTTTGAAAATACTTCCAGGTGCACGAAGGCCTCCGCTTGACACTGATACACCTGGCTGATATCAGAGCATTTTTTCTGCTTCAAACTTGCTCTCCTTGCATTCTGTGTACTGTTGATCTCCCATATTCACTGTTAGGGAAAAAAGTGAAAGTTGCTAGTTAAAGCGTAAGCATGCTACAAAGGATAAGGAATTAGAGGGAATTTTTTTCATTAAACTACATTGCCAGAATATTCCAAAAAAGAAAAAATCTATCATTCCATTCAATGCACCATTTTTACAAGTAATTGGTAAACTTTACGGAATTCTCCAAACAGCAAGAATATATGTGTGCATATATATACACACAGTGTATATACATACACACACACATATATATGTATAATATAAAACAACATAAGCCAATAATGCACAATTCTGGGTTGTCACACACAAATTATCAATGGTCTTTTATTTACAATGTACACATATACATGAATATATGCAAATTTGCATACATTATATATAGTTTTATATACAGATGTATTGATAGATACTTGCTGTCCCCTTTGCTACCTAGTATCTTACTAATGATGAGAGAACCCTGTCAAAAATTTGAAATTAGCTCATTATTCTAAAGACTTATCCATGTAAATAAATAAGCATATAAATTTACATAAATTATTTCTATATACACTTAAGTTTGTATTGATATACATATATGTGCATTGTATTTTGCATAGGAATAGGAATTATACCCATGGTTTCATTGGTACAGGGAACTTCCAGGAGAGTAAACTCCCTCCCAACTGAGGCTAAGCAGCTTCTTTGACACGTAGGCTTTGGGAGGTACCCAGAGCACTACAAAGTTAAGTGACGTGACCCAGGTGTCACTGCCTATGTGTGATATGTATCCAAACTTCCAAAAGCCCCAGCATGCTTTTGGAAGATAGAAGGCACTTGTAGATAAGCAGAAAAATATTCAGGGTATGATTTAAGAAGAGGAAATCAAATAAAGGATAACTTTAAGCCAAAGGAAAACAAGATCACAGAATCAGAATATGAGCATTGGAAAGGAAGTCAACAACCATCTAGTCCAACTCATGGACTAGATGTATCCTTCCCCAATTTTTCACAAGTGATACTGTCGATGGTCACAGAAAATTTTATTAGGGGAAATAGATGTCTTAACTCAGCATGAGTATCATGCTTTCCCAAAGGTAGAATTCCCTAATGAGTCAATAGTTACTCATCAACCTTGAGGCTAGTTATGATGCCAATGTTTTGAGGCTCTTGGAGATTTACAAAAGGGAATAAAAAACCACCAACCACAAAACCCTTCTCCACAATCAATGGCTTCTGATATTGCTCAACTCCAGAAAGGTAGGTAACTATATGTCAATACTGCCCCCTCCACTTTTCCTAACCAAGTATTGACATTTCCCCTAGGTATTGTTTTGTTGTTCTGGCATGCCTGACTCTTTGTGACCCCATTTGGGGTTTTCTTGGCAAAGATACTGGGGAATGGTTGGCCATTTCCTTCTCCAGTTCATTTTACAGAGGAAAACTGAGGCAAACAGGGTAAAGTGACTTGACCATGATCACACAGCTAGGGTCCGAGACCAGATTTGAATTCAGAAATATGAGTCTTCCTGCCTGATTCCAAGCTCAATACTCTATCCACTGAGTCACCTAGCTGCCCTGACATTGTTATCCTACATGTTAATTTACTGTGCCAGACCTGCCTTGCCCTGATCATTACACTTGGAAAAAAGACTTCCACAATACATATAGGACAAATTATACAATGTTTTAGAAATTATGTATATCCTCATATGTTGCTAATCTTAGCATTATCTAGGGATATCTAACACCAACTGGAGGGGAGAAATGTCCTGCAAATCTTGCAACACTGTGAGCACTATAGTCACATATAGATCCAATCAACTATTACAATTTCAAGTAATTCTAAAATTTCCAATTAATTAACAAGTCTTGGGGCAGCTAGGTGGTGCAGTGAGTAGAGCACTGGCCACGGAGTCAGGAGGACCTGAGTTCATATCTGGCCTCAGACACTTGGCATATGTACTAGCTGGGTGACCTTGGGCAAGTCACTTAACCCCAATTGCCCTGCCAAAAGACAAACAAAAAAAATTTTTAAAAATGAACAAGTCTACTTCAATTCTTTGCAGGATTTGACATTAGCTCAATTTCTATAGCTGATGTTAGTATTAGACAAAGTGCTGTCGCTGGCTATATCATCTGGAAAATATACAAATACATACCCATTCTTAATTTAAAACACTACTGGTCCTCCATCACAGACATGAAAGATGCTTCCCTCTTGATCTTTAAAATGACAGATTTTAATAAACAATGGAAAATTCAAGAGAGCAGTAAATCTGTTATTTCTCTCCGCAGAACTGTTACAGGAAAACACGATGCTAAGATCCAAGCAGACAAAGCTATAATGAGAATCTGTATATCCTAAAGTATTTTTAGAGTATAAAGGCCCTTTCAGTCCATCACTAAGTCAACAAGCATTTATTAAGCACCAACTAAGTGCCAAGCACAGTCTTAAGCCTGCCCTTACTTCATTCAATTTAATTCAATAAACACTGAGTAGCTATTATGTACTGAACACTGCTCAGGGAAACTCAAAATTTACATAAGATATAATCCCTGCCTTTGTGTACTCTGTGTCCTAATGTGTGTACATATAGATACAAAGAGCCCCAAACTGAGAGTTAGAAGACATGATGGGTTCAAGGCACGATTATGTCAGTAACTAGCAATGTCACTCTAGTGGATTCTCTAGGTTTCAATTTCCTCACTACAAAATGAGGGAGCTGGACTCAATTACCACTCAGATCTCCTCTAGCTCTAACATTCTGTGATTTTGCCACAGATAATGATCACAAAAAGTAAGACACAATAAGAGCCAAAAGAGTGCCAGTCAACGATTTCCTTATTCATGCAACCTCACCAAATACTCTCTGTCTCTCACTCTCATGGGAAGGATGTAAGCATTTATATAGTGCCTACTATGTGTCAAGCACTGTGCTAAGCACTATCACAAATATTACCTTGTTTGATCCTCACAACTCTGAGAGGTAGGTACTAATATTATTCCCATTTTATAGTTGAAGAAACTAAGGCAAACTTGTTTGGGTTTTTTTTTTCTAAGAGCTTTGAGATCCAAGCAGATGAGTAAAAAAAAAACTCAAGTAACATCAACTTTAGAGCACTGGATTCTAGTCAGAATCTTTTTTCTATTTATCTTTCCTTAAGAGTTACCCCACCCCACCCCCCCAAGTCAAGTCCTATCTTTTCCTCCCTGAGGACAAATCACAAATACTATTTCTGGTTGAAAAATATTTCATCCTGTAGGAAGTGGGAATCTCTTTTAAAAAAAGGCAACAGCAATATAGTAAGCTTCTCAAATGAACAGTAAAGAAATACTTTGTTACCTACGCAGTAATGCAGTGCGTGTGTATGTCTGGTTGTGTGTGTGTGTGTGTGTGTGTGTGTGTGTGTGTGTGTGTGTGTGTGTGTGTGTGTGTATTCTGCTCTGTGCAGGAATTTAGAATACCAATGAAAGATTTTCTCATCTGTTGAATTGTATGTGCCAGGGGAATACAAAAAAGCACAAACTGAGAATGTATACATTCAAGTAAAAGCTACTACTCTTATCTGAAGAAATAATGACCATGAAAGGATCCATTCCCCCAATAATGCCATTGCTGATACCTTATCTGGAATTCCATTGTGGAAATGAAGCACGATGTCATGAAAAGGAACAAGACCAAGCATCAGAAATCCAGGGTTTGGATGCTGCTTCTATCACTGACTGTGAGACTTGGGCAAAGTCACTGGAAATCTCCATGTTTAAATTTCTTCATTTCTCAAAAAGATGGGGTGGGACTAGATCTCTGATATCTATTTCAGCTCTCAATCTATGAACTTAACTGAACCTCATCACCTCCCATTTCTGTGCCACATTGTTCTGAACATCTTTGAATGTGGTGAATCTTCACCCTTTGAGGGTAAATGTGATTGTTTTTCTTTCAGACTCCAAAACCATTAATGCCCAAGACTATGAATCAGGTGGGCAAATCAAGACAAGAAGTACTTTTCTGGGGAGGGGGAGGGGATGAATAAAAATAAGGTGGTCTTAAGTGACATAAACTGTGTCTGAAAACAATTTCAAAAGCAGAATTCCAAAAATGTTTTGGGCAGTGATAGAATCATTCCAATAATCATACTGCATTCCAAGATGATTACTCTGAAAGGGGCAGAACTCATTTGGATATAAGTTCTGGTAGTTTGAAGAATCCATCTCATTCCTTCAGATGTACCTTTTACACCAGTGTGTGTATGTGCTGCAGAGAAGGAAGGGAGGTGCTCATGTTACCTATCATGTTTCTGATTTGCCAACTGTCAACAACTGGGATATTCATTGAGACAGTATTTGTATTTAACCTTTTCATTGAAAACCAAAAAGCCTGTAACTAGGCAAAGATATGGGAGCTGTGTGATAAAGAACTTCAGGTAAGGTTATTTAATTCTCTAGGGATAAGGAATGATGACTACCACCGCAACCACCAGCCTTTCTCCATTTCTAAAAACAACAAAGAGGAAGGGAGGAAAACACACACACACACACACACACACACAGAGAATAGAAATGAGAAACACAAGGGGGGGGGGGGGAACAAACAAACCATTTCAGATGCCAGAAAATGAACAAATACCCTGCATTTGCAAACGGAACAGAAAAACAGAAGCAGGTGGTCAAGTAGCTAAGCTGGCAAAGCTATTGGCTACCAGCCGGATGGCCTGAAATCAATCTTTGCTGAGGTCACTAATATCCTCCTAGCACCCAGTTGTGTGCTGGTTACTTGGAACTTTGAAAAAAAAATACTTATGGCAAAACAATGAAAAAATATACCTAAGTTTCAAACAACACAACAAACACCAAGAAGCCAACCCAATCAACGCTAGACATCTACAAACATTTACCAAAGGGATACTCTGTTCAAGTCATTGATTACAACAAGCAATAAACTTTGATCCAGCCCACACTTTTATTCACATCATTTTATAGAAGATAGTTTATTTCATTAAGTAGTATGGGCTCTGCTTTCCCAATCAATTACACCTTGAATTCTAGTCCTGTCCCTGCAGAGAGAGAAAAAGCAATGATACCCTGCACAAGTAATTTCAAATGTAAGATGACAGAGTTGAACTAGATGCACATTAAGACCCCTCTGAAAATGATTCAAACTATCCGACTTTCTCATGTTCTGGGACACCTCTGCCAGGGAACTACAGTGGAGAATATGAAGAGCACAGGCCGTAGGCAGAAGTTTATCTGCAATTTATTGGGTCCCCTAATGTTTTTTATAAGGTCACACTAGTAGTACAACATTCCTGCATGTCGTTTTGCTTTCCTACCCTTTGTTCACTATTGCTCTGAGCAGGAGCAAGGGTATGACTACAAAATCTTGAGGACTGGGAGCAGGCAAAAGTGATTCAGACCATAGTCATTTACACCTAACTTAGAGTCTAGTTTTACAACCACAACTCTTCTGAGAACACAGGGTATGACGCTCACTTGTATAGAGTTCTTTCTGACAGAAAAATATTATCCATTGAGTCAGCTGAGCTTCCAGGGTCCTAAATTTGATATAAGTGTTGTCTAGTTACTAATTAGGGAGAAAGTAAATGTGCTATACCATACATGTATATGTGTATGTATGTATATAATATATAATTTAAACTATTCTTTTGATTTCAAAAATCAATCTGCAAATGAATTTAAAATTTCCACGAACATGCTGAATGACCCAAATATTTCTGAGGTGGGGGGAGGGATGCAAAAAGAGAAATGCATTCAAGCCTTCCAGGTCCATAATATCTACCCCAGATGAGGGCTTTTTGTTGTTGTTGCTCATTTTCAGTTGTGTCCAACACTTCCAGCTCATTTTATAGGTGAGAAAACTGAGGCAAATAGTGTTAAGTGACTTGCCCAGGGTCACACAGCTAGTAAGCATCTGAAGTCACATTTGAACTCAGGTCCTAGGTCTTTTTTATGCAGGCTTTTACTACATGCTTCATATACTAAACACATTTTTTTGGGGACACTATTATTTCACCTTGAAAAACATACACCCAAAGTACAAGAGAGTATTTTCAATCTGAGTGAGTAGCCAGGGAACACATAAAACTCCGCTTAAATAACAAGGTTGGGTAACATGGGAATAGGTATTAGTAAAATGCTGACCATGCCATTTAATAGAAAGCGCAGTGCTGGAATCCTACTTACAAACTGCATTCGCAAAACAGCAAAAGGGGGAAACCAGGTAGACAACTGCTGGCCTAGTTTGAAGCACAAATCCATGAAAAATTGCAAGTTAAGCAAAGCAGTCTTTCAAAAACAGCACACTGTGTGGTCCTTATCAGAAAAATTAACATGCACTGCATTATCAATTCTGTGATGAAGCTTTCCAAGCACATTCACCAGTAATAGAACTTGAGGGCAGAACAAAAACAAAACAAAACAAAAAAAAAACAGACACACAAAAGGGAAGCTCTGCTTAGTACCTTAACATTTAAACCTTCAGGGGATTAAACTGAGAGTTCTATCACCCAAACATTGGTTTTTGAATGTAATTACTCTCTACATAAATAATGAAAAGTTCAATTATGGAAGGCATTTTGGAAAAGCATTAGATGTGTGGCTAAATAGTGCAAAAATCAACACAGTTGAGTTTCTGGTTTACCTTTTTTGTCTCCTCCTGCCCTTCCTATGAGATGATATCATACACGAAGGCCAGAATTTAATCACCAGGAGAGACAAAGGATGACAGAATTTAAAATCTAAAGCTCGAGAGGACCTCAAAGACCGCTGAGCCCAAAACCCTTATTTTTCTGATGAGGACCCAGGGAGCTGAAGTAACCAACCCAAAATGAAACAGGTAATAAGCACGACTGAAGGTCTCCTGCCTCCTCCTTGCTCTTTTCACTACAAGTTACCACACCGCTTCCCTTACCAAATTTGTCACCTCTGTGGCTTCCTAGCTATGACATATAGTTAGGGAAGAAGCTGAAATTATAGTGCCACTCCACCCATCTGAGACTGAACTACCAACCATGGCAACTGTTATGAAACATGCCAAAAACCAGACAATAACAACAAAAAATAAAAAACCAAAATTTTCAAATCACCAAAGTAAATGCTCCAAACCCCATTCATTTTAGGGAAACTTACAAAATGTTCTAAATCTATTTCCTTTTAGTTGTTAAGCAATTCTGAGAACACCAGTTATATGCTTTCTAAGCGTACAATAAATTAAAAGCAGTGAATCAGGAGTAAGAGACTCTACCAACATGGCAAACTAGAGAAGTGAAAGGTAACCACAACGGAAGAGATAGAAAAACTATCGTTCATCCTTCATTCTCAAAGAAGACCAATGACACCTGGAGGGTGATGTCTTGATTTGGAAGTGATGGGCAAAGTCATCAGCCTCATTCTCTACTCCACAATCATCAGAGTCCAGCGGCAAGACATAGTAGACAGCTGGAGATGTCCCCAGATGCAATGGGAGACCTTGGCCTTTTGAAGATCTTAAGGTCTTTCCCAGGCCTCAGTGTGTCTGAGGCAAAGCCCATTCAGTAAATAAAAGCTAGGTAAGAATTGAGGCAAAAGGTGGTTTAGTTTGCTTTCATAAAAGAATCAGTCTGGGAAGGGAAGACCCTCAAAGATTCTCAGGAAAATGCAAAAGAAAATGCAACAATATGGTGCAATTTAAAATAAGCATGAACAACCCTGTGCACATAGCTGTATTACCACACGGTACAATACTAGATATAATGATGGCCCTGAATTTTAAAAGACAAGAGTATGTATATTTTGAAATATTTTAATTCAAAATAGTTTTTAATGCTTAATCTTTAATTTATTGCTTAAGTGGGGAAATGAGAGGCAGCTTGGCCTTGGAGTTAAGAACACACCCTGCTTCTGGCACATGCAGTCTGAGTAACCATGAACAGCGTCCCAGACAACTCTCTAATGTCATAAATCATTTTCAGATCCACATCAGTGGAGGTAATTTTTTCACTGATAAAACCAAAGGTCTGAACAATAATAAGGAAATGAGTAAATATACTTTAAGGGAAAAAAATTGCTGCTTAAATGGGTAAAAATTCAGCTTCCTAGAAAACTTATCTGCCCGAAATAATTTATCCTCTTTAATCCTAAGGTCTTCCCTCTATTGATTACTTCCAATTTATCTTGCATATATTTTGTTTGTACATAGGCAAGCTGAGAGGCATGATAGATAGAGTGCTGGGCCTGGAGTCAGGAAACCAGAATTCAAATCTGGCCTCAGACACTTACTTGCTGTGTGACCCTGGACATGTCATTTAACTTCTCTTTGCCTCACTTCCACAAGTGTAGAATACAGATAATAGCAGCACCTATGTCCCATGGTTATTTCAAGGATCAAATGGATCACAGCAGTCACTATATAAATCATTATTCCCTCTATGGTGAGAAGAGCACATGTATTGAAACTTATCTTACAGGGCTCTTTTTACAGAAAGAAGAGAGCTGCTCAGGCACTTTGCTAAGACAGAGAGAACTGAATGAATGATTAATTAGAATTCTACATTATTTTTATCTTTGGGTCGCGTGGAGATTAGTTCTTCTGGAAACTCATACATGTTGGAAGCCAAAAGTAAAGGTCAATTTTCCCATCAATTGCCCTCTTTCAAATTGGGGATCTAACCTGTGATTTCATCAGTGCAGTAACCTTCGAAGGTAAGAAAACTCTCTCTACCAATGAAGGTTGGCATCTTCTCTGCCACTGGATCTTCAAGTGCTTAAGAGGTTTAAGTGACCAATGGGGCAGGGTGACAATCAGAATGTATTAAGGTCAGGATATGAGTCAGACCACTATATTACATGGCCTCTTTCTCCAAAATTAGACAGCCCTAAATCATAATGTTTGCCATAAATTTCCTTTACAATGTTTTACTACCTATAGAATGTCACATAGAAGTGTCACATAACCAGGCATACACCTAATACCTGAAGGACCGCATTATTAATTAGTTTGAGCACAACAGAGAATGAACTATCATGGAAGAACAAAAATGTGCGTAACCAGGAACAAGAGTAATCCCCTCTGACTTCCTCACTACAACAAATCTGATCATGCAGCTATTTATTATTTAGCTGATACCAAAGACATCTGGCATTTCAATAACTCAAAGGGCAACTGAAGACTATCTTAGATCCAGTGTAATCCCTCTGACCTTCTATTTGCTTGATTAATTTAGAATTGGGTTTTCACAGATACATGAGTATTCATAAAAAAAATTCATAAAAAACCAGAAAAAAATATAATCTTTAGGAAAAAAAAAAAGCATCCTCTCCCCAGTGCACCAACTGAGAAGAAAAAGAGAAATTCTGTTTCTTTCCCTCTGGGATCTGTAATTACTTTTCCAGGCTTTAGTATAACTGGTTTCAACTCAGCAGAAGAGTGAGGAAAGATGTCTTTCCTAGACAATAACCCTTGTTGCACTACATTATTTTCCATTGTATCTTCCTAAAGATTTAGTGGTGGGGCAGCTGTTTTGTAGGCAGCGGGTCCTCAGCCTGCTGTCCCAATGGGACCATTTCCTATAGAGATTAATAAGACAGTCAAACAGAAGTGGCTCTGAAGAATATGCTATTTGTTCAAAAGCTGTCAACAGCTAATTCAAAAGGGTTTCACTGGGATCTATTTTGGCTTTTAAAATTGCTATTAAGTTGGGCAAAATTTAGGCTTCACTTGCTCCAAAGGGTTGCCGAGCACACTAATAATTGTGCTTAGGAAATGTCCACACCTGCAATGCACATGTACGTAGAAAAAGCCCAGCAATATTAAACGATGATAGACCTCTAACACGCAAGAAATGTATACTGACCAGGCCACCAGGAAAAAATTATTCACAATGAGTGATTTGTACCAGTGCTAGAAAAACAGCAAGCTATCACTGAATTAGGCTGGCTTAACAGTACAAACAATAATCAATCCAGAAAGCAAGTGTGTTCTCCAGGAAGCAAAAAGGGAAAAAAAAAAGGTATAGCATATTACTTTAACTAGAGTCAATGTTGCATACTTTATAATAGAAGCAATCCTGAATAGAAAGACAATCTCAGAGTCAAAAAAAAAACCTCGGTTCAAATCCCACCTTTGTTACATACTAGCAGTGAGACCCTGGGCAAGGCATCTAATCACTCAGTGCCCTCCAAGCAACCTTTCTAAGGCTGTACATTATAGAGAAGGTACTAACCACTGGTGGAGAGAGTTTCCTCACCTGGGAGTTCCCCATACCAATAAAATCATGTGTTGAGTTACTAGTCCTATCCAACAGTATCCACACAAAACTCAGTAAGTCAATCAAGAAAGCCATCATGTTGTCCAGGCCACAAAAAAGAAGTATAAAAAGGTAGATGACCCAATACTGTAGGGGAAATTTATGGATGAGTAACTGTATATGGCCTTGCATATAAGAGTCTCTGTCTCTATCTGTGTGTGTGTGTGTATGTGTGTCTTTCTCTCTCACAAGCACGCACGCACGCATGCACACACACACACACACACACCCCTTTACACTTTCTACTTGCCCCATTTGTTGCTTCTTCTCTGACTTCTCCTGTCCTTTCCCTCTACAGTTTTTATAGAAATGAGATTTATTTACTTTATAGTTTACAGATTACAAACATTTAATTCAAGGAACATTTATTAAGTGCCTACTAACTGCAAAGCACCATGTTGTATATTGGGAACAGAGAAAAATGAAGTCATTTCTTCTCTTGAATTTATACTATATTGAGGCAAAATGAGTCTTAGACACAGAAATATTCATGAACCTGGATTAAGGGAAGGATAATGATGCCTTCAACAGAAATGAGGAAGTTCTAAGGAGGGCTAGTGTTATAACTTTGGGACGGGAAGTCTTGAGGCCATCATGACAGGGTCCCTTTAAGTGATGCTGTAGCTTATAGAATCTATGCATGGAAACCCTTGTTATAAGACTAGGCCTGATGGTCTTGTCTCTTGTCCCTCTACATTTTTTCCTCCTACTCTACTGCTGCCTAAAGCCAACATCAAAGAGATCCATGGGCACCCCACTGTCATCACTAAGAATTTCTAGGCATTTCCACTCCAGAGCAGGGTTTTAGTTTGTGCCTGACAAGACCCTGCCCAAGCACATTGATAGAACCTTCACCACTGTCTCCCCACTATGACTATTGTCTACTCCTAGACCAATGATACCCACTCTTTTTTTCAAGTAGAATGAGCCTTTTTAACATAAAACAATTGCACAGTACATCCCACTCTAGTGGTTTTAGTTTTAGTGTCTATTCTTAATCACACCTGTGAATTCACTGTTATAGGGAATGTCAGTGAGGAAACTCCCTTTCCCAAGGCGTGTAAGCCCCTCCTCTGCACCTTAACGGGGCACTGAGGGTTTAGTGTGCAGGCCTGCCTAGGGCATGGAGAGTTGAATTGACAGAGCTATCAGAAACAGGACCAGAACTCAGGTCTACCTTACTCTGAAGCTAGCTCTCTCTATATTAATGCCCGGCTGGCTGGAAGAAAAACAAAAGGGCAAAACATGACACAAATTCAGTCATGCTTTTAAATGTACTTTGTCCATTGTAATGGTATCTAACATACATCTGAAAAACAGTGATGCATGAAAAGTGTAAGATATATTATTTCGTTATGTATATACTAATGTATGTCTTTGTTGTCTCCTCCAACAGAATGTTAACTTCTTTTTAGGAGGAATTGTTTCATTTATTATATCTGTGTCTCTCTCCAGCACTTGGCCCAGTTCCTGGCATGTATTGGTTGTTGTTTAGTTTTCAGTTGTGTCCAACTCTCTGGGGCCCCGTTTTGGGATTTTCTTGCAAAGATACCAGAGTGGTTTGCCATTTCCTTCTCCAGCTCATTTTACAGATAAGAGAACTGAGGCAAACAGGGTTAAATGATTTGCCCAGGATCACACAACTAGTAAATGCCTGAGGCCACATCTGAACTCTGATCTTCCTGATTCTAGGCCCAGTGCTCTGTCCACTGAGCCACCTATCTAGTGATTACTAAATGATTGCTGATTGAATATTTAGTCTACAGACACTGTGTTTGCTTATTTATCAATCCACATATGGATCTGTGGATGCCTAGCTCACAGGTTAGAAATTACAGTCCAGATAATAGCCAGGGTACAATTAGTATCGTAATATTTACTCAATACACTTTTCCCACTGGTCAGGGCCTGCCTCTAGGCCAACAATGTCAAACTCAAACAGAACCAAGGGCCACTAAACCAAGTATAAGGATCCCTGTGGGTCACAACTGACTTAATTTTAAAACAAAATGTTATTTATATTTTATTGAATTTTTATTTATTTTGTTAAATATTTCCTAATTACATTTTAATCTAGCTTGGACCACACTGGGGAGTGTTTTGGGTATGTATCACATCTTTGCTTTAGGATAAGGTTCATGGATAAACTGGGATGAAATGGGATGGAAATACTTTGGGAATGCTATAGTAATATATATATATATATATATATATATATATATATATATATATATATATATATATATATATATATATATATATGTTTTTCCCTTTGCTATAAAATGTGGACATAGATATAAGAAGATTAAGCCTAATCATACTGTCAGCCAAAAAAAAAAGCTATTATTATAGGTAATGTCACATAGTGGACAGAGCATTGGATTTAGAGTCAGAAGAGCTGAGTTCAAAGTCTGCCTCAGATACCTGTCGAGACCCTAGGTATATCACTTAATTACTGTCTAACTCAAATTTCCCGACAGGTAAATGAGAATCACAATGCCTGTAGCATTTATATCACAGAGTTCTTATGATGTTTAAATAAGATTGTGTATAACAAGGGCTTTGAAAACCTCAATGTATATTATAAATGTTATTTTTTGCCACTGTTATTGTCATTATTAAAGCAAGATTCCTTAGGACAAGCTATATGGTCAAATGAGGTAAGGTACACAGAAAAAAAATTGTTATGAAATGCAAATAACTTCAACATACCTATGTTGCAATGTGCATATGAAATTCTTGGAAATGACAGAAGAGGGAAAGACCAATATGAGCATGTGTTATTGTCATGCAACTTTAAAACAGAAGCAAAAGAGGTGAAAAAGCATGGCCACCTATATCAGGTCCTTCACATATCAACAAAACCACACATAATTAGGCTTAATCTTCATATATCTATGTCCACATTTTATAGCAAAAGGAAAAGACTGAGAGCATATTTGTTACTTCCTGTCTATGATACCACATGAATACCAGCAGCAGGTTATCTCTAAATCTCTCCAGGAGTACTTCCTCCTTTTGAGGGATCCAAATCTGAAATTCCTAATTAAAAAACAAACAAAAAAAAATTTTTAAGCCAGACTGATAAGTCTGTAGTTTATGTAGATTAAGTAGATTCAGTCCAGACACTTCTCTTGTGGTCTTTGAAAATCCAATTCCACATTCTTTATCTTCACTCATATTTCAATGCTTTTAGCTGGAAAGAAGCCCATGATCCTCCCTGCTCAATTTAAAGGTAATCTACTGACACTTTGGAAGGAAAAAGATTTATCTGTTGCCTTCCACAAAGCCACAAATCCGTGATGTGTTTGTTCCATCAACAGGGCTTTTCTTTAAGCTTTCATAAAGGCCAAGGAAGATAAAGAGGAATGGTTTAAGAGAAACAGCCTGATGGAATGGACAGTGCTGGATGCAAAGTCAGGAAGATCTGGGTTCAAATGTTACGACAGACACTAAATGTGAGACTCTGGCCAATTTACCTAATCTCTCTGGGCTTCAGTTTCCTCATCTCTAAAATGTGTATAATAATAGCATCTTAGCGGCTCCATGGTCCTAGGATACAGAGTGACTAGGGTTCAACAGCTTGATAAAATTACTGGGAGTTGAAAAGGAAAGGATCCACATCTCTTTGAGGATAAATGATTTAGCCCTAGGGCTGTTTTTATTGTTTGTCCTTCCTTCTAGAAGAGTACCAAAACATCAGGAAGGTGATGCCATGACTTGCAAGTGAATTGGATTTAAGTGAGGGAGGGCTGTGCAAAGTCACCAGCCTCACTTTCTCCTCCAGAGCATTTCAGTCCAGTGGTAAGATATAGATAGGATGACTGGCAATGGCCCCTAAGCCCTAGGGCATTATAGAGTTGGAAAATCCACCAAAAAGGGGAGTGAGATTTTATCCTTGTCTATATGCTACTGTGAGTCCTTTGTATTTCTTTGAATTGTCTGTGGGGAAAAATAAGTGCTTTCCCATAACTATTGTGCATTGTTACCTTTAATGCTTATACAGGAACTAAGACCCTTTCACCATATCAGTAAACACAGACATCAATCATATTCTGAAGTTCTGAAAGACAACTAATGGTGGGGACAAAGCAAGCCAAAGAGATATGATTTTGGGATAGTTCCTCTCTCTAAAACTGAACTCAGACTGTGTAAATCCAGAGCTTGATGTTCTATGCTAAAGTCAATGGAGAAAAGACAAGAGAAAAGGGATGTTATATTTATATTTCCACTCAGAGTAATAAGGTCCTTTTCCTAGCTGCTTCCAATTCACTCCCCAAAAGGTTCCAGATTCTAGATCTCCAGCAACTGAAGACCTCTCTCACCATATGTTTATCTTCTTACTTCACTGATCAGCTCAATTATCATGGTTTATTCTAAATGTAGGGTGCTCTATTTGGTCCTTGGCTTCCAAAGACAATGGAAGTGGTGGGAGTATTATAGTTTCTTCCTCTACCACAGACACAGCTATAATTGCCTAAGTGACCTTTCACTGTATCTTCTCATTATTAATAAAGGTAGAAAAATAAATTTGACTCAAAGACCAAATTTCTAGCAAGGAAAAGTGTATTGTATTTTAGTAAAAAAAAAAATGCACATATACTCTTCCCATATTTGGCCGCAACAAAAACCTGCATTTTGTACAAAACCGCCAATTACTGCATCTTAAATTACAGCATTTTTTACCCCCCAGAGTCTTTACAACCACATAGCCCTACTAGTTACAATTTAAGAACTTGACTCATTTAAGTTAAGTATCCCCTGGGCATGTACCTTTCTAATGAAATACAACTGCAGAGATAATAGGGTTTGATACTAAGATTACTAATCACTAAGAATGGTTTGGTTTTTAATGAAATAGATATTGATCTGCTAAATGATAATCAATTGATAAGCATTTACTAAGTGTTCGGGGCAGCTAGGTGGTACAATGACCTGGAATCAGGAAGATTCATCTTCCTGAGTTCAGGTTTGGCCTCGGACACTTATTTGCTGTGTGACCTTGAGCAAGTCATTTAATCCTGTTTGCCTCAGTTTCCTCATCTGTAAAATGAGCTGGAGAAGGAAATGGCAGACCACTCCAATATCTTTGCCAAGGAAACCCCAAATGGGGCCATGAAGAGTCAGACATGACTGCACAATAACAGAAGTGTAACCAATATGCCAGACATTCTGCTGGCTACTAGACATGTAGATATTGATATACCTATATTTATATCTATATCTATATATCTATATTTATGTATACATATATATATGTATCAAGAATTAAATATATTCATAAGAAATCTACACTATAAGGTGAAAGGGGGTTGGGAATAAAAACACAGGGGTGTGTGTATGTGTGTGTATGTGTGTGTGTGTGTGTGTATATACACACACTATATGTGTTACGTATATATAGAAAAGCACAAAAAATTTTAATACAAAGTAATTAGGAAGAGAAGGGGCAGCTAGGTGGTACAATGAATAGAGTGCCAGGCCTGGAGTCAGAAAGACCTGGGTTCAAATACAGTCTCAGATACTTAATAGCTGTGTGACCCTGGGCAAGTCACTTAACCCAATCTCCTCATCTGCAAAATGAGATGGAGAAGGAAATGGCAAACTACTCTAGTATCCTTGCCAAGAAAACCCCAAATGGGGTCACAAAGAATCAGACAAGACTGAGAACAACTAAACAACAGTTAGGAAGAGAGAGGAGGCTCTAGCAGTCAAAGGGATCAGGAAAGGCTTTATGTAGAAGTGGTGTCTGAGCTGTGTCTTCAAAGAAGAGATGGTCTCTGTGAAGCAAAAGCGAGGAAGGATTGTATTCCAGCCATGAGGAAGAACCAATAGGAAGGAAAAGAGTTGGAAGGAGTGTCAGAGAACAAAGAAAAGGGCAGCTTTGCTATACTGCAGGGTAGACAAGCAGTAGTAATATACAACGCAGCTGGTAGAGATAGGCTGGGGTCAGGAGATTTAAAAGCTAAACAGAAGAGTTTATATTTTATCCTAGAGACAATAGGCAGCCACTGGTCTTTGTTCAGGAGGGTCAGACCTGTACTTGTAGAAAATCAATTTGCAGCAATCTAGAGGAGGGAACAAAGAAGCTTGAGGCAAAGAGACCAATAATCTAGGTGACAGGTGAGGAAGACCCGAAACTAGGGAGCAGTAATAAGAAAGAAGACATCAGATTCTAGGAATGTGGTGGAGGTAGAAATGGCAAGATCTGACAACTAATGGGATACATGGAATGAAAGAGTAAAGGAGTCAAGGATATCACCAAGATTATATGAATTGGGCAGACTGGAAGAATTTCCACCTAAATAGGGAATTTGGGAAGAAAGAAAGGTTTGGAGATAATGAGTAGTTTGGGTTGTGATGAGTTTGTGATGTCTCTAGCTCATTCAATTTGAAATCTCCAGTAGGCAACAACTGAAGCACACTATACTTTCACCTTCTAAATATCAGCCCAAAATCCTTGGACAAGGTCAAGTCAACTTTTCTCAAAGGAAAGGGGTTAGGAAAATGGAGAATCAACCAAAATAGAAGTCGGATCCCTGGTTAAGGCAACATTCAAAATATCAATAAAAACCCAAGATGTAATCTGTATTACAAGGTAAACAAAGGTGAATGTGATCCTCCCCAGCTAACTATTCTGTCTTCCCAGCTACTCTCCATTCAGTGCAGTTAATTCACCTCTGGGACAGAAATCAATAACCAAAATAAGTACTTGGGGCTATTAATCTAGGCTGAGTAACATCTAGCAGCTGCTGTCGATCACAGAGACAAGGGTGGCAAGATTACATCCTGTTGCATATATTCTAATGCTCTCCAGCACATCTGACATTATTTTAGTTAGCTCTCAGTGAAATTCTCCAGTCCTGCCCTCCAAATCCTCCTTATGATTGTTTTCCTAGGTGGCCCAGTAGGTCTAGATCTAGTACTGGCCCTGAAGTCAGGAAGACCGGAATTTAAATCCAGCTGCAGACACTATCTGTGTGAATCTGGGAAGGCCACTTAACCTCTCCCTTGCCTCAGTTTCTGTCAAATGGGGATAACAACACCTATCTCCCAGGATTGTTGTGAGGATCAAATGAGATGTCTGTAAAGCCCTAGAAATGCCAGTTATTGTTAGTGATGTCTCCTAAGTTATTTCTACCCTCTAGGAATGAAGTTTCTAAAAAATGTGTGTTAAAGAATAGGTCCTATTTGCTACTAAAGGAATATGCTAATATATCTAATAGACTGTGTGACTTAAAGCCAAGGGACTGCTTTTTTATTTTTATTTCCCAAAACAAGACCCACTAAGGCCGCAATTTTCTCTTCCAGACTGATACCAGAAACAGCAACAACATGGAAAAGTTAAATTTGACAGCCTTATGGGGGAAACGGAAAAAACAAGCATAGACACATGTATATTTTCCTTTACGCAATTAATATGTCCTCAAATGTGGAATGGGAATTTATTTTTTGTAACTCATAGGAAGTACTTAAAATTCACAGAAGGTGTACCTATTTAAAAAGCAATCTTATGGAGAATCCTTTTAAAAAAGCAAATACTCACCACCTCCCAATTTATCATTTGCTATAAATTTCAGTTTTCTTCGATGATATTACCTTTGCTTAAGGCAAAATACAGCTGCATTACAGTGACTCTTCTCCTCACTGAGGGTGTTATGGGGAGTTATTTAGGCATGACCATTCACCATTCAGTGGCATTCACAAGCTTGATGCATGCTGTATCACGGGAAAAGCACACCTGGGGAACATAATTCCTTTGAAACAAGACTTCTGAAACTATTAACTGACTGCAGCAACGGGACAACAATCAGTTCACCTCACTAAGCATTAAATGCCTACTGTGTGCCCAGCTCTGGAATGTGCAGTCATCGGAATGAATAGCCCTCTCTCCAGATCGCTTTCTTTCTGCCCTTCTGTCAGGAAACTATTACTCCAAATCTCATTATTTTAAATGAACCCTACAGATTATGGTTAACATCTGGACCAGTCTTGAAATACAGCTTTGTTTCTTCAATAACATATAGACGTTACAGCTCATCTTCATAGTGTGCTGCTGCTGTTTTTTCAAGAAGGCAAGCTTCCCATTCCTTTTCTTCCTCCAGCTTTTTCATAGTGCATAAAAATGACCACAGTGTATGCTGTTTTTACAGCTGTCCTACCTACCTCCAAAATGGACTGCCTTCTGTGTGGAGGAAAAAGCAATGAAGGGGACACCAGCCAAGAGCAAATGCCATGACACTGTGGACAAGCAGGGCCATGATTGCAGGTAAATAAAATAATCAGCCACTTGGAGCAAAAAACCATTAAGGGGAACAGAATGAGGGCAAACCTTTTTCATTATTACCTTTGATAAGTGTGTGTTTCTTTAGGACACAAAATTCTACTCTCCATAACACATAGCACATAGTTAGCCTGTGAGGTCAAACTGTATTCTTATCCCACATCTCAGGCACTACTAGCTATGTGATCAGAGGCAAATCAGAATGTTTTTATCTGTGAAAAGGGAACAATCACACTTATGCTACCAACCTCACAGGGTTGTTGGGAAGAAAGCATTAGGTACAACTTAAAAGTACTATATGAATGAGAGTAAGGCAGTATAGTCCAGTGGACAGAGTGCTGGCCTTGAAGCTACAAAGACCTGGGTTCAAGTCCTACTGTTACCCTTGGTAAGTCATTAACCCTCTCAGGGTTCTAAGCAAATCTCAGACTACAAGGCGCCAAGAAGGGGGTCAACATGCCCTGAGGGAGTGTCCCTACTTGGGAGTTCCATATACCACTGAAATCACAGCTCCAGTCCCTATTTCTATAAAAGACACAGAGATTACAATTTTCAACCTTTGCTTAGAGCAGATATAGATGGCTTTTCCAAGATCTGGGTAGCAGGAAAAGAAACTTCTCTTTTCTTCATTCTCTTCGCCAAAGAAGCCAGAAAAGGAAATGTGGCAATCCTAGAAAAACAGATGAACTCACAACTTCCCATTTCTTTTTCCCCTCTCTCCCAGGGCTGCACATCTATATCACTGCATTGTCCCTTATCTGAACCACAGAATCTGCCTCAATTACGGTGACAGGAACATCATTTTTGTTCCCTGCAGCAACCAGGCATGTGGATTAAATGATCAGTTTTTATGTGCATTTTGATAAAAAGTGAATGAAGAAAATCTTTCTTCTATCACCATTTCCCCTCATTTATTTTCTCATCCTCTCCCCCTCACTGAAAAAGACCAATATAAAGGCTGCACGCGCTCATACCACAAGCAACGAAATTACTGGATTCTTAGAAAATTCCAAATGCACCGACTTCACGACAAGGGTTCAGACAGCCATGTTTGGACAACATAGCTAACCTCTGTGTGCCTGAGTTTCCTCATCTCTAAAATGAAGTGTTTGGACCAGATGACTTTTGACCCTTCCAACTCTAAATCTATGATGCTATAATCTATTGTCGAAGTCACGTGATGAACAGGGTGATTTTAAACCAAAGAAATAAAACTATGATGGCTAAGGAACTAATCCGTGCTTTCTGGCTTGTCTCTTGTTTGAAGGAAAGTTAGAGGTTAAGATCCCTAAATTAGTCAATTCCTCAAATCCTGGAAACAGGATGACAAATGCCAACATTACAACCAGTTAAGGCAGAGATAGAGATGCGAATAAAACCTAAGCCAGATGCTTTTCCTCCCAAATCTCTGGAAACTGTGCCAGATCAAGTGGGACTGACAACATTTAAAAGCATCATCATCTACCAGAGGCTATCAGCATCACATAGAAAAAAAAGGGGGGCAGGCTGTTAAAGAACCAAGTAAATACACATAGAACCTACTATGTACCCACAGGAAAAAAAAGTCAAAGATATATCCTTAGAAGAGAAAATACAATGCTTTCTGAAATCCAAGGAAACAGGTTGCATCAACAGGAAGAACCTCAAAAATAACTCCCTATCTATCCCTTACAGATACACAAGGTCATTGTGAAGCCCATATCCCACATCCCACAAAACTAAGCTTAATGAGAAAGCCACAAACAAAACTAGAAGCTCAATCTTTAGTATTTAGGATACTAGGGCAGCTCATTTAAACCTCCGCAAGCTCAGGATCTGCCGATGAAAGCAAGACAGCTGAAAGGGGTGATGAATATTAAATTCAGGCTTGTATTACTTTAGCACGAGTATTTTTCCAATTTAGATTCTTTATATTCCATGAACTTTTGACGTGCTCTCAGTTAGGTAAGCTGACAAGCTGTCAGGGGAGTTAAAAAAAAAAATGGTAGCCATGTCAGCTCTCTGTTCTGCAACAGCCGTGCTCCTACAAGCCTAGAAGGAAATGCTGTTTAAGAGTTTTGAAACTTTTCAGCTCCAAAAATGAAAACTTCTGTTAACCATCTTGAGCAGTAGAGGATGCTAAATTTACCACTTTCACATAAAAAGAGCTGTTTGCCAGTTTTCATAAACAAGTAAAAAAGGACATCGACTATGGAGTATATTGTCAGATTAATTCTTTACAATGAGCAAACATAACATGTATACATTTGAAAACAGAGAAAGAGAAAGAACTGGGAAGTGAGAAAATGAGAGAGACGGAGGATGGAAGGAGACAGAAGAGAATCAGAGTTCCCTCTGAAGAAAACTGTCATTAATCCAGATGTGATTTGGTATATTATCTGGTACGGGTAGCTAGGTGACATGGTGGATAGAGTGCCCAGCCTAGAAGTCAGAAAGACTCATCCTTCTGATTTCAAATCACTTTACTAGCTGTGTGACCCTAGGCAAGTCACTTAATCCTGTTTGCCTTAGTTTCCTCATCTGTAAAATGAGCTGGAGGAAGAAATGGCAAACCATTCCAGTACCTTTGGCCAAAAAAACCCCAAATGGGGTCATAAAGAGTCGGACATGACTAAACTACTGCAATACTGGTACAGGGGAATAGAAGTAGAAGTCATCATAAAGGTCACCGTTATGTTTCCATAAAGGGTAGAATAGAAGTAGGTGGAACATTAACATACATGTATACAAATAAAAGATCTGGGTTCTATTCATTCTTTGCTATCTGTGTGGCCCTACCACCTCTTTGGGCCTTTGTCTTGTCATCTAAATAATAATGGCTTACATATGCATAGAACTTTGTAAGAGTTTTCTCATAAGCTGATATTTCATGCAACACAATGAGGTGGGCACAGAAGGAAAATAAAGACAATGCCTCCCAAGTATCCAATTTGATGACAGGTATGTAAGCATTTTAGAAAGATTAAGGCCCTATTACAATCATAAGGTGATCTTATTAAAGTCATAAGAAAAATGAATTATAAACATTTCAAGTCAAACAGTAATGAAGAGGAGGTTTCAGAGGGATCAAAACTCAGACCACATTAGTAAGCTATGTCAAAACTTTCCAAATTCAAGATTTTTCAGACTTTCTTAATATGGGTTTCATGTTCCCACGAAGGAAGCTATACTTTGCTTTCCAGGAGACATCTGGCAAAGGACACCCAGCTGATTTGAAAATTAACATTTAAACTGTAACACAGTGTTGTTAATGCTCCATTGTATTGCCATCCTGTTGATTCCCAAGTATAGACAGCTTTATCCTGTTGTATGGTGTTAATATGTGATAAGGTTAAATCTTATCTTGGTAACACTGTTAGGTGCTAGATTACTCTAAAGTGAAGGGTGTTTTGTAGGCATTATTAAAAATAAAACATCCCAAAAAGCAAGCAATAATAATAAACAAATAAGCACATCAAATAGCTAAAAACTACATGCCCATTATTTTCCTTCCCTTACCATTTACAGAAAGGGGAAATATTGACTTATTGTTATTCTTTGGAAGTAGTATATAAATGTAAGGAACACATTGTATGTGTAGAATTCTATCCCATCTGATCATGTGATTAAACAGAGCCACTATTACTAGAACACAGGAAGGATTTGTAATTTAGAGGGATCTGTGATTTCAGCTTAGAGAACACTCCCTCCAATAATGCAGATTGGCGTTTTCATATCTGACCCGACTGATCTACAACCATCAATGACTTAATAAATTAAGCCCTAATGAGTTGTCTAAACCACACTGAAGTTAGCAGACTAAGCTGAAGTTACATAGGGTCAGAAGTGGATTTGAACTCTGGTTTTTCAAATCTTCAGACCAACATTCTATCTACTCCCTCCTTAAGGCAAGTTGCTTCTAAAGGTGGGTATTATTATCCTCATATTCTAGGTGAGGAAAATGAGGCTCAGAAAATTTAAGTGACTTGATAGCAAGTAGCAAACACAGCCTGAAACACCAAGTCCTTTTCACATACACCATATCCTACCTGGGCTCTATTAGAAGCATGATACAGTTTTAGGGAAATGTTAGCCAAAGTCCCAAATTAAGTCAGCACAGCAAAAAAGCAAAAAAGCAAAAAAAAAAAAAAAAAAAAAGGTTAAAGATTTTTTTGTTTTTTTTAATCAAATATCTTGATATTTGAGATTTTATTTTAATTCTCTTTTTTTAAACTTATCAGCTGTGATGAACCCTTAAAAATGAAGATCGGATATATTCTAAATAGGTAAAAATGACTTAAGCTAAACCTGCATATGTTCTACCTACCTTTTATTCCAAATGTTTCTGGAAATGTAATTAAGACTCCTTTTACTTAAAAAAAATTCAAATGCCTAAATACATTTTAAGTACGCCAAAACACCAAGAAATTACAAAACCCAATACCAGAATAATTCATGTGCTACATCCCTAATTGCTTCTGTAGTTAGAAAATTACTATTCTCATAAGACAACCCAGACAATTTCCAAAAAAATTATTCCCTTCTGGTTTAATCTAGGATAATAAAAATACAACTCAAACCTAAGTCATTTTTGCTAAGACCAAAAAAAAAAAAACCCAACCAGATTATTACAAATAATTAATTTGGATTGCAAATGAAGAAAGATTTCTCCTTTCAAGGGGTACCCTAATAAGGGTTTCTTCTCCCTCCCCACAATAGCTGGCAACACACACACACACACACACACACACACACACACACACACACACACACATACACATTTTCATTTTCACAGCTGCTTCTGTAGAAGTAGGAGGAAGGACAGCCTTCTTCCCCTGTGTTTAAATAGGACCAGTGGTTGGCTAGTCTTTGTCTGATATACTACTATGAATGGCAGCCAGAAAGCAAATGGGAAGGGAGGGGTGGGAAGGAGGAGTTTGTTTTTGCTTTCAGAGGCTATCATTTTTCAGGTGGAAAATAAGAATATCATGCCACAGTGACATTTTGCCTTGTGTCACAATGATTAATAGTCCTAATTTTTTCCAATTAGGGGAATAAATGTGACCAGTCAGTGAAATCTGACCAGTCTTGCACAGTATGGACAGCCAGTGCTCTAAACTGAATGGGAAATGAGATCTTAGATGATGTTTTGCCTTTCTGTATGTCTTAGAGTTTCATTATATTTCTATTCATGAGTTCTTTGGGCTAGAAAGGCAAAGGGATGTTTAAAATAATTAAGGAACTCTCTTTCCAAAACATATCTTCTTCGAGTTTTTCTTATATAGTTCAAAATTATACCTGATAGTCTACAAATAAGATGTTAACAACCTTGGCAAATTTAGTAGTAGCAGGGACAAGTCTGTTCAGGAGGGAATCTTTTTAATACAGCAAAGCAAAACCAAAGAGAGCAGCTTTATGGAAGCCTAAGCAGTTCAAGATTAAAAAAAAAAAAACCCAACCAGATAAAATTGCTAAATCAGCAATTTTTTTTTCCAGTTCTTTGCATGAAAGGCTACTAGCCCATGGAATAAGCAATATCATACAGAAATTATCTTTATCTACCTGCACACAAACCAGTATCATTAGGGAGACAAAACACTTTCAGAGAGAAAGCACAATTAAAGGTTAAGAATAATTTATAAATTAGTTTCATAAACATTTCTCCTCCTACCAGAAGAGCAATGGGCCAAGATGCTTAACTTTGCTGGGCCTCAGTTTCCCCATCAGTACAATAATGGGGTTGAACTAGATTGCCCCTAAAAGTCCCTTCCAGCATTAAATCAATGATCCTAGGTTCAAATAAAAAACATGTCCAGAACTTATTTTTAGATAAAACATAGCTGCCTACCTTCCCTGGGCCTAAGACAAAAGCCCAATTCATTAGGTAAACCATAGGACCTATCAGATGAATTGGAGAACTGTTAAACAATCGTTATTTGAGATGCATAGAGGAAGGAAATCAGGAAGGGCTAAAGGCATTCATTGAGGCACTCAATTAAAAAGTAGTTAGGAACCTAAGAGATGAGGAGAGGAAAGAAAAAAAGAACATTCCAGACATCGATTTTGCTGAGGCCACTGGTCGCTCCGTGGCTAAAGCACCAGATCTGGAGTTAGGAAGACATGAGTTCAAATCTGACCTCAGACATTTGTTAGCCGTGTGACCCTGTGTGACCCAAGTCTGTTTGCCTCAGTTTCCTTAACGAAAAATGGGAATAATAACAGCACCCAGGGTGGTTGTGAGGACCAAATGAGATAATAGAAAATACTATAGAAATGCTTGTTCCCTTCCCTTCCCTATATGAGCAAACACACAGAGTTATGCTTGGTGAGCAGTGAACAATTCAATTTGGCTTGTGTACAATGCATAGAAGGCTGGGTTAATGGGGCCAAAAAGGTAAGACAGCACTAGCCTGTGGAGGATAAACTAAAAATATGAAATAAATATAAACTCTTTTTTTTTTATCTGACTTCATTACCTGATCCCTTCATTCCTTTCAAGGCTTTTTAGACTTTGGTCTCCTCCATACATACTATCCATGTTCCAAACTAAAGTGCTTAGCATAGTGCCTGGCACATAGTAGGCGCTTAATAAATGCTTACTTCCTTCCTCCCCCCACCATCCTAAAAACTGAAGTGTTGGCAGTCATTTTAAAGACTTGATTGGTTGTGTCATAGAACACACATACTATCCACGTTCCAACAACACTGGCCTACTCCAACACTAGTTGTTCCCCGTGCCTGGAATGATCTATATATTCACCTTCATCTTGGAGTTTCTCTGACTTCCTTCAAGACTCAGATCAAATGAAATGCTCCTGCCTTCAGGATACATAAATTCTCTTGGGGGGAATAAAACATGTAGATAAGCGAGTAAATACAATATAATTTCAGGAGGGACAGAGCATCAACAACTAAGGTGACCAAGAAAGGCTTCACAAGAGATGTGGATACTTCAGGAAGGCTTTCCAGGTTTTCCATAGCTGTTAATGTCTTTTCTTCTCAAAATTGTGTACATACACGCAGATGTCTATATGATATATTCTATCTCCCAAGGTTACATGTTGTTCCCCCTGCCCCGTTAAAGCCTGGGACTGTTTTTGCCGCCCACCCCCACCTTTTTTTATTATCCTCAGCATTGTGGCCTGGCATAGAGTCAGCACTTAATAGATGCTTTTTAAAATGAGGATCTCGAATGTCAGGCTTGGGAGTTTGAACTTTACTCAGGAGACAATATGAAGGCACTGAAATTTTTAGAGCAAAGAAGGGATGTGACAAACCAATGACATAAGATAAGTGATTCTGGCAGCAGTATGAAAGATAGATTTGTGAATAAAAAGTGGAGATGATTAAATAGAACCTATTAAGAGGCTTATTGCAACGATACAAGGAAGTAGTGAAGAGCCCCAATCCTAGGCTCCTGGCAACGGGGATGTCTGTGACTGAACACAAGAAGTGATTGATAGTAGAGACAAAGGTAAAGTTGTGATTGTGAGAGGCTCACTAATGTTGCCTCCAACAGAAATCAGAAGGAGTGAAGGGTTCCAAGGGAAAGCTGCATGGGACCATGGAGACCCACTGGAAGAACCAAAGTGACTTCTCTAAGTTCATAGAGCTAGTCATATGTAGAGCTTGAAATAAAAGCAGATCACTTCCAGGATCTCATGAACCCTGCTGCAGAGACTTTTCAGAAGTAGCACAGAATCAGAATAAAACTCAAGGGCTCATTTGGTTTTGTTCTGTAGGGACAAACCACTACATCATATTGCTACAAATTGTAAATGCGACATGGGATTGAAGGACCTATGACCTCCCATCTTCACTTCATTTCAGCCACTCATACCACTGGTTTGGTCACATCTTCTATCTCACCATTGCTTGCAACTAGACCGCCCCCACCATGGGACTCCAAGACACTGAATTTCCCCATCTCTTAGCAGTCCTTCCGGCTCTCCTGTTCCCTTACTCCTCCCAATCTTGTTATTTTAATTCAATTCTTCAAGAAGTATTTATTTATGAAGCTTCCACTAAGCAAATGCAAGGCACTGTGCTAAGTTCTAGGGATAGAAAAACCCAAAAATGAAATGCTCTTGCCTTCAGGAAATTTACATTCTCTTGGGGGAATAAGCCATGTAGATAAGCAAGTAAATACAACATAATTTCAGGAGGGACAGGGCATTAACAACTAAGGTGAACAAGAAAGGCTTCATAGGGGATGGTACATGAGCTGAGGAGCCTTAAAGGCAACTAGTTCTAAAATGCAAAGGTGGACAGGGAGTATATTCTAAGCAGAAGGGACTGCCTGCCCAAAAGCACAAAGGCTGGGGATAGAACGCCAAATTCAGGGAACAGGAGGTAGGTCACCACAGTTGTAACACAGAGGGGACAAAGGGAAATAACGTGAAGTAAGTCTGACCAGGTACACTGGAATCGTATTGTAAAAGGTTTTAAATGCTCAAAAGAGAAATCCAGAGATTGTTTTCCTAGAGCAATAGGGAGCCACTCAAGATTCCTATGCAGGAGAGTGACATGGTCAGAACTGTGTGTGCTTTAGCATTTGGCAGCTATATAGGAAACAGATGGGAGAGGTGAGAAAATGGAATTAGGGAGTCCATTTAGGATTCTAATGCAATAATCAGGTGAAAGACGACAACGTTCTGAACTAGAGCGGTGGTCATGCGAACAAAGTTAGGAAAGGATGCAAGAGAAGTTATAGAGATAAAATCAAGACTTGGCAAGTGACTAGATTTGGAGGATGGAGAAGAAGAGTGAAGAACTGAAGATGACTCCAAGATTATGAACTTGGGTGACTCAAAGGATGATGGCAAACTTCAACAGAAACTGGGAATTCTGAAGGAGAGATAGGCTGAGTTGGGATGAGAAGGGGATGACTGGCTAAGATTTTGGAAAGGTTGAGTTTGAAATAGCTACTGGTCACATGGTTGGAGATATCCAGATGCTGGTGATGTGGGAGTGGATCTCAGGAGAAAGAATAGAGCTAAATATTTATAAGTCAAGACATAGAAATGACTGTTGAACCCACATCTGCATCATCAATTCCTCCATATTTTACCAGTCCATCAGCCCAGCTCTGTCCTCATTTTTCTCCTTACTCAGTTTTATCATAGTGGTCCATTATTTCAACAATGGTTTTTTCCTCCACTTAAGAAGCCTCTCTTCACTCTTTGCTATTCCCATCTTATCAATCCTCCATCCAAGCAAACTCCTCTATCAGTCCTTTTTTATTAGTCTAAATAAATTCAATAAGCTTTTACTGAGGGGCTTGAGCAACAGAAATTCAATAGCTGCTGCCCTCAAGAAGTTTCCAATCTTGTGGAAGTTACAAATAAACATATATACAAATAAACAAATACAGGGTCATTGGAGGGGAAGGAGGAAGGGAGTAGGCTGAATGAAGAAGGCAGTACCAGAGCTCAAGCCTTGAAAGAAAGGAAACATTTGGAGAAATGGAGATGAAGAGGGAGTATATTCCAGGCATCTATGAAGATATGGAGGTAGTCAATGAGCAGTCCAGTTTAAATAGAATTTAGAGCATATAAAAGGAGCACCATGAAATAAGGATAGAAAACAGGCTATGGACAGATTTTGGAGGGTGTCAAGTATAGGACTGAGGAACTGGTATGTTGCTACCAAAGTGGCATTCAGTAGTTTCCTCTTTTGAATCTGCCTTCTATCTCTGGACATTCCTTATGCTAAATAGCTGATCTGGACTTAGGTGGAGAAGGGTGAAGAGAGAGAAAGATTAGGTTTCTCTGAGCATCAACTAATGTTCTGTACATACTTTAGCAGGATCTATTGATTGGTTATGGGCAACCAGTAGCTTCACTACCTTTTAAGGAAGGAAGGAAGGAAGGGAGGGAGGGAGGAAGGAAGGAAAAGAAGAGAAAGAAAGAAAGAAAGAAAAGCACTTCCCCTAGCCAACTCTTGGTTCTCTATAAATATTTAGTAGCCACTTATATTCATCCCTCTAAGAATTTTTTTAAAAAGAATAACAAAACTGCACCCATTTTATTGCCTTTGCCTAGTCTTAGAAAACATTAAAAAAAAGGCAAAGTATTGTACATTAATCATAAGATCAGCCAAGGCTGGGGTGGAAATCCTTCCAGGAAGGAAGAGAAAAAAGAAAAACATCTTCCAGCTATTTAAATTGCAGCTGAACTCAGGTGTTTCTATTGTACTTGAAGACTAGTCATTCATTACAGCTGTCTACCTCAACCAGAGTGGAGAGAATCTCCAACCCCTCAAAAAAAATTCTATTCTTTTGCAGGAGGATGCTGAGTTGGCCAGGATATGAGACACTCCATCAGAGAACTATTTCCTCAGGCACACATCTAAACTGTAGAGTCTTAGTAAGCCACATCACCATCATCATCTCAGGTCAAAATCTCCACTTTAAAGTTCTGCAAAAAAAATACACCTGCCTTGTCCTGAACACCAAACTAATTTCTCTGAAACAAGCAAACATGTCATATAATACCTTAAGAAAAAAACAGGAAGGCACGTTATGTTTCTTGGAGTCCAGCATAGTGCCAAACACACATTTCAGTAACTTTGTGTTGATTATTTCAAGTTCCCAGTGGATGTTGTGTGTCATGCTGGTGTTTAACCATTGGAAGGACTGAACTAAGATAAAGAACATAATTTTTCTCTCCTGCCTCTCTCCCAAGGACAGACCTGTTCCCCAAGACCAGAACCCTCTTACTTCCTTACTTTCAGCTTCTTCAAGGCCCAATTCAAACGTCACCTGATTTGTAGCATTTACCCATTATCAAGGTGTAAATGCTCATACTGAAAATTTAACAATCATGGTTCAAGTTGACTCTAGCACGCCCCTGCCTTCTTTCCTTTCCAAAGTCTTCTCCCGGCCACGAGTTCTCAGATCTCATTATATTTTTGCATTCTTCTTATTTGCTTATATTTTATTTTGTGTTCTACCTATCTCTGTAGTTAGCTTACCCCAACTAGATCTTAAGCTCCTTGAAGGCAGGAATTGGGTTTTATTCATCTTTATTTCCACCCACCTCACCTCCCCCAGCATCAAACAGAATTGTGCAGTACATAAGTGTATACATAATAAATGTGTGTTAGATGAATGAACTCAGTACTCTACTCAAAAATGCAAAGTTCCTCAATACCAGATCAGTTACATTCTAGGTGTTTCATGACACCGTCACATCTCCAGTGTTTGTTGTTGCTCATTCGTATCCTACTCTTCATAAACCCATTTTGGGGTTTTCTTGGCAAGATACTGGAGTGGTTTCTTTGCCATTTCTTCCTCCAGATTATTTTATAGTTGAGGAAAATGAAGCAAATAGGATTAAGTGACTTGCTCAGGGTCACACAGTCTGAAAGTATCTAAGGCCAGATTTAAACTCAGGAAGATGAGTCTTCCTGATTCCAGGCTGAGGGCTCTATCCACTTTGCCACCTAGTCACCCCCATGTCTCCAGGAGGAATAGCAATGTGACCTAGCAGGTGGATTTTCACCTTCACTGGCAGCCAGGACACGAGCAGTAGTCATATGAAAAGATATCTAGAACCTTGCTAGAACTCTCATTATAATTTTGTTGCAAGCAGCAGCAGGTGGAAAAAAAAGAACAAGGAAGCACTTCAAATACTTGGCTTGTTTGCTGGTTCTGTAGGGCACAAGGAGATATGCATGGAAGACGTGAAAAGAACAGATCAGCAGGGTAATTCTTCAGGAAAACGTACATGCAGTAAAACCATTAAAAAAAAAAAAACAACTTTGGATCACTGACAAGTGTGTGGCCAAGGCTGTGGGGAGTGGGGAGGGAGATGGATGTAAAACAGACAATGGAATTAAGATTATAAACAGCAGCTTACATTAAAACTCTAGTGCTTACTTAACAAGCTCCCAAGGGCAAGGAATCTATTCATTTAACTCTTTTGTCAGACTGGACAATCCCTAAAAAGTGAGGTTATTTCATTTAAGCCCTCATAACAGCAAACCAGAATCTGGTCAAACTGTCTTATTTGAGCTAAGCATCATCACAACTTCTCCAAAATATTCCTGGGATATAAACTCTTGTCTTAAGGGGGAGGAGGGGAAGGATGTGTGGAGGGGCTGAGGTGGAGAATTTACAATATGATAGAATGTGCACACTCATTCGGAAAGCTGAAACTCCTGAGTGCTTCATAAATGGTGTTGAATTTTTATTAAATGTGAATTTGTTTCATAGCTTTAGAGAAGAGATGAATATTCTTTTTTTTTTTTCCCACAATGTGAACCTAAAGAGGCAGTGTGAATACTTGGGCCCAAAGTGGCTATAACAATGGCTGAGAGAGGGTGTTATGAGGTAACAGTATCACATGCAAGCAAACTATTTTGGAGAGGAAAATTGGTTTAAATTTATAACCCTGAAAGAGGGAACTTTATAGAGTTGAATGACAAACTGAAGTCAGCTGCTCCAGATACAACTCATCCCAGTCAACCCTTTCATCCAAAGGAAATACCCTATACCTCTACAGTTGATAGCTCAATTTTTACACACTTTACTTACCAAAATAAAAAAAAAATTCAGCAGTGCTAAGTCATCTTTGATAGGATGTGAAATGCAGCATACTATACTACATGTAATACAAAGAGCACTGAATTTGGAGTCTGGGGTGCTAGGTTCAAAAGCCAGCTCTATCCTTACTAGTTATTATGAGGATGGGCCATTCATTTAACTGTGCCTCAGTTTCTTCCTATGTTAAATGAGGACAATACTTGCACCACCCACCTTATGGGAGTTATAGGATCTAAGAAGTTAGGTGGCACAGAAGCTAAAGGGATGGACCTAGAATTAATAAGACCTGAGTTTAAATCCTGTTTCAGACACTAGGTATGTAACACTGGGCAAGTCATTTACCATCTTTCAGTTTCCCCATCTGTAAAATGAAGGTGATGATAATAATGACCAACTCACCAGGTCTTTGTGAAGACCAAATGAGCTAACATATGACAAGTACCAGACAAATGCTAGCTATTATTAATAATATCACAGATTCTGAGCTGAAAAGGACCTTAAAACTCAGTGGCCTCATCTCATCAATGCCCTGAGAGTCTGTGACTTACCTAAGGCCACACAGGAAAGAAGTAGCAGAGCCCATATTAAAAACCCCATCCTCTCAGACTCCAAAATATAGCATGCTTTCTATCGTATCATGCATATAAGGAAAGTGCTTTACAAGCATTAAAGTGCTGAATAAATGTTTGGTATAAACTGGTGAGTCTTTGGAGATTATTGACATATTTGCTCCAGTATTCAACTATGTAAGAATATTTCCCTAAGGTTAGTTTGGATCTGGAGTCAGAAGCCCCAAGTTCAAATCCTGACTCTAATGCTTAGTACCTCTGTGATGCTGAATAAGTAATTTAAACCTCCCTATAAATCAGCCAGCCTCTGAGATCCCTTACAACGCAAGACCTAAAATCCTATAATCCCACTGCTTTCTTATGTATACATAAGGAGAAAGAAGTCTGAATTCTATTTACTAGAATGTTATTTACGCATTCTGTTGTTCAATATACTTTTTGGAAACTTCAAAAACGTGCAATCTGGCATAAAATACTTGTTTGGGTGGAAACTGTCACAGAAATAAAAATAAGGAGCACCTTAGCCAAAGAATGCACTGGTGAGAAAGAAAATTTTACTATTTTAAGAAAAAAATAATGAAAGTGTATATATTACCAATTTTACAAGATCAATGACAGAACTTCTTTCTTTTAGTGAGAGTCAGAAGGTACATGGCACAGTGAATTGAATGCTGGACATAGCATCAGGAAAACCTGAGTTCAAATCTAGCCCCACAATTAATAACTGTGTGAATCTGGGCAAGGTACTTAAACACTACTGGACTCAGTTTCCTCATTTGCAAAACTGGCAAGATGAGATCATATCAGTAAATTTTTGCAAATCTTAAAGTGCTATCTAGATGCTAATTATTCTTATGCCCATTCTTAGAGTCCTGAACATACATCAATAAAGTGATAATAGCTACTCTACACTTAGAGGCAGCCAGGTGGCTCAGCAGATAGAGCACAGGCCTGGAGTCAGGAAGACTGGAGTTCAAATCCTGCCTCAGACATTTATGAGTTATGTGACCCTGGAAAAGTCACAGCTCTGTTTGCCTCAGTTCCTTATTTGTAAAATGAGTTGGAAAAGGACATGGCCTACCACTCCAATATCTCTGCTAAGAAAACCCCAGAACAGGATCATAGAGAGTTAGACACAACTGATACAACTGAACAACAACACTACAGTTGGGAAAAGGTCCTTTTGTCTACTCTCCATATCCAAAAATAATCTAAGACTGTATAAACTGGGCCACCAACCAATTACATGACTAATAGAAGGGATAAATTGACACTTCAAAGATAAATCAGATTGTATTTCATCTACACTTTTGATAATTCAATTCTGTAAGTGAATAAGCAATGTGCTTGTCATCCTTTGTATACAAAGGTGACACTACTGTCCCACAGTCAATAGAGCATTCACTTTGAATTAATTTTCCTGTAATGGTTTCAGTTTTGTATGGTGTTATTCACTTGGTCTTTCTTATGACTGAAGACTAGTTAGAAGGGAAAAGAGTAGTTTTTCATGACTAGCTGCCCTAGATAGGGATAGAATCCATGATCTTAGCCTCATTAGGATTATAGTCATAGAAGCAACAAATCCAGAATTTCAAGGAGAGTCCATCGGCAACCTGAAGCTTGAATCCCCTCAAACAACATCCCAACGAGTGGTCATCTGACCCCTGCTTGAACACTTTACAAAAACTCTTTCACAAACTTTATCCTCATTTGATCCTTACAATAGTTCTGTGCTGTAATCAGGGCAATTGAGCTTACCACTCCAGCTTATTTAGAAAACAAGTCACATAAGCTGTCTTGTTCCTTTTAATTACGATCAACAAACTTGGTCAAATGGAGGAGCTGATGCCAAGTGGCATGCTCTCCTTTGGAGTCCTGCAACTGATAATGCATCCCAGTGAAACAGATTGTGCTTTCCTAAGGTCAATAAGAAACTTTTTTTTTTTGCCCTGGAAATAAAGTCTAGGAATAAGTGATCAATATGTAGTTGACTGGTCTCATTCCTTTTTTTTTTTTTTTAAGTCCAAGGAAGAAGAGATTCCAGAAATTAGAGAGGCCCTTTCTTAAAAGTTACAACAGCTTAGAACAACAAAATACATTTGTCCCATGTTTAAGAAATAATATAGTTTATTTGGTTTGGGGTTAGGTTTTGGGTTTTGTTTTCTTGGTTTTTTTTTTTGGCTCACATAAGAAACCAAGTTTATGTTTAGAAGGCACTGTAAGTATGGTAGAAAATGCATAAACACAAGATACTTGTCATATGCCTGTCATAACCTTGATCTGGTCATTCTCTAAATTTGTAAAATGTACTGTGTGATAGCAGGGGTGAAAAGAGGATTGATTCTTAGAAGAGTTCTGGAAGAGGCAAGTCCACTGAAATTCTTAAAATCTTACCCTGCTTACATGCCACTTCCTTCCAAAAAATAGCTCAGCTTAAAACTTTCTAAATTTGTACTGTTAAATTTCTTGTTTTCTTTCTATTTTGGGGTGGGAGGGTTAATTGAATTTTTTTTTTATTTTAGGATGAAATAGGATGAAGAATTGTCTTCTAACCATAAATGAGAAAGCTCACAATTAAAATCTATTTTATATCTTTAGAATTCTCATTTCAACCCAACAAATATTTAAGGGTCTTCTTAAGATGAAAAACAATATCGCCTTGGCCTCTAATTATCTTGTCTACTTACAGTTGTAAGGAAGTAGCTTTAAGACAAACAATGTTTCAATAGGAGAACAAATACCCTATGCTTAACACTGCTAACAACTTTCCTACCATCTTCTCATAACTACTTTGCATTAGATTGTAAACACCTTGTGAGTGGGAACTGTTTCATTCTTTGTACTTGTCAGTAAATCAGTAAACATTTATTAAGTGCTTACCAAGTGCCAGGCACTATGCTAAGTACTGAGGGTAAGTGCCTGGGAAGTAGGAGGTGTTTAATAAATACTTGTTCATTAACTGATTCATAGCACCTTGTAGAGCCCTCATTCATAATCATTAGTTTAGAATCATGGATGTAGAGCCTGCATAGACCTTAGAGGTCATCTTAGACCAATTCTTTTAAAGATGAGGAAATCAATGCCCATAGCAGTAAAGTTACAAGCTCAAGGTCACACAGTAGTAAGTGGTAGAGCCAAGATTCTAATCCAGACCTTCTGATACCAAATCCAGCATTCATCCATTCCACCATTGTGCCACTTCCCATTTCGGATGTACAACAACCAATCAACAAACATCTTAACCCTTGTGCCAGGCATCTTGAGCTAGGATACAAATGTATATGCCTTATCTTTCCTAATAGATTCTAAATTCCTGGATTTAGGTGGTTTACTTTCCCATAGAATAGCATTTTGTATACTTATGCATTTATATTCATCTATACAATATTTCTTACTCCCCATACTAGTTTAATAACTTATGTTATTATGTTATTGTTTGGAACACACTTTCTTCATAACAAATCTGTGAGCTAGACAGTATCACCCACTTTGCAGATGAGGAAACTAAAGGTCAGTGAGGTTAAAGAATTTGCCTGTACAGAAACTAGGTGACTCACCCACTTTCACAAATCCCTTTAATAAGATGATTTGTTTGGTAAAACTTGGACTCTGTCAAAAGGCGGCACCCAAGGACCTAGAAGGCCACATATGGCCTTGAGGTCACAGGTTCCTCACCCCTGGTAGACCAACATCTTACATCATATACCAAGATAAGGTCAAATGGCTACATGATTTAGACATATAATAAGCAAATCAGCAGAGCATGGAATAATTTACCTGTCAGATTTATGGAGAAGGGAAGAATTTAGGACCAAAGAAGAGATAAAGAGCATTACAAGATGCAAAATGGATAATTTTGATTGCATTAAATTAAAAAGGTCTTGGAAAAACAAAATCAATTCAACCAAAATTAGAAGAAAAGCATAAAATTGGGACAAAAAAATTTTTACATCAAATTTCTCTAGTAAAGGCCTAATTTTGCAAATACATAGAGAACTGAGTCAAATTTATAAGAATACAAGTCATTCCCCATTTGATAAATGGTCAAAGGATATCAACAAGCAGTTTTAAGGAGAAATCAAAGCTAGCCATAGTCATATAAAAATGCTCTAAATCACTATTGATTAAAGAAATGCATATTAAAACAACTGAGGTGCTACCTCACACCTATCAGATTGGCTAATGTGACAGAAAAAGAAGACGATAATTGTTGGAGGAGATATGGGAAAACTGGGACACTAATGCACTGTTGGTGGAGTTGTGAACTGATCCAACCATTCTGGAAAACAATTTGGAACCATGCCCAAAGGGCAACCAAACTATGCATACTCTTTGACCAAGTAATACCAGTACTATGTCTGTATCCCAAAGAAATTTTTCTAAAAAATGAAAGACCAATTTTTGCAAAAATATTTAGGGCAACTCTTTTTGTGGTGGCTAAGAATTTGAAATTGAGGGCATGTTCATCAATTGAGGAATGGCTGAACAAGTTGTGGTATATGATTGTAATGCAATATAATTGTGCAAGAAAAAAATGATGAGAAAGTTGATTTCAGAAAAACCTGGAAAGACTTACACAAACTGATACAGAGTGAAGTGAACTGAATCAGAACATTGTACACAAAAAACAATATTGTGCAATGAACAACTATGAATGACTTAGGTATTCTCAGTAATAGAATAATCCAAGACAATTTCAAAGGACTAATGATGAAAAATGCTATCTACCTCCAGAGAAAGAACTGACAGAGTCTGAATGGAGACCAAAGCATAATATGTTTCATCATCTTCTCCTTTCTTTTTTAAAAGAGAATTTGTCTACAGTCATACAGCTGGTAAGTGTCATAGTCAGATCTCTTTGACTTCACATCCAATTTCTACCTCACACTGGAGTGTAAGGACCAAGATATTACTTTTTGTAGCTCTCCCAGCACTAAGCATAGCTTGTTGGTCATGTAGTTGTTGATGAATAAATGAATTAATAAAGGACTTCTATTTTAGTCTCCTTGTAGAAGTCTCCTATAACTCTACCCCACTGACCTCAAATGAATCAAAACCTCTTTAAGCTCAGTTTCTTTTCTGTAAAATAGGGATAATACCTGTTGTTCCTACTTCATCCAGTTCCAGTGACAATCAAAACAGAATACAAGTGAAACTGATTCAGAACAAGGGTTGTACAAATGCAAGCTTTCATCATCATGATGATCCTCAGTGACTATTATTTATTATTAAAATTGTTAACAACAGGTTAAGTTAAATGACTATAGAATTCTGCCACTTCAAGAATCATCCTCCAACCAAGTAGTAAAGGAAGGCACAATTATTGATCTATTGTATGAAAAGTATCTCTGACTTGGTCCTTCTGGAAGAATTGTCACTTGGGAAGGAGTTGTAAGAAAAGGAAATCGATAGTACAATCCCAAAACAGACAACATGCTATAAACCAGATGCATCTGTCACCTTCCTAATGTCTTCAAACCAAACAGTGAGATTTTACCAAGAAATAGAAATCACTCTTACCCCTACTACTCAAGAAAAAGTTCAAAATTATAAACCCAGTGTTGAGCTCTTTCTAAATGCTACTTTCATAGCATTACAACCCCACATTAATTGGATACAAAAAAGTCATGAAATAAAATTTTTTTTAAAACTCTTTAAAATGAGTTTGCAATGGCAATGAACAAAACTAAAAGATAAACCATGCCCTCCTTATTCTTTTCTGGACAAGAGTACAATTACATGGGAGGACAGCGAGGAGCAGAAAAATTAAAACTCAAAATCTAATGGAAGTGAATGTTGAAAATGAAAAATAAATAAATTATAAAGAATACAATTACATTTTCTTTTTGAAGGAAACACAACTCTAAAATAACTTCTATAAAGAGGCAGGTATCAGTTCTCTGTTAAAATAAAAGGATCTTAAAAAGAAAAACCAGTCAGATTTGGCCAAAAATCTCTAGAAAATAACTTACATTTATATAGTATTTAAGAGTCTACATAGCATTTTCACTCCAACAACCCTGTGAAGTCATCATTCCCTTTTTATAGTTAGGAGAACAGAGCTTCCCAGGGAATAAGTGACTCGTCCAAGGTCACACACCTACCACACAGCTGTTTAAAACTGATCTTCTAACTTTGTCTTATGCTCTTTGCACGATAGCATACTTTCCTCTCCCTGGAGAATATAGGCAGGCATTTTTGATGACTGAGTATGTTTATGAACTCCTCGAGAGCAGATACCCCACCTATTTGAGATATTTATCACTCCCAATACCCAGAATAGTCCATAATTTTAGTGAATTCTGTATGTTGATTATTTCCAATTTATGCTGTATCTAGCTTGTTTGTACATAATTGTTCATATGCTGTCTCCCTCAGTAAATTCTGAGCTCCTTGAGGACAAGAAAAGTCTTTTATCTTTTTTTTTTGTAGCTATCCCCTGGCTGACCTAATAAATATTTGTTAAATTTTTGTTTTGTTTTGTTTTTGTTTTTTGGCAGGGCAATTGAGGTTAAGTGACTTGCCCAAGGTCACACCACTAGTACATGTGTCAAGTGTCTGAGGCCACATTTGAACTCAGGTCCTCCTGACTCCAGGGCCAGTGCTCTACTCACTGAGCCATCTAGCTGCCCCTAATATTTGTTAAATTAATGAGTGACTAGCAATAATATTAAAGTCGATCTCAACAACAGTACCATAGTAGAGGTAGTACTGAGTAGCTCCTTTTCATACAAGATTATACTATTAACTCGGAGTTGGTATGTACCGCATGCATTCGGAGTTGTTTTACCTGTTATGTTAATGGCGTTGCACTGATTCATCCCTAATCATCAAGGGTGTACATTCATGAATTACACAGCTGACAAAAGTGAGAAGTGCTATCTATGGTCACAGAACAGAAAAAAAAAATAACTAATCCACATGGGGATATTAGAGACACTCATCTGTACATAGTGCTTTAGGATTATAAAGTATTTTTATCTATTATCTCACTTGAGCCTCAAAACAACACTATGAGGTGGACTGGGCAAACTTTATCCATCCCATTTTACAGATGAAGAAACTGCAGCTCAGAAAGATTAAAAATAAGTTGCCCTAGAGCACAGAGCTAGTTTAATGGCAAAGCCTTCTTCAAGCTCAAGCCTCTTCATTTGCAGTCCAGGTCTCTTTTCTATGCTGTACAGCAGGATGTCTCTTCACTGTAGGCACCATACAACTACCTGCTGAATGAATCTTGACGCAGTCACGCCTTCAATGCTCTGAACTATTTCAGTGGGCAATCCCCACTTACACAGAGAAGGCAGGTGACCTCTTTATCTCTGTAAAATTATTCAGTCTGCAGGAAATCAGAAAACATTTTGAGGGGGGTGAGTATGCTTTACTCACCATCAAAGGAACTCCTCTTGGAAGGATCAGACAGACTGTGAAAATGAGCAACCGCCACCTGGCTCCTAGCAGTCCCTCCAAGAAACCAGGTGGCTTTTGCTTAGCTCTTCATCTTGTTTAAAAATCATTTTTGGCATGCCACGGGAAAAGTATATACCACACAGAAAGCTCTGCAAAGTGTAGATGCTCTTCTTTCTAAAGGGTACATATGATTAGTAGCTTCAGAACTGTAAAGCTACAGCTTATGGGACTGTAAATCTTCATGTAGTCTGACCCCTTCATTTTACAGGTGAAGAAACTGAGACCCAGCAAATTCACTGACTTATGCCTAAAGTCACAAAGCTAGACAATGGTAAATTGAGAACTGAAACTCTGGTCTCTGGCATGTCAGTCCAATGCTCTTTTCCATGCTGCTAACTGATGGAGCCAATAACCAGAATTGCTCAACTTAAAAAAAAATCCTCATTTCATCATAACTTTTCAAAATCACACTCAAAAGATAGAATTATATTATACTCAGAAATTTAGCTTGATTCCTATCTTTCATAATTTTTCAGTTTCAGACAATTCAGGTCCATGATAAAACATAGGTTGTTTTGACAGAAGAGTAGTTCATCACTTAAACATTATAGGCTGTCCTATTGCCCAGGTAAGAGAATTCACATTTTCAATCCTTTTTGAAATATATATGTGTATGTATATATATATATATATATATATATATACACACACACACATATGTATATGTGTGTATACATACTATTTATTATAAAAGAAAATGGAGAATACAGGTTATATTTGTGAAATGTCAACACAGATATATAAAAGAAACAAGTGTTTTCTCTGTGGAAACACATACGGATCACTAGAGATTAAAAAAAAAGCCCCACAGTAAAAGTGTTAGATTTTCACAGGTATCAAGAGCTGAACACTTCAGGTTGTAAAGGATCAATTTATTTCAATTAGTGATGAAACTGAATGACAACTGGACCAAGAATTGCAGAACTTTGATAACCACAAAATACCTTTCCCTGGTGTTCATAAGAATTACAGAAAACACACATACATACATCAAGGGTAAAAGGGAGGAGGAGGAGAAACCTTGAAGCACCAACAGCCACAAATAGTTCTCTCCATGGTGAAGAAAGAAGCTCTGCATGCTGGAGTATCCTAGCAAATTTTTCTCAGGCACTCCAAAAAATCCTAACAGATGGATGGTGAACAGCTAAGCAACCACAAGCCAAATGCTTGAAAAATAATAAAAAATATTATTAGCCCTCAAAGGTTTGCAGTATAAATGACAAAGGGAAGCAATAATTCTGGCAAGAAACACTTATCTTTCCACTCTCCCCCTTCCTCTGCCACCTTTGCCCATTCAGATAAGTGGCCTCCAAATCACAACTATCACCACACAAATCTGAGTGGTTTTGCTGCAGCTTGAAATACTTGACTGATAATATCCTGTTTGCCACTCCAGGAAACACCAGAGTGGTTTATCAGACCCTGCCCATAGCTGTAAAGAAAAGAGTAGGAGAGCTAATCGATACTAGCAACCCAGCTGTGACCTGGCACATAAAGAAATAAAGAAAATGAATCCCATCGATAATCTCTATAATTTAACACTTGGAAGAAAGCAACATCTGGGATCAACTCCAAATGGGACGGAGTTGCCCTGAATGGGTCTTGGCTTCTTGCACTAATTGTTAAACCCGCTGCAAAGAGATGATACTGAAATGATACCCTCTTCCTCAGGCTCAGAAACAAAGGCAAACTCTTTAGGCTTCTACCTAAACATGGAAAAAATATAAGTGACCAAAGGAAAAGGAGAAAGCTGTAAAGAATGACTGTCAAACAAACCCCAAACACATCTAGAAGAAACTATTGTCTTGCTAACCACTCAACACAGCAGAATGCAGAATGAAGGCTTTTAATAGGTCAAGCAAAAGACGAGATGACTTTGTTTAATCACTTCACAAAGTCAGTTCAGAGGGCTCCACGGTCCTTCCCCCCGGCAAAATTGGAGGGGGAGAGGGTCCCCAGTGAAAATGACTCCCACGAACAGCACTTTGATCTTCTTTTTTTAATTGCAGGAAACGAATGAGAGGGAAAGAAAGCAGATTTTCCACAGTATCCACATCTACAGAGATCTGCCCTTTTCAAAAGCACTGCCTGGCGGCAGTAGATGGCAGATAAGAAATAAGGGTATAATCTATAAATGTTCTGATCTCAGTGAGACCTTTAGGGCCGTGGTTAGCCCATTTTTGTTTCAAGATCTTCACTGCAAACCCTATTTCTTTCTTTTTTTTTTTAAAGGCAAACCCTGAAAACCCAGAAGGAGTAGAGGGGGATGGGAAGGAGGGAAGAATCCAGCTTAATTCAAACAAGAACGAGAACTCTAGTCCGTACTACATGGGAGGAGGGAAAGGAAGGGAGAATCCAGTGTTCATCAGTCAACATTAATGTCCTTTGTTGTTCACCTTTGCACAGAGGAGCGAGTGTTACACTGTTTTCCTTTTTCTCAAAACGCCAAAGTCAGACAGGTCCTTCCTTAAAACGTTCCCTCCTGCTTCGGTCAGACCCACGGCTATCCCTAGCTCCCTCCCCAGAATTGAAAATGCACTTTCCAGTTTTCCCCCCACCAAAAGAAAACCCACCCCGCTCCCAGCTCCCCGCAATGACCCCAGGATCGGACCGGACGCAGTAGCAAGAAGTGGAAACATAACCAAGTCCTCGTTCCTTTTCAAATGACAAGGAAAGGGGGGAATTCAACTGAAATTCACAGAGAAACTCTCCCACCCCTCAAAAACACTTAATACAAAATACAAACAAAAATATGCGGAGGGTGGGGAGGAGGAGGGCGTTAGGGAAGGAAATACAGCGGGTTCAGTCTTCTGTCAGAATTGCTCCTTTGTAGATTACTGCACATTTCGCACTCTGGGGACGTTGATGCGAGCCAGAAGGAAGGGTTTGCCTTCCCTTTCTGGTTTTGTTGGTTTCGGGTTTTTTTCCCCCTCCCCTTCCTCTCTCCTCTGTCCCCAACCCTCCTCCCGGGAAATCTCTGCAGCTGATTGTCGTTTCAGATCCTAGGGTTTGGGGGGTGGGGAGGGAGGACGGAGAAGGGGAAGACTAGGAAAGAGGCTCGCCCTTTCCCTTGCAACTTGACACACACATGCACCCATCTCCACTTCCAAACTCCAAAGACGGAGATGAGAGTAGGCAACACAGAACTGAGGGATCCGTTCCCTTTGCTTCGACCGGCTGATTGCTAGCCAGCCAGCGTATCTGGAAGGGGAGGGTAGTGAAGGAGGGGGAGGGTGCGAGCCCCCAATCCAGCGAGTTGGCGGGCGGGGGGGAAGAGGAGATGTGTGTCTCTCCCCGCTTTGAGATGATCTGCATAGCACAGCACCGTATCAGGGCAAAAGAGGAAAGCAAACGGGGGACTATATTATGCCACAACTATCCATTACCAATCTCACCTAAATATAGGGGGCAAATAACAAGAGCAGAAAAGAGAGGAAAGAGGAAAATTCCAAGCACAAGAGAGAGAATAAAAGTTCTCCCAGAGAAAGACTCACCTACGCCGTATTTCTCGTGCTCTGTAGGTATCCACATGGCTAAAGGAAGATTCTGTTGTCCCTTTCTATTTCTCTTCTTTTTCCCCCCTCCCACACCTCCTCGCAGTAGCTCAAAACAATAAACCAGAAACGAGAGTAGCAGCAACAGCAATAGGACTAAAAGCAGCTCAGCGCTCTCAGTCCTTGAGCAAGAGGGAGAAGGGTCAGGACTGGAGTCTGCCCAAGCGTTGACACTGCGCGGGCTATGCTGCCTACTGATGCTAAGGCTGCTTAGGCTGCTTAGGCTGGGGTTGCTGCCGCCGCTAAGGCTGCTGCCGCTGCTGCACCTCTTCGCAGCTTCCTCAGACGCGCTCACGGGGATTCAGACGCGCAGGCATTGTTCTGATTCACTGAACTAAGCGAACACGCCGGGGCAGTCTCGGGCGTACCGCCCCCACTGCCTTCCTCCACTCCACTCCCCACTCTTCCCTCCTCCCTCTTCTGCACCCCCCGATGCATGATGGGGATTGTAGTTCTCCACCTCACTCCAGAGAAGGGACAGGACACTAGCGATTGGGGTGGGGTTTATGGAGGTCCCTCCCACTCTCCCTTGTTCCGTTTTGCTGAATAAGAGCTGTTTGTGGCTACGTCTGGGAGTGGAGGAAAGGCTGAAGTTGGGGGTGGGGTGAGGTATAAACTCACTCCTAGGTTCTTATTGGAACTAGACACCCACCCCCTCAGTTCTTTTCTCCCCCACTTCCCAGCAGAATGGCTTCTCCTGGGACTGAGGGGGCTGCAGCTGGAGGAGATGGTGCTGGCGGCAGCAGCTGTAAATTCAGTGATGCAGGTGAGTTTGGTAGCCCCCTTGAAGCAGGGCCCTTGGTGCCAGTGGCATTAGTTTTCTTTCCTGCCTTCTATTCCAGTCGTCCCTGCTGCAACACAAAACCCTCAAGTCAAACTGACTTCCAGAAAGAGCATGCCAGAGCCTTAAAGGCTGAGCTTTCTGCAGCCACGTGTGCCCTGGGAATGGCGCTGTGAACCAGGGGAGGGCAGGAGGCGGAGGCGCATATTTGGCTGCTGTTTGCCTAAGAGTGGGTGGAGAAAGAAGGAGGAAATGCCACCTCCCCTCCCCGAGCTGTTAGGGAACCCTCTCTTGGTTCTTCCCTTCCGGTTTGGAAGTAGCGCCCATCATGCGCTCCAGCCCATTCAATCGCTTTGGGTATGGTTTGGATTGATATTGGGGCGTGTATTTATGACATTGGAAATTAGCAAGTCTCTCCATCTCTCTTTCGTCAGCCTTGACTTTTTATGCTTTGTTTGGCATCCAGAAACTTGTTTTATTTGCGTCTTGCGTCTTCCAGGTATGAAATGTTCATTCCTGGACGTTTATGTAGCTATATCTTGCAGTTTTCTTCCGTAGTGGGAGAAATTTGTGTCCGCTGAGCTCCCTCGGTTCTCCGTCAAAGGACCGTTTGGAGTAGAAGATTGTGGTTGGGAATCTTGTCAGAGATCCAAGGACTTGAAGGAAGGAAACAGGAAGAGAGGGCTTCCACTCAGCTTCAGAGGGCTCTGGACTTTTCAGTAACACTCTTTTGGGTTGTGTTTTGGCAATCACAGTTACTTTTACCAGTACATAGAACTTTGGGTTCTCTGGAGGATTTGTGTATCGTGTCAGAAATAAGAAACTAAACTTTGAGGGAGGAGTACCCTGGATGAGAAACTAAATTTGGGGGAGGAGCCTCCAGGATGAGGCTTTTCGGGGATCATAGGTGTAGAATTAGAAGGAGCATCAGAGACCATCTTAATCCCGCCTCCTCGTTTTACTGGTGAGGAAACAACCACCATAAAAAAGGAGGGGGGAGGGAGTTAAATTACTTTCCCGAGGGTACACAAGTAGTGAGTGTCCGCTACAGTTCTGCCTTCTGCTCACCAGTCCCAGATTGCTTTCTTACTTCCCAGATTCTTTCTCCTTTCCCCTGGACCAAAGGAGGGCCTCCGGGCAAAGAATGCAGAGAGCTGTAACAGTAACTTGGAAGTTGCCATTTCGGGGGGGGGGGGGGGCGGGGAAGGTATTTTTGCCCAGGCCAAGGTTTAGGACATCTGTGCTGAAGGATTTTATTTTATTTTTTGCTTTTACAGTTAATAAGCTTGTGGTCAAAAACTGAGTTCATGTCATCACCACAAAGTTAAAGTGCTGTTACCCCACTTCTATTATCAAAATTCCCTAACCCTGAAATTATTTTTTAAAAGTACCTCTGTCAGTGCTATATCTCTCAAACTGGCTGCTGAGTCAAATGTTTATCCACCTCCACATCCTAGACAGTTAATTATTGAGTTATTTGGTATTCATTTTGGTGGACCAAGTGCTTGACCCAACTCTCATTTGGGGGAAACATATAATTAAAGTTCTCTAGATGCTAGCATCTCAGGAAGGTTATTTAAGACCCAGAGATGTCACATTTAGAATTGTCAACAAGCTGACTGTTGAAGAGAAAATGATGCCTAAACTTTCCCATTTGTTCCTGCAGGAGGTTCTTAAAATGGAAATGGACCAAATGAGAAAGCTGAATGGAAAGCTGACTCTCATTAACTCCTGAATCAGGGTTTTTGTTTGTTTCTTGTTTGGTTTTAATCCCATTAGAAATTCCTGAAATCAGTATCTGAGGTGGGACAGTGTAATCTACTGAAGGACTACCAAAAGATGGAGTTGAAACCGTTTCCCAAAGACAGGATTACAGGAAACTGCCATCCTGGATCAGACCAACCCTGTTGTCTCTCTTAGGAGTGGAGGAAGGGATGTTATATAGAGAAGCTGAGGAGTGCATAGAATGCCGGATTTAGAATCAGAAAAACCTGAAAGACGTTTATTCTGTGACCCTAGCTAGTCATTTAACCTCTTAGCCACAGTTTCTTCATCTATGAAATGGGAATAATAATTACTAGTTTAAAGGCTTTTGTGGGGTCAAATGAGATAATGTGTAAACAAGGTACAAACCTTGTTACTGCATAAATGTCACATTTATGTTAGTTCACTTTCATAATGTCACACCACACTTTTAGCATTCTACCCTCAAACTCATAGCATTACATAAATTTTTCCAGACCACACTTCAAAACTGTAAATCACCACAGAATTTAAAAGAGCATTGTTATCAAGCACATTTCTATTTTTCATCAGTGAAAACCCAGGCTAATAAATCATGCATGGTGTTTATTGCCTGTTGTGTATTGTAGTATTCCCATGGAATTGATCTAAAACAACCTCCTTCAAGAGATGCCTTCTAATTCTAAAGGTAGCTTGCCATTATGCAAAGAATACTGAATTTGGGAATCAGAAAGCCTGGGTCTGAGTTCTGGCTCCACCTCTTACTTACTTGGTAACTTGGTCAATAAACATTTATTAAGCACCTACTATGTTCCAGGCATTATCTTAAACCCTGGGGCGACAAAGAAAGGCGAAAAACAATCCCTGTGCTTTTGTGGTGGCAAAGAATTGGAAATCAGGGGGGTGCCCATCAACTGGGGAATGGCTAAACAAGTTGTGGTATATGAATGTAATGGAATACTATTGCGCTATAAGAAATGAGGAGCAGACAGACTTCATAATAATCTGAAAAGACTTCTGTGAACTGATGCTGAGTGAGGGGAGCAGAACCAGGAGAACATTGTACACAATTACAGATACATTGTGCGATGAATAGCTTTGATATTTGGCTCTTCTCAGCAATGCAAAGTTCTAAGACAACTCCAGAAAGACTCATGACGGAAAAAGCTATCCACATCCAAAGAAAGAATTACGGAGTCTGAATGCAGATTGAAACAAAGTATTTGCTCTCTCTCTCTTTTTTTGTTTTGTTCCTTCTTTCTCATGCTTCTTTCCATTGGTTATAATTCTTTACAACATGACTAATGTAAAAATATATTTAATGTGAAGGTATATGTAGAATCTATATTGGATTGCATGCTGTCTTGGGGGAGGGGGAGAAAATTTGGAACTCAAAAGCTTGTGGAACTGAATATTGCAAACTAAAAATAAATAAATTTAAAAGGAAAAAAAAAAGACAATCCTTGTGCTCAAGGAACTCACAGTCTGATAAGGACAACAACATGCAAACAACTATATGTTTGCATGTACAAGCAAGTAAATTCAGAGCAACTGCTCTAAGACTCCATTCATTTATCTGTAACATAGAGATATACTTGCACTGTGCATAAAGCAGTTTAGAATTATGAAGTGCTATATAAATCTAAGCTAATACTTGTAAGATTTTTTTAGGCCTAGCCTAATATTTTAGTATGAGGCCCATTCCTATGGAATGGGGAATTATGTTCAGTGTCTGTGGGCATGTTATTGTTGCCCAGATTCCTTCTTTGATATGTTTGGTGTCTGGATTCTGGAGCAGTACAGCACTTTACTAGAGACCCACCTGCCTAAGACATCTTGGGGAAACATGGAGATGTCACATCTGCCCCAGAATGCCTCTACCAGAGCTTCAGCAGCCAGTCATACAGGAAGGAACAAACACAGAGGAAAGCTGGCAGAAATACCAAACACTTTCCCCAAGCCACACCTGAGTATTCCCTCATTCCTACACAAAGCACACAAAATTAGAACTCTACACCAGGTGCTTCTCCCAAACTCCTTTGCAAGACAGAGCCCCAACCTCCTCAGGTTCCTCTTCCTTCCCCTGCATTTGTTCCTGGCACCTGGAACAGGTGCAGATGGTAGGGGTGGGTCTCTCTCAGCAGTACCTCCAGTCCTGTGAGAAATCAGATGAAAACTCTTACTCTTTGAGAAACTCTAGAACTGGGACTACCAGGATTCCAGAAATGTCATGTCACCATCTACTACTTCAGGGAAAATCTGTGAGTGCAGTTCAATTCTGTACATGCCTACCATGTGTGACACACCATGTTAGGTGGTTAGGACTAGACTAGTTGATGTCTGTGTTCTACATTCCATAGATACCACACAGGCCTTGCCTTGCTCTTAAGGAGGTTAGGGAACTAAGAACTGTGTGAGGATACTTGTACACAAACAATTATGATAAAAGCAAGAGCCATTGTAAGTAAGGTTTTGGCAAGATGCTGCAAGGATAAGGTGATCATTCTTGTGATGGGGAGGTCAGATAATAATAATGATACTAGCAGACATTTCTATAGCACTAAGTTTTACGGAGGGCTTTATGTTCATTCTCAGCCAATCTTGCAACAATTTCCTTAGGTAGGTTGTTATCTCTGTTTTAGAGATGAGGAGAGAAGCTTAGCAAGGTTAAATGACCTTCCCAAGGTCACACAGCCAGTGACTCAGATATTGGTGTCTTCTGACCCACAGTTTAGTATTCTTTGAGTAGTGAACATAGTACTGTTTGGACTTGAAAAAGGCAGAGGCTATCTCAATTTTGAATTTGCTTCCTCAGCTCCTAGTCCAGTGCCTGACACATAGTAGACTATTAATAACTGCATGGTGATTTTATTGTGACCTTCCCAAGGTTACACAGCTAGTGACTCAGACATTGGTATCTTCTGACCCCCGGTTTAGTATTCTTTGGGTAGTGAACATAGTACTGATTGGATTTGAAAAAGGCAGAGGCTATCTCAATTTTGAATTTGCTTCCTCAGCTCCTAGTCCAGTACCTGACACAGTCAGCTATTAATAACTGCATGGTGATTTATTGAAGTCAGAAGACATATCTTCCAGTCCAGCTTTTCTCACTTACATGCTAGCTATGTGACCCTGGCAAGTCCATTTCCTTCTCATAGCCCAGGTTTCTTCATCTCTGAATTGAGGGAGTTAGAGGAATGATCTCTGATGTCTCTGCTAACTTAACATTTTGTGGTTGATTACTGGGTGAGGTCATACCAATTCATTATCATCCGGATCCTCCCCAAGCATATGGACAACAACCAGGAAGTCTCCATGCCCTTTGAAATCTAATCTGGAGCACTGAATTGTTAGAAAGGAGACATAGCCTCTAGTACCAACTATACTACCAGGCAACTCTGTGACTTAATCTTTATTGTTGCCTCAGTTTCTCCTTTTGTAATCACAGGAGAGCACCACTTGCTTTCTTCATCTACCTCATAGGAATAGATAATGGAGCTCAAATAAGATAAGAGGTCTCCAGAGTAAGAGCACTATATATCTAAGATATTATTATGATTCTTATCTGGTTGACATGTAGGAAAAGTCATCTTAGTCTGTCTCTTAGAAAACACAGATCTATGCTGATATTGTCAGGAAAGAAAATGCCCCGATCTTTAAAAAGCATCCCATTTAAAAAGTGTCACAACACCAGCAGTGTCAATTAATACCATCCAGACTTGTTATCTTACCGCCTTCTTCCTCAGAGCTGCAGAAGGCAAGCTTTTCAGGAAAACCAGAAAAACAAGATTACAGGCACATAAGAGGCAAAACAAGTTGGTGGATTAACGAGACGGGGAGAGAGAGAGAGAGAGAGAGAGAGAGAGAGAGAGAGAGAGAGAGAGAGAGAGAGAATGAATGAATCTCTTATTTTGGTACCCTAGTTAGATGGAGATACCATCTCAGGGAGAGTAGAACTTCTCTCTACCTCAGTGAACTAGCCTTGTAAAAGAATATGTTAAGACCAACCTGTCCAGTATTTGGTCTGTGGCAACGTCCTGGCACACTTGTCCTTGAGGGCCCTGTGTCGTTGTCTTTGGGGCTCTTGTCCAGATGGGCTGGGACTTGGACGGCTGTAGTTAAGCTTTTCCAACTATTATTTTCTAACTAACATGCTAGCAGCAAGCTACGTGTTGTAGAGCTGAATTAAACCAAATCTCATATATCTTTAGTGCTTCTCTACTTCAGGAGGGAAGAAAGCCAGCAGAAAAGGAAATCAGCTCCCCCTTTTTTAATGTCTCCAACATCCTGAATTTCTAGATTCTTCAAAATAATCCTGGGAAACATTAGAAATGTGTTGATGATTATGATTTCTGCTACTAGTATGTACATTCCTGGAATTTCCAAACTGAGAGAGAAAATATTGGTGGGCTCTGAAAGTTATCCTCCCCAAATTCTTTCCCTGGATGTCCCTCGCATACTACTCAATCTCCAAGAAACTGAGATGAATGAACTTGATGTGGCAAAGTACATGCCAAAGGAGATCCAGGGAGGGCTTGGTGGGATGAAAGAAGGTGGAATGAAGCTGCTCTTGCAGTGTTTGGAGTGAGATGGGAATGAAAGACAAAAAAATATCCATTCCTTCTCTGCCAAAAATACTGGAGCCAGGCTGAGGGAACAACTTTATAGTTGAAATAATCTCATAGCTCTTTTGTTAGTCTTTTCGGTTCTTGAATTACTAATGGCACTTAGCATCTAACTCAAAACTTAAATAACAAGTTCTTAACAAATTTCATTCTGAATCCTGCCGCGCCCCTCCCCCCCCCCAAAAAAAACCTTATAGCCAGAGCTGGCTACCTTCTTAGTCAACAAGTATTTACTATCTGCTGCTTGCGAGCTGGGGTGTACAGATGTCAAGAAAGACAGAGTGCCTCAGGTGTGGGGCTGCCCAGCCGTTTTCAGAGCTGCTTTCCACCTTTGGTGTCCACCTGCCACCCAACTCACCTGTAGCTCCAAGAAGCTGTACCATGAGGAGTGGTCACACCCCTGTAAACCCTTTCTGTAGAGAAGCTAAACCAGACTGAGGGTAACCAATGGGCCTCCAACCTACCTGTGAGTTAGGGGGGTGTCTACCCCAAGCATGTGAAGACTTCCCTGACAGAATGGAGGGATGTGAACCATTTGTTCCAGTGGGCCATGAAGGTGGTGGAAATATGCTGTGGAGTGATTAGAGATTGGTTAGACACGAGATCATCCACTGCATCCCTAGCCATCGCCAGTTGTCTTGATTTTTGTCTTGCCACTGGACTTTGATGATTCTGGTAGAGTGCAGGTCAAGGACTATGTGCAACTCCACCTCACTTACATCTAATTTATGTGGGAGTCAAAGACTTGTATACTAGGTACTGTGCTACGCACTGGTAATACAAATACAGACCCATCCCCACCCACAAAAAATACAGTTCCTTCTCTCAAGGAGATTATATTCCGATGGGGGAAGACAACATATACAAGGTAACTGAAATGCAGGGAGGAAGGTAAGAGAAGAGAGGACCAGGAATGAGCATGGTTGAAAGCTGGCCTGGACACTTTCTCAGAATAGAGGTTCCAGGAAGAATTCACTAATCAGAGAAGGATGAGTGTGTGAATCTCCACCTAATTACAAGGATGGAAGGATATTTGGGGGTGATAAGGCCACATGTGGCCTCAAGGTGGCAGATTCCCCACCCCTGTTCTAGGCCATGGGGACGGCCAACCCTTGGCAGAATTGTGAATCATGTGAAATTTATCTTTATGACTTTTCTACTTCTCAGAACAAGATTTCTTTTCTTTATCTTGGTGCCCTTGTTGTCACCTCCCATCTCTTGCCCACCTGTCTGGGCCCAAGACCTAATAGAGATATAATCCACATATGTGAATCCAGTTAAGGTGGGGGAGGGGAAGAAGGGAGGAGGAATTAAGGCCTGCTTCTACACCTAGGGTGATTGAACCAATATAATTCTGGCTATAAGTTCAAGTTGAGCCATTAGCTCAAATAGCTGTATCCTAATGTCTTTGACATTGCTTACACAGTGACACAATCATTAGAGCCTCAGAAATTACCAGTAATTGTAGATAGCACTGTTTTTTAATTGTTCATTGTGTCCATATGGTCATTGTGAGCATGGGTTTCTGCTGTATTTCTCAGTAACTGAATTGTGTTGAATTTCATATGATATGGGGGGAGGGGTTGATCTCTTTTTCCATAGCTCCCCTTTTTTGTCAAGTAACTGATCCTATTGAGTAAGAAAATGATAGAGCCACTCAGTTTATACAGTTCTGGCAAAGTCTTGTGACATCTCCAAATACATGATTTAGCAAGCTTCCCTCTAAGTGTAATTCAGCAGCCATCTAAGAATGAGTAGGAAATTACAAAATGAACAAGCTCTCTCACTTCTGCTGGTTTAGTCCTTAAGTGTCTGTGCTTAGTTATGCATTTAGACTCTTAGCGCAAAGTGATGGGTTATTTTATGCTGCAGATTCTGTATCAGACACTGTAAACTAAGCTAGCCTGAAATGAATCAGTGCTCAAGGTGGACAGCATAGGCTGCTTCCTCTCCAAGAATGAAATGTGCTCTCCTTTGTAGATGGAGATGATACCACTGAGCCATAATCAGTAGGTCACTTATTTCGGATTTTTTTTTCCAGGAGTGATGATAGATTTGGCTGATGAGCTCATCCACTCCATCAACCCATTCATTCATACACTTATCTGATCAGCTTTGTGAAGAGGAGATACATTTGAAAATTTGCTCCCTAAGGTTAGGAGGTAACTCTGGGACCTTGGAACAGAGCAAAGTTTACTGACCCACCCCTCTGGGAGATCCTTGAGAGCAGGGAACATTTTGCCTTTCTTTGTATCCCCAGCTCTCAGCACAGTATGTGGCGCACTTGCTTAATAAATGCTTATGACTTCACAATAACTTGAGTGGCTTGAATGCATTAAATGACGTTTAGCAGAAATAAGCTGCTACTGAGTTATCCCCATAGGATGGATTTAAATCAGTCAACCAGTATCTGTTGCTCCTAATATGTACCCAATGTTGTGTGAGATACAAAAGAAATTAGAAGTCATGGTCTCTGACCGCAAGGAGCTTACAGTCTACATGAAGCGACAACACATATTTGTGTTGCCTGCGATATCCTCTAATGGGTATCATATGGTATGATTTGCCTGCTAGGAAGAAGACAAATTTAATTCTGTGGTGTATAGCAATAGGCATACAGCTTTAAGTTGTGTGATACAGTGTGGCACAGTAGGGAGAAAGCTAATCTTGGAATCAAGAAGACTTGCGTTCAAGATCTGCCTCTGATACATCTTGACCGTGTGACCTTGAGAAAGGAACTAACCCCTCACTGACCTCAGACAACTCTCTAAGCCTGTCTTTTACACAGAAGGCAGTGTGCTGCTTTGGTAGATGGAATTTTCTTTTGGAGAATTCCCTCTGCTCAGGAAATTACAAGTCTAGGACAGAAAAAAAAAATCTATGTTCACCTATTACTTTCAGAAATGGACCTGCTTGATCTTTTAATTATTTTCATTTTTACGAAGAAGAGAAGTTCATGCTCAGCCTCATGCTTTCTCCAGGCTTGATTTTTGTTTTTTCTGCAATGAAAGATGAGTCACCTTGTAATTACAGAGGCCGCACCTGTTATAAATTATTTTGAGTGTGTTTATCAAAATATGCATAGATGTTTAATTTCTAAGACTGAACTGGTTGCATATTTAACACAATGCTCTGTTAAGTAACATGTTGGTATTCAACAGTAATAGCCAATTAGAAAAGAAAATATCTTGTACTCACTGATCATGATTACATCTCTAAACTAATTAATAGTAGGAATCATTTGAGTAATAATAGAACATCAATCAGACTTCTTATTGAAAAACATTGTAACAAAAAGCCTTCAAAATGGCTAGAGGGGAAGACAATGGAAAAAAAGGAAGAGGGCCAGGATAATTCTTGTAATCTGGTTTTTCATAAAATTTATTTACCCTTCATTTATGAAAACCCACTATTAGAAGACAATGTACTTTCAGTTCTTTTTCCAATAGTGGTCCATCTTACACAATATCATGGGTGACATCATGGTACACTGGACTGGGAATCATGAGACTTAGGTTCTAGGCTGGTCTAGAGCTGCTGTGACCACTGCTAAGCCAGATAACTATTCTGGGCCGGTTTTCTTATCTTTAAAAGGAAGAGGTTGTGCTAGTTCGTGATTCTTGGTGGGAAGGGTCCTTCTGGCTGTAAAACTACCGTTCTTTCTTATTCATCCATGCTTTCACGACTCTCTTTCCCTCAACTCCCCATCTTGGTTGCAGATCACAGATTTAGAGCTAGCGGGGATATTAGAGACCATTGAGGCCAAAACTCTTGTTTTACAGATGAGGAAACTGAGTCTGAGAGATGTTAAGTGACTTGCCTAGAGTCACGCAGCTAGTAAGTATCTGATGGATTTGAACTTGGTCATCCTGACTTAGACCAGCACACTCAGGGCTATCCACCCTAGCACCTCAAAAATATGCTCAGTCCCTTGGAGTTTTCTTGACCTTGCTGAGTTCATAGGACCATAGGCTGTGAGCAACAAGGGCCCTCAAAGACCATCGAGCCAAACCTCCTCATTTTACAAGTAAGAAAACTGAGACCTTGGGAAATTAAGTGACTTACCTAAGGTCACACAGATAGCATCATCAGAGGTAAGATTTGAGCTCAGGTCATACAACTCCAGAGCTAGTACTTTTTTCTACCGTCTCACCCTGAGAGTCAACCCAATAGAATATATTTCTGCATATGGGCATAAATTACATGATCTTGGGTTTATTATGAACATTAGTCTAACATTCAGTTCCTTCCTCATGATCCCCAACACTACTGTAGAATGTATCCTGAAGGGTTAGAATATCCCTGAAGGGATATTTCTGGTCCTATTCATTTTATGAACTTATGAAAGAATGTATAGTTCTCGATTTGCATTAATGTTAGAAAAGTATTTACAATCCAAGGAATTGTTTTGCTAATGTATTTTCCTAGTTTATGTGGTTGCCCTTTTTGTGAGGTGAGGGAATATGAATGCAGCTAATAGTCTCCATATATTAACCACTGTAGGGGCTGTCAATTAACCCTAACCTCCCATCATGCAGAGGCTCGACCCAATGAATGTCAGGCAATGGTCCTAAAAGAAATAAACTCCCTTCCTTGCTAATGTTTGGAAGTTTTCACTGGAATGTGTGCTCTCTTAGCTGTGCTATGTGGGGAAAGTTGGATGCTGATAAGAGGGAGAAAAGCCTTGTGGAGCATGGCACATGAGGGTCATTTGAGAAAAAAAAAAGATTGGGATGTTTTAGCCTACAGGAAAAGAAGGCTTAGACTGGACAGGATAGTTGTCTGCAGGGATTTGAAATACTGCCTTGAGGATGAGGGGTTAAACTTGTTCAGCTGGATCTCTGAAGGCAAAACTTAACAGCCTTAGGTGAAAATTAGAGACAGACAGATTTGTCTAACAATTTGTGCTTTCCAAAAGTGAAAATGATTACCTTAGAGGGTTCCCCTTCAGAGGTCTTCAGCTGAAGACTGTCTAGTTGGAGAGGATATATAGGGGAGAGGCAGGCAGAATGGTACAGACCAAAGGACATTGGGTTCATCTTTACCATATTAACTGTGACTTTGGGCAATTCCCTTAATTTCTCCCTGTGCCTCAAAGTCCTTATCTGTAAAGTGAAGGGGTTGGGCTAGATGGCATTCTCTTTCTAGATCAATAATTTGTCACCCTAATTGTACCAAATTCTGAGCCAAGGTTGGACTAGATGTTGTTTGAGTTCCCTTCTAGCTCTGAGATTCTCTGGGAACATTACTAATTGCTGGGATTGTCAATGCAAATTTGGTGGGCCCTTTATCTTTTTGAAAGGAATGTTCCATGCCTGACGCATAGATAGGGACTTTTGAGAAATCTGCTAGGCTGAGGTAGGGGAGTTTTGGCTGCACAGAGCACTCTTAAATTTAATCAGCATTGTTAACATTTTCTCTGTCCCTTTCTTAAATCTAGACAATGAACAAAACAAGAAATAAATCCCTGATTTGTAGTTTGCCATTTCCAGAGTATAAATGTTCACTATGAAAATTTAACAACCTGCTTTCCCCAACCTGTTAGAGCATGCCCCAGCACACCCATGCATCTAGGCCATCCTTTCAAAGAACAACCTATGTAGATCACATCATGGAATCATAGAGTTAGCACCAGGAGTGACTCTGGAGGTCATCTAGTCCAACCCTTCTCATTTTATAGGTAATAATATGAAATTATCCTGTTTTCAAAAACCTCCTGAGAAAGGCATGATATGCCCTATGGCTATAACCAATTTCAGTGTCTTATAATAGCAGAGAATTATCCCTTGAATATAGGCGATAGGAAGACCTAAGTTCAAATTCTTCCTCATTTTTTTTAGCTGTGTGACCATAGGCAAGTCACTCTTTCTGAGCCTGAGTTCCCTTAAATGTAAAATGAGATCCCTCCCATCCTCAAATCTATGCTCATCTATTCTGATTTTCACAATGGAGTTAGGGCACTTTTAGTATACAACCCATAGTCAAATAGAATGGCACAATATATACTTTTCCAGTAGAAAGTAAGCTTTTCATTTTGTCTCTGTAGCTCCAGTGATCTGTGCTTGGCACATAGTAGGCACCTAATAAGTATAGCTTGGTGCCTTCCTTCAATGAGGCAATAATACCATAGGGTGATCCCAGTATGATCCAAGAAGGAGGGCTTCATTTCAGAATATCAAGAACTAAGATTCTTCTGAAGTTCTCTACGGTATGTATGCATTAAACTAAATATCTCTCTGTACAAAATCATTCTAATGTAGCACGCTGTGGAAATGTTGTCCCTTTAAGTCTGTGTCTGTCACTGTGCTACTACAGTGTCCCTTCCATGGCATATTTGAAATAGAAGGTCTTTTTCTTAAAAAATAGAACAAAAAGACAATGTTCTTAAATAACCAGACTCTGACATACTGTTCCAAAGTACTCATGCCTAGGCTTCTTATTAATTCAGGTAACCATAGCTATTTAATGCATTATTTAGAGTCATAAAAAATTAATTTGCATTCTTCGATCAGCTTTCATTTCCTTCAAGAATGTAGGTATGATGGAATTTTTTTAAACTGTGGGATCACTGTTGGAAAAGTTGGGGAGATGTGGAAACCATCAGTGATTAACTGATTTTTTGTCAATAAAATCATACGTGTTCTACATACGTCACAGAAATTCACCTGCTGATCTGGTCTGCTTTATTTGTTGTTTGTTAAAGAAGCATAGGATCATAGAATTTTTGAGTCAGAAGGGTACATAGAACCCCTGTCATTTCAGAGAAATGGAAACAGGGACCCAGAAAGTCACCTATCTGAGTGGCACAGCTGAGTACCAGCAAATCTCCTGAGTACCAAAGCCATTCATATTGCCTTTCTTGTTTTATAAATGAGCTTGGGGATGATTCATGGAGCCTTCTCTAAGCAGCTGATTTGCTTGATACAACAAACGTTTATTGAGGATGAACTAATATATTTAGGGCTAACTGAACAAACCTATTTCTTCAGGATGTTCATTCATGGAAAGTATAATGGAAAGATAGGCTGGTTTTGACACAGGTCTGGTAAACATTTTTACTCTTTATTGGATTCTGCCCAAAGCAAGGCTGCTGTGTGGTTGATGTTGTGACTCCTTGAAGGAGAGCAAAAGTTAAGGAGGAGTGGGAGTAGCAGAGAGGTTGGCTGAACCAGGAGGTGAGCAAAAGTAAACCAAAAAGCTAGTCTGAGTTGGTACACCACCAAGGCCACGGAGAGGCAAAATCTAACAATCCAAGGCAAATGGGAAAGGCTCTTGCCAGAGCAAAGATTCAGGATGCAGAGATCGATGCTAAATCAGAATGAAAAATGCAGGGAGGGTGAAGGAGCTGACCTTTGTCAGGTTCTGTTTCTCTGGAGTCTTGGTCTTTTTATGATGACTATTCCTATCTCCTTTCTGATCTTCCTCCCTATTTCCTCCCTAGGGATGTGCTCCCGAGGGTAAGAGACTACCCCTGTCCCTCAACTCATCAACTCATATACTCTTCTCTCTGATGTGTGATACCTTTTAAATAATTGTTTATGTCTTTTTGCAAGAAAAACAATTAGGATGTTCTTAAATCAGATTCTGTGTATACTTCTGTTTTGAAAGATTATCGATTCTTAGCTTAAGAAATCTATTATTTGTATAAGCATTTGAAAGTATTGTGTAGAGCCAGGTCCCTTCTCAAAAATGAAAACATCCTTATGGAAAGTCAAGCCACATGATCGTTTGCTAATGGCCATTTGTATTTTTCCCTCTACTATTCTTCACTACTTAGTGAGATATTTTTACACAAATGGATCTGTAATTTCATCAATAGTAGTATTCTCTCCAGGGATACAGATTACAAACTTATCCATGCCTAACAATCCTGTGTGACTCTTTCTCATTTCCTCCCATAAGTTCACCACTGGAGGTCTGCCCAATGTGCTGGGGCCTTCCTTGCTTTTTCTTAATAGCATGAAGATGCCAATAGAGCACCCAGGCTGTTCATCAATTATCCCTTGCTCTTAATATGAAACCAGCCCATCTTTTTCACTCATACGTTTCTTTGATGAAATCCTTTATTTATTTCATCTTTTTTCTTTCTTTTTTTTTTTAATGTTTTCTAGCCTGCCTAGGACCACTATGTGCATATCCCTTGCCTTTCAAATGATCATCATTTTAAAACTTTAGTGTTCCATAACTTACAAGCAGCTAGGTGGCACAGTGGATAGAGCAATGAGCTTGGAGTCAGGAAGACCTGAGTTCAAACGTGACCTCAGACATTTACTAGCTGTATGACACCAGGGAAAGTCACTTAGCCTTTGTTTTCTTCAGTTTCCTCAATGGCAAAATGAGGATAATAGTAGTAGTAGCTACCTCTCAGGGTTATTGTGAGGATCAGAGGATATATTTGTAAAGCACTTAGCACAATGAATGGCAGGTAGTAGGCATTGTATAAATGGTAGCTGCTATCATCATCATCAGTAGTAGTCATGGTTGTAGTAGTAATATTACAGCCATAGGCCATCACTGGAAGAAGATTAGTATTAAGATTTGCCTTTGTTTCATAGAGAGATTTAAGCTCACTAAAAGAACTTTTCCATTTCCTGAAGAAAATTGAATCTCTCTACTCCTAATGTTGATTACCGAGCCCACATTTATTACCAGTCTGCAAGATGTCTCCCAAATATAGGCTGTTGGACAGGCTGTATAGGTTGCTCACTGACTTAAAAATCTTGACCTGGATAATAAGTATTCTTCATCTGTCTAGGTCTTCCAGTATAGTTATTTTCATATATTGTGGCTCTTATCTAGGAGGTTTTGCCATGTTCCTCGATGCAATCAACACACTATCTTTATGAAAATGGAGAACTTTAGCCTCTCTTGGGAGGACTTTTTTTACTTGGCTTCTAGTAGATTTCCTCTGTGACAGTGATGAATATACTTGTTTTATGTCTTAGTGGAAGGAGCGTAGCAAGATGGGTAGAGTTATGGCCTTAGAATCTGGAAGAACTGGGTTTGAATCCCAGATTACTAGCTCATTAACACTGGAAAAATCACTTAACCTTTCTCAGTCTCAGTTCCCTCATCTGTAAAATGGGGATAATAATAGTACCTACCTCAGGTTGTTATGATAATTAAATGAAATTATATATGTAAAGCATTTTGTAATCCTTAAAGCCATATAGAAATGTTAGCTATTATTATTTTGCTTTAGGAGTTTATTCAACCCCCTTAAAATTGTTTCACTCCTAACACAGACTTCCTCTGTGTCCACTACTCTATTTTTCTCACCTTTGTTTTCTTCAGCACTATTTCCACTTCCTTTATAAGCACATTTAGAACTGTGAAGTTGACTGCAAATGTGGGGGCTTCAGTGTCCTTGTTGATGAAAAAAAGTTTGTTATCAGGATCTAAATATCCTTTGATCTTTTCTCTATTTGTTGCTTGCTTTCTAATTTTCATTCTTGAATGCCCTCAGAATAACTCTGCTTACCTGAGTGTCTTACCATCATCATCACCTTTTTACTGTTGTTTCGTGAGACAACACAGCTCATATGGTCTTGTCCCATCCTTCTCTATAAAATTTTGCAAATAAGCATATTCTGAACAGGATTTCCCTTTGGCTGCTAGCATGTGTTTCATTGGAATGAGTAAATCAAATGTTTGCTGATTAAGATGGCCTTTAACTCTTTTGGTCTCCTTGTTATGGTGATTAGTTTATGGCAGTTAAGCTTATGCATGAAATTTATAAAATCAGTGGCAATGGCATTTTCCTGTTCCATCTCCATTTTTTTGATATCCAAACCTCATTTAGATAGTTCACATTAGAGTTCATTTTGTGTGCCATATTTACCCCCTCATTTTTATTCTTCTCCCTTTGTATTAACTCTTTGCTCTAGCAAGTCAGTAGTCTTATTATAGAGATATCTGGTTAAAGAATGAGTCCCATATCAGTAAGAAAGCATTTCCTATGTAATATAAAATTAAAAATAGAATCAGTTTCATTTCTTGTGATGTTATTTGGTGTTTGCCATGTTCAATGCCTTGATTCTTTTCTCAACTAGCATTTATTAAGTTCCTATTATGTGTCAGGCTCTGTGCTATATATTATAGATACAAAGACAAAACTTAAAACCTGTCCTCAAGGTTTCTGTATTTTAGTGGAGATACACAATAAACATATCTAGGAATATACAAAACACACACAAAGTAGTGGTATACCAGGTGTACCCTTGGGCATAGCAGCTTGAGAAACTAGGAAAGACATCCTGCTGAAAGTAGTTCTTGAATTAACTCTTGAAGAAAATTAAATTTAGACAGACAAGAACATTTTTAGGAAGTCTTGAAATTAGGCAAAGTCTAATATGTATTTATATCACTCTTAAGGGGCAGCATGCAATAGTGCATCGAGGGCTGACCTTGGAGTCCAGACAACCTGAGTTTGAAACCTGCCTCTGACATTTTTTTGTTTGGATGATGGTCAGCAAGTCCCTCAACCTCTCAGGACCTCAGCAGCTCTCTGAGACTATAAGTTAGTTACACATGAGTTGCTGATCAGCTTTACTGAAGGAAAAGTTCCCACTGGGAGTTTTTTATAGAGATGAATTACCATGTTTTAAAAATTGTTAGGTTGAAGTAGTTAAAGCAGTAAAGATTTCTTATACTAATAAGAGTTATAGCTATAAATCTAGTATCTACAAGCAAAGAATGCGTCCGTGCTACATGCATGTGAAACCTTTGTGTATCCTACAAATTTCTAGCATCTCCTTCCTTACTCCTGAATCATATTTTCCAATATATTTTTCACCATCCATATTTTTTCCTACTTTTACAATACAGCCATCAAATTATCCAATTTTTATTTAATTTGGAGGGTCTTATTAAATTTTTCATAAAATTCCTCTACTTCTTTATCTTTAGCAACAAATGGTTCTGTGTAAGCTATTATTATTTTCATGGTAGTCTTTTCAAAAATACTGACCAGGGGTAGGTACTATAAGAGGACCAAGTGTCTCAGGAAATATTTTTGTTGCCTTTGGGCACACAGTAAAATCAACTCTCAATTCCTTTATTTGTCTCCAAGGAGAACCTGTGAGTCATTATTCCATTTAACTACAGCTTTCTTTTGACATCTACTTTCATTAATAATGAAGATGTTAAGATTGATATGATTCAGTTCCTCCTATAGTGTGTCCACTCATTGGTCACTCACAAATAGGTTCTCACACATGGAATAAGCTAATATTAATGGACAGATTAACAATTCCTCTAAAAGTATATTGTCTCCATAGAAACTACACATCTCTACATGCTGGATATGTTCTTTGATTATATGACAGTAGATATCAGAGTTTAGTTGTAACTCATGATTGGAGGCATTGCTCAGAGCCCTGGCTCTGGAATCAGCCTATCAGTGATGTGTTTCTGTATCCTTCACTAGGTTTGTGCCCAGAATGCATTTCTGTTGCCAGGAAGGACCTTACCCGAAGCTTTTCCAGTAGAGTGGAATCTGCCAGAGCTTATGCTTCATTGGAATTGCCTTTGAGAACCCAGATTCATCTCGATACTACATTGAGACATCCAAATAGGACTCTGTGAAGATGAGACTGCTGATTAAAAAAAAGAGATGCAGACACAGAGAAGATCCACAACCACTTGAAAGAGCTCAGCCTTGCTAACTGCAAAGAGTAGATAAAGGATAGATAAAGAATTCCTATTTTCAATGCTGATTGGAGGTTGAAAGAACAGTCTATAGAGTTGATCCATCGGTATATATATATATATCTCAGGTCGATACCGTATATGGATAATTAACTGTCCAGAATGTATAGGAGAACTGGATTGCATCCAAGAAATTGCTTAATGCTTTTTTTTTTCAGTTCGAATACTGCATCTTTTTATTTTTTAATTTATTTTTTCTAACTGGAGCCCTTTACTTTTTTTTTTCAATTTTTAAACATTTTCATTTAAAATTTTGAGTTCCAAATTCCATCTCTCTCTCCTTCTCTTTTCCCCTCCCTGAGATGGTAAGCAATCAGATATAGGTTATACATGTATAATTATGTAAAACATTTCTATATTAGTCATTTTGTACAAGAGGACTCAAAAGAAAGAAAGTGAAAAATAGCATGCTTCAGTCTTTCTTCAAACAATATCAGTTCTTTCTCTGGAGGCAGAATGTATGCTTCATCATTTGTCCTTTGGGATTGTCTTGGATCACTGTATTGCTGAGAATAGCTAAGTCAATCACAGCTCTTCATCAAACAATATTGCTGGTGTTGTGTGCAATGTTCTCCTGGTTCTGTTCACTTCACTCTGTATCAGTTCATTTAAGTCTTTCCAGGTTTTTCTGAAATCATCTTGCTTGTCATTTCTTACAGTATAGTAATATTCCATTACAGTTATATACCACAGCTTGTTTAGCCATTCTCCAACTGATGAGTATCGCTTCAATTTCCAATTCTTAGCCACTACAAAAAAAGAGCTGCTATAAATATTTATGTATAAGAAGGTCCTTTTTTGATGGAGGTCTTTGGGATATAGACATAGCAGTGGTTTTGCTGGATCAAAGGGTATTGCTTAGTGCTTTTAATGAAACGTTTCCCCTAGGAACAAAGGCCCATATTTTTATTGCCATTATTCTTATGGTGATGGTATCTCAATGCAAATCATGGAATACTGTGATTTTTGAAGAATTTAAGTTATTGGTCACCCAAAGGATAATAGTGAGCTCTGTTCAAGGTATATGTGGACAGGAAGAAGCAAAATGAAAAAGCTGTCAATTAGTAAGTATGGGGATACAAAGGAAAAAATAAATGAAATAGCTATCTTCTGCCTTCAAGGAGCTTACATTCTATTGGCAGAGACAGCATGTACATCTATAAGAACATACAAAATAAATACAAGGTAATTTGTGGGAGTAAAGGTCACTAGTAGTTGGAGGAATCAATAAATCCATTATGACATTTTAGCTGAAGGGAACCAAAAATTCTAAGACATGGAGCTGAGAAGAGAATGCAGTCCCAGGGAATAACTTAAGCAGAGTTACAAGATGGACAATGGTGCATCATGTGGGAGAAAGAGTTAGAAGGACAGTTTGTGTGGACTGTGAGTTTCAAAAGACTTAAAATGCCAAACAGAGGTGAGTTTGTGGGTAAGGTAATGAGTAGCATGAAAGTTAAAACAAAGCATAAAGCAACCAAATAAAAATTAGTATCAAGGAATGTTTAACAATAAAAGGATTTGGGCTGATTATGTAGCCAGAGTTAGGAATAAATAACCCACCTTTAACATCAGGAGAGATATAGAGGCAGGCTCCCAAAGTGTTGGGTAGACCCTTGTTAAGGATTTATTTGACAATATGGACAAGAGTAGAAAAAGATGAGGAGGTATGGGTGGATTATAGTCTGTACTGCTGGGTGAAATACTTCTGTTGATGAGATCTTAGACCTATTTATGGGGATAAATGACTTCAGTCAAGGTGAAACATACTGCTAAATTCTTTTTAATGCTTCATTTTGATAATATACTTAAACAAAACTCCAGTTTGCATTTTTTGCTCATTGTTCTTCTCCTTTAGGGCCATTAATCAGAAACATCATGACACAATAAATAATTTCCAGTGCTTTATTTTCACTGGCTGCTAGAGAATTCCTTGCCATTTTCCTCTTAAAGACTAAGGAAATTAGGAACAGGTCTGAGTATTTCCCAGGGTCATTCAATGAGTAAAATACAGATCAGAGCTAATAACCTAGTTCTCAATTTATGCTTATTGTAATGAATGCCACTACCTCATTGAATAGAGGCTAATTTTAAATCAGTCAACTGGCTGGTATATATTAGACTGAACTATAGACACTTCCATATGTCCATGTAGTCTACCAGCTGATCTGGCCAAGAATTTTTTTTTTTTCAGCCCTTTATAGCAGATGGTGCCTGCTGCTTGACTTTCTGGACATTTGGTCTCGTGTGTTGACCTTAGTTCTCATGAATATTAAACTTTCCCTAGACAGCCAGCCCTAAAGACTTTATCATTCATCAAAATCTTCCTCGTTAAATTTTGCAAAGACCTGCAGAGGAACAGAATTTTCATGCTGGTCCTACCTATGCAGACAGGATTTTTAAACTTTCTATTCTTTTTTTGGGGGGCTGTGCCACTCCTTCACTATGATTTTCATTATTATTTCAAGAGTTACATACAGAGTGTTTGTGTAAATCATTTTGGCATTTGCTATTCCTCACAAGAGTACCAGGTTGCCACTGCTCACTCTTCCTTACAGTTGAGGAATTAGCTGGCCTATGTATTCCTGTCCCTTGAGTTGGGGTCTGCTGCCTTAAGGCATATGGTGTCATGTCTTTGAAGCTGCCTCTCTCCTCTTTCTTTGTACACTTACCCTAGTTTGGAATTAGCATCAGTGACTGAGCGGTGTTAACCATCCATGGCTAACTGTAAGGCAAGTCCTGTCATCTGTCTAGTCTTCCTTCAAAGTGCCTCTTCATTGATCATTTATTTGACAGATAGGTGTTGAGTGCTTTAGCAAGGCATTCTGCTAAGCACTGTGAAAGATACAAAAGAAGAATCACCAGCCATTCTCTGTGAGCTAACAATCCTGCTGCCATGAAAAAAACACCAAGTCTTGAGTCCGAGGACCTGGGTTCAAATGTCACTTCTGTTTACTTGCTACCCATGTAACTTTGGGCAAATTGCTTACCCTCCCTGGGGCTCAGTTTTCTGTAAATACAGTGTAATGTTAACACAGTATAAATACGTAGTAAGTGCTTATTAAATTCTGATTGATAGGCTGACCACTTCTGACTGCATAATCAGGAAAGGATCTGTAGAGGAAACAGTACCCTAACTCAAAAATTGAATGTAACTGACATTAGAAGTCCCCATTCTAACTGGGTGGGTGCAGAGTAAGCTAAAATGGGCAATTTACCAGAAGAAATAAATTATTCATTGAAAATTATTCCTTGGATCTGAACCCTAATCCAAGCAAATTAAGAAATGATTGGAAAATGGGTTACATGTATTTTAATAGTATGATTACTATCGTGGAGGAGTGTCTTTTTTTTTTCTTTAACAAGATCCTCAAAGTCAAAAAGGTTGGGGAACTACTGGATTATTTGATCTTTAAGGACTCCACCAGCTTTAACATTCTGTGATTGATTTAAAAACCTGATTCTGTTGGGGGTTGGGGAAAGGAATGCAAGAATGCTACATTTTTTGTTTTTTTGGTCAAGCCATTTTCTAGATGATAAACTTATGTGAAAAATAGTGGTCTTAATTTTATAGGTAAGAAGTCTCATAATTGATTCCTTTTAAAGGAAATTATTTTAAATGCTTATTTAAATCTGTGACTATACCAAGTTTACTTAAAATTTTCTAAGAATATTTTCTAATTGGCACCCAAATGAGAGCTTGTACATGATGTCCCCTTGAATTTTATTTTAGACACTCCAAAAATCTAAACTCTATCCCTGTAGAAATGACAAAATTATAAATTATAGAGAAAAAATTATTGGTCTGCCATCCTGTCTGTTTTTCTTGCCTTTTCTCTTTGTCTCTAATATATATGTATATGGGATCCTAAATTTACCTGACTATATTCATTACTGTACCTTCACAGCATTTTTTCTCACTTGGCTGTTGATAAATCCCAAGGTCACCCTTGGCCAGTTTTCCTGAGCTAAACCCCATGTTGCCACAATTTTATCTTTCAGGATAGTAGCTCTTTTTCCCCCATAAGAGGCATGTTTTGTTAGTAGCTCAGCTACTTCTGAAGTCTCTGATGAATGCCATCTGGTACTAATGATGTATTGCAATTTAATTTCTTAGATTGTCTTATGGCTTCTTCCGTCTTCCTACCTCCCTTTTCTTTTCTATTTTCCCAATACCACTACAGATACTTATATAGCAATTTCAAAACCCATGAATTTCTTTTGCACAAATCTATTAAAACTTCAAATACTCTTTCTTTTAAACATTTTTTAAAATTGAAGTGGCAGAATTTCTCTTAATTTGACCAAATAGTCTACATATGAGATCTAGTTCCCTGTGTTTGTCCCCATACAGAAACAACCATAGACCTTAATTAAGTCAGAGATCAATGTACAAATTGTCTGTTGTGTATTCTTTCCTAATATTGAATGCATTTGTTGTGAAGAGGTAATTTTGGAGAAAAAAAGATCTAGCCCATTATTTCAAAAAGAGAAAAAGATAGTAGTTTCCACTTCATTAGGAAAGAAGATTGGTATCAATTTAAAGTGTTCCTCTGCTTTCTCCCAATTAGCTCCCTTGGTGAAAACAGCAGCCGTGTTTAGGGACTACAAAAAATATTTTATTCCTTCACTGAAAGCTATTTCAAAGCTTTAGTCACATAAGTGTCATGCAGGGAAGTCCCTGGACAAGAGGCTTAAAAAGTAAGTAATGAGGATCTAGGGAATTCACAGGGGATTGGGAATCGAGAGCAATTGGAATTAAGGTCTCCAGGGAAGACAAAGAAACAGATTATCATTTGGGAGACAAAGGAACAAGGTATCCAACTGGAAGGCAGAGAACTATACTGTAAAATCAAAAGAGAAATGTCAGGCTGGAACACTAGGATAAGCGGTCTGACTGAATTAGCTCTGTAGGTCAACACTTAACATTCATATAGGCTGTTGGGTTCCATTTTCAAAGAGCTGCTCACCCCAGTTCATATTCTGCTTTGGCTCCTCAGAAGCCAGGCAAATAAATTACCAAGAACAAACTCCAATGACTTTTACAAGGTCACAGGAGACATGCGTTGTGAGAATAAGGAATAGAACATTTCCACTTCATGTTTGTTGATGAAGAGCATCACAAAGAAAGGATGATGCACCTTGGCTGCTGTCAAAAAAGCCTCCCATATTCATTTCATTTTCAGGAAATTATAAGATCAGGTCTAAAGCTGTAAGGGAGTATCAAGGTCTAACCCTTTTTGTTTTACAGATAAGGAAATTGAGGCCCAGAGAGATTAAATGAATTGTGCCAGGTCACAGAGTTAGCAAGTGGCATAGCTGGGATTTGAAGTCCATGTACCATAACTTTGAGTCCAGAGTTCCATGTTCAGAACTCTTTCCATTGTGCTGTTGTATATCAGCAATTTCTTCATTTGCTGAGCATTTCATTAATGTCTACTTATTTGCCTTACTCTATATCTATTTTGTACTTAATTTCTTATTTATCTAATAGATGACTATATATGTACATGTTCTTTCCCTTATTAGAATATAAGCTCTTTGAGGGCAGGAACAGTTTTCACTTTTTCATCATTCTCCCAGCACTTAATACAGTTCCTGGGACATAATAAGCTCTTAATAAACACTTGTTAATTCATGAAGCATTACACACAACGTACAAGTGAGCAACAGAGGGGCATGATCCTTATCCTGCCAGGTTCACTACACTTGGGTTTTATCTTTGGGCAGCAGAATGAATGTCACTAATCTTCTTGTGTCCTTTATTTGCATTTGATTGTTACACAGATTTGAGGTCCTAGAATTGTCAGCATTCTTATCTCTACACAGTATACTCATAAAGAATTTGAACTTACTCTGTCATCTCCTTCTCCTTCTCTCTCTCTCTCTCTCTCTCTTTCTCTGTCTGTCTCTTTCTCTCCCTTCTTCACCCCCCCCCTTTCGCATTTCACTCTGATCATACTTTCAGCTGAGGGGCACCACTTACCTGTGTAGTCACATAAGACATAAAAGAAACCCTCACACCCCAGATTCAGGGAGTTGGAATAGTCCTGGCTCCCCATTGCTACTTCCAAACACTCCCTCTTCCATCATAACTCAGCTATCTCTCCTCTTTTGAGATCCACATTATACAGATTTATCTCCCAATCCAGATGGTAGGCAGGGGGCAGTCTCTCTTCTCTTCAACTCCTGTCTTCAGGCTAAGGAACTTCAGCATAGATATTAATGCTCTCTCTTCTGTTTCTTAACCTACTTGATTCTCATGACCCACTCCTTCATTGTACGTTAGTTTCACATAAAGTTGATCGTTTCCCAGAAGTATTCTACTTCCGTGCTCTGAAAGTATTTTATCTGGTCATGTTCTTTCATTATTGCATCTTTTCCTAGATAATTTTGCTGTATAGTCATAAGGCTATGACTCCTAACCCTGATATTTGTCCTTACAATCCCTCTACCTCTCAGTTCTTTCATAGGTCATCATTCCTGCACTGGCTACACAACTTTTCCTTCTATCCATTCCTTGATGAATCAGTTCAACTCTGTGCTGCTCTCTACACCTGAATCTCTTGCCCCTTTGACCTACAGCTGATCAAACTTTACCACATTCCAGCTTTGGATTATACCCACCATCTACTCCCTTCATTCCTATTCACATGCTGCTTAGCAGAGCTAGAGAAAATCATGTGCTAACTGGGTCCACTACAAATTTATGTTCTCTAATCTCAACTGGGCCCTCACTGCATCAAGGCAATCTTTGAAATGTCTGTAATCAGTTTGTTAGCCCACTCACCACAGCTCCTTCTCCAAACATTCTCATCTCTCAGGCGTCCCGCAGCACCACTGCCCCCCTTACCCAACCCTCTCAGCCTAGGATTTTTCCACATACTTCACTGAAAAAAAAACTAGGGTCTTTAATGAGAATTCCCTCTTCCTTCCTCTTCATCTTATCTAAGTCAGATTTATTCTTCCCCTACCTCCTTCTTCCCTGCTTCAGATGAAGAGGTAGCCCTTCTTGACAAGGCAAACCATTCAACATGCTTTAAAAAACTTCTCTTGATCTCATCATCCTTGTCCTATATCTCTCCTCTTCTCAGAGATCTCATTCCTCTCTAGGCTGTTCTTCTGGCTCATGTCCATAGGACTTTCTCTACCATGCTGTAGAAACCTCTTCACCTTGGAAGCTTTCTCCATCCTTCAGCTGCTTCTCACATTAGAAGTATTTTCCAGACCTGGCCTCTCCCTCTGATTGGCTGGTTCCTCCCAGAAGCATCCATTTTTAAGGAGGAGGCCCGGGCCAACAATGTCTTTATTCCTTCCCAGGAGTCACTTCTAACTCATCAGACTTTCTCTATCATGCCCCCTTAGGGGGGAAGGTAGGGACCTTTATCACCATCATCTTTTCAGTTCCACTTTATGTTTTCTTCTCTCACTTCAATGTGAACTCCTTGAGGGCAGGGACCATCTTCCTTTCTGTTTGTATTTCTATTTCCAGGACTTACCATGGTTTCTGGTACATAGTAGGTGCTCAATAAAAGTGTGTTGACCTGACTTGACTTGATTTAGCTAAATTCTTTGAGAAAGCTTTCTACTATATGTTCTTCAACTTCATTCTTACTTTTCTATAGTTTGGCTTCTGGCCTCATCATTCCATTGAAACCGCTCTCTCTAGAGTTTCTGATAATCTCTAAATTGCTAAATATAATGGTCTTTTCTCAGTCTTTATCCTTCTTGGCCTCTCTGTAGAAGTTGACACTTTTGATTACCTTTTCCTCCTAGATATTCTCTCCTCTCTGAGTTTTTGTGACCCTCTTCTCTCCTGGCTTTCCTCTTAAATATCTCAATCTCTTCTGTTGAATGTTCTTCCAGGTCACAACTATTAACCATAAGTATCCCCCTGGGTTCTGTCTTGGGTTCTCTTCCCTACTCCCTCTAATAGTATAGAGTCTATACTATCATTCTTGGTAATCTTATCAGCTCCTAAGACTTCTTTTATCATCACTATGCCCAGATCTATATCCCAGATGAATTCTCTCTTCTGAGCTATGGTCTCATCACCAACTCACTTTTGGACAACTCAGATTGAATATCCTATAAGCTATTCAAATTCAGAACGTCTAAAACTGAACCTATTTTCTTTCTTCCTCTCCCCCTCCCCCTGCCAAAAAAAAAACCCAAAACCCCTTCATCTCCCTATAACTCTCAAGGGCACCACCATCATCCCAATCACTAAGGTCTGCAACCCAGGTGTCATCCTTGATGCCTCTGTTAGACTCACCCCATATAACCATTCTGTGTCATAATCAAGCATGGGACCTAGAATTAGCAAGATCTGAGTTCAAATTTGCTCTTGGGCACTTAATGATCATGCAATCCTGGACAAGTCACTTAACCTCTGTCTGCCTCAGTTTCTTCATTTCTAAAATGGGAATAAATTGTACCTGTCTCTTAGGGTTGTTATGAGGATTAAATGAGATATTTGTAAATCACTTAAAACAGTGCACAGCATATAGCATATGTTTAATAAATGAGTATCTCCTTCCTTTCTTTTCTTCCTACCACCTTTACAGCATCTTACAGTGTCCTTTTTTCTCTAATCACACAGCCATTGCCCTAGTTCAAACATTTATCACTTCATCCCTGGACTACTGCAGTAGCCTTCTGGTTGGTGTCCCTTGCCTCAAGTCTCTCCCTACTGCAATCCAGCCTTTGTTCAGCTGCCAAAGTGAACTTCCTAAAGTGTGTGTTTGTGTGTGTGTGTGTGTGTGTGTGTGTGTGTGTGTACACGAGTGTGTGCACGTACACACACCGCCCCCCCCCCCAAGTTAAACTAAAATGAGTCCTCATTACCTCAAGGATCAAAAGAGAAGTTAGAGTCTCCCTATCTTGTCCTGGCTGGAAGTTTAGCAGCCACTCATGGGATAGATTCCACTACTGATCTACATGGGAGCTAAGATGTACTCTATTTCTGACTTGGGTCAGTTCACACACACACACACACACACACACACACACACACACATGCACACACGCGCACGCACACACGCACTCCCCTGCCTTTAGGAAGCCTAGTGGCTCTCTACTCCTGGGGGCTTACCATATTGGTACTGAACTTTGTGCAGATACCTAATCACCTTAACCTAGGGCATCTCAAAATTCCTAGGCTCAATTGATCCAACAACCTCAGCCTCTCCTTTGACACGTGTTACACATGTATGCTAACACACCCAACAAAACCCAGGTCTTGAAAGGCTCTAAATCCTTTGCTTTTTCTATGACTATTTCAGATGTCAAGTAGGAAGTGAGTTCTGAGGACTGACTTATGTCAGCCTTCTCCTTGACCATTAAATCATATTGTCTTTAAGACTGACCCTGAAGGCTAACCTGCTGTAGTTATTCTAAGGTTCTTGGGTCAGGGGGTGAAAGAAGAGTGGATGAAAAGGTCAGAAAGTATATTGAAATGTCTAATATGCTATTCATACTTATATCTCTCTCCAGTGCCCAATAACCTATTCCTTTATTCCTTTGGAGAGTGTGGTATTCCATGACTGTAAGTCATACATCATTACTGGAAAAAAACTGATGTCAAAAATATGGGACTTTGTTTCAGGAAGATGCTTTAAAAGAAATGTACAGCTCTCCAAAGGTAATACAACTCTTCCTCTACTTTTTCCATTCTCTGCCCAGTTCATTGTTCTTCTGTTGTATCTGACCAAGATATATAGATATAGATAATGGGTAGATGAATGGATAGATAGATACTAATCAACTGTCTCTGGGAGTTGTCCATTCAGCCACATATCACAATTTGGAAACAAGGCATTCTTTATCCACTTGGACAGGGCAATTTTTAAATTAAATGTTTTACTAAAAAAAATCAGTAATAAATTTATGAATTATTTACATGAATTAATTTGAACATGTAAAATATCATAATATATTTTCAGTTCCTCCAAGTCCCCAATAAGATTTTTTGTCCATTTTCATGCACTTTTCCTCATATGATCGTAGTTTATATGTATTCCATTCTCCTGGTTCTGCTTTTTTTCATCTTTTATTATTTCTTAAAGTCCTTGGTTTATCTCAGTTGCTATACAGTAGTCCATTACATTAATGTGCTACAATTTATTTAACCATTCCCATTTTGTTGGACTTAGGCTAATTCCAGCTGTGTATATGTGTGATTACATAAAATTCTACTATGAAAATCTTTGAATAGATAGCTCATTTTTTTTTTATAACTGTCAGGGGAAAAAAACTGTCAGATAATATTCCCAACAATGGGAAAACAAGCACACAAGAAAATTAAGGAGCACAATGAAAAGAAAGGTTGGTAAAGAGGGCCTTTTAAAACCTTAAGATTTTTAAAGCATATTACAAAATAGTTACCATCAAGACTATCTGTTCCTTGGTAAAAAAAAAAAAAAAGGAAATAAAAGTCAATGGAATAAGATGGAAACATCAGACATGGAAGCAAATGTATACAAAAGATGAGTGTTTGACAGACCTTTGGAAAACAAAAACCTAGGTAGGTTTTGACTATTTAACAATTATACTTGGAAAAATTGGTTGTCAATTCACTGGGAAAACAATTTGCACTTAAATCTTAACCCATATGACCCAGAGAATTCTAGGAGAGTAGGAGAAAAATAGGACAAAATAGACAAATATTTTCTGTTCATCAGATGAGATACGCTAAGTTCTTTTGAGTGATTATGGATCTCATTGTGCAGTAAGCAAAATGGAACCCCCAAATTATAAAACTTCACATTCCATAGGGAAGCCCTCATTCATTCGGCCCTGGGCAGGAGAGTCCTCCATGACAGCAAACAACTTTGTGAAGCATATATTTCTTTGTGTTATGTCCCACTTGATGACTAATAATCAGAAAAGTGTCAGAGTTCCCTATTATTACATCTTTTAGGATATTGAAGCATATATTGAAAGGTAGATGTGTCATTTATTGTAACTTCCTAATTTTACTAGAGGAAACAGAAGCCAAGAGAGTTTGTGTTTTTTTTTTTTTTGGCAGGGCAATTGGGTTTAAGTGACTTGCCCAATGTCACACAGCTAGTACATGTGTCAAGTGTCTGAGGTTGAATTTGAACTCAGGTCCTCCTGACTCCAGCCAGTGCTCTACTCACTGCACCACCTAGCTGCCCCTACTTTGTAAGTAGAAGTGCTTAGATTCAAACCCAAATTATCTGTCTCCAAATCCAGTATTCTTTCTGATGTACCACACTTCCTCCCAAGGAATCCTATATGATTTTTTTGTTTTAATTCCATTTTATTTTTGAATTAACAAGTACTTATTATGTCTCTCCTACCTACCCCACCTCCCAATTTAAAAGAAAATCAAAACCCTGGTAACAAATTCCCAAATTTCCGCAAAACAAATTCCCACATTGGCTATGTCCATAATGCTCTACCAAATGGAGTTCTTCTTATAGTCAAACAATGACCACAGTTGCATCTTGTATTCTTTGTGCCATTTGGTCAATCATGTAACAATAGAAATATAGTCTCTGGCAGACCGTCATCTGTAAAAAGCTTGCATGATAAAATCTTATACTTCCATCAAGCATACCTTCCATGCGGATGTATATTATTCTAATAAAAATTTTGTAGACCTAGGAAAGTAGGCATGTTGGTCAATAGTTATTCCTATTTTCTCAGTTGCCTTTATTTGGGGAGTAATAAATTCTTTTTTTTTTAGCCATTTAGTATCCTCCCTCTTTTCAGATGCCTTTAAAATCAGTCCCTCAACCCCCTCAGAACTGTGTCACCTCCTGCTTAGATTTTGTCTCGATGTACTTGGTTGTTCTAGCTGAGTTTCCCATTTTTATTGTCTTTGTAGCACATATAGTGCATTCTGGTCTGTGTGATGTTAGAGTACAAATGTGGTGGTTCCACTAAGAGTTTGTTTCCAAAATCTTAACAGATCATTTCCCTTTTCCTATCTGTTAAATGCCCTTGGAATGACATTGCTTATTTGGGACTCCCAGCAATCCTTCTGCAAAGTTTATTTTTTTAGAGTGAACCTTGTATTTTAATCTGCCTGGGGGGCTCGAGACAGAAACTCCCTATACTAATGCAGATCTGCACCTTCTCTGTACCTCAGTTTTAGTAAGTTGCCTAGACCAATAAAAGGTTGACTGACTTGGCCAGGGTCAGACAGCCAGTACGTGTGTGTAGAATCAAATAAGGCAGGGCAGCTAGGTGGCGCAGTGAGTAGAGCACTGGCCCAGGAGTCAGGAGGACCTGAATTCAAATGCGGCCTCAGACACTTGACATACTTACTAGCTGTGTAGCTTTGAGCAAGTCACTTAACCCCAATAGCCTTGCCTTCCCCCTCCAAAAAAAATGTTAAAAAAAATAGAATCAAATAAGGCAAGACTTGAATCCAGGTCTTTATAACTCCAAGAACAATTCTCTGGCCACCATAACACAGCACCTCTCAGTTACACTTCTTTTTTCCTTCCACAGCTGCCTTGCTATCGTACAAGGCAATAGTGCTCAAAATCTTTCACCATCTTCCTCTATAAGATTTTGTGAATGAGTTTATAGTCTACATGAGTGCTGTGCTTGGCTTTCATAATTCAGTTTGGCAAGGACACCAAGGGTTTTCTAGCTTCCTTTTGGTCTCCTCATTGTGAGGGCTGCTTTATCAGTTAACATTCTTTGGGATATTATGATAGTCTTTGTTGTCATCTATTCTTTTTTTTTAAATCAGCTTCCTATTTGTTGGCATCAACAGCTTATTCAGGTAGGTCGTATTGATTCTTCCATATTCTAGATCGCTATTCTACCAAGTTGGCCAAAGTGGTCCCACATCGAGAACCATGAGTTTCCTGTCTACTAAAACATTGTTTCATTTTCTTTGTGTGATAGGTGTTTGCCATGCTCAACAACTTAAGATGCTTATCTTCAAGGAAGTATTAATGACATAAAGATAGGAGTCTTCTGTATAAATTACAAGGCTTTGGCACTCTCTTTTCACACCATGCCACAAGTTCCTTCCCTAACATCCTGCCAATCATAAAAAATAACTATGTCCCTAAATCTAGATGGAATAAGATGAAAATGAGGAGATACCCAAATCTGAAGAGAGAAAAATTGCAGAACTGAACTCAGGTCACTGAAAATCTTCATTTAATTGCCAGTTTCTTCCATTCACAACAGAAACATGAAGACAGGAGCAGGAGCCCTGATCATCTGACAAAGTAATTATTTCACTTAAGTACCTGGTTGAAAACTTGGATGGAAATTAGTTTTTCTGCAGTCTTCTGAGTCTTTTATCTATGGATATTCACTGTTGGGTCCACTTATGATGCAAATCTTTTCACTATAATGCTTCCTAAAGATGTGTAATGGGCTTTCTTGAAAAATGAGATTGTATATAAAATGAATCCTCTTGTTTCCATTTGGGCTACATCTCTTCTATTTATACTAACTGCTCCCTTGCCCAGCTCTCTTTCAAATATTACAAAACACTTTTGTGCACTGTTTGACAGATAGTAAGTACTCTGAATGATAGGGTTTTTTAGACTCACCTCACTGGTGCTTTAAAATACTTTTATACCTTAGCCTTTCAAAAGCTGCCTGCTGAGCCTCCAACCCCAGAGCACATCAAAAGAAAGGCAATGGCCATAGCCTTTTACTAGAGTGCACTAATGAGGAGCATGTCCTTGAAATCTTGAAATCTATGTTTTAGTGAGCTCTTTTAAAGGTACCACTCCTGTAACCCCTGCTCTTTTCTGAATCACAGTTTAAACAGGTCAGTCAGTATAGGTGGGAATTTTCTGCTAAGTCAAAATTGTTGATACACTGGGTTGACAGTTTTAGAATGAGGAGAGGAATGCTCATGATGGAAGTAGGTGCTTTGTTATGGTTAACAGCCAAACTTTCATTGGTTCTTAGAAATTGCTACAAATTCCATTCTACTAATAATCATTCTTTGTTTCCTGTTTTAAAAATTGAATATAATGTATAATTTTTTAATATTTTCTTTATGCCTTTTGTTTCTGGATCTCCCTCTCACCAGCAAATTGACATAACACCCCCCCCCCGTTTTTCCTAAAATAAAATTTTGTATCTTTTGTTTTTCACTTCACTTAAATTTTCCCATATAGTCTTCTCCACCACACCTCTCAGAGAGCCATCTCTTAAAACAAAGAATTTTTTTTTCAAAATTAAATTAAAAAGGAAGAGAAAACATTAGCAAAACCAGAAATCATTTTAAAATAGGATAATATATACAGTGTTTCAGACTTGCAGATCCAACCTTCCATGAAACCCTATTTTGTAACAAAGGAAAATTGTTTAGCAAAAGTAACTACTACAGTGAACCACATCCAAGACTGTATGCATCATTCTGCCCTCATAGTTCTCCACCTTTCTCTTCTCTCGAAACAAGGTTATTTATTATAATTACTCAGAGTTTAATTTCCTTTTAGCCTTCTTTTCATTAATATTATTTACATCATTGTGTATAACATTAATCAAATTCTGTTCATCTCATTCTGTATCCATACATAGTTTACCATGTTTCTCTGAATTTTTCATATTTGCCGTTTTTTATCATCCGCAATTCTATTACATTCACGTACCATGTTCAGTCGAGCCATTCTTCCCTAGGAATCTACTTTGTTTATAGTTTTCTGGTATCACAAAAGTGCTGATGTATATTTAATCCTTCTTTGTCCTTGACATCCTTTTCGGAAACCAGTGTATGATATTTTAAATTAGCATTGGGGTGGGGAGGTTGAAAACAGCATATAAAGAAATACAGAATAATTTCTAGGGGAGACTCTAACAACTAATTTCTCATGTAGATGGTGGTACTTGAGTTTAGGAAGCTAGGAACAGAACTGAGGAAGAGCATTCCAGAGATGGAGGCTAGCCTGTGGAAAGGCACAAATATTGGAGATATAATGTAATGTATGGGGAAAAGCAAGTAAAATAAATCTTGCATGAAATCATATTTAAAGGCTAAACAGAAGAATGATTTTTTTTTCATTAATTGATAAGGATGTTTTCCAAATGTTCCTATTCACAAATACCAGAAGACTCCTTGGTAAAATCCGGTAATGTGAATGAAACTGGGCTGACTATCCTGAAAAAAAAAAGTGGTTAACAACAGATAGCTGTATGGGTGACCTGTCAAGTTTGTCCATCAATAGTCATCTCCTGTTCAAGTACTGCAGATGGATCCTGACTTGAGCCTATATGACAAGAATAGTGCCAGTTTTATGTAGAATAGTGTGGTTTCCCTTTTAAGGAGATAATACTGATATTCTTATATTATGCTATCTTCTTGTTGAATCATGATTGACTTCCTTATGTTTCTGAATAGGAGTACCTTGAACTTCCATATAATTTGGGCTAAGAAATTATTTTTTAAAGAAAAATTATTTTCCTGATTAGACAATATCTAATATACTGTTTCTACCATCTCCTGGTTCCCTTATCTATTGATAAAGAATCTAGATTGAAACTATCAGCCTTGTGAGTTTCCACTCTGTTGCTTAAACCATTAACCCACTCTATTTGTTTTTTAATTCAAAGAGAGAGAGAGAGAGAGAGAGAAAGAGAGAGAGAGAGAGAGAGATAAAATTGTGTTTTAACTTGTTACATTCCGCTTCCTTATAATGGTATGAGCTGGTCTATTTCCAGAAATCAAGATAAAGTTAATTTTGCTTAGTTTGAAGCTGTCTTCACAGGCCAAGAAAGAGTAGAATATTATCTGGATAACTAATTAAAGTTGAAAAGCATGTCTGAATTGTCTGGAAAATTGCTTTCAGTTCTCTACTTCACTTTGCTGATGAAGACAAAGTTGAGCTGTCTTTTTTCACATGTATGATGCAGGGACAGTTTGCATGAAATAGATATCTATAATCCTATTTGAACCTTCATAATCTCAATTAATTTATATAATGCATGAAATGCTACTAGAAAAAGGTTATGAACTACTTCTTAAAGCCAAGTTATAATATATTGTCTAAAGAATTTAACCCACATACCGATAACATATAAATCACAGAGTTTTTAGCCATGGGTCAGGACCAAAAAACAGCTGTGGAAAATGCCATCAATTACTAACTTGTCTTTTAACTCTCTGAGATATTAATACTCCATGCTTACAGAAGTTTTTCTAAGCTTTCTTATGAAAAAAACTAAAACAAAAATACATACCTCATGAAAAATTGATATGGTATAATTCAATTCTATAAGCATTTAATAAATACTATGTATCAAGTACAGTGCTAGGTACTAGAGATGGAAATGGACTCCCAGACTAGTAGTCAGGAGACCGGGGCTCTAGTCTTTGCTTTAGCGCTCTCTAGCTATATGACCATGGGTAAGTTACTTGACCTCTCTAACATTCTTCTTTTCCATATATTAAGCTGAGGGGATTAGTTCATGCTCTAATAGTTCACAATTCTTAGCTTCTAGAGCTTTCATTTACACTGTTTGAGGTTACTGTCAATGGTGTGGAGAAAGCATTAACTATGAAATCAAATGGATCTGTGATCTCCTCAGTATAGATGTGATCTCTGGTCATGTGACTCTTGTCCTTGTCCTTGTGTAAAGTTATCCTCTGGGGTTCAACCTGACGCTCTGGGGGCCTCCTTCCCTTGCCTTTTTTAGTTTTCTCTTCAAGTTCTACAAAGCACTTTCATGTATTATTTCATCTGATCCTTACAACAACTCAGTATGATAGATGCTATCCCCACTTTACACATATAGAAACTAAGGCTGAGAAAGTTCTAGTAGCTCATCCAGGGCTATACAGCCACTGATTGAATGACAAGTCCCTCTAGCCAAGTGTAGAACTCCACCTTGGGCCAGCCTCAATGGCAGAAAACTTGGCTTCTAATCCTTACTCTATATGACAACTGTCTGATGATGGCCATATCGCTCAATCCTTACTCCTGACATCATGAAAACAATAATGGATCACATAGGCAGTCTTGTCATCTCATCCTTTGCTTATACTCATGACCAACTCATCTTCTTGTCTCTTGTACATTTCATTGATGACATCCATTACTAAAGGTTCTTGAAGGCTATGTCAGTGGATCATGAGTTCTGGCAGCTTCTGTCCTACAGGAAAAACCTCCTGTACAGTCCCAGAAACTGAATCTGCTTTCCAAGGACCAATCTTGCTAACTTCAGAGGCTCATCATCCTAAGAAGATTGACTGCTGGTGGTGAATTCCTTAGTGATGAAAACACGACTGTTAACATCTCTTAAACTTTCTCTGAGCATTACATTCCATAAACCAGTGAGACCCACAGAAAATAAGAAATTCCCATGTGTAAGCAGCATTTTAGAATTTACTGTCTTAGCTGTAAAAACTTACTGGTTGTGAGAATAAACAAGAGAAATAGTAAAAGAAGGCCAGAATATTTGCCCTACTTAAAAATGCATTTTTGAAAAAATTCAGTATGTCAAGTAGTGAACAAAATACAGGAATGATATCTCTGAGTTGTGTTTCTGAGCAACTTTCCCTTTTTCGTTATTATCACATCCTTTTCTAGGAAAAGATTTAAGTGGCAAAGCCTAAAAACAAAGCCAGTTTTGGTATATTTTCTCATTGAAGCATCAATTCCCAATTATTTGGGGGTATTGCAGAGCAAGAATAGTATGGATAGTTAAATTCCACATACTCTGACAACTAGTTTAAATTAGCCATTTTCATGCTACTCAAAATAAGTATTATCAGATGTGGTACCACTTAAAGTTTCTTCTTTTTCTTCTTGTTCTCCTTATAATGAAGCTTTTAATGAGTGGAAAAGGCAGTACCAGGGAAAAGAAAGAAAGGCAGTTGGCCAGAGTGATCCATAAAGTATATCAGCAGTCTCACAATACTGAGGAGTTGGCTTTATCTAAAGAGAAATAACGATTTTGCAAAACCCTAGAATTATGGAATCTAGAGTTGGAAAAGATCTTACAGGTCATCAAATCTAATCTTCTATTCACCATAGGGATTCCCTCTATGACAGGAGTTCTTATCCTGGGGTCCATGGACTCCCAAGGGGTCTGTTGATAGAGCTTAGGGGGGCTTGGGAATTTGGATGGGGAAAAAATTACACCTTTCTTTTCACTAATCTCTAGTCTATAGCATTGCACTCAGGTGGTCATTTCCTCTCTGTGACCTTTTCTTGCAGTTGTCTACCTTGTACCAAGGACTGTGCTAGGAACTGAGAACATGAAGACAAAAACAAAATCATCCCTTCCCTTAAGGAGTTCATTTAGGAAAAAAAAATAGAAACAGAAAAATAATTGTAAAATATATGCAAAGTAGGAAACTTAGTATCCTGCAAGGCAGGTATTTCCTTTGTTGGACAGCTCTAGGTGTTTTTAATTTTGTTTTTGTTTTGTTTTTGTTTTTGGAAGGAGGGAAGACTTAGACTTATTCTGTGAACCTACTGAAATACGTTCATCCCTCTTCCATGTTTAAGCCCTTCAGATATTTATAGATAGCTTCCCTATCTCTCCTAAGCTTTCTACATGTGAAGGGTAGTTCTTCAACAATTCTTACTATCACATGGATTCGTAGTCTCAGTTACCTGGGCTAGCTCCAGTTCATCAGTGCCTCTCTTAAGTGTTACTCCAGGAATTGAAAAAGGGGCCAACCACTGTCTTTCTAGATGTTGTTTTTTTTAATTAATGCTTCCTGAGATTGAATTGGTCTTTCAAAAAAATTATTTATTTATTTATTTATTTTATTGTTTTACATCCCCTTCATTTCCCAACATTTCCTTCCTTCCTTCCCTGTCCAGAGAACTGTCCCTTAAAACAACAAATAAAATGGAAAGGAAAGTAGTTCAGCAAAACTAATCAGTAATTCAATCAAATCTCACATTATCCTGTGTTCCACCTTGGTAGTCCCCCGCTACATAGTCAGGAACCCCAGGGTTCCATGCTACTTCTGACAAGTCTGACTATGTGACCTTGGGAAAGTCACTTAGCTTCTCTGAGCCTCATTTTCCTAATCTGAAAAATGAAATGATTGAACTGTGGTCTCTGTGATCCTCTTCATCTCTAGAGCCATAATCCTATGCTTTTACATTTATTTGTATTAAATGTTTACCTTGATAGAGAATTAATTTGGACCTTTTGTCTCATGCGTTTTTGAGTGACAATTTTGTCATTCAGCTATCCCTGAAAGCTAGCATTATGTCATCTGAAAACCTGATAAGCATTCTAGTTATTATCCAAGTCATTAATTTTAAAATTCTATGCCCCCTCAACATACAGACACACACAAACACATACTCCCAAGGGCCAAATATAGAGCCTTGTAGCATATCAGTAGAGATCTCTCTTCAGTTTCACATTATTCATTAACACTCTTTTTTCTTTACAATTGTTTGAACCAGCTAATGTGGTTATTTAGCTAGCAAGAACCGTGTCACCCTCTCAACATCCCTATCCCACGCAAGAGAAGCCCTCTATACTTTGGCTCTAGACTTCCCTTGCTGCCTTATTTCCTACTCTAAATTGTAGTCAAAGTGAACCAATCTCCTAACTACCACAGTCTAGCAAAAAAAAAGATATTTTCCCTTTTCGATTTAATGAATTTTAAAATGTAGAGCAGTGATGAAGTTCTGAAGCCCAATCTGCTATTGTTGGTTTTATTTTGCCACACCCTTCCTCCCTCCTAAAAGTATTACGTGGTTCTAAAATTAAAGTGAATTGGTTGAGCAACACCAGTGAAACAATGGAGACTCCCTGTTGTACTACATAAACAGAGTTGAGAGTCACTGATACTGAGTCTCACCTTTTTATTTCTGTTGTGCTAATGGACCTTGTACACATTTACCCTGAGTATTTAAAAAAAAAAAACAACCTTGTAACTGTACTTAGCACATGATCAATCTTTCCAATTATGTCATTGAATAATAAGTAATAAAAATAACTAACATTTTGTACAGTGATTTAAGGTTTGCAAAGCACTTTACAAATATTATCTCATTTGATACTCCCAACAACCCCAGAACATAGGTGCAATTATTATTGCTGTTTTATAGATAAGGAAACCGAGGCAGACAGAGGTTAAGTTACTCACCCAGGGTCAAATAGCTAGTAAGTTCTGAGGTAGGATCTGAACTTAGATTTTCCTGACTCCAGGCCCAGTATTCAATTTAGATCATAAAGCTACCTATTAAGTGCCTCCTATGTGCCCAGCAATGAAGTAGGCTACCGTAGGTAATACAAGTTAATATGAGACATGATCCTTGACCTTAAGAAGCTTATAGTCCAGTTGGGGATACATGACTAATATCTATGAACCAATATAGGGCAACATTAAAGAACAGGATAGAAGAGTAGATGTAGTAATCAATTGCCAAATGGTATAATATAGATTATTAGTGTAGTAAGTTTACAGAGACTAGAAAATCTGGCTTCATGGAGGGAGAAGGTGATCTTGAAGTACTAGTTGGATTTGGATAGGCAGAAAAAAGAAGGGAAAATTGTTTCAGGTTAGAAAAACAGCATAAGCAAGAGTACTTATTAGGATTGCATGACCAAGGGAGGGCACGGATTGGAATTGTGAGGATTTTCAACTAGAGCAAAAGTAGTAACAGCTAAAGTTGGGTCAGACAATGAAAGGTCTGTAAAGGGAGGCTAGGGAGTCAGGAGGCAATAGGCAGTGGGAACCATTATTAGTTCTTGAGCAAGATAGTGACACATTTAGAAAAAGTTTTCTGGCAGCAGGATGGATTATGAATTAAAATAAACCTAAGATTTAGAATCAAAAAGCACTTTCAGAGGTCACGAAGAAACTGAGACCAAGAGAGGTTATATGAGTTGCCTAAGGTCACATAGGTACTGGTATATCTAGTACTCAGAACCATTTCCTCTGAATCCAATTCCATTTGTGCCATGTGACTTCCTGAGGAACCAAAGGAACCTTGTATTAAATTAGAGCAAGGTAGAAGGGGTACAATTCTCTCCCAAAGAGAGAGCTAACAAATTACTTCAGAGGCTTCTGGATATTAGTATGTATGGCTAGGAAGTCACAAATCATACACCTCATGTTTATATAAAATTCTATCATTTATACAACTTCTAACAACATCCCTATGAAGTAGGTAGTGCAAACATTATACTAGTTTTTACAAATGAGGAAACTAAGACTTAAATAGATTTAGTAACTTGCTCATAGTCATTCAACATTCATTCATCAAGCATTTCTTTGCCTACTGGCACTGTGCTGGGCTCCAAGAATACAAAGACAAAGAACTAAACTGGCCCTGGCCTCAAAGAGTTTACATTCTTTGGGAGTGAAACAACATGTACATAGGCAATTGAATGTAAACTATATTCCAAATAATTTCTCCTGCAAAAAGCGCCAGCAATTGGGGGATCAAGAGAGGCTTCCTATAGGAGGTGATACTTGAGCTGAACTTTGAAGGAAGGTATAGATTCTAGGAATGAAGGTAAGGAGATAGATTCCAGGCATCATGTACAGGGTGTACAAGGCCCAGAGACAGAGAAAATAGTCCACATAAGTGGCAGAGCCAGGATTCAAACTCACTTCTGATGCCCAAGCCGCTGGGCACTCTTGGATATATATTCTATGTTTGCCTCGAAGTCCAAAAGATGTCCCTCCCTCAACAAAGTATAGAGATAGTAAAATAAATTAATGAGTATCCCTCTCTACTCAAAATCGATAACCTAAATAGCCCTAAGTATGCAACTGATATAAGTGCCAAATGTGTTTCACTTGCAAAGAATCTTGGTGAGCAGGGGAGGAAACCAAGTTGCCATTTGTCTGGAACAAGAAAAATAATTATAGCTTACATTTATGTGCTACTTTAAGGTTTACAAAGTACTTTTATTATTTGATAAGGTGAGGAAGGACTGGATTTGGGTGGTGTCAATAAAGGGTGTAGCAGCCACAAGCCTACTTCACCAGCCTGTGGGAATCAACAGTATATTCACACATAAATAAGCAGGTCTGGCCCAAGACAGTGGCTCAAAAGAAATAGAATTGTGAAGTACTTTTCAGGGCATATATGGTAGATTCTCATTTCCCCTTTTAACAGATGACAAAACAGACACATATTTAATAAATTTTTTTTATCCATCATTAACATCATCAATAAAACGTAGTCCTTGCCCTTGAGTCAGTTATGGTCTAGCAAGGGATGTAAGATGTAGATATGCGCTTGCACGCACATACGGATACTCACACACCCCTAACTAGTACAAGACAGGATATGTATGATAAGTGCAATAGTAGAGGCTCATAGTGCTGCAGGAGCATAGGAAAAAGAGAGATCACTTCCATTTCTGGAATAATCAGGGAAGGTTTCACAGGGGCTGTGAATTATGACTTATATGTTAAAGGAAGAATAAATTTTGGGTGGGCAGAGATGGGAGAGAAGAACACAGTTTGACCAAATACCTAGAGGAAACATGAAATTCAGGAGAAAATTTTAGGAATAGTACATCTCGGCCTATAAAATAGTTGTGTAGACATGGATGCCATGATAGAGATAAGGCTGGAAGGTAGATTGGGTCAATATTACCCAAAATACTATGCTAAGTAATCACTACTTATTTCAGAAGCAATGGAGAGCCATTGAAGATTTTTGAGCAAGGGAGTAACAGGATTTGACTGGGCACTGGAGAGAATAACGTGGCAGCCATGTGCAGCATAGATTGTAAGAGGGAAGAAACTAGAATTAGTTTAAGTGGTTTTAAGTACCAGTGGCAAATCAAGGTGAATGAATGAAGAGATAAATTTAGGCTAGTATTACTGTAGATGAAGAGGAAAGGATGGATAGAATCAAAAGGAATTGATGACTGAGCTAAGGAGATAAGCTAGAGAAAAACCTAGATGACTGGGAGGATGGTGGAGCCATTAATAAAAATAGGAAAATTAACGAGGTACTACAGAAAGGTTTTTATTGGGGATATTAGGCACAGTAGGAGAAAATGATGCACGTTTTGCATGTGTATTTGAATTGTTTTCAATGTGTATGTATGTGTATCTATATATATAATGTATATATATGTGTATATATATATATATATATACGTTTGCATGTGTATGTGTATGTAGTAATCAAGCATTTATTAAATGCTTACTATGTGCCAGGCACTGTGATAACTGTTGGAAATATTGTCACCAGCCTCACTTTCCTCAGGAGCCATCTGGGTCCAGTGGCCGGATATGGATCAGGACCACTGAAGATGGCCCAGGATGCAGTGGGGACCTTGGCCTTTTCAAGCTAAGGTCTTTAACTGATCTCAATTGACTGAGGCAATGCCCATTCAGTGATTAAGGCTTTATAGGAATATAAATACAAGCTGAAAGAAAGATGGTCCCAGCCCTCAAGGAGCTTACAATCTAAAGGGGAAAGCTTACACATAAAAGGGAGCTGAAAAGCAGGAGGAGGGAAAGTATCCCCCAAAGCATGGTAGAGAAAATTTGGCCCCTTCTTAAAGAGGTCTATTCACTTAATAGTCTTTACTTCGCTGTAAGTGAGTACATGAAAAGGCCTTAGCCTAAAAGGGCCAGGGTCCCCCATTGCATTCTGGGTCATCTCCAGTCATCCTGATGAATATCTGGTCAGTAGATCCAGATGGTTCTGGAGGAGAAAGTGAGGCTGGTGACCTTGCACAGCCCTCCCTCATTGAAATCAAAGTCAACTGCAAGTCATGACTTCATTTCCCTGATGTCATGGTCCTCTTTAAAAAAAGAAGGACAAACACAAGAGAAAATATAGAGTCAGGAAAACAATGTCTGTGATACTGTAGGAAAAGAAGAAGTGGAGCTTAATAACAGATCAGTGCTAAACATTTGGGAGTGAGTGATTTGAACAGAGATAATAGTGGAAACCATAGGAGTGGATGAAATTTTTTTTAATAAATTTATTTTTTATTTTTAGTTTACAACACTCAGTTCCCCAAGTTTTGGGGTTCCAAATTTTCTCTCCCTCCCTCTCCTCCCTCTTCCCCCCCGACAAGACAGCATGTAATCCAATGTAGGTTCTACATATACCTTCACAGTTGTAAAAAAGAATGATAACTAATGGAATGAATCATGAGAAAGAAGAAACAAAACCAAAAAAGAAGGGAAAAAAAGAGCAAATAGTTTGCCGCAGTCTGCATTCAGACTCCATAATTCTTTCTCTGGATGTGCATAACTTTTTCCATCGTGAGTCTTTTGGAGCTGTCTTTGAACCTTGCATTGATGAGAGGAGCCAAGTCTATCAAAGTTAGTCCTTACAGATACTGTATGTCTGTAATCATGTATAATGATCTCCTGGTTCTGTTCTCCTCACTCAGCATCAGTTCATGTAAGTCTTTCCAGGTTGTAATGAAGTCCATCTGCTCCTCATTTCTTATAGCACAACAGTATTCCATTACATTCATATACCACAATTTGTTTAGCCATTCCCCAATTGATGGGCATCCCCTTGATTTCCAATTCTTTGCCACCACAAAAAAGAGCTGCTATAAATATTTTTGTATGTACTGGTCCATTTCTCATTTGTGTGACCTCTTTGGGATACAGCCCTAGAAGTGGTATTGCTGGGTCAAAGGGTATGTACATTTTTATAGCCTTTTGGGCGTGGTTCCAAATTGCTGTCCAGAATGGCTGGATCAGTTCATAACTCCACCAAAAATGTAACAATGTTCCAATTTTCCCACTTCCTCTCCAGCATTTATCATTTTCCTGTTTTGTCATGTTAGCCAATCTGACAGGAGAGATGTGGTACCTAAGAGTTGTTTTGATTTGTATTTCTCTACTCCATAGTGATTTAGAGCATTTTTTCATATGACTATAGATAGCTTTAATTTCTGTGGATGAAGTTCTTGGAGAGCAATGTGGTCCAAGAACAGAGCCTTGAAGAATGTCTCTATTAAAGGGGTGGCAGGAGGAAAAGCAGTGAGCTAAGGAGACACCGAAAGGGTTATTAGAGAGGGAGGAGAATTTATCAAGAAGGTGGAGTGGTCACCAAGAGTATGCTACAAATGCTACATGGAGGTTAAAAAGGATGAGTACTGAGGAAAAAATCCTTGGACTTGGCAGCAGAGTAGAAAGCATGGTAACCAGATTATTCGAATTTCTAAGTAAAAGCATGTAAATTTCTTTCAGTAAGAGAAACTGGCAGGGCTTAACTTGAAGAAATGGCAAAATCAAGAAGAAGGCTTTTTGTTTGTTTGTTTGGTAGACTGTGGAAAGGATTAGATTGAAGAGGAATGAGACCAAGATCCTACATCACCTCCAAGCCACAGTAAGGCATCAAAATAAGACTTTTGTGAAGGTACATAAATATATATCTGTGACTTCATAGGTATAAGGAACTCCCAATGGACAAATACTCCTTGCTAATCAAGGCAGGTCAGCAACTATTCTACAATTTAGAATCTTAGAAGATCTCCTGGGGTAGTGAGAGATTGTGATTTGCCTAGAATTAAATAGCCTGTATTTATCAGAAGCTAGACATGAACCCAGATCTTTCAGACCTTGAATTCAGCTTTCTATCTACAAGAACATCAAAGAGCTTACATTCTCTCTGGGGAAGCAATATATACCCATCCGAGTAAATACAACAAGGGAATAAAATAAATACAAAGTAACAAGGAAGAGAGAGGCACTAGCATCTGGGGAAGACAATCAAGGCATGAAGTGGTATCTTTAAGTTATTTTCATTTCATTGATGACTTGATCATTTTAACGGCTTTTTTATTTGGTCATTAACAATTTGTATTTCCACCAAGCTAGAGGTAGTAGCTGTTGTTCAGTTATTTTCAGTGTGTCTGACTCTTGATGACCCCATGGACTGTAGCATGACAGTCCCTTTTATCCCTCACTATCTCTTGAAGTTTGTCCAAATTCAGGTTTATTGTTTCCATGATACTATGTGTCTATCTCATCCTCTGCAGTCTCCTTTTCCTTTTGCCTTCAAATTTTTCCAACATCAGGCTCTTTTCCAGTGAGTCCTGTCTTCTCGTCATGTAGCCAGAGTATTTAAGTTTCAGCTTCAGTTTTTGACCTTCCAGAGACTGGCCTGAATTAATTTCTTTGAGTATTGACTGATTTGATCTTCTTGCTGTCCAGGGTACTTTCAGAAGTCTTCCCCAGCACCATAATTCAAAAACATTGATTCTGCAGCATTCAACTTTCCTTATAATCCAACTCTCACAGCCATATATTGCTACTAGAAAAAAAGCGTAAGTTTGACTATACACACCTTTGTTGGCAAGGTGATGTCTCTGCTTTTTAATATATGGTCCAGATTTGCCATAGCTTTCCTTTCAGGGAGCAAATATCTTTTAATTTCATGGCTGCAGTTGCCATCTATAGTGATCTTTGAGCCCAAGAGTGTAAAATCTGTCACTGCTTCCTCATTCTCCCTCTATTTGCCAGGAAGTGATGGGACCAGTTGCCAAGATCTTAGTTTTGTTTTTTTTTTATGTTACTCTTCAAGCCAGTTTTTACACTCTCCTCTTTCACCCTCAACAGGAGGCTCCTTAATTGCTCTTCACTTTCTGCCATCAGAGTGGTATCATCTGCATATCTGAGATTGTTGATATTTCTCCCAGCAATCTTAATTCCAGCTTTTGATTTATCCAGCCTGGCATTTCACATTATGTACTCTCTATGTGAGTTAAATAAGATGACAATATACAGACTTGTACTCCTTTTCCAATCTTAAACTAATTAGTTGTTCCATGTTCAGCTCTAACTGTTGCTTCTTGGCCCATGTACAAGTTCCTCAGGAGACAAGTAAGATGATCTAGTACTCCCATCTCTTTGAGGACTTGCCACATTTTGTTGTGATCCACAGTCAAAGGCTTTAGTGTCGTCAGTGAAGCCGAAGTAGAAATTTTTCTGGAACTCCCTTGCTTTTCTCCATAATCCAGCAAATGTTTGCAATTTGGTCTTTAGTTCCTCTGCCTCTTCAAAAACCAGCCTATTCTAGGAATTCTCTGTTCACATGTTGCTGAAGCCTAGCTTGCAGAATCTTAAACAATACCTTGCTGGCAGATGAAATGAGTGCAATTGTCTGGTAGTTTGAATATTCCTTGGCATTGCTTTTCTTTAGTATTGAGATGTAAATTGATCTTTTCCAATCCAGTGGCCACTGTTGTGTTTTCCAAATTTGCTAGCATATTGAGTGCAACACTTTAATAGCAGCATCTTTTAGGGTTTTATCATTTTATTGCATCACCTCCACCAGTCTTATTATTGGCAATGCTTCCCTAAAGCCCATTTAACTTCATTCTCCAAGATGTCTGGCTCTAGATCACTAACCACACCATCATGGTTATCAGTGATATTAAGATCTTTCTTACATAGCTCATTTGTGAGCAAGAGAGAGAGGATTTCAGAAGATAAAATGGACAATTTTGATTACATAAAACCATGAAGTTCTTTGCAAACACAACTAAAGATTAGAAAGGAAACTGTTAAGTGGGGAGGGGGTGAATCTTTTCAGAAAATTTTCTCTGATAAAGGCCTCATTTCTCAAATATATAGGGCACTGAATCAAATGTGTAAAGATAAGAGCCATCTCCCAATTGTTAAATGGGCAAAGGATATAACAGGCAGTTTTCAAGGTTAGAAACTTAGACTAGTAATCACTAGTAATTAGCAAAATACAGATTAAAGCAACTCTGAGGCTCTACCACATACTCATCATAAAATTGACAGAAAAGGAAAATGACAAAAGTTGGTGGAGCTGTGGGAAAACAGATACGTTAATACACTGTTATGCCTGACTTTCAAATGGCCTTCCTTACATAATGTGTTCCCTACTATTATCTAACAAGTACCTTTTAATCTAGTCAGGCAAGTTACTTCAGTATCTCCCATACAAGCCAGGAGGTCAAGTATATCTGGTTATCTAAGTCCTAATCTTCTTTCAATTACCTGCTAATTATATAGCAACTGAAAAAATGCTAGCATTTGGAGTGAGGACCTTTTTGACCTTGGTCATCATTTAACCTCATCGTACCTGTTTCTTCCTGTATAAAATGACGTAGTTGGACGAGACAGTCTCTAGGGTAATGTTCAACTTAACGTATTGTTCTGTCTTCCATCTCCTTCAACTAAAATGTAAGCTTTTTGAGGGGTGAGAAGCCTGGTCTCCAACTCCCTCCAAAAGAATATAAGCTCTTTAATAGCAAAGGCTACAATAGTTCTAATCCAGTGCTTAGCAGAGTACCTGGAAATTGGTAAGCATTTAATAAAAGTTTAATGAATTAGGCTCTCCTCCTTTCCCCCACCTTGCTTAGCACAGTAGGAGGCTCATGGCATTTCTAGAAGGTCAGGAGATAGGTTCAGATGATGGCTTTTGAGCTCTCTTCCACCTGTAAAAACTATGATCTTATTTGTAGTAAATACTTGTTTGCCTCCTTTTTTCCAATTTGATGACAAGTGGTCTCATAAAACTAAATCACACTCAGGTGTTAATGGCATAATGTACTGACCTTTTCTTTCTTCCTCCCTCCTTCAGGTAAAAAAAAAAAAGTGAGTAGTTTATTTGACTATGGCTCTTCTCCATTCTGTTACAGACTAAATTCATCTGATTTGTTTAGTAGCAAATACAGAAAATCAAGTACCCCCACCATGAGCCCCTAGCTCCAGCATCATTGTGGCTAGCAATCTCTAGTAAAGTCTCAAGCTTTTCTCTCTCATTTTTTTTCATCTTCCTCATTTTCTTTTCTCAGTCATTAATTCTTCCCTCCCCCCACCTCAAAAATCCCACAGAAATCAAAATCTAGAAATCAGAAAGGAAGCCTCTGCCTTTAGGAAGAGTTAATAAAGTTGAAATAACATACCAGTTGATAATGACAATTATTAACAATGTCAACAAAATGTTCTTATACTAAGTTTAAATATGTTCTCAAGCAGTAGACTGTTGGAGAAATGGGCAGTATAGCTTTGTTTTATTTACTTTCAACAGTTACATTTTTTTTTTTTTTACTCCTCAATTCCCTTCTTTTCATTCACTTGTGTACTGATGATTCCACTCCGGTACCCATAGCAACACTTGTTAATGCTAATGAAACAGCAACATCTTCAGCTCTCCTACAGAGCATCTCTGTTAAAATGGCCATTAAGCACAGTGACATTTTTGTGATTTTTTTTTTCCCCTGAAAAGATACCTGCATCATGGAAGCTCTTTCCCAGATAACCAAGATTTAGTAACTTCTTAAATCTGTCTGATTACTGGAAGGGAGTCTGAGTTTGTTTGTTTGGGGAGGGGGAGGTTGCAGTTCATTTTTTTAAGCTTTGGGGGCACCATTAAGTATGAGCTTAGATATATAAGCCCACACTGTATTTACATGAGATATCCCTATGATTCCCACTGTTAGAGGATAGGAATAATTACCCATATTCTGCCAGGCTTCTCTTTATAGTTATGTTTAGGGGAGGCTGTGATTTTAAAAGATTTCACTGAATTCGTTTCTATATGTCTTAGGCTTAGCAATATTTTTACTGTATTTTTTTAATTTTAAACTTAAATACAGAATGAGAAAAGAAAAAAAATTGCCATGTACACAGCAAACCATAAGAGAGGGTTCAATATAAAACAATAAATTTCCATTTCAGGAAAACCTATATAATAAATACTACACACTGTTTTCAAAGCTGCCCAGGTTTTCTTTGCTTCCTTGTTGGTTTTCTTTTGTTCTCTGCTGTGCACTTTTTACTTTATTTTTTTCTCTTCCCTCCCTCCCCCCCACCACAAAGAAGGCTACAATTAAGCATAGCTACATATACATATACATAGATATCTATAAATATACGCGTATACACTCATACACATATATGTAAGACCATACCATGCTTATTTCCATTTGGTTGTCTATTTCTCTGAAGGTGCATTACATCTTCCTTCATAAGTCCAAGTCTTTCCATGTTTTTCTACATCAACCAGCTCTTCATTTCCTACACCACAGCAATATTCCAACCCCCATCCCATCACATGAAATTTCCCCCCCCAATTTTCTGCATTCCTTTTGTTCCTGGCTACATAGATTTTATTTATACAGGAAAATTTTTATTTAAGATAATCAAAATTATCCTTTTTACACTTCAACAGTGCTGTCACCTTATAATATAGTTTAAGGTCTGATATCGCTGAATCTACTTCCTTTACATTTTTTTCCCCTGGTTTCTTTGAGGTTGCTGACCCTTTGTTCTTCCAAATGAAATTCATTATATTTTTCTAATTCAGTAAAAGTTTTTTTTTTTTTAGTGATTTCATTGGGATGACATTGAATAAATAGATTAGTTAAGTAAAATTGTCATTTAAAAAATCATATTGGCTTTACCTATCCAAGATCAATAAATATTACTTCAGTTATTTAGATCTGAGTTTTTTTGTATAAAAAGTGTTTTATATTTATGTTCATATAGTTCCTGTGCCTGTTTTGGCAGGTATATGCTCAGGTATTTTATACTGTCTAGATATTTTAAATGGTCTAAAACAATATTGAATAATATTGCTGACACATAGTATAGTTTCTCTATTTTTCACTTTTGATTAAATCTATTTTAACTTTCTTTGAGATCATGATCACTATTACTGCTTTTTTTATGTACTAAATTCTACTGCTGCCTTTAATTTTATCTTCATGTTTGTATCCCATTTTTATAATGTTTCCTGAAAGCAAATATTGTTGAATTCAAAATTTTAATCTGCTATCTGTTTCTGTTTTAGCAGCAAATTTGTCCCATTCACATTCTGAGCTGCAGGCTTAGCAATATTTTAAAAACATAGGCCGGAATATTAATTTGCATTCACTAAAATTCAGCAGTGGGGAGCCAACTTATTGATCTTTGGGTACTGAAGGGAAAGTTACTTAATCTCCATTTATCTGATAGATCTTTTTAAGAAGCAGAAGAAAAAGCTAAATAATTGTTAATAACTCTTTGCTGATAGGCAACAAATGACTCAGGCTCTTAAAAATGTCATCACTCCTTTCTCTTTGTTAATGGTTTCTATTGTTTCTTATATGGAAATGAGCACAATTTGATGTGGATGCAGAGACTGAGTCAGGATTGTGACACATAATAATTCTTTTTTACTTCATATCCTGAAAAGCAAAGAATGCTGTATATGATGCAAAGAAAAAAATTTAAAGGCTCAATAAGAGAAGACTGTTGAATTGAGAAATGATGTAAAACTGAGAGAAAAACTGGTTTTTATATGTTATATCATCTAAGGACAACTCAGGAATGGTCATGTGGGGTAGAGACTGAGAAAGCCAGGCAGACTGAGCAGAAGGATTTGGATCCCACTGGTATCAGAGTTCAGGGAAGATGAGGAGTCTAGAAACCAGACCCAGGCCAGAGGCCAAGGGAGTTTCAGTTCTCCATAGAAAGGGGACAAACTGAAGGGCTAAAAAGGCCAGAGAGTCTCTCTCTGAAGTCAAAGCAACAGAGTCAAAAAAAAAAATGTAGAAGTTGAAGTATTTAGGAAGACATCAGTGAGCACTAATGCCCAATGTGAGCTTAATCCTAGATCAGGGACTACTTGTTCTCTGCCCTTTGGGGGAAAAAAATGTTCCTGTAAAAGGTAGGCAGTATACTTCAAGTTTAAGAGAGAATGATAAAGCCTGGGACTTTTTTCTCATTTGTAAATTCTGGGGACTGCCACAGAGATCAAAGAAAGAGAAAAAGGATCTATTTGAAAAAAATATAGGGAGAAGCTCTTTTTGTAATGGTAAAGAACTGGAAACTAAAAGGGTACCCATCAATCAAGGAATGAGTGAACAAATTATGGCATATGGATGTAATGTAATATTGTGCTGTAAGAAATGACAAAACTGGGACAGCTAGGTGGCGCATTGAGTAGGGGCCCTGGAATCTGGAGGACCTGAGTTCAAATCCAGCCTCAGACACTTGATATACTTACTAGCTGTGTGACCTTGGGCAAGTCACTTAACCCCAATTGCCCTGTCTTCCCCCCTGCGAAAAAAAAAAAAGAAAGAAATGACAAAACTGATAGCCTCAAAGAAACTTGAGAAGACCTGCATAGCATAAAGAGAGCAGAACCAAGAGAATAGTTTGTTGAATGATAACAACATTGTTCAAACAAATAACTTTGACAGACTTAAGAACTCTGGTCAATGCAATAAGCAATCATGATTCTAGAGGTCCAATGATAAATATTACCTACCTCCTGACAGAGAGAAAGGATTCAGGATACAAAATGAGACATACATTTTTGGACATGGCCAATGTGGACTTTTTTGTGCCTGACTATGTACATGTTACACATGTTTTGTTTTTCTTTATTTCTGGGGTTTGAGGGGAGGAAGAAAAGAAAATATGTTTGTTCACTGAAAAAAGAATTTGACCTAAAAAATAAATTGAGGGGGTTGAGCTAGATGACTTATAAGGTTTTTTCCAACTCTAGCTTTAGGATCCTGTGAGCTGTGCTCTGATCCTGACTGTAGCCCAGACAGAGGAGCTACTGTACTGTAAAAAGAGAAGTTTGTTTTTTTGCATCTGTGAGAGCTCATGAATGTAGCGTCTCACCTCCCTTTCTGCCCCTGGGCAGAACTGAATTTATATCATTCCACAAAGATAGCTAGTTTACCCCATAAAAAAATAACTCTCAACATGGTGAAAGAAACCGCACAACATCCCTTTCTTTGCTACTGCTGGTGGAGGATGGGAAGTAGAGCCATGAGGAAGAGGGCAGGTATAAGGCTTGGGGCCATTCCCTCAGTTCTGAAGAGCAATATTCTAAATTGTCAGCTCTGTTATTCCTATCTCTCCTTCCCCTGCCCCAATATATCTCAGACTGAAAGTGCTGGGCCAGTTTGCCATCATCCATTCTCCACCCCCATCTCCTTCATCCTCTCTCCAGGAGTGAGATTCTTTTCGTAAAGTATTCCAACATTTCATTTCTCCAGCATTGTCAGGAAATGATGTATTCCAGCATGTCATTTAATTTCTAAATGCTCCAATGTTTATGTTATTCATTTTGCACGACTTCAATTATGTTAATCATTTTGAATTTTATGGTAATTTTATAAAACTTAAAGTTGGATTAAATGATTCTCTGGCTTCTTAGACAGAGCTTGGGGGATGGCAGAAGAAATTGGGATCCACACCTGTGATTTCTTTGATACTAGGAACTAACTCCCAATAAAGGAAGTCCCCCCTCCCAATGCAGCTCTACACCTGCTTGGCAATTTATAGGTTTAGTTGACTGGGGCACCCAGAGGTTAAGTGACTTGCGGAGAGTCACAGTGCAAGCATGTCTCAGAGGCTGGGCTTAAACCCACGTCTTCTTACTCTGAGGTTGACTCTCTATGCACAACACAGTGCTGAGTGTAGTGAACATCATATAAGCTTTCTTAATGACTCAGAGCCACAAACTTCAGTTACTGTATGTTGACACTTTCAGGAATGATAGAAGCTTGTAGGGTTATTTGCCTCCATCCAACACAGCATGAAAATACTATTCTTTTTTTTCAATTCTCATGTCTGCTTTTAGAGTTTTTCTGTCTTTTTTCCTGACATTAGGCTACCAGCTGTTATTTCTTGCTTCTGTCAATGTGCCTGCCTTAAGCAGCCTCCTGACATTCATCTAATTTTGTCCTTTAAATCTATACCTGCCTGGGAAATCAGGTTACTTTAGTTAGTAGAATTTCATGTCAAATAAAAGTAAATAGGCTTTGAAACAGGGCCTGGGGTGGAGGTAGTACTTCTGGAGTGTAAAAAAAAAACAACAACTGTATTATTGGCTTTGTGATGTCTTACAAAAGGCTGGTTAGGGGTCAGTCCTGGGAGTCCAGCTGTGTTCCAGATAGTTGAGGCTGCTAGGTAATTGACCCCTGGGTAAGTGAGTTTACCAGTTTATTAGTCTTTTTCTCCCTGGTTTGCCTTTATTGGAGAAAGTCTTTAAAAGGGAAATGGAAAAAAAAATAATGGATTCTGGGTCTAAAATGTGGACGTGTTGGTTAAGTTTTAAAATAAGTACAAGCTTCTGCAAAGAGTTTCACTGTATTTCATTTTCATGGCATATAATAGATTGTTTTGCCCCTGGTGTTAAATGAGCTTCATTTGTATCTGCACATTCATCACTATGCTACTGATTTCTTTGTACTGTATTTTTCCTCCTGTTTTTACCTATCTCTTAAATGTCCTCCTTTTTCATGTTAAACAAATTGACAGGAATTCTTAATCTCTGAAAAGCCAAGCACTGCGCCCTTTGTTTCAAATAGTGTTTTTTCTTCTGCACATTTGAGTTGGCCATTGTCACTGCACTTTTCGAAGTTCTCTGATTCTTCCTTTCCTGATATTAACCATCTGTATTAATGAGATAATAAACCAGGCTTGTTGCTAATGAATTGATTCATTCAACTGCTGAATTTAATTAGAAAGACATTTAACATACTAGCAGATGTTCTGATTTTGTTTCATTATCCCCAAATATAATGAAACAAAACACAATGAATTTATATGTATTTTGCATAAATTAAACTCAGCCAAAGATTGGTTACTGTTTCATAAATTATAAATGGATAAATCGGTGGGGGTTTATAACCAATGTACCCTAAAAATAAGGGGTAATTTCCTTTTTAAAACACCTAGCTAATGATAATTGGCAGTTGCTAGTTAGATGGTTCCAGGAGGAGAGAGGTGATGTGGCTACCAACTCCTTAGGAAGAAAACTAAGTCACAGAAGCACCCCAAATCTTCTGCTGTGCTTTTTTGCAGACTCCCATTACCTAAGTACTTTTACAACTTAGAAAACATTTATTTTCCACAAGCAAAATGGGCTGCTTTATTCAGGAGGTAGTGAGTCCCCTTCCTTGGATGTCTGCAAGTTGAGGGAAGATGACCACATGTACGATATATTTAAATTGGGGATATCTTTTTCGGTATAGGTTGGCCTAAATGGCCACTGAGTTCCCTTCAGATTTTAGAATTCTGTGATTTCGTTGGGTCAGTTCTGAATCCTATCTGGTTTTATTTGTGGTGTTTTGTTTGTGGTTTGTATTTGTGTGTGTGGTTTAATTTTTTTTTTCTTGTTCATGATATATAGTGACGTGGTTCATATTTTTGGTTTTAGATACTGGTGCCCAGGTGTCAGTCTTTGCCCTACAGGATTTAGGAGTTTTGTAGAATGGATTGATTTTCAGGAATAATTCTTGAAGAAATTCTGCATCTGGTAAGGGTTAGGCTAGATAATCTAAGTGGCTCCTTATACATATAAAATTAATTATTAATTAATGAGGTTAATAGTCAGGAAAAGTCATGCTAATGTGTTCTTAGCCATTGTTTCCCTGAAAAAAGGATCCTTGTATTCTCCTCTCATGAGATCTCATCTAGAGTATTTGGTTGAGTTCTGGATGCCACAGTTTATAAGAAGGAAATTGATAAGCTGGAGAGTATTCCGAGGACAGCAATCAGGATGGCAAAGGGCTTTGAGTCTGTGCCATATGAGGATCTGTTGAAGGAATTGGACATGTTTAGCCTTCTTTGGGGAGGACATGATAGCTGTCCTTAACTAACTAAAGAATGGTCATGTGGAAGAAGAGTTATACATGTTTTCTTTGGTCCAAGAAGGCAGAAGGAACAGGAATAATGGATGGAGTTTCAAAGTGGGAAATTTAGACTTGGTATTAAGAAAATTTTCTCAACAATTAAGAGTGTCCAAAAGTGGAATAGGATGTTTCTAAAAGTGTTGGGTTCCTTTCCTTGGAGGTGTTTAAATGGAGACTGGTATATCATAGTGGAGGTTCTTTTTTATGTTTGGTTTGGATTAGATGGCTTCCAACTCTCAAATTTTGTGATTCTGGGTCAGTAAAACTTGTTTAACATAATTCTCCTTTTTGAACTTTGAGAAACTGTTAGCCATTTTCCCATTTCTGAGGGAGAGCTAAAGCAATGATCTCGCATAGCATTGCAAAGAACAGATTAATAACATGGTGCAAGCCATACTTGGCTCATAGATACATAGATGGATGGATGGATGGATAGATAGATAGATTGATTGATTGATTGATTGATTTTAAAAAATTGGCTTTTCTATGAATTTCTACCATGCTAATCTGAACTATGTAAGGAGGGATGACAGTCTTTTACAAGGAAACTCTCCATAGGTTTAACAATATAATACCTGCCTTCAGGGAGCTTACAGTCTAATGTCAGGGTAAGACATGTACACAAATAATTATTAAGCCAAGTTGAATATGATAAGGATGAAAAGGCACTCCAGACAAAATATTATAAGAAAATTTGAGGAAAACAAAAATTGACTTTTAGTGGGGGAAGTAGGGGAAGGATCTAGGAAAGCTTCATGGAGGAATTGGCCCCTGAGCTAAGCCTTAAAGTAAGAGAGATTTCAATAGTAGGGATTGTATTCTAGGGTGGGAAACATCATGTATGCATTCAGGAAGTCAGGAATGGGAAGAAAGAAATCAGCAAATAGCTAGTAGTCCAGTTTGACTGAAACATAATACATGTAAACTCTAAAATAAGGATATAAAGGTAGGTTGGAGCTGGATGGCTAAGGGTCATCTAAGGAATTTGCATTTATCATAAAATCAACAGGGAACCATTGGTGGTTCTTAAATAGGAAAATATCATAGTCAAACTTGTGCAATCAGAGGGTTCTTCTGGAAGCCGTGTGAAAGATGAATTAGTGGTGGGCTACCCCAAGCTCTGAAACTTCACAGAAGGGTAAGAAGTTGAGTGAGGACTCAGATTCTGAGATACGGAGGAAGGAAAAAGAAGAGGCCCATAACAGAAGAGCCACTGGTCTTCCCAGTTAAGAAGGTCATCTGCTAAGAACTAGGTGGGCGAGGGTGCAGTTTGATTGAGGAATGAGCAAAAGGTCTGAGAATGTGGGAATGTGATGAGGAATCAAAGATATAGAAGTTGAAGGAAGGGAGAACTGCTTTGCTCTCCCTCTTTAAAGAAAAATATATGTAGGAGGGGTCAGCCTCCATTATCAACTAACATACCTTAATTTTGATATTGGGACACGCTAAGCAGACCCCTAAGGACCAAGATGGAGTACCTAGAATGTAGGGGTAAGTTAGGAGACAAGAAAAAGGACCAATAATAGGAGATAGAAGAAAATATTCTACTAAGACCATAGTATACACTTTGAAATGACAAAACTAGTATTTAGAGCTATACAGGATCTTAGAGATCATCAGACCAAGGAATACTTAACCTAGGGTTCACAGACTGCTAAAGGGTCTGTGGATAGGTTTCAGGGGGTCTATGAATTTGAATGGGAATTTCCATTAATGTCTCACTAAAACTTAGCATTTAATTATTGAGGACCACTATTCTGAGAAAGGATTCATAAGCTTACCATACCACCCAGAATGGTCCATAACACAAAAAGTGAAGAATCTCTGAAGTACCCCTTCATTTTAAAAATGGGGAAACTGGGGGTCTTCTTGTACACCTTCTGTGGCATATTTGTCATAGGCTGCCAACCAGAGAGACAGGTGTGGTTCAGTGAGAAAAGCACCGAACCCAGAGAGAAAGGACCAGACTTGAATGCCAGCTCTGCCTCTTAATTACTCACATACCCTCGGGTAAGTCTCATCATCTTTCTGGGCTTCATTTTCTTTATTAGTAAATCGAAGTGCTTGAACCCTATGACATCTCAGGCCCTTTTTAGCTTTAAATCTATGATCGTTTGAATTAATCCTGATGATCATAAAAAGTCATCTCATGCCTTTGGTTGAGTTTTTCCATTCAGGATTCAATTTTGAGGTATCATCATTTTACTTTAGGTCCTGCTGCTTTTCTTTCATGGTATCGTAGGCAGGCCTTGCTACTTTTGATGGCCAAGAAGTTGTGGTAGAGACTAGGATGGCTCATCTAAAGTTTCCACCCAGACTTGCCTACCCATAATAGTTAGGATGGAAAACCATGAAGAGAAGCTGAAAGACCTCATGAGCAGATGGGACCCATTGCTTCTTATTAAACTGCGTCCTTCCATTAGTCCCACAGGGGCAGGTGTTTAGTTTCTTTCTTTCTCAGTATTGGAGTACTTGACATGACAGGGACTAGAAGAATAAAGACAAGGGATGTGTTGAGGTCAGACCACATCTCCTGAGTCTGTACCACTAAATTCTGCCTTGGCAGCATCCCAAAAATAAAACTGAGGCTGAGGATTGTTAGGTTCTAGATGGTAATAAAATAGGTGATCAGCCCATTAGTGATTAAGAAAGGCACTGGGGCCAACCCATCCATGTGCAGTGCCTGAGCAACACCAGCCATGGGGGAGAAGAGCTCAGGGATGGCAAAGGTCAACTCCTCTGCAGCTTCTTATTTCAGCTGCCTATCCAAAGGTTCTCATAGTTGGTTTCTAGAAGAACTCCTTTTAATGATTTATTCAGACAGCCAGAGAAAGCCAGGAAAGCAAGGATGGCTAACATTATCTGCCAGACTTGAGAGGGATCTCTGAGCACCTATTCGTCACACTTGCATTCACAACTGATGGGTTGATAACCCATATAAGATAACCCTATATCCTGATCTTGTGCTCATTTGCAAAGCCACAGTCAGCGACTGGGTCATATCAGTGGAGTCTACAGGTTGAAATCATGCTTCAAAAATGGAACTCAAGTTATGCTAGGCCTCTTTGCATCACTATTTTAAGTCCATCCTACTTAATTTTAATAACCAAAGATTCCCTCCTTCCCCGCATCAGAACATTTTGTCCATAAAAAGCATGAAATTATGGAAATTAAATTTGCTGGATTTCATAAAGGGCTAACAAATGGTATGAGTTAATATTTTATATGGATGATAATGGCCAAGTTATATCTATGCTCTGCCTTTTCAAAAAAGAAAGAAAGAGTTAGTGAAAATAATCAATCCATTTGAGCTCTATGTAAGACTGTGTTTCAGAGACCATTTCTCCTTGCATTTCTGGAAAGAAAGACCCTGTGTACATGTGAAATAATAATGGTGACATTCTGTATTGAAGTAGGGAGGGGGGAGATGTCTTCAGTTTCTTTAGTACTAACCTCTGCCCTAATTTATTTTCATACTCCCTTGTGTCTGAATGTGACTGCATGTAACACTACCCCAAATCCTTATTATCTTTTCCGTTTTCATATTCCCTCTAGAATTGTGTGCATTTCTATGAGGCTACTTCATAATCTTCTCTCCTTTAAAGACTTCAGCCCTCATTTGTCTAATCCTCTTGAATAACAAAGCCTCTAGTCAAAGTCTGACTATCATTCTGCTTGCCCTTAGCTGTATATTCTATACTTGTTTAAAAAAAATGCTTTTGTAGCAAGATGACCTGAATCACCCTTGTTCCAAATATAGCTCCAGTTATTTAGTCTTTGAATAACATCCTCTGACTTATACCAAGGTAATAAACATCCTTGAATTCTATTTTGTTTCTTAAACAGTGAGCTAAAGATTTTGGAATCATATCCTCCACTAACCATTTATTCATCTAGGCTCAGTGTTTTATAGCCAATGACTTCCAAGGGGGTATTCATTTTTGATGGAATTTGTTGTTCCCAGCCTCGTTGTTTTATATTTCTCCACAATGAGTTCCTTATACTTCCATCAGTCTTATTCAGTTTAATTGTGCTTCTTTCTACAGTCTACTACCCCAGTTTTGACATTTCAATAGATTTCTTTACCTCTTTGCTTGTTCCTTTTTCAGAATTACTGGGAGTATGGAAAGAGAAGGGGAGACGAATGAGCCTAACAGAGGCACAATTTCCAGAAGTAGAAAGGTGACAGTCTCATTGTACACTGGCCTCCTTGGACCTCATCTGGGGTATCGTGTTCAGTTTTGGTCAGGGTGATTTAAGAACATGGGTATGGTGCAGAGTGTGCAGAGGGCAAGCAGAATTGTGAAGTGCCTTGAGTCCATCTTGTATGAGGGATGCCTATTAAAGGGACCGGGCGTATTCAGCATAGAGAAGGAAAGACTCCAGGAGATCATGACAAATATCCAGAGGGCCACTGTGTAGAAGAGGAAGTGTAATTGGTCTGTTTGGCACCAGGGGCAACGAGTGGAAGTTTCAAAGAGGCAAATTTAGACTTGGTCTCAGGAACAACTTCCTGACAACTAGAATTATCCAAAAGTATGATGGGATGCCTCAAAAGACGATAGGTTCCCCCTCCTTGGAGGTCTTCGAGCAGAGGCTAGACAACACTCGTTGGTTATAACAGGATTCCTCTGTGGTGTAAAATGGATTAGATGGCTGCAGAGATCCCCTCTAGCTCCCAAAGTCTGTGATTTCATGTATCTATAATTGGGGAAGGGAATTTATGCCTCAGCAAATATAAACTGAACCCTTTTGTGACTTAGTAGATGACCTTTGAGAGTTCTGTGGGTGAAAAATTCATCGCCGGCCTAATGGTGAGCACCTTTGAACTTCCTTGGAAAAGAATTGTATGTTCTATCACCAAGCCCGTACTCAGTCTTTCCAGTGTCTGGTACCTTATCTTTCCAGGTGAACTTCAGAATCTTCCTAAGACAATTCAGGTGGAAATGGTTCACTTTTCTGGCATGGCACTGGTATACTGTCTAGGTTTAACAGGCATACAACAGTGAACTAAGCAAGAATACTCTGTAGACTTTCACTTTGGTATGCAACCTAATACCTCTTCTCCCCCACACTTTCTCTCCAAGCCTCTCAAACACTGAGCTAGCTTTGGCAGTGTGTGCCTCAACCTGATCATCTATGTGGATAGGTTCCCTACATCCGTCCTGAAAACTAAAGCTGCCTTCACCTTCAATAGTGAACTCAGAGGAGCTATTTGTGAATCCCAGGTCTGCCATTTATTTACCTATGTTAACCTGTCTCGACCTCTGCTTCCTTATTTTCAAATGAGTTTGTAAAATGGGTTGGACCAGTTCCTCTCTAAGGTCCCTTCTAACTCTCAGAATTTTATTTTGCTACCTCATTAAATTGGATTATTCTTCTCAATCTTATTCTGTCTTCTCTTGGCTCCATATAGTTGAGAAGATTCCTAAGATCTTAGATTTCCAAGCTGAAAGGAACCTCCCTACACATCTTTCCTGTTAAAATCTCTGCTTTCAAGGTCCAGCCTAGGTACTTCCTCAAACTTGCTATCTCCCACCTCCCAGGTGAAACTTTTGTCTTCTTCCTTATAACCCTGCTTAAATTAATACTAACTCAGATTTATTACATCATTTTTCAGGGCTTCAAGATGGACAAAGCACTTTCCTCAAAACCCTTATAGATTTTTGTCAATCTCTTTCATTTCTTTGATTTATATCCTACTTAGTATTAACCTTATTCACATAAGCATTTTATCTCCTTATTAGATTGTGAGTTTCTTCATGACAATTGGTTTTCATCTCGGCCATTCCTACTACCTTAGTGTTTTGTACACAGTAGATACTTAATAGATGCTTACCTGGATTGAGAAATGTGAACTAGTTGTATTTAACTATCTCATTGGTTCCCTATATTATTATCAAGACTCCAATAATCCATGTTCTATGTTATTTGATTTTTTTAAACAATTATATAGGGGGAGAATATTTTGAAAAATAATTTATTGACAGCTTTCATTTTGCTTTGACATTGTTCTCTGGTTTCAGTAAATACAAAATGGTAGTGCTTAATTTCATTTCAGCACTGTATTATGATCTATATAAATATACCCTGACAATATTTCATTTTATCTTAGCTTTATAACATTCTCTCCAGAGACCCCCAAAAAATCTGTCACTTTGGGAACATTGTAGTGATGCTCAGTCCTATTAAAGTGAATGATTAAAGAGTTTTGGCATAAATAAATGATGGAAAGTAACCATTGTTCATATTATGAAACAATTTTTCCAAGCTTACAACTTAAGTCATTTCCAGAGGTTTCTTTGCATTAAATTTGTTGAATGAGAACTGCATGAACAGATACTTCACCGGGCTATCGCTAAAAAGGGCCACCTAACCCTGAGGGACGTTGCCACTGACAGCATTGTGTACAGATATGTAGATATAGATATATATCCTTGAACATTAAAAAAAAAAAAGATTGTCATTTGTATCTGAAACTAAAGTCTACCTGTGACAAACAATTTGTAAATTTACTATGTGTCTACTAATCTGTCATGATATAGTGGCTAAAAATCAGTCCTAGAAGCCTGGGATTTGAGTCCCACCTCTAATGCATCCTAGCTTTGTGACCTTGGGCAAATCATTTAATTTCCCTAAGACTAATTTGCAGAAAAGTTTCTATTGGGAGAGAAAATTTCCTCATTCAGAAGTTTCCTACACCAGTGAAATCACATGTCTAGTCCCTATGTCAGTGTTGTTGTGGTTGAGTCATTTCATTTGTGTCCGACTCTTTGTGACCCTATTTTGGGTTTTTTTTGGCAGAGATACTAGAATGGTTTGCCATTTCCTTCTCAGCTCATTTTACAGATGGGGAAGCTGAGGCAAACAGGGTTAAGTGACTTGTCTAGGGTCACACCGCAGTAAGTGTCTGAAGCTGGATTTGAACTTAGGAAGATGAGTCTTCCTCACTCCAGGACTGGCTCTCTATCCACTGTGCCACCTAGCTACCCTACTATGTCCATAGAACTGTGCTATTTGGGATAAGGGGGAGAGGGGGAGGGAAGGATTAATAAATAATGATAAATATGTCATAGTAGTGACTCTAAAGTTTATACTCTAAAAGGAATACATACTTGTACAGATATCTGGCCTTAAAGAAAGTGAAACATACATTGTGCTTAACTGTTTAGTCTCATGCTGTCTTTCATATGTTGGACCGCCTAACATCTTCATTTGTTTCTGTCTTCCCAATCCTCTCCATATCTCAGTTAATCAATAAGCATTTATTAAGTGCCTTGCTAACTGTCTCCATAATTGCTGTGTACTTAACCTCTCTACCCAGAAAAGAAGGCCTGCTGGGAGAGCCACATTATGAATTACCCCCATAATACCTTCTTTAAGAGTCTGCCTAAAAGAGGGGTTCTTGACCTTTTTATCTGTTGGATCCCTTTGGCAGTCTAGTGAAGCTTATGGACGCTTTCTCAGAATAATATTATCTGATGCATGAAATAAAATACATAGGATTTCAAAGGAAATCAATTACATTGAAATTGGGGCAGCTAGGTGACATAGTAGATAGAGCCCTGGGCCTGGATTCTGGAAACTTAGCTGTATGAGCTGGTACAAATCACTTAACCCTGTTTGCCTCAGTTTCCTTATCAGAAAAATGAGCTGGAGAAGGAAATGGCAAAGCACTCCAGTATCTTTGCCAAGAAAAACCCAAATGGGGTTACAGAGAGTCAGAAGTGATGGATACAACTCAACAACAACATAGTAGCTAAAATAGATTTTTTTTTAAAAGAAGTTCACGGATCCCAGGTTAAGAACTTCTGCCCTCAGAGGACTAAATCAGAACTGTTTTCAGAGCCAGTGAATGGACTTACTCACTTCCTTCCCTCTTCACACCAAAAGCCTTGGTTCTTTTCACAGTTAATAATAAAAGATTTAAGCCCCTACTATGTGCACTGCACTGGCCCCAGTGCTAGGGATACAAAAACAAAAATAGATCACTATCGACTCTCAAAGAACTCACATTTTATGAGGGTATATAACATGTACACAGATAAATGAAATATAGGGTAATCTGAAAAGAAAGCAAGCACTTTTCATTATGGATGAAGGATAGAGTGGGCAAACATTGGAGACAGGGAGAACAACTTGGAAGTTTTTGTCCAACTGAGAGGTAGGCACTTATATGTTTGTTGACTGGCTGGCTGTTTTAGGGTGGCTTGAGTGAAGATCATAGGGTCTTAGATTTATACCTGAAAAGAAGCATCAGATCCAAGCATATAGTTCAAACTCCTTATTTGACAGATGAGGAACCTTGGAGGATGGAGAGGTGGAGCCCAAAGTCATCATCTAATATTGTCAGACTGAGATTCGAACCCCGGTCCTCTAACTGTAAATCCAGCATCATTTCCACTTAGAAGGCAGTCTGATAGAAGTTTATAGAGACTGAAATGACAAGCCCCAGCAACTGATGAGGTGAGAGCATGACCGCACTTGAAGAATTCTCCCTGCTTTTGAGTAGGTGCCAGTTCGCCTATCAGCATCTTTCTTGCTACCCCCACTTCTTTCTCTCCCTTCCCCGTTTTTTCCCTTTTGTAGAAGTTAGTGATTGTGCCAGCTGGCCGGGGCAGGGGTGGGGGGGGGGAACCACTTTTTATTTTTTACATTAGCCCTCCTTAGAGTAAAAACCCAAGGTTTTTTACTAGCAAGCAGAGTGATTGTAGAAAGAAACATTATAATTCCTAGGACATAAAATTCTCTCACCTATCGACATTGACTTTGGCCAGGCTACCTGAAGAACTGGACCCTTTGAATAGCCCAACAAACAGCCGTGGCTGCTTGCCCAGACCCGTCATTTCCAAGGCTTTCACTGTGTGCCTCCCACAGATGATTGAAATTCTTAAGCAGCAAGCACTGCTTTTGCTCCTTTCCTAGAAAAGGCAAATAACAACCCCGGCCTTGTCTGAGCCCCGTTCAGATAAGTCTCAATGGATTCGTCTGCTTGTTTTGTGCATGTTTGTATGTTTCTGGGGTGGGTGGTGGGACTGAGAGATACTGCATATGTAATTTGCTTTACAGCCTAATTTAAAGGCCCCTTATTGGAGTCATAGGAAGGTTTCACTTGTCCTGAGTCACTGCCGCTCTTTTTTTGTGGCTAATGGAACTGCCAAGAGGAAAACACAAAAGGGTAAGAAAGGAATAAAAGGATAAAAACCGACCCCCAATAGGAAAGTTAGTGCTAGTTACAGATTTAAGAAAAAGCAGAATCCAGAATACAGCCTTTTGCTTTGTTCACCACATCTAAAAGAACAGTTCTTTCCCAATAGTGAAAATCGGTTAACAAGCAGTTATTAAACATTTACTGGCAGTATCGAGGGCTGAACCCAGAGTCAGGAATATCTGGGCTTAAGTTTCTCTTCAGCCACTTCCTTCCTGTGTGATCCTGGGCAAGTCACTTAACTCTCAGGGCCTTAGTTTCTCATCTATAGAATGAGTTAAGGTCCCTTCTTGTTCTAAATCAATGAACCTGTGATCCTATGTGCAGTGTGCTCCGCTAAGAAATAAAGGCACAAAGACAAAAACCAGAAATTCTTTTAATTTGAGTGAGGACCTCATCCATTATAAAGGGTCTAAGTACATGTGAAGGAGACTGGAATGTCCAGTTGGAGAGCTCTTGAAAAAATGCAGCCTAGTACGCTGGTACGGTATGGTCCACCAGTAGGGTCAAGAGAGAAGGATTTTGAATCAGAGGACCTGGTTTTTAAATTTAGACTCTGTTATTCATTAATTGTGTGACTTGAGGCAAGTCACTTAATCTCTGTCAGCCTCAGTTTCCTCATTCTTAAAATAAGGGGGTTGGACCAAAAAATACAGAGATAGATAACAACCTCCAAAGTCATTTTAAACTCTAAATCTGTGGTCCTGTATGCTGCATATGGAGTATTTCAGTGATTTATCATGAGCTGTTTCTTTTTTTCCCTTCTGTCTGGAACTTTCTGACAATCAGCAGGCCATCAGTTTGAGAACACTAGGAATGTGAGCTTATCACTTTTTCTTAATTAAAAAGGAAAGAGATGAATTCACTGACTGGCTTTTGAGACAGTTCATCATTTCTGAGTTTTTCTATGTTCTGTCTCTATTAACTTTTTGAGGTCAGGAAAATATAAGTCTCTGTAATCACTTTAACCTTCTCCAGATCAAAGTGTCCCATACTTGGTGAGTGGATTACAATGATGATATTTAGGCCATGCCCCTAATTTTTCCTTAGCTTGGTTGCTTGGCTTTATTTTATGAAGATAATGAAGGTATGCCAGTTTCATGTGGCTTATGTGAACATCCGGTTAGGAGCTTATAAAATGTAAATTGATAATGTTTTAATGACCTCAAGTAAACAGTTAGTTTAGTATTTTGTTTTAATCTCATTCATTATCTCAGGTGGTTTCCTTACTTTTAAGATCTCCTTCCAACACTTTGATACTGGTATTTCATTTTGGGAGTCATTCCTCCAAATTTAATTGCCTGGGCAATCTTCAGTGATTTTATCCGTCATAGAATTTAGGACCAGAAGACTCTAGAGGTCATCTACTCTTATTCTCTCATTTTACAGACAAAGAAGTAAGGCACAGAGAATTTAAGCCTTCTTCCACCACACCACATACTCTTCAGTCTAGCGACAATGGCCTCTTTTCTGTTCCACAAACAAGACACTCTAGCTCTAGGCTCTGGGCATTTGCTCTGGCTGTCCCCCATGCCTGGAATGCTCTCGCTCCTCATCTCTGCCTCCTGACTTCCCTGGCTTTCTTCAGGTCCCTGTTCAAGAAGTCTTTCCTCATTCTTCTTAAGTCCAGTGTCTTCCCTCTGTCAATCATTTCCTATTTACTTTATATGTAGCTTATTTGTTTGCTTGTTGTTTTCCTCACTAGATCATGAGCTCCTGGAGGGCAGGGACTGTCTTTTGCTTCTTTTTGTATCCCCAGTGCTTAGCACAGAGCCAGTGCTTCTTGACTGGCAGACTGACTATGGTCACCCTCTTTTTCTCCTGGTCCCTGGAATGGAGTGACCAGATATCAGTGAGAAACTTTTTTTCCTTTGCTTCCTCTTCCTACTGTCACATATCTATCAGCTCGTTGCTATCACTCCCCAGTTCCTATCCTTATTGTTTGCTGGAATAGTGAATGGTTTATTGTTGTTGAGTTGTTTCAGTCGTGTCTGAATCTTTGTGACCCCATTTTGGGGTTTTCTTGGCAAAGATACTAGAGTAGCTTGCCATTTCCTTCTCCAGCTCATTTTACAAATGAGGAAACTGAGGCAAACGGGGTTACATGACTTGCCCAGAGTCACACAGTTTGTAAATATCTGAAGCCAGATTTGAACTCTGGAAGATGAGTCTTCCTGACTCCATAACCAGCACTCTAACCAGTGTGCCACCTAGCTGCCCTATGTGAATGGTTTATAATATGCATCAACTAACTTGCCCAGGTCATTCATTTTATATTTTGTCTCCTAAAGTCTCTTGGCATCAAGATGACCCTGTGTTCTTAAAGGCTATACCTTTAAGTAGAGCACAATCTCTGGAAAATCTTACCAAGCTAAGTGGACTTGTAAGTATAGTCTTGCCTGTGGTCTGAGGACCAACCCAGCCTAATGTTCAGCTCTAAAATGTTAGCCACCAAGCAATGGAAGTTTTTCTGACATTGCAACTCACCAAAAACATATACTGAAGTATGAAGGCTTGCAGTCTTTGTCAATGAAAGGAACACAAATAAATGAAATCGATCCTTGCAGTTTTAAAATACACATATAAAGGAATGAAGAAAGGCAACATGACCTAGTAGATAGAGAAAGAAGACCTGGGTTCAAGTTCTGCCTCAAGTATGTCCTGGCCATGTGACCTTATGAAGGCACTAACCCAGGGGTGGGGAACTTGCGGCCTGAAAGGCCACATGCACATTTGAGGAACTGGAGGACCACATGTGGCCTCCGGGCCACAGGTTCCCTACCCCTGCACTAACCTTTCTTTGTTCCAGACAGATCTGTAAGGCCACAAAATGCAGAATAGGTGCCAATCTACCTTAGTAGAGGGAGTGTCTTCATCCAGAGTTCTCTAGACTAGTAAAATCAAAGGTCTAGCCCTCCTCCCTGCACCTTCCCTCCCTCAAAAAAAAAAAAGTCTCAGCACTAAACCTTGGGTGTTGATAGATGCATAACAGCAGCAATGATAACTATGAATAAATAATATCAGTATCTATTCTAGTGTCTTAGAAAAACAAAAAATCTGACATTTCTATAACACCTTTAGGTTTCACAAAATGCTTTTCATATATTTTCTCCTTTGATAGAGTTTTTCAAATTATTTTACGTGGTAAATTAACATTTTTGTAGAAGGGAATCTGACCCCAAAGAGATGGGAACATCCAATTTGTGAAACTAAAATTTGTCTATTGAGAAATGAGAAGTGTCGTTGTACAAATAAAAAGGGAAATTTTAATATATCCAGAACGCTTCATTATATCTTTTTGTTTCTAAAAAATACAGAGAGAGAGAGAGAGAGAGAGCAACTAGAATTCAAGCTGGTAGAGCAGCTGGGAGAATAAGGATAAAGATAGAACTCTGTGGAAGTACCAATTTGTCAAATGCTGGACCCCAGACTGAGACCAGGCCACCTGCCCCCAGGGGCTGCTATGTGACTTGAAACCAAGAAGTAAATCTAATGCTTCAGTGTCTCTGTTAGTAATTAGACATTCATGTGCTCGGTGTTACACATAAACCCGTTTGGAAATGCTAGATTATACTCAATCTCAATGCAGCTTCTTATGTTACAATTATTTACTGAAGCATCTCCTCTCCCCTAATGGTCCCTGATGAGCAGGCGCTGTTTTTCTTTCTCTTTTTTTCATCATTTTTGTATCCTCTACAGTGCTTTGAATATGGAGGACAGTCAATAAATATGTGTGAAGGGAATGAAAGAAGGAAAATATTTCCTTGCTAACATGACAGAGGGATGTTAATGGTAAATTTACTGTCAAGGAAGGGAGTTGGTGGTCATTGACATTAAAGATCCAGAAGAGTAACAATAAAAAGACCCTATTTGAGCTTCAGTTTACTCAGTTGTAAAATATAGGCATTGAACCAGGATAATCTCTAAGGGACAATCTCTTCTAGCTCTGATATGCCTTTGGTCTCTTAAGCCTCTTCCTGCTCTTCCAGGTGAAATCTCTGGAGCACCTTGTTTATACCATATCTTGCTGGTATAGAGCACTTCCCCCAATGATGCAGATCAGAAGCTTGTCTGTAATTTATAGTCTCACAGGCTTCCCTGTGATCTTCTCCAAGGTCACAGAGCTATTATATGTCACAAGCAAAACTTGAACCCAGAGCTTCCAACATTAAGACCAGTTCTTTATCCATGTACATCACAGTACTAAAAGAAAGCTTGATTGTTAATCTGTTAGAGTCCTGTTATCCTGCCCAACCTTGGAATTCATGCCTTTTCAATGGAAGTGCCTTAAATTATTTTGGTATCTCAGTAACCAAAACCCCTTGGACATAATGCCAGAAAGTGTGCCTCATACTGGGGTCACAGATAGAGCAGTCATCAAGTACGCTCCTTCACTTCACAGTGAAGGAAACTGAGGCCTTGACAAGTTATGTGACTTGCCTAAGGCTCTACAGTTAGTGAGCAAATCAACCTATATCCAAGCTAAGTCTCTTGATTCCATCAAGTACTAAATGTAAATGGTGTAAAAGCATTGCAATGTATAATAATATAATATTAATAATAAACATTAAGAGGTAGAGGCTAGAACCGAAAGACCATTGCCAGAAGACTCCTTAGCTGTAGATGAGAATGACAAAGAATAATCTTTCCCCCTTAAGAAAATTCATGAGTCAAAATTTATTCTAAATGAGTCCCTAATTGTTTACTTGTGTGTATGTCTGTGTTGATATACACATAGTTCACTTGACCATGTCTAAAAGGCCTCCACGGAATCTTACTCTAGTGCCTCATTATGGTGTGGAGGTGAGCTTTCATTTCGAACAGCACAAAGCAGGAGATAGCAGTACATTCTTGAAAACCGGAAAGGCTTTCAGTATGGTACTGGCCACACACTAATCTGTTGTCCAAACAGCCTAATTACAGACTTATCCACAGTAAGTAGATCACCAGGTAGTAAAATTTTTGACCATTGGAACCCATGAGAAGAATAAAAATTTGAAAGTCAGTAATAATTTATTAAAAACCATGTGCAAATTGGTAGCTTCACATACAATTTTCCTCTTTTCTATCGTGTAGATGGAAATACCCATTTTATGTGGTGTTGACAAAATAAGGCAAGAGTTCTTTACTTTGAAAGAAAGAAAAAGGAAGAAAAAGAAAGGAAGAAAGAAAAAGAGCTATGTGCTAGGCACAATTCTAGGCACTAGGGATAAAAAAAAAACCCAGAAATTAAACAGTTCTTGTCCTCAAGAAACTTACATTCTATAGGAAAAGAAAATATATCCATATATAAGTATATATACAAAATAAATACAAGATGATTTGGAGTGGGGATAGGGAACTAGCAGCTGGGCAGACCAAGAAAGGATTTATTTAGAAGATGGTGCCTGATCTGAGGTTTGAAGGAAATAGGATTCTAGGAAGGATTCTAATCTATATTTCTGTCTAATACAAGATTTTTTTTTAAAAAAAAGAAAGCTTATTTTTGCAGGGAAAAAATGTAGTCATTCATTGAACAGAAAAAATTCTCATATTTCTTATGAGACCTCTTGCCATTAATGTATATAATTTTACAAAGTATAGATACTCTAGAATTAGAATATAGACTAGAAAGTCTTGAGCAGAGGGTGGGGTAGACATCTTAAAAATATTCACATACATTGCTTATATTATTTTTGTTTACATATGCCTAGAAAATGATCACCATTGACCTATGCCATAGAAACAATCATTTTATGTGTTGAGAAAGTACTTGATAATTAAAACATTGGACATTTGAAAGTAAAATAAAACCCTAGAGAGATGGCACAACTATTTAATGTTTTAGAGATATATTTGTCCCATAATTCAGAAATTTATGCTTCTATCAAAGGTACTAATTATACTTAATAGGGAGCACTGGACAGGTGATTTACGATTTTCAAGTTATTGACCTGTTTCATTAAAAAATCGACTACAGGATTTACTCCAAAATAATTGCCTGTCAGATCAAATCAAGTAAGTCACATTAAACTCAACCTCACCTGATGTACTATAAAGCTTCTATTTGACAAAAACTCATTTAGAAAATGGAATTATAGAGCACAATTCAAAAAAAAAAAACAGGGCTGCCTGTCTTTTGGGGTCATCCATCTCTTATTCTCTTTTCCTGCATTCTAATATCCAGAAAACTGAGGGGTAGGGGATGAGGTAGAATAGAAGTATCCACACCCCTTTTTTTTTTTCGTATTAGAAATAAGTTGGTCTTTTCTTAAACTTCACTTCTCTAAAGGGACATTACCAGGTGAATATGCCCTTTACATTCAACAAAACCCTTGTTAATCCCAAATAATAGTGAAATGCATTTTTTCTGGTTAATTGAATTGATGGTGAACTGAGATTTAATCAGGACTCCCATTTTTATTTCATGGCTTACTGCTAAAAATTTTCTTAAACCCTGCACAATGTCAAACGACTGTTGTTTCTTCTCTAGCTACTAGCTGCCCTCTACTGGTAGAAGGGAGATAGTCAAAGATTCCCCCACTCTAGGGTAGAAGGCATCTCAATGGAAGCCATCATTTCTACCTTGGCCCCACAGCCATAAAATCTATTGAAGCTCCATCTCCCCATGCTCCAAAAAGTCTTTGATCATGTAGAGGGGGCATGTTAAAAGAATGTCCTGATTTATATTTTAAAAGCCTATTAAGCACTGTATTTGTATTTTCAATGTGCAGCATACTTAAATGTACTAATTACTATACCTTATCAGTAACTCCATCTAAATTCCGTCCCATTCTTTAAGGTTGTAAATAGACTTTTTAAAGGTAGTTGTAGCCAGTGCTTATACTGTTCCTGTTCTCCTTTTTTCACTTTGCATTATTTTGTAAAGGTCTTTTCCATATTCCTCATACTTGTCATTTTAAAGGACTATATAGTATTAGCTTAGAGAGAAAAAGTGTTGTGTGGTGATAGATTAAGGAGCTGACCTTGAAGCCAGAAAGACCTGGATTCAACCCGTACTTCTGACATATTCTGGCTGTATGGTCCTAGGGAAGACCCTTTACCTCTCGGTGCTCTAAATAGTACTCAAAGACCCTTAGTTGCAAAGATGGTACCAATCTGAAGTAGTTCATTTACATGAGAATTCCTCTATACCAGTGTTTCTCAGAGTGTGATCCAGGGACCCCTGATGTTCCCTGAGATCCTTTCAGTGAATCTTTGAGGTCAAAACTCTTCATGATATTACTGAGGTGTTCTAATTTTTAATATAGTAAATATTGATAGATATAATTCACATAAACAAAAGCTCTTTGGGGGAAGTCCTAAGTAATTTTTAAGAGTATAAAGGGACTTAACATCTAGTCACTATCTTTATCCTATGGAATTCCATTATATTAATAGACCATGGTTTGTTCAGTTATATTCAACCATTGTACATTTAGGTTGTTTGTAATTCTTAGATATTAGAAATAGTATAGCTCACAGTATCTATATATACATCTTTATTTCTTTTTAATTACTTCCTTAACAATATATTCACAGTAGTAGGTTTAAGGGGTCAAATGATCCAATCAATTTAATGACAGTATACTACCATAGATTTTGAGCAACTGTGCTATCATGGAAGAGACAGAATTTAAGGATGGAAGGCCTGGGTTCATATTCTTGCTGATTCCTGCTACTTGTGTAGTGACAGTCAAGTCATTTCTGTCTATCTGAGCTTCATTCTTCTTATCTGTAAAATGAAGGGATTGAACTGATTTCTCAGATCGTTCTACCTTTAAATCAACGTATCCTTCAAAAAGACTACACTTGCTTGCAATTCCATTATGAATGTATACCTTATTACCCACAGCTCTGCCATCATGGATTTCTATCCTTTTTATTTATATTTGCTAGTTTGATAAGTAAGGTCATCTACTGATGATTTGAATTTTTTTCACATATTTTATTTATAATTTATGTTTTCACTTTGTGAAATTAGCAGTTGATGTCATTTGATTTGGGGGGAAGTAGGTGTTATTCTTGTAGGTTTTATATCAGTTCTTTGCAAATTCTATATGCTGACATTTTAGCTGTCATATTGATTGTAAAAATAAAAATTCGCAATCTGTTTCTCCTCCCCATACCCACTTTATTTGGTTATATGAAAATAGACACACGGAGAGTTGGATAAACAGATGGATACATCCACCTTGTCCACACTACTTCATTGGGTTGTTGTGAGGAAAGTACATTGTAAACCCTTAAGCAATGTGGAAATGTGAGTTATTCTGTTTCTTCAAGAAAAACAACAATTTTGTGTCACCATTATATTTTGATATTTCTATAGATCCATCATCTCATCCATTGGTGTAGATGGAAACCCATCCATATTTATGTACCTTCTCCCCCTGTGTAATTCTTACTCTCATCTTTCTAGAAAGCCTCCACAGAGGATCTACCTACTACGCTGAAGGTCTTCTTGTAGGTGTATTAATATTTTGTGTTTACCAGTGCAGTATTTACTCTATGCATCTGGTTTCCCTTGATTTTGCTCCATGACTGGCCCATTTCTTTTTCTAGTCATATGCCTTGATGATGCCTTTTATGTCTTTCTGGCTTCAAGGTCAATGCATTAATCTGTCACCACACAATACTTTTTCTCTTTAATCTAATACCATATACTCCTTTAAAATGACAAGTATGAGGAATATGGAAAAGACAAGTAATTTTTGGAATATGCTGCAGCTTACACATACCCACCAAGGATCATTCCAATATCCTTTCAATCAACTGCAATTTTGAATCTTCTGAGATCATAGTGTTCCATGATTCACAAACATACAGAATGTGGAGAATATTGATTTAAAATAGGGGTTCCTGTAGAGGGCCAGCTCTGAGAAAGTCCATTCTGGAATAAGATACAGGCCAGAGGCCTGTTCTTGCCCTTGGGCTGATAACTTGGCATGTGGGCTCTCCATCCCTCCCTCGGCATGCACATACTGCTCAGGATGAAGGCTCTTCAAGCCTCCTGGGTACACACGTGCTCTCTCAAAAACCCCCATGGTACACATGTGCTAAATACCACCTGTGGGCTATTAACACAATATTGTTATGGCAAAAGGGGAACAAAAGCGGAACAAAAGCATGAGAAAGTCATGCATTATGCAAATGCCTCGCATGTGGATTTGTTGATTCTGCTTACCTAAAAGGGTATATAAGCCCTGTCCCTCAGTTAAATAAATGGAGCTGTTCTTTACTCTTTTGCCTGGCCCGTGTTTTGTGTTTTCTTTTTACTCTCTGCGGCATTCAGCCATCTCCGGCCATCTCCGGCCATTTTGGCACCACAGCCGCTGGCAGCAGGTTCCTAATCCTCTTTTGTCATGGAGCTCTTTAGCAATCTAGTAATGCCTATGTACTCCTTCTCAGAGTCATGTTTTTAAGTACATAAAGTAAAATTCTTATCTAGGAATTCAGTTATAATCTGTAGTCTCTAAATGGAAAGACTGTGATCACAAGATGTCTAATGGCAGATCTATTAACTAGATTAATAATCCCATTACTAATTAACTACTTTCAACGTAGTAATGATTGTAAATGATATTTTGAGGTATACTCAACAATTGTAATGTTATATGAAAATATCTGTAATTTCTATTGTTAATAAAGTAACAGGTACTACAGTTACTACTATGGTTTTTTGCATACATTCATAATTAAAGAAATGCTAAATTTCAGAGTGTAGTCAAAATGAAGATGTAATTTTTTCCCTATCCAAGTTTACAACCCCCTCTAAAAATCTAGACCCTTTGAGAGGAGAAGAACTCCTCACTGAAAAGATGGGCTTTTGTGGTAGAAAACAATCTGGGATTTTTGAAAGCCCTAATACAATTTCCCAAATAAAACCCAACATGCTTTACTCCTATTAAGTTTTAGACCCATCTCTTTTCCCATCTGCTATGTCTATCCAAGCTTTATGTAATAATAGACTAATTCTATATAGACTGTCCATTTAGTTGCAAATCAAAGTCTTAGCATTATACATTTGTTTAACCAAAAAAAGGATTTATTTTATAGATGCTACTTATACCTAGCCATGAAGAAACCAGTCAGTTTAAAACATCAAGAGGATCTATGGCACAAGATTAATTGAAGGAATTTCAGGCAAATGGACCTTCCTGATAGAATTAAAAGACAAGAAATTCCTCTGTCAGAGAGGATTCAAATAGTGGAAGAAGTTGGGGATGAGGCTGAAAGCTGGTGCAGTTCTGGTTAGCATGACATTTCCAGAGACTAGCCAAGTGTAAGTACAGGTCTGGCATTGCATTTCTCTGTTTCTGTGACCTCTGTGGTCAGCTGCAGTCAAGCTCCTTGGACCCCTGCCTCATATTTCTCCTTTTGCACTTCAATCTGCACACTTGCTTCTTCCTACACTTGACTCTAACACCAGAGTAGAAATCAGCAAAATGGCACTAGGAGAAAATGGCAACATACAGTCTTTATCCATATTGGGTTTTCCTGTGTTGCTTACTGGGCAAATCTAATTTGAGTGACTGTGGATCTTACTGAAGAGGCCCTGTAATCTTCATTTTATTATATATGGTTTTCTGTACTCCATTGATTAATTTTATTTGCTTTGTATTTAATTTTATTTACTCTGATATAAAAAAGTTTATTAAAAATTATGAATTATTCTTTCTCAGGTCCCTATCCCTATCCCATTGATTTTTGGCGGAAGCAGGGGGAAGGGATGAGGGGTGGTAGAGTGTGTGTGTGTGTGTGTGTGTGTGTTTGCGCGCACGCACACACAAGCATGTTTTACCAATATCAATTAAATAAAATAAGCTAAATAGGAGTGGATTTTGGATGTGCTTATTCAAGCCTTCTCTGACTCTAAATCACTCACAGTTATGGAATATTAAAAAAGATGAAACATCTCCAGAGAATGGAATTCAAAATTATGTTTTCAGTTGTGTGTTTTTGTAAACACCAAGAAACTTCGGGTTCACTGTGCATACCTTTATTGAAGCACTATGTAAGCCTCTTAAAGAATTTCCTAGAAAAGTTCTCATTGGTCTACAAGAAAGCCAAATATGTATCATTTATTCAAAGGGGTCTTGCAAGAAGGACTTACTTTTTTTGTATTTCTGACTTTGGGATTCTCCACCTAAGGTCTTTCTCCCTTGCAAAGTTTACAAGCTACTGCAGGATGACTGAGTGGAAGGAACATGATGAATTTGGAATTCAAGGGCCCACATACATAGATCTAATGTCTTGGCTTTGCCACTTAGTATTTGGGTGACCTTGGACAAATTACTTGCCCACTCTGGGCCTCAATTTCTTCATCTATAAAATGAAGGGATTAGATTATATGACCTCTAGTGGGCCTTCTAGATGTATCTAAATCATTTATCTTTTGCTCCTTCATTGGATCGCTCCTGATTTCATAGGATAAACTAATTGAAGAGAAACACTGGTTTCCCAGATGCATGGATAATCTAGAAGAGATAAAATAAAGCTGACTTGCCAGTTTACCCATGCTCTTTCTTTTCAGTTCCTTCTTCCCTCATTTCTTAAACACTACTGAGAAAGAAACCTCCTTCTGTTTAGCATTAAAGAGTTTTATGATTTTTAAAGGAGGAGAAACCTAGCATCCCAGGTGTTTTAAATACCTTAAAAATTTCAGTTCTGCTCTCTTGAGAGCTACATTTGGTCATCCTGACATTCATAGCCAAGTCAGTTGAGGCAAGTGGTGTAATAGACAAGATAATCCCTCCTGGGTGAAATCAGACCAGACAGAATAGCCATGATCCAGAGTTTGGTCTGGGCCCTACCCTCCCAGTACAGCTAATAATTTTAGGACCTCCCAATTCTAGGTAAGAAAGACAAACAACAATAACCAGGAGAAAGAAAGGTATGGCATTGAGGGAATGTGGCTTCTAAGAATGGGGTTTCATTGCAGTGGAATCATTAGAAGAGTGATTGGGAGTGAGGCAACCTTATAAAGGACCATAGAGGAGAAGCACAATCTTATGTGTGCATCCTGGGCTCAAGTTACATGTCTAGTTCTGCTTCCCTAGATTAGTATTAATCTCCTAAAGCCTTAGACTAGGGATAGGGAACCTGCGGCCTTGAGGCCACTTGTGGTTCTCTAGGTCTTCGGGTGTCCAATTTGGACTCAGTCAAAGGGCCACATGCAAGGCCCTAGAGGGCCACAGGTTCCCCACCCCTGCCTTAGACTATTCAGGTCACCCAGTATATCAGTAGCAATTCCAATTCATATATCTGTTGGATCTCTCCCAGTCATAGAGCTAGGTGGGGATCTTAAATCCAATCACCTGATTTTACAGCTAAGGTTACTGAGATTTAAAAAGATTAAGTGACTTACTTAGGGTCACTTAGGTAGTTAGTGACAGAACTGAGACACCCAATCCAGTGCTGTGAACCATGAAACCCTATTTGAAATCACCCCTGAGGTGACTAAGAATTATCCAAGTGAAGGGACAAGAAAAGGCTTATGTAAAAATATCTATCCTGCCCATAGACAAGGATTTTAACTGAAAAACTGGGAAGTATTACTAAAACCTAGGTTTCTAGATCTGGAGCTGAAAGGCACCTTGGGGAGGCCATCTCGTCTGCCCTTATTTTTGGCAGATGAGAAAACCTAGGCTCAGGATACTTCATTTGCCGGGTGTCTCACAGATAGGAAGCATCACACATGAGCTATCAACATTGGTCCTTTAATTTCAGAATCAATGCTCTTTCCACTGTAATGTGCTCCCTCTCTGAAAGCAGACAGCCCTCCTCGGATGAAGGTGGTTTATATGAAAGCTATTTGGAGAAAATGTGGTCTCAGTCCTTCTGTTCAAGGGAGTGCTTTAGCTGCCTTCTTCTGCCAGACTAGCCCAGCCTCCTCCTCCTCCTTTGCTGCTACTGCCTGGAGCTTCCCCAAGCATATGCCCTCCCTATTGAAAAGGTTTACCGCCCTCCTTAGTTGAAAATGAGCTGAAGCTTCAAGATATTAAAGAGAGAAGCACTTACTAGAGGCACTTCTTCCTCATGCAATGTAAAGCCTTGAAAAACAGAACGATTTGGGAAGCCGGCTGGCTGAAGTATCCTTTGGTAAGAACAAACCCGTCTGCCCATAAGGCTCAGTTATGGCTGCAGTGGTACAGTATCGGGTTAGGGGCACCTGTATACCACAGTAAACTCTTTTCCTCCACCCATAAGTCCAGAGAGTCTCCAGTACTCTCTGGATGAGCCTTAAGCAGAATGATAAGGTGAATAGTCAAGATGTGTTTGGCACTCTCCCTATACCCTGGGTCATTCCTCAGTAGCCTCATGCTGACTCAGGATGGCGTGCCTGATATAGTCCAAGCACACTATGCTGCAGAACTTTCCTTTCCTCTCCTCCAAAAGAACTTTTCTTGTTTTGGGTCCCCAGTCCCATAGGCCGTGCTCTTTGTTAGTGAATTGGGATGGCAAATCTGTGTAGTGGTCATTTCAGGAGACACTTGGTTGTCATAATCTTCCCCCTTCCTTCCCCAACTATATCCTACCTGGATTTAACTGGAACCCTGCAAAACAAAGCCATCATTCACTGGAGTGTCTTTAATTCGGGGACTGTCAGGCAGTCTGGGGAGATACCGTCTAACAAGTGGACTTTGCCTTGTCTTTTCTGTCACACCAAGGAAGCAGCTGCCTATTCAGACTTCACCTAGCACCGGGACTATTTGTACAGAATAAGATAAAAAACTCAAGTCCTTCAATGGTGGTTAATTACATTAACTGTGTAAATAACTGGGAATTTCCAAGTCAGGACATTAGTCACAAACAATGAAAAGAATTTTTCCATCAATTCAATTACTAGAAAGCTATTTTTGGAGGGATGGTCTTAAACAATGAATTTTTAAGGTGAGGACCTTTTCTTCACCGTTGTTGATTATATATAGGCATCAATATAGAACAGGTTGATTTGTAATGCAAAGCAGAAATAAACATGAAAAACATATTTTCCCTTTAGGCATAGAATAAAATCTTTTCCACAAGGTATAGCAAGTTTGACTGAAGAGGAGTTAACATTATTAGGAATAACATTATTATTAATGTTATTAATATTAATTAACACTATTAAGAAAAATACTATTAACATTATTAATAACTTCATTAACCTTTGGGCAAGTAGTCAAGTAAGCGAGTTTTCTTGGCAGAGATACTGGAGTGGTTTGCCATTTCCTTCTGTTACAGCTGAGGAACTGAGGCAAACAGAGTTAAGAGACTTGACCATGGTCACACAATAAGTGTCTGAGGCCAGATTTCAACTCAGGAAGATGAGTTTTCCTGCCGCAAGGCCGGGCACTCTATCCACTGCACCACCTAAATGCCCTTTTGGACCTTCTGGGCCACCCTCAACACCCTCACTATTAAAATGAAGGGTTGGGACAAAAAGATTTCACAATTTTGTTCTGTGGAACATATTTAAAACTTCATTTATAATAAGACTGAAAACATTAAGAAATAATATTTTTCTCTAAAGCCCTTTCCAGACTCAAGGGAAAAGCCCCTTGGATTGGTAGGTGATAGGTTGAAAACAAAAAGATCTTTCATTAGGTGAATGGATTAAAGGGTAGTCTCTCTTTATCCCCTGAAGGGATTAGCCTGGTCCACCCCAGGGGAAGTACCCTCCTCTACTGAACTGGAGATATTCTCACAGTCTCCTATTATTTAATTTAGATTCTTGATAGAGATCTTTGGGGGGGGACCCCAGAGATTCCACAGGGGAGTGGTCCAGGAGGAATGAGATAGTGACTTTGGACTTGATTCTGGGATGTTAACCCAAACTGTATTTTAAAATAGCTTTTCTTTTTTCACTGTTACTATCAATGTTATCAGGAATCTTGGGGCAGGGAGTCATATTGGAAGCCATGGGGGGTTATGCCAGTTTGGACAGCTCTGTCTCTCCAAGCTAGAGATGTCTTGGATATAGATTTAATGATAAATTACACTGTTTATGGCAGACTGGGGCCTCAATAGAATACAATATTTGTTTTAAATTTTTTTTTTCCAACAAAACTTCCATCTCTGAATCTATAACCTGGGCAGCTAAGTGGTACAATGATAGAACTCAGGACTCGGAGCCAGGAAGACCTGAATTCAAATTCTGCTTTGTACATTTAATAGCTGTGTGAACCGGAGTAAGTCATTTAGCCTTTGTCTCCCTCCATTTCCCCCTGTGTAAAGTGGGGATAATGACATCTACTTGTCAGAGTATTATAAAGATAAAATGAGGTCATATCCATAAAGTCCTTTGCAAGTCTTTACAAATGTTAGCTAATATATAAATAGTAGCAATTATTAAATCCTATGAATCGTTTGAAACAGTATAACCATCATTGTCCTTGTTGTAGAGATGAGGAAGCTGATGGTTAAAGAGGTGACGTGATCATCACAAAGTCATATAGGTAATGAATAGTAGAACTGAGATTTGAACCCTGGTCTTCTAACTAGGTCGGTATTCTTTCTACTCCACCCTTTAGCGATTAAAAAGTGTATGATGGGATAGCTAACTTAGTGAACAGAGGACAGGCCCTGGAGTCAGGAGAACCTAAGTCCAAATCTAACCTCAGATACTTACTAGTTGTGTGGCCCTGGGCAAGTCACTTAACCCAGATTGCCTCCAAAAAAAATTTATGAAAAATGTTGGTTAGGGCTATAGGAAAACAGAGACATCAATGTATTGTTGGTAGAGCTATGAATTGGTAGAGCTATTCTGGAAAGCAGTTTTTAAAAGTTATGAAACCCATTGACCCCACGATACTACTACTAGGCATGTAATCCAAAGAGATCAAAAAAGAGGAAAACTGTCCTATATATACACAAGTATTTTATAGCTGCCCTTTTTGAGGTGACAAAGAACTGGAAACTAAAGAGGAACCCATCAATTGGAGAATGGTGGAACAAAGGATGGTAGAGGAAAACTATCTTGCTATAAGAGAATCTGAAGGGGACAATTTTAGAGAAGCCTGGAAACACTTGAATGAACCGGTATATAGTGAAGTGAGCAGAATCGAAAGAACAATTTGTCATAGCAACAATACTACAAAAATCAAACAATTTTGAAATACTTCAGAATTCTGATCAGTGTATTGACCAGCGATGATCCCCAAAGACTCATGAAGAATGCTGCTCCGCTCCTAACAGATCCTGGGCTAAATCTGCAGAATGAATCACACACTTTCGGACATGGCTGACAATAGGGGATGTTTTTTGCTATGAAAATAATAATAATAATAATAGCAATTGTATAGAGCTTTAAGGTTTGCAGAACACCTCATTTGATCCTCAGAACAACCCTGTGTGGTAGGTACTTTTATTGTCCCCTCTTTTACAAATGAGAAAACTGAAGCTAAGAAAGGCTTGACGACCATGTTTGTTAGATAGTCAATAATCTTATTATATGAAATGCACAAAAGAGAAACTAGTATTATTGACAGTCAGCAACAAGCATTTATAAATGGCACTTACCGTCTACCCGGGCACTGTAAGAAAGGCAACAACAAGGGCCTTACCCTCAGAAAGCTCACCTTCTAAGGAGGGATACAACATCTAAACAACTATGCATATACAAGATGTATACAGAGTAGATGGAAGGTAAACAGGGAGAACAATTGGAAAACTCTTGGAATAATCCCAGTAAAGGTGATGAGGGCCTATACTACTAAGGAAGGAGACACGGACCTCTGGCTTATAGAACTATTAGAAAAGCACTGCTGTATTTATGCCCAACATTGTTCAATTCAGCAGACATTTATGTTGTACCAACTATGATCATACAGAACTGGGCAGCTAGGTGGTGCAGTGCCAGGTAGAGTGCCAGGCCTGGAGTCAAAAAGACATCTTCCTGAGTTCAAATCTGGCTTCAGATACTTAATAGCTGTGTGACCCTGTTTGCCTCTGTTTCCTCATCTATAAAATGAACTGGAGAAGGAAACTACTTGATTATTTTGCCAAGACAACCCCAGATGGGGTCACAAAAAGTCGGGACACAACTGAAAATGACAACAATAAACAGGTACAGAACTACATGTATAGCATTTCTCTCCTTCCTCTCTGGCCACCTCCTGTTCCCCCTTGTAATGCACACTACACACCATGCCCCTAGATCATCTAGGTTCCCAAACTTCTTTAGCCTACTGCCCTCTTTTCAAAAGAAAAAAAAATTGTACTCAGCATCTCCCTGAAAATTTACTTTCTTTAACCATTTAATGTTTGTTCGTTTTTTAAATTGGATTATTTCAGAAAATACCACCACCACCCCCCATCATTCCAGCGCTCTGGGGGGGGAGCAGTATCACCCACTTTGGGACCATATATGAGGAACTTTCATTGTGGGAGTAGGGGGAACAAAAGGGTGTCTTCTTCTGACTAGTGAGCTCCTCTCTTAGTAGGACAGCCTCAGCCAGCACGTTTTATCTAACTTCATCTTCTTCCTTGGTTTCAACAATGGCCTTACTGCCAACCTCCCTCTATAGTTCTGGATCTTTGACCTATAGTCAAATCCCCTCTGCTGTGGCTACTGGAGAGGTTGTGTCAGTCTGATCCCCTGTGGACCCACTCACCAGCCCGATGACCTCTCTGCCCTTCCCTGGCCACCATTCCTTTCCATGTGTCTTCTCTCCCGTCAGAAAATGAGCCCGTTGGGATCAGGAGGGACTGTCTTCATTCTGTATTTGTGCCCCCAGCACTTAGCACAGTTCTGAGCATGTTATAAGTGTTTAATAAAAGCTTTTTTTCTTTCATTTATCCATCCGTCCTTCCATTTATTTATTATGCAAGGCATGGGGGCAGGAGAGATATAACACATTCACAAATGCAAAATATTGTACCTTAGGTGAGTTGGGTTTTTTTAAGTGTTTTATAAGGATCATTGGTGGCTAGGGGAGGTTGGTCATTACTAAATAAAAGGAAGTCAATGCTCACTATCTCAGTTTTCTCATCTGTAAAATGATGATCCAGATGATCTCTAATACTCCTTCCAGCTCTTGTGAGTTCCTCAAAAGCAGCCACTGTCTTTTACCCTTTTTTGTATCTCCAGCTCTTGGCATAGGACCTGGCACATATAGTAGGTGCTTAATAAATGCTTATTGACAATCTTCAAGGTTCTGCAACATTCCGACATTCATTCTGCAGTTCTGTTTAAAAGGTAACTAATTATTAATCCAGAGGAATTAGTACTTGTTCAAATTACAGCCCTGCCTTGAAGTACTGTCCTCTGTGGCTCTGAACAAGGGACCTCGGTTTCCTCATCTATAAAATGAAGGGTTTGGACCATAATTTCTAAGATTTCTTCCATCCCTAAAGCTATCATTCTATGAATCTTCCAAAAACAACCTTCCTTCCTCCATCTTAATAGGGACATACTCTTTCTTTTGTCACAAAACTGTTTTATGGAGATGACAGAAGATCATTAAAACCAGAGAATCACTCATTTTCTGGGCTTTAATTGAATGATTGATTGTGCACCACCGATGGTGGGGTGGGGGGTGGGGAACTAAGGCAAAATTTTTTCTGATTTTGGAAAATGTTGCACGTGTTGCAAAGGCCAAAAGGGGAATAGTATGCCATCATTCTACCTGCCTTATAGAATGGATATAAAGAAAGCAACTATAAACACTTTAAACTATATAAATGCAATTTTTTTATGGTTTTCATGTGGCCTCTAGTCTTTTGAGACAGGGCTCAGGAAATGGTTTTGCCAACTCACTGCTGGTAGTCACATTTTTCTCTCACCTAGATGAGAGAGGGTCCTCAAAGCAAAGAGCTTTGGAACAAGAAGAACCATTGCCTTCTGCCTCCACGAATAACAAGCTTTGACATTTTTTTCCTTTGACCATTGCTGCTATAAAGATAAATTCTGGGACCATGCATGCAAGGATAGGTATTTTTATAGGTGCTGGGATCATGAATATGATGTTCCCGAGGTTTACATTTCTTGCTTAAGGAATATGTTGGTTGCCTGGTGATAAGGGAAAACACTCCTTTTATTTGGAAATTTTTATAATAATAGAATCTAGACCTAGACAGGACTTTCAGAGATCATCCAGTCCAGCCTCTTCATTTTACAGTTGAGGAAACTGAGACCTAGAAAGGTTAAGAGATGTGTGCATAGTCATATAGCTAATAAATGTCAGAGCAGCATTTGAAACCAGGCCCCTTGATTCAGAATCCTGTGCTCTTTTCACTGTACCAGGCTGCTTTTCTGAGCATGAAGTCACCTTCTCTTTTGTCGGCATTAGTTAACTGTGCCTTTCGGCAGAGGAGACATCCCCATATCATGAGGACCAGAGGAGTGACTTGGGCGCTGTTCCTTTACTGTGAAGGATGTGAAGCAGATTTGGAGCCAGAAGGGAACTTTGAAAATGGTGTGGCCCTGACTGATTTACCTACCTTTGCTTGGAGGACCCAAATTCTTTATGCCCGGGACCTGGGCATTTTGGTAACTATTCTATTCCTATGCCAGATGGCCTGCCAGAATGAAAGATGAAGAGGTGATTTATGTGGCCATGACTTCATTTACACAGACAACTACTTGAAAGAAGCCAAAACCGTTCTGAGAAAGACCTTACTGAATAAATCAACTGGAGCATCGCATAGCTCTTTCATGGTTATAAGACACATAATTCTGTTGCCGAAGAAGTCACATTGTTGTACTTGAGACTAAATAACAGGTCTATGATCCATCCTTGTTCTATAGAAGTATATCATCATTTATTCACATTTTATATGCTTTTTAAAGTACCTACTACGTGCAGTGAACTGTTGGAGGGAGAATATGCTGAAGGAGCAGTTAAGTATAAAGGAGACATAGTTCCTGCCTTCAAAATGGTTATAATCTATTAAGTTTCATATGCAGGCAAGCATCTGGGGTGGGGAGTGAGGGAAGCAAAAAAATCTATTTGGTCAAAATTTTGGAGTTCAGATCAGCAGTTTCATTGTTATACTGTATAGTCAAGAAACTCTCATCTCCCAATACGTGTAACTATTATCCAGTGCAGTCTTGGAGTATTGCCTAGGGCACTAAGAATTTAAGTGACTTATTCTTGGTCTCTCAGACCAAATGTACCAAAGGCAAGATTTGAGCCCTTAAGGCTGGCTGTGTTCACCATACAAAATCCCGTAAACTACCCATAAAAAAAAATACAGTTTCTTTAAAGAATTAGTAGCTGCAAAGGGATTGGGTTTTCTGGAAAAAAAAAAAAAAGGTTATCTGTTTCAGAGACCAGAAGAAACTAATATAGTTGCTATGGAAAAAGTTGGCTATAAATTTTACTTTTGCACAGGGCCTAACTAAGCTTTGATCTGTAGAGAGCAGGGAACCAGGACTTCTGCTCAAAGAAAAGAAAGCACAAACAGGTAAAGACTTAACTTACAGGAAGACTCATGATAAAGGGAGAAAAAATTGTTACAAGGGTTTTACGTAGTATGATTATATTAGATTGTGCACATACCACCGCATGACTGTGTCTGACACATAGTTGTTGTTCATCTGTCGTTTCCAAAGAGGGCCAATGACATCATGGGGGATGTCTTGACTTGTCTGTAAATTGGATTTGTGAAGCAGAGTTGCACCAGGTTATCAGTCTCACTCTCTCTTCCAGTGTCATTGAAGTCCAATGGCAAGACAAAAGTCAGGACTAGCGGCACATAGTAGGTGCTTGTTAAATGTTTACTGAATTAAATTGAAATTGAATTTCTTTATCCTGCTGTACCAGGAAGTCAGAGAGGGCTCAAAAGAGTCATAGGGAACTCAGCAGAGATCTTGCTAGTTGCCTAGGAGTGCTGTGAAGACCGAGGTGAACCCTCTTTAGCTTAGCTCGGTGAGTCTAAGTAGAATGAAGAGATTTTCTGTGGATATGATGAAGAGGAGATTCTGGATTCACCATCAGCAGGGAAAAGGTCCATAAGAAGTACATAGGAACTTCAACCCCTGAGGAAACTGCAAATTCATGGCAGCTAGGTGGATAGAGCACTAAACTTGGAGTCAGGAAGATTTCAGTTCAGATCCTACCTCAGACACTTACTAGATGTGTGACCCTAGACAAATCACTTAACCTCTGTGTGCCTCAGTCTCCTTATGTGTAAAACAGAGATAATAAGAATACATACCTCCCAGGGTTGTTATGAAGATAAAATGAGATAATATTTGTAAAGCACTTTATAAATACTAGCAATTATTCTTGTTCCATTTCTAGCTCATCATTAATCGAATAGTGAGTGGGTTTCATTCCTACAGTATTAAAATTATTATTTCTCTCTCTCCGGAAGGAACTAGCGGGTACCTTTTCCACAGAATGTTTACCAGAGGATAATCTCTGACTATGAATTGTTGGACAGGTTGTTAGTAACCTATTCATTCCTTGTGAAGGCTGAAAGAGAAGGAAATTAAGATTAATCTAATTCCAGAGCTTATTGTCTATGGAAACACTATTTTGCCTCCAGGGTATGTAGGTACTTTGCACTCCCTAAGAAGCCAAACATTTCCTTCTGGTTGCCTGGTTACTAAATACTCTCTAGTCAGCACAAGGGTAGCAGACCTGGACTTCCAGCCTAGTGCTGATAGGCATTGCTACTTTGGAGTCCCTGCTGCCTGTCCCCAGGCAAAGCCCTATTTCCTGGTTTCCAGTTTGGTGTCCTATGCTCTCAGTAGTCTCTGTCATCTCTCAAGGGGACAGTAGTTGGAGACACGATGTCTCAAGCAAGATGGAAAAATCTCTACTACATACAGTGCACGTCTTATAATCATGATGCATGATAATTCGGCAAGCCACAGATAGGTATAAAACAACATAGAAACCTGTCAGCTGGGTGGTACATTCTGCATCAACAGGGACCTCGGCTCAGTCCAAGGGCTTTCCCCTGTTTGTGGCATGGCAAGTCAGTGCAATCAGGAAGTGAACTGCAGGTGCAGCAGGAAGCAGCTTAAAGGACCTGCCTGGCATCTGCATCCTCAGAATATCGAGTTTCCTTCCCTTGCCTTCATGACTCCCATCCCTGAGTCACAATTGGGCCTCACAACCCTAACTCAGCAATAAGCAGCCTTCCCCCTCCAGGTGCGCCCCTGGGATTGCTGCCATTGGCCAGCTGCCAAGAAGCAACCTTGGACAGTTGCCCAAGCAAATGGGCTTCCCCCACTCTAGCCAGCAAGCACAGCCCCTGGAGGTTTGAGCCAGCCATGCACTATGTATGCCCCTCCTTTCAGTTAAGAGAGCTCTATATAATAAAAAGTCCCCACTCTCATTCACTCAGTCTTCCCCCATCCCCTTTTATTGCCAGATCAACTATCTTTAGGGTTGTTTTAATTCATGAGGTGAAAAAAATCATCAATCCTAAGAGTTATGTTAAGCTTTTCTTCTTTTTTTCTCCCCCAGACAGTAGGGATTGTATCTTGGAGCCTCTCTCCCTGCCAGAAAGTCCAGGTGGCATCACCACTTTAGAAGGTTCCCCATCTGTGCCTTGTATCTTCTGCGAAGAACATTTTCCCGTGGCTGAACAAGACAAACTTCTGAAGCACATGATTATTGAGCACAAGATTGTCATAGCTGATGTCAAGCTGGTTGCTGATTTCCGAAGGTACATTTCCTTTCATTTCATGTAGGAGTGAAATTGATTCTCTTTGGAGGAAAAAGCACTCTGCGTGTGCATATATGTATATGCATATAGTTACGTAAATTGAATACAGCCAAGGTAAATGGCAGCCATTCCCTTTGATGTTTCCAGTTGTTTAGTATTTGTTATTTTTGTACTCCATTGCTTACTAGAGTGTTTGTGTTTGTTTGTATTACTGACTATGTATTACTCTATGATAACCCTGAAAATGAGGAAACTTACCCACCAGCTGGTAACACTCCCTTTGTCACACTCTTTACACATGTTGCTATTTGAAGCCATCTGTCTGCTGGAGTCCGTCTTCCTGTTGGGAGTTCTTTCCTAGCCTCTTGGGGTGCATCGGGTATATTCCATAGTACAGATAGTCCCTGACTTATGAGCATTTAACTTATAAATAACTTAAGATTACTCTATCCCTTATGACAAGTTACCTCTACACTAATGATGAGTAAAATAGGCTTTTGTATATTGTCCCTAGAGTGCTAACTACCATTAAATCATTTTTATGTAAAAGTAGGTTTTGAGAACCAATCAAATGACTTACAAACACACTTCCAGAATGCAGCTTGTACTGAGGAATAGGAACTGCTTAGCCAAAGGTGCTGTTCTAGTCTTGGGTTCTGTCCTTTGAATTATTAAATATCATTTCTTTTTTTTTTAATTTTACTATTTTATTTTTCCCCAGTTACATGTAAAAACAGTTTTTAACATTTGTTTTTAAAACTTTGAGTTCCAAATTCTCTCTCTTCCTCCCTCCCCACCCCACTCCCCTTAAATATCATTTCTAATCCTACTTTCAGCATTAGCAACAAATGTTAATTGGGCATCTTGTGGATCTATGGTACTTTATGAAGGGTTGCTTTTACTCCGTTTCTAGCTATACCATTTATTTTTTAATCCCTTATTCTCACTTTCTCTGTCCCTCTCCATATGTGCATCTGTACCTTTTTCTGTCTGTCTGTCCGTGTCTCTTTTTGTCTGTCTGATCTTCATCTTTCTCCCTCTTTCTCTCATTCCCTCTGTACCCCTTCCCCTCCCCGTCTCTCCTCTCCTTCACAGTAAATGTAGAAACATAGCACACATTCTAGTAATTTCCTCATGTATGGTATCTTGTTCTTTGTAATCAAACTTAAATTTTTATTGTTATATGGGGTTTTCCTTTTCAAAGTAAAAGTTGTCTTGTTAGCCTTTCTCTGCATTAATGACATAACAGTTAATACTTTAGAAAACCATCAAGTAAGTATGCCATTTTTTTCTAATTCTTACTAAGGCCGGCTTTTCTATTTGTGTGAAATTATTCTGTCTTCCACTTTCTTTTGTCCCGCTGATGTGAAATTCCCTTGGAATTTGCAGAAACCGCTGATCATCCAGCAGTAAACAGTCGAGAAACAAAACTTTTTCCTCTCTTCCCTCTTAAAAATCCATAACCTGAGGTCTTAATCAAGGTTTGCATCTTTTCCCCCATGCCTACATATAGTAGTTAAGAAACTGGATCCATTCTTATCTATTTCTCTAATTCTTTGTCAAGGTTATTGATCTTTTTATCAATTGGGGGACAGAGGGGAGGTAGATAATCACACATTAATTATTTAATAGGCCTCCATGCTTAGGAGTCTAGAAATAACTATTAGAATCAATCATCTACAAGATGCAGCCATTCAATCAAATGAATATCAGGAGTAAAATAGGAAATGAAAATGGACAGTGCTTGATTTTAATAGGAAATTTTAATTTTAATGATCTGATTTACATGGCTACATTGCTGACCAGCTGATATCTTCTTTGATTTTGATACCAAAATCCTCAACATTGCCTGTCTGTTTAATGAAATGAAAAGCACAGCAAAGAGAGATATGCCTAATTCAAATCTACCAGGAATGGTCATCTCTTTCCTTAAACATGTTCCTTTTCAAGAAATCCATCAATCTCCTTTAACTAATGCCTATATTATAACACGTAGTTAATGAAAAGTTTTTGTCATTGTTTGGTGTCCCTTTTAATTGGGACTCCATTCCCACTATTTATTAGTTGGTATCACCTCCTGTATCATAGGCTAAACTTGATGTGCCCTTGTAGAGTGGTCCAGTGCTCCTTTGACACTTTGAATAGAGAGCAAAAGATTTTCCTTTTTTGTAATCACCTGGGTGCTTTCTTAAGGAAAAAAAAAGATAGAATAAAAGAGACTCAAGGAACAGGAACTGTTTTCACTTAGAATTCAGATACAAGAAGATACACATACACACACACACACACACACAGAAGCTGCCCCTTCTGTGTAGTTGTTAGAAGATACATAGTTGATAAGCAGATGAGCTTATTCCCACTTCAAGAAAGAAAATGCCTGTTTTTAACACAAGCACTCTAAACTCAGCACTTGGTCTCTTAGGTTATTCCAGGGCCTCACTTGAGGACCTAGAGGGCCACATGTGGCCTCAAAGCTGCAGGTTCCCCACCCCTGGTTATTCTAATGAAGAAGGTCTCATGGAAAAGTTTGATTCTGTTAGCTAACCTAGTTGCATGCATAGAGCTACTCAATTGCTTTTCTTGCCCCAGTGATATTATTTCCAACAGACAAAACACAAACGTTTCTTGCCTCATGCTGCTGTGTGCATTGCTCTCCTCTCATTTGCCATTGCGTAACTTAACAGCCGGCCTTCAGTTTTCCATGCCTTTTTTCATCCATCAGATGTTTCCACTGATGTGCAGATGCACAGACAATAGCATTAATAGAATACGGGCTTATATTTTTATTGGCAAGTCTGTGAAAGATACTCACAAGTCATAGAATGCTAGAACTAGAAAATAACTCAGAGCTCTTGTCCACATATGTTATTTTATAGACAAGGAAACAGGCCTTTGGAGGTTTGAGTGACTTGGGCCTCAAATCCCGTAGCCTGTGGCAGAGCTGCAACTGCAGCCTAGGTTGTTTTGACCTAGAAAGAGTTTTCTACTTCTCTACACTTTTGTCATTGTCTCCTCATTTCACTCACGTGCAACTCTTTGTGACCCCTTTTTTTTTCGGTTTTTGTGGCAGAGACACTGGAGTGGTTTGCCATCTAGCTCATTTTACAGATGAGGAACTGAAGCAAACAGGGTTTAGTGACTTGGCCAGGGTCACACAGCTACTAAGTGTCTGAGGTCACATTTGAACTCAGGTCTTCCTGACTCCAGGCCCAGCACTCTATCAATGGCACCACCTAGCTGTCCCTTTTCTACACTGCCTCTCTTATATTTTGAACTTCCCCCTTTCCAAGTCCTTGGTATTGACCTTCTGGTGAAAAGTAAAGACTCTGATAGTTGCCAATTAAGTTATTATTTAGTACCATTTAGGGTTTTCAGTATTGGCTCCTAATAACCCATTCTGAAAGAGGAAGATGAATTAATGGCAAATAATTTTTTCCCTTTATAATAATACTGAGGCTCTCAAGAGTTCCTTTGGATATCAATCTGATAGCACCTTAGCAAAGGCAGGCATGATCGTCATTGATTTTTATAGTTAAGAAACCAAATTCTTCTACATTTAACTGACTTACACAATGGTATAGCAAGTTATGAAACCTTGTTTTGCAGTTAGCTAATCTTGTACAACATGAAAATAAGTTATTTGCCTTGACCAGCCCTGGTCAAGTATTTATCTGTTGTTGTGGGGTTTTTTTTTAATTTTATTTGTTCTCGTCAGCCAAGATCTCAGCCTTCCACCCCACCTTACCACACTCCCCAATTGCAAACACAAGAGAAACAAAACCCGTTATAAACAAGTATTATCAGCTGAAACAAATTTCCACATTAGCCACATCCAAAAATAGTCTGTGTCATTCTACATTCTGAGTCCTTTAACTCGCAGTAAAGAAGTAACATGTTTCATCAATAGCCCTCTGGAATTCTGTTTGGTCATTATGCTGATACGAGTTCAGCACAATAGTACTCCATCACATTTACATGCCATAACATACTCATTCATTGCCCAATTGATGGGCATCCCATCAGATTCCCTCAGATTATTGCTGCCTCAAAAAGAGTAATAAATATTTTCTATATCCTTATTGGTTTTTGGCTTAGCACTAATCCTTCCCATAATCTTGTCTCCTTCTAATTCCTCTTTTGCCCTTTTCCCCTTTCCTTTTTGGGTAAGTTATTTTTGGCTGTAAGCTCTTATTCTTGCCTTCTAGAACATTATATTCTAAGTTCTCTTCTTTATAGCGGTGGCTACTAAATCACATGTGATTGGAATTGTGGCTTCTTAGTACCTAAATTCTTTCTTTCTGGCTATAAGCAGCCAGGTATATATATGATGTGTGTGTATGTATATGTGTGTGTATATATGTATGTATGTATGTGTGTATACACACACACACACACACACATCTATATACCTTATAGCCCCATGTATAAGATGCTTTCATGTATAAGATGCACCTTAATTTTGGGGCCCGAAATTTGAAAAAAAAATGTGTTACATAAAGTTATTGAATTCAAGTTTTATTCATCTGCTCATAACTTTCAGACATCTTTTGGGCAAGTCTGGTGTGTGTACGCATGCTTAGTCCATTCCGTTTCATGAATCTGAAGCACCAATTGTGTCCTCCTTTGAAATCAGTAACTTCTTTTTCATCAGCAATTTTTCTTGCCTCATACTGAACCATCTTTGTGGACACAGGAATTCCAATTGCCCTTTGCTCTTCAATCCGTATCTTCAATTCCCTTTCTAAATCAGGCCATTTTGCTGACTTGCCTCTCATGGCCTTTTTCTGCCATGGTGTTTTCAGTAGGGTTTCTTCTTCCTGTAGCCAGTCTCAGATTGTTTTCTCAGTTGGAGGAGGACCAAACTTACGTTCAGCAGCACTATTTCCATTCACTTTTGCAACCTGGATCACTTTTAACTTGAATTCAGCACTGTACGAAAATCTTTTCTGAGCCATTTCTGGGCAGAATGTGGCAAAACATAACCTAATATACTGGTAACAAATGTGAAAAAGTGAGAGCAAAGACAACAAGCACGAAAAAGTGGGAAATCCAAGTAAAAAAATCTACAACCACTGTATAAGATGCACCCAGTTTTTAGACCCCAAATTTTTCAGGAAAGGGTGTGTATTATACATGGGGAAACATGGTATATAGCCAGATATATATACTATAAGCAATATCTTTTCTCTGGATTTTGGCTGTCATATTCCTGGGAGTTTTCATTTAGGGTTTCTTTCAGAAGATGATCAGTAAATTCTTTTAATTTCCATTTTGACCTCTGGTTCTAAGATCTGGGCAGTTTTAAGATTTTTAAAAATATGATGTGTAGGCCTTTTTTTTTTGGCATTCAGGTAGTCCAATGATTTTTAATTTTTTTCTTCCTCAATCTGTTTTCTAGATCAGTTGTTTTTGCTGTGAGATACCTTAAATTTTCTATTTTGTTCAGCCTTTTGATTTCGTTAGAATATTTCTTGTTGTCTCATGGAGTCATTGGCTTCTATTTGGTTGACTCTTATTTGGGGGGAGTTTGTTGTTTGAGCAAGGTTTTATACTTCTTGTTCCAAGCTACTAATTTTCTTTCCAAGTTTTTCTTCCATAGCTCTCATTTCTTTTCCAGTTTTTCCTCAAGCACTCTAATTGTGTGTTTTTTTTTAATTAGTTCTTGCTTCATCTTTTCCAGGAATTCTGGTTGAGTTTGTACCCAAGTTGTTTTTTTTTTGTTGTTTTTTTTTTTTTCTTATGCATTGCTTACAGATTTTTGGAATCATTCTCTTCTGCTTTTGTATCTTGAGCATACCTGCAACCATAATAGTTCATTATGATGGAGTTCTTCTCTTGCTTACCTACTTCTTTGGACTTGATGTTAGGGCTGGGCTTTGCCACACTTCTAGAGAGAAGGTCTGTGCTGGTCCTGTTGCTGCTTTCTATTGAGTTATTGTAGGATCTTAGGGATAGGCTGGGAAGCTTTCAGTGCTTCCAAAGTGATCTGATTGCTGCCTCCCTGGTTTGAGCTCTGCAAATTCATCATCTGGGTTTAGGTCTGTGCATGAGTAGATGTCCAGTAGATGCTGGATTCAGGTCCTATCAGCCATCTGGAAAGCTCTGTTGGTTCAGAGTGGCAGAATTGTAGGCTCCTTTTTGGTCTGGGTCTCAACTTCTGAACTTTGTCCTTTCTCAGTACACCACCCATGACCTCCCTATCCAGGAACATCACTCCCCTGAGAAAGACTTCTCAGTCTGCCCTGGATATATGATCCAGAACTGGACAATGGGCAACAAAATTATCAGTTGGCACCTGTCCCTGTTGCAGTGACCCCTGTGAGTCTGGGAGTCCCCAGTACAGTTATGCAACTTCCTCCTGCTCTGGTGTACAGTCTTTCTCCAAATGTTGCAGTGTTCCATGCACTCCTGGCCTGCTGAGTCTCCAGTGTCCTCAGACCTCCCTGTCTGTCTTCAAATGGAAAGGAAAGGAAAATGACTATGATTTTTTCTGGATTTCCCCATCAGGATTTGATCTGGTACATTTTCTAGATCTGTTTGGGGAAGCTGGTAGAGTGGACTTCTTCCTACCTCTCAGCCATCTTGACTTTGCCCCTCACTCTGATGTATTTTGACAAGTCCTTTGGTTCCTGTCACTAATTGTTCAGTGAAGTAGGGTTTGAGGTAGCAGGGTTTTAGGGGAACATCGTTTTTGTTCTTCTGATGTTCTCTCTTGTATTCCCTTCATTTTTTCTTGCCTGCTTCCTCTTCCAGGGTGGAAAGGGATGGGGGGGGGAGGGAGAAAGAGGGAGGGAAATATAGATGGTTATTTCCAGATGAGATGGTATCTTGAGATTGCTGTAGGATCAGGACTCCAGCCTGGTTTGGATTCCTGTCCCCTTGCTCCTGTATATTTGTCAAAATGTTGTGTTTAAGTCCCTGATAGAACTTTGGTATGAAGGATAAAAAGGTTACTGGTGCTTTCTGTGATCAACATTTCAAATAGCATTTTTGTAGTTTCACCACATTGTACATAAAAAACAAGCCTAGGGACTGAGTCTCAGTTATCTTAGGAGGTTTCATATTTCACTGCTGTAAGGAAGGATTAAGCAGAGCCCTCAGGGATTGTCAGCCTTATTGAGTATGAGAAAAAGAGACTATGAAACATATCATTCATTGAGAAGCAAGTCAAAAGGGTTCTTGACTGTGAAATATGTCATTCATTGAGAAGCAAGTCAAAAGGGTTCTAGACTTGGAGTCAGCAGACTTCAGTTCCATTTCTCACCACCCCCAACTCAGACTTCCACATACTAACCGTGGGACCATGGTCATGTCATTTACCCTCTCCAAGACTCAACTTCCTCATTTGTAAAACAGGGATAGAAATACTTGTAGTGCACAACTCAGTGGGTTGTTGTGAGTAGAATGCTTTGTAAACCTTAAGATTCTATATAAATGTGTTATTATTGTTTCATTTAACACTTTTAATATTCATTTACTTATTTAGTACATGTACTAGTGCTACTATAGAGAAGTTAGGTGGTGCAATGGATAGAGTGCCTCCTAGAGTCAGAAAGACTCATTTTCACGGGTTCAGATCCGACCTCAGATGCTGTGTGACCATGGGCAAGTCACTGAACACAGTTTGCCTCAGTTCCTCATCTGTAAAATGAGCTGGAGAAGGAAATGGCCAACCATGCCAGCATCTTTGCCAAGAAAACTCCAAATGGGGTCACAAAGAGTTGGACACAACTGAAAATGACTAAACAACAACAACAACAAACACTGATACTACTGTTGTCCTGTTGTCTGGTTTGCCTTGGGAATGGCATCATGACATAGGAGATAAAGGTCTAACTGTAGAGTCTAAAAGAACGGAGTTCAGATCCCATCCTTGACACTTTCTTCCTATGAGACATTGAGCAAATCACTTAATTTCTCTGGGCTTCAGTTTCTTCATCTTTAACAAGAACAGTCTGGACTAGATGATTTCTCTGGTCCCTTCCATCTCTAAATCTATGATTCAGTGCTCTGTTATGTATCGCTCTTCTGAATTATATTTATCCATTAGGCAGAAGGATCATGACTTATTTGTTCTTTAGCACTCCACATTGTTGTTGCCACATGTGGCTAACTAGCAAATTGTCAGTGGAGATACTGGTATTGAAATTTCCCAGCTAGTATTGAGAACAAAGTTCTCTAACTTTTCTTTTAGCTATTAACACCCTTTTGGCAACACTTCAAGATATCTGGTAATTGGGGGTAGGGAAATGTTAAGGAAAAAAAGGGGAAAAAATTAAAATAACAGAAGGCAAATGATTACTGGGCTAAGGAAGATACTGTTTGGAAAACCTTACAGAATAGTGGGGGGAAAAAGTGCAACAGGCCTAAACCCTTACTTTTGGAGCATTCAGTCAATAAACATTTATTAAGTGCCAGGTATCTTGCTAAGTGCTGGAGATACAAAGAAAGGCAAAAAACAGTCCTGTCCCTGAGCAACTCACAATCTGCTCACAGCAGCTACTATGCAGAAGAGGGTTTTAATTAATGTGGGGGAATACAAAGAATCAAATACAAATTAATAAAATCTGTCGGGTTTCTTAATTTTTTATTATGTCTGAGCTGGATGTTGTATTTATACGTGCATTTGTCACAAATATCCAGACACACAAATGTATTTTTCCTTTTTTTTAATTGACACCCATCACTGCTATAGGGTCTGGTCTTTTGTTGTAAGTTTCTTTTTTATCCATCAGCTGTGTCTGTAGATAGCTTAACTGCTGCACATGAAGTCAACCTTTCCATTTCCTTTCTCCCTGGGAAGGCAACTACAATCTCTCCTTGTACCTTTTGACAAATGAGTTTCCAATTGGCAGCATAAATCTTGTTAGATAAATGGGAAGATGAGCAGATCACTGACTCCTGTCATTTCTACCCCTCTCTCATCAGAAATGGAGGTCTGGATGTTAAGCTTTTAAATTTAGCCAGTGTGCAGCAGCTAACTCTGCTCATTACATTCATTGAGTGAGTTGTAACCTTGTCTATCTTGCTCCCACCATTCAGTTTGTCTTATTTAGACCCAAACTGTACGTGTAGACTCTTACTATGTTGTTATAAAAAGTGAAATTAACAACTGAATTCTTATTGCATGATTTTACAATTCTCTACATAACTGATAATCATCCAACACTCAGTTTTATTGGAGAATATGAAATCTGGCCTATTTAATAGATGCTGGGTTATACGTTGACATCACACTTAAGAAAGTTTTGACTGTACCAAAGAAAAGAAATATGTCACTTGACTATTCCCCTTGTCTATGCAGATTGAAGTCATCTAGCCTTTGCATGAGGATCTCCCAAGAGCACCTACCCTTTACCTCTGGAAGCACTTCTTTATATCAAGCTTAGCTCATTGCAGTTTCCCCATACTGCTTCCAATTCTACAGTCTGGGACCAAGCAGAACAAGTCTAATCCTTTCTCCATGTGCAAGCTACCATGGTCCACCTCAGTTTTCTCTAGAATAAACATCCCAAGACAGTTTGTTAAACCAGTTCTTACATGACATAAATTCAAGGGCCTTAAGCATCTAGGTTGCCCTCCTGTGGATACTCTCTAGATTATCAATAACCTCCTTAGAATATGGTGACAAAAACTGAACATAACACTCTGAATTTAATAACATAGAGTGAATTCAGTAACATATTCATTGCTTACATACGTGTAAGATACTTTGCTAGTCATTGAGGATGTAGAGATTAAATAAAACAGAGAGCTTGACCTTGAGTTGCTTACAATCCGTTGGAAGTCAGGTAGCATAGTGATTAAAGAGCTGCCCTTTCCTTCTTGTCCTTTCTTTGCCCATCTATTTTTTGGTAGGTGTGTTTTACAATAAGTGTAGAAATCAGTATACATTCTAGTAAATTCCTCATTACTTTTGGAACATTCAGTCCATAAACATTTATTAAGTGCCAGGCACCTTGCCTGGGGATACAAAGAAGGGCAAAAAACAGTCCTGTCCCTGAGCAACTCACAGTCTGCTCACAGCAGCTACTATGCAGAAGAGGGTTTTAGTTAATATGGGGGAATACAAAGAATCAAATACAAATTAATAAAATCTGTCAGGTCTCTAGATCCCATGATCTAGTTCCAAGTAATCCAATTTCATCTTTTGTTTTGGTCAAACTTACTTCATAGCCTAACAAAGTAAAGAGTACAAGGCAGATATATAATCTACCCAAATTACTGATACAGGTTAGAATGTAATAAGTATAATGAAGAGGTCTTCGCAAAAGTACTTTAAGAAATATTTTTTGTATGCTGAGTATGAGATGTCAGAGAATGGCCAAACATATTCAAGTATAGATATCCAGCAGATGTTTGGAGATAAAGGAAAAAAGTAGAGAGCTTAAATGTAGATTGGAGAGTTATCTACCTGATATTTGAAACCACATGAGTTAATTATTTTCAAGGGAGAGAGTACAGAGACAGAAAAGGGGCAAATAAAGAACCTTGAAGGACACTCACATTTAAGGGACAGGAGGAGCGTAATGAGCCAATGGAGACAGAGAAGGGACAATTAAGATAGAAGAGAATATCATAAAAGTACTGCGTCATGGAAGCTAAGGAAGGAGGGAATGGCCAGTAGTATTAAATGTTGCAGAATGGTCAGGGACAACAAGGGCTGAAAATCGGCCAGTGGATTTGGCAATAAAGACATCATTTAGTGACTCTGGAGAGAACAGTTCCTGATGAAGAGTGAAGAGAGAAGCCAGTAAAACTGAATAGTTTCCATGCCATATAATTTTACTTCATAAAACATTAATTTCAAATTTGGTAGCACAAATGGCACAGCATGGTGCCACTCCTTTTTTATCACAAACTTCCAAGCAATTTTCCGTCATGAACTAATTTGTCACTTTGTGATAAGTAGGTATTCTTCTAAATGTCCATCACTCTAGAGCAGTGTTGAAACTCCCTTCAACTCTCTGTTTTTGGATTATTTTAAGGTATGTTTTATATTGGAAGAAGAGGTTCACAGAGCAGCCCATCACAGATTTCTGCAGTGTGATAAGAACCAATTCCAAAGCTCCCTTTGGTGAGTATGCCACTCAACTCTTTTCTATTCCTTTCAATCCAAGAATGCAAAATAATAATCTTGGAAACTAAAATTAATTTCATAATAGCTAAAATTAGATAGTGTTACTTGTCTTACCCAGTTTGAAAAAGGCTAAAACAGAACTATATGCCAGGATAAGTCCTGATAGTGATACATATTTTAAAAAATCAATCCTTTGAGGAAAAAATATAGAAATACGTATTTCTCATTTATCTTTCTAATCTCTCAACAGAGGAGCAAGACAATTATTTTTTATTATGTGATGTTTTACCAGAAGATAGAGTTCTTAGAGAAGAGCTACAGAAACAGAGATTGGTAAGAATTTTTTTTTAATTAGTGCCATTTGCTTTGGGGGAAAGACCCAAGTATTAATGAACGCATGTATTAATTTATACAATGATTGAAGTATTTTGTGTTAAGACTTCACTCGGAAATTTGGTTTTTATCTTGTTTCCTGGATCATCACTAAGATAACATCACTTACACGTTTCAGTGTAACTTTAGCTGCCTGACACTTGCTAGGGGTTCAGCAGTCATGGAAAAATGCCCTAAGCTAACATTGAGTTGAATTGATTACTCTTTGGGTCCTCCTCCTCTTTCCCTGGAATGTGCTGTACATTAATGCTTACTTTATTCCAGTCTACAAATTAAGCATATGGCTCAATAAATATGGTATCATTTTTAATGTTTAGAGATTACTATTAAGTAAGTTCATTTTAACCCCTGCAAAAGTACTTTTTCTACCATAATCTGAGATTCTATAATGTCTTAATGAAAAAAAAAAACAGATTTAAGGAAGAGTTTCCTTTTTTTAAGTTTATTAAGCATGAGCTAACAAATTAGGAAAAATAAACAATTTTGTAAAAATAGTTATTTTTTCCATTTTTCTTTTAATCCTATCATTTCTTTACCTAAGATTAATTTCCCCAGACTGTAAAAATAGCTGTTATCCACATGTTTCTCCATATATTCCTCCCATGCTGTTCTGTGACTTTTTCCAGCCATACTGTTTGACCTTGAAACAGAACAAAAAAAAGTGGTAAAGGCAAATTTAGGGTTGGGTTTTGGCAAAATGGGCATAAGAGGAAAAACAAGAGAGTGAAGGATTCTGGGGTATTTGTGAGGACAGAATTAAAGTAGGCAGAGGCCAGTATAGTTAGAAGGAACTAAAAGAATAAATTAATGGGAAGTTCTTAATGAGGACCAAGAGTAGATTTATGGGTGTTATGGTCAGAGAATGAGAGCCCCAAGTTTTGAGATCTTGAAGCAATAACACTGCCAGGTAGTAATAAAATCAAAGGTATTGCTCTGTTGGTAAGTAACTGAAGCAGAAGCACATAATGATCAATGGAGTCCTGGAGGATGAGGAACTGGGAGGTCAGGGTACCACATGGATCATTTAACATTCATATTGATGTCCTGAGGATTAAGGCACAAGGTAAGGTAAGGAGGAGAAAGATGAACCTAGTAGGAAAACTAGTCTTTAAAAGAATAGAAGTAGAATGGCAATGGTAGATCAGTAAAGTAGAAGTGATGCTTAGGGAAGAAAGAAAAAGTCAACCCATCCTCACCCACTGTGTTTAACAAAATGGGAAATGGAAGTTTCCACTGAAGTGGAAATAGGTGGATGTGGTATCATCTGAGGAAAGCCAGACTTTGGTTAAAAGACTGAAACCAGATTTCTTGACTTCCCTCTTTTCCAAACACATATCAAAGTAATATAATGCTTATGCATTGATTACTTGACACATGGTTAGGTTCTCCTACCAACACTAAGATAGGAAACTGAAGACTGGACAGGGCTTTTGATGGTTTAAAAGGCAACATGTACCAGCCGATCTGACTTAATGTCCACCCAAATCATATGATCACTACTTCTGGTCAATAATAGAATGCCTGACTTATGCCCCACCGTCTTAAATTACTACAATTTGTTCCAGTTAAGTACATAAAATATTCCAGTGTTTCTCTAATGCAGCTCTATACATGTTTACACTGGAAATTTTCATGCTCAACTCAATTGCTGGTAGCAACAAATATTCAGTGTTTATGAGCACTCAGCAGTGAAATATAACTTTTATTTAAATTAGAAGAAACTACAGTTGAATTTTTTGTGATTTAAAAGATATCACTTCAGGAGCTGTCTTAATGGCAGCAATAAATATTTTATCAAATTTTTAACCAATTTGACAGTTTTCTCTGTTGGAGGGAAATACAGTGTTTTTGAAACAAATGGAGCTTTAGATATTACTTCTCCCACCCTACGCCACCCCCAATAAATTATACACCTCTTAAAGAATATATTATCAAAATCTTGTCTCGTGCTAATTTTCTCTAACATTTTTACTTGGAGTGATAAACTTGATGCACTAGAGCTGGCTTGTGTTTTCTCTGTTTTGTCTACAAGATAAACCTATTTTAAAATAGTCAACAGGAGTATAAAAAAATAGCACACATTTCTCCCTTTCTTTGGTTGACCTTAGTTTGAAGCAACAATCAGTCAGTCAAGTATTAAATGCCCCCATGTACCAGGCCCTATGCTGTGGGCTGGGGATATAAATACACAACAGATACATGGTTCCTGCCCTCAAGATGCTTACATTCTACTGAGGGGATTTAATGTGCTCGCAGGTAAATGAATACAGGATTTATGCCAAATGAGCTGGGTCCTGAAGAACATGAGGATTCCAAGGCTTGGAAGTGAGGAGGGAGAGCATTTGAGGAATGGAGACAAGTTGAAAAAAACACTGACCACCCTATGATCATCCTAGAAAGATAGACTGGCATCAGATTGTGAAGAACACCAAATGCCAAACTTAGGGATTTATACTTGGGCATACAGGTACTGGGGAGTCACTGAACTTTCTTGAACATAGGGTAGAGCTTTAGAAATACCAATATGGTAGCCAGAGGTAGAGGGGAAGACTGGATTCAGGGAGAAAAATCAAGAAAGCTATTGCAGTAGTCCAGGTGAGAGGTGATGGCATGACATGAAGGTGACTTACTAATTTGGCAGATACAGTAGTAGCTCCATCTCACAATGAATGGGCAGTAATGTTTCCCACCTACTTTTCTTAGATAATAGGTATAAACAAGAATGCAGTAGATAAAATTATCAGTAGAGGAGAGATACTGATACTCAAACCACTTGATTTGTTGTTCAGTCGTTTTCAGTGGTGTCTGACTCTTTGTGACCCCAGTCAGAGCTTTCTTAGCTAAGATACTGGAGTGGTTTGACATTTCCTTCTCCAGCTCATTTTACTGATGAGGAAATGGAGACAAAAAGGGTTAAGTGACTTGCCCAGGGTCACACAGCCAGTAAGTGTCTGAGGCCAGATTTGAACTCAGGAAGATGAGTCTTCCTGACTCCAGACCAGATACTCTATCCATTGTGCCACCTAGCTGCCCAAACTTCTTGATGGTTGTTTTTTCCCCCATCCTGGGAAACAAACTTAAAACCAATACAAGTTGTAAATATTTACCAGTTTGCCCAGCTTCTTTCAAGGTGCTTTCAAGTAGAACTTTAGCATGGTAAGCTCCTTGAGAGCTGAAACTGTTTCATTTTTATCTAGTTATCTTCTGTGTCAACATATGTAGTACATCTATGCACAATATATTCTGTGCCTGACATATATAGTAGGTACTTGAAAAATGCTTGGTGTTTGATTCATTCTCTTTGCCTACAGATTCAACCAGATTCTGTTTTCTTGAGTGATTTTTTTGGGAAAATAAAGCAAAAGATAAAAATCACTTTTTTCCCTTCCATTGCTGAGATTTTTTAAAAATCAGATTTCTTAGTGATTTCCCTAAATTGGAGGAAGACAAGCATTACTAATGTCCTGGTGCCTAAGAGTCTTATATCTCTTTTTGAATTCAATGATACCTTCCAAGTTTGTAGGATATTTTTGGAGAACTCTCCTAGAGCTGGAGATGACCTTTAAGCCACCTAACCAGTTCTTTTGATCCCAGACAATGCTACACATACTCTGCCATCCCATGGTGATGATTATTCTACCATGGTATTAGAAATCTGCAAGGAGGATGGATTACATTCTTCATGAGCTACTGACTCTAGTTTCTAACAACCCCTACTTTTACTCATGCAGAATTTCCCTCAATTTTTTCTTCAACCAGAAAAATCAACTCAAGCCTTGGATTTCTCCTGTTAACTACCTTTATTTTCTTCCTCCCTCCCCCTACTCGTTATGTTTGACCCATTTTATTTGAGCACCCAAAGAAGTCATTCATTTAACTCTCTGTCTCCCACACTTCTTGTTCACACTTCTTAGATGTTCAGCCCACACTTGCCCTTACCTCTTTCCTCCTCTTCAAGTCACCCCAGTGAGTCTCACAGAAGAAAGAAAAATATGGCCTTTCTATCCTGTGTAGCAAGCAGATGGTATCTGCTTCTAACATTATGATTCCAGAAAGGGTGGGAGGTACTGATGTCTTTCAAGAAGGTGAGATATTAGTCAGATTATATCTCATGGATGTCAGGCACTTAGCATCCAGTTAAGCAATCCTTTGCTAGAGTGTTTTGGTTTGGCACCAGTTGGCAATCTTGGTAACCAGCAGAAAGCTGACTTTCCCCACAGTTCTTGTGTCATCTCTGTGCTTCCTGTAATTACTGTCTAGGAAACCCAGAGCAATAGTGATTTCCTTGGAAACAGCATTGCACTCTTGATGTTACTTTTTTTTTTTTTGATTGACTTAAACCTTCCCTGACATGGCAAAGCTTGTTTTGTTTTCGATGTTTCACATCGAGTAGCTAATCCCTGCTGCCTGCACCAAATGCTAAAGAATTGAGTCTCAATGTATCAAACGTGGGCAGAGAAAGGTGAACATCCCCCAGGACTGCTTTGCATTCCTCAACACTTCAAGGGGAACCCCAAGAAAAAAAAAGTTGCCTTGGAGATTGTTTCTAAAAATTTAAGAAACTTAGAGACTGGTGCTGCCCTGAAAGTTGTTTAATGTTATTCACATGCATCCAAAGACAAAAGTGGGTCATGATTTCATTTTTAATTTGTTAATTAATCTAAACGCTGATCTCCTCCAGTCCTTGACACTTAGTATTTATTGACCATTTTCTGGCTAAATGTTTTTATGTTGTGTGTTATATCTGACAGAGTAGAAAATGCCATAATTATTGTCGCATGCCTTTATTTATGACTGGTGATAGGTGTTAGGTCTTCTGCAGAGAATTCCAAATCAGCCACTGAGTTTAAAGCAAAAATTAATGTAATCCCTGTTCCTCAACTCAGAAAAATGAGGGATACTAGGAGGATAATTAATCTACCTCTACTGCATTGTAGAAAGGACAGGAGGAAATAATTTCATATTATAGATCCCTGTGAACTGAAAAATGCTTAAATTGGTTTGGAAGCCAGCCTTGGCAGATCTTTACTAGCTATATGACCCTCAGAAAGGCAGTTAACCTGTCTGGGGCTCAGTTTCCTCATCTGGACTTTGTGGAAGATCAAATGAGAAAATGTCTCTGAAGTGCTTTGCAAACCTTAAGCACTATACAAATAGGAGATGTTATTAGTATTATTATTATCATCATTGTTATAACATCCTTCCCATCTTTTTTGACAATGATAAAGAAGCAATCTAAGGACAAGTTGCTATTCTTTTATCATTCTTTAATATTTCATTTTCTTTGGGCTATTGTACAAGTGGACAGAAAGACCACTTTCTGTAATTGAATAAAAGCATAGAGATATAAGCTTGTCTTCCATTGACTTGCTAAAACACTTTAAAGGATAAATCCAGTGGGAGATGCAAACCACTCTAGTAGCAGTGAGGATAACAGGGATGAGATGCCCCTTATCCTGTTGCCAAAGAATTTCCAATTTCCTTTATTAGGTCTCTTTGTTTTAAAAGCTTTTCATTCTGTGTGCCTTCAGGGTTATGAGTCTTTTGGTATGGCAGTATCTAGTAAATATGTTCTTAAAATTTTGTGAATGAGTGTCAGGTCCAGGCATTTGTAGGCAATATTTATCTATGTCGATGCCCTCATCCAGTAGAATTTATTTATTGAATTTTCGAGGATGTTTTGGAAAGTGTATTTGTAGTATGGGACAATTAGGTGGCACAGTGGATGGAGTCCTGGAGTCAGGAAGACTTGAGTTCAAATTTGGCCTCAGAGACTTACTAGCTATGTGACCCTGGGTGAGTCACTTAACCTTATTTGCCTCAGTTTACTCATCTGCAAAATGAATTGGAGAAGGAAATGGCAAATCACTCCAGTATCTTTGCCAAAGAAAACCCCAGGTGGGGTCACAAAGAGTTGGACATGACAGTTGTGGTATAGAGATTTTTCATCTGTTAGTTTTTAAAGGATAGTGAGCTTCCGATATATAATTCTTGGGGAAGGGGGATTTTTTATGGGTTCTCATCATCACTGTCTCATTTTCATCTTTGGTAACCTAAGAATTGTAGTCTTTGTGATATGGGCTATCCTGATAGAGTTATTATATACGTACATATATATATGTATATATATATGTATATATATATATATACACACACATATAACATCACTATATTTTACCACAGACAAATGGCTATTTTATATGTGCTTTAAACGCTTGTAAATAGTGTACAAAGGTTAGTAATAATAGCTGTGGTTGTTTGCACCTAGTATACAATAGACTCTCAATGAATATTTATTGACTTTTTTATTTTATACAAGTGGTTCTCATCTATTAGTGATTATTTAAGTGCCCTTCCTCACAGCCAAGGGCTAGTTTAACTGACCACTCAAGATTCTTTACAGTAATTTTATGTAAAGAAACCTTCCTGTTCTGGATTATGGCAGAGGTAATAGAGTCTCAGAAAATCTTTAACACACTCTTTTCTCTAATATAGTTTTGCATGTTATACCTGCGGGCCAGGTATATGTAACTAGCACTGGAAGGCTTGCAAAGCATTTTAGATAAATTAGCTCATTTTACACTCACAAAAATCCTGGGAGATAGATGCTACTATTATCCCTGTTTTACAGAGGAGGAAACTGAGGCAGACATTAAGTGACTTACCCAGCGTCTGGGGCTGGATTTGAATTTGTAATGAATCAGATTGCTTCTCAGGTCCTTCCTAGCCAATCAGTAAATATTCATTAAGTGAATGCCATGTGGCAGGCACTGTGCTAAGCACTGGAGATGCAAAACAGTTCCTGCCCTCAAGGAGTTTACAGTCTATAAATTCTTATTTTACAAAATACCTAAAATCCCTAGGCATAGAAGAGTATCAATTCTGCCCATTAAAAGAAAAAGCGATTCCTCCCTTTCTCAAAAATATTATATCATCCACGCATCGACTACATCTCTGGCACTACTAAATGGTACCCTAGTCAATGGAGAATAAGCCTATGCCACTCAGAAGGAGCTGGAAACAGGGTGCCCCATGGCCAACCGAAGTCAGTATCCTGAGACACCCACCTTGACCATAAGCTCAGTTTTCCCCATCCCTGCTGAACTATTTTGAATCATTCATACATTTCCCTTCCTGTATACTAGAAGGCCAGCAAGACTTTTCCAAGCCCTTTCTTCACCTTGGTTCATCAGGTTTAATCCCTTTTGCTTTATCTCCCAATAGCAAAATTCACTTTGCTCTTTCTGTGCCTGTGAGTAAGTAGCTCAGAGTTTCCACCCTCTTTTTTTCGAAAGATCTTTCCATCAGAGTTCCTAATGCATTAGTGACTTTACCATTTGGTAAAGCAGTCTGGACACTGGAATTGTAAACAAGTTATCTCAAAAAGAAGTCTGGCACTCTGTGACTCATTTCTAGTGGCAGTACATTGGGCAGACCTTTCTTTCACTACTTACCTCTTTAATTTTCATTTTCACTCAGTTTATTCATTCATTTTCCTTCATCAAAGGCTGAAGAATCATTGAAATTATGCATTCTAATGTGTTACAGGATTGCTTCCTCTTCAGGGTTTTGTCCCTCTCTGAATTCCTGGATGCCAGTGTTTCCATCCCTGCTCTTGGGAAAATATTGTATAATCTGGACATGTAAACTGACAAACAGGTCTGCTTGTATGGACTTTTACTAGGCCACTCAGCCTTAGAGGGACAATAATAAAGGGACAAAAAGAATTTAGAGGAAAGCAGCATGGCACCCCAGTCTGCTGATGCTCCCTCCCTACTTGCCCTAAGAATAGAGAAAAATCAATCAATAAACATGGAGTGCCTATGATATACCAGGCAGTATGCTAAGCACCAGGGATACAAAAAGGCAAAATACAGTCCCTGCCCTCAAAAGGCTTATACACTAATATGGGAGATAACATACAAAGAATTATATACCAAGCAAGCTATATGCAGGATAAATAGGATTTAATTAACAGAGGGAAGGCACTGGAATGAAGAAGTGTTGGAGAAGCCTTCCTGTATTAAATGGGATTTTAGTTGGGACTTAAAGGAAGTGCGAAAGGTCAGTAGGTAGAGTTGAAGAAGGAGAGTATTCCAGGCATGGGGGACAGCCAGAGGAAATGCCTGGAGCCAAGAGATGGAGTGTCTTGTTTGTGGAATAGCCAGGAAGTCAGAGTCATTGGATCAAAGAGTACATGTTAGGGAGTAAGGTATAAAAAAAAATAGAGAGGTAGGAGGAGACTAGGTTAATTTTGTATTTGTTCTTGTAGGCAATAGGAAGCCACTGGAAAATACTGAGTAAGGGGGTGACATGATCAGACTTGCATTTTAGGAAGATCAATTTGGTGGCTGATTGGACTGGGGAGAGACCTGAAGCAGGGAGATAAACTAGAATACTACTGCAGTAGTCCAGGTGTGAGGCGATGAGGGCCTGCACTAGAGTGGTGGCAGTGTCAAGAGAGAAGGAGGCTTAGTTGAGAAATATTGCAAAAGTAAAGTCAGCAGGCCTCAGCAACAGATTGGATATGGTGGGGTGAGGAATCCAGGATGACTCTGAGGTTGGGAACCTGAGACACTGGAAGGATGCTATTGCCCTCTACAGTAACGGGGAAGGTAAGAGTGGGAGAGGGGAAAACTAGTAAGTTCCATTTTGGAAATGTTGAGTTTAAGATGTATGTTGGACATCCAACAGTTGAGACATCTGATAGGCAGTTGGAGATGCAAGATTGGAAGTCAGAAGAGAGACTGAGGCAAGAGATAATAATAAGAAGATGAATAGCATAAGAGAGGTAGGCCTCCTATCTGCCATTTTCCCCACTGCCCTTTCTCTCCTGACACTGCCACACTGGTTCATTTCTAAACGAGGAAGTAAAAAGGGGAAAACTTTGGCTCTGATTCAATAATGTCTTATTAATACAAGAGAAAAATAATCATTTCCCTCAATAGTATTGCTAGACTCAGGATGTTGTGACTCGCTAACAAATGCGCTGTGAGTTCACCATTCAAGGCAGTCTAAAGGTCATGCCATACAAGGATAAGCTGAAAGATTAAGGGATGTGTAACCTGAGGAAGAGAAGACATGAAAGGGGCATGATAGCTAGTTTCAAGTATTTGAAGGTCTGAAACATGGAATGCGTATTAAACTTCTGCCTTGCCCCAGAGGGCACAATGGGAAACAACAGATGCAAATCTCAGAGTCAGATTTAGGTATGACATAAAAGAAAAGAAAACCCTGACGATTGAGCTTTGCCAAAAGGAAAAGGATTTTCTCGAGGTACAGTGAGTCCTCCCCTCATTAGAGATCTTCTGTGGAAGACTGGGTGAACATTTGTTGGGGATGTGGTAGAATGTACTCTCATCCAGGCAAAGGTTGGACTTGATAGACCCTAAGGTATTTTATAACTCTGATAATGTTTAAAAAAATGGTGCCATATTTCAAAAGTAGAAAGTGGGAAATGGGAGGAAGAACCTGCCCCTTACATAGTCTTCTTGGCTATTAATGTTGCTATTGAATGGAGTTTCCTGTTTGAGGGTCAGGAATCACCTTGGCTAGTTCCCTGAACATTATAATGGGTTCTCTCATTAGATGGTAAGCTACTTGAGGGCAAGTGACTTGTCTTGCTTATTTGTATTTGTATTGCCAATACTTAGGATAGTGCCTGGCACATGGAAAGCAAGTGCTTATTAATGATTTTTCATTCATTAATTGAGAGAGCAACCATGAGGAGACTGTTCTTTTTTTCACTCACAGCCACTTACACCTTCAGCCAGGAAAATCTCTGCTATATACCAAGTGATTACTAATTGGCTCTTTATTCAGCCTTGGCTTTTGTTTTTTCTTCCTCTCTTTTGCCTGTGGTATATCAATGTGAAAGAACTACATTCCTCCCAAATATGCCCATTTCCTGTAGAAATTGTAATTTTCTGTAATTACAATTTTTATTTGCTTCCAACATCGGAAGTACTATGTCTAATTTGGGGTCACCTGAAGTTTTGTCAACATTTCCTCCATTTTCAGCTTATTAATACAGGTGGGACTGGGCCCTAACCTCTTCCATGAACACTTGACACTTTGTACCAAGGTACACTTTGTACCTGGTTCTTTATTCTTGCCCTTTATCTAGTACATCAACTGGTCTTTGAATCATACAATGATAGTTTTTCTCTGAGGCTGCTTTGCTCTGAAATTTTATTTGATTTCATCAGCAGCGTTGCTGAAATTCAAATAGGCAATATCTGTGACCTTCCTATCATATCTCAATTCTGTAATTCCATGAATAAAACCTAGTCTCTCTAGCTCATGTTTGTTGTTGGGTTTGGGGTTTGTTTTTGTTTTTAATAAAGTCATAGAGCTTGTGGGTTTATGACTGGGAAGACCTTGTATGCTTTTTTATGGTTTTCTTGTTTTACGATATTATTTTATCCTACAGTGGTTTTAAATATTTGCTGTGGTTGAAATTATTCAATACATTAACCTTGCAAATATTGTTTTAATTGTCCAAATGACTTATAGCCTACTTAATCTCCTACCAATAGTACTAGCAGAATTAGGATAGAAATGGTGGTCCCAGCCTAGCCTAGCCATAGATATTATTTTTTTTAAATACTTCAAAACTCTTTCATTATAAAGACCAAATGTGGCCCTGGGTAACAAAATGTACCTCCCCCTCTTCTTTACAAAGATAGGGAACTATGGGTGTGAAACATTACATGTGAAACATTATAATAGTCTGGCACAGAAATGTCAGACTCAGTTGACATGTTAGTTCTGCTGAATTGCTTTTTTTCTTTCTCTTTTATTCTTTGTTATAAGAGATGGCTTGCTAGGGAGGGAAGAGAAGCTAAATATATTTGAAAACTAAGGTGGTCTAAAAATAAAAGCTATGAGTAAAATTTTAAAACCTGTAGTTATTTAAAACAAATTTAAATCATACACACACACACACACACACACACACACACACGGAGAGACAATTGGTCTTCTAGGATGTGCTTGAAGTCTTCTAAAGAGAAGGAACCGACTACCTCCTGAGGCAGTACCTCTCACTTTTGGACAGCTGTATTAAGAAGCTTACATGTCATATACACACACATTTTTATACATATATGTGTCTCTGTATATATTCACCACAAACACATACTTCAAACGGCCATGATTTTATTATTGTGTGTACGACATATAGTCATATGGATGACAATCTCTCTATATCATGGTAGATGGTTTTTAGAAGTTGCTATGATGGAATAATTCATCATTCTGTGGCCAAGCTAATAAAGAACTCTCAAAACTTAGCTAAGCTGGTGCTCCAAGGATGGACATATGGTCTGTCCCCAAAACCTACTGAAAGCCTTTCTTGATTAGCAAGACCTGCAAGAGCTTGTGTTCTTCTGGAACAACCTTGAAAAACACAGACATTTCTGCATACTTCAGTGAGGCCTTGGAATAGGAATTTTTAAATTTTAGAAATGTGAGTTTCTTTTAATCCTCCACTTAAGGGAGGAAATGGAACATAGAAGAATAGAGAGCTGCATTAAGAGAGGCTCACCTTCTAGTGATAGGAAGGTGATAGTCCCATCGTACCTATGGTTTGTCAAACCATGTCCGTGTCTAAGAATGACATCGATGAACTGGGGAGTTTGCTGAGAGCAGCTAGGACAGTAAAGGACATGTTATATGAGGGTTATCTGAAGGAATTGGGCATGTTTAGCCCGGAGAAGAAAAAATTAGAGGGGAGAGATGTGGATATGATGGCTGTCTTCAAGATTTTCAAGGGGTGTCATGTGAAAGAGTGATTAGACTTGGTTCTGTTTGGGTAGAAGTTATGAAGAGACAAATTTAAGTTTGATATCAGGAAAAACTAACCAACAATTAGAGCTGTCCAAAAGTGAGATGGACTGCCTCAGGAGTAGATTCCCTCTTCTTAGAAGTCTTCAAGTAGAGCCTGGATGACCACTTGTCAGGTCTGTTATCATGGGGATTCCTTTTGTGTGTGGGTTGGACTAGATGGTTGTAAAAGTCCCTTCAAACTCTCCAATTGTGAGATTCTGTGAGACCTGAATTTTTATTATGTGCCTACAAAGACATAAACAAAAATAGTTCCTGACCTCAAGGAACTTGTATTCCACTTGGAGAAAGGGGAGTGAGGGTGGTCTACAATATGTACACCAATAAGGCAATACAAAATATATGTGTGGTAAATACAAAGCCTTCCAGGAATGAGGGAGAGCATTGATTCTTTGGGGTGGAGGAGAAGAGTAATAAGAAAAGGTAGCGTGTAAGAGGTGGCACTTGTTCTGAGCCTTAAAGGGATCTCTATGTTCTAAAATGTTTATAGCAGCTCTCTTTGTGGTAGCAAAGAACTGGAAATTGCAGGGATGCCCATCAACTCAGGAATAGCTGAACATCTTGTGGTATATGATTGTGATGGAATACTACTGTGCTATACGAAATGATGAACTCAATGATCTTAAAAAAAACATGGAAAGAGTTGCATGAAATAATGAAGAGTGAAATGAGCAGAAGCAAGAGAACATCGTATTCAGTAACAATAGTATTGTTTTAGGAAAGACTTTGAGCAAGTAAGTCATTTTGACTATTATAAATACCCAAATTAACTACAAAGGACATATGAAGAAGATATTATCTGCATCCAGAGAAAAAACTGATAAACAGAAGTATGTATGGAATAATTTTACACATATGTATGTATATGTGTGTATATATGTATATCTATATAGATATAGATAGATATACATAAAATTTGTGTCTAATGGTAGTCACTTCTAGGGTGGGTAGGGAGAGAAGAAAAAAAGAAATTTACATGAAAACTTAATTATGTATTTAAAAGAAATAGCAAGCCGTACATAACAGATTTGCAGTTTCGTGTGCAATAATTTTTTATCATACCATGTTATGGGAATGCTTGATTTATTCTATAAATTAAAAAATTTAAAAAAAAGGAACCCCGGAATTCCAAGAGGTGAAGGAGAAGAGAAATGGCATTCCAAGCTTGGAGACAGCCTATGCAAAGGCTGGAGGGAAGAGATGAAATCTTTCATGGGGAACAAGTACTTCCTATGTACTCATTAATTCTAATTTGGCTAGATTGTGGGATGCATGAAAATAGTATTAAATCAGCCTAGTGGGATAGATTGGGGCCAGGTTCTGAAGAACTTTAAATGCTGTACAGAAGGGTATATTATCCTCAGAGCAGTAAGGAACTATCAAAGCTTTTTGAGCAAAAGGCAACAACATGGAGGGTAACTGTTCAATGACTTACAAGTGTTTCATTTTCTCCTCAAAACCATCCTGAACTAACAGGGTGCTGGCATTACTATGTCTTGAAGGTGTAGTTGTGACCAAAAAGAAAGCAAAGACCAGAAGAGGGAAGTAAGGATAAATGGAATAATTTGGGTTCATAAGGTCATAATTTTAGAGCTGGATGAGACCATCTAGATCAACTACTTCAACTGTTTCCCACCTGATTACACCCTGCAACCTGCCAATCACAAGCCACTTTAGTCCCTCACAGAGAGGCAAGGTAAGCAGAGTGAGGAAGACAAAGTAGGATATACTAGACTGCCCTGGACTGAAAGAACAGAATTCAGGCTGAAAAAAAAAAGGAATGCTGTTCTCCCTGCACTTTCTAGAAGACATAGTCTTCTAAGTCTGCCAGTCTCAGTCTCCAAAGATTATGCAGAAATGTCCAGAAATCCTTAGACCTCATAGGCATTTACTGGATTCCTTTTTAAGTGCTTCCTGCCCAAGTTCTGAAAGGTTCGTTCCATTTGGTAACATGCCTTTTGGCTGGTAACTACCTGGAGTAAGTGGTATTTTAAGCCCAGAACCCCTCACAATCAATGAACATGAGGCTTTTGTACAGTGTTCAAAGAGGATCGGTAAATGGTCATTTCAGATATCTAAGGTTTAACTCTGATTTAGCTAAAAGGCAGTAATGAGTTTGGCAGATTCTCCTTTTAGCCATTCACGTACTCCAGAAAACTATTAAAGAGTTTAAGAAGTTGTCCTTTTCCACCCATGAAAAGTCTAGATCCAGAATAGCAAGTTCTTTTGTCTACAAAGGTGATGCATGGGGATCAAGGTGTCTTGGCAAATTAGTGGAAAAACTTGCCAGGTTTATGCCTGAAGTGTTAGGAGATCAATGTAAGGAAGTTCCTTTGTTACTGGGGCCATTGAATATATTCCATTACAACAACAGCCACAACAAAGACAACATAAGCTTGTAAGCAGTGGGAATATTTCGGTTTGGCTTTAGAAAAACCCATCTTCCTCTTTTGGAGGATGAACTGAATTGAAAGAAGGGGGAGCATGAGCATTTTTTTCATATAAAAAGAATAAGTATCAGAGTCTCAGAGTTTAAACCATTTGCCTCTCATTTCTGTCATGATTTGATTTTAGGTAACTCTAAATGTTTTTAGTTTTTTTCCAATTTACAAACATTTACTCTCCCTTTTACCCCATTCTTCTTCCAAAAAAGAAAACCAAAACCCTTATAACAAATATGTATAGCCACCCAGCATGACAACTACTCTCATGTGTCTCTTGAGTTACGGAGTTTTGATCTCAAACAGAACTAAAGCCAATCTGGTGTCTGAATTAACATCAGCACCAGTATGCTAAGTCCCAGGAGCTGCCTTTCTGACCCAAGAAAGTAACAGAGTGGGTCAAAGCTTCTGTCCTGGTTTGGGGTAGGGGAGGAGGTGGCATGTCAAGCTTATGAGAAGCCACCATATCTCCAGCCTGAATGAAATAAGGAAACCTAGTTCCAAAACAAACAAAATACATTTTTAAAAACTCCCATATTGACCATATCCAAAAATATATCTCATTCTCTGTATTTGGTCCATCACCTCTCTGTTAGGAGGTAAGTAGCATTCTTCATCCTTGGTCCTCTAAAAACATAGCTAATCATTGAGTTGACCAGAATTCTTAAGTACTTAAATGTATAACTCAAAGACTGCCATGTAAAATATGATTCCTTTTGGCACTTCAGTTCCATGCACTGAGGAGAAAAGGGTATCTAACATGTTACCCTTTTTTGGAAGAAGCAAAAATCATATAGAATTGTCTTCTCTGAGGGAACTAGAGAGAAAACCACTTCTTTGTCAGGTTAATTTAGATCTTAACAGACTTTAAAAAAAAAAAAGCAAAACTCAGTGTAATACAGTGTTACCACACCTGAAATTTCCTCCAAAGTTCTGTACAATGACTCTCACCCACATTCCACTTAGAGAAGAGCTGCAAGTATATTACTTCATTTGTCTTGAATTGCATCTTGAGTTCTTTTCTCAGAATTTGTTTCCATGGTAACAAATATGCCCACTGAATTTACTCATCTAACTGCACAATCAACATACAAAATCTCAAACACAAACCCGAGATCCTTCAAACCATAGCTGTAGAGTGTTCAGGTTGGCAGTGATGACTTTGTGTTCTCACTAGAATGGAAACTTGCTCAATCTCTAAAACCCCTTCAATTTTCTTTTATAATGTGTAATGGTTTTTCTGTCTTAAGATATGTAATGTTCTTAGTAGGCGAGTTTCTTCAAGCAACTGTCCTTTTAATGTTAAAGTTTGGGCAACTTATAGGTGGTGTGTTTAAAATAGAAACCAGGGTACAATTGTGCCTACTTATGTCCATATGTATAAAGGTAACAAGAGAAACCACTATGACAACAAATCTACTATAACTCACTCTTTGCAGAAAGAGACTTTTCCTCAGATGAATTCACATTTGCCTTTCTTAGATATGTTGTATATTTTAGGTAAGCTGAATGTTCCTTCGTCCATTCTAGAAGTATTAACTGAGTATCTCCTTAATACGAGGCACTATATGATATAGAAAGTTGTACCAACCAAGATCCTTCCCTTATAGAGTTTATAGTCTAGAGCAGGGGTTCCCATTTAGTGGTTTTCAAAACCTCTTTGAGATTCATAATGATGATCCAAGGGGTTTGTGCTAAAAATTCTTTATTGGACACTTAAGTAATAAACATTGCAAAATAGTGGTAAGATAAAACAGTAAATAGCAAGGGAAAAAAGTGGTAAAATAAACATAAAATGAGTAGTATATTAAATTTTCCTCGGAGTTCACAATACATTTGTGTTGTTGAAAGGGGTTTAAAAATAAAAATCACTGGGAACCATTGGTCTAGATTGTGGGTATGTGTGGAGGTAAATTCCAAGAGATTTTATCTTCAGTATAAAGGAACACATGTTAAATGGTATGAACTCAACACTTTAAGAGCACAGAGAAAGTAGGGTTAGGTTCTTGTTGGGATGATCAAAGAGATGGAGATGGCATTTGAATGAGACTTTGCTGGGCAGATAAGATTTTTTTAAGTAAAGTTGTGGAAAGAGCATTCTAGGTAAAAAGAACAGAGTGAACAAATTCATGGAAGTAGCCAAAGTGTTCGAGGAAGAAATAGTACAGATTTGTTCAAGCATAAATTCTGTGTTGGTAGTGTTTAGAAAATAAGACCTGAGCCAGTCTTGGGAGAGTGTCAGGATAAAGAGTTTGGATTTAATCCTATAGGCTTTCAAGATTCTTCATTTAAAAAATATTATTTCAGGTAACGGTATTTATTTTCTCTCCTTTCCATATCTGCACCCCCAATTTAAATTAAAAAAAACATGTATATATAACAAATATACATAGTTCAGCAAAACAAATCCCTGCATTGGCCATGTTGAAAAATGTTTGTCCTGATCTGTAGCTTGCGTCCATAACCTTTCTTTCAGATGGGCAGGTGCTTTCAGGAGATTTCATTTTTGGTTCTCTGGAATCATAGTTGGTAATTGCATTAATCAGAATTTTTAATAAGTTGGTCTTTTTAAAGTTGTTTTTCTGTACAGTGTGGTTGTTTTTATATAAATTGTTCTCCTGGTTCTGCTCACATCACTCTTCATCAATTCATACAAGTCTTCCCAGCTGTCTCTCAACCCATCCTTTCAGCAGTTTTTATGGTACAATAACTGCTTCTTTACGTTCACATAGCGTAAGTTGTTCACCCATCCCCTAGTTGATGAGCTCTGCCTTAGTTTATCATTCTTTACCACTACTGAAAAAAAAAAGCTGCTAGAAATATTTTTGTACATGTGATCCTTTTGCTCTCTCTTTGATCCTTTGAGATATGGGCCTAGTCAACATATAGCTGTTTCAAAAGGTTTACACAGTTTAGTGACTTTTGGGCTGTAGTTCCCAGTTTCTTTCCCGAATGGCTGTACCAATTCATAGCTCTACCAACAGTGCATACCTGCCTTCCTGCATTTGCTGTTTTCCTTTTTTGTCATATTTGCTACTATGATGGGTATTAAGAGAAACCTCAGAGTTTCTTTAACTTGTATTTCTCCATTAGTGATTTAGGGCATTTTTCATATGACTACTGATAGCTTCTATTTATTATTTTGAAAACTAATTGTTCACATCCTTTGACCATTTATCAATTAGGGAATGGCTCTTATTGTTATAAATTTGAACAGTTCCATGTATAAATATAATGTATATGCACATATACATAAAGAAACCTTTTTTAGGTAAACTGGCTGCAAAGATTTTTTTCCCTTCTAGTTGCATTGGATTTGTTTATGCAAAAACCCAATCAAAATTGGCCATTTTATTTTCTGTGGTGATCTCTGTCTCTTATTTGCTCATGAATGCTTGCCTATTCTTATTTCCAAAAGATAATTTCTTCTTTGTTTCTCTAAATTTGTTTATGATGTGACCCTTTGGGGCACATGTCTTCTGGTGTATACATAGTGTGAGTTGTTGTTCTAAATCCAGTTTCTGTGAGACGCTTTCCAATTATCTCAGCAATTTTTATCAAATAGTGAATCCTTACCCCAGTAGCTGGGGTGTTTGTGTTTATTGATCAATAGGTAATTAAGCTTGTTTATTTCTGTATGTTGTATAATTAATCTGTTGATCGACCTCTTCATTTTTTAACCAATACCAAAACATTTTGAGAATTGGTGCTTTGTAGTATAATTGAAGGTCTTGTACTGCTAGTCCTACTTTCTTACAATTTTTTGTCCCATCATTTCCCTGAACATTCTTGACTTTTTGTTCTTCCAGATGAATGTTTGATAGTATTTGTGTGCAAATCCATATGGTCCTAGTTTTTCCCCCACTTTGCAATTTCGTTTATGGCCCCTTTGTTTTTGTTTTTGGTTTTTTTTCCTGAGGATGGGTCTTTTGAATTCTCTATTTCTTGTTCCATTAATTTGAACATTTTATACCATCTATCTTATTTAAGTTTTCTGCTTTTTTTTGGCATATAGTTGGACAAAAGAGTTTCTAGTAATTCAGTAGAGAAACTTTCCATCAGTCACCCAGCAACTCTTTTTTACCCACTTTATTCCAGGCAATGTGCTAGGTACTGGAGATGGTATTTTAGGCATTTCATGCTTTGACAAGACAAAAGTGAAATGGTTCATACCCTCAAGTAGTCTACATTCTAACAAGGGAGACAGTACATATACAGGTATAAGCAAAATAAAAGCAAAGTGATTTCAAGGAGGGTGTCTCTAGCAACTGGGAGAATCAGGAAAGGCTTCATATGGAAGATAGCATGGGAACTGAGTCTTGAAGGAAACTTGGGATTCACAGAGGTAAAGGTGAGGAGGAAGTGTATTCCAGGATGGCGCAGCCCGTGCAAAGGCAGAGAGATGGAAGGTAGCATACTATGTATAAGGAACAGTTTTGTTGAGGTTTTTTTTTTTTTTAAGTTTGTTAGACTACAGAGAACATGAAGAGGAATAATGTACTAAGACTGAAAAGATAGGCTGGATCCACATTGTGAAGGGCTTTAAATGCCAAAAATAAGAATTTATAATTTACTTTAGAATTAATAGGAAGCAACTAGAGTTTGAATAGGAGTTAGTAGGAAGATTGGGGGACAGTGGAGTGAGGGGGGATGAATCCTGGAGATCATTGCAATAATCTGGTCTAGAAGTGATGATAGCCTGAACTAGGTTATGTGAATGAAGAGGAGATAGACAAGAGAGATGTCATCAAGGTGAAAATGCCAAGATTTGGCAACTGATTAGATATGTGGTCCTGAGAATGAGCAATCAAGGTTGATGTCAGGGTTATAAGTCTGAATAACTGGAAGGTTGGTGGTACCCTTGACAGAAATAAGGAATTTCAGAAGAAAGGCAGGTTTAGGAGGAAAGATAATGAGTTCTGTTTTTGATGTGTTGAGTTTAGGATGCTTATAGGAAATCCATTTTGAAATACCTAATAGGTTACTGGTGATACATGACTAGAAGTCAGGAAAGACTAAGTCAGGTCATCAAGCTCCTGGGAGTCATTTGCACAGAAATGATCATTAAACCTGTGAGCACTGATGAGTTCACCAAATTAGAGTATCAATAGTAATATCCATGGTTATGTCCTTTCAAAATCCTGTTCTGGGTTTTTTCGCATCTAGATTTAACTGTCACACGGTAACAAATTCAACATGCAGTTAATTCTCTCCCGAATCTATTTATAGTCAGGTTTTTGTTTTTTATCACTGCTGAGCATGCATCAAACATTCCTAGAAAAAAAATATGCTTCTGTAAAATAATGTCCAATTATCTGTTGAGTGAGCATCTGACAACCTCAGGCACCAAAAAATATACAACAAAACCTCTGACTCCAATGAAAATAGCTTCCACAAAGTCCCTGTATTTTACCGCACAGGAAAGAAGTTTAGTTATATTTTCCCTTCTCAGACATATATTATATTTGACTTAATTTTTCACATGATACTCAGTTATCTGGTTTCCTCTAGCCACTTTCAGCTGTGTCCTAAATAATAGCCAGAAAGCAGAGATGCCTAATCTATGGATATATTGGGTTTGGGAAGGGTTGGGGTGGGTGACTCAAAACTGGTAGCAATAAATACTGATCAACAGAAGGAACTTTAAAGAAATAATGTGGTCTCAAGGGGAGGAGAGAGAACCACCCACAACTAGGAGGGCACTGGAGTCTTTGCAAAATCAGTAGAAGGGCAGATGAAACAAACCTCAATTTCATTTACGGGAATTTCAAATAGGATCCCATGATTATTTTGTTACTGACATAATCTGGTAAGATGGGACTGACTAGGAAGGTGCTATTGGGATATAGCTTTCACCCATTTTGTGACATATATTCATTCCTATCAATCCCTTTGGTATGCTCTGTGCCCAAGATATCAGGCAGTTTCACAGCATGATCCAGCATATGAAACATAATACAGGGTAAGACTTGTCTGGTGAGTGAGTGTGTGTGTGCACATGTGCATTTTTGAGATACAGACCTGTATCTGTATCTCATAAATACATTGGTATAACATAACTGTATGTATTGATGCTCTGGTAAATGTTTAATAACCGTCTCTTGGAAAACACACTTTCAAGTTTAATCTGCACCATTAAGATTTTCTCCATCACTTTCTTAAGCCTAGACAATCAACAACACAATAAATCAAACCTTGATTTGTAGCATTTGCTGATTTCCAAGGTGTAAATGCTCACAATGAAAATTTAACAATCCACTCTCTTGAGCCTGTATGACCAGGCTCCAAAACTGGATATCTAGAGCTATATTCATATGTAAATCTCACAAGCACCTACTTACAGGAAAAGGCTTCCAGCAACACTACTAGACCTGTGTAGAAAAGCCTCACTGTGTGTTCTGAGGTCCAACCTGAGTCTTTCTTTCTCCCTAATAGTATGATAGGCCAGCCTTCAGCACACCAGCAGGGAGGCCTGGCTTCATCCTGCATATCACCTATGCCTGGACCATTGCAGTACCCTCCTGATGGGTCTGCCTGCTTCAAGTCTCTCCCCACTCGAGTCCATCCTCTGTTCAGCCAATAAAGTGGTTTTCCTAACATACAGACCCAACAGTATCACACCCCCTGCTTGATAAACTCCTCTGGCTCCCTATCACCTCCAGGACCAAATACAAAATCCTCTGCCTGACATTCAAAGTCCTCCACAACCTTTCATGCCTTTCCAGTCTTCTTACACCTTACTCCACAACACATGTTCTTCAATCCAATGACCCTGTCCTTCTGATTGTTCCATGAACCATACCCTCCATCTCTTGAATTCTGGCATTTTCTCTGGCTGTCGCCCCATGCTTGGAATGTTCTGTATCTTCATCCCTGTCTACTAGCTTCCTACAATGCCCAACTAAAATTCTATCTTCCATAAGAAGCCTTGCCTAAACCCTCTTAATGCTAATGCCTTCCCTCTGTTCATTATTTCCTATTTATCTTTATATAGCTTGCTTGTACATATTTGTTTGCTCTTCCTCCTCCCCCTTCCCCCAAATTAGATTGTACGCTCCTGGAGGGCAAGTACTGTCTTTTGCCTCTTTTTTGTATCCCCAGTGCTTAGCATAGTGCCTGGCACACAGTAGGTGCTTAATAAATGTTTACTGATTGATAATGTTTGCATGGGAGAGAAGATGGTATACCCCTCAATATTCCTGGCAATAGTTTCTCCATCCCTTCCCTATAGCTCAGATATAGGACCATAAGGTCATAAATGTAGAGCTTGAAGGGAACCTTAAAGGTCATCTGGTCCAATTCCTCCATTTTATAGATAAGATACTGAGGCCCAGACTAACAAGAAGAATTTGAAGCACAAAGATGACATTTTCTTAGAATTTCAGGCCATCTGGTTACCCAAAATAACATGGGGGTAAGTGGCAGAGGCAAAGTTTGATCTCAGGTCTGACTTTAGATTCTTCATTCTTTTCCTTTTCACCCACCTGCCTCCTGACAGCCATCTCTAGTCATCCTGATCTATATCTTGTCACTAGACCCAGAGCACTCCGAGGAGAAAGTAAGGCTGGTGACTTTGCATAGCACTCCCTCACTCAAATCCAATTTACCTGCAAGTCACGGCGTCATCTTCCTGATGTCATGGTCCTCTCTGAGAACAAAGGACAAACAACAATCTGCCTCCCATTTCCCTGCCTTCCCTACTGTGGTAGTGATCTCAGTACTAAAGTCAGCAGATTTCAGAGCTTTAAAGATATGACCGCTTCATTTTACAAATGAGGAAACTAGTGCCCATTGAGTCTGAGTGACTTGATCTAAGTCACAAAACAAGTTGTAATTCAGTAACTGATGTTCATGATGGTGATCCTTGTTCCTTGTACCTTATAGCAAGATTTGCCTCAAAAACTTAAATTCAAGTGTTTGTGCTTAAAGGATTAAGTTGTAGTTATCTGGAAAATTCCCTTATCCAGACCATCACATTCCCCAGTGATGCCAGCTAAATGAGTCATTAATCGCACATGATGTCTGAGCAAGGAACCAAAAAAGCAGATTTGTCAAGCACCAAACAAACCCCTTCCCCACCAAAAAATGATACTTTTTGACTTGTGACCAAGATCAGTCAGACCACTGTCAGTGTTTTGTGTCCATCGTTTTTTCTTTATTTTGTATAGATTAGCAGCAGACAAAGGTTTCATGACATCTGCCTTTCCTGGGATCGGGGTGGGGGGGGAGGGGTAGATGACCTGTCTTGGTCCTGGATGCTATCAGTCAACAAGCATTTATAAAGTGCCTACGATGTGCCAAGTACTAATTCTCAGAATTATTTTCCTTTGTCAGGTTGTGACATCTCCTGTCACTCACATGTCCTTCTTTACTTAGTGATCCAGTCACTTGACGTTTTTCTGTGCCTTCATGGACTGAGTGCCCAGAAGCATAGGGGTAGAAAGGGCATCCTTTGGGTGAAAGAAAAATGTGGTATAGCAGAAATATTTATCAGGTATTGCTCAGCAGACCTGGGGTCTCAGTCCGCTTCTGTCAGTAACTAGCTGTGTGGGAAGGAATAAAACATTTCTTGAGGTTGGTTTCCCTGATCTCTGAGGTCCACTCTGGCACAAAGACTGTATGATTGCTAGTTTCTATATAATTTTAGGGGCCTGTACTCTTAGTCTAGCAGGTCTTCTTAACCTGTGGGTCATGACCCCATATGGTGATTGCAAAAAATTTGGCAACAGTAAAAGGTTTCTGAGCATGCAATGATCAAAAATGAGTTAAAAATCAAATGTGTAATGAATCCAAGGTGTGTCTGGCAGTAGTTACTCTTGTTGCATCAAGCCGCTTCACTCCAGCCTTGGTTCTGATCACAGAGCATGTGCACTTTGCACTGCGCGTGCCCTCAGGCTGTGTAACACCAACTAACAGGGGCAAAACTCAAAAAGGGGTCCTAAGTAGAAAACGCTGAGGAAGCCCTGGTCTAGAGAGTTTAAGGCGAGTGATAGAACGTCGGTTCAGCTAAAGCACACTTTGGAAATTCGGCTCTTTAAGAAAGGAAGGGAAAATATATTTGTTAAGCACCTACTGTGTGCCAGGCGCAGTGCTAAGCAGTTTTACAGATATCATTTCATTTAACCTCACCACAACCTTAGGAAATAGATGTTATTATTGTTATTCCCATTTTATGGTTGATGAAACGGAGGCAAACAGGGTTAGTGACTTCCCCAAGGTCACACAGCTAGTAAGTGTCTGAAGTCAGATTTGAGTTCGCATCTCTCTGACTCCAGGCCTGGTGAGCTATCCATTGCACCACCAGCTGTTTCTAAAGTTTGTAGAGAGGTGATCTGTGAGTGAAGAGGGTACTTACACCAAAGGAAAGTGGCAAATCTTTGACCTGTTGTTTAGGTGCAACCCAGGTACAAGCAAAATAAACCACACAGATTACTTTTCCTAAGAATTCCAGACCATCTTGTGCTCATCCCAGTCCCTGAGGCCACCTTCTGGGAATGGTATCCCTACAATTTTCCAAACTATGTTGTCTCTGTATATCAAACTACCTATGACTGTATGACATTTAAAAAGTCCAAGAGATACAATTTCTGGGTTAATTAAGCATTTTATTAATAAAAGGAATGGTTGTTTGGCCATCTCTCTCCTAGACCAAAGACAACTCATAGCTGTGGGCTCACCATGCCCTTGGAAGAGTAGGTATTCCTGAAGGTGGCAGTTAACTCTGATTAGTTAACAATTAATGAGAGAATTAATATTACAGTGAGAAGTCGGCTCACTCCAATGAGGGGCTGAGAGAGTGACATCATGTCACTCCTAGACAAAGGAACTATTTCTAATGCCTAAACCATTCCCAGCCTTGAACAGTGTACACAAAAGACCTACCATCACCCAAACTGTCTTGAGTGAAACACAATGGGCAGGATACCTTAGATGATCTACGTGGGGTAAATTTTTAGCAGAGGTCAGTAATGTCCTGCAAAGGCTGGGCTTCAAATGAGGAAATAGGACAGGGGAAAAGCCTGGATCTCCCCCATAATTGGTTATTAATAATCATTTCTCTCCAGAGTGACAAGTGCAGCTTTTATTTTTTCCAACTTACCGCACTTCAAAAAGCAGGTCTATGCTCCTGTGGTTGCTTTAACATTTAAAACAACTATTGAAAGCAATTTATCGAGTGAGCCTACTACCTCGTTACTCTTATGCTTTTTCCCTCCACACCCCCAGAATCCTATCCTGGAGGTTAAGACTAGCCCTGTCTGATTGCATTAAAGCTGTCTTGCTCTGTGGTTAGTATTTGGCATTCAATGTTTCTATACAGACACAAAGTGTATGTGGGCAGATCACACAGAATCCATCTAGGTTTTTAGTTGTTAAGTCCCAACCTTTACACAATTCAGGGCATCTTGACCTATACCAACTGGTGATTATATGGTTCCTGACTGTGTCCTCATATTTGAGGTTGAAACGAGCTCTTCTCTGTACAAGAAGAAGTTTTTCATTTACCCAGAAGAGTATGTTGCTATTAATAAATCATAGAAGAGTAAGTATAACGGCATTGAAATATAGAGTAACTTCTCTACTTTGCCGCACAATTTGTCCAAGGCTTGAGGGTAATATCTTTTGGGGATAAGTGGATTTTGATGGTTAAATTGCCTTTCAAGGAGTTTATTGGTCACTGAGCTTAAGAACAGTGAAGAAGGTGATTGAGAACGGCTGAAATGGTTGTAGTCTGTGAATATAATGGACTTCTCCACGGTATGAAATAATAAATATGAGGGATTTGGAGAAAGAGAACTTGTATTTGCTTCACCCTTTACCAATTCAGATACAGGTTCCTACATTTCTCTTAATTCCTAATATTGGTCACATACATAGGTATTACATGGGTGTGTGTGTGTGTTACATCTGTGTATACACATGTTATATGTAGCGAGAAGGACAGAGAGAGAAGGTAATGAAACTGAGGAAACTGAACTCTGAGTAATTACAATAACTACTCTTGGTTATTACAGAGAACCCAGAGAACTCTGGGTATTATTACCCAGAGAAGAATTAATAAAACAAGCCTCCCTCCTCTCAGGAGAGAGGTTGTTGCTGTTTGTCCTTCATTCTGGAGGAAGACCATAACATCCCGGAGGTGATGCCATGACTTGCAAGTGAATTGGATTTAAATGAGGGAGGGCTGTGCAAAGTCACCAGCCTCACTTTCTCCTTTGGAGCCATCTGGCTCCGATGGCCAGATATAGATCAGGACAACTGGAGATGCCCCCCCCCCCCCTGCCCCATAGCAGATAGATAGAGGACTACAAGGCCAGAATAGTTCACATAGTGTTAGTGTGTCAGTGGTTTTTACATAACTGTTTTTCTTGGTCACAAAATAGGGTTCAATTCCAAGGGGAGGGGAGAAAGTCAAGATCTAGAAATGGCTATGATGTAAAAACAAAAGGTGTCAATAAATTTTTTTTAATGAAAATAGGGAAGCTAGATGAAAAGGGAGAGGGGCAGTAGTATGAAGGAATACAAAAGAAAGGTCAGTGGATTTTCGTTGGTTTTTAGTGTCAAAATAAAAGTATTTAGAAAACAAGCACAAGTTCATTTCTTGGCAGATTATGGGATAGACATAATGATACTGTAAGTATGTGGTAATAATGACATTAAGTTTGGACTTTGTATTTGAGACTGCATGAACAATGCACACACCTGTCAAGAGGGAGAAAACCCTATTTCCAACTCTTCTCCTCCCCTCTCCTAACCAGGTATGGCAATACAATAAGTTGAATACCCAGTCCTCTCCTCTGTTCATTCATGAGCTAACGAACTGAGCAGGAGTTTAAGTGACTGCAGTCCCATTCTTTGCTCCCGGCATAGGTACAAAAGAAAATTAAGAAGGCCTAAGCTAAACTGTTTAAATGCATTATATTTCCCTGTCTTTGGTCAACAGATACAAAGTTCTGATAGAATGAAGCTGTTTCCTTCCCTAAGTCAAACAAAGTAATTACTGACGGCAATGGTGCTTATGAGAATGAGGTTATGATGCAGAGAAATTGGAGTCTAAACTTTGATTTTTTTTCCTTTAAAAAATTTTTTGTATACTGCTTTTCCTCTAAAGGCACAGTACATGGAACTTTCCAACAGTAAATACTTCTCGCACATAGAAGCAAATCCATAAAGAAGTTAAAAAAAAAGGAAAGCATAGAATCAAGAGAAAAAGAAACCAAAAAATGTATCTAGAAGAAGAAAAAGTACAAAAATGTTTTAGATAGGAGTATTATTAACTTGGTAGCTTTAAATTTTTTTTCAACGTGGAACTAAATATCAATATTATCTCCTCTGTTGCTAAAGAATAAGAGAGTGGTTATTAATTTTTTTAAACACTTCTTTGGTCTGGGAATACAAAGAAAAAAGTAAAAGCAAGTCTTTCCCCTCAAGGAGCATAAATAGTGATGAGGTAGACAACACATATGGACCAGAACTTACAAGATAAAATAGAGTAGATGGAAGGTGACCTTAAAGGGAATGGCAGTAGAAGCAGGGAAGACCAAGAAAAGTTTCTTGGAGTAAGTAGCATTTGATCTGAGACTTAAAGAAAGCCAAGAATTTGAAGAGTAGGAAGCTAGGACAGAGAGCATTGCAGGTATGGGGAACAGCCTATGTGCAGAGGGTGGAGACAGGATGCAGTGTGACTGAATCATAGAATGTGTGCATCAGAGTAGAATGTTCATAGATTGGAAGGGTAGGAAGGGGTCAGGTTGTAAAGATATTCAACCAGAGACATTTATATTTGATTGTCTAGGTAACAATGAGCCACTGAAGTTAATTTATAAGGTAGGTGAAGGTAACATGGTCAGACATACAATTTGGCAGCAGTATGAAGGATGGATTGGAGAAGAAAAATGCAGAGAGACCAATTAGAAGGCTTATGCACTGATCCAGGCAAAAAGTGTGAGCTCGTGAACTAGGGTGGTGGCTATGTGAGTAGAGAGAAGAGAACATATATGAGATGTTGTGAAAGTAAACATGATTTGGCAGGAATTAGTGATGTGGACAAGCAAGAAAGAGGAGTCGAAAATGATACCAAGGTTTCAAATCTGGGTAGGGTTTGAAGGGAGGTGGTGCCCTCATTAGTAATAAGGAAGTTCATAAGAAGAGAGGGTTTGGGGGAAAAAACTCAAAGTGATTTGTGTGGACGTGTTGAGGGTGAGATGCCTTTGGACATCCAGTTTGTCGTCCAACAGGCAGTTAGTATTTTGGTACTGGGGCTCAGGAGAGAGACTAGGCTTGGATATAAAAATCTGGGTATCGTCTGCGAGAGGTGATATCTGATCCAGTGAAAGATAGGATTGTGAGAGAGAATCAAGAGAAAAGAGAAGGAAGCTCAGGAAAGAGCCCCGAGGGACCTCCACAGTTAGTGAGAGTGACCCGGATGTAGATCCAGCAAAAGAGACTGGGGTGTGTGTGGCCAAACAGGTTGGAGAACCAAGAGAGCAGATTCACAAAAACTCAGAGAAGAGGGAGCTTCCAAAAACAGAAGATGGTCTACAGTGTCAGATGCTACAGATGGGTCAAAAAGGATGAGGATCAAGGAGCCATTAGTTTTGGCAAATAAGATATCATTGGTAAATTTGAAGAGAACAGTTTTATTTGAATAATAATATTGGAAGCTATATATTGCAGAGGATTTAAGGGAATGTGAGAGGAAAGGTGCCTAGTATAAACCTTTTTTTTCCTCCCAAAAATGTTAGCAGAGAAGAGAAGTAGAGATACAGAACAATTATATTATACACATATTATAATCTAGTGAGAGTTACTTTAAAGAAAAGGAGACTTGGGACTATTTATAGGCAGCAGCTAAGAAGCCAGTAGGAAGGGAGAAATTGTAGATTAGAGAGAGAGTGATGATGGTGGGAGCAATCTGATAGGAAGACAGAAGAGTTGAGATCAAGAAGGGTACATGTAGAGAGACTGACCTTGGCAAGCCAAAAGGCCATGTCATGATCAGAAATATCAGAAAGATGTGATGTGAGGTGAGGAGAGAAGAGGAAACTCTTATTGAATGACTTTTTTTTTTTTTGGTAAAGTATGAGATGAGATCCTTTAGCAGAGAGGTTGGGTTAGGGAGTTGGGTGGGAGTCTTAAAGAGAGAAGAAAAAGCTCAGGACACTTGTTGCAATTGGCATAGAGAAATTGGTGAGTTTCTAGATTGTATGCAATTCAGTAATATATTTATATTATAAATCAATCAGGTATACATAGAGTGCCTGCTGTAAGCTCGGCACTTTGTCAGGTGCTGTAAGGAATTACAGACACATAAGATACAGTTCATCCCCTAAAGCATCATGTAAGAGCTTGGGAAGATATTCCGTACACAGAACAATTAGTCACTAATACAATTAAGTGCTAAATTATGTGGTGAGAACAGTAAGTTCTGAGGAGGAGATTGGGATGAGAATTGGAACATTCGACAAGCCTAGAGAAATGGAAGAAATTCAGATTTGAGCTTGGCCTTGAAATGTAGGCATCAGTTATATTAAGTGGAAGTGTTCAGGTAAGAGCCATGTTATTAAGAGTAAAGATGCAAGAATGAGAATGATATCTTTGTGACATAGTGCGGAGACCAACAATGATTGGAGTGTGAATGTGTTTTAGGGAGTAGATCAGACAAGATTGGCTATGGAGGGGGAAGGCAGATGAGTTTAGAATTAATAGAGTAAGAAACTAGGAGCCATTGAGGAAGTTTAGCATAGGTATTTATGTAAGATAAATTCATCTGGCAGTAGTACATAGGATGCATAAAATCAGGTAAAAAACCGACGTTAGGGAGGATATTATAGTAATCCTGCTGTGATTCAATGAAGGCCTAGAATATATGCTTGTATTTGGAATGAAGAAAGAGGAAGAGACATTTTAAAGCAAAAATAAAATCAATAGGACTTGATGATTGACTTGACTGCATATGGAGGAGGAGTCAACAAGATGAATCAAAGATGACTCTCAGGGTTTTTAGCCTGGATAATTATAGGAGTGTTTGTTAGTGGTGACAGCAACTGGGAAGTCAGGAGAGTGGCTGAGCTGATTTGGAAGAGAAGATGATTAGTTCAGTTTGGAACATGCTGAGTTTATGGTGACTGTGGGACATTCAGATGGAAATGTTCAGTAAGCAATTAGAGATTGAAGACATGAATTTTGGCAAGAAAACAGTACTGAAGGCAGAGATTTAGAATATTGTCAGATGTGCATTCTCCCTTGTGTTCTTACCTCAACTTCCATCCACACTTTTTTTTAAGTGCTATTTGGCTGATTATATGACATGAAGGTAAAAAATAATTCAGAGACACTTAATCATGAGTTTGCAAAACTGCTATTGGTCAAATCTGCCTTTGTTTTACAGAAAGAAATCCTAGAGCAGCAACAGCATGAAAGATATGATACCAGTTTCCATGGAGTGTGTATGTTTTGCAGTGAAGAATTCACAGGAAACAGGTTTCAGTTTTTTGAATCTTTAAATGCTCACTTTTTTTTAATTTGAAAATTTGGGGATGGGGGCGGGGGCAGGTTTGGACTGGCCCAAAGCATTAAACCTTATGGTCTGACTCAGTAGATCTCTTCAACAGTATCTGAAGTCAAGAAAGTGATTCCTGAGTATAACTTATTTTGTTGGCCTATATTCTCCCTTCGCCAGTTTTTTCTTTTCTTAAAAACAAACAAACCAACCAAATTATCTAGTTTCTAAAACTCTGTCATATAACAAAGATCTGCTGAGACACACATATCACATAGCCAGCAAGATGGTGGAGGAGTTTTTCCTCACAACTTCTCCAATCTCAAAACCTAAAAAGAAAGGAATTGTGTACTGGGTATAGAGTTATTGAATCCAAATAATAAGAAGAAAGAACCACCCTCTTCCCAAATAGGTATAAATAGCGAATTGACACTAGGAACTATTTAGACTTCTTGTTCAACATCTCTCAACCTATACTGCTACCCACTGCAGTGAGGACAAGCAAACTCACAGGAATGTAGCCTAAGTTCTGGCTGTAGGAATTCTCAATGGCAGTAACTAGACCAGAACCAATGTCACCAGGCCTACTCTTCATCTGTCACCAGCCCATCAAGAGTCAGGTAGCAGACACTGATTTCTGACTAGCTACACAAAGAAAAGGTATAGAAGATGACACTCAGGCTGGGTGGGAAATGAATACTATACTCAGAAACACAGACAGGAGGGGAATAAACAACAGGCCTGAGGGAAAGGGGGCTAGAAACTCAGCTGGGGCCAGTACTCTCCATTCCCTTCCTCTCCCAAAGGTTACTCAGTGCAAAGACCCTATACCAGCCAAACAGTATATCCTCCAACCTGAGAAAGTTTGAAGATGGCCAGCATCCAAACCTCAAGGGGTTTGTGTAGCTGTGCAAGGGGGAAGGGATCAAGGATTGGAAGAAAATCCAGATACAAGTGAGGGAGAATACAAAGGAAAGGCTAAAAGACCTAAAGATCTATGTAGAGACTGAATAATTACTTAGCTCACAAGTAAATAAGCCAACAGAAGAAAGGATGTGTAAAACATTAAAAGAGAAGAACCAAGCTCTTTGAACAAGTATTATAATATGAAGGAAAATTAACCAAATATTATCTCTTGAAAGGTGCAGCTAGGGTGGCACTGTGGTTAGAGCACTGGACCTGTAGTCAGGAAGACCCATCTTCCTGAGCTGAAATCCAGCTTTAGATGCTTACTGCGTGACCCTGGGCAAGTCACTTAACCCTGTTTGCCTTATCTATATGAGCTGTTTCCTCATCTGTATGAGCTGGAGAAGGAAATGGCAAATCACTCCAGTATCTTTGCCAAGAAAACCCCAAATAGAGTCACAACCAATCAGATACGATTAAACGACAGCAACCTCTTATAAGAGAAAGAATCAGATGGGTCCTCAGGGAGCAAGGAACAATAGCAAGAAACTCCAGAAAGATTTAAAAGAGAAATAAAATTCTTAAAAGAATAAATAATGAATTTAGGTCAGAAATAAGAAATCTCAACATCGAATTTAAAAATAGATATTTTGAGCCCATGTAAGTATCAAGGTCTGATGTCTCCTCAAGGAAATCTCACTTTATTGTCGTTACTCTGAGGCTGTGGCTGTTCAGGATTGAGGAAGAAGACTAAGTAGATTCTTGGTGAAAGGATTTTGACTGAATTCAGGATTCTTTTTGACACAGCAAGAATGGAGTTTAAGTTGGTCTTTCTAAATGTTTCAAAGAAACAGCCTTGAAATCTGGAAGATAATGAAAAGACTTGCAAATGCTTATTTGTAAAAGGCAACAGGATTGGGTCTCTAGGTGAAAATCTTTTGGTTTATTGAACCAGTAAAGACTTCCTTGAGGAACAAAATTTTGGAAGTAGAAGAAACCTTAACGCTAGAAGGACCAGAATTTAAGAATACTTTAAAGGACCAAGCTGCATCAGTTGATTCTGTGATTTTTTGAATCTATGAAAAAGAGATAGTGGGTTAAAAAATGTTTTTATTTCAGAGTTTTGAAGACAATGTATTGATTGACATGCCAGGCCCTTCAAGTGTTAAAGATTACTGAGTTTGTTTTACAGGTGATGAATCTGGTTTCTGTAACCTTTTTGCCATATTCATTGTGAGTGGGTCTGATCAAAAAAAGAAATATAGTTGAACTAATCAGAAGCTTGAGATTAACATGAAAATAAACTTTTAAAAGCCTCCAAAAAATAAATCCCTATTTTGTGTTGAAGGGATTGCCTAGATGGCTCTTTGGGAGACTATACCAAGCTTGATTATTTTTAAGGCCTCTTATCTAAACTGTTAGCACCAGACTTCTGAGGCCTTTTTTTTAAAATTTAGTAACAATATTATAACGTAAGGAAGCTTAAAAGCAAACATAAGTGTGTAATTGTAGGTACACAAACATGGATCCATGTACTATCAAACTGTAACTCCTCTATATTTTCTTCTTCCCTATATAAGACAAGGCGGGGGGAGGGGGGAAAAGGGAGCAGGGAGGGCAGGTTACAGGGGGAGGCTTTAGTCATAATGTGGTGCTCTGTAAGGATAACACACTACCCCATCTAAAACAATACAGGTTTTAGAGGCAGACAACAAAGAAACAGGAAATACTGGTACAGAGAAATTAAGGAGGAGCTGGATCATGCTCAATTAAAATTTAGATAAGAGGTTTGATTCAAATTTCAGTGTGTTAAAAGAATACAATGTTGGGGGTTCCCTGTTCTGTCAAAAACACCGCTGTAGTTTACTCAGCACCTCAGAGTCATTAGAGAACATCAGTCTCCCTTTTCCTTGTCTCCCACATCCAGTCCGTCAGCAAATTTGGTTGGTTTCAACTTTACAATGTCTTTCTAATATCCCACCTCCTTATCCTTTCACTGACACTACCCTCCTCACCTCTGAACTGAAATATCAGAATAGTTTCCTAATTCATCTGGAGCTTGATCTACACCTTGTATAGATCTCCTCATACTAGTCCACTCTTCCAAAGCCTTCAGTATCTTCCCATTGCCACACTCATCATCTTGCCGTTGAGGATCCCTAAAAATCTATCTCCACTCTCTCTTTATCTCATATTTCTCTCATATTATCACTTTATCTCATATTACATGTTCTACATTCTAGCCCAACCCACCTATCCGCCAGCACCACCATCCCTTCGTTCTCTCTGTACCTGAAATTCCCTATCTGCCAGTAATCTTTCCCTTGTCTAATATCACTTTGCATTCTTCAAGCTTGTATTTTAATTTGTGTTATATTTAACATTGGAAATGTGTTATCTCTTCTCTTTTAGACTGTAAGTTCCTCAAAGGTAAAAACTGTATCTTATCCATCTTTATATCTCTCCTAATTCTTAGAACAAATAAGTTAATGGCTAGATAAGTGAAAGCCAATTACCTATAGCAGTAAGAGGGTCTATTCCATTGTCATTAATTATATGCCTAATCCTTCCCAGCCTTCTCAAAATTGATCTTTTATTGACAGTGGGGACCAGTTAATGTTCATGTGCCTCAGTGCCAGCTCATCAATACCACTACCAGAAAATTACACATCCCCTTTTCACATACGAAGAATGAAACATTTATTTTATTTTAGTGGTGGTCTATTGAACCAATTACTGTAATGTTCAGAGACTATGATTTTGTCATTTGCCTCACCAGTTAGTCAACAAATATTTCTTCACAAGAGTTTGATTTACAAATTTTCTCCTTTTCTGTAAGGCAAAAGGTCAGAAATGTTCACTAAAGAAATAAGTACTCCTCCCCTTTCCTTGTACATACCTCACTCAGACTCTCCAGCCTTGGCAAGAAAATAGTATTGGTCACAAATGACAGTTTATCCAATTCCTTAAGACCCTAAAGCCAATGAACGAGGCAGTAACAATAACTGTATCTATCCTCCATGGGAGAGGTTACTGAAGCTGGTGTTATACCTGTAACATGTGTCTTTATAAGGTTAAGGGTATCAAATGAGAACATATGTCAGGTACTTTGTAACCATAAAGTACAAAACATGAATTTTTTATTAATATTCTATTTACTAGTTCGATTCCTTGCCTTCCATGTTTCCTCTGATAATTTCCCACTAAAATGAGGGAAGAATTATGTGATGAAATCTTGTCTTTGTTTCTTTTCTTAGCAAAGGAGTGAAAAAAATCTTTCAACATCAGTTCCTATCCAGATTTCTTAAAATTTCTTCTTTCCTTCAGAACTTCTACATGTTCAAAAAAAAAGTTCATTGTTGATTGAGAAACTAGGGCCCAGCTAATTCGGGTAGCTCCCCGCAGGTTAGGTTCATTATGAGCCCTGACAGCCCTATACTCTCAACCCAGGCTATAACTGCTCCTTCCCTTACCTGTATAATTTGGAAAGATCCAAAAAGTGCAATGAAATGCTAGCATTTCAGGCCAGTGGAAGGAAAAGAGAAACAAATGAAGAGGAAGAGGGCTAAGAGGCAGCTAAATTTAAACAGAGAAGGAAGTGATAATTGTTCTCATCTCTACATCTCAGTCAAAGGAAAGCATCTGGGTCGTCATTAATTTAACCTTTTGTCTGCCCAAAGCTCATTCTATCAGGAGCATAAAATATCAACAGGGAAATAAAAATAACATGGAAGTTGAGGAAAACTTTGTAAGGAAATCATTTTCTTAAAGTATAGAAGTGGGAAAATATGTAAATAAATACAGTAAGTACTGCATCTCTGAAAATTAGAACCAGTCTCTGAATTGCGTGTTTCTAGGAATTCTTTAGTTCATCAGAATGGCTTACATGAAGGATCATCTGTAATTATATGCAAAAGTAGACTTGTGGACCCAAGATGAAATGTTATAAGGCAAGAAAGTGAAGTGCCGGCTGAGATAATTGTAATTAGGAGATAAAGCTGACTTGGTGGTAATGATGATTAGAGACAGAGTAGTAAAGTTGGACAACTCAAAATATCGTGCTTGATTGAATCCCATCAAAATGGCAAATATGGAATGAAGAAATAAAGACAACCCTTCCCCCCAATCAAGTGACAATCACATTAGATTGTCAGATGCCATGAAATCAGAGGATTGTGTGGGACAAGGCAGGAAACAAAGGAGACTGAGCTCTTACCTTCTTTCCCGCCCCCCTTACCTCTTAAGTTGAAGGATTACATTATTGAGATTTGTATTGTACTGAAGGCTAGGTTTTAAGGCGAAGAGATGCCTGTATTAAATGTCCTTCTCTGATGTCTCGTTGTGGCATGGAGTTGATCATGGATTCCCAAAGGCTCAACCAATGGAGCACAATTTCTGATGTGTCTGTTTGGATAGAGAGCTTCTGAGTACAGTCCTAGCAGCAGTCTGTGCCTCCTTTGCAAGGAACAGAGTAGCTGAGCACCAAGAAGCTCATCAGTTAGAGGCTTGCCGCTGGGTGATAAATTTTTTGGCCTTGCGCAATCTGTGGGGGAAAAATAAAGAAAAATATAAAATGGCCCTCAGGCCATTGTACCTCTGCAGTGATGGCATCCCTGGTAGGGGAAAAAAAAACAAACCACACTGTTAAGGATTAGTCAGTTTTTAGGCTGTTTCCATGATTCTAGATGACAGGACAGTGTCTCCTTTCCTTCCCCATAACTTGGAAGAGTAAATACATAAAGAGCAAATAATTTTGCAGATCAGAGAGCAAATGCATAGCTTATCTTTAGAGCCATGTGATTCTCTTACCCGAGTAGAAAGAAGCACAAACTTGGTCTCTTAATCCGGACATGGTGCAATAACTCATGTAGTTCTGAGGCACACACTTCCCATTTATGTCTTCTAGTTCATCTCTTACTGGCTAGTCAGAATATGTATGACATCATTTCATAGTTGTTTGTCTAAAGGTGTTGATGTATGATGTTTGCTATCTCCTCTGGCATGTTTTTCCTCTTCACCTCTGCTTCACTGAATCCCTAGCTCAAGTGCTCTCTTCTACCTAAAGCCTTACCTGATCTCCCCTCCCCAATTTCTAATATGCCCTCCTACCCTAACTACCTTGTGTTTAACTATATTGTATATGCATATACGTAGTGTTTGTCTCCTGCATTAGAATAGAAGCTCTCTGAGAGAAGAAATTAATTCACCTTTTCTATCTGAATCTCCAGGGCTTAGAACAGTGCCTAGCTCATAGTGAACACATAATTAATGCTTATTGATTGGCTGAATTATTTTGTATTTATTCTGCATGGTTTTATTCTGTATAAACCTACATACATGAATGTTGTTTACCCCAGCTGAGTGTAAAATCCTTGAGAGAAGAGACTGTTTCATTATTGTCTTTGTAGTCCAGAACCTAGCATAGTGCCTCACATGTAATAAGCATTTAATAAATGTTTGATTGATTTTATACTTCTTAAAGATATATACTTTTCAAATTTCACATGTTCTGCAAACCATTATTAGGTATCTACTGTGTTCAGAGCATTGCGTTAAAGTGCCAGGAGAAGTACAAAGTTTAGAAAATGCAGAATCCCTGCTCTCATAATCTTACAATCTAGTAACACTAACTGTGTGACCATGGACAAAGTCACATTCTGGACTTCTTGTAAAATGAGAATAGTAATACCTGCAGTCAGTCTGTCAAAACATACTTATTAAGCACCTACTATGTGCCAGGCATCTGCTAAATGCTGAGAATTCAAAGAAAGGAAAAGATAGCTAGTGCCTACTCTGAATGAACTTGGCAGTCTGATGGGAGAGACAGCATACAAACAACTATGTTCAAACAATATGTATACAGGATAAACTGGAAGTAATCTCAGAGGCTAGGCACTAATGATTAAAGAGGACTAGAGTGGCTATTTAAAGGTGGGATTTTAGTTGAGACTTGCCTACTTTATTATTGTGAATAACATACTTTGTAAACCTTAAAAAGATGGGTTGTTAAATTATTAATAATAATTATTCATTATAATGATAATTAATTACTGTTACTGATAACCCAGACACTCTAAAGGGAGCCTTGAGGTAGTGTAATAAAGGAATCTGCCAAATGAACTGAGCATGTTTGACCTGAAGAAGAGAATCCTTAGAGAGAGGGCATGATAGTGGTATTCAAGTCTTTGAAGGATTGTCATGTATAAAAGGGATTAGATTCATTCTGCTTTGCCCTAAAGGGCAAATCAATGGCTTTCAGCTTCCTATAAGGAAAAGCTTTCTAAGAATTCAAGTTTTCTAAAAGTTCAAAAGATTGCAAAAATATGTAGTCGGTTCCCCCTCACTAGAGGTCTTAATGACAAGCTGGGTGACTGTTCTTTAGGGATGTTGTAGAAAGGTTTCTTAGCCTACTATAGATTGGACTGTATTGGTTATACTGAGATTCTGAGATAACATATCAAGAAAACTAGAATTCACGGTGCTACATCAGAGTGAGACATACCTTTTTTCTATGTAATTTAAAAAATAAATTTAATGCAAGGCTTTTGTCTTTTACATCTTACTCATTTTAATCATCCCTCCGGAATGAATCCTTCCTTGTGACAAAGAAAAACAAGCAAAACATCAGGTATAATGACTATATCTGACAATATATTCAATATTGTGTCCTAGTAGGCCTCCACCTCTCTGCCATGAGGTAGAAGTACATTTCATTGTCTGTTCTTTATCATTTTCTCAGAATTCATAATACTTCTGATGATCTTTTCATTTATGTTATAGTCTATGGCCAACATGGAATTTGTTTTGCTTTACCATTGGAATTTGTCAGAAGGGTTTTGTTTTTCTTTCTTTCTTTTTTTTTCCTATTTGGAGGGGAAAAGGGACTAGTTATAGGAATAAAAAAAGAGAAAGAAAAGAAAAGTATCATTGAAGCAACACACTAAAATGGAGAAGTCAAAAGGAAGGGGCAGATTTGCAGGAAAACACATAAGCCCAGTTTGGGGCATGTTGAGTTTGAGATAGGTGCGGTGGTGGGATTCAGCCAGTTCGTACCAGTTCAGTAGAACAGGTACCTAATTTTAGGTTGGGTTCCGGGAACCCATCGTCAGTGGGAGCGGTGCCTGGGCTCCGTTCTGTGGAGAACCGGTTGTTAATTCATTTGAATCCCACCACGGGATAGGTGGAACATCTAGCCCTGAAGGCAGTGAGGTCAGAACTAGATATATAGTATGACAGATTGAAAGCTGGAAGAGAGACAAACTGAGACCTGGGGAAAACCTAAATTTAGAAAGGCCCAAGTCCCGGGCCATCACCAGTTGTCTTGACTTCTGTCTTGCCACTAGATTTTGATGACTGGAGGAGAGCGAAGCTGACAACTTTGTGCAGCTCTGCCTTGCATCCAATTCACACGCAAATTAAGACATCACCCTTGTGCTGACATTGATCCTCTTCCTGAGGTCATTGAGTCCAACCCTTCATATTTTGCAGATAACATAAATCCCAGCGAGGTTAAAATGATTTTCAGAGAGACATACAGCTAGTAGGCATCTAAATCAGGATTCAAACCCAGGTCTTCCTAACTCCAAGGCCAGCGCTCTCTCCCAATATTCCAAACTTTTGAAGTGACCTCAGTAGACATGGTGATTGAAACTGTGAGAATGAATGAGATAGCAAGACAGAGAGTATGGAGGGAAGCTACAACAGATTCTTAGGGATCACCTTTATTAAGGGGTGGGGGGGGAAATGAGGCATCCGTGAAAGTGGCAGAAAAGAAATAATAAAAATAGCAGAAGGAGCATCCAGAAAGCGTTGTATCTCTGAAGCCAAGGGAGAAGAGAATATTCATTAGGAATGGTTGCTGCCAGGAGCAGCTTTTGGCGGGGTGGGGCACAGAGACGCAAGAGAATCTTAAAAAGAGTAATGAGATTAGTGATTAAGGGGTCATTTGTGACTTTTGACACAGTAGTTTCAGTAGAAGAGGGGGTGGCAGTAAATCTAGATTGGAAAGAATTGAGCGGCCAGTGGGAATTTTAACGTACAATTATAGTGGGCAGAGTCCTTTTGGTTTTGAGATTTTCTTCATTGATATTCAACATAGTACTGGAATACAGTGATAGGTTTTGAGCTAGAAGGGGGTTATCCACTAGAGGTCATCTACTCTAAGCCCTTAGTTTACAGATAAAGCTGTGAAGGCCCGGGGAAGCTACATGACATGTCTATGTAGTTAGGAAGTAGCAGAGGTGCACTTTCGATCTAGTTCCTGTGACTCTAAAACCAGTGTTCTTTCTACTGCAGAAGTTAGGTGCTGGGAGAGAATAACTCAAAGATGAGAAATGCAGGTCTGGACTAGTAAAACATGGAGGTGAAGGAAGGGGATGAATTCTAAAGTAGTAATAATAATGACTAGCATTTATATAGTGTTTAAGGTTTGTAAAGTACTTCACAAATATCTCATTTTATCTCCAAGACCACCCTGGGAGATAGGCGCCGTGGTCCCCATTTTACAGATGGGGAAACAGGCACAGAAGGATAAGTGATTGTAATGGCAACCACACGGGCATACCCTGCCAGTGCAGGAGGAAAGACAGCTGTTTCAGGGGTCAACAATCTTTCTTTTATAACCCCATAAAACACAATAAAATAGGAAAAACATAAAAGAGGAATAAAGACCATGAGGCAGGGCTCTACTGCCCACATCAAAGCTTTACATCCACCATTGAATAGAGAGAGGCTTTACCTCTGAGGAGCTGGGGAGCTCCGAACATACGGCCACTCAGAGTCTTGACCGGGGAATCACAATATCTTTCTCATAAGCGAGCCCCCAAAGCAAAAGCTCACCTCTCACAATTTATGCTCTTTCAGCTAATAGCCTCCCCCATTAACATTACAGTGAATTGCCCATGATCATACAGCTAAGAAGTATTTGAGGTAAGATTTGAACTCTAGTATTCCTAAATCTAAGTCCAACGCTCCCTCCACTGCACCACACAACTGCCTTCTTCACCATTGTTGTTCAGTTGTGTCCGACCCTTCATGACCCCATTTGGAGTCTTCTTGGCAAAAATTCTGGAGTGCTTTTCCATGTTCTTCTCCAGTTTATTTTACAGATGACGAAACTGAGGTAAGTAGGGTTAAGTGACTTGCTCGAGGTCATACAACTAGCAAGTCTCCGAGGCCAGTATGGAACTCAGGAAGATGAGTCTTTCTGACTCCAGGCCTGGCACCGTATCCACTGTGCCACCTAGATGCCCTTCAATATTAGCTACTATTTCTATAAGTAGTCTCATCTAATCTCTAATTCATTGTAGGTCTGTCCTTTTGAACCACATGGCAAGAGAGCATGCTTTCAACATTGGACTGCCAGACAATATCGTACATTGCAGTGAATTTCTCGAGACATTACAGAAGAAGCTTGACAAGTAAGTACTGTTTTATGAAATATACCCTGAAGTCATTTAATCTCAATGGAATTTTTTTTAATTGATTTAACAGTCAAAGGTAATTAGTGAAGTGTAACCTGCTTATTTGTAATATTAGAGAAGTTAGAGCATTGAAGAACAATTCTCACTCTTCTAGATCATATTTCCATTTAATTTTAATTCACATTTACTGTAAATGCAGCTTAACCAGTGGTCAAACATTGAGAAACCTTGATTATCTGGGATGGAAAGAGTTGTCACCAAGCCCATGCACTAACTCCCAAATCCTTTACTCTGTAGCTCCTTGGGTCCTTACACAGAGCTTTACTTTAGACACAATTCTAAAACACTTGGTTATCTGGTTTCCCAGCCCATAAAAACTGAATAAAAGCAAATTAGAACGATAGCCTGGAAACAGGCTTACACAGCTGGAAGAAATAATTGTTAACAACCAGGAAGGAAGGGAGGAGACAGAAAAATTGTAATATTTTTAGCTTAATAAACTTAAAACTGCACTAACACTTTTGGGACAGCCTGTGTATCCCTAAGAATTCAAAAAATGCCATAATTTGGGGCCGTCTGGTATAGGGATAATTAGCCCTACACACCTCAGTAGCTACTGAAATGATTATCCTAGCACTGCTCTGCACCTCATCCATGAAATTAGGGTTTTGGTATCATCTTATTTGAGCCCAACAATGGCCCGTGAAGTAGATCTTCCAGAAATGATGGTTTGCTATTCTCTGAAATTGACATTCCATCCCCTGCCTCCAAGAACGCACTCCCTCTTCATCTCCACCTCTTCGAATCCTTCCAGGTTGAGCTCACATTCCAGAGAATCCCTACAGGAATCCTGATCTCCGTAGCTCTCAGTGTTCTCTCCTGCTTCACATTACCATGTGTACACTTAACTGTTTGCATGTTATATTTTCATACTACAATGTATGCTGAGGATAGGCACTATCATGCTTTTCTATTTATCCCCCAAATATCTAGCAGGTATCTTACATGTAGTAGGAGCTTAATAAAGGCTTGTTGGGTTGGATTAGACTAGAGGCTTCCGGTTGTAAGACTGTGATTACTTCACCCTGTTTTTTAGTGTTTGGTTTAAGCTGACCTTTCTAACTTAATTTTTAACAAAATTCTTCCCACTTTCTGTAGTTAGCTGCTCCCCAATATCACTCCATCATTTCACATCTACAATGTGCTTAATCATTAATGTCTATCCTACCTGATCAAGCAGGGGTAGGTAGGAGAATTTTTCTCCAAAACATAAGCACATTTATCTTTTGAGACAGAAATTGAGGTTCATAAGGATGACTCTGACTCATCAAGATTAAGTTGAATTACATTCAGCTTACCCTGTTTAAGAAGGTAGGAGAGTATGTGACATTTTAGAAGAATTACTGTCAGAAATGGTTAAACTTTTAAAAGCATCAGTGCTTAAAGGGCTTAGCTTCAGTTATTGGGGAAATGCACTTATGTGGAGCACCTGCCTTCCTGGTAAAAGCAAACTAATGAGGTGTTACTGAATATCCTTTTGAAGTCTTTCCGGAAAGTCACCATAGCCCCAAAGAAGCAATGAACAATTCTCAACAGGCACTTAGTTCTAATTTTCATATCAACACTATTTGATCCCAAGCTGCGCCCTTAACTCCACCATGCCTCAGTGTCCATCTATAAAAACAAAGATAAAAACATCCCCTAGTAGAAGTTGTAGTGAATAATTCTAATCCCAAAGGTAAAATCCTATTAAGGTGACGATTTTAGTATAAGATTTTTAAGCCTTAGGTAACGATCCATGAATTCTTAAAAGTATTTGCTTGGTCTTTTAAAGCTTGATTGACTGAGAGTGGGTGATTATAAATAATGCTTCAATCTGTGACCTTATCACTCTAAGTATCCTCTTCAGTGGTACAGAGAACAAACCAATCCCACCTTCTCATCCTGTGCATTTCTGGCCATGTTCTCCCATTAACCCTCATCTAACCAATATTCTGGAGTCCTTCCTTTAGGTCATCCTATATTTCATGGACAGCAGTAGACAATAGATACTGGGGCTGACCTATTACTCCTTCCCCCGCTACATGATTAACTTACCTCATTTTCTAGTCATAATCTCCTACATCATCTCTTTTATGTTACTTACATTAGTCATTGTTGAGAATAGAAGTCTGTGCCCCATTAGTGATCATCTGATTATTAAAGTCAAGTGAGGTATAATGCAGGGAGATGTCTGCTCACCAAAGGAGCTCACCACTATCATGAGTATGTCTTAAGCATATATATAAATGATGAGGTACTCCAGAGGTGCCCGTTTGTAGATGATATTGTGCTGATTGCATCCATCTCCACTGTATGACAGGGTCTCCTCAGTGGGATCAATAATTACCGAAAAGTGATTGGCCTAACCATATATTCAGGAAAAACTAAGTGGATGAAAAAAATGCCAATTGTTCAGACCATAATATGCATTTGAACAGCTAGCAATTTAAGTTTGCACATTAATACAAAAAGGCACCTCCGATGGACAAATGAGTTGGACCCAGAATTAAATAGTTAAAAGAGGCTGATTTACATTTGGGAACTTGTACAGTGTTTTCAGTTATTCCTAAGATATTCCCTGTTACAAAAACCTTTCCTTTTTTTTTTTTGTTTTAATTTAACACAGATGGTTATATATCAGACAACACCACAATCTCTAAATATCCAAAAGCTGCTGGTGACCCAAAGGTCAATGAAAAGGGACCATAAAACTTTGTACAGTCAAATGTACCATTGTAGTGCACATTGGGAAATTTTTCAGTTCAGATACCATCATTTATGTTTTTATTTTAGCTTGCAGTGCTTGTACTGTGAAAAGTTCTTCAGAGACAAAAATACACTTAAGGATCACATGAGGAAAAAGCAACATCGCAGGATCAATGCTAAGAATAGAGAATATGACCGATTTTATGTCATTAATTATTTGGTAAGATTTTCCCTTCCTAATTGAAAAATTGATTGAAGTACCGCAAACACAATCTTGTTAAAGACCCATCTCTAATTTTTGAACAAGCTACTTAGCACAAAGGTTAAAATGCAACTGAAGGGCTCTTCAGAATTATATTCCCTCATAAGAGTGGTGAGTTTATAAAACAGCTGAACAAACATTTGTGGATTATGTAAAATAAAATAAAATGTCACCCACATTAACAGCAATCTTAATATTAACAACTTAACTAAAATAAATTTCAAAGTATTCATATGACCTTTTTTTCATGTGGAGCATAATGACTTCAGGCCTTACATCGAAACAATTATCATAGACTCAGAACCAGAAGAGAACTTTTGCTTTCTCACTTCCTTATTGAGGAAAATGAGGGCTGGAGAGTTGAGTTAAATTTCTGAGGGTCATATGGCTAACATATGGCAAGGCCAGGATTCAAACCTGGGTCCTCTGATTCCAAGGCCAGCATCCTCAATGGTGGGCTACCACTGCCTCGCTGCCTATTTGACTACATCTAGTTTTCCTTCTTCCTTCCCCACATCTTACTTCACCCTACCCCACCCCAACCCTTGCCAATGGTAGTGATCAAATCCCCTACTGACCAAGAGGGTTCCTACTAGCAGTTTTAAACCATAGCTCACCAAATACCTATGTGGCTTACTTTGAAGTGGCACCTAAAAGTCCTGCCTATGCAAAACTATTTCCCACTAGGCTGTCACATCAGACCGCTATGTCTAGAGAAGCCTTATCAGAGTATAAATATTACATGAGAGGAATAACAAAACATTAACTCATGGGAGTCATAGTACAAGTAAATTTTTAAGTAGGGTTGAAAGGAAACAAGTACAGAACATGAGTTATTAACAGAGGGAGCAGAAATTCATAGGTGTGGCCATAGTCAGAAACCTTGAGGATCCCAAGGTTACAAAAAGTCTAAAGGCAGAAAGAGAGGAAGGACCCCCTAGATCTACTTGATAGTTCTGTCTAGACATAGTGACAAGAGGGTGTAATGGCCAAGGGGTTGTCTGGGGCAGGGATGGCCCTCCACCTCATGGAGAGTAAGTCTCCAAAGCCAGAAAACCCACCCTCTCCCTGCAAAAACTCTGTTACTCTTAGCCCATGGGACATTGCTGTTACATACTGTGACTTCACAAAGATCACATAGCTCAGTGCAACCACATATAACTGGGCAACCAGGTGGATGTTAGCCCAAAGTGGGGGGTAGGTTGCTTCCTTTGTTGTTCTTCACTTGTTTCAGTTGTTTTGCATCCAACTCTTTGCAACCTCATTTAGGTGGTTTTTTTGTTTTGGCAAAGATACTGGAATGGTTTGCCATTTCCTTCTCCAGCTCATGTTACAGATGAAGAAACTGAGGCAAACAGGGTTAAGGGACTTGCCCAGGGTCACACAGCTAGTAATGTCTGAGGCCAGATTTGAACTCAGGAAGATGCATCTTTCTGACTCTAGGCCCGACACTCTATCCGTTGCATCCCCTAGCTGCTCTAGGGCTGCCTCCAGTTTTTTGCAATTACATAAATACTTCTATGAAAAATTTCTTAACAAGTTCTATCTTTTCTCTTTTTCCTTTTTCTGTTCCCTCTTTTCTTTCTTCTTCCTTCCTTTTTTTCTTTTCTTTCTTCCTTTCCTTCTTGATTCTGTCTAGGCTTTCAGTACAGCAGCCATTCATGGATACAATCCCATTACTGATCAGGACAAGAGCTTTGACCTGCTCCATTCCCAAATTGAGCTGGTTCAGCCCTCTAGGCAGCTTAGTCCTGTCTCCCTGTTCCCAAGGGCTCACCGTGGTGATACCCACTTGCATCTAACCTTACTGCATCTCAGCCCTCCAAAGCTCTAGTGATCCACCAGCCTCAGAACCTCGATTCAAGGGGATGTACCACAACCCCTAGCTTTTTTCTTGTTTTGTTCATAATGCTTGCAAGATATTGTCACAACGGTGGAAAGAACAGTGAACTTGGATTCAGGAAGATCTGAGTTCAAAGCCCACCAGAGACAAGTGCTATCTGTGTGACTCATGATGAGTCACTCAACCTTTCTTAGCCTCAGTTTTCTCACCTGAAAAATGGACATAAGAATAGCACCTAGTTCAAAAGGGTTATTGTAAAGATCAATGAGACAATCTAGGCAAGTGCTTTGTGAACCTTAAAGTGCTCTATAAATCTTAGCCAGTGTCATTAACAGATGTCCTATCCTGGGTGCTAAGGTGTTTTATTCCTGGTTCTGCTACCATGCTCATTCCAGGCCTACCCATGCACAGATCTCTGTTAACTTATATGAATCTCTAGGGTATCTTTGGGACATAGTACTAGTACTAGGGATGTCATAGCAGCTACAGCATCAGAGACTGAAAGAGCTGGCCCAGGAACATCCCTATGGTGACATGGCACCAGAATCCATCTACCACCAGATCAGCCTAGGGTTCAGCCACCCACCTGAGTACCCACTCTTTAGTCGCATATGGCAGATTGGTAGGCAGTTATGCATAGTGGGTCTATTGACTTAAAAATGGAATAGGATGCCAGATAGAAGTTTTGTCTTTCATTGACATTTCCTTTAAGCAAATGGGAGAGAGAGGCTTTTTCCTGTTGTTATGAGTGCTAAACTAAAATCGATAACCATTGTCCACAAGAGCATAACTGGCTCCAGTAAAGTTGTTTTCTTTTAGGGGTGATACTTTTATTTTCCAAAAAGGAACATGTGTGTCTTGAATTGGGATGTAAATCTTCTTCCTGGCTCCAGGGAGCAATTTCTGCCTGTTCTAATCCTTTTGGCATTTAAAGTTTAAAAAAAAAAAATTCTCCTCATGAGGCTAGTTTAGCGTGTGTTTGCAGGCTGGCTCCGTGAGTTACCATGGTGCACGACAAATGTTTCACAACTAGCTAACAGCAAAGCCACATGCATCATGTGAATCCTTCACTCTTCTGAAATCACTTGATCTCATCTCCTGCAGCAAACCCACCTTCAAGGTTCAGCAGAATTCATTAGGGAGTGGGCCTTGGTATTAAACCTCCAAGGAACAGGGAGGTACTGTACAAAAAATGGAGGAGAATTGAATAAGGCTCCTTCCTTCTAAGACTCTTTTAAACTAATACCTTAGCATGGGATTTAGGGGAACACCAAATGGCCAGAAGAACTCATCTTCTCGACAAGACTTCAAAGAACCAGATCTCTTGAGCTCATTAAGCTTCCTCTGGCACTTTTAGAAAAGTAAATGTACTACTAATCCATAGTTCACTCCGGCTCCTTTGGTTATAAATCTTCTGTCCTTAACAGAACCACCTAGCCTCTTATTTCCTGGTGTAAACTCTTGGGTCCTGTCAAACTTCACCTTGACATTGCACTCCAGGGCCTGCTGCTATTAATGCATGTAGGTGATTCCTTAGGTCCTATATGTAATATTTCCCGCTTCTCTAAAAAAGGCTTCAGTGATATGCTTCAAGATCATATAATTACTGGTATTTGTATGGTACTTTCAAGTTTGCGAAGCCCTGTTGAGTCGTTTTCAGTTGTGTTCAACTCTTCATGACTCCTTTTTGGGGTTTTCTTGGCAAAGATACTGGAGGGGTTTACCATTTCCTTCTTCAGCTCGTATTATAGATGAAGAAACTGAGGCAAACAGGGTTAAATGACTTGCCCAGGGTCACATAGCTACTAAGCGTCTGAGGTCAGATTTGAACTCTGGTCTTCCTGACTTCAGGCCCAGCACTCTATCCACTAGGCCACCTAGCTGCCAGGTATTAAAGGTAACATTCTTATTTGCCAAATGATTAAGAAACTATGCCTATAATAGATATATCATCACAATATAGTCACAGTGTGACTTGCCCATGGTGACACAGCTAATAAGTGTCATGGGCAGGATGATTTGAACCTAGGTCTTCATATACTGAGTCTATCACACTGTTCCTTATGCCAACCAGTCTCTTTTCAAATACAAAGATGGACAAAATGAGAGACAGAATGGTCTAATGGCTAGAGAGCCAACACTGCAGTCAGGAAGTTCTGGGTTCAGGTACCACTTCTGGCTCATACTGGTTATGTCACCCTTGGCCAGTCCTTTACAGGCAACTTTCTAGGAGAATAAGTTGCAGAACTGGTACTGATCCATATCGGTAAAGGAAAGTTTCTTCACTGTGAGTTCCCTATACCATTATAAGTCCAATTTAAAAAAAAATACAATCCCAATTAATTACAATTCTGAGATAGTAATATTATGACCAGGAGGAATAATAAACAAATGTTGACTATGTTGTACTCTGATGTGATGATAGTATCCTCATAGTGATGAGATATGCTTTGAGTTGTTTTTGCGGTAGCAATAAGGGATTTGTACCAATGCCTCTGCCAACTCTGGCCTAGTCCTGCTTGTGGTTCATGCTTTCCATTTTCCAGGGTTGTAACTGATGCCAAGTGGCCTATGCAAAGATCAAACCCCCAGGCCTTAGCCTCATTAGCATCATACTCTGCCCTGCTGAGCTAAAGAGTAAGACCCTTAAGTGCTTGGAGCTTAGCGAGCACTTTTGTTCCTTAGACTTATATGGTGATAAAGTGAATGCTCTCTAATGGGGCCAAAGGAAGTTATGAAGAATTGCCTACAGGTGTGTTTGAGGAATGGGCACAGAGAAGCTGCTCCTCATGTTTCCAGCTCTATAGCACCTTAGGAGTTGTGACCAACATAAGAAAGATAGATGGTCATGACTTCCTTATGTCATTGGGAATGAAAACCATTTTAATTATCTGTAAAATTAGCAGGGGGGAGGGGAATCTCTAATACTAAAAAGAGAATCAGATAAACTAGGCCATAAAGATTCTGGGGTCATCTGGCTTTAGCCCTCCTGCCATAGTGAAGAAACACTCCTAATTCAGTAGGAGGCAGTGTGGGACACTGGAAAGTGCCTCTGATGCTGACTCTCTGTGTCCCCTTGAGTTATTCATTTGAAGTCCCTGAGCCTCAATTTCCTCATATGGTAAATGAGATTAGGCTAAATGGCCTCTAGGGTCCTCTTCATCTCCAAATCCGTGGTCCTCCTATTAGTTCTTTTTGCTATTTAATAGAATTTTATTTATAAAAAATTTGATCAAATATAAAATGAAAAGGAAGGCAGAAAGGATCAAGATACTCATTGTTTAAAAGTGCTCCTTTAGGGGCTATCAGAAGGGAAGATGAAGTGTGTTAATATCCCTGTTCCCTGTTCCCATTCTCAATGCTGCTTCCTATAGGGCAGTATTTTTGACTTGACATCTGTGGACCTCTTCTCAGGCAGGTATTTTAAGGAACTGGTTTCTGTACTAGGCCATGAAGGTCATCTAGTCCAACCCACTCATTTAACGGTTGAGGAAACTGAGGCCCAAAGAAGGTATGTAACTTGCCTAAGGTCTCACAGATCATAAATGTCAGAGCCGGGATTTGAACCCAGGTTTTCTGATTCTACCTGCTTCGTTAGGTCATTTACATGGTCTAGGTCACTCAGAGCCACCCTCCCCCACAGAAGGATGGAAAGGGCTGAGATAACACTCAGGATAGTTAGGCCACTGTAAGCTAGATAGCTTTATTTCCAGCTTTTTTCCTGTCTTAAGGAGGTAGAGTGAAGGGAAGGAAATAAGCATTTCTGTAGCATCTACTGTGTGCCAAGTATTATGCTCAGCTAATTACAAATATTGTCTCATTTGATTCTCACAACAACCCTGCAAGTTAGGTCCTATTAGTAAACTGAGGCAGACACCAGTTCAGTGATTTGCCCAGGGTCATACGGCACTTAAGTGTGTAAGGCTGGATTTTAACTCTGGTGTTCCTGACTCTTCCTTACTTTCACATTAATATCCAGGTACCAGCTACATTGTCTTCACGTGCCGCGTTTTGTAGGGCTCTGGCTGTTATTTCCAACGAAGCTTCAGCATTCCTTGATTTAAAAAAAAAAAAATTCCCTTAAGACACACAAAAACAAGCTGCTTCTAGTGACTTCGAGACCTTGAGTGAATCTTCGTGGATCTCTCTTTGTAGGTCTCTGTCATAAAAGAACTCATTCACATTTAAAACACATTGGCTTCCTCTTCTGTTCCTAACCCACTTTTGTCTAAGGGTGTGGGTGTGGGTCTGCCTTTCATATCGCATACTCTTTCCAACCCTCGCATGAGCCATCTGATGCAGAGGTTTGAGGGGGTGGACCACAAGGCTTTATTGACCTGCCTTCCCAACTTTGTTTTTCTCCTGTTCTGTACTTTCGTGATATGATTCATTACCAGACACGATCTCTTAATTAGAAAGTTATGTGTGTTGTTTTTTTCCTCTGAGTCCTGGTCCTTTAGTAAATGGCTAACTTAGCCGTACCATAAGAGAGACTTACGTAAACGTCTGGGTACTTGTTTTGTACAAATAGCTATTTTCCTAATTCACTGTTTGGGTTCCATTTCCATTTCCCTCCATAGCTGAATGTGTTTTCTGCTGTACTTCCTGGATAATTCCCTGGATGTTGTACTGAGTTCAAAGGATATTACAAATTACTTTGGCGGTGCGAGATGTTTTCTTATCACTTTTTGATCAAGCAATTTAATGATAAACAACCATCTAAGGAGTAGAAGGGAATGGTGATCCACAGTGATCATCCTTGGGTACTTACTGGTGAAAGATCTATGTTTTTTGTCTCCTCCACCCATGCAGATCAGAACCTGTCTAGAACTTAGGAGATACTTGAGTCTCATCAAGAGCTTAAGTGACACAAATAGCAATCATCAGAAGCTGGGATTGGAACCCACATCTTCCTTACTGCAGATGAGGAATTCTATCTCATGCATTGACCTGGGGCAGCTAAGTGGTTTAGTGGATAGAGTACAGGGCCTAGAATCTTGAAGATTCATCTTCCTGAATTCAGATCTGACCTCAGACACTTACTAGCGGTGTGACCTGGGCAAGTCATTTAACCCTGTTAGCCTCAGTTTCCTCATCTGTAAAATGAGCTGGAGAAGGAAATGGCAAACCGCTCCAGTGTCTCTGCCAAGAAAACCCCAAACAGGGTCATGAAGAGTTGGACATGACTGAAATGACTAAACAAGAAGATGTCTTGGTCTGTCCCCTATTCAGAAACTCTTGACAATGAGACAGACCATAGCCAATAAGGCCTCAGTTCAGTTCCAGAGTTAATGATACCTTAATACCTAAAGGACTTGATGCAGCTAGCTCCAGATATAATGATGATGATGATGATGATAGCTAGCATTTATATAGTGTGTATTATTATGTGCTAGGCACTTCACAATTCATCTCATTTGATACTCATAACAATGGGGGGGTCAAAGGGGGGGTATTATTATATCCATTTTACAGATGAGGAAACTGAGGTTAAGTGACTTGCCTGAGGTCACACAAGCCAGTAAGTGTCTAAAGTTGGAGTTAAATTTGGGTCTTCCTGCATCTAAGCCCAGCACTCTATCCACTTATACCACCTAGCTGCCCCAAATGCACCTTACTTCTATCTCCGTTCACTAAGATCTGGTTGGTTATGTTGTGGCACAGTTATTTAAGGGTTCTTGCCAGTGGTGTGCTCTTTATAACATGCTACATAAATATACACCATTATTGTTATTTTGCAGAGTTTACACCATAGTTGTATGTTTCTGGATTAACTACCCCATCTTTACTCCAAAGACTTAGTGTTAAAGAGCATCCAATGACATTTGAGTTCATGCATCATTAACCTGATAGATTGTGACAACTCTGAAACCTCTCATTAAGTTGACAAATGATGTATTTATTTTATTTTTCTCTCTTTTCACACGTATTCCGGCCTCCTTTTCCCCTCCCTCAAATAAAGGGAGGAAAATGCCTCTGGTAACAATAGTAGTCCTTGGTTTTGTGAGGATATTTGAATACCATAGTCTGCTTTATTTGAATATTAAATTCAACATGCATAAAGCACCTACCACAATCAAGACAGTTTCATAGGCACTGGTATTCAAAGGTGATACCAGAACTTGAAAATTTGGGCCAAATTTTTTTTTCCATAAAAGAAACATAGGGCCATGCCAGTGTAGGGATAGTAGGATCATAGATTTAGCTAACCGTAATTCCAAGGTAATCATATCCATCCCCCCTTATTTCACAGCCAAGAAAACTAAAGTCAAGAGAACTATCACATAAGTAGTGAGTGGTGGTCCTGGGACTTACACTCAGGTGCTCTGATTCCCAATCCAGACTCTTGTCTCTGCCTTTAGCTGTTTGATCTTATGTAAGTCATTGTACATCTGTGGGCCTCAGTTTCCTCATCTTTTTAAAAAGCAGGGGGAGTAAGTCTAATGCTCCATTTACCCCCATAACTTTCAGGCTTGACTTGCCTTGGGAAAGGTAATGTTCCCACTACACCCTGTCCTCCCCAGCCTAGTATGCAAGCTGTTTTTGCCTAGATCACTGGAGCAGAAAAGGGCAGAAAAGGAACAGATGGCAGTAAGATGGTATAAATAAGATCTGCTGAAACTGAGGGGCAGGATTTGAGGAGAAAACAGAAAATGTTGAACCAAGCATCTTTGGTCCAGCTTCACATATGAGGGACAAGGCTACTCGAGCATCACTTTCACTACTACACGAAGGAAAAAGGAAATGGGTTCTAGTATGTAGCTTCATGACTTAGATCATTTTTTCTGGAAACAACAGAAAAAATTTGTCATGTTGTTAATAGATCAATATTTCACTAGTCTAGCCAGTAAGTGGTCTCTGAGAATTACTATGGCTGAGAGATTCATCCCCTGTAGTCAAGTCAGATGAGGAAAAAGCTTGTTATCTTGGTTGATTGTCAGATGGCAAACATGAGACATCAGATATCAGTCTGTCACTAGGCCCAATTTTGAAAATGCAAACCATTCTTTTCTCCTTGGCTTACTCTGTTACTTTAGATGACCCAAATCAAAGATGTTGCAAATGCTATGTAATACTTTAGATTCAGCAGAATGTTAGCTACTCAAGGGCAGGGACTGTTTAGATTTTTCACTCAGTTATTTCCGGTCCTTTGTTCTTGGGAGGTGGTTTAAAATTTTAGTTGGATAGTGATGTGGGCCTCATTTTAAAAGAATCCAGAAAGTACATTTAATCTAGAATTGTCGATCTTTTAAAAAAAAATCAGCAACTTAAGATGAGTGGGGTGATTCTTTGGCTTATTTTTAAAATGAACTTCAATTTAAATTGTGTTTGTTGAAGTTTTAGAGAATTCCCATTCTCCTTTCTTGTAGGGAAGACATTGTCAGAAGGGCAAGCATAAAATCTGCATAAATCTTTCAAAGTCTGTATTGTTTTAAAGTCAGCAACAGAACTGGGAATCCTCTAGCAGCTTTGTGAACATACTAATCCTTTTCTTTATCTTTCTAATCTTTTTATCTTAACTTACACAGGAGCTTGGAAAGTCCTGGGAAGAAGTTCAGTTGGAAGATGATCGAGACCTGCTAGACCATCAGGAAGAGTAAGAATTGCTGCTATTGTTCGTGGCCACTTCTTTAACTAGAATTAAAATTAATGTTTGGGAATGTGTTGCCTAAAGAGAAGTAACAGAGACATGTTTCTCCCTGGACCATGAATTCAATGACTTGACTCTTATTTGGTGTTATTTGACAGCAGATCTTTTAGTAGAATTAAACAAAACTTCAACAATTTGATATTGGTTAATTCAAAATAGCTTCTAAAACAATAGTGAAGGCAGTTGTTATTGCTACTAGATAGGATTTTTGCCATTAAGGCTGTTTGGTTTATTGAGAGCATGTATGTGTGTGCATCTATGTGTGTGTATGTATATAGAGAGATATATAATTCAGTGAGGAAATTGCATCCTATGGTGTCTTGCATTGTTAAATTGGTCTAAAAACTTGAAGTAAAAGTGAAGCGATCTTGGGACTACTCCAATTACTGTCAACTCTGTCCTGGTTGGACTACATCCAGAGTATCATGTTCAGTTCTGGGGGCCATATTTTAAGAAGGACATGATAAACTGGAAAGAATTCAGAAGAGGGCAGTGAGAACGAATGAAATTGCTACTATAACAAGGATCAACCAAAGGAACTAGAGATGTTTATCAGGGAGAAGAGAATACTTGTGGGGAGAAGGGGCTTCAAATATTTGAAGCAATGTCATATGGGAGAAAGCTTAGACTTGCTCTCCTTGGCCCAGAGGTCAGAACCAGGAGGAGCAAGGGGTGGGAGTTGCAAAGAGTCAAACTCAGGCAAATTCAGAACTTGCTAACAATTAAAGTTGTCACAAAGTGGCGTAGGATGGCTGGGGAAGGTGGTAGTTTCCCATCACTGAAAGTGTTCAAACACGTTAGACTGCCGGACAGGTACGTTGTAGAGGGGATTCTTGTTTAGTCTCAGAGGTCCCTTTTAACCCTGATAATTTATCTGTGAAGTGGAGGAGGGGGAATAACTGTTCATCCTATCTTAAGACTAACTCAAATCACCTATATCTTCTTCATCTCAGCTATCGAGTTTAAGAATTGCTCGCCTCTTATGCCATTTTCATTACAAATTGACATTTTTTCTTGTTCTCCTGAGGTTCGAATTAATATTTTATTAAAGTGAATACCAAAGTTGGGTAACAGAAGGTCTGCCATCTTTTTTGTTAAAGGGGACCTGGTTAGTAGGTTCTCTAGACTTTGGAAAACAGCATTTCTTTAGGGCACCCTAGTTAGTATATTTTATGAAGTAAAATGTTTATGTTTTCGTGCCACAGTATCTCATGAACAAGAGTGACAGAATGAGGAGCTCATACTGACTACCACCCCTCCCCACACACATATTTACTGGGAAAGAGGGAGAGGAGTCTTCCCCTTAATTAATTAATTGATTAATTCATCAGTCTTAATTTTACCAAGAAAAGAGGAAGAGGAGTCATCTGAGACCCCACTAGAAGTCAGTGGCTTCTCGAGTAGCTATTGTTTCTAAGTACTAAGTTTCCTTGCTCTTTGGGTAGAATTCAAGAAGAGTACATCCCCTAACACCTACCTCCCTGAAGTTAATTACTAGCATTTCAAAAGAGAAAGGAGGTAAAAGGGATGTCTGCTCTACTACAAGATTCCCCAGGAGCTCCTGGTAAAATAACCGTTATTTCTGTGATTGGGGAAAAAAAAAGGATTGTTTTGAAATGCAGCGTGCCCCATTTGTCATGCAGAAACACGTTCCCAGCATCTTGCCTGACTGTGTGTACACTCAGTGGCTGTAGTTAACACATCCCTTGATATGTCTCCTTGTGCAAATTAGACCTAGTTGTCTCAGAACAGAGTCTGCCAGAAACAACTGCTGTTTCATGATTCCCACTCGTTCAGTAGTGGGATAGCTGTTTGGAGGAGAGGAGAAGATGAGAAAAAGGATCAGCACCTGTTTGTCATTTATATTAATTTCATGGTACTTCTTAGAATTTCAGAAGCTAAAAGATAAACATAATGTGTTGTGACAATCTCTGGGTAAATGTCAAGGTTGAAAAAGATTTGGCTGGTCTCCCTCAGGCAGACTGGGAGGGGAGAACCTAATGACCAGTGCCACCCACCTATGAACCATTGAGCTGAGAGGGCTCTGGCACAGAGGGCTTGGGCACACCTCCCACGTACACACTCTGTTTTTAAAAGTGCATAGATTTGTTTGTTTTGAATGTTTTATCGAAAGCATTACCGTGAACAGCAAAATAACCAGCTAAATTTGCCTAATAGCTATTTACCTTTAAATTAATTAATTTCAATCGATAGTCATAGCAATTCACCTATTCCCTCCAGGTCCTTATCAGGATTCTCTGTTCATTTTCATTTACTTTTCCTCTTGGTGGTGATACTTAGGCTGTACTCCCATTCTTCATGTTTTGCTTATTTTGCATTATTTCAGTCTTTCCAGATTTCTTTGTATCTCTCATACTCAGCAGACTCCACTATATTACAGGATCCTATTACATTCTTATTCTACAGTTTATTTAACCATTCCCCTACAACTGGACCTTTAGACTGTTTCTGGCTTTTAATTTTATATATTTTTATGTGTATATATAATACATATATATACACATATATACACATATTTTTAAATTATATACATACATTTGTATATACATGTATATAGGTAGACATATACATATATATTCTCACACACACATAAATATATTTCTGCTGCTGAAATCTTAGAATAAATAATTCTTTTTTGTTGTTCTGACAATGCTCACAGGTATATTTCCAATGACAGATAGTTTTATGGCTTGTATCACGTACTTTTACTTTTTGGATTGCAGTGCAAACAGATTCTACATATTTGCAATTCCACCAACAACGGATGAGTGTACCTCTTCCTCCATAGCCCAGCTACCATTGTTTTGCTGCTTTTAATGTTTTGTGGTCTGATAAACTAATAATGAAGGCAATCTCTGTTTTATGTTTTCTGCATGCAGTGACTGGTCTGATTGGGAAGAATACCCTGTCTGTGCTGTTTGCTTGTTTTGTGAAAAACAAGCAGATACTACTGAAAAATTATATATCCACATGGAGGTGAGATGTTGTATTGGTCATTTGATTTGTACTTTGCTGTATAAAAAGAATGCAGATCATTACTTCAACCTAACAGCCTATAGCTAGGGCCTCTTGTTATTCAGTCATTTTTCAGTCATGTCTGACTCTTTGTGATCCCATTCAGGGTTTTCTTGCCAGTTTCTACTCCAGCTTATTTCACAGATGAGGAAACTGAGACATATAGGGTTAAGTGACTTTCCCAGAGTCACACAGCTAGTAAGTGTCTGAAGTCAGATTTGAACTCAGGAAGTGGAGTGTTCCCAAGGGCAGACCCAGTACTCTATCCACTGCACTCCCTAGCTGCCTAGAGCCTCTTCTCTATCCCTGTCCTGAAGGCAAGATTTGGAAGTATGGGGACAGCATGTAATCCATTCAATGCAATCTAACGATCCAACGTGTGGCTAAGCTTTTAGGGGAATTTTAGTATAATTCTAGCCCAGAAAGTCAAATATGAATCAAGATAGGCACTCAAACTAGTGTAGGCAGAGATATGTCCAAGTCTGGGGAGAGATTATAGAAATCTGTTCTATGCTGTACAAAGCTGTAGTGCAAGCAATGTGGAAAAACAGTCCCAGGGTCATATTTTTATAAAGAAAACTGGAAATATCCCACAGTTAAGAATTTTCCTTTTCATTCGCTACTACCTATTTCTATTTTAAAACCAAATTAAAACTGCAAGACAAACAAGGCTAGGATCATATGCTTATAATTTTGCCTCTGCCTAGAAGGCAGTCATGGGGCCATGAATGCTAACCCATGTGGAGGCAGAGCTTCTTGAAGCAGAATGCCCTTCAAGCATAAGAAATAGAGCGGCACCTGGTCACTGATGCAGGTGACTGCCTGTGAGGTTGCCAATTCACAGACTCATAGAGTTGGAGAAAAACTTAGAAGTCAACCTGCCGAACGATACGGAGATATCCAATGCGACATCTCTGACACATGGCTATCCAGCCAGTATCAGTGGAATAATTTTTTGTTTGTATGACCTAGGGCTGGTAGGTGACACAGTGGAGAGAGTGCTGGCCTTGGAGTCAGGAAAGCCTGAGTTCAAATCCCACCACAGATATCTACTAGCCATATGATCTTGGGCAAGTCACTTAACCCCTCTCACCCTTAGTTTTCACATCTGTGAAATAAGGATAAAAGTAACACGTTTCTGACAGAGTTGCTATGGGGATCAATGACATAATATATGTAAAGCAATGGGCAAAACTTACAATGCCATAGAAATGCTAGTGATGATGATGATGATGGACGATGATGATGATGATGGACGACGATGAACTTACCAAAAGCATGGAGTGCCTATGTCAACATAATGCTTAGGCTAAACATTGCCTAAAGAGAGTTAAGAATGTGGCCATTGCCTGTTATGAGCATGTAAGTCAAAACAACAACAAAATATCCATAAACCATGAATCTATCATTCACGCATGCTGTAGGCTGGGGAACTTTGTGGTGGAGTGAAAAGAGCACTCATTTTTGAGTCAGAGAACCTAGGTTCAAATCCTGTCTCTGCTTTTAGCTCACCTTAGGCAAGTCATTCTCTGGCCTTCAAGGTCCTTATGAATAAAATGAGGGGGGTGGGTTGGCTGATCTTCAAGATCCCTTCCAGCTCTCACTCTTGGATTTTACAGCAAAGAAGAAGGATCTAGAATTTAGACATTAAATCTAATCTAAGTCAAAATCTGATCCTCTTCTCCTTCGTGGAAGCCTTAAGAATCTAACGAAGATTGGAATAACCCCAAAAAATCTAGTACAAGCCTCTGGCAGCTCCTGGGGAACTCTAAAGGACACAAGAGAAGTTGGATGGACTCCTTTGTCAGTCTGGTAAAGCCTAGGAGCCCCTTCTCAGAATAATGTTTTTAAATGTTTGAAACATGATACAAGGAATTATAAGCATAAGTCTAATCATCATCATACACACACACACACACACACACACACACACACACACACACACACACACTTTCACACTTTCCTCACCCCCAACTCAATAAACTCTAGTAGCTTCCTGTTGCCTCCAGAGTAAAATACAAAATGCTCTGTTGGTCATTCAAAGCCCTTCATAATAGCCCCCTCCTACCTTTCCTGTCTTCTTACACCTCACTCTCCAGTGACAGTGACCTCCTGGCTGCTTCACCATCAAGACACAACAGTTATCCTTTCTGCATCACAATTTTCCCCATCACAATTTCAGTATATCGCAGGTTGACATAAGAAATTAAATGGGAATTTGGGGGGAGTTTTGCCGAAGCTGTAGATGACACGTGAAGACCAGAAAAGTTTAGGCACAGAAAAAGTTTAGAAACTCAGAAATGCATAAAATATATGTATATTATTGCCTATGACCAAATACTTAACCCTGATTTTACAATAAGGTCTGTAAATACTCCGTAAAAGAAAAACAAAAAAAAATTCAGACTTGTCTGGTATGAAGGGAGGGCCAAAAAATTTTATGCGGATTCTAGATCACAGGAGTGCCATGTCCCTAACTGCTGCGATGTGGAAGGAATAACTGTACATGACTTAGCTCTAAGCATTTTTTCTAGATGTTCTCCATTCTTAGAACACTCTCTGCTCTGTGCTCTGACTACTGACTTCTCTAGCTACTGTTAGGTCCCAACTAAAATCCTACCTTCTACAGGAAGCTTTCCCTAGCCCCTCTTAATTCCAGGGCCTTTTCACTGTTAGTTAATTGCTGTTTATCCTATATATAGCTTGCTGTGTATGTATTTGTTTGTATTTTGTCACCCTCCCCTTTAGATTTTAAGCTCCTTGAAGGCAGAGAATGTCTTTTGCCTCTTTTTGTCTAGCGCATAGGAGGGGCTTAATACAAGTTTATTAATTATAAAGGGAACCAATTCTATTGAAATACAGTTATGAAAATATTTTTCAAAAATAAGTTGATAGACTCCAGGTGAAGAACTCCTAATTTATGATATAAGAATGATTACAAGAGCTTCACAAACATGGAAACGTAACAAAATCACAGCGTTGAAAAGGACCTCCAAGGTTATCTAGTTCATTCTACCTCCCCAAATTCCCAATGCAGCCTCCTTAGCAGGTATTTCATAAGTGATAAGAGGGTTTATTTTAGAGAAATCAAAGAAGTCAGTGTATTTTGGAGGGAGTCTGGGGAGATGGAGAAGGAGTTGACCATTTGCACAACACATGCTTAATAAAATAAAGAAGGGTAACTTTTCAAGGTTATCAAGTATGGTGGATTTCTAGTACCTTAATACAGAGTGCAGGAGTGATAGACACATGCTGCTAGAAGACTGAGGACATCTTTGGTCAGATGATAGAATAGATGTAGGACATGCTTAAGAAATAGTTCTACCACTGTCATAGCTTCTGAAGAGGTGTTTCAAGTCTTTCTGATCAATTTCTGCTGGGCTGTGTTAAGTAGCACTTAGATTTTAAAGAATTCAGAAAAGGAAGATGGTGGACACAGGTTGAGCTTCGAAGGAACTCGTACTGCTAGGAGTGAGGTAAGCTCACTTTTCTGTTCAAAACTTCAACATGAAGGATGAAAGGACTCACCAGATTATGGATTTGTGTAGCAATGTATATAAATGAATAATTAATTTTTATTTACAGGATGCACATGAATTCGATCTTCTGAAAATAAAATCAGAACTTGGTGAGTATGGTATACTCTACCTTGCAATGAAACATTTTTCACTAAAACAATCCACAGATTTTAAATGTGCTTTTCTTATGTACTACTAGAAGGTAGTAAGATCGAGTGTTTTGTTGGATTCTTTTGTCTTTTTAAAAATTACAGAGAGAGAGAGAGAGAGAAAAAACTCTTTATGTATATATATTATGTATACATATAACATACATATGTGTATATGTGTGTATGTATATATGTACATATATATATATATATATACATACACTTTAAGCCATATGTATAAAGAAAGGGAGTGAGGGAGAGATCTACCTTTTCTTGACTTTGAGAAGATCTAAATTTACCTTCTTTTAAACTATAACAGTATTCTAGAGTCAGAGATGGGAACTATCACCCAAAATGTTTTCCATGTATATATAGCAGAGGATTCTATTTAAAGTATTTTTCCCAGGCATTTTGAAATGTCAGTCTCCCATTGTTTTGTTATCTGACTTCTCTACACCCTTTATTGCTCCTCTTTACAACTGCTTTATCCCAAGCTGGCAACCCATATGCAGCCCATGAGCCAAATGTATGTAGCTCCCAGAGATCCTAGGAATACAGATCTCCTGAGGTTTTTTCTTAGAGAATGCAAAAACTTAATTCTTTGGCACACATGAACACTAAAAGACCCAGCTATCTACCACTGACCCTGTTGATATCTTATGCTACCATAAGAACCAGGGATTGAGACTAGGACTGCAATTCCCCTGGTATAAAGAACTCCTCAGGAAAGAATATCCCTCCAGTGCAGGTCAGCACCCTTTTTGCAATTTATGTTATTAGAGGGTTACCTAGATCACTGAAAGATTGACTTGCCAGTCCACACAGCCAGCCTGGGTCAGAGGTGGGACCTGCAGTCAGGTCTTTTTGGCTCTCTATCCACCATCGTGGGGCTTCTTCATGCTACCATACTTGGATAAATTAATAACTGTAATTAAAATTAGAGAGGCAGCATGGCAAGATGGTTAGAGGAATGACTTTGGAGTCCAGAAAACCAAGGTTCAAATCCTAGTTCTGATACTAGCTACATAACCATAGGCAATCACTTAACCTCTCAGTGTGCCAGACAACTGTCCAAGAATGAATTACAAATGTGCTGCCAGTATGCATCAGTGGAAGAGTTTGGATTCCTGATCATATGGCCCACTATTGAGAAACATGACCCCTCCCCACAATCATGTGCTGTATTTTTATTTGTATATCAAGTCAAAGAAAAGTATTATCATTCTGTTTATCTCCTCTTGCAACAACTGGATACATTTGAGTATTGTAAAAAAACGAGTCAGGAATCACTGATATAAAGGGATTATTTGATTCATTTTGCATATTGATGACCCTTTGAGAAGCTCCAAATTCACCTTCTTTGGCATACTACTCTTAAAAGGGCAGGCCTGAAGAATTCAATAGTTATACCTAATATAGCTCTAGAACTAGAGAAAAAATGTTGACCAACTGAAACTCCTCAAGTCAGTCTATGGCACTATCCACAGCCAACCCAGGATGCCTTGGGTATGAACAGATTGTGTTGCACATTTCTCAGGCTAGGGAGGACAGAAGCATTGTAGCACAAAGAGGCCTGGTAACTTGCTTATCAACAATGGGTGCAAACGCAAGTGACCACTTCTTGCCTCTCAGCACCACTGGACTTTGTGTACATTTTTTTCCTTTGGTTACTTTATATTACTGAAGTCATATGCATGCTTCTCTTCTTAGGCCCAACCTTTTCCAACCCCCCTTCACCCGTCCAGATAGCCTAATGCATTCTCAATCCTTCTTAGGCTACTGTGAAAAGTCTAATTGACTTTTTAAAAAATTCTAACAGTGCAAAAGCAACTGTCTAATGAATCATCTGGCATGATTTTACTTCCTGTCATCTTCCCAGGATTACATTTCTATCAGCAAGTAAAACTGGTCAACTTCATTCGGAGGGAAGTTCACCAATGTAGATGTTATGGGTGCCATTTGAAATTTACATCCAAAGCTGAATTAAGGAATCACATGGAGAAAACTAAACATATATCAATGCTTCCTGAAAGAACCACATGGGATCAGCCACAGTAAGTATCCTCCCCCATCTTCCTACCTCCTACATTTCAATATTTTTAAATTTACTGACTAGTTTTCAACTGCTTGGATAATCCTATAAGCATCCCTTGGCCTGGCACATATTTCAAGCTTATTTTGAGGGACCCTGGAACTGCCATATAAGAGCTTATATATCCCTTGAATAACACCAGTTCAGAAGGCTCCTGGGAAGTTGAAGTCCCCCAAAGATTCCAGTATGCATGCTTTGGGTCATAGATTTAAAGCTGAAAGAGACCTTTGGAGGCAATCTTATCCAACCCCTACATCTTACAGATGAGGAAACTGAGGCTAGAAAAGGTGAAGTCTAAGGTCACACAGGTAAAGTGACAGAGCTAGGAGTCAAACCCACATCCTCTGCTTCCAAATCCATCTCCACCGTATTTCACTGCAAAGTGTGCTTGCTGCAGTGGAGTCTATAGAACTCTATCCCTCCCACAAGATAGAATCCTTAGAAAAGGATCTTATGAATTCCAAGGGTCATCCCTCAACTAGGCATCTTCCTAAGTGGGTAGGAAATTGAGATGAATTCATATTAGAGGTCTCCAAATGTCTTCATGACTGTCCAGTGCAAGTGGGCATAGACCTGTTCTGTGTTTCTCCAAAAGGCACAAACACTTGAGCAAATGAGTAAGTTACAGAGAGGCAAGCAGATTTCAGCTCTTTGAGGGAACTGACCATCTCCTAAGATAATGAGCTTTTTGTTCATGGACGTATTCAAGCGGAAACGGGGTGGCTATCTGTTGTAGAAAGTATTCCTATATTGGGAGGAGGTTAGATTGTATCAGAGGTATCAAACATGTGGCCCACAACTCTCCTGAGTGCCACCCAAACCAGATTAAGATGTAATTGGGAAGTATTTAACAAAATAAATAAAAATTGAATAAAAAATAATATACAAAATATAACAGATGTATTGTCTATAATAATGCATAATATAATAACAGATTACATATATGATATGGATAATAACAGATAAAATTTATCTGTAGTCTTCTAAGTGACTATAATGCCAACAGGGGTCCTTGTGTATGATTTAGTGGCCCCCCATTCTATTTGAGCTTGACACCATTGGACTACATTATCTCCCAACATCCCTTTTGATTCTAAGTTTCCATGTTGCTCTGCCAACTTAATACCGAGTGTTGCATCTTGCTTTAATTTTCTTTTTTTTTCCTCCCTCCTTTCCTCCTGTGTGGGATTCCCTAGATCATCAAGGTCATATGAGCAGCAGCATAGCTTATGGCAGGTTATTACCCCAAAAGGACCTGTGCCTTTGGATATTGTTCTGATGGAATATTTAAAGCAGATCTATACAGATCCGCAAGTGATTGTGGGCCTGGAGAATGAGGGCTGACATAACCTACAGGCCCAGCACATAACTGGATGCGTTTTTACACACATACACACACGCACACACACACACACACACACACACACACACACACACACTGGGCAGCACTCCCACCATCCCTCAAAAGGTAGAGAAAGGAACCACAAGCTAAGTGATGCCTGGAGTAATTGCTGGCAACACAATACCACATACCACCACACATCTCATTGTCTTCACCCTTATGACCATAGGTATATCGCATGAAATCTTTCTTTAATTTTCTGTACTCTATTTTGCCTCTTTCCTCTCGTCTTCCTTTCTTACACTTTCTTTCTCTTCTCCTTTCTTCCAGTCTCCTTTATCTATCAGTGCTTTGGCTCTGAAAGTGGCACCAACAGCCATCACTTGGACTCAGTGATGGTACTCAGAGTTCAATAGATTGCTGATCATTCATCAGTGGGTGCACCTGTATGTACTGACGATATGCCAGAATGTTCCAGTACCTTCCCTCTAATCTCAATCTTTTCTTTCCTTTCTGTCCACTCCAATCCAACAAGCATCTTTTCAATGTCTATTGTGTATGGGGATCTGAGAATACAAAGACAAAATGAAAAATAGCCCCAATCCTAAGGAGCTTTTTTTTTCCTCTTAAACTGAAGGAATACAACATGTAAACAAATAAGTATATACACAGTAATTTGAATAGGAAGAAGCAAACACTAACTACAAGGGGAGATCAGGAAAGAATTCCCATTAGAGGTGATGCAAGAGCCAACCCTTGAATTAAACCAGGCATTCTAAGAGGTTAGAATGGAATGTGGGACAATCTATGCAAAGATGAAAGGCCTGGTTTGGGGAAGACAAGTGTGAGCCACAGCATGGTGTAACTGATAGGACATTGAACTTGTAGTCAGAATACTAATCCCACCTCAGATTTTTACTAGTTGTGTGGTCCTCTTTACATCACTTTACTTTTCTGTTTCTCAATTGTCTAATCTGTAAAACGAGGCAGTTGGACCCAGTAACCTTTAAGTTTCTTTCTAGCTCTAAAATCTATGCTCTTATTATCTCTAAGTACAAGACTGACTAGAATGGTAGTAATGTGAAATAAGCCTGGGAAAGTAGATTGTCCTCCCTTCTTTCCTTCCCTGTTCTTCCCCTCTTTCCCCTACAGTTCCCTCCTTTCTTCCCTTCTATTATTTTTTTCCCCACATCTTTGTTTTTTCATTCGCTTTTCCTTTTCAAAAATTTTGAAAGCATTCCTTCTCTCTGCTGCGGATACCAATGTCTACTTCATTTTCCCTAATATCCTCTGAAATAATGGGTAAGAATGGGGTAGGAATGTGTCCTGAAATCATCCAAATGCTTTTTTGAAACCAACAGGAATTATTCTGATATTGGAGTGTGGCCATGATTCCAGAACCTTTAATTTCCTCTAATTGGTTTGAATGTCACCCAGGGAACAGCTGGACCTCAATAAGTGTATTATGGTGGTCCTTTTCTCCTCAAGTCATATGTATTTAGAAAATCTGGATCCTGACTGACCTGGAAAACTGACCCAGAAAGAGGAGAGGGAAGCCAAGTGGGCAAGAATCCCAGGGCTTGGGGAAAGGGAAGCTCCTTTTACTGCCACATATTAGAAAGAAAAAGGAAGCATGACATTTTGGAATTCACTGGGATCGTCCCTGGTCACTGTCCAGCTCAAGGTTGTCTGCCAGTAAAAAATAAAGTGTAGACAATTCAAATGTTGTCTTGCTTGTAGTGTTTACAAAACTCAGCATACATTGTTGGCAAGTGTTTTAGCTCTCACTGTCAAGAGCAGAATAGACTGCAGCTGACTGCAATTGCCCATTAAGGATGAGGGTATTTACACACTTGTGGTTGTGTTTTCAGGTATTACTTTCCAACCTATGAAAATGACACCCTCCTGTGTGCGCTGTCTGACAGTGAAGGTGACCTGAGTGCTGAGGGGCTGAAGGAAGATGACATCCCCGTCATCAGTGAGGATGTGTCCAATCTACAGGCTCTGAAACAAAGCAGCGTTTTGAACCAGTTGCTCCAAGGAGAAGGCTCAAAAAGCCAGAGAAAACAGAAGGCAACAGTGGGAACATTGGGCTAGCTTTGAAACCCAATCACAAAAGGACAGTTTGGATTTCAACACAGGTTTTAAACCTAGAGAGGACCTTGGACATCATCTTGTCCAACCCTAATCATTTTATAGACAAGAAAAATCAACTCCTAAGAGATTTTGTGTTTTGCCTTGGAGAAGACTAGGAGTAACTAGCAGAACCAATATTCCAGCTCTGATCCCCTGATTCCAAGATAGGAAATCAATCCAAAAAGGAGAAAACATGGAATTTTGGTTCAGAATTCAGCAGATCATTATTAGGCTTATAGTCACCTGCCAAGGGAAAGTGAAGTCCAGACAGTTTAATATTGCTTATTCTTTTGCAACGTTGTAACTTCTACCTAAATTATTCTAAATAAAATTTCCACATGGATTGTTCTACAAAACAGTGGCTGGCTTTTCACATTGTGCCATGCTCCTGGGAGGGTGACTGTAGGCAAAGGGACTCCTGGGATGAAAGCATGGGGTAAAAATCTCCCCTCTCCATGCCTTTGTACAGGCTCTCTCTCATACTTGAGATGTACTTCTTTCTTCTCACCTCTGCCTCAGAGAATCCCTAGCTTTCTTCAAAGCTAAGCTCAAGTGACATCTACAGGAAGTAAGAAAAAGCAAATACTTTTTGTGCCCTTGTCAGGAACATAGTTTTTATTTTTCCCCAAATGTAGGGTGTTTTATTGGGTTTTTTTAAGTGGAAAAAAATATTTTTGTGTAATCAAAAGCCTTCTTTTTTTTTAAATTAGCCCTTGTGGTTACAGTTTTCCCTCTCTCATCTTAAAGGTAAAATGCTATCAGTTTTTTAACTTACATTTAAAGCTCAGCAAAATTGGCTCCAAACTGCTGTCTTTCTAAAATGATTTAACAATAACTGCCTCCCTACACATGCGCTCTCCCTCTCTCTCTCTCTCTCCCCCTCCCCACTCCCTCTGTCTCTCTCCCTGTCTCTCTCCTCTCTCCCTCTCTCTCTCTCTCCCCATCCAAACTGGACTTCTTGCACTTCCCCAAGCATAGAATTTCCATCTCCTCCCTCCCTTCCTCCAGCCTCCCTTACCTCTGCTTCTTGGAATCTCTAGCTTGTTTCAAAGTTCAGCTTGATTGACTCTTCCTCCAAGGGGCCTTGCCTGATTTCATCCCAGTTGTTAGAGGCCTCCCACCTGCCCCCTGAAATGACTTTGAATTTGTTCTGTATGTGTGTATGTGTGTGCATGTTTTCATTTACTTGTCTACATAGGTGTTATTTTCTCTCAGTAGAATATAAGCTCCTTGAGGGCCGAGTGTATCTCATTTTTGTATTTGTAGTCCTAGCACCCGTGTGCATGATATATAATGAACACTTAATAAATTCTTATTGAATTTTGCCTTGGAGTCATAATGGCCCCTAATTTGATACATGCAATACATGGAGCAGTTAAGTGACATTAGTAGAGTGCTGGGCCTGGAGTCAGGAAGACCTGAGTTCACATCTGACCTAGCTGTGTGACCCCAGGCAAGTCACTTGACCCACTCTGCCTCAGTTCCCTCATCTGTAAAAGGAGGTGAAGAAGGAAGTGGCAAACCACTCCAGTATCTTTGCCAAGAAAACCCCAAATGGGGTCTCGAAGAGTCAGAGAGAACTTTTGAAAACAACTAAACAACAGCAATATACTTTATAAATGTTTTCTGCTAGACTCAAAATGCTGGAAGGGAAATGCTTATCTCTAGTTTTTCAGTATAGGTCCAGTGTTCCAGTGTATAGGTCTGTTGCAGTGTTTCATGGGATGTCTTTGCTCCAATTTTATATTTAAGTGTGAGAAATCTAAAAGGTATTGTAGGAAAACAGATTGCCTACCTAAGTACTGAAAGCCAGGTAGTTCACATCCCAAGAGAAAAAAAAAATCTGTCTCAATTACTTTGACACTAATCTAACCTAGAATCTGGTATAGGATTTAGTTTTGTCCTACAAATAATTACAAGCAAAAAAAAACTATTTCAAAGTTTTTCAAGTATAATTGTCTCTGTAAAGAGTTATTTCTTAAATTTGTTTAAATTTCAAGATTCCTATGCAATGCTAAATAGCAGAATTTTGCATATCTTCAAAATTTTCCATGATGATACAATAAGTTAACACATATAGTGCTATTTGCATCAGTGGAGAAAATGTTCATACCAAGAATTCCCCACATCTATAAAATTACAGATTGGGACCACAAAAAAAAATGTTTTTCTTTACACAATCTGTTCAGTAATCATGTATTTCTGAATCCGTATATTTCATAGTTTCCTGATCATGATGACCTGAACCAATATTTTTATGGGGGAAAAAATAGTGCCAAGACTCCTTGTAGTATGGTTACATTTTGCCTATTCTGATTGGGCTTTACAAATGCCCCTATCCCAAATGATATATTAAACTGAAAGGGAAAAAATATTTGCCTCAGGAATTCTATCATGTTTCTGATTCCACACATTTCCTTTCTTGCTGGTTTTAACAGTCAGTAATTAAAGAGAAAACTCAACATAGCCTCATGGCTCAGCTGAAATATTTATTGAACAACTGTTATTTGCCAAGCACAAAAGATGCTATGGGGAATACAAAGTCAAGGTCCCGCCTTTCAATAAGCTTACAATCTAGTGAGGCAGACTTGTCACCCAATAAGAGACTTTCTCTCAAAACCTTAAGTGACTTTTCGCCTCAATACCTACACTGCAGTGAACTTTTTTGGAAATTTTTCTTGGAAATTTTCTTGAATTTTTTTTCTCAGAAAAGGTGCTGGAAATGGAATCTGATTTCCCATGAAACAATCTTATGTAATAAGCAGCTTTGGACCTTTTTTCCTAGAAATTATCATAAACCATTTTAATCAACTATAAATGCTATAACTTCAGTGTATACGCTCTCTGCCTCAAATCTCTCTCCATTGTAATCCATCCATCATATAGCTGCCAAAATGATTTTTTAGTGGACCCATATGTACAAAAATGTTTATAGCAGCTCCCTGTGTGGTGGCAAAGAATTGGAAATCATGGGGATGCCCTTCAATTGGGGAATGCCTGAACAAGTTGTGGTATATGAATGTAATGGAATACTATTGTGTTATAAGAAATGAAGAGCAGATGGACTTCATTATAACCTGGAAAGACTTATATGAACTGACACTGAGTGAGGGGAGCAGAACCAGGAGAACATTGTACACAATTACAGATACATTGTGCGATGAATAGCTTTGATAGACTTGGCTCTTCTCAGCAATGCAAAGTTCTAAGACAACTCCAAAAGACTCATGATGGAAAAAGCTATGCACATCCAGAGAAAGAATTATGGAGTCTGAATGCAGATTGAGGCAGACTATTTGCTCTCTTTTTTTTCCTCCTTTTTTGGTTTTGTTTCTCCTTTCTCATGATTCATTCCATTGGTTATAATTCTTCCTTACAACTGGACTATGTGAAGGTATATGTAGAACCTACATTGGATTACATGCCATCAGGGGGAGGGGGGAGGAGAGGGAAGGAGAGAAAATTTGGAACTCAAAAACTTGTGGAACTGCATGTTTTAAACTAAAAATAAAAAATAAATTCATTTAAAAAAAAAAAGATTTTCCAGAAATGTCACTCCCCTACTCAACTCCAATGGCTCCCTATTGCCTCTAGGATAAAATAAAAACTCTGGTTTTTAAAGCAGTTCATAGACCAGCCCCATCCTGCCTTTCCAGCTTCATTATCTATTATGCTTCCTCACATGTGGATTTCTACCTCCCACCTCCACATCTTTGTACTGTCCATCATTTTAATTCATACCTGAAATGTTTTGTCTTCTCACCTCTGCCTCTAAAAATCCCTCTCTCCAAAGATACAGCTCAGGCCATCACTTTCTATAACAACGGAGAGGTCTGTGCGCTTTTTTTCCATAAATATTTTTGATGATTGTATTTCATATAACAGGTTAACTTCATAATCCCCCGCATTGTATGCATTTGAAAACATCATTCTGAGAAGGGGTCTATATAGGCTTTACCAGACTACCAAAGGGCTCTGGTACAAAAAGGGGAGGAACCCTTGTTCATATGAAGCCTTACTTGATGCTCCCTTCTTACCCACCCAGCTTTATTTTGTATATATTCTGAAGATATTTGTTCTCTATATACTTAAGTATGTATATGTTGGTTCCTCCAGTAGAATGTGAGCTCTTGAAAGGAGGAATTACTTAATTTCCTATGTCTGTATTCATAGCACCCAACACATTATCTGGCATGTGATACTTAATAAATGCTTCCTGACTGATTAATACATTCTAAAATACTAATTTCAGAACTTCAAGGACGTGTTCTATGTGGATACTCCCTTCACCAATGAAGATTGCATCCCCTCTATAAATTAGTATAGTGGTCTCCAAAGTAGGATATGTCCAATATGAGGTACTAGGTGTACTGGACTCTTCTCCAGGCAGGTGGTCATTACCACCCTGCCTCCAAACACTCTTGTTCTCCTCCAGCCACAGCAGTAGGATAAATTGTGTATACACATACACGTATATGTGTGTGTGTGTATGTATGTATATACCTCCTGGGCCCAGCTTCATACATGAACAGAATATCAGCTCTATTCTTGCCCACCCAGGCCTAAAGCTCATGAGAGATACTAGGGGTTGGTAGATGTTTCCAAAGACTCTGTCCTAGGTGGGCCCTTTCCTTCCTTTCTTCTCTATCCTCTCTTGATAACATCATTGGTTCTCATGGGCTTAACTATAATATCAAATGTAGACAAATCCTACATCTATGTGCTGAGCCCCATTGCCTCCCCTGGGCATCACCAATTGGACATTTCAAACTAGATGTTCCTAAGATATCTCAAACTCAACATAGACAAAACTGAGCTCATCATCTTCTCCTTTAGGCCTTTCCTCTCCCAAACTTCCCTATTTCTGTTGAAGGCAGCACCATGCTTCCAGTCTCCCAGGTTCATACTCCCAACATTTACCTTGACTTCCTCATTATTCCTCACCCCATACAGCCAATCAGTTGCCAACTGGTGCCATTTCTACCTCAACATGCCTCAGCTAACCCCTTCTCTCCACTCACAGAGCTATCACCATTGTTTGGGTCCTCATCCCATCTTGCCTAGATTATTCCAACCACCTCACTGGTCTCCTGTCTCAAGTCTCTCCCCATTCCTGTCTACCTTACACACAGATGGCAAAGTAAATTTCCTTAAGTGCAGACCTGACCATATGACTCCTCTACTCAATCAACTCCAGTGGCCTCCTACTTCCTCTATAATAAAAGATTAACTTCTCTGTTTTTCTTTTAAAACATATACAACCTAGCCCTTGCCTGTATTTCCAGCCTGATTTGGACACAATTCTCTCTCCCATACTTTTTGATTCAGCCAAACTGGCCTTCTCTATGTTCCTCACACATGATATAGTTCGTCTCTAGTATCCATGTCTTTGTAGCAGCAGTCCTCCATGTCTGGAATGCACTCCAGCCTTACTCCTGCCTGGTGGAGTTCCTCTCTTCCAGTAATCAGTATTCTCTACATGAAGACTTTATTGATCCTCTCAACTACCAGTGTCCTCAATCCCTAAACTACCTTGTAAGCTATTTTTTGTGTGTATATATTTGTATTTATTAATATTTATGCTGTATAAATTCATATAGGTACTAAGTACCCTTTACTCCTTGAGAGTAGGGATTCTTTCATTTTCGTAGGTGTATCCCCTGCACCTAGAACAATGCCGGGCACACTATAAGTACTTAATAAATACTTCTTGGTCTATTGTTATCTATGAGTCATCTGCATAGAGATAATAGTTGAGCCCAAGGGAGTGATGAGGTTACCAACAGAGAATATGTAGGAGAAAAAGTAAGGACCTAGGACAGAATTTCAGACCACACCCACTGTTAGGAAGTGTGATATGGAGGGTGAGCCAGCCAAGGAAACTGGGGAGTGGTTAGGTGGTGGTTGTTTGTCCTTCTTTCTCAAAGAGGACCAAGACATCAGGAAGGTGATGCCATGACTTGCAAGCAAATTGGATTTAAGTGAGGGAGGGGCTGTGCAAAGTCAGCAGACTTGGTGGGAGAACTAAGAGAGTGCAGTATCATGAAAACCCAGAACAGAGAGAGTATCCAGGAGGAAGATGTGGTCAACAAAGTGAAATGCAGCAGATCAGCCAAGAAGGGTGAAGACTGAGAAAAGATCATCAGATCTGGTCATAAGGAAATCATTGGTAACTGGAGAGAGCAGTTCGAGTTGAGTGATGAAGCCAGAAGTCAGCCTCCAAAGGGCTGAGGAAAGAATAAGAGGAGAGGAAGTGAAGGCAACAGGTGCAGACAGTTGTGTCAAGGAGTTTAGCCAAGAAAGAGAGGAGAGATATAGGAAAATAAGAGTTTAAGAAGCTGGCAAGGTCTAGTGAAGGATTTATAAGGATAGGGAAGACTTGGGCATATCTGAAGGCAGTAGGAAAGGATATTATTATCTGGGAAAGGATCTAATCTTTAGATCTGCCCCAGCATCTAGCATTCATAGTGCCATGCATATAGCAGGCACTTAATAGTCAATCGAACCAGATATTTGACACTTTTGGGATGAGAATGAGGGAAAACAGATGTAGGTCTTTTATCGATGGTCTTGGTATAAATGTATTTACAATTACAACATAAAACAGGTACATATACGAATATATATATGTATATACATATCCATCAATACAAACAATTGACTTTGTGCAAAGAAAGGAAAGGGCAGAGAGAATTCAGCAGGTTATGGGTGGATTGTAGCCCTAACTTTGCAGACTGAATCCCAAGAAAATTAAAAGACACATTACAGCCACTGCAAAATTTTGCCCAAATGCATTTGCAAAGCTGAAACCTAGATTGTCAGTTTTGGCTTGATCAACCATGCTAATGGATGCTTGAATATTGCCTTCCTCCACCTTTGGCAGTTTAATTCTGTTGTGATTGACTCTTCCTTTTTATTTCCCGGGTTTCTATTTGGCTTTCATTTACTTAAGGGATGAGGTCCCCATAGGCCTCAGATCCTCACTAGGTTTACATTGAACAATTTCCTTACTCTCTGAGCTTCCAGGAGTGTCTCATTCTCTGGCAGCATTTTGAAGTGAATAATATTTGATGCTCTCAGGGGTTGGGGTGGGGGTTGCATCCATTTTTATATGAGTTTATCCAATTTCATAGATTCTTGTATTTGGATCGAGCTGTCGAAATGTATGCAGGATGTCGCCACTGTCCAGTTTATTTGTGAAAATGGATGGCATATAACCCATATTTTTGAAAAGCACTTAAAGAGATATAAGAGTTTCATAAATGCCCAAGGTTCTTTTGTAGAAAATTTGGGATGATATTCCTGCAGCAAAAAGCACATTCTAAGTACTTTGGCATTCCAAACAGGTAGCTGACTACTTGAGCGAGCCTGGTCACTCAAAGAGGAAAATAGGATAAACAGAGAGGAAAAATCACATTATTAACTAAGGTCTGGAAGAACAAGAAAAAAAACCTGCCAAGAGAACGTGCGTGGCATGGAGATTCATGACAGAAGTGGTATGTGGGATCTGGTCAGCCAAGCAATGAATTGGACACAATTTTGGTTGTTGTGTATGTGACTTCATCATTACTCCTTAACCTCGGGGCCTCGGTCTCTTCCTATAGCTTCCATAGCTGCAGGTCAGCTAATCACTAACCTGGTCAGCTCATTAGGAGAAATAAGTGGATAAAAACTACTGGACGGAGTGCTTCCAAGTGAACCCTGAATAAGAATGATCCTGTAAAACAGAATTAAGAACAGCAATGACAAAATTATTTTATATAAAATATCTTCAGGGGAGGAGGAATTATTAGATAAAGATCAACACTTCTGATTCCCTCAGTACAGGAAATCATCTAATGTGGAAACTCCTTCTACCAAAGCAGATCTTAGATGATGATGATGATGATCAGCAGAGTTTATATAGTACCTTGAGGCTTGCAAAACATTTTACAAATATTAGCTCATTTTATCTGCACAACAACCCTAGGAAGTGGGTATTACCCCCATTTAAGAGATGAGGAAACTGAGGCTGACAGAGGGTAGCTGGATTGCCCAGGGTCACATTGCTAGTAACAGTCTACAGTAGGATTTGAACTCAGGTCCTCCTCATTCCAGGTTCAGGGTTCTATCCACTCTTAGAGTTACCCAAGGCAATGAGAGATTAAGCATTTGCCCAAACTCTCAACCAATACAGGTGGGACTTGAACCCAGATTTTCTTGATTCCAAGGCCAGGTCCCTATTCCTTAAGTTATCGTTTAAATAAATTAGTTATTTCATTGGTATAGGGAATTCCTAGTGAGAAAATTGCCTCTTCTAATACAAACCGGCACCTGCTCTCCAATTTAGTCTTACAGATTTGCCCATGGATGGCACTTAAGAATTTAAAACTGGCCCAGGGTTACATAATTAGTATATGTCCAAGGCAGCACTTGAACCCAAGTCTTCTTAGGCTCCTGATGTGAACCAGTTACCTCTAGGATCAAATGTGAACACCTCTGGTCTGGCACCTAACACTCTTTACGACCTAGTCCTACCCTACATTTCTAGCCTTCTCCTCTCCCTACCCAAAGTGATACAGTAGACAGAGTGATGGAGCCAGAGCCAGGAAGACCTGAATTCAAATCCAGCCTCACACTCTGTAACTATGTGACTCTAAGAAAATCACTTAACGTGGGGTCTGCCTCAGTTTCCTCACCTGTAAAATGGGGATAATAGCACCAACCACTCAAGGTTGTTGTGAAGATAAAATGGCATAATACATGTTAAAAAGAAGCGCTCTGTAAATCTTAAAGCGCTATATAAGTGATTGTCATTCTTCTTATTATTGATCTGTGGTCCAACCAAACTGGCCTAAGCACTAAATGCTCCTGACTTTGTAAGCCCATAGTCTAGCACAGACCCTGACACATAGTAAAAACATATCAAATGCCTGCTAATTCATTGATTTCTGATTCCAAAGCCAGCTCACTAACCACTATATAACATGATAACTTTCATGAACAACAACATAATACCACAAAATGATATGGAATTATAGCATAGGTGGAACTTCCAAATTGGCCCTTATTGCATACTTGACTTTTTTTAGAAGGATCCAAGGAATTGTAATTTTTTGAATATATGTGTGTACTGCTTTCAAATGATAATTACAGGAATTTATTCTTCTGTGAGCAGAGTGAAATTGGAAACCAGAACATAAAAAAAAATATGCTACACATATATACACACGTGCACACAAATACAGCTAAGGTCCCAACTGGAGTAAATAATGAATCCCCAGAAGTGGTCGCATTATTTGAATTTACACTGCATCTGTCTATTGAGTTGAAAAGAATTACCATATTTTACATAATATTACCTTGGAATAGTGTGCATTTGAATATATGCAACTACTTCAGAGGGTTCAATATTTGTACTAATCAGAACCTAGATGTACACATGTATGTATGTTTTATATATACATATGTGTGTATCTGTGTGTACATACATACATGCATGCACATATGTATACTTTCTAAAATTTGTAGTCAGAACTAAAGCTATGGCATCCTTGAAGCAGGAGTCTTGCTCCCAAACCTCACAGCAAGTGAATCAAATTCTACTCTTTCACTATTCCTCAAGAAACCAGAAGAATAGTCAGAGGCTGCCGTACGAACTAAAGTATAAGCTGTGATAATTGAGGTTTTAGAAAAGATAAAGATAGGTATTAAGTACTGTTGATGTTGGTCCGTCATTTCAGTTGTGTCTGACTCCCCGTGACCCCATTTTGGGTTTCCTTAGCAAAGATATTTAGGTGGTTTGCCCTTTCCTTCTCCAGCTCATTTTACAGATGAAGAAACTGAGGCAAACAGGGTTAAGTGATTTACCCAGGGTCACACAGTAAGTTCCTGAGGCTGGATTTGAACTCAGGTCTTCCTGACTCCATGCCTGGCACTCTATCCACTGTCCCTCCTCTCACCAATGGAAAAAAAAAAAAGGTAACACTGAATATACTTCTTTTAGGTATTTTTCAATCTTGTTTTAAAATATTTTTAAACCTGAACACTGGTGGCACACATCTGTGTGTCGCACTGCTACCAGGGAGGCTGAGTTCAGGATTCTGCACTGCAGCAGTCTAAGCTAATGAGATGTCTGCACTAACTTTGGCATCATTATGATGAGCCAGGGGGACAAGGGAGCAACCCAGTCCCTTAAAGAGTCAGAACTAGCAAAGGTCAGAAACAGAGTCGGGGAAGGTTTGCTAATCACAGTAGGATGAGGCTGTGAATAGTCCCTGCACATCCAGCCTGAGTGACATAGAAAACTCCAGTCTTTAAAATAAAAAAAACTTTTAAATTATTTTAATATAGATAACGGATTTTTCTTGCTTTTTTTTTGCAATGTTGCTAATGTGAAAATTTGTTTTGCATGACTACACATGTATAACTGATATATTTCTTGCCTTCTCAATAGGTGAGGGGGTGGGGCTGGAAAGAGGGAAATAATTTGGCACTCAAAATGTTTAGAAATGAATTTTTAAAAATAAATGGTAAATAAATTATGAAAAAATGAAGGAACTGAAAAAATAGTACTGGCATTGGAAATAAAATTATGTTCTTGTAACCCAATGATTTAGTTACTTTTATAATGTTTCTTTTAATCTTCTAAGCATAGAATTTCCCAGCATAAGTAGTAGTTTAATATCTGTGCTATTATTTCAATGAAAGTTATATTTTTGCTAATTCTGATCAAGCGTTATTTGGAGCACATCATGCCACTTCTCTAGACTTCAGGTTCCTCCTAGATACAGAAATCTGATTGGACCAAATGACCCCTAGGATTTCTTCTAGCTTTTAGATTTAGGACTCTTAGTGGCTTGACAGCAAAAATATATCGAATTTTTCCCTTAAGGGAAAAAAAACTGCACAGAACAGGGGGTACATGTGAGATAGAGAGTGATACAGACTTTTAGTTTGTTGATAGTATTTGAAATTTAAAATAAAGCAGATGGCCATCAAACTAAACAAGTTGCAGTACATGAATTTAATATTGCTATAATAAACAGTGAATAGGATGAATTCAGAAAAGAGTGAGAAAACAAACTGATGCAAAGCAAAGTCAACCGAACCAAGAAAACACTGAGGCACAATGATCACAGCATTGTAAATGGAACAAACAACAGCAACAGCTGAAACTGAATGCTGTGAAATTATATGACCAAGCTTGGCCCTAGTTACAGAAGGTATATGAAAATGTACCTCCTGCCATTCTTTTCAGAGGTGGGGAACTAACTATAGGTACGGAACACTATATCTAATGTTAGACTGAGGTGATATTTTATTGGTTATTCTGTTGAACTTTTTTCTCTTTTTTATTTTGTATTACAAGAGATGTCCCTCTGACAGTAAGAGGAAAGAGACACATTGGGAAATGTTGTTCATATAAAAAAACCAAAGATATCAATAAAAATATTTAAAAGTTAAAAAAAGAATATTAGCAAGACTAATTTAGGTTATCCATTAGGTTGTCCTACTTCCTGAATCCTACCAAAGCAGGATGAATAGTTTCCTATGACTGAAATAAGGAAAAACTGGGAGCTGATGGGAGAAGGCAAACTTATTCTGATGCCAAATATATTTGAAGTCTGAGATATCTAAACAAACTTAGGAAGATCTTAGGATTTTGAGTAGGAAAAAATCTTAAATATCATCAGTTTCCCTCACCTCCATTTTGCAGTTGAGGAAAATGAGGCTCATTGTGTTGAAATGACTTGTCAAGGCGGGATAGGTAGAGTGTAACAAAGGTGGCACTTAAACCTAAGATCTCTAACTCTAAATCCACTGTTCTTAGGATTTAAATCCAAGGTATAGTATAGAAGTAGAAGATGAAGATGAAGACGAAGGAGAATATGAAGACGAAGGAGAAGATGAAGACGAAGGAGAAGATGAAGGAGAAGGAGAAGACGAAGGAGAAGGAGAAGACGAAGACGAAGGAGAAGGAGAAGACGAAGACGAAGAAGAAGAAGATGAAGACGAAGAAGACAAAGACGACGACGAAGAAGAAGATTATAATCAAAGCTTGAAAGTAAGATTTGAGTTAGATTAAAATGTAACGATTAATTGAAGAGGAGTGAGAAAGGTACAAAATTACATCTGAATGTCTCTTTTAAAATATTTGTATTTATATGAAACATACTTTATATAATATGTTAAGTTGTTTGAATAATTATGTGGGTCTGTAAGAAGAAAACAAAGGAAAATAAATTATTGTAATCTGGATCCCGGACAAAACATATGTCTTGTAATTTATATCATATGATGGAGACCAAGGCAACTACTACCAACCATTGTGAAAGATACTCTAATTGTAAGGAAAGTACCTAGAAGAAAAAACCAACCAGTACAAGTGCCAAAACTACCTAAAGACATAATTAATTCAGAGTGGACCTTGGGAGTCATCCAATCCAACTTCTCATTTTACAGATGAGAGAATTAAAGTCCCCAAAACATTAGGTGATTTGTTTTAGGTCTCATAGTATACTAAATATCAGAGCTTTAGGTCACATAGTTTATTAAATATCAGAGCTGGGATTTGAACCCAGGTCCTCTAGACTCCCAAACCAGGACTCTTTCCCTGGAACCATGTGATATAAATCATTGTCTCATCTGATAACAAAAAGAATTCCTCAGCTATTCCTTCCCTTTATTGATGGCCAAATGATTTTATGTGGTTAGTGGGGGATATGGTTACCAAAATACACTGCTTATCTTTCCTCTGCATCAGTGTTGTGGGAAATCGGTTTGATATAAATGGGATGCTATTCTATACTCCTGGGATCACCTGCAAATCTTTGAACAAGGAGGATACGTCACAAAGAGTAACAAACACAGGAAGCTGTAAGTCCTAGCCCTTAAAGGCAAAGTTGTAAAATACAAGCGTGTGCCTGCCTGAACGCATGGTGTGTGTGGCCAGTGGTGTCGTGAATAGACAGCTGGCCTCAGAGTCAAGAAGACTTGAGCTCAAGGGTCATCTCTGACCTGTTATGGCAGTATAATCCTCTGCTAGTCATTTAACCTACCATTGCTCTAGTCAACTCTTCAGGACTCCAAGTTACAGAGAAGAAATTTCCTTATCTGAGAGTTCCCTATTCCAATACTACCAGTGCAGTCACTTCACAACAATGTAAATGGAAACCACAACAATAGGATATAAAATAACACCTCCCCCCCCCAAATTGTCAGTCTTTCTATAGAAAATCCATAAGGAAGAGATAGGAACACCAATTCCATTCAAAATAACTACAGTATGCATGAAATATGTAGGAATTCAGCCACTGAAATACGTACATAGAATTGTTTGAATATGATGGTACAGTGGATAGAGCCTAAAGTCAGGAAAATTCGTCTTCCTGAATTCAGTTGCAGCCTCAGATACTTCCTAGCTATGTGACCCTGGGCAAGTCACTTAGCCCTGTTTTGCCTCAGTTCCTCATCTGTAAAATGAGCTAAAGAAAGAAATGGTGAACCATTTGCCATGAAAACTCCAAAAGGGGTCACAAAAAAGAGGACATGACTAAAATGACTGAACAACAACTACAAAACACTCTTTACAGAAATAGGTGGACAAATTATTGAAGAGGGGCATGGCAATTTAATAAAAATGACAATTCTACCTAAAACCATACTAAATTACTTTATAGAACTAAAAAAATAATAAAATTCATCCGGATGTATGTGTGCTAATGCATGTGTGTACATGCACATATAAATGTATAGTACCTGTTTTGTAAAGGTTTTAACCCTCTCTGTTAAGACTATAAGCTCTTTGGAAATTGAGGGGATGCCCATCAACTGCAGAATAACTGAAATAGCTATACTACTATGCAATACTACTATTAGTGTGGATAATGTTTTCCTGGTTCTGCTCACTCTACTTTGCATCAGTTCATATAAGTCTTCCCAGGTTTTTCTGAAAGCATCCTGCTCATCATTTATTATAGCACAATAGTATTCCATCACAACTTGTTTGACTATTCTGCAGTCAATTCCAAAGAACCCAGGATGAAAAAATGCTATCCACCTCCAGAGAGAGAACTGATTAATTCTGAGCACAGACGGAACCATTTTTTAAAACTTTTCTTTCTTTTCTTTATTTTTCATGTGTGTGTATATGTGTGTGTGTGCATGTGTTTTGCAACATGGCTAATATAGAAAAAAGTTTTGCATGATTTCACATGTATATTTGATATCATATTGCATGCCTTCTCAAGGGTGGGGCAGAGGCAGGAGGGAAGGAGAGAATTTAGAAGTCAAAATTTTTAAAAATGAATGCTAAAACATTTTTTACATGTAATTGGAAAATATCTAACAAAATAAATAAAAATATTTTTAAATGACTATAAGCTCTTTGAGGGTGGTGCAATGTGATTTTTTATCTTTGTATCGCCAGTGCCTAGCACAGCATCCCCTAATTGCTTATTTAATACTTCTTTAATTGAAATTAATTTAAATATTATCCTTTAAAAATCTGGCATATAAAAAATCCATCTTTGTACCAAAAAAAATAGAATTTTAGGTCTGGAGGGGAGTATTGGATATTATTTATTCTTAACCCCTTATCATATAGAAAACCCACAAAAAGTGATAAATTTTAGGGGTTTTTTTGGCTTTGCTGACAGTCCTTGGCTTAAAAATTATAGCAAATTCCCTTGATACATTAAAAATGACTCCATTTTTTAAAAATGACTTACCACCGACACCATTTCCACACTCTGATGAACACTCCAGAAAAAAACTAGGGACAGTCACTTGGCCTCCCTCTTCTGAAGTTTCTCTAATGCTGGCTCTAAACTGATGATTTATTGTGAGAGGCCTATAATCTATGAAGCACACTACTCAGAACTTAAAGACTCTTACGTGATAAATTTTAAATGAAGAAAACCTTCAAACTTTTCTTCTAAACATTTTAAAAGTTGGAATCTATTAAGTCTAATTTCAGGGTAAAACTTAGTGCTCTCTCTCTCTCTCCCCTCGCTATGATATGTTTCTCTTCTTAAGTACCCAACTTACTTCTAAAGAGTGGTTTAGGCTCTGGGGACAATTTAGTTCATTGATTTATAAAGTAGCTTTCATTTCTGAAAAGTATTCTTTGGCTCACTGTGTATCTACTTGATTATTTCAAATTGCCCTTGAAACAAATAACATGGGGGGGCACTATTTTTGAGGGTTTTTTTTTGGTGAAGGGAAAAAGATTCTTTTATTCATGTCCTTGTCTGTAGAGAGGGAAGGGTAGTTTCAGAAAGTAACACTATTAAGTTAGCAAAAGAAACTGTATGTACATTTACATGTAAGGGTACAAGATTTGGATTTAGAAGATGGGTTTAAAGGGACCATTCCTTAATAGAAAATATAGAATTAAAGAATGAATACCTTAAAGGGCTAGGGTGCATCAAATGGCACAGAGCATTTTTATCCATAAGGCAAGGAAAATAGAGATAGAATAAAACATTTTTTATCTCAAAGTAAACTTACATTAAAATTTCTGCATCAGTTGATGTGCTTAGTCCTTGTAGTGCTAATATAATGAATGAGACCGATCTAAAACCAAGAATTAGCATCATCTATAATGGAGAAACACTACAGTCCTTTCCAATAAGATCAGAGGTAAAGGAAGGATGTTAAATGGCATCACCATTATTTGTTACAATTCTAGAACTTCTAGCTATACCATTAAGAAGAGAAAAAATATTTATAGGCAAAGAGGAAACAAAATTATTCCTTTTTTGCAAATGACATGATACTTTATTTAGAGAAGCCTAATTTAAAAATCAAAACAATAAATAGCAAGAGATAAATGTCCCCCAAAATCAGCCTTTTTGTATATTACTAACAAAACTCAGCACAAAAAGATAGAAAGAGAAAATCCATTCAAAATAACTACAGAATGTATAAAACATATAGAACTCCAACTACTGAGACCCACAAAGGAATTATGTGGACATAACTATAAGATAATCTTTACAGAAATAAAAATAGATCCAAATAATTGGAGAGATATTTACTGTGCATGGCTGGGCCATGCTAATATAGTAAAAGTGATAATACTACCAAAATTAATTTACAGATTCAGGACCATACCAAACCACTAACGGATTACTTTACAGAACTAGGAAAAAATAAAATAAAATTCAATAACCACAAAGTAAATAATTTTTTTTAAAAAAAAAAGGAGGAAGGGAGGGAGGCTATCAGTAACAGATCTCAAATTATATTTATTATAAAACAGCAACCATCCACAATATTTGGTAAAGGCAAAAAAAATGTTGATCAGTTGAAAGGATAAAATACATCAAAAGCAATCAAATATAGCTGTATCTGACAAAACTAAGGACTCCAAGTATGCAGATAGGAAGACATAGTTTAACAAAAAATAATGCTCGAAAGCAGTCTGGAAGAAATAAAGCTTAGGCTAACATCTTGCACCATATATAATAAGCCCCAAATATATTCAAGACTTAGATATAAAAAGTCATATTATAACCAAATTAAGGGAGTAGGGAAACATATATGTTCACAAATATCTTTATATATAGTTCTTTAGAAAACAATGGATAGAGAGGAATCAAAAGAAATAAAATGAATAATTCTGATTACATAATTTATAGAAATTTAAAAATTTTAAATGAAATCAATGCAGTTAAAATTAGAAAAGAAACTGATGGGAAAAATACTTGCTTCAAATTTCACTGAAAATGGTCTGATATCCAAGAAACATAAGGAACTGATATAAACATAGGAACAAGAGCCACCCCCTAACAGATAAAGTCAAACTGCTCAGCCTTTCCTATCAGTTTTATATTAAAGGACATAAATAAATAGTTCTCAAAAGAAGAAAGGCAAACTATTAACAATTATGAAAACTGTTCTAAATTGTTAATAAGAGAAATGCAAATTAAAACAATTCAGGTGTCCCACCTCAAATGAATCAGATTCAGAAAAATGGAGGGAAAAGGATTATGCTAATTGTTGGAAGGGATCTGGGAAGACAAGCATGTTAATATATTGTTGGAGCTGTGAAGTAATTCAACCATGCTTTAAATCAATTTGTTGAAAATTCACCAAATCATGTATACCCGTTGATCCAGTTGATACCACTCCTAAGAAAGGGACCACTATCTACAAAAAGGAAGAAGTAGAGGACCCATATGTACCTGAATATTTGTAGCAGAACTTTTTGTTGCAGCAAAGAACTGGAAACAAAATGAGTACCTATCAGTTGGGAAATAACTAAACAAATTATGATATATGAATGTAATGCAAGATTACTATGCCCTACAAAATGACAAAAGGTAGATTCAAAAGAGCCTGGCAGGTCTTCTATGTACTGCTACATACAGGTGAGCTGAACTAAGAGGACAATTTATACAATGACTGCAACATCATAGTCACAGGGCTTTGACACATGCCCATTTCACCTACATTGGAGATGCCAGAGATTTGCTTCTGGGAGAAAAGGTTCTGTGTTCTCCACTAAATGGGTAGGAATAGCTTCACTCCATTAGCTTCAAAACCGTAACAGGCTACATCTTTAAAACTGTTGGTTTCATTCTCTTTCCAGAGGCATCTGGGGCAGGAGGTCCTGTGACCTCTAGAAACAGGCTTAGGGTTTTTTTTATCTATTTTGTTCTTCCTTTTCAGTTCTCAGTGCAGGTAGTAGAGTCTTAGGACTTGGACTCAAGCCATGACAGCCTTGAAGCAAGGATTCGAGGACAGATATTTTCAAGCCCAGCAGGGAAGCCTTGAGCAGCCAGGATCCCAGAGTATAAGCCCAGGTGGACTTTGGATATGGAATTTGGTAGAACTACAATATATAGGCACTTAACTAAGCTGTGAACCTAATCCCCTTCATTTTTTAGAGACTGAGATGATATAATGGGGAGATTATGCCCCCCTATACCTCTAGGGGAATGTTTGTATATTTATTTTTTTTTGGAGGGGGGAAGGCAGGGCAATTGGGGTTAAGTGACTTGCTCGAGGTCACACAGCTAAGTAAGTGTGTCAAATGTCTGAGGCCGGATTTGAACTCAGGTCCTCCTGACTCCAGGGCCGGTGCTCTACTCACTGCATATATATTTATTCTTGCTATAGCTTTGAAGTAAATATTCCTTTTTAAAGCTAAACTATTAAGTGTTTAAATGGAGTTGGGGTGCTGGGAGCCCCTAAAATTAGGGGAACACCATCAGTTTGGGCTTAAGCTAATAGCAGAGACTAGATATTCCCAAAACCCCAGAACCCTGGGAAAGGGGTGAAATATAATAGAACTGCCTTCTGAGCAAGGGCAACTAGATTAACTACTGCCATGATTGTAAAAGGCTTAAAGCATTATCATCAATGCAATGACCAGCTATAACTCCAAGAGACTAATGAAGAACCATGCTTCTCACCTCCGGACTGAGAGGTGATGGTTTGGCATCAAATCAACAACATGTAAGTATGGCACTGTGCAGAGCACAAAGGATACAAAGAAAGCCACCCCACCTCAAAAAATCATAATAATCCCTGTCCTCAAGAAGCTCGTGGTCTACTGAGAGAGACAATATACGAACCATAGCGTACAAACAAAATACAGAATAAATTGGAGGTAATTTTAGAAGGAAGGCATGAACATTAAGTGAGACCCAGACAGGTTTCTTCCACAAAGTGGGATTTGTTTTTGCTGAGATTTGAACAAAGCCAGGGAGTAAGGGGCAGCTGGGTGGCAAAGCTTATTGAGCACTTGACCTGGATTCAGGAAGACCCGAGTTCAAATCCAGCCTCAGTCACTTAAGTCATTTAACCCTTTTTGCTCCAATTTCCTCATCTGTAGAATGAGCTGGAAAAGGAAATAGCAAACCACTCTAGTATCTTTACCAAGAAAACCCCAAATGGGATCATGATGAGTCAGACACAACTGAAACAAATGGACAACTACAACAGGGAGAAAGGGATGAAGAGAGAGGGCATTCCAGACACAGAAGACAACCAGTGCGGAAGCATGGAGTCCGGAGGTCAAGTAGCCGGATTGTGGAGAGTATGTGGAGGGGCATAAAGTATTAAAAAAACTGGAAAGATAGGAAGGGGCTAGGTTAAGAAAGGCTTCAAAGCCAAACAGAGGATTTTATATTTGATCCTGGAAGAAAATAGGGAGACTCTGGAATTCATAGAGTAAGGGTGAGATATAGTCAGAGCTTCACTCCTGGAAGATCATTGTTTTGAGTGAAAGGTATACTGGAATGGAAGGAGACTAGAGGCAGGAAGACCAACCAGCAGACTGTTGTGATAGTCTAGGTATAAGGGTTTGTACCAGCATCTTGGCCATGTCAGAGGGGAGGAGAATGAGCAATGGAATAGATTCTCAGACACAGTCAATGTGTGACTTTATTTTGTGTAACTATGCTTTATTTAAGGGCTATTTTTTGTCTTTTGGGGGAAGAAGTTTGAAATAGAGGTAGTGATTGTTGTTCAGTTGTTTTCCAGTTGTGTCCCACTCTTTGTTACTTCTTTGAGGTTTTCTTGGCAAAGATACTAGAATGGTTCAATATTTCCTTCTCCAGGGCATTTTACAGATGAGGAAACTAAGGTAAGCAGGGTTAAGTGACTTGCCCTGGTTCACACAGCTGGAAAGTGTCTGAGGCTAGATTTGAACACTAAGACACACACACACACACACACACACACACACACACACACACTGAACTTTAATGAGTTCCAGGACTGCAATTGACTCTCTCTACTTCCATTTGCCCTCCCTTCAGGCTATTTTAATGACTTTTCCTCACCAATTAAGGCTGCTTTTCATGTTCATTTTAATCTAATTTCCCCTATAAATAACAGTGAAGCAAGCTATGATTTGCTCCAGACCTGTGTCCCTATGTTGCTCTAGGGTTGGGACTAGTTCAGAAACCATACACAATCCCCTGAAAATGATTGGTTAAAATATAAAAATAGAAATACTACTTTAGCACAGTTTTGCAAATTAGTTTGTCTAGCTTCATCCCACAGTTGCAAACTGCATACCTAACCCTTGCCATCTATCTCAAAAATTTCATGTTGTTGATCATGAGAAGAACCAGATGAAATAAAAAGCAGGAAAAATCCATTATACTAGAAAACAAATTCTAAGCACATGCCCAACTAAATGTGGGTCAGTGATGGCACCTCTGTATTCAAAGGACAAAATGTCTTTTTAAAATTGTAATAGAATCTGAGACTTAGCTTGACATCACCAAGAAAGTAGGTAACAAGCTAGCAGACAGTGAACCTTTCCTATAGACAGATTGATTTTATTTTCATTCCTGGTTAAGAGTTCAAAAGCCTATTATGTTGGATCCTAACACAACAATTTATGTTAGTCACCTATTCCAAATGTATCTTTCTCACCAAGTCTACACCTCTACCAGGCTGAGGAAGACCCACAGAAAGAAACCTATTAGGTTTCCCAAACTCTCATCAAATGAAGTTCTGATGGTGGCAGAATCAGGCCTAAATATAGTTTGGAAATATAACTTCCAATTATGCTTGGAATAATATAATCAAAGAATTATTATAAAATATTACATTACCATTAAATACCCTATAAAATGTATAATTAAAATGATATAAAGTAAAACGATATAATAAAAAAGAAATATACAATTTTCCTCCTATTTTTCCCCAGTATACTTTGTCTCATTCTTTCAGTATAACTCTACCTCTTTGCTTGTTTTCTCCCCACATCTCAATTTATTTTAGTTTTCTACATTCACTTCCACAAGATTTTGAGTTCCAAACTTTCTCCCCATCTCTCTCCTCCCCCTATCCTATGATGGTGTACATTCTGATTACCCCCTTCCTCCAATCTGCCCTCCCTTCTATAATCACCCCCTTATCCCCTTCCCCCCTGAGTGTGTATGTTATTCCTTCCTTAAGCCAAATCCTATGAGAGTAGGATTCTTTCATTCCCTGTCACCTCCTCCCTCTTCCACTCCACTGTAAAAGCTTTTTCTTGCCTTTTTTATATGAGATAATTTACCCCCAAATTCTCCCTTTCTCCTCCTCCCAGTACATTCCTCTCTCACATCTTAATTTTAATTTTTAGATATCATCCCTTCATATTCAACTCACAGTGTGACCTCTGTCTATATATATTTCCTCCAACTACCCTAATAATGAGAAAGGTCTCATGAGTTACAAATATCATCTTTCTATGTAGAGATGTCAACAGTTCAACTTTAATAAGTCCTTTATTATTTCTCTTTCCTGTTTACCTTTTCATGCATCTCTCAAGTCTTGTAATTGAAAGTCAATTTTTCTATTTAGCTCTGGCTTCTCAAGAATGCATTAAATTCCTCTATGTCACTGAATGCCCATTTTTCCTCTCATGGATTATATTCAGTTTTGCTGGGTAGCTGAGTCTTGGTTGTAATCTTAGCTCCTTTGACCTCCAGAATATCATTTTCCAAGCCCTCTGACCCTTAATGTAGAAGCTGCTAAATCTTGTGTTATCCTGATTGTGGTTCCACAGTACTTGAATTTTTCTTTCTGGATGCTTGCCATATTTTCTCCTTGACCTGGGAACTCTGGAATTTGGCTATAATATTCCTGGAAGTTTTCCTTTTGGGATATCTTTCAGGAGGTGACCAACAGATTCTTTCAATTTCTATTTTACCCTCTGGTTCTAGAATATCAGGGCAGTTTTCCTTGATAATTTCTTGAAAGATGATGTCTAGGCTCTTTTTTTGATCACAGCTTTCAGGTAGTCCAATAATTTTAAAATTATCTCTCCTGGATCTATTTTCCAGGCCAGTTGTTTTTCCAATGAGACATTTCATATTGTCTTCTATTTTTTCATTCTTTTGGTTTTTTTTTATAATTTCTTGATTTCTCATAGATTCATTAGCTTCCATTTGCTTCATTCTAATTTTTAATGAATTATTTTCTTCAGTTAGCTTTTGGAGCTCCTTTTCCATTTGGCCAATTCTGTTTTTTAAGGCATTCTTCTTCTCTTTGGCTTTTTGGACCTCTTTTGACATTTGGTTTGGCCTATTTTTTAAGTTTTGGGTTTTTTTGGAGGGGGAAGTAAAGGCAATTGGGGTTAAGTGACTTGTCCAAGGTCACACAGCTAAGTAAGTGTGTCAAGTGTCTGAGGCCAAATTTGAACTCAGGTCCTCCTGACTCCAGGGCCGGTGCTCTATTCACTGCACCACCTAGCTGCCTCTTAAGGTTTTTTTTTTTTACTTCAGTATTTTTTTGGGTCTCCTTTAACAAGCTGTTGACTCATTTTTCATGATTTTCTTGCATTACTCTTATATCTCTTCCCAATTTTTCCTCTACTTTTCTTACTTGATTTTCAAAATCCTTTTTGAGCTCTTCCATGGCCTGAGACCAATTCATATTTTTCTTGGAGGCTTTGGATGTAGGAACTTTGACTTTGTTGTCTTCATCTGAGCGTATGTGTTGATCTTCCTTGTCACCAAAATGATATTCTGCAGTCAGATAGGTTTTCTGCTGTTTGCTCATTTTCTCAGCCAATTACCTGACTTTTTAAGCTCTTTGTTAAAGTAGCCCTTTGCTTCCACTGTGGAGGGTGTACTGTCCTAAGCTTCAGGGGTTTGGTGCAGCTGTTTTCAAAGATACTTCTAGGAACCTGTAAGTTTTCAGTTCTTCACTCCTCTCCTGGCCTGTGCTCTGGTCAATGAGTGACCATGAGCTGGAACTGTGAGGAGTACTCCCTCTCCACTGCTGCCTCAAGCTCTGCTATGCCAGCATTCCTCCTCACCCCAGGACTGCCACCCAGGACTACAACCCAGATTCAAGTATGAGCAAAGCAAGAGAATCCTACCTCAGTGCTAGCAAAGACATCCCTCTAATGTCCTTCTGATCACTTATTTTATCCTCTTACCATCTGTGGGCTGAGAGGTCTGCAAGCAGCCGCCGCCACTGCCCTTACCACCTGTGTTCCTCTCTCACCCAGATCTGAGAGACCTTTCCCAGTAACTTTCTAAGCTGTTGTAACCAGAATGGCCTTTGTTTCCTTTGAGTGACTCAATTTATCTCAGTGAGCTTTACTAGGTGCTAAGCCCCAGGCCCAAACCCCATTAGGTGTTAACATAATCCATGTGGATATGAACCTCCCAGGGTCCTAAGGGGAGGGGCCAACTCAAGAACCAATCACCAGAGCCTGAGCTCTGGTGATTCAGATGATGTTTGATGTCTGAAGCCCTATAAGAAGGGAGGACAGAGCCATTTGTGTGGGGGGGGGGGGCGGCGGCAGGCGGCAGGGAGGGGGGAGGGGGGGCAGTGGGCGGGGGGCAGGGGGGGCGGGGCGGGCAGCGGGCAGCGTGGCTCTGGAGATGGTGTTGATGAGGAGACTCTGGGCAGCTGCAGCCAGGAGCCCTCCAGCTTGTAAACCGGGATGCTGAAACTTTGTTGAACTCTGGTAACTATGTGTTGGGATTTGAATCAGACAAAGTTTGTCTGTTGATGTTTGTAATTTGGTTGCATTTTGTTTTGAAGTTGAGGGTGCTGGTTTTTTTCCCCTGAACTAACTGAATGATATTTGAATTAAAAGTAAGCTTGTCAACCCCTTCGCCTTGCTTTCTTTAATTAAGCAGATTGAAAGAACCTGTGCTGTCGGCAGCTTTCTGGGCGCTGGCTGTGGGTGGATCTTTTACCCCCACAGAAGCTGCTAGCCAGATTGTTAAAACAGCTGTCTTTGGTGTTTGTGGGTTGAGAAGTCTGAAAATGCCTCAGCTGCCAGTGATTCAATCTCCTGAGGTCTGCTCCAGGTTTGCTGGGGCCCAATCTGTGCTGGGCGTGGCCCACACTGGACTGTGTTCCTCTCTCAGCCTGGCACAACAGACCTTTCCCATTGACTATCCAGTTTGTCTTGGGCTGCAAATTTGTTTCATTATGTCTTTTTGTGGGTTCTGCTGCATTAGAACTTGTTCAGAGTCATTTTTAATAGGTATTTGGAGGAGTTCAGGGGACAGCTCAAGTGAGTCCCTGCTTTTACTCCACCATCTTGGCTCTGACCCCTCCCCCCCACCTCTTTGCTTCTTAATAACAGCATTATTGTTTTAAGAACAACTTTGAGCAAATAAGTCATTTTGAGTATTATAAATACCCAAATTAACTACAAAGGAGATATCAAGGAAGATGCTATCTACATCTAGAGGAAGAACTGATAAATAGAAGTATATACAGAATGATTTTACATATATTTGCGTCTAATGGTAGCCATCTCTAGGGAGGAAGAAATAAAAGAAATGTACATGATAACTTTATATATTTCAAAGGAATAGCGAGTTGCACATAAGAGATTTGCAGCTTCATGTACAATCATTTTTTAAATTATACTATGTTATGTAAATGCTGGCTTTATTTCATAAATAAAAAATAAAATGAATAAAAAATTTAAAAAAGAAACTTAGAATTTCACAATGAAGCTTATAAAAGAAGAAATATAACAAGAACAGAGGAATACGGAGAAGAGAACCTTTGCTACATGTAGCATAAGAGAACAAAGAGTGGACTTGGAACCAGAAGTTGTGGGTTCAAATCTCAGCCCTACTACTTATTCTACCTGTGGGACCTTGGACTAATAACAACCTCTCTGGGCCCTGGTTTCCTCATTTTTAAAATGAGAGGTTTGAGAGAGAGAAATGTGTAGTAGAAAGCTCACAGTTTCTGGAGTCAGAGGACCTGGGTTCAAATCCCTACCTGGGATACTTATTACCTGTGTAGTCTCACACAAGTGACTTCAGCTCTCTTAGGTCTCAGTTTGCTCACCAAAAAATGAGGGGGTTGGCTTCGATGCTTTTTGAGGGCCTTTCCAGCAATAGATCTATGATCCTCTGAATAGATAGCCTCTTCTGTTCCTTTCAACTCCAGCTCTGTCTTCCCATAATCCTATGACTAGATGCTCATAGAGATCCCTTCCAGCTTGCCTAAGGCTCCTAGGGTCTAATCTCCCACGGTTGTAATTAGGAACTAAGGTCCCCAATCTCATTGCCAATAATAATTGCTGACAGCCCTTAGGAATCTGTTCAGAAGTGGGGAAAAATCAGAGTTCCAACCAAAATAAATTGTAAATACTGAAAGGGAAAGACTGGTATGTAATAAGAACAACACCATCAAACATTTTTTGAAGCATCTACTACATGCTAGGCACTGTGCTAATGACAGGGATACAACAGAAGGCAAAAAATAGTCCTACTTTTATGGACCTCACAGGCTAATAGGGGATACTACATGCAAACAACCATCTACAAACAAAACATATATAGGATATACTGGAGATTATCTGGGAAGGAAGACACTAGAGTTATTCTTAAGCAGCTTAGAGTCTGGCAGTTTATAAGAGTCACATTTGCTTTGTTTTGTTTTTTCCTGGTGTTCACAATATATTCATCCAATTTAAAGGTATGGACATACAAAGGAGGAAATGGAATCATTCCAAGAGTCTAAATCTGGGAACCTCCTTATCTAGGGAATCTCAGTGTAGGCCCACAATAAAGACTTTCACAAGGCTCTCACAGGTCTGCAATTACACAGGACTGGCCCAGGTCTGGAAGTTCTATTTGTGGGTTTGTTGTTGTTGGTTGGTTTTTTTTTTTAGGGTCTCCAGCTACCTTGGCCTATGGTATTGAAGATGACAGCAGGGAAGATTTCTGAATGTTCACTGACACAATATGCTTAAAAATTCCAGAAAAGAATTCCTGTCCTTTCAGGGGGAAATGTGACGTTCAAGCTCAAATTGCTTGCTTTTTCTTCTGTGCTTTGATACCATAAAGGATTGGGTTCTCCTCCATGGAAATTTCCACAGGACTCAGGATAGTTCTCTGTAGCTTTCAAAGGAATATTTAGTACTGGCCAGCACCCTGAGTGGGATTCTCATCTAAGGTAATTTTCTCCAGTCTTCTCTGCTGTGGCAAATCTATAGATAATGGTTTATGTCATTATTAATACCTGTTTAATCTTCACACAGAAAGGTTCATATCAAGAATACAGTCTGCTTTCTTGTCACATTTCATAGAACTTTTTACTTTAAAGTTCACGTTGGCCAGTATTTTTGCATACGGTCCTATGATCAGAATGGTTTAGAGAAGGGGTGGGGAAACTTGGGTGCAGCCCTTTGAATCCAAACTTCATAGAACAAATCTTCTTAATAAAAGGATTTGTTCTGTAAAATGTGGACTCGGTCAAAAGGCTGCACCCAAGGACCTAGAGGACTACATGTGGCCTCAAGGCCTCAGGTTCCCCACCCTTGGTACAGAGCTTTTGTTTTCTCCCTGCCATGTTCCTTTAATGAGGAGCAGTCTGGGGTTATCAGAAGCTGAGCCTTAGTATCAGGGAGATCTCCAAGTCCCAATTCTAACACATGCGGTGTGACCCTGAACAAGTCACTCTCTGGTGGAACTAAACTAGGCTCACACCTCATACTCCACCTTCGGCCTCCAAGTCTTTGCATAGCCTGCCTCCCCGGCTTAAGCTCAAAGTTTGTCAATGAATCTTAATAAGACTAAGTTTCTTTTCTGGCTTAAATTATTTCCAAGGTTATCAATAAGGTTAATGATTGTCATAGCATCTAAAATTGTGTATCACTTATTGGTGCAGCAGGAGGAGTGCTGGATTTGGAATCGGAATAACTGGGGACAAACTTTGACTTTGCTACTTGGTGGCCTTGGACAAGCTGCTTAACCTTTCTGTGCCTCGGTTTCCTCATTTGTAAACTCATTATGTTAGACTAGATTGCCTCAGAGTTCTTATCCAGTTTTAGGCAGCTGGGTAGCACCATGGATAGAGCATTGGACTCGATTACAAGAAGACCTGAGTTCAAATTCCTGCCTCAGACAATCAGTAGCTGTGTGACCCTGGGCAAGTTATTTAATATATCTCAGCCTCAGTTTCCTCATATATAAAAAAGGGATAATAGCAGCACCTACTTCTCAGCTGTGGGGATCAAATGAGATAATGTACCACTGTACAAACCTTTGCAAACCTTAAATTTAAATCTAGGAGTTTCTGATCCAAGTGCCAAGCCATTTTGTATTTATATCCAAGGGTAGTTTGGGATGCTAGAACCACACAGAGTTTCTAGGATATGGGACAAAGAGGTTCCTGTTATCCTAATTGGTATCCTGTCTAGGCTACAGATGGAACCAATGACTTAATGGTATTTTGGCCATACTTTAAGAACTACCATTAGCACAGAGCTTTAAAAGCACTTTGAAATATATTATCTCATTTAATCTTCACTGCAACTCAGTGAGGCTCAGTGACTTGCACAGAATTTGAACTCAGGTCTTCCTGACTCCAACGCTAGCACTCTATCTACTCCTCTAGCTGCCTTTAAAGGGTCGATTGCCTGCTCCAGGACATATAACCAATGCAACAGTGAAACGATATGTACTATTCTCCTAGTGAACTCTTGTTCCAACTCTACTGTCAAATAAATGGGAACCAACAGAGGGTAGAAACACCCAGACTGAAAGCGGGGTTTGAAGCTGAGAAAGAGAACATGGAGCTGGACATCTAGTAAACTACGTTGTCCAATATGGTAGTGGTCTAGAGATTAGATTTCCGTGCTCTATTGACTCCTTCATTACCTGCTTTTGTATTAATTTACATTGCGAATTTCCTTTTGAAAAACTCCCAACCTTGTCCAGACTAAGCTAAAATGGAAAGGGGATTGCTCACACTAAGACCCATAGAGCTAGCTAGAGGGACCAAATTGCCCATTAGAAGCCAAGCAGGGTAAGTAAAGGAGCCATCTTTTCCATCATGTGGGGGTGTGCCAATGGTTTTGGTGTGCTAAAAAATAGTCAAAGGAAGTTCAGTATTTAACCACATTTTCCTAATAGTATAGTCATCCCATCAACAGATTCTCACAATCCTTAAACCTACATTTCTACCCAGCAGTGCTTTTTTACATCAGGAAAAAAAATAAAGCCATACGAGATGGGGAGCAGGAGGAACTGAAAACAAGCTCTTTGCTTCCCTCAATAGTTCACTCATAGAGCAAAACCCATATCCTTGCTCCGAATCCATTTGGAGCTGAAATATCATGTGTCTTAGTGAGGCTATGGGATAGCTATTATCTCTATGTGCTTTTAAAATAATTGTCCCTCACTGTAGATGGTGGAATAAGACTTAGCTAGTAGCACCCCATGCAAAAATCTAACCCACCAACCCACCACTATTTTCTTGTTCCCACCAAGCGCACAAGCTGAGAGCTTCATTCTTGCTATAATTGTAGGTTAACCGATAAAGGGGCAGAATGGAAAATTTCCCTATCCATTCAAGTTTCTAACACCTAATCATTTCCATTGAAGGTCTGTGACATTATTTTAGACCTTGGCTATTGAATAGTGCCTTTTACACTTTGTTCAACAACAAAACATGTGAAGAATGACTGAGTTGGGGGTGGGAGAAGAGAAATTTCCTTTTTCTATAGTGAGCCACAGCATGTGATAGTATTCATGATCTCTGTTCACAGAAGTTTCTATTTTATGTCATGTCACTTGGTATGAGAGCAGTATCAGGGTTACCCTCATAACTAGGAAGTGGGATTTGAGGGGTTTAGGGAAACTCTTCCTCCCCTTTCCTGTCCCATTTTCTGAAAGTCTCCCATTTGGGAATGATTCTTTTAGGTTAAACAAATTTCTTTTAAAATGCAAATACCCCTGGGAAATGCTCTTTTTTAAAATGCTAAAACTCTTCCTATGTTAAATGTTCTCCTCTTTTCTTTGGGGGAAGACTGAGTGTCTGAGGCTGGATTTGAACTCAGATCTTCCTGACTCCAGGACCAGTGCTCTATCTACCAACCCAGCTAGCTGCCCCTAGATATTCTTCTCTTAAAGCACAATAACAGGATACAGAAGAAGGACTGCCCCTTGGCAGTAGGATTTGTTTTACTGATTGCATCTGTACCCTCAGTGCCTAGCACAATGCCAGCTACCTAGTAGATATATAATAAATATTTGCTGACTCATTAACAAAGGACCAAATGAGATGTATGAAAAGGACTTTGCAATCATCAAGCACCATATAAACATGAGCCATCTATTCATTTAGATCTCTTGTTAGGCAGGATAGGATGAAAGCACATTTTCAATTCAATTCAACAAACATTTAAGCACCTACTATGTGTTAGTCACTGAGCTAGGCACTGGCGATACAAAGATAAAAATAACCCTGCCCTTCCCCTCCTGTGCCCAATACCAGAACCTTGCTCAATTTTGTTGTCTGTTTGAACAACTGAATCCCACTGAGCGGCTATCTGGGCAACTGTGAGATGTAATCTGCAAACCAACTAGTCCCTCAATTGTCTCCAGTTCTTGCTCGATGACCTAACCGGTGGCTTTTCATTAGCTAAATTGCTTCCAGGACATCCAACACCCTTGCCTTTCTGAGGAGTTCATTTGCCAAGTGATTTTGCAGAAAGATTCTGTACATTATTCTATTAAAATGAGTTACTACTACAAATAATAGTAACATTAATATCATCAACATCAGTTTTGTGGCATAGTAGGAGCTTATAACTTGGCTAAAGAAAGACCCTACTGGGTACCTTGACTGGGTTAGTGGTTATGAGGAGGGTGAGAGGAACATCAAAGGGACACAAGATATAGAAGATAAAAACCACATACTTCATAAGTTTATAGGGTCAGCCTTATGTAATACTGCTGCTGTGGACCTGTGCCATCTGTCATGCTAATACTATAGCAGTCCTGTGGTATTTATGAGAGGGTGTGACATTAGCTATTATTTTATAGGTTTAGGGTTTTTAAGCTCTTGGGCTAATATATCCTTCTGGATCCTATATGTACACAATTTAGACAAAGTGCCACAAAGTGGATAGGTTCCTATGGCCTTGTGGTCGGAACAGCCAGGCTTCCATGCATGTATTTAGCTGAAAAACAAAACAAAACAGGAAAGCCTCCCACTCACTCCTGATATTCCTTTGTCTCCTTTGGTTGCTATAATTGGGGAATGTAGGCAGAGATTTGGATGGTCTAAGGCCTCTCTGACATGGGACCAACATATCCAGTAAGCTCAGTGCTATTAGAGATCATGAACCCAATGTGTATTCTTTTTTTTTTCCTCCTTCGGGTTAAATTAGTTGTTATTCCTCAGTTGTTTTCAGTCACTTCTGACTCTTTGTGACCCTGTTTGGTGTTTCCTTGGCAAAGATACTGGAGAGGTTTGCCATTTCCTTTTCCAACTCATTTTACAGATGAGGAAACTGAGGCAAACAGGGTTAAGTGACTTGCCCAGAGTGACACAGCTAGTAAGTTTCTGAAACCAGATCTGAACTCAGGAATATGAGTCTTCCTGATTACAGGCCCAGGGCTCTATCCACTGCACCACATAATTGCCCCTTTTAATTAAATTACTTTCTCTCATTTCTTCTTTCTTTTTGCTTCTTGCAAAATTATCAATTTAATAAATAATAAGAATACCTAACTGCTTATTGTTTGTAAAGCACCTTTATAAATTAGCTTTGAGGTCAAGCATATATTTGGACCTTTATTATTATTACAATGTCAATAGCTGATTGCATGGTTATTTTTTGCAAACCATCAAACATATGTTCCAGAGACAAAGTAATGAGGAGGATCTGGAGCCAGATGAAGTCAGAGGACTAATTACTTCCTCTGCAGAGGTTTATTTAACCTAGGTCTCCTCTTCAGAGGATGTTTTATTTCCTAGATGTTTTTATCTGTCTGAGACTGGATCTGGTTTTCCTGTTTGTTAATAGCAATAGAGCTATATAATTGCTTGCCATCACCTCTTCAATCCTTTGCATGACTCAGAGTACTTCAAAAGTACTAAGAGTGGTTTGGAGTTAAAGGTATTATTTTGATTCTGCATTCTTATCTATCCGAATGGCAATCATAAATGACATTTCTATTTTTCCAAGAGTCACTCTTTTGCTCACATAAAGTAGCGTTAAATCTAACAAGTATTGCATTATTAAGCATCACTTATTTCATTATTTTATTGTATTTTGATTAACCTATTTGATTAATGTTCTTGAGTATCATTAAGCATCACTTATAACATCTAGTTTTTATTGTGTTTAACATATTTGATCAACTTAATTGTACTTTGATACAGCTTCTGTTAGAGGTAATGGCTCTAAGGCCACTACCCTCTTAGTTCAGGTTTGATGTTGGGAGGAAATGAGGCACTCACAAGTCATTGAACATTTAAGAAAGGAAATTTACCTTGTCCTAATACAACGTGAACATGCAACAAGAATACAGTGGTACTTAGCTTCTCTTGGGACATTCCACCTCATCTCCACCCTGTAGGTCTCCATCTGAAAACAAGGCTGGTTAGTGTTTGGAAACAGGACTGGTTAGTCTCCCTGCTTATCTGTCTCTTTTTGGAAACATGGCTGGTCAGTAAGTCATCAAGGCATGGCCACTCTTGGTGACTCCCATAGTGTCAAACACTCATCAAATCTGTGAGTTTCAGACTAAGTGTTGCTGGTGTCTTTTATGCCCCCAGACCAGGAAACAGGGTCAAGGAAGCCGAAGCCAATCAGATTGTGTGGGAGGAGGAAGGAGCAACAGGAGGTTGGAGCCAATGAGGTTGCATAGGGAAAGGAAATCTGGGAAGCTGGGGTCAAAAGAATGTGTTTCAGGAAAATGCTAGTCCTATCACAGCTTCCACCGGCAGTGTAATAGATAAAAACAAAAACACTGGCATTTTCTCATATAGGAGGCTTGCAATTTCCATAGGGGATAGATTCTGAAGATCCCAGGTAATCTGAGACTCTAACAACATTGAAACAAAAGACAGGGAGAAACTTCACTCCACCCCACCCCCATCCTAGAACTTCCCTTACTCAGAAATCTCAGCTCCTTATTGATCCAACAAAAACAATAAACACAAAGAAATGGATGACCAGTAGACAGCTCTCAGTGGAATTTTGCTTTTCAAAAGAATAGTTTCTAAAAAGAGAAATTCCACTGGGAGGAATGTGTAGGAGAGATTTTTTTAACAGAAGGTCTTTCTGCTTGTTTACCTCTGAAATTCAAAACTGACTCTAAGTCTCTACTTTTTAGACACTCAGTACCAAGGGGTGGTTCTATTCTGCAACAGCCAAAGGTAAGCAAATCATCCAGAAACTGAAAGATGCCAATCCCTCAGTCAATGCATAGGAGCATTCAATTCAATTTAACAAAAACTGATTGAATTCCATTAAGCTCCTACTATGTGTAAGGCACATTAGAAGACTCCTGGGAATACAAAGACAAAAGATACAACAGCCCTCCCCTCCACAAGTATGACCTACAAGTTCTGTCAAAGAGATGCAATCCGCATCTTTCATACCTACTCAATTACATAACAAAATAAGAGGCCATCATTCCAAGGGGATGTTTATTTGTATAAAGAAAACACAAAGGGGTTTTTTTGTGCAAATTTCCAAATCATGGCCCTCATCAAATTGACAGGTCTCAGTCGATAAAACCTGTATAGTTAACTTCCATGAGAAATACCCACAGAGCTGACCTTGGGTGGGGGAGGAGCCAGCTTGGGAAAAGATAGCCCTTCCCACTGCATGTATGGCATCATTTCCTATTAGGTAGTTGGGGAACTCACCTATTTTACCTCCCCTCTTTTCCAAGCTTAAAGAGTGAATATAGCTGAAGCAATATTGATGGGGCAACTAGATGTTGGAGTGGATAGAGTGCTAGGCCTGGAGTCAAGAACACCCGAGACAAAATCCTGCCTCAGACATCAGCTGTGTGATCATTTAACCTCTGTCTGGTTCAGCTTCCTTAACTGTGAAAAGGTCATAATAATAGGACCTACTACCCAGGGTTGTTGTGAGGATCACATGAGATAATCTTAAAAAGCACTTAGCATGGGGCCTGTCAAATAGTAAGCACCATATAAATGCTAGCTATTATTACTGTAGTGACAAGAGAACTGATTGCTCCTGCTGCTTGCCTGACATGGGGCTTGATGAATTCTCTGCTTTTGTACTAAATGCAGACCTTCTCTTCCCAAGAAGATGGTAGTGTTCCCATCAAACAGTGGTGACTTCCAGAATCTGAGGAAGCTACAGTGGCTTCTAGACATGAATGTCACAGTGTTGCTGTGGTAAATAGCAATGTTTGGGGTGGGGGGCATGGAGGCGACAGCACTCTAGTGGCACTGGGCAAATTGTTGTCCCCAGATTTCCAGCTTCTCTACCCTGGTCACAGGGCCAGGAACAGGCTAGACTTGAAACTTTCCATCTCTAGGAGGTTGGGGGGGAAATAAGGGTGTTTTTGAGGTGCCACAGGTGTGAGGAGAGTCTGTTATTCATGTATTTCCTTAATATATGATACTTTCTATTTAAAATTTTTGTTGTTACCACAATATGAGGTCATATGTAGACTGTGATAGCTTTAATGAGTGGGGGCTTAGAACATTATTGTGAGCAGTGGATTGCAGTTTGGGACATTGTTATAATCCCATATGATAATAACTTCTTTTTGTCAGTTGTAGAAAGTTTCCACGAGAAAAGGAGCTGAAGGAATCTGGTATAGAAATACCTCAAACTCAACAGGCACACCATCAAGGACAGGGGAGAAGTAGTTAAGACAGAATGTAGTACCAGCAAGGGAAGAGTCACAAATAAAACAAATTCACTGATTCTAAAGAGAAGATTGGGGGGGGGGTGGTTAGGAAGGAGAATAGAAAAGAACTAGAATCTAAGGGAGTGCTTTAGTTTGCCTTTTAGACAACGGGAAAATGGCTATTCAGTTGTGGTATAGGAATGTAATGAAATGTTATTGCACCATAAGAAATGTTGAAAGATCATTCTAGAAAATCCTGGGTAGTATGAATCCAAAGCAGAATGAAGTGAGCAGAGCCAGGAGAACAATTTATACACAGACAACATTGTAAAGAAAAACAATTTTGCAAGACTTAGGAACTCCGATCAAAGCAATGACCTCGATCATATCTCCAAATGACCTATTATGAAGCATGTTACCCACCTCTTGATAGAGAAGTGTGCAACATAAGGTGCAGAGTCATAAATTTCTGGACTTGGCCACTGCATGGATTCATTTTGCTGGACTATGCTAATTTGTTACAAGAGTGACATATAGAATTTATTTTATATTCTAAAAAATAGCAAACCCTAAAAAATGGAGATTCATGTTTTCATATAAAATCTTTTTGTATTCTGTGTATGTGAGAATTTTCTTTTTCTGATGTTAAACTGAATAAATAATGCAATTAAATACATTAATTTATTTGAAATAATACAGTTAAATTTTTTTAAAAAAGAGTTGATGTAACTCAGGAAGGGAGCTGACATAGGAGAAGTTAGTCCTTGCAGCATGGATAGCATCTGTGAGTCTGGGTATGTTAGTACTGGGCACATGGGGACATCTTTATAATTCCTAAAACCTTTCTTTAGCACCAAGGGTCTAATGAAAAGTATTTGGGGGATAGAGACAAACTGTGAGAAATTTGGTCAGGATTGAAATAGAATAAAAGAAGCAAGAATCTTTCCATTTTAGGAATCATTTGGAGGTCCTTCATGTTTGCCAGTGCCTCCCTTTAATTCTCTGACCTGAAAACTCTGTTATATGTCCCAAGTACTGTAGCAGCTCTTCCTCAAACTTGTCTTTCTGAAGTCTCAGGACTACGTATATTGAGTATAAACACTGGAGGACAGTTTTGTTTTGTTTTTCATCAAGATGGCCTGCTGGCTGGTCTCCCTGGAGATCAGAATATGATTTAAGTACCCTGCTACTCACCGATAAAAAAATGTCAAGAAAGCATGAGTTCATGAAATGCTACTTTACTTGGTGATCTCATCAGCGCCCTTGAACTTCATTTCCATCTTTTTGCTGATGATTCTCAGACCTACCTTTCCTGCCCCAATCTCTCTGCTGCCCTCTAGTCTCACACCTCTAATCTTCTTTGACATCTCCAATTGGATATCCAGTAGACATCAAAAACTCAATATGTCCCAAACAGAACTCATTATCTATCTTTACCCCTAAACCTTCCCCCATCTTTACTTTCCCTGTTACTATAGAGGGCAACACTGTCCTCCAACTCCCTCAGGCTTGCAACCTAGGAATCATTCCCCCTTGCCCCCCATATCCAAGCTGTTACCAAGGCCTGTCAATTGCACCTTTGTGACATCTCCCAAATACACCACCTTTTTTCTTCTTACACTGTCACCACTCTAGTACAGGCCCTCATCACCTGATACCTTGGTTATAGGAATAGCATACTGATGGGTCTGCCTGCCTCAAGTCTCTCCCAACTCCATTCCATTCTCCATACATCCATGAAAGTGATTTTCATAAAATGCAACTCTGATCATATCCCCCCCAAACACACACACATACACACATACTCAATAAACCCCATGGGCTTCCTACTGCCTCCAGAAGCAAATACAAAATTCTTTTTGGCATTCAAAGCCCTTCGTACCCTAGCCCCCTCCCACCTTTCCAGTCTTCTTACATCTTACTTCCTGACACATACTCTTTGATCCAATGACACTGGTATTTTGGATATTCCATAAACAAGACACTCTATCTCTTGGCTCTGGGTATTCTCTCTGTCTGTCCCTCATGCCTGGAATGCTGTCCCTTTTCTACTCTGACTACTGACCTCCCTGACTTCCTTTAAGTCCCAACTAAAATCCTGTCTTCTACAGGGAGTCTTTCTTCACACCTCTTAATTCCAGTGCTTCCCCTCTCTTAATTATTTTCTACTTTTACTGTAAACAGCTTATTTTTATATAGGTTGGTGTATTGTCTCCCCCATTTGATGGTAAGCTCCTTCAGAGCAGGGACTGGGTTTTTTGCCTCTTTTTGTATCCCTGGTGCTTAGCATAATGTCTGGCACATAGTGGATATTTAATAAATGTTTACTGAATTGAAATTATTAAACTATCTAAATTCCATTCTGCCTCTCACTTACTTTTCCTGCAGTTCTCTTGGCAATTGATAGAATGGAAGCAACCTAATATCCTAAGTATTGCCCAGGTTATGCTGAGCCAGTTACTTGACCCCCAAGATCACTGAAGACACTGGGTACTACGTGATGTCTAAAGTGTAGCATTCACCATGTTCTCATGTGCTGGCCCACAAAAAAGCTGGTGTCTTGAGAATCTGGTCCTGATTTGAAGACATTAATGGTAGACCACTGGCTTTACTTTGTGTTCTAGGGGTACCTAATCTCTAATCCCAATTAGGCCAGTTTTATTTCCAAGTAGTTTTGTGTTTAAGAAGTATGTCTCAAGCCTACTAGAGCCTAGACACAGCTTTCTTTTAGTAAATCCAGGTAGAAAGACAAAAATCAACAGGTCACATTTCTGGGTGGGGGAGGGGAATTTGGTTCCTCTTTTGGCCCTTCATCATGAAACCTTGCTTTTCTCCTTTGGATACTGAGCTGGCCATGTTTCTGCATAGGACCTATGCAGGTTACAATAGAAACATGGTCCCTCTACAATGAACTGGATCCATCCTACCAGTGTCAAAGTTAAGCCATCTATGGAAGAGTGGGAGGAAGTGAATCACATGATGAAATGGGAAGAAAATGAATATGTGGCACATAAGAAGTTTATTGTGGGCTTGGCAAGGGGTTGAGTCAAGTTGCATCTTATCCTTTACTGAGCTCTATCCAGAAGGTATCCTCAGCTCAATTCTTGATTGCACATCTTAGAATATATCTGTCAAATCCTCCATAAATTGGTCTATCAGAAACATTTGATTCCATTAGAACTCCTACACTAACACTTCTTTTGGAGATCGCAGATACATTTGTTGTCAGTTTTAGCAATGAAGCTTCATTGAAAGCTTCTCTAATTTCTGGAAGAATTCCTCAGAGTTATGAGCATGAAACGTTCGTGGATCAGACAGCATCTGACCCAGGAGGCAAATAGTATGTCAGGAAAAACTATTGATAAGCTCAGCTGAAATCCTGAGGTCAGAATAATTGTGTAATGACCACAGGAAGATTTGTGACTCAGATGGGGAACTTTTCAGGGAAGCTTATCAGGAAGCTTACACTCCCTCACAAAGCTATCTAGCCCTCTCTTCATGCAGTTTGGCCATCTTGTCCAGAAAAATCACCTTCTCAATTGCAGAAAGGCCAAATTCTTGATCTTAAAAATTCTGGATCTGCACTTCTGGAAAATTACTTTCTTAGAAGTAGGAAATTGTCATGATATGACACTATTGAATTGTCCTATAGATCACTGGATGGAGGCTGGACTGGGATTTACTGAAGACCAGGGGTAGGTAGGATCCACAGTGCAAGATAAACCCACCTGTGCTCCAGAAGCAAGGGGGAAAGTCATTAGGGGCAGTTCTAGCAGAGGGTGAAGTGGCGATCCAGAAACAATAACCTAATCTAAGATGGGGGGGGGGAATTCTCCTCTCCATCAATCTCAGTTGATAAATTACCCAATTCCCCTTCCTTTACATTAATAACACACTGGATGAATGAATTAGGATCCCCAAAAAGCTTAACAGGTTAGAATATATGGCTGAATCTAATAAAATGAAATGTAATCAGGATAAATATCTGGTCTTGCGTTTCATTTTTAAAAAAATCAGCTTCACATGCCCAAGATGGAAGAGGTATGGTGTGATAGGCTAGGATTTCTCTCCCCTCGCCAATGTAAGTTAAGGTGGTTCTTTTCCTGAAAACCAAGGAAGATGTCCTCAAGACTTGATTGATCCAAGATTCTAAAACTGAAATCAACTAATGGCCTCAGGGAATAATAACCTAGGTTCCTTTTCATCCAACACCCAGCCCATCTAGAGTCGTGACTCTTCAGAACTAGCAGACATCCCAACAATGCATGAATCTTTATTTCCCACCTGGCAATACTCCTTTGGTCTCTATCACGCCCCCAGCACCAGCTATCATTTTTCAATTTCCTTTTGAGTGTTGTCTTTACCAATCAGATCTGTAAGCTTCTTGTCTTTATTATATTTGTATACTTAGCATAGTGTCTAACATGTAGTAGGTGCTTAAGAAAAGTTTATTGACTGACTTGGTTTGTTGACCATATACCTTTCTTTCTGGAGGTGAAGAGAGCCATGGCCACCCAAGATGAATACTTTTCTCTCAATGAATATCCTTTCTATTCTATGGCTAAGTAAAGCTCCTTTTGTTAAGTACTAAATGATCTATGAATGTCTCATTTCATTCCAGTACTGAAATTAGACTACAAAGGAAGCAGCTTGAATTAGGTTCAGTACAGTAAGAAGGTTGGGGAAGAGGTTAATGTAATATTCATCAAAAGGGTGATCTGGCAGCCCTCAAAATTAATTGCTTTCTTGGACTGTATTAAGACAGACATAGTTTCCAGGAATAAAAAAGGGGATAGTCCAATTGTTCCTGGTCAGATCACATCTAGAGTACTGTGTTAAGTTCCGGGCACCACAGTTTAAAAGGAGAATATCCAATGCCCAGAGAAGAGCAACCAGAAGGATGAAGGGCCTCAAGTCTATGCTTTCCACAGCTTGGTTGAAGAAAGCAAAGATGTCTAACTTGAAGAAGACTAAAAGGGAACATGATAAATATTTTTAAGCACTTTAAAGGTTGTCATATGGAACAGGAACTGGACTTGTTCTGTATGACCCTAAAGAGCAGAATAGGGCAATCAAAGGAAATTGCAAATGCAAATGTAGACTTGATGTGAGGGAAAACTAACAGAGTCATCAAAGGTGGAATAGGTTATCTGGGGAGTAGTGAGTTCCCCTTTATTGGAGGTCTTCCAAAAAAGGCCAGATAATTACTAGTCTGGTATGTTGTAGTGGGGATTCTTTTTCAGGTGCTGGTTAGAATAGATGGTCACTGGGGCATTTTCCAACTCTGAAGATCTATGATTCAATGACACCAGGGATTGAGTAAAGAGGTCAACTGCTTAGAAGAGCCAGAAACAGGAGGTAGTAGCAGAGACAGAAGCAGAATCCAAATCACAGATTAAGCTCCTTAAGTCCCAAAAAAGGGTCTTATGGGAAGTAAAGACCAGCTTCTAAACTGCATTGCTAAAAAATAGACAAGAGGTTGAAAGACAAAGGCATGAGTTTATTTTTTGCCCTCAGGGGTTATACAGATGCAAGCTAGTTTCAAGTTCACCCCAAACTCTATGAGCTGGAAAACCCCTCATTCCAGTGCTGCCTTCATTAGCCTCCATGGATTCAATGGGATAGTGAACTAATGGGTCTCACCAGTGATTCTATGTGTGATTTTTAGAAAACTTTCATAACATCTTTGTCTATCTGATTAGCCCTCTGCAGAAGAGGGGCAATCATACTTGGCACTTAAACGTGGCATGAAGTGTCTCTGAGTTCCCGATAATTTCAATTAATGCCCTTGTTAGAAGCATCACCTCCAATTTTTCAGTAGTTCCCAAATAAGTGCATGTATCCTTTAAGAACCAGTGGATAACCACATCCAAAATAACAAAAAAAAAATGTTGTTTATTCATTTCCTTCATATGGGTAACTTTGCCCTATTTCTCTAAGACTTTGAAGAGTTAATTCCATAGTTCTTAAGGTAAGGTAAGAAACTTTGAGAAAGACTAGACATCTACCTCTACCTTATCAGCTGAAAATGATATCTGTGGGGTTCCAGTTTCCTCTGGCCATAAATACATCTCTGCATACACCTATCACCTTGCATTCCCATCCATAACATCCTTTACCCACCCTCACAGAGTTGGAAGTGTAGAAAAGTCAAAAAGCCAAACACTATCTGCTTTAAGTCGGGACTCACCTTACGTTTTGTTCCACTATACTCTGCCTGCTGTATTTTTGTCCCCATTGTCTTCTCCTGGGAATTGCCCAGAAGACTTGATGAAGTGGGCTGTCCTCTGCATGTGCCACTTCCACACCTTTGTTACATCTTCCCAGGGCTGTCCTGATGAAAAATGAAGACATTACCTTCACATACTCAGCCCCATTCCCCCACACCTCTGTCCTATCCTGGGGATTGCCTAGAATGACTGCCCCCAAAGGGGAAGAACTATTCATTGCATTCCACCCCAATAAATTTACCTCAATGGTTAGAATACCTAGATATGGCTCTGGCAATACTGAAAAAAAAAAAACAACCTATACCTAAAATGTCTTTTTTTCTCCCCGACATCTCATTGAATAAGAGTTCTGCAAAACTGTTTGGGAAATATTATATTAGCCTAAGTTTGTGTGTGTGTGTGTGTGTGTGTGTGTTTTCAACAACCCATATTTGAGAGTTAATTGTTGGTAAGCTCATATCATATAGTAGCATTATGGTGCCTGCTTGTATAAACCACAACAACCAATGTGTGACTTTTTAAAAAAAACTCCTTTTGTTGTTGATGTTGCTATTCACTGAAAACCACATTTATAATTAAATCAGTTCATAGCACAAATACACATCAAATTCTTATATTACAATCTCATGTTTACTTATTGCTAATTCTATTTCAATATAATTAACTCTTTTAATCATCCATTATTTGTATTTAGTCTGGACTGAAGGAGAGCATACTCTGGGGTTTTTGGCTGCCTGCCTGGGCAGCTTAACAAAATGTTGCCAAATTCTACAGTAGCTCATGTTTTTTCTCATTTCCTCATTTTTGACGTGTTGCTTCTCTCCTTCCCTCTCCTCTATGGAGCAAATGTTTCATCTGATCAATTAAAATTTGTTACTGAAATACCATACTGTGGTAGGTGAATTGTGACATGCATGTAATATCACCAACTATAATAAATACTCATTGGAAAGTTATTTGGGTGACTATTATTATCAAATTGTCTTTATTTGATTATTTTTTATTTGATTATTATTTGATTTTCTGGAAGACTACAGAAGAGTCTTCTACTGAATCTTTGCCTTGAATCTCTGTCTTGTTCAAAACAGTTTCTGTCATTAGTGACAGGAAGTAAACTTTTAGTAGACTCTGGAAACTGTATACAGTGATACATGTCACTTAATACTTGGGGGAAGCAATCAAAAAGAGATTCCTTCTTTGAACTAATGAAAAGTTAAATACTACAACTTTGCTAGAAAAAAAAATTCAAGGTGCTGGGTAGCATATAAGAATCCCGGAAACGCGTCTTGGATGTGTATCCTAAGCCTCAGCACCCCCATCTTTGAATAAACACAACAGATTCAATCTTGGGGCTAAAACTTTTCTGTTTCATTTTTTCCTAACCAATTTTCTCTGGGAACCTCACAATTTGACTTGAACTAAGTCTCCACTGCTATGAATAAAAAAAGCCAGCTCTTATGCAAGGTAACAATGTGTATCCGATACAGAACAGTTTTTATTTTACCTGACAAAAAATGAAAAGAAAACAATACAACAGTAACCCATAAATAGTTTATATAACTTCCCTTCCCTTTCCAGTGAGTTCTATCTTTCCCTCTGAGATCTATATAGTCCTCTAGCAGTGATGGCATAGAGTGTGGAATTCTGGACTTGGAGTCAGGGAGATCTGGATTCAAATCCCAAGTTAGACATTTATTAGCTGTGTGATCTTGGGCAAGTCAACTAACCACCCTGGGCTTTAGTCTCATCTCTTTTTTTCCTTTTTATTAATTAATTTACTTTTAGTTTTCAACATTCTCTTCCACAAGACTTTGAGTTCCAAATTTTCTCCCCATCTCTCCCCTCTCCGTGCCCCATGATTCCCTGAATTCTGATTACTCCCTTCCTCCAATCTCCCCTCCTTTCTATTACCAACCCACCCCCATTCTTATTCCCTTCCCTTCTATTTTCCTGCAAAGGAAGACAGATTTCTATGCCTCATTGCCTGTATATCTTATTTTCAAGTTGCATGTAAAAAAAAATTTTAACATTCATTTTGAAAACTTTGAGTTCCACATTTGCTGCCTTCCTCCCTCCCCATCCACCCTCATTGAGAAGGCAAGCCTTTCGATATAGGTTATACATGTGTAGTAATGCAAAACACCTCCACAACAGTCATGTTGTGAAAGGTTAATCATATTTTCCCTCTCTCCTATCCTGCCCCCCCATTTATTCTATTCTCTCCTTTGACCCTGTCTCTCCTCGAAAGTGTTTGCTTCTGACTACCCCTCCCCCAATCTGCCTTCTCTTCTATCACCTCCCCCCTCTCTTATCTCCTTCCCCCCACTTTCCTGTAGGGTAAGATAGATTTTCATATCCAATTGAATGTGTCTGTTATTCCCCCCTTAAGCCAAATCTGATGAGAGTAAGGTTCACTCATTTCCTCTCACCTCCCCCCTCTTCCCCTCAATTGTAAAAGCTTTTTCTTAACTCTTTCATGCAAGATAATTTACCCCACTCTACCTTTCCCTTTCACCTTGTCTCAGTACATTCCTCTCTCACCTCTTAATTTTTTTTTAGATATCATCCCTTCATATTCAACTCACCTTGTACCCTCTATATATGTGTCTATATGTGTGTGTGTGTATATGTATGCATGTATGTGTGTATATGTGTGTGTGTATGTATATGATTGGAATATGTATTCCCCCCAACTACTCTAAGACTGAGAAAGGTCTTATGAGTCACAAATATCATCTTTCCATGTAGGAATGTAAACAGTTCAACCTTAATAAGTCCTTTAAGATTTATCTTTCCTGTTTACCTTTTCATGCTTCTCTTGAGTCTTGTATTTGAAAGTCAATTTTTCTATTCTCTGGTTTTTCATCAAGAATGCTCGAAAGTCCTCTATTTCATTGAATATCCATTTTTCCCCTGAAGTATTATATTTAATTTTGCTGGGTAGGTGATTTTTGGTTTTAATCCTAGCTCCTTTGACCTCCAGAATATCATATTCTAAGCCCCCTGATCCCTTAATGTAGAAGCCACTAAATCTTGTGTTATCCTGATTGTGCTTCCACAGTACTGGAATTGTTTCTTTCTGGCTGCTTGCAATATTTTCTCCTTGACCTGGGAACTCTGGAATTTGGCAATAATATTCCCAGGAGTTTTCCTTTTGGGATCTCTTTCAGGAGGTGATCAGTGTATTCTTTCAATTTCTATTTTACCCTCTGGTTCTAGAATATCAGGGAAGTTTTCCCTGATAATTTTTTGAAAGATGATGGCTAGGCTCTTTTTTTATCATGGCTTTCAGGTAGTCCAATAATTTTAAAATTATCTGTCCTGGATCTATTTTCTGGATCAGTTGTTTTTCCAGTGAGATATTTCACATTGTCTTCTATTTTTTCATTCTTTTGGTTTTGTTTTTTAATTTCTTGATTTCTCATAGATTCATTAGCTTCCATTTGCTTCATTCTAATTTTTAAGGAGTTATTTTCTTCAGTGAGCTTTTGGACCTCCTTTTCCATTTGGCCAATTCTGCTTTTTAAGGCATTCTTCTCCTCATTGGCTTCTTAGACCTCTTTTGCCATTTTGTCTAGTCTATTTTTAAGGTGTTATTTTCTTCAGCATTTTTTGGGTCTCCTTTAGCAAGCTGTTGACTCATTTTTCATGATTTTCTTGCATCACTCTCATTTCTCTTCCCAATTTTTCCTCTACTTTTCTTATTTAATTTTCAAAATCCTTTTTGAGCTCTTCCATGGCCTGAGATCAATTCATATTTTTCTTGAAGGCTTTGGATGTAGGAACTTTGACTTTGTTGTCTCCATCTGAGTGTATGTTTTGATCTTCCTTGTCACCAAAGTAAGATTCTATAGTCTGATTTTTTTCCCCTGCTGTTTGCTCATTTTCCCAGCCAATTACTTGACTCTTTAGCTCTTTGTTAAGGTAGCCCTCTGCTTCCAGCGTGGAGGGTGTACTGTCCCAAGCTTATGGGGTTTGGTGCAGCTGTTTTCAGAGATATTTCTAGGGAATTGTAAATTTTCAGTTCTTCCAGGATCAAAGGAGAGGTGTTTACTCCTCTCCTGGACTGTACTCTGGTCAGTGAGTGACCACAAGCACTCTTTTCTGCCCTGGAACTGTCAGGAGGGTTCACCTTCTACCGATGCCACAAGCTCTGCTATGCCAGTGCTACTCCTCGCCCCAGGACCGTCACCCAGGACTGCAACCCAGATCCAAGCATGGGCAAAGCAAGAGAATCCTGCCTCAGTTCCAGCAAAGAGATCCCTGCAATGCCCCTCTGATCAGCAGCTCGATGCCCCCATGTCTGTAAGCCAAGAGCTTGGGAAGCAGCCACTGCTGCCACCACCACCACCCTGGGCCTGGGGCTGGTTGGTGCTCCTCTCTCACCCTAGTCTGCTAGACCTTTCCTACTGACCTTCTAAAGTTGTCTTTGGAGTTTGTGGGTTGAGAAGTCTGGAAATGCCAGACTTCTAACCTCCTTCTGATCAGTTGTTCAATCCTCTTACCATCTGTGGTCTGAGAAGTCTGGAAGTAGCCTTCACTGCTGTCACTACACCACTGCCACTGCTGGGGCTAGGGCTGGACTGCATTCCTCTCCCAGCCCAGTGCAATAGACCTTTCCTGTAGACATTCCAGGTTGTCTTGGCTGGAAATTTGTTTCACTCTGTCATTTTGTGGGTTATGCTGCAATTTGAATTTGTTTAGTCATTTTTATAGGTATTTGGAGGAGTTCAGGGGAGAGCTCAAGCAAGTCCCTGCTTTTGTCCTCCAAATTGGCTCTGCTCCCCTCCTCATCTCTTAAATGAGGGAGTTGAACTCAATAGCCTCCGAGGTCCCTTGTAGCTCTAGGTCTGTGATCCAAGAATGCTGAGATATTCCTAGGAAGGGAAATAAATCTGATGTTCTCAGGCAACTTTCCCCCAACATTCTTATGAGTACAAACTTCAGCTGGAAACAAATTGAGTTCTCCAGGCATTTTTGTTACCCTAGATCCGCACTACCCTCAAAAGAGAATGAACTAGGATTGCTAGAGAGGGAATCCTTTTTTTCCATTTGACTAGAATGTTGCAAATAGCTTACATGACAAATAGCTTATATGACATTAATCATGTCATTAATCAATCATGTCAGAGGTAAAAGTATAGGTAGTATTTTTGCTTTTCTATATGATAACTAAGTCTCTTGCTGCTCAACAAACTCCAGAACTACACAGTAGAACCTCAGTCAAGAAACCTGATATCCTCAATCTTCCAGAAAGCTAAAGTTAGAGAATTCCTTCGATTCAGTGAGAAGGGATAGGGCTTGGCAGTACCATATCTCAAACTATACTAAAAAGCAGTATTCATTCAAACTATTTGTTACTGTTTAAGAGAAAGAAAGTGGCAACTGGATGGCACAGTGGATAGCGTGCTGGGGAAATCAGGAGGACTCATCTTCCTGAGTTCAAATCTGGTCTCAGACCCTTTCTAGCTGTGGGACCTTGGGCAAGTCACTTGACCTTCTTTGCCTCAGTTTCCTCATCTGTAAAATGAGTTGGAGAAGGAAATAGCAAACTACTCCAGTACTTTTGTCAAGCGCACCCCAAATGGGGTCACAAAGAGAACAAACACAACTGAAATGACTGAACAACAACAAGACATAGAAAAGGTTGATCAGTGGAACATATTAGATATAAAAAATGTAGAAGAAAATGAATTCTATAGACTAGTATTTGATAAACACAAAGACCCCAGAGGCTGGGAAAAGATCTCACTCTTTGACAAAATTCCTGGGTAAACTGGAAAGTATTCTGGTAGAAAATAAGATAGATCAAAATCTTACACTATATACTAAGGTAAATTCCAAATGAGTATATGACATTAAATTTTTTTCTCTTCCATCTCTCCCTTCCTTATTGAGAAAAAAACCACCTTATAAATATGTATAATGAAGCAATGCCAATTTCTACATTGGCCATGTCTCAAAAAAAATATGTGTTTCATTCTGCACCCTGTACCTTGCACCCTGAATCCAACATCTCTTTGTTAGGAAGGAGTGACATTAAAGGAGTACCTTTAGTACTCTTAATTTAGTACTATTAAATTAAGAGTAAATAAAAGAGTACACTAACATTTGTTAAGAGGGTGAGACATTAAAAAAATTAGAGGAACAACAAAGGACTTACTTTTCATATCTATGATTAGGGAAACAATTCATGGACAAATAAGGGATGGAGGGGACCACAGAAGATAAAATGGACAATGTCGATTAAAGCAAATAAAAATATTTTTGCAGAAGCAAAATCAATGCAGCTAAAATTCAAAGGGGAACAATAACTGGGGGGAAATCATTGCAGTAAGTTTATCTGAAAAAGGAAGTTCTCATTTCAAATATAAGGAAGTGACCTAAATGTATAAGACCAAGAATCATCCCTAATAGATAAAAATTCAAAGGATATGAATAATCAGTTCTTAAAGGCAGAAATTCTGGTTATCGGCAAACATGAAAAACTGCTCCAAATCACTAATTATTAGAGAAATGTAAATTAAATCAACTCTGAGGTTCTACCCTATACCCATCAGACAGGTAAGGATGACAAAAAGGGAAAATGACAAATGATCTAACCATTCTGGAAAGCAATTTGGAACTATGCCTTAAATGTTACTAAACTATGCATATACCTTAACCCAGCAATGTATATGTACAAAAATATTTATAGTAGCTCTTTTTGTGGTGAGAAAAAAATGAGAACTAAATGTGTGCCCATCACTTGGGAAATGACTGAAGAAATTATGGTATATTAATATAATGGAAAATTACTGTGCCATAAGAAATTACAAAAAGGATAGCTTCAGAGAAATCTGGGAAGACATGTATGAACTCATGCAGAATGAAGAAAGCAGAACCAAGAGGATATATATAATAACAACAATATCACAGAGAAAAACAGTTTTTAAAGACTCGACAATTCTGATCATTCTTCCAGGGGACCAATAATAAAGCGTGGAACACACCCTCCTAACAAAGAGATGTTGGATGCAGGTTTCAGGGTGTAGAATGAGACACATATTTTTGGGACATGGCCAATGTAGAAATTTGCATTGCCTCACTATACATATTTATAAGGTGTTTTTTTCAATAGGGAAGGGAGAGGTGGGAGAGAAAAAAAATAGATTTTTGTCAATTGGAAATAAGTAAAATTTAATATTTAGTTTTAAAGAAATTCCCAGAACTCAGAAAGATGGTTTTTCTCTCCATAGCTGCCATCTCTAGGGCTGAAAGATTATACCATTTATGCTGCATGGTTGAGGCCAGAATCTTATGCCCAGGAATTCTCCTGGGGCTATATGGTTTAGAGATCTGCCACTTCCTTTTGCTAAAACCTCTCAGCTCCTGTGGATGAAAGCACATATACTTGTAATATGTCTGCTTCAAGACTGTCATCAGTGACTCCCAGAGGAAAGGTTCTATTACTATATAAGTTTCCTGCCCCTTCTCTGGTATCCAGGCTTAAGCTAAGATCCGTGGTTGCTGATTTCTGTCCAGCTTTCTGTCTGGATCTCTCAAAAGAAAAGGTCATCTCAGGTCTTTTAGCCTCCTTTTATAGGCTTGACTATGACCTACAGAACCTAAAGCCAACTCAATAATCCCCAGTCATGGAGAGTGAAGGAGGTGCCTTCAGTTCTCTTAAAGAAATACCAGTGGGCATGTTCCCAATCTTCATAGAAAGATACCATCAAAGTACCAAAATAATTTAAAAAAAAAAAAGCTCACTTACACATAAACTTATAAAGCTGATCAAGTTGCCCTGAGCAGTGCTCATTCCCCCCTCCCCCAATTCCTCCTTCCTTCCTTCTTTCTCTGGCCTTTACATATTTTCACAGGCTGTTCCCTATATCAGGGAAGCTTTTCTCTCTCATCTCCATGCCTCTGAACTCTTAGTTTCCTTTACTACTCTAGTACCATTTCCTATAAGAGAAACTTCCCGATTCCTTGGGTTGTTAATTTGCACTCAACAAATTAGTTCTTATTTATTTTCTCTATATTTTGTATTTACTTCTCAATGTAATGTTATGTCCATGAGCAGAATGTAATCTCCTTGAGTATAAGGATTGTTTTTGTCATCGTATCCCCATCACTGAGCACAGGGCCAAATATGGACCATGCACTTAATAAGGGCTTGGAGACTTGAACTGAATAGAATAAATGCCAAATGAGCGATATAAATTAAGTGTTGTAAGAATTCTTAAGAGGGAGAGATTACTTCCAGCTGGAGTGATCAGAGAAAGAATCTTGAAAGAGGTGTCACTTGAGCTGGTCCTTAAAGGATGAGTAACATGGGATTGCCATAAGTGAAATGTGCTATCCTTTAAAGTACTCCTCTTGAAAGGCCACCCATTGATTCCAACCTTACCATCAGATGGGTCTGTTATACTATCATTGCTCCAAACATTTTTTGAAATTTGAATTTTGGTGGAATTTCCTTCAAAGTCAGCTTCTGAGTCACAGAAGAAACTTATTTTCATCATTTTTATCTCACTGCCTAATTTTTTTTAACCTAAAACCCTCTAGCTTGATTAACTGTCAGACTTGGCACTGAATGACTTTGGGGTATTTAAAAAACAACAATAATAAAATCCATCCTCAGTGAATCAGATTTTAAATCATGTGTTATAGATCTAAAGGAAATTCCATAAATAGTTTTTTTTAAAAATAATGCTTTTAACAAGCTAGAATAGTTGTGATTGATATAGATCCTTTCAAGGCATCTTCTCCAGGATGACACTCATTTGAATGTGTATGTAACAAATGTTCTGGAGCTACTATTCTAACTCCTACCCAGAATGAGGCTACTATGCCCCTCTCCCCACTCCAGGGCTCTAGGGATACCCTGAGTGGGGGGTGGAGAAGGGCAAGGTTGTCTTTATAGTACTATCAGCTCGAGCTCCCAATCTAATGTGTTTTCTCTGGGGGGTATGAGTCATCATTTAGTCAGCCAGATTCAATTAGTTGTTGGTTTTTTTTAGAAAGGGGTATTTACTAAGGTGACACAAAATATCCCTCCAAAAGTCTGTGATACACTCTCCATCAAGTTCATACTGAATCCAGGGAAAAGTGGGTTCAAGCTTAGGAAGCATTTCTGAACAGTGAGCTTCTTGTTTTTAGAAGTTCCTTTCTCCCCTTCACAGGGATGCTCAAGAAATTTGCCTTAGGCATGGTGTAGTTTCTTTGCTGAGCTCTTTGTAGAGCTGTGAATCTGTTTCTAATCTGTTTTGGATTATTGATACAGTCCCTGACACTGGCTACTACTATACCAAGGAATGTTGCTAGGATGCCAAGGGAAAGAGGGAACATCTAAAATCTTCTGAAAACTCCACTGGGTCTCCTCCAGCTAAAGTGTGTATGTGTGGGGTAAGGGGTCTGGAGAGACCTAGTCTCTACTTCCCTGTCTACTCCTCAGGATTTTACTGAAATACCACACTCATTCCTAGCTCTGAAATAACCTCAGCTCTCAACTTGTTTCACATTTCATAGATGACTCCTAGGATCTATTCTTGTTTATTCATCCTATCCAAACATGATTCCTGTGCAATGTCACTCTAGTTCCAAGGATTTTTCACACCTAGGATTAAGCCTATGATTGATTAATTGAGTGATTGAAATCAAAGCCTAGGATTGAGGTCTACAGCTTGGTTATAGGTTAAGGGCCTCTTATTGGAGGGAGGGGTGACTTGATTGATTCACTCAATTAACATCCCACTTTTACATTTAAGTTCCGGTGAGAATATTCACACATACCATGTCCTAGGCATCCCCCTACTGTGGTTCTGGAAGCCTTGTAAACCCAATTCAACAAACATTTATCAAACAACAACTACTATACACAAGGTACTGTGCTAGGTTTTGGGAATACAAATGTAAAAATGATACTTTTGCATTTTAGTGGGCAGATACAGCATGCATGTAGAAAGTATAATATGAGCTAATTTGAGGAAGGAATAATATAATGATATAATATCATAATGGAGAGGATAAGCAAAAACTCAGATGAGGTGGCACCTGAACTGAGCTTTGAAGGTTGTCAAAGATTCTGAGATTCAGAACTGAGGAGGGAATACATTCCAGGCATTGGAGGCCAGGAATGCAAAGGTTGGGGATGTGTGGGGGAGTCATAAGTGGGATAGAATGTTAAGTCAGAGGAGCAGCTAATTGGCTGGAAAATGAAGTGCATGAAGGGAAGTAGTTTAAAATACAGATGGAAAGGTAGGCTGGGACCAGATTGTGGATGTTCGTAAATGCCAGGCTAAGGAGTCTGCATTTTATTCCAGAGGCAATGGGAAGCCAATGAAGTTTTTGAGCAGGGAAGTAATACAGTGAGATCTATGGGATAGTAGCTTTGTGGAGGATGGAGAGGAGACAGCCCAGAAGCTGTAAGACTAATTAGAAAGCTATTACAGTAGTCAAGACAAGAGGAGATGAATGGAGAGAAGGGATCAGATGTGAGAGATATTTTAGCAACAGGACTTAAAAGACTTGATGAGTGATTGAATGTGGGCTAAGAGGAAGGAAAGAAGGGGGAAGAAAGTATCAGATTACAAATATCCCATATCTCATCCCTTTTGTGGCTAACCTCCTTTATACCTTTTGCAATAGGTGCCTCCACTTCCTTTTCTCTTACTCTCTTCTTAACTCTATAATTTGACTTCCAACCTCATCGATGAACAGAAACTCTCTCCAAAATTGCTAAAGGCCTCTTAATCACCAAATCTAAAGGTCTTTCCTCACTCTTCATCCTTCTGGACCTTTCTGCAGCCTTTGACACTGTCAATCACTTTATTCTCTTTGATATTCTCTTCTCTCTAGGTTTTTGTGATACTTCTCTCTCCTGGTTCTTCTTGTCTATTCTCTCCTTCTCAGATTCCTTTGCTGAATCTTTGTCCAGGTCACATCTTCTAACTATGGGTGTCCCATAGGGCTCTCTCCTGGACCTTCCTCTCTTCCCCCTACATACTGTTTCATTTGGTGATCTCATCAGCTCCCATGGATTCAATTATCATCTTTATGCTGATTCTCAACTATGATTCATCATATTTGATATATCCTGTGTGATATATCAAATAAATGATTCTCAAATCTAATTATCCAAACCTAACATCTCTACTGATCACCATTCTCAATATCCAACTGCCTGTTGTACATCTTGAGCTGGATGTCCTGTAGACATCATAAATTCAACCTGTCAAAAACTGAACTCAATATCATATCCTCCAAACCCTCCTCTCTTCTTAACTTTCCTATGACTGCTGAGGGTAGCATCATCTTGCAGCTTGCAGCTTGCAGCCTGGGTGTCATCCTCCACTCCTCACTCTCTCTCACCCCACCCCCACTCATATTCATTCCATTGCCAAGGCCTGTCAATTTTAACTTAGTAATATCTCTAGAATACATTTCCTTCTTTCTTCTGACACTGCCACCCACCCTCGTGTAGGCCCTTATCACTTCATGCCCAAACTATTGCAATAGCCTGCTGGTTGTTTTCCCTGTAACAAATCTCTCCCCTTTCCATTTCATCCTTCACTCAACTGTCAAAGTAATCTTCCTAAAGCATAAGTCTGACCAGGTCATTCCCGCAACCCACCTTGTACATAAATTCCAATGGCTCTCTTTCACCTCTAGGATCAAATACAAAATCCCCTGTAATTCAAAACCCTTCAAAACTTTCCCCTTCCCTTTCTTTCCTAATCTTACACCTTACACTGTCCTTTCCCCCTGCCAATACTCTTCAGTCCAGTAAGGCCAATCTCCTTGCTGTACCTGGAATGAGATTCTTCATGTCCTCCCTCTAGGTATTTACAGAAGTTATCCCCCATACTTCGAAGGCTCTCAGTCCTCATCCCCATCCACCTCTTGAAAGCTTCTTTCAAATCCCAGCTGAAATCACACCTTCTACAGGAAGACTTTCCTCATCTTCCTTAATTCTAGTGCCTTCTCTACATGATTATTTCCCTTACCTGTTGATTATTTCCAATTTCTCATGCATGTAGTTGGTACTTTGTTATTTTTGGTTGTCTCCACATCTTGGCTTTCTTAAAAGCAGGAACTGTCTTTTACTCTTCCTTGTATTCCCAGTGCTTACTTAGCACGATGCCTGGCCTATTGGAAGCAGTTAACAAATTTTTATTGACTGACTATTAGGAAGATAGGAAGATCAAAAGAAATGGGGAAGTTTGAAGGAGGAGGAGATTTAAGGGGGAAGATAATGAGTTTGGCTTTGGAGGTGGAGTTTGAAACTTTTTGGAGACATCAAGGAGCTATCCAGCTGGTGATTGATGGTGTGGGACTTGAATTCACCTGAGGTATGAGGGCCACATATATTGATTTTGTAATAAGGGAGCCCTGTAACATCAGTCCTGAAATCAGAGTCATGGGATTGCTTCCTCCATCCTATCTAACTCATAGTTCAACTCATTCAGCAAAGAATATTTATGGCGTATTATATTTTAGGCTTCACAAAACAGTAACCTTCTATGTAGAGTCTACAGGGTCAGCACATTATAAGCAATGGCATGATTTCAGAAGCACTTGGCCTACTCCAACTACTCGCTGCTGATGAAAATGCTGTTAAGTGGGAGAATCCCAAAAATCAGAGAGAAAGCTCAAATGCAGGTGATATGTTTCTAGAAAAGTTTAAGTGATCAGTATCAGGTTCTTTCCTGAAGGTCCTTTTTGATAGGAGGAGGGCCAGAAAATGGGCAACTTGAAATGGGGAGGGAGAAGAATGGGGTACCAGGAGTGGAGAAATGAGAACAAGAAGTCGAAAAGGAAAGTTTTGGAAATTGTCTCTTTCCTAGGGCTAGCTCTTTAAGTACTCTCTGAAAGTCACAAGAATTTACTGAAGATCAATCATTCCCCACACAGGATGGTAGCAGTAGCTAGTCCAGGTTAATTGTGCCTGTGGTGCTGGTCTGCATACTGAAAGTGCTAAAGTCCACACTTTCCTTTCTTGAGATGCATTAGTGCCAAAGGAACAACCTTTGCATTGTGGGTGGGCTGGGTATCTGCTTATTTTCCAATTAAAGAGTTTCTGAAGGCTTTATTTATTTACCTATTTATTTGCTTGTTTGTTTATTGGTTTGTTTGTTTATTTTTGGTCAGGGGCTCCCTAAATTTCTAACTACAAATCTTTCATTCTGAAAAAAAATTGCCTGACACAAAACATAGACTTCCTGCATTCCCTTAGGTACTTTACAAACACTTTGATGGCATCTGATACTGTCATAAGTGAAGTGTGGGAGACCTGTTATCATCAGAACCTTAACTAGAAATCCTGGGGCCAGGGACAAACTTGGCAAACTGCACCTAGCCCAAGCAGCATGAAACATACCCTACAATCAATTTTTAATATACAAATTCCTTTGATTGGCATTGGTATAGATCACCAGACACAAGGCCCTGTGACCAGAGAGACTCTGGGGTACCTGACACCTCATTGAGGGTAGAGGAGATCAGGAAGGCGGCCCAGGCAGGTGAGGCCAGAAAGCAGCTTACTTGGCATAGTTTCTCCCCTCCTGGGAGGGGTAGGAAACAGGCCATCTGGTAGGCGCCTATTTTAGCTCATTAATCTTGCTAACTTGGTGCTAAGCTCAGTTGTTTCTATTCTTGAGTTAGTCAGATTTGGGGAATTCAAGGAAAATGATTTCCAATTAAGCTAGCCAGGTTTGGAAATTCAGAGTGGAGAGCGATATTGACCTTAAGGTGACTACAAAGATCTTTTGGATAGTAGCAGGCAAGTCATCAGCTGAAGGCTTCCCCTTAATGTCATTGGTATAGACGACTCCCAGCCAGTAAAGTTTATTTATCAATGCAGGTCAGCATTTGCTCTGTTACTCCTAGTCTGGGCATCCTGGGCCATCTCCAGTCATCCTGATGAGTATCTGGTCACTGGACCCAGATGGCTCTGGAGGAGAAAGTGAGGCTGGTGACCTTGCACAGCCCTCCCTCGCCCAAATCCAAGTCAACTGTAAGCCATGTCATCATTTCTCTGGTGCCATGGTGCTCTTCAAAAACGAAGGACAAACACACAGCCTAGTCTTGTTTATTCACTTGTAGACTCTGGAAGAGAGAGTGGGGCTAATGACTTTGCACAGCTTTGCCTCACTTAAATCCAATTCCCTTGCAAGTCAAGACATCAGCCTTGTGATAGCATCGGTCCTCTTCCAGAGTGAAGGACAAGCAACAGTAGCAGCAGCAGCAGCAGCAACAAAAACAACAACGAGGTAGTCTTGGAGAATTGTCTGCAGCACTTAGAAGTTAAATGACTGCTCCAGAGTCACAGAATCAAAATGAACCCAACTGTTCCTGACTGACATCAGTTCTTTAACCACTTGGACATGCCACCTCTTTTGCACAAGTCACTATTCTACATATTCATAAGAAAAGGATGCAAGACATGTATATACAAGATAGACATGCTCTCTATCTTCAGGCTCCTGCTTTGACCTAGTATAAGGAAGCAAAGCTGCTTGCAATCCATCAGTCTAAAAGCAACTATTAAGCACCTCCTCTGTACAAGGCACTGGGAATACAAAAGTGAGACAGTCCCTGCCCCCAAGGAGCTCACATTCTATTGGTGGAGTTAACCAGTTGACATATACTATATACAAAATAAGGATATATGTAGTACATATATGATCTCAGGCTGGAGGGATGGACGGGGTTGCCATTCCAACTACTGGCAGACAAGGTCTCCAGAGCCAGACTTCCTCCCCTCTCATAATCTAAGGGTAACTTTGAGAGGTTGTGGGGTATCTTTTTCTGTGACTGTTGCTCCCATCCAGGGTATTTCTCTGCAATATCAGTCACTCAGTCACTAGCGTCTCAATATCAGTTAATGATCAGTATTTTCACAATATTATCTAATCAGCAATTACTGCAACAATATAATTATAACCAGTGATCTCCTCAATAACATAATAACCAATTAATATAAATCACCTTTAACAAAAGAATATTTCCTGAAAAAGTATAGGAATGGAAAAGCTATAAAAACATCCTCCCAAACTGGGGTGCCCTCTATCTTTTATTAAAAATGCATTAATCCTGGAGAGAGTACTCTCAAACTTAACTCAAACAAAGAATTATCACTACTAAGTTCACTTCTGAGTGTGGTATAAACTATAATTAGTCACTCTTTCTTCTGTAGGACATGGTATCTTGGCAGATGGGTCAATTCACTGCTGGGATAGGTCAAAAAGTTCACTCCTCAGGGCTTACTCTTCACCGGGACTGGTTGTTGTATCTACCAACAGACTCTACTATGTAAATTTTTTTTTTAAATAGCAGAGTTTGGCTTCATTAAAAATTTTTATTTTTTTTAGCATTTCTTTTCTTTTTCACTTTTTTAAAAATTTTTTATGATTTTTTTTTTATTTTTAGCTTACAACATTCGGTTCTACATAATTTTGAGTTCCAGATTTTCTTCCCTCCCTCCTGCCCTCCCTCCCCAAGATGGCATGGAATCCAATATATCTTCTATGTATAACTTCGCACTGAACTTATTTACACACTAGTCAAGTTGTGGAGAAGAATTATGACCAATGGAATGAATCATGAGAGAGAAGAAACAAAAAAACCCAAAAACAAAAAAAAAGAGAGAAAAAACAAAGTGGAAAAAAAAGGCGAGCATGTAGTGTGCCTCAATCTGCATTCAAACTTCACAGTTCTTTCTCTCGATGTAGATAGCATTCTCCATCGTGAGTCCCTTGGAGTTGTCCTTGCACCTTGTGTTGCTGAGAAGAGCAAAATCTGTCAGGGTTGGTCCTCACGGAATCCATATATCTGTGATTGTGTACAGTGTTCTCCTGGCTCTGCTTCACTCACTCAGCATTATGTCGTGTAGGTTTTTCCAGGTTGTTATGAAGTCCATATCATCCCCATTTCTTATAGCACAATAGTATTCCATTGCCTTTATATACCACAGCTTGTTCAACCATTCCCCAATTGATGGGCATCCCCCTGACTTCCGATTCTTAGCTACTATACGTATTTCTAATACTGGACTACTGATAGTTGGCTTTGATTTTGTTATTGTTGTTCACACACGCACATGCTCCCCCCCCCCCCAAGCTCACAAAGTCGTAACCTGGTTCATCTTCTCTCTGATACTCATTCATCTAAGGTCAGGAAAGAAAAAAACACAATAGATACCAAAGAAAAAGGCATTTATGTCTTTGTGGCCATGTGGGACATGGATAGCAAGAGAGAGGGAGGAGGGGGAAGAGAGAAAGGGAAAGAAAGAGAGAGAAAGAAAGGAGGGAGGGAGAGAGAGGTGGGAGAGAGAGGGAAGGAGAGAAAGAGTGAGGAGGGAGAAAAAGAGAGGGAGAGAAGAGGGTAAAGAAGAAAAAGGAGGGAGAGGAGAGAAAGAAAGAGGGAGAGGGGAGGAAAGGAGGGAAAGAGAGGGTAGCAAAGAGACAGGGAGGAAAGGAGAGGGGGAGAGGGAAAGAAAAAGGGAAAAAGGAGGGGAGGGAGGGAAAGAGGGGGTGGCAGAGGGGGGTTGAGAAAGAGGGGAAAGGAGACACAGAGATGTAGACAGAGGTGGCAGAGGAAGGGGGAGGAGGGGGGGGAGAAAGAGAAAGAGACAGAGAGAGACAGAGAGAGAGAGACAGAGAGAGAGAGAGAGAGAGAGAGAGAGAGAGAGAGAGAGAGAGAGAGAGCAAGAACACACTTTTGTCTATTTGTGCTTTTTATGTGCATACAAAGTTCTAGCTCCAAAGTTCCAAAGTTCTGGCTCAAGAAGTCAATTAAAAGGTTTTCCTATTATGGTTTTCTATTATTCTATATTTCTCAAGGAGTCCTCATCCTACATACAGCTCTGCTTACTACATATATTCATACATATACATGCACACATATGTGTATGTATATATGTGTGTGTGTGTGTGTGTGTGTGTGTGTGTGTGTGTGTGTGTGAATCAGCCTTCCTAGTAACTGGTAGCTACTTGCTCCATTCAGCAGTACCCAGTGCCATCACAGTGCTTCGTACCTAGAAGCCCAGGAAATGTTTGTTAAATTTAATTGTTATACCTGGGAACTTTTAGAATAGAGCTATAGTAAATCTTTGGTTATACTGAATTATTAGAAAATAAATCATAGAAAAAGAACTCTTCTGGATAGTCAAGAGTCTATATTTAAGCCCTATAGCAAGTATTATATTTCACATTTCCCCACCTGAGCTCCCTTTGTAAAACATACACATCACTAGACTGTTTGGAATTCAAAAAGTAGAATTGTGACATGAATTTTTCTACTGTTGGGAATGAACTCCAGGATGCAGTGACTAGATATAAAATGCTTGTATTTATAACTCATGAGCTGGGATGGGGGGTAGGGAGATGGGTCAGTATAGTCAGAATGGCTCCCAGCTAATCTCTAGGAGGCTGGCATTTACCCTCTTGACTCTAGTCCTGAGAGAAATTGATTTTTTATTTTCTTAAGTGAAGGAAAAGGCCAATGACATCCTTCCTCTTAGATTTGAAGGGCACAAAGGACCATTATTTAACACCAGTCTGAGGGAATAAATATAAGACTAAGGAACAGTTTTTCTGTGGTGGCAAGGAAGGTTGGGGATGTCTGAGAGGTAAGGAGGTTGTCATTGAGGGGTAGTGGCAAGTAGATGGCACAATGGATAGAGTGCTATGCCTGTAATCAGGAAGATCTGAGTTCAAATCTAGCTATAGCCATTATTAGCTCTGTGACCTTGTACACTTAACCTGTGTTTGCCTCAGTTTCTTCAACTGTAAAAAATGATAGTACCTACCTCCCAGGATTGTTGTGAGGATCCAATGGGATGATATTTATAAACCACTTAGCATAGTGCCTGGCATGTAGTAGATATTTAATAAATGCTTATTCTGTCCCTTGTTGTGCTGTAAAATACATGTGACTATAGATGCAGATGGTGTGGAATATAGGGACGAATAAGTTTATCCAAATTAGCATGACTTTAGTGCAACACACTGATATTCTTAGGAGCTATTTAATGCTAGCGTCTTCACTCTCTTGATTATTTCCAATTTATCTTGTATATAGTGTATTTGTACACAGTTGTTTGTATGTTGTCTCCCCCATTGGGCTGCTTGAGAGCGGGGACTATTTTGTGTTGTTTTTCCTTTCTTTGTATCCCCAGTGCTGAGCATTGCCTGGCACACAGTAGGCCCTCAAATGTTTATTGACTGACTGACTGACCAGGTTTCCTCTTCAGCAACTCCCTTCCCCACCCCAGATTCCTTGTGCCTGTTCTTCAAGGCTTCATACAGAATTGAGTTACTGACAGCTCTTTGCCCTCTTCCCCATGCTCCAGTCTAGACCTCAGAATTGCTCCATCTTGTCTCTGTTAACAGCTCTCTTCTCTGCTGTCAGTATCTCCTGCTGACAAGCACCGTTGCTACTTCTAATCACACTTGGTGCCATTGGGACTTTTATCAGCTCCTTCTGCTTTCAGCTATGTCCTCCTCACTTCCCTCCTCCTTCACAGCTTTTGTGTGAAAAGGCAAGTCTTTTAAAACCAGAGCAAGCTTTTCCTTTTGTCAGCAAACTGACCAATCACACCAATGTAGGGGTAATCTTTAGGTCTTTGGGGCCTCTCAGCTGTTTTCATCAGTATTTGTTGCTCGAAGCTTAATGAAAATCCCTGAGAGGAAGTTTTGATTTTTTTCATTAGGCCTGCCTTCTTCTCTTTCCCTTTTTCTTCCTTTCCTTCCCTACTTCTTTCCTCTACTCCTCAATCTGTGTTGTAAGCCTGGTTTACATTACAATTTCATGAACATGATGTTCTAACCCACTGAAATAAATAGCTATGTATGTCAACACTGGCTAACAATAGGTATCAGGGAGGAACAAATAGGAAATTAACTAATTGTCCTTCTGTTTGTATTTTAATTGTAGGAACTAAAGGTAAATATGGTCAAATAATACTTTCCGCCTGGAAGATACATGATAACATAAAAAGTGTTGAGGACTACTTCCTAAGTCTGAAATACAAGAAAACATATTAGGTGAAGTGAAAAGAACATTGTATTTAGTATCTGGAGGGGCCTGGATTAAAAACTGCCTCTGACGTTGACTAGCTACATGACAACCTGAGTTCTATCAATCTTCAATAAACATTTAATAAACACCTACTATGTGCCAGGTACTAAGCGCTGGGAATACAAAAGAGTAAAAGACAGTCCCTGCCCTCAAGGAACTTCCGTAAAATGGGGCTCATGTCTGTAGTATTTACACCCCCCACGTGGTCATGACAATCAATAACGGATGCAAACCTTAAAGTGCAATGAAAATGTCAGCTATAATTGTTTCTAACATAGCTGTAAATATGGTTTAATTTACTAGTGACCAGTAATGACTAATAATGAAGTACCAAATGTTAGATTAAAAATAGCTTGTTTTAAAGTATAAATGACACATGATTCAGATATGTTAATTGCTATTCCTTTTCATTAATATTAGCAGCACTTAGTCTTTTTTCCATTTTGTTTTGTTCTGAACTTAACAAAAACCAAACAAAATATAAGCATCTAAATAAGTACAACAAGAGAGATTTGCACATGACACTGTAAATCTCTAGTATACAGACCTTGCTTTTCTTTTTAAACATGTAATGAATTCAACATGCAATTTCTAAGCTTTACTATGTGTCTATAATTCCTTATGGCCCTCCTTCTGCTCTCTTCTCATTTGGAAGGGGAGGGTGGTGGGAAAAAGAGAATTTCTAGCCCTTCTTTTCCTCCCAACTCCCTACCCCAACAGAAAAAGAAAGAAAAACAAAACTCTTGTAATAATTATGTATAGACAAGGAAAACAAACTCCCCCCTCGGCCATGTCCAAAAATATATGTTTATTTTGCATCTTAAGTTGATCATCTCTTTATCAAGAGATGATATTCATTCTTCAGCCTTGATACAGTACACATTTGTAACTACAGGGGAGTGAATTCATAATGCTTTTGTTTATAAACTGATGGATTTGGGAGGTACTTGGATTGTGCTCTTGTACACAATTTCTCCCCAATTTCCTTTACTGCATGCCTCTGTCAGGGTATGAAATGGACTGTGTTTAGTGAGGACAACCACCCAGGAAATGAACCAGATTGATTTGTCCTTCCTTTTGTCCTTAACCACACATCATCAATCGCTTTCCTGTTGCTTGGCTCAGTAAACTGAGCATAGATTTAATTGGACTCACTGACCCTAGTTTTGGTAACCTCCTGAAGGGGACAAGTACACTCCAGTGCTCTTCAGTGTGTCACATGTACTACTAATAATAATAGCCACTGACATTTAGATTGTGCTTTGCAATTTATCATATACTTCATATATATCTCATTTGATCAAGTATTATTAGATCCATTTTACAGACTGAAAATAAGAGATTACATCACTTATCCAAAGTCATATTAACTTCTAACTGGCAGACCTAGAGTTTTAATCTGCTCATTTGACCCCAGGTCAATATTCTCTCTACTCTACCACTATATAACCAGCAGGTTAACTCTGTCCAATACACCAAATGAAAACTATCAGACAATATGAGAAGCCACAATTTCAATTCTATATTCATAGTCAACATTTCTTAGGAGGAGATTCTTTAAATACTATGAAGCTAACACATTAGTTACAGTATCACAGAAAATGCCAGGGCTGGAAGGGACTTCAGAGACCAACTAGTCCAGATCTTTTCATTTTGCAGATAAGGAAACCAAGAAAGGACCAGTATCTAGCTTAGACTAGGAGCTCCCAGAGGGCAGGGAGTGTCCGATTATCCATTTGTACCCCTGCTACTTAGCAGAGTGCCATGCACGTAAGTGCTTAATAAATACTTCATTCAGTCATTCAATTTAGCTATGGCAGCTATAGAATCTCTCTCTCTCTCTCTCTCTCTCTCTCTCTGATGGTTCTGACTCAGTGTTTTAAGAATCTCAGATAAAGATTTATTCTGAATTGCATTTATACCAAGATTTAGGCAGATGTGAGTATGCATATGCTCCCCTCCGAGCCTCAAATTCATTTTCAGAAGAGTAAACTACCTGATGCTCCTTTTTCTGGGTGGTTTATGGCATTGCATCGAATGGGGCTATAAATTTCTGCACAAGAAATAAAAATTCCACAGTAAGCATCCATTCCCGTGTCACTGGGCCGCCTTTATCCATAACAAATATGGTCCATTCTGTTTATGTCTGGAATGGAAGGTGAATATTGGCTCTGAGTATTCGGCTGCTTGAACCAGAAAAAAAAATCATCCAAAGAAAAACTTCTAGCAGTTTGGAGCAGCAGTTCTCAAAGTATAGTCTGGAGGTCCCTGAGACCACTTCACTGGAGAGGGTTAGTACAATTAATGTGTATAGTACAGATTTTAGAGTTAGAAGAGTCTGCAAAAAAAGGCATCTAGTTCAACCCCTCCTTTTATAAATAATAAATCTATAGCCTATGGAACTCAAGGTGACTTTGGACAAGGTCAGACAGGTACTAAGAATTCGGCAGGATTTGAACCAGGTTCTCTGACTCTAGAACCCCAGCTCTTAACATTGCAGCATATCGCCTCTTCCAGAGTTCTCAGGGAGCTCTGGTAATTAGCACAGAAGTGAACTTTAGTCCAGATATCAAATGATTAGAATTTGTGAACTTTTGCTCAGTGGAAGGGACACCAGTGAAGGTAGTGAATGTGGAGGCTGCCATGTAGTTCTAGTTATCACTTGGCCTCATGAATGTAGAAAATTACTTAGCTTAAACCTATAATACCAGCATTCTGAATATATCTCTCTGGAGTACTTGTGAAATAAAACAGCTAATTCTTTATGATCATAAAATTATATAGAGTAATGGGAAACAGGCACCTGCTTTGGTTCCAGGCAAACAGTGGCCACAGTTTCATTTTTGTCTTTTTCTGATAACAGCTAAATAATTTGTGGCATCAAATCCTTACAGGTTCTGACTCACTCATTAATTGTTTGCAACATGTCAATTTATTCTGTTGGCAGATGCAAGAGGATCTCATAATACATTGAAAAGCAAGCAAAAGTATCTTCTCCTAAATTATGCAGATAGTGTTTTCTTAATTTTTTCATTAATGGGATACTTAACTGAATTATAAGAGAGCAGTTCCATAATATTTCAAACAATTTTCTTATATGTGGCCTTTTAAAAAAAGAAATGTTTTGGTTATCAAGCAATAACTAACATTGGATAAAAGACAAAGATGTTCGTTAGGCATATAGCAAGCTAAAGAATTTGCAAACAACCACCTAGGGAAACGTTGATCCCAGGCAAGGGAAATTCAGAGCTCGAGCCAATTGGCTCTGTTAAATTTTGAGTGTGAATGTTTATTCCTCAGAAATCAGCAAAGGCTACAAATTTTCTGTTGTGTCGATTGTTTAGAGTGACTTAAAAAAGTTGTGGAGAAAATGTTAGCAATGCAAATCAAACTTAAAATTTTTGGGGGGGAGAGCCTGTGGTTAAACATTTAACAGAAACACTGATACCAGGCTAAGTGTTAAAGCTTACTTATAAGCACCAGACATTTGTAATGTAACTTCCTTGAGAGCAGGAACCGTGTTTGCCTTTCACCGTAACCCAGTGTTTAGCACAGTGCCTGAGACATAGTAAGTGGTTAATAAATGTTTGTGGAGAGATGGAGATCCTATATGCCATTTTCATTGGCCTAATGTATTTCAATTGGACAATTATTGTTTTGTTGCTAAATAGTATACCTCCCAAAGGTGCCCAATTCATAACCAGAGAATAAGCAGTTCTGACATGGATAGAATTTGGCTCAAAATGTGTTAAACATCATTCAACTAGGTGTTCTAAAAGAAATTGAGTTTTTCCAAACACAAATAAAATTCATGGCTCTGACACCTAAGAGTTTAAATGCAAAGAAGAGAGCACAACCCCAGATACACTATGGTAAGCCAATAATAAACCTACAAAGGCAAAATAAAGTTGACATCACAGTTGTATATGTTTTTAGGTTTGATTGCCTTGTATTTTATACCTCCTCCATCTCTGGCGTCTGGGCTCACAGCTGCACAGATTCAGCTGAGTCACTTGGATCACGAAAGCCTCCCTCAACTCCCCCACCCACCCTACCCTTACGTGCATACAATCACCATACATCCACACTCCCACCAATTTTCAATCTTTCTTTAACAATTCAATTCAACAAATATTAATTTAGTCCGTGCAATGTGCTGAAGGAGAAATAAAATAAACCACGCTATCCAAGGACATAGTAAAGCAGATGGTTTTATCCACTATTGTAAAAACTATTTGTGTAGTCCTTGGACAGAAGACCCCTGTGGATATTTCTAGAGTCAAGAATACAGCAATGATTACCTCAACCTGGCGGTCATAGATCACATGGATTTCTTGAACAATTGCATGAGTATTTGGTCACCTTTTCTTCTTTTATTACCTTGAACAGAGAATTCTTGCTCTCCTTCCTCCTGCACCCAACCCCACTCCCACCCCTGACTACTGACCTCCCTGGCTTCCATTAAGTTCCAAATAATATCCCATTTTTTACTGGAAGTCTTTCCTAATCCATCTTAATTCTAATGCCTTCTCTCAGTAATTTATTTTCTATTTATCATGCACATAGCTTGCTTTGTATATATTTGGTTGCCTGTTGTCTCCTCCATTAGATAGTAAGTTCCTCAAGGGCAAAGACTGTCTTTTGCCTCTTTTTTTTTTTTTTGGTATCCCCTGTGCTTAGCAGAGTACCAGGCACATAATAGGTACTTAGTAAATAGTTACTGATTGATATTAATTAGTTCTAACAAAATCCTCCCAGTTGCGTGCTAAATGCTTTTCCAAACTCCTTTTTTCTCCCTATTATACTCCCCCCTCCTCTGCACCTCCCTCTCCTGTGAAAGGTGTTACTTATCTATCCTAAAATGCAGCAGTATACTCTAAGTAGGCCTGAAAAGTTACAAAAATCTATACCTGCTGAAGCTACTACCAGCAAGAAGTCTTCCTTAGCATGCTATTAAATCTTTTTTCCCCCATCTTGGTTACTCATTTTTTTTACCTCTAGTTTGCAGATCCAACTGATGAGTGAGATTCTCTTAAGGCTCTTCAGGGACCCAAGCTGAGAAATTCTCCAACAGTGTCAAGCTGGGATTGCACAGGAAAAAATGAGAACAGCCTTGTCCTCAATGAACTCATAATTCTACTGGGAGGAAAACAAGATGTACACAGATAAATATACAAAATATGTATAAAGTAAAAAGCAATTTGTAATGTGGAAAACACTAGCAATTGGGGAGAGAAAGGCCTCGTCGACAAGGTGGTACCTGAGTTAAGCCTTAAATGAAGCTGGGGATTCCAAAATGAGGACCATGGTATAGAAGGACAGCATCTAGGCATAGAGGACAGACTGTGAGAAAGCTCTGAGAAAGGAGATAGAATGTCACGGGGTGGAGAGTAGAAAGCGAATATTTAATTTGGCTGGAACATAGCGTATATGAAATGTAGTAATGTGAAATTAATTTGGAAATACATTCTAGAGGCAAGTCAGATAGTAAAGTTTTTTTTAAATGCCAAATTAAAGAGTTTGTATTTTAACCCAGAAGCTAATAGGGAGCCACTAAAGCTTTTTGAGCAGGAGTGTGACCTATGCTTTAGGAATATCAGTTTGGTATTTTCTTAGCCTTGCTGGATGTTGACTTGTCACAGTACTGGATCTCTTGATCTTGAATTCAGTAGATTATTTTTTGCCTTAACCTCTGAATTGGTTACCTTTCTGAACCCCTGGCTTTAAACTTGGCCTATCTTTCTGTTTACCTGTTTTACTCTTGGTTTGGACCATGCCCAGAACTCCTCAGATGTGTTCTTTCCTCCTGGACCTCGGAAGTGATCTTATTTTCTTATTCTTCTCACTGTACAGAGTAGGCTCCCAACAGCTGGTATTTGAGAACAGGTGCAAGTATAAAGATAGTCTCCTTTCCCCTTTCTTCATTAATGATGATTTCACAAAAGAAGTGAATTTGTAGGAGATATTTGAAATATGGTTAAAAAGAGGATTGGCAGAGTTATTCTATGAAAGAAGAAACTGCATTGGAAGAAATGTTAGGGCTCAGTGGAAAGCCAGCTGCCAGGGCAAGTAGGGGGTTAACCTGGAAGGTGAAGATAGACTGAGAAAGCCATTGCTTACTGTGGCTGGGAACATAAGACCACCAATTGCTTTATTCTAGATTGTGAATCAAATTTTGTTATAATAATGTCAGTAAAGTTCTTTGTACCTACAAAGTACTAAATTAATGATTATAGTTGTAAGTAGTAATAGTAGCATCATTATATGATAGACTGTGAAGGGGTAGAAGTGGGTAAGTTAGCTTTAGAGTCAGGAAGACCTGAGTTCAGGTCCTTCCAGTGGCTGTGTGACCTTCAGTAAATCACTTGACCTCTCTGTGCTCCAGGCAACTTTTAAGACTGTAAGTTACAGAATAGCTACTGTCCTGTATAGGTATAGCTTTCCTCACCAGGAAATCCGTATACCATCGAAGTCAGTGGTCTAGAAGAGAAAAATAAAGGAAGAGAATGGGCAGAAGAATTCATCAGAGCAATCCATTATTACTTTTGGAAAAGCAGCTCCGGGATCATGTCCTGCTATTGTGTACCAAGGACAGGACATCAGATTGAAACAGTTCATTTTAAACTTGCACCATAAATCTACAATGTTATTTTTGAATGATCCCCTTTATTGGGCAGAAAGAGTCTATTTTTCATTCTCTATCCTGAAATATACCGCATATACTATGAAAAATGAAGACAAGAAAGGGAAGTGAAAGTTCTGTGCTTAGATGGATGTGAAATTTAAGACATTAGTTCACATGGAGACTGCCAAAGAGTTTAGCCTTGTGTTCTTGCCCCTTTAAATCATGTTCCGCAGGCATATATGTGTGTATGTATGTGTGTGTATATATACGTATATACACACACATATATACACACACACACACACGTACGTATAGATATACAGGCATATATGTGTGTATATACACACATGTATAGATATACAAGTACACACATATACATGTGTGTGCTTGCATGTAGATGTATGCATTTGTGAATACATGTTTATACGTGCATATATGTACATGCATGCATACTTGAATATTCTTGAGGACTTGAGAAAGATTAGAAGCCTATATTTGGCATCTTCACTGCCTGTGGTCTGGGCTGATGATACCTGACAAAGGCTAAGGAATCAAAGCAGTCAACTCACTTAACTTCTCTTGGTTTTAGTTTCCTCATCTGTGAAATGATAATGTGCTCTCCCTACCTCACAAGGTTGTTGTGAGTCTCAAATGAGAATATGGATATAAGACTGTAAGGGACTATATTAGAGGCTGAGCCTTTGAGGCTTGTCACAAGGTTACTGGGGGTAGCTAGGTGCTTCAGTGGATAGAGCGCCAGGCTTGGAATCAGAAAGATTCATCTTCCTGAGTTTAAATCTGGTCTTAGAAATTTGCTAGCTGTATGACCCTGGGCAAGTCACTTAACCTGGTTTGCCTCAGTTTCCTCATCTATAAAATGAGCCTGAGAAAGAAATAGTAAACCACCCTAGTTTCTTTACCAAGAAAATCCCAAGTGAGTTTGAAGAGTCAGATAGGACTGAAAATGATTGAACAAGCATTTAGAGATATAAATTTTCCTCTGATTATTGTTTTTGCTGCATCCCATAAGTATTGATATGTTGTCTCATTATTATCACTTGACAAAATTATTTATTATTTTTATGACTTGTTCTTTAACCCATTCATTCTTTAAGATTAGGTTATTTAGTCTCTAATTTTTAATCTGGGGGCAGCTAGATGTTGCAGTGAGTAGAGCACCGGCCCTGGAGTCAGGAGGACCTGAGTTCAAATTCAGTCTCAGACACTTGACACACTTATTAGCTGTGTGACCTTGGACAAGTCACTTAACCCCAATTGTGGGCTTCCCCCTCCTCAAAAAAATAAAAAATAATTTTAATTTGTTTCCATTATTCTGTGTTAAATACAATTTTGTTGCATTATGATCTGAAAAGGATGCATTGAATATTTCTGCTTTTCTGCATTTAACTACAAAGTTTTTATGGCTTAATATGTGGTCAATTTTTGTAAAAGTGCCATGTGCTGCTGAGAAAAAGATATATTCCTTCCTATTCCCATTCAATTATCTCCAGATGTCTATCATATCTAACTTATCTAAGATTCTCTTCATCTCCTTGACTTCTTTCGGATGTATATTTCGGTTAGATTTCACTAGTTCTGAGAGGGAAAGTTTGAAATTCCCCACTTATAGTTTTGCTACTTATTCACCTATTTCTACTGGTAATTTGTTTACCTTTTTGTTTAAAAATGTGAATGTTATAGCCTTTGGTGCATATATGTTTAGTATTGATTTTACTTCATTATCAAGGGTACCTTTTAACATAATGTAGTTTCCCTGTTTATCTCTTTTAATTAATCTATTTTAGCTTTAACTTTGTCTGAGATCATGATTGCTACCCTTGCTTTTTTTTTTACCTCATCTAAAGCATAAAAAATTCTACTCCTGTCCTTTATTTTTACTCTATGTATCTCTCATTTTTTAATTTGTTTCTTGTAAACAATATATTATTGGGTTCTGGGTTTTGATCCATTCTGCAATCCATTTCCATTTTATTGGGGAATTCACATTCAAAGTTATAGTTACTAGTTATGTATTTCCCTCTATCCTATTTTCCTTCCTGTTTATCCTTCTCCCTCCCTCCCTCCCTCCCTCTCTCTCTCTCTCTCTCTCTCTCTCTCTCTCTCTCTCTCCCTCCCTCCCCCTTATTCCCCCTCAGAAATCTAATTTACTTCTGACCACTGCCTCCCTAATCTGCACACTAAAAACTCCTCACTTAACTCCTTGCCCACCTATTTTCCTGTAAGTTAAGACTTTTATACCCTACAACATAGTTCTGGGGAGAACTTTAACATAGTTCTGGGGAGAATAAGGTTCCTGTACTACCTGCCCTCTGCTTTACCTTTCCCTCCATTATAAGAATTCTTCCATTCATGCATCTTTTGTATAGGATAATTTGCTCCATTTTACCTCTCCCTATCCAATTTTATTTTTTAAGATGATTCCATCATAATCAACTCAACCCCAAGTTTTTTGTCTATGTATACTTGTTTAAACTACCTAGTAACAACATTATTTTTCCCTTTTTAATAGTATTTTATTTTTTCCAATTACATGGAAAGATAATTTTTAACACTGATTTTCTAATAAAATTTTGAGTTCTAAGTTTTCTCCTTTCCTCACTTCCCTCCCCTTCCCTTAAGACAGTAAGCAATTTGATATATGTTATATATGTGCAATCATGTAAAACCTATTTCCATATTAGTCATGTTGTGAAAGAAGAAACAGTTTACACAAAAAACCTAGTTTGCAAAAGGAAAAAACCAAGAAAAAATAAAGTTAAAATAGTATGCTTTGATCTGCATTCAGACTCCAAATGATAACATCTTATAATCCATTGGGGATGAGGGAATAGAACAAAAATACCTGGCTTAAGCCTAGGGGAGCCACGAAAGAATGCTGACTGCTACAGTGTCACCAGTGCCTCAATAACTGCTCTCTGGAAGCCCTGAAGTGTTATTTTAGGTGCTGGGCCCCTAGAGACTAGACCACTATGGCAGAGTTTCTGGGACCAGGCTGGAACTTAGAGAGAGGGCATGAAAATGATGCTTTCAGGTTCCTTTCCCCTTTTGATTTGTAAATGGCATTTGTCATCACTTCATTCCTTGAGGTCTGTACTTTTAACCTTCAATGGGAATACATGCCTGTTGAATAACTCAGAACAAACAAACAAAAGGAAGCTTACATTATTAACCTGCCAATTAAATATGCTGCCACCAGGTGGTTGGGGTGCCTTAGTCACAGACTTGGGACCACATACAAAGTGCATATTTTGTCTAAATGGGGCTTTCTGCTCAAGCCCTCCATAAATTTATAGCAATTTTTTTTATTTTTACAAGTTAAAAAAATAAATTAAGTAAGTATCCCTTTAAAGCCACAAGCTATTAAAAATCAACCAACTCTAGGTACAATCTTTCTATTGATTATCTGACACAGATTAAATTAGTGTCAAGACAGTTGGGTTCTAAGACATCAGATTCAAGGTTAGTCAAGATCACAATTGCCAATTCTGGTTTCAGTGCAACCTTACTCTCTCTTGTCCACATTTAAATTATAGACAACAGAAGAAATGGGCACTCCTTACAGTGAAAGGAACTGAAGACAACTTTTTCTTTCCTGACTATGCTGGCCCGAAATGGAAATTATTCTTCTCTGAAGACTCCTTTTCCCATAATGCTGTAAGCCTAGAGCCAATGCCCAAAGAATTGAGCTGAAAATCCTAGAAAAAAAAACCAGCTTCATTGATGGACAGAGTAGCATCTGGTGATGATGGAAAAGAATTTCAGCTACTTAGTCAGAAGTCCTTGAGGAGATCCAGGAGCTACAGAACAGAGGATGGTAAGCAGGTGGCAGTAAAACCCAAGAGCTAGGCTAAAGGGATCTCATACCACAGTAGCAATTCAGCCAAACTATTGCTAAGACAGTGATCAGAAATGAAGGAAAGGACCAGAGGACTCAGTTTGATGGACATTGCTTTAAGTTTAAATGTCTTGGTAACGTCAGTTGCCTACAGGAAGGAAAAGTTAAATGATTCTAATGTTCCCAGAAACTTTTGGGTGGGGGAAAATATAGCCAGAATGTATTAATTATTGAGAAACTTCTAAGATTTAATTTGGATCTCTCTGAATTCAAAGCTGTTTTTCTATGATGGTAATGGGCCATTGATTATATCCAGACAGTGATTAAAATTGCCTAACTCAACCTCAAACCTATCTTGGCTCTCCCAGGACTGGAATACAGCTTCAATACCTTAGGCCAGCTTGCTATATCAGCCAGTAGAGTTTTTCTCACCTCTCAAATAAATGTATCTCAACTTGAACAATTATTTCCTCTGCTGTCTCCTTTGGCAATGTAATGTCCAAGTAATTCCCACAGAATTCACTACTCTGATCTTTTCTTTTCTCATTGTCTCATGGCAGGAGAAACAAGAGACAGACCCCTTATGAATAGATTCTCTCTATACAAGGGGATGTAATGCTCCTATTTATTCAATTTTGTTGTTGAAAAACTTTTTTGTTTTGCTTTTAATATCATAATCATTTCCCCTTCACTGTGTTCCACTTCTACCATTGAAGCCTTCCTTATAAACAAAGAAACACATTCAAGTAAAGCTGTATGGCAGGGTATCCTGCATTTCATATCTGGGAATCTGTTCAAACTATTCTTCTTTTAGCAATGTCAAAGCTTCTGCAACTTTTATTAACTGCATCAGTAAGAAAATTCTTTAGAAACCCTTGTCTGAAAGATTTCTGTATCCCTTAGAGCATACAATTTTGCACAATATTTTCTTTTCAATCCACCTGTTCTCTTCCTACTTAATTATGAACTGTAATATCAGTAATATCCATTCAAGAACTACATAGATCCTATAAATAATAGATGACATTTTTGTAATCTATGGACCAAGATCTTTAGCTCTGAGTTTATATGTATTGGGTTCAATCTGGCATTTGGCCTCTCTAACTAGAGTTGCCACTTAGAAATGTAAAAATAGGTTGAATATAATTCCACATGTTAAATTAAAAAGTTCTTATACAAATAAAATAAATATAGCCAAGATCAGAAGGAAAGCAGAAAATCAAGAAACAATTTTATAGACACTTTATCAGATAAAGATCTCATATCAAAAAATATATAAAGAACTTTGTCAGATCTATAGGAATATGAGTCACTCCCCAATTGACAAATGGTCAAAGGATATGAACAGGGAGTTTTCCAAAGAAGAAAACAAAACAATTTGTAGTCATATAAAAATGCTCTAAATCATCATTGACTAGAGAAGTGAAGATTAAAACAACCCTGAGATATTTTACAACTACAAGATTGGCTAAAATCATAGAATAGGAAAGTGACAAATGTTGGAGAAGATGTGGAAAAATTGGGACACTAATTCATTGTTGGTGGAATTGTAAAATAATCCAACTATTTTGGAGAGCAATCTGGAATTATGTCCAAAGAGTTATTAAACTACTGGTACTCTTTGACCCAGCAATACCACCACTTGGTCTATTTCCAAATATGATTAGAGAAAAAGGAAAAGAACCTATATATTCTAAAATGTTTATAGCAGCTCTCTTTGTAGTGGCAAAGAACTGGAAATTGGATAAAAGGCTCACCAGATCCTGTACAAGCACTCAAGGTAGCAATGTATATATCAGGTACAGAACAGCCTTTGTTATACTCCTTTATTATATTTATTATACTCCACAGAAATTGCAAACAACTACAAATAACCCATATATAAGCAATATCATTCTCTGGCTAGTTCTGCCTTTCCTGGAGTCCTAAAGTCCTCCAGAATATCTCTAGAATCCTAGTAGCACCTATGATCTGGAGTCCCCCCAAAATGCAAGCAAACTTGATATGCTAGATAGTCCCATGACATTCTGCTAGATTTTACCTTCACCCTGAGGAACTCATATGGGCACTCAACCGTAAGTGGCTTGGATTCCCCATGGACAGAAATGAACTTTAGGTTGATAAAGAAGCAAACCCCTTTCCCATGGAACCTACACTGTCCAAATATGTAATGATAATAGCAAACAGCAGTGTCTAAGTCTTTTACTCTCCCATGATATGGCTTAAATCTACCTGCTATTCCTCTAGCTTCAGGGCCATGTGTGTGAACTCTCTCTAAAAGTCTGGAGTTGCCCAGAAGTCCCCCTTGTGTTCATAAAAAGGTGGATTTGAGGACTTTCATTGATGTTGCTAAAGAGGCTGGTAGTGCTCAAGAAATCTCTTTCTTACTAGAAGATCAAATTCTAGGATTCACTTCTGGCCAGGAAATCTCCCACACTCAATCCAAGAGGCTTTTCCTCACTTGGACATGTAGTTATCTTCTCTCCAGGAATTTTAGGCTGGGAGATGGCATCATTGCTTATTCAAGACTAGGGCAAGAAACCTGGAGCCCAGCTCTCTTTCCTTGGACTCTGTATGTACGATAGTACATGCAGCTTCCATGTCAATTTGTACCAGGGCAGCCATTAGCATCTCCTACATGGAGAGGAAGGTGGCAATACACCCACAGAATCAAGATCAACTCTGCTTTGTTCTGGCCTGTCCTCCATGTTTGCGGCTGGGGTGGGGGGGAAGCCCAGAAGAAGAAAAGTCTCAAGTCAGTAATTAAAGACTCCCTCATATAGGCCAACACAAAGGATGGCCCCTCCCATAACTTTCTGTTCTACAGGGGTTCAAGCCAATCATTTCTTCAATGATCAATGAGATTTATCCTCCAAGAGACATCAAGAGATGTGTCTACACTCCTTTCAAGTAGATATTCAAAAGTCCCAATTGAAAGATCACAATCCTGTAAGCTCATCAAATTGGTTAGCAATCTCTTTTGATAAACATTTTATATTCATGTAATGCTTTCAGGTTTTCAATTTTATGTATATATATATATGTATATATATATATACACACAGAGACACATATATATTTATGTGTATATGTGTCTATGTGTGTGTATATATACATATGTGCAGATAGATGATAGATCATAGATAGATAGATAGAATCACATTTGATAATTATAACATCCCTGTGAGGGAAATAGTAAAGTCATTATTATCTTCATTCTACTTTAAATTTTTTTTATTAAAAAATGATCTCATTATATCCTTAGAGCAACCTTGAGATATAGGTGCTATTATTATCCCCATTTTACGGATGAGGAAAATGAAGTAGACAGAGATTAAATGACTTGCCCAGGGTCACATAGCTAATAAGTGTCTGAGGCTGGATTTGAACTCCTTCCTGACTCCAGGTCCAAAGCTTCATTATGTGCTGCCTAGCTGCCAATTATCTCCATTTTACAAATAAGAAAGCAGACTTAGAAAAGTTAAATAATTTGCTCATGGTCATGGAACTAGTAAGTGTTAGAACAGAGATCTGAACCCAGGTTGCTTCTGACTCTAAGTATGCTGCAGCATGCTGTCTCTTAGATAGATGGATAGATGGTCAGGTGGATAAATATGGATCAATTAATTAGCTGTTCATCAAGCTGTTGTCATAATTTAGGCATTATGTCCCTTTCTTTGTTTTTCCAGTGTGGATGGTTAAATCAGTTTCTTTCAAATAAGCAAGGATTTCACTGAGGAGGCTTTTTCATTGAGGGGTATTTCAAGGCTTAATGCAATTAATGCCTTCTGGAAAAAGGAACATTTGGAGAACCTTTTCATTAATAGCGTATGTTTCTCCTTGAACTCTGTACAAGACATCGATAGCCACCTTAAGTAGTTTCATAGATAAGTCCATCATACAGCTTATTTGATATTGTCCCAAGGAAAACCAATGAACAAAGTTATCTCCACAGCCACCACTGTCATATAATCTAGCATTTTTAAATACATAGGAGATATCTGGTTTGAAAAGATCCTTTAAAGATGCATTTTCGTATCAAGTCAACAAGCATGTGTTAAGTGCCTACTATATGTGCCAGGCACCGTGCTAAACACTGGTGATACAAAGACAGGCCAAAACAGTCTCTAACCTCAAGCTCACATTCTAATACAAGAAGCAACATGCAAAAAACTACATAGACACAAAACATAAACAGGGTAAATTAGAGGTAATTTCAGAGGAAAGCCACTAGCATTGAGGAGAAATGATGAAGACTTCTTATAGAATGTAGGATTTTAGCTGAGACTTGAAGGAAGGCCAGCAGAACAAGGAGGGGAGATGAGGAAGGCGAACATTCCAGGGATAGTCAGTCAAAATGCACAAAGTTGGGAGATAGAATATTTTGTGTAAGGAACAGCAGGAAGCTAATGGAGTATAGCATACATGGAGAGGAATAAATTGTAAGACTAGAAATGTAGGAAAGGGACAGGTGGGGAAGGGCTTTAAAGCCAAACAGAAGATTTTATATTTGATCTTGGAGGTAATGGGGAGCACTGGAGTTAGTTTCCCGGCCCTGCAACACGCTAGATGTATGACCATGAACAGGTCCCTTAAACTCTCTGCATCTCAGTGTCTTCACCTGTAAAATAGGGAAAATAATAATTGCATTGACTGTCTTGTTTGGTTGCTATTAGGAAAGACCCTTGAAAACCTTTACGTGCCATATAAATGTGACATTACTATTATTCAGATGGAGCTTCACTTGACAATGATTCCCGACACTAGCTGCAGATGTCTCTGTTTACTGTCTCTCTGTCAAGTTAATAAATATTTACACATACTGAGGACACTCCTCTGTTTACAGAAGGATTCATGACAGTATTACTTTAAAGCAGTTACAGTCTTTTATGAGATTCTGGAGTCACACTGGCAATCACTATTAACCAAAAAGATGTATGCCATGTTAAAATCTCTAGAATTAAAAAATATTCTTATACAAAAAGTATAGCTTCCTTCAAATAAGCATGAGCTAAACACAAAATTAAATAAATAGAATACTGGTATGGATTGCATTTGGGGAACTGTAGTGCTTACTGATCCTAAGGGGCTTGCTATAGCAAAGCCCTATATATTTTTAATTAAATTTTTTTTCAATTAACAAGCATTTATTTTCTTTCCTTCCTGCCTCCTCTCCCACTGGAAAAAGAAAAAGAACAAAACTCTTGTAACAGATATACACAGTCAAGCAAAAAAAATTTCCATATTACAAAGCCCTATCTTCTTAACACAAATATTCTTCTGGAGATTAAATTGTTGTAAATAATTGAATGTCACAATCTTAGAAGAATTGAAATTTCAAGTAACCTAATAGAAGATGCACTGTGCATGTAAGTAGATTGAAGCAAGTTACCTTATGACCACATACAAGAAGTGGCAAAAAACAAACAAAAGAACCCATTATACAAGGCATGTATGACCAGAAAAGGCTGGGGGGGGGGCGCGGGGCAAGGTGCAGTCACATGGTCAGAGTGAGGAATAACAGATATTCAGTCTGAATGTTGCACTGAGATTAGCAAAGTATTAAAAGAACCAGAGGAAGGCTTCCAGTACATTGGATAGATCCTGAATGAAGGATGTATGAGTAAGAAAAACAGATTTAAAGGCTTTTCTCCAACATTTCTCTCATAAAGATGTCAAAATTGTGCAAGAATCCTTGAATGACAAACAGAGGCAACCTTATACAATGACCTTCTGATCAATATTAGTCAAAGCGCAAAAAAGGAAGAGATGTTCTCTGCTGTCATGGAAGGGATCTGAGTTGAAGAGGGATTCCATATAGATGGTGAGGTCCTCCAGATTCCTGCGTGGATGACATTGTCTTGATGATATTAAGCCCATAAAATATTATAGAGTCTCCTAAATGATACTGATAATCACTCAAAAGAATTTGGCCTGACTATCCATATAGGAAAAACCAAGTAGATAAAGAATACATATTTTTCAGATGATGATATGAATCTGGACAAACAATAATGTGAAAATCATCTGTCAGTATGTATATCTTGAAAAGATTATGCAAATAGACAAAAGAGTTGAGCCCCAAATTAAACTAGAAGTAGGAGAGTGGGCTGAATCGCCTTTGGGAAACTGTGAATCCAAAAAGCTGCCAATGATGCCACACAGGGATTGTGATCTGAGTGTTAGTGCATTGCTTCTATGTAGCAAAACCATTATGTAGTAAACAATAGTGAGAAGTTAGACAGTCCGATTTTGGCTAATACTGAATTGTGGGCAAGTTTGTTTTTAGAGTGAGCAGTGTGTGGGTGGAGGGCACTGAACAAGGAATATCCCCAGTTATGACATCATAAATCCATTATATTGTCCAAAATTAGAGGTCTTAAGGGGGCATAGTATGCCCATGAGAGGGTCACATGAAACACTTTCTTTAAGGCTTCCCTAATTCCCCCCGTTCCCAAGCCCAAGCTGAAAGCTATGTTTCTCTCGGCAAATTTCTCATAACCCCTTACCTACATCTCTCTTTTTGTTAGAGACAGGCTTAATTGCAGCCCTCTCTTAGTTGAGGCTGTTTGTTAGGGTGAAATGAAAGTTACTGAACCATTTGAAAGTCAGTGAACCATTAACAAAAGAAGGTTTACTGTGCCCTAATACAGAAAGGATATGCAACAAGGATACGACAGCATCTAGCCACCAGGGTATGGTGACTCTCATGGTTTTCTGATTTGAAGGCAATTTCAAATCAAGGGAGGCAATAGCCAATCAAATCCCAGAGACAGTTTTGTTGCCTTTTGGGGAAAACTAATCTCTGTTGCAAGAAGAAGGAAGGGTTGGTCCTTCTTTACCAATGTTATGAAGAAATGCTGGTAGATATTAATCCTATACACCTTTGTACTTAGCATGTTCTCACTTGTATTATAGTTATTTGTGTACATATCTTTTTTCCTTTCTTAGACTGTCATGTTTGAGAGGAGGATCTGTGCTCTTCAGATTCTTAAAACCTAACACAGTGCTTTGAACGTAGTTAGAACTTAATAAGTTATCTATAGAATTGAATTAAAGTTTAATAAGTCCAGACTTTATTGAGAAGGTTACCGTATTTATACTAATAATATAATGGGTGTGGTATGACCCAACTAGGGACACGTACCCAAGTGGAGCACCCCTACTGTCCAGGCTTTTTCAAGGAAATTTAGAAGGAACCACAGGGCCATCTCCTTTCTGCCGTTTGTACCTGAAGGGGCTTGTGGGCAGGCAAAGGTTACCTCTCCATCAAGAACCCCAGAGATTTTGGGAAAAGATGGGCACAAAGTGAGGGAGTTCAGTCCTCATACCACTGATTCGACATCTGGCACAATGCCTGGCACATGTAGGTACTTAATAAATATTTCTTGATGAATTGATTGCTCTTTCCAACACTGTACGGCCTCTATTAAAATAAGAAGGGTGTGTCAAACTAGAATAGTGGCAAACTGTCAAGGAATCTCATTAGGCAGCTCACTGAGGCAGCTAGGTGGTGTAGTTCAAATCTAGCCTCAAATAATTATTAGCTGTGTAACCTTAAGTCCCTTAATCTCTGTCTCAGTTTCCTCAACTCTAAAATGGGACTAGTAATAGCACCTGTCTCACGAGGTTGTTGTAAGGATCAAATAAGATAATACTTATTGTTATTAGCATGGTGCCTAGTACTTAGTAGGTGCTTAATAAATGCTTATTTCCTTTCCCTAGTATAGACAGATATATTCTTACCCTACTTTTCATATGAAATCCCTAGGATAGAGATAACACAGAATCAGAGAATCTCAGAATTGGGAGACTCTTAGTGATCACAGTATAAAATTTAGAGCTGGGAGGGACCTTAGAAGTCATTGATTCCAATCTCCTCATTTTGCAGATGAGGAAACTGAGGCCCAGAGAAGTGAAATCAAGTCCAAGTTTACACAGGTTAAAAGTGGCCGAACTTGGATTCTAATTCAGTTTCTCTTTGCTAGTCCAAAACTCAGAAATTTTATTCACCAATTTAGTGATGGCCAAGCCATTTCCTTCATGTAGAGCCTGTGCTTTTCTTTTTAAAGGAGAATGTAGCCTGGTCCATAGCTGCTGTGTTCTCTGAAAGATCACAGCCTTATGAAATGAAGCTTGATCACATTTGAGGTTCACACAGTAAGGTACTAAAAAAACCCCACTGCTTTAAGCTTGCAAGTGAAGCATCTAACAAGTCAAGTCAACAAGCATTTAGTTAGTGCCTACTATGTGATGGGTACATAAATTCTAGGGGTAAAAAAGGGCAAAAAAATAAAACAACCCAACAATTACAGCCATACATATATATTCGCCAACTGCAGGTTTCTAGCATCAATTTATTTTTTTAAATTTTTTTTTCTAGCATCAATTTAGCTTTACAATGCTATGTAGGTGCAAAAACACAACCTAATGACTGTGGTGATTATAAGAACCTTTTTCTTATAGGCAAAATGGCTTTTCACTGACAGGGTCAAATGTCTCTCTTAACCCTGGAGAAATTGTTAGAAAAGACAGCTCCTTCGTGCATAACAGTCCTGACATTTTATCAGTATGCAATTAAAATGCCTTTGTCTAAAATAGTGGCTCCAAATTCTTGAGTAGATAGAAACAAGAAATGAACTGTGCAGTGTATGTGAGAATTGAAAAGCCTGTCTCCCAGCTCTTGGCTCTTGGCTCCCTGTAAAGGAAAAGAAATTATAATGCAGAATGGTAGTGCTCTCTATTGGCCTAGAGCTGAAATGTTCAGAGTGCCTGCACAGTAGTAGATCCTTCTTAGAAAATACTTCCCCATCATCTTCCTGGGAAAGTCATGGACAGAACAAAAAGCTACCAGTGCTTTTGAGCCCAGGGCCTTTTCTTCCAACAAAAGGGAAACTGAATAGCCTAAGGAATCACAGGGGAACCAGAAAAAAATGAAATTATGAAGAATATAAGAAATATGACTGGCTAAATTTAAATGAAATAAAGGAGGAATTAGCTAGGAAGGAAGGAAGGAAGGAAGGAAGGAAGGAAGGAAGGAATTATTCCTAAAAGTTATTTGACTGGTAAGTGGTAAGAACAAGGAACTGAAACCCAAGACTCTCAAATCAACCCAAATATGTTCAAGTGAAAATTCAAGCTATAACTATTCTAAGTAAGTGTTTGATTGTCAATTTTTATAGCATGGACTCATACCTACTTGGGAACTTGCCTGCTACAAATTATAAGTATTTATATCAATCCATCAATAAACATTTATTAAGTGCTGGGGATACAAAAAGAAACAAAAGATAGTCTCTGCCCTAAGGAACTTGTAATCTAATGGGGGAGACAATGTGCAAAGAAATATATATAAAACAAGCTATATACAGGATAAATAGAAAGTAATTAACAAAGGGAAGGCATTGGAATTCAGGAGTTGGAAAAGGCTTCCTGTAGAAGGTGAGATTTTATTTGGGATTTAAAGGAAGCCGGTAGGTAGAAATGCAGTGGGAAAACATTCCTGGAGCTGAGAGATGGAATGTCTTGTTTGTGAAACAGCCAGGAGGCCAGTGTCACTAGATCAAAATATATGTGGTAGGGAGTAAGATGTAAGACTAGAAAGGTAGGAGGGGTCTAGGTGATGAAGGCATTTGAGTGCCAAACAGCATTTTCTATTTTATCCTGGAGGCAATAGGGAGCCACTGGAGTTTATTGAATAGGAAAGTGACATGGTCAAACCTGTACTTTAGAGAAATGACTTTAGTGGTTGAATGGAGGATTCATTGGAGTGGGAAGAAAGTTGAGGCAGGCAGACCCACCAGTGGGTTATTGCAATATTCCAGATGTGAGGTGATGAGGGCTTGTGCTAGACTGGTAACAGAGGAGATAAAGGAGCATACCTGAGAGATGAAAAGGTAAAACTGGCAGGCCTGGGCAACAGATTAGATATGAGAAATGAGGGACGGTGAGGGATGAAGGATGACTCCTAAGTTGTGAGCCTGAGGGATAGGGAGGATGGTAGGAGGGAGGGAGGCTTTAGGGGGAAAGATAATGAGTTCTGTTTGGGGCATATTGAGTTTAAGATTTGAGATGTCTGAAAGGTGGTTGGAGATGTGACGTTGGAGGTCAAGAGAGAGATTGGAGTAGGATGGATGGACTTGAACATCATCAATGTATAAATGGTAATTATATCCATGGGAGCTAGCAAGGTCAAGAAGTAAAATAGAGGGAGAAGAGCAGAGAGCCCACAACAGAACCCTGAAGGACACCTACAGTTAGAAGGCATGGTCCAGGTGAAGATCCAGCAAAGGAGACTGAGAAGAAGTCAGATAGGCAAGAGGAGAAATAGGAGGGAATGATGTCCCAAAAACCTGGAGAGAAAAGAGTACCAAGGAGGAGAGAGTGGCCTGCAATGTCTAAGGCTGCAGAGAGGTCAAGAAGAATGGGAATTGAGAAAAGACCATTGGATTTGGCAACTAAGGGATCACTGATAACTTTGGAGGAGCAGTTTTGGTGGAATAAGGACAGAAGAAGAGATTTTAAGAGGTAAAGAAGAGGTGAAAAGAGAGAAAGTAGAAGCACCTATTGTAGATAGCCTTTTTGAGGAGTTTTGGTACAAAGTGCACAAGAGGTTAAAATTATAGTGGGGATGGATGGATCAAGTTAGGGTGTTTTCAGAATGGGAGAGACATGGGCATATTTTTAGGCAGTGGACAATAAGCCAGTAAACACGGAGAGAATGAAAATAAATGATAGATTGGGGATGACAGAGGAGGCAATCTCTTAGAGGAGATGTGATGGAATAAGATCACTTGAACAGGTAGAGGGCTTAACCTTGTTGAGGAGTTAAAGCCACTTCATCATATGAAATGGGTGAAGGAGAAGATCATGGCAGAAGGCATCTGAGTGATAGGAGATGAGGAAGACGAGGTAAGAAGGAGCTGGCAGCAGATGTCATCAATTTTTTTCTGTAAAAAAGGTGGAGGGAGGGAGGAATGAAAAGGGTTGAAAGAGTGGGATAGTGAGTTGCTAAGGGAGGTATACTAGGACTGTCTGGCAGCAGTATTGACCTAGTTGGGGTTATGTAATATAAATTTGGAGGAAGCTAGAGTGCTGGGCCTGGAGTCAGGAAGACCTGAGCTCAAATCTGGCCTCCTACTCTTACTAGCTCTGTGACTCTGAGCAAGTCACTGAACTTCTGTTTGCCTTAATCCACTAGAGCAGGAAATGGCAAACCACTCCAGTATCTTTGCCAAAAAAAGCCCATGGACAGTATTGGCATGCTATGGTCCACAAGGTCAAAAATAGTTGGACATGACTAAGCAACAACAATATAAATTTGTAGTAGACCCAATCAGAATAGTTGTGTGATTTTTTTTAACCTTCATTAAGCAGCATGTGTATAGGAGTGAAGGCAGTGAATAATGGGAATGATCCAGAGCTGAGGCTTGGCGGGGCATAATCAGCAGTATGATAATGGGACTAAGGATTCAAGAGAGGAGGGCAGTGTAAAATTGAATTGGTTCACCAAGGGACAGATAAGGGGAAAAGAGGAGAGAGTGGCTAGTGCAGGAGAGATGGCTAAGGAGAGAATTGAGAGGTCAAGGGATTAGAAGTCACACTGTGGAGAAAAGAACAGGGGTCTTTTTTGTTTGTTTTTTGTTTTTTTGTGGGGCTTTTTTTTGGAGGGGAGAAGGGAAGGCAATTGGGGTTAAGTGACCTGCCCTAGGTCACACAGCCAACAAGTGTGTCAAGTGTCTGAGATCACATCCGAACTTAGGTCCCCCTGACTCCAGGGCTGGCGCTCCACTCATTGTGCCACCCAGCTGCCCCAAGAACAGGGTTTTTTAAGGGAAGGCAGAGAGAAGTAAAAAGCTAATATATTATGGTCAGATAAGAAGATTTTAGAATTCTTTAACAAGGAGGTGGTATGTATGAGAGTGATGGCAAGATCAAGCATATGACCATCTTTGTATGTAGCTGAGGTGGGGTGGGGGAGTAGCTCATGGGAAAAGAGGAGGTTGAGGAATTGAGTGGTTAGGGTATTTGAGGGAGAATCAGTAGGTATGTTGAAGTCCCCCAGTATGAGGGCAAGAGTTGGAGAGGGGAGAAAAATGGTAAGCCAGGTACTGAACTCATTGAAGAAGGAAGGTGAGTGATGTGGGGGTCTATAGACAACAGCTATGAGGATTTTGATTGGGTGGTAGATATGAATAGCATAAACATCAAAGAAAAATGGTTACTGAGTGATGGAAGAAGGGGAAAAAAACAGAAAATGGCAATAGGGAGCAAGGAGTGTGATAGATATGGCTCCCCAATATTTGAATTGTTTCTTTCCAGCTGCTTGCAATACTTTTTCCTTGTACTGATAGTCCTGAAATTTGGCTCTAATGTTCCTTCGAGTTTTCATTTTGGGATCTCTTTCAAGAGGTGATTGGTGGATTCTTTCAATGTCTATTTTGCACTCTGGTTCCAGGATATCAGGGCAGTTTTCTTTGATTTCTTGGAGTATGATATCCAGGTCCTCCTTTTGATTATGGCTTTCAAGTCATCCAATGATTCTTAAATTATTGCTCCTGTATCTATTTTCCAGGTCAGTTGTTTTTCCAATAAGGTATTTTACATTTTCTTCTATTTTTTCATTCTTTTGATTTTGTTTGATTGATTCTTGATGCCTCATAGAGTCATTAGCTTCTACTTGCCCAATTCTAATTTTTAAGGAATTATTTTCCTTTTTCTTCAGTTGTCTTTTGTATCTCCTTTTCCATGTGGCCAATTCTACTTTTTAAGGAATTGTTTCTTTTTCCATGCTGTTGACCCTTTTTACATAATCCTCTTGCATCACTTTTATTTCTTTTCCCAATTTTTCTTCTACCCACTCTACCACCTATCTGCCCTAATGCATATAGATTCCCAGAGTTTACTTATGTGACCTTGAGCAAATCATTTAATCTCTGTATGCCTATGTTATCCAGGTTCCCAGCTTATTGAAATAGTTCACTGTGATTCAATTCTATTCTACAAACATTTGTCATGCTCAGTGAGCTCTGAGGCTTGTGAAATCTTAAAGTATCTAAAGCTTAGTCTTGCTCACCTGAAGTCTCGGAGGCACAATGAGATACTTGGGCTCAACAGCCCAATCTTCCTGGTTCCTGAACAGGAGGCAGCTGTATGGGCAGGAATGTCCAGGCACAATTCTTATTTTATCTGTTGGGGAGGTCTCTATTTTTCTATGTCATTTCAAAGCATAGTCAAATATGTAGTTTATTTTTTTTTGGCAGACATACATATATCGACACCAGGCCCATCGTTAGATTGGAAGGAGTTTTCAAATTCCATTTATCCTTACGACAAGTGCTTAGAATTAGCAAATATATTCTGACCTGTATTGGTAGGTGACTGGGAGCTATCGACCCCAAGAAAATCACAATTCTTATCCTTCCTCCTCCCCCCAAAATTATTAGTACATAATATTTATTACATATGATTGTGAATATACAATGAAGCAACATGGTACAGCAGGTTAAATAGATAATTACTGACATTTATATAATACCTACTACATGTCAGGCACTGTGCTAAATACTTTACAAATATTACTTTCTTTGATCCTCACAATTACCCTGAGAGGTAAGTGCTATTATTATCCTCATTTTACAGATGAGGAAACTGAGGCAAACAGAAGTTAAGTGACTTACCCAGGGTCACACAGCTAGTAAGTGTCTCAGGCCAAATTTGAACTCAGGTTTTCCTGACTCCAGGTCTGACATTCTAGCCACTGTGGCACCTAGGAGAGAGAGCAGGGGAGAGGACATTTATTAAGCATTTACAATGTTCTAGGCACTAGGGACAGAAATATAAATAAACAAGACTGTCCTGCTTCCAAGGAGTTTATATTCTAATAGGTGAAGACAACACATACAGGAGTTCTGGGAAATGGGAAAGAAAGATGCCTGGAAGAGGCTATGGCAAGGGAGACTTTGGGAAGTGGTGTGGAAGCCTAATTACCACAAGATAAGACAGAAGGTTCACTAGGTAAAGCAAAAGGACCAGGGATGGAGTCCAACTTTCTGGTATGGTTGAGATGATTGAAAGATGTGGTTGGAGAGTGGGCCATGGCAAGGCAAGATGTCTGACTCCTTCCTTGACTTTGGAGTCAGGACTACCTGGGTTTATTTCCTGTTAGTGGCACATACTTGGTCTATGATCCTGGAGCAAGTCCTTATACCTCTCAATGTCCCCAAGCAACTCTCTAAGAGTATAGATTGTAAAGTCTGTGCCCATCTGCATTGGTAGGGACAGTTCCTCACCAGGAACTCCTTATACCAATGAAATCATAGGTCTGATTTAAAAGAGAAAAAGGAAGGAAGGAAGGAAGGAAGAGAGAAAGAAAGAAAAGAAAAAGGGAGGGAAGGAAGGAAGGAACAAAGGAAGGAAGAATGTATAGATATACTGGGGATTCAAAAACAAATATGAAAATAATCCTTGCCCTCAAGGTGCTTACACTCCATTGTCTTTTTCACTAATTGTTACATGTCTCCCCAGCAAGATCTTAAATTTCACTGTATAAATCAGGGTTTCATGGTAGGAATCATGTCTTATATTTACTTTTTTGGGATCTCATACCTAGCTAACATAATGCTGGGCACGTACTTGGTAATCCATCAATGGTTTTTGATTGATCATTCCCATTTCAGATATTTTCTAACTGTGTGACCAGAGACAAGTCACTTCTCCCCTCAGAGCCTCGGTTCCTTTGTCTGTCAAAGATGACCAATATTTGCCCTGCCTAGAGTGAGGAAAGCACTTGGCAAACCCTAAAGTGCTATCTGATTGTGAGTTGTTATCATTATTATTATCCCACCTGAACCAGTGGTTTGTGGAGCTGCAGCTGTTGTTTTATCTCTGCTGACAGCTGTGCATGGGCTGGTCAGCAGCCAGGGTATCTACTGCTGGAAACACATGGCTACAGTGGCATTCTCCCAGCTCCTGCTGCATTAAAAGTAGCCAAAACAAGCGAAGATTTATTCCCCCTTCTCCTTCAGTGTGCTTCCTGCTGAGGGTCTTTATGGACCTTTTAGAAAGATCTCTACCTTTGGCTGGGTTTCTGCTAACGATTGAGTTTAAAGATATTTGTTTTTCTCTACTTATCTTCACAAATTAGAACAGTGCCTGTAACAGAACAGACACTTAAAAAATGCTTGTGGATTGAAATTAAGCATGGATGGAATTGTTTCTTTCAATAGGGCTAGGCTGACTAGACTGACTAGATGTCATTGTCTCCAAGACTCCTATTTATGTGATTCTGCCAAGGTAGAAAGAACTGTGAAATGAAAGTCAAGAACATTAATCATCTTAATTTGCATTAAGAGATAATAACTTCTAGGAATAAAGAGAAGATAGTGCTATCGTACTTCGCTCTGGTCGAATCTCTTCTGTAGTATCGTTTTGGGTTCTGGGCACCACTAAGGACATTGATAAGTGGGAAGAGTTTCAGTCTGCAACCAGAAGATGGCAACCAGCATGGCAAAGAGTCTTGAGTCCATGTCCTATGAGGATCAATTGAAAGAAACTGAGATGTTTAACCAGGAGAAGGGAAAACTCAGGGGAATGTGATAGATATCTTCAAGTATCTGAAAGGCTTTCACATGGAGAAATTAGATATGATCTATTTAGACCCAGAGGGTAAAACAGTTAACAGTGAGGAGTAGTTACAAGGGGGCAAATTTAGGCTTGAAGTTAGGGGGAAAACTTTGTTTCCATTAGAATTATCCAAAAGTCATATAAGCTACCTTGGAAGGTAGTAAATTCCCTTTCACTGGAAGTCTTTGAGCAAAGGTTGGATGACCTGTTAGGTGTTTTGCAGAGATAATTTTTTTTTCAGGTGCAGGTTGAACTAGATAGACTCTGAGGTCCCTCTTAATTCTGTAATTTTTGTGATTCCCTATAGGAGAAACTTAGAAGAAATCTTTTAGCCTTGATCCAAACATTTCCAAAGACCAGGCCAACTTTTATAATCGGCCTGAAGTAATAATACCACCCCCAAAACAAATGAAAGTAAATTTGGCTGGCTCATCTTGTTATCACTCATGAAAATTAGTATGGATCTCAGAAGCAGGGCCAGAAACAATCAAATGTGGAAGAAATGTCAATGGCCATCTAGCAGAATGCATATGTGAAAGCAATCCCTAGTGGAATATACCCAACAAGTGGTCAGGCAGTCTCTGGATGACTAGATACCTCCTCTAAGAAGGAAGAACCCACCACCTCTCAAAACAACCTATTCTATCTTTAGACAGTTCTAATTGTTAGGAAGTTATTCCTGACATCAAGCCTCAATTTATCTTTTTGCAGTTTCTACCCATTGTTCCTGTTTCTGTCCTCTGGCTCCCAACAGAGTAAGGCTAATCCTAGTTCTTGAAATGCTTGAACATATCTACCATGTCTCTCCTGAATCTTTTCTTCTCCCGGCTGAACATGCCTATTTCCTCCAACCAAACCTCATATGGCATGGATTGAAGGTCTTTTATCATCCTGGATGCTCTCCTCTGGAGGATAAACTTTCTAGTTTATCAATATCCTTAAACCATCATACCTAGAACCAAACACAACACTCCAGATGAGGTCTGACCACAGCAGAGTAGAGAGGGATTATCCTCTTCTTTTTGCAGGCTTCTATTAATGCAGCCCAAGATCCTACCATCTTTTTTGGCTGCCACATCACACCGCTGCCTCACATTAAGCCTGCAGCCCCTTAAAACAGGGAGGTCAAACTCAAATATAAACAGGGAACATTAAACTATGCATAACTAGGTTGTGTGCAAACGATATACAATATGTAGCCTTTGGGCTACATATTGACTTAAAAACCCCACATGTTTATATACACACACTTACATATATGCATGCATAGGTATATGTAAACACATACGTATATAATATACAAATGTGTATGTATAAACAGATTTAAATCAGATGGGAAGTACATTTTAATCTGGTTTGGGCCATACTCAATAATGCTATAGACCTTATGCATCCAGACCATGTATCTGAGATCTCTGCCTTAAAACCCCCAAATCTTTTCAGAACAACTTCCATCCAACCATTCTTTCCCCAATCTTATGCTTGTGAAGTTGATTTTTTGTACCCAATGGTAAAAAATTAGATCGTAATGTATAAGAAAGTGACAGATACCAGAGACCCAAACTTTAGCACATGTGGCATATTCAGATGCATTACTGCATGGTGAATGGAGGATGATTAGAGCACAATGACATCTTGAGACCATTCTTTTGATGTTTCTGTACTCGGCTACTCATCATGGTACCTTGCCTGGGTAAGAGAGACAGCAGAGATAGGGTGTGTACTGACAGGAGACTATTGCACCACCCTAAAAGGAAATTACCACTGGCTAGAATGGTGCAATCTCAAGTTCAGGATGAATACTGTGAGGACAGAGGAAGTGGTGGGGCCTGTGATTTTGGCTCACTTCATGCCAGCTGTCAGCCTCCACCCTGGTCACCTTTAGTCAGCAGGGAAGACTCGTCAAGGCGGCAAGTTGGAGGAGAGTGAGTAGAAGCCATTTTATTCATTCCAACGTCCAGATTATGTGCATGGTAACCATTCTCAACTCCCAAATGAAGATGTAGGAAATAAGGGGCAAAAAGAGCTTGGGGTGGGAGAATTGAATATACTGCTTAAATAAGATTTTCTCTTTACCACTGGTGGATTTTTAATAAAAGTTAAATTGTAGGAAACTGAATAGGATCCCACTGCATCACTTTCATCTCCAACCTCAGCAGGAACTCTTACTGGAATATGCTTGCTTAGCTTGAGTTTCTGACACTTTATTTGCCAACAGGATGAGTGTTTTGGGCTCTCTTAGTTTAACTAAGGACAGAAGCAGAGCTCAAAAGGAGAATGGGAGAATGCACCATGATCCTAGTCCTAGGAAGTTTTTGTGTGTCTATGCAGAAGAAGTTCTAAGTCTCAGAAAGGAGATGGGTGAGGGGTTGGTTCTAGATCTGCTACCTCATTGCAGGAGCTGTGACCTCTGCGTGGAAGAGCTGGTGAACCCCAACTTGAACAGGAATAGAACTCATAGGGTGAGTGATCCCCTCAGTAACTGAGAAACCAGTTGGGGGAAAATGTAACAGAACATTCTTTTTGTTTGGGCAGTGAGAAATATGTACTGGTCACATTACCATAGAACTAGAGCTGGAAGGGACCCTAGAAGCCACCAGGTACAACTGTCACTTTACAGATGAGAAAACTGAGGTACCAAAAGATTAAGTGAGGCAGAATTTGAACTCAGATCTTCCTAACTCCCGGTCTAACATTTCACTATGTCACCTCCTGAGTCTTTGGGTTACTATAATATACTTATTGTAAAACATAGAAGGGGTGGCTAGGTAGATAAGAGGCGGCTAGGCCATAGATAGAGCAGGTCTGGAGTCAGGAAGACGTGAGTTCAAATCGACACTCAGATACTTACTGGCTATATGACCCCGGGCGAGTCACTTAACCTCGTTTGCTTCAGTTTCTTCATCTGTAAAATGAGCTAGTGAAGGAAATAGCAAACCACTCCAGTATCTTTGCCAAGAAAACCCTGAATGGGGTCATGAACGATTGAAATGACACAACAACAACAACAACAACAACAACAGAATGTTTTTGGTTTCCTTTTCTTTTAGTAAAACTCTTCCTCTAACACATTTTAGCCAGATTGCTTATAAATGAGGAGGGGCTGGCTCAGCTCAGATGCCACCTCTTCAGTACAGTCTTTCCTAACCGGTCAGTTGTTGGTGTCCTCTCTTGCTTCAAACTGCCTTGTTTTTGCTTCTCTAAGCACATCTTGTATCTCTCTAATAGAATGTAAGTTCATTAAGGGCAAGGATTGTTTTGTTTTTCTATCCCCAGTACTTAACAGTATGCACTTAATAAATGTCTATTAAATTGAACTGATGTCAGCCTCCTGGGATAAGTGGAGAGATTTTCCTGGAATTGGGGGAGTTGGGGAAGGAGTTCAAAAGAAATAGGACACCTCCACAAACAATCTGGACCCTTCATATGATGAGCATATTTGATGTTAGGACTATATCATGTTCAACTTGCTTCAGGACTACACATCCAATGAAATTAAAGCATATTTGTGGTTTTTAATTGATGAACTTTGAACACACCTGACAACCATAAACAAACACAGCTAGTTTCCAACTTCTCTGCTATTACAAATAGAGCTGCTATGAATATTTTCATACAGATACATCTTTCTTTTCCCATCAGTAACTTTTTTTAGTTATAAGCCTTCTAGTTGGAGGCTGGGCCAAAGGATATGATGAATCTTGTAACTTTTGGGGGGTATAAATCTAAATTGCCTTCTATAATAGTTAAACTAATTTATAGCTCCAACATCAGTGGATAATGTGCCTGCTTCCCCTCAGTCCTTCAAACACTCACTTTTTTTATCCATCTTTCTCCTGACCTCTTTATATAGTAACCCCTCATATATTGCCATATTTAATGCTTTACTTTATGTAAATGTATATTCTTTATATAGTAACCCCCATATATTGCCATATTTAATGCTTTACTTTATGTAAGTGTATATTCTTTATATAGTAACCTCTCATATATTGCCATATTTAATGCTTTACTTTATGTAAGTGTATATTCTTTATATAGTAACCCCTATGTATTGCCATATTTAATGCTTCACTTTATGTAAATGTATATTTATAAGTATTTTTAAGCACACAAATATACCATAATTTATTATCATCCTTTATTAGATATGTTTCCAGTTTTTGGCTAATACAAATTAAACAGCTATTGATATTTTTAAAAAAAAAATTTAATCATGTTTGCCAAATTGAAATGTATAAGGTGATATATCAGAATTAAATCAGACTCAAACAGTTATGTGATTATTAAGGCCCAGCAGTGTGTAGTAGCAAGAGCACTCGATTTGAAGCCAGGGAAACTCAGTAGAGGAGTTCTATACTGAGTTTGAATCTCAGGTCTCCTAATTACTGCCATTATGACTTTAACCTTTCAGGATCTCAGTTAACGTCTTTAAAATAAAAACTTTGAATGAAATTATCTCTAAGGACCCTTAAAGCCCTAGATCTCATGATCTTCATGTGTTACAAAAATAGATTTTTATTAGGTAGAGAGTTTCAAAGGAGGTGTTACAGCATAAAATAATCCACATTTATGGAGTGGTTATAATTCTGGAAGCACCTCTAGGTCAAATAGAAATGATTAAGAAATTAATAAAATAGCTTCCCTGGACTTTATTTTCTTCCCTTTACTACACTGTATGTTTCATCCTGGCTTTCTCTCCCCTATCTCTACCCCTACCTTCCCACAATGCCTTTAAAAAATCAATAATTTTTCTCTCAAGGAAGTTATTATTTCTCCTACTTGAGGGAGTAGTTGTACTGATTCACAGGTCTTGATTCATAGAAATCTTATCAAGTGAAGTTTTACTAACTTGCTGCCATGATGGCAAAGTGCCTAGACTTTTGGATATTGTTCAAAGACTAGATTGGAGGAGATTAATGCAGAAATGACATGAATAAAGAACCCAACGGAATCAGTAGCCAGGAAATCAGAATGTAAATACACATTAGGCAAACAGGAAGATAGGTACAAACAGGGCAGGAGTCAGGAGACGAGAATTAAAGATGGACATATCAGGGTAGCAAAAGAAACAAGAATTCATGTAATATTACAGCAGGAAGACTGTATTTGGAAGGTTGTTTTCTGAGTATTCTCTGTGTAGGAAGAATGACTCAGCAGTTCCTATTATTGGTCCATTCCATTATCAAGGCCAGACCACAAGTAGCCTTGGCAAAGCTGATGTCCCTCCCCACCCCCCACCTACTTTGAAAATTCTTATTCTAGTGTCTCTAGCCATTGGTTTTTCCTGGGTCCGTAATAAAGAAATTGAGCTCCAGAAATGTGATTGTATATATTAGATAATTTCTCTCAATGGTGAATGGATTTTTACTTTAGAGACATTCTACAAGGCCTGAGCTGTTCACCAATAAGGTAATGTTCTCAAGTTGTGCTTGGATGTACTTTCTTCATCTTGTATGAAAAAGGAAGGGATGGGAAAGAAAGTGATGGGAAGGGAAGGAAAGAGAAGAGAAAGGAAGGAGAAAGGAGGGAAAGGGAGAGGAGGGGTGGGGAAGAAGAAGAGAAGGTTATGGGGAACAGAGGCTGGAGAAGACTACATGAATGGTAGAAAGACAGATTTAGACAGGTGTAGGGCCTATGCTCATATAAAGCTGTATCTGATATATTATGCATCCTCCTAAAATCTCTACACAGTTGTTAGGCTGTAATAATATTCTACGATCTATATAATTTGTACTGATCCATTAACCAAGTCCTTTCATTCACTTCACTGCACTTCACCAAATGGTTACTACATGCCTATGATGTGCAAGGCACCCTGCTGGATACGTACCAAAAAATGAAATAGTGTTTGCCTCTCAAGTAGTTTATAGTCCACTGGTAGCCTACTGTGAAGCTGTCAGGCTCTCCTACCTGATTTGAACCTCTTGAGAGGGAGAAATACCCGTAAATATGGCTTGGTATGTTACTACAGACTATATTGGCTGGTTTACAGTTATTATCTTAGAAAGCAGAGAAGAGAACTCTGAGAGGATGGAACACGGAACAGAAATTTTCCTGAGAGGTGAGGGCAGGTCTCTGGTCAGTAACGAGTTCTCCTAACCTCAAAATATCTCCAGTTATACCTTTTTTTAAAATTTTCTTCCATTTCAGAAGAGGAAATATCCCTTTGATCCAAAGCTAAAACTTACATTTATCCTGTTAATTCCATTCCTTCCTCTTCAAAAACCTCTCTTCTTCCTAGAATCTACAGTTTTCTCCTTTCCATTTGTTCCTTCCTCCATGCCTATAAATATGAATGCATTTCTCTTAACCTGACAAAATCTTCACTTGACCTTGATACTATCTTTAATTACTATCATATTTCAATTCTTTGTTTCAATAGAATTTCTTAGCTTAATGACCTACCACCAGACCATCATGTCCTGTTTATTTGCTCTCTAAACTTTTATAAACTAACTTCTGTTCTCACCACTCTACTGAAATTATTTCAATAACCACCTATACTCCAAACTCCTTTTTTTGGAGGAATTACATGGTATAGTAGAAAGAATATTAAATTTGGAGACAGGAAAGATGTAGGTTCAAATTCTGCCTCCAAGATATACTACTCTGGTTACTTGCCCTCTTTGAGTCTTCATTTCCTCTCCCTAGCCCTGAAAATACAGTGTAGAGGATGTCTCTAATGAACAAGAAAATCAGAAAAGGGCTCTTGATGGAAGTAGCACTGGAACTCAGACTTCAAGAGGGTCTTATTTGTAAAACAAGGATAATTTTATTAGTAGTGCCTCCCAGGGTTAAGAGAATCAAATGAGATAATTTATGTAAAGCACTTTGCAAAAATTATATATAATATGTATATATATACACACACATAGATATGTATGTGCACAGATCAGTTATTATTCCTTTTCTGGTCTTGCTGAAATATTTGAATATGCTGACCTCCCTGCCCTTCTTGAAATGGTTTCCTCTCCTTGGCTTCTCCTCTATTATCCTTGTTATCAGTGTTTTCCTTTCTTCATATCCTTAGCAGTTAGCATAGTGCCTGACACATAATAGATACTTAATAAGTGTTACTTGACTGATGAATGACCAACTGAACTTGTATCCTTAGACAGACCCTTTTTCTCCTTTCTTCTTCAATTAATCCAGTTCTAGATATCAGTCATTCTAACTATCTCCATCTGTTTCCTTTTCCTTATGTGAGAGGTGGCAAAGTCTGTCCAGATTTTATCATATCCCCTAAATACTTTATGGGCATTCCCCAAGGCTGACTTCTTAACCCTGTTATTTTCTATAAATACTCTTTCATTTGAAGATCTTATCCATTTTTGTGACTTCTATTCATTCAGAATTCTATTCTATTCATTGTGACCTTTTATTCATTCAGATGACTCCCAAAACTAGATCTCTGGTCCCAGATCCAAAGAGTAAAGTGGCCAGGAAAGAATAAGGAATCAACTGGAGAGCAGTGGAAAAAGGAGGAACCAGATGAGTAATTCAACTAAATTAGATAATCCCTTCCTGGTTGTCATATCTTGGCTTGCCTTTCACCCTGCCACTCCAATTCCCTAACTACTACTCTCTCTTGATGATGTCACTTTATACCCTGGAGAAAAATTAACACTCAGGGAAGCACTCTGTGGAATCATTTAACCTTTAGAATCTACTTTGCATTTAGAGTAAGGGTGACAGGAATGAGGTAATTGTTAAATAAAGGCAGCTGAGCAGATACTGTCCTCCTACAGGGAAACTCAACACAAAGCAATTAGACTTTCCTCAGAAGGGCCAAACAATTGAGCCTAAATGACTGAGCGCCTAATACAGAGAACCAGTGTGGCCGATAAATAGGTTGCCATAGTAGTGAGTTATGAGAACTGGACTATTGCTGGGTCCTCACTGACAGAAATAGTCTATGTTTCCCCACTGATTGACCCACCTATTTACTGGGAAGTTCCTATGTACACAATATTGATTTGGTCAGCTACACTTAGGCAATTAATGTAAAGCTCTCTTGATCATAACCAGTTTAGCCAACATCATCTAATCTAGGTAATCCAGGTTAACAAACTTTGCCAATCACAATGTTCCTATGGATGATGTTGGGGTGAGGAACACACAATCCAAATCACCTGCTAACTGACTTCCTCAAAGGTCCGCCTTTGATTAAGGTACAGACCTTCGTTTTCTTCTTAACACTTCTTCCATTCTTTTCTTTCTTTTTTAAATTCAGTTTTATTTTATTTTCAGTTCCAAATTCTCTCCATGCCCCCTGCCCTACCAAATGAGAAAGTAAGAAAAACAAAGCCCATTACAGATACCTTGAGGAGCACTTTCTTCTGTCTAACCTGAATACAAGAGAAACATTCCTCTGGCCCTTTCACTCAACTTTCACTTTATCCTTACATGCCTATTAGTAGGTACTGGCATAAACTCAAATAACACACACATTTCTCCTTGAAGTGACTTCTTTGAAAAGAGAATATGATTCCTTAGACTTCTTATTGGCAGCTCTCTTGGCTAGATCTTTTTGCTCATGTGAGATTGTGGGTGAGATACCAAAAGAGAACAGAAGCATTCAAAAGATCATGAATCAGGCAGTTTATTACTCACAGGCATGTAAGTGTGCAGTCCCCCAGCTCTGCTGTCCCATGAGCATTGATCACAAGTGATGTTTGTGTATGGTGGGCCCTCATAAAGAGCCCACATCTCTAGGCCTTTGCCCTTATATCTGATTATTTCTTCTGGGCAGATTTACAGGGAGGGGAACCCTTGAGGCAGTCAATTAGCGGGCAATCTGGTGATTTTATTTTTATATCAATTACGGATTTCTGCTTTATTTTTATACCAGTTATAGATTTCACCTTTAAAATTCTAATCCAACAAGCATTAGATTTGTTAAATTCAAATGATAACTATTGGTTTGAAACATCTTACCTACCAAAAACATATGACATGAACATCAACCTTATCACTAATTATGATCTTGGTTTCATTAAATATCTGATTGCACTTTAAAATTTACTTTTCTGAATACCAGAAGGTTCATTCCAGTATTTGAAACATTAGTCTCTCTTAAAAAATCAAAGTAACTGTGACATGTATAACTATCATTCAAGGTATAGAGTTTTACTACAAATTTTTCTTTCTTCTCTGAAAGAGTGGCTTTCTACATTGCTTTATTTTGTCAGTGACTGGCAAATTACGTCTGGAGTTCTGTTTTCCAATCAGCTGCTACTACATTTATAAAAAAACCTACTTAACTTTATAAGCTTCTCTCTCACACTGTCCCGTGCACTTCAGCAGATTCCCATCCAGATACATCAAAACAGGGCCCAAATGGCAATTTATCATCTTAGTGATCTCAGTAAATAAGACTGGCACAACATGTTCTTTCTGCCTACAGAATAAGGATAGGCTGAACTGAACATTCCGTACTATCTTAACAAGTTGGTTAAATTTTGCATTAAAAAAAGAGAATTATTATCACAAAAAACTTAACAGATAAGCAAAATAAAGGTTCGATGCTTTGTTAGAAATAGTAAAAGACATCCATACCAGCCCTGGTAGGTAATTCACATCTTTACTCTTCTCCCTTCCCTAGAAAGCCCCTCTCCACCTCTCCTTACTTCCCCAGGAGCTCTGTTATAGCCTAGCATAAATCACCTGGTGCTCTGTGGAGGCCATTGTCACCTTGAAGACTCCCACATACTACCGTTTTTTTTTTTCCATGAAGTAACTGGCCTCTGCCCACCCTGGCTGCATGGACTGATAACAGTGGGAGGCCAACAGGTGCAGAAGAAATGAAAGGATTAATTAGAGAAACTGGTAGCCCTGTTGACTTTTGGTAGACATTCATAGAGAAGAAGACCAAGAAAGGAACAAAGTCCAGGAATTTGGGATGGGAAGAGGCAGTGTGGCATGATTTCCCCTTCCCTCAGCTTTCAATGCCTTCCCTCCCCAAACTGTCTTCTGTATGTGCATCTATGTGTCTTCCCTCCTCCCTGTAGAAAATAAGAACCTGCAGCACAGGGACTTTCATTTTTTTCTGTGTTTCCAGTGGTTAGCATAGTGCCCAAGAGTTAATAAGCATTTAATACATTTTGATTGATTGATTGATCGATTAATATGAGCTGTGCTCCACTTTGGCCAATTTGTCCATTCTGGTTTCAAAAGGTCACACCATGGGTGGCATGAAGGGAAGATAATCTGCCCCTAATATGGCTCTCTGATTTCCTACCTGAAGTGAGATTATGATGGTTAGTTTGAGCACCAAAATTACTCAAATTTCGTAGGCAGATCTGTATGGTTACCAACTACTGCACTTTCCAGAATGTGTCTTAAGCCCATTTAGGATGCTATTACTTTAGGACGAATAAAAAACTAGGTGTTAGCATCTCTTAGAGAATATTAAGGTGTTTGCATTGTTGACTCGATTGCTGGCCCTTAAGTCATTTACCTGAAATTGGCACGGGGACTGAACTTGTGATTTCACTGGTATAAGGAACTCCAAGGTGAGGGAATTCCCTCTACCAATGCAGGTTGGCACTTTCTCTGCAAGTTGTGGTTTTCTAGAGTTGCCTAGAGCATTGAGAGGTTAAAAGACCATTGAAAGTTATGCTGATTCAGTGACCTATTGTTGCCAGTGCAACTAGTAAACTAGTAAATCCTCTGTTGGAGGAGGAGGCATCACCCAGTCTGCAGCTTTTGTATTAACTGCTATACATCCTGAAGCAGTACCTGTTAGCCTTCAGAACTGGCAACTGGGGAATTGCTGAGTTGCAATGGCCTATCCCCTTTTACTGATGTGGACCTATCCGAATTGTCTTTATCTCATTAATGAAAGTTATCAATAAAATCTGGCTCCATCCTGAAACCATTGCTGATCTTCAGTGATCAGCCCCTCAGTATGTCACTACCTTGATGTATTTTTAATAAATTCCTTTTAATTCTCTTTGTCCTGAATTTTGCCTTGTTAACCAATTTTAATCAATTGGGACTTTACTAATTAAAGCATGCCAGTACCTGAGGGTGCCAGGGGGAAGCCTGCGATGGCAGTGGGTGGGGAAGGACACAACCCCCAAGAAAGACTTTACTTGAATGCTCTGTATTAACTGAGGAGATTGTAACTTGCTGTGACCTCGGGTGGCTGGTGTTTGTATTTTCTGCCACCCCTTAAGGATGATATGTTGTGCCAGGGAAGATCCTGGCCTGGGACCCCCTGCTTGTGTAAACAAGTATTTTGGGCAATGATACTAAATGATGTTTTGTTACGTTGTGAATGTTATGCTTTAGTTCCCTGAATGTGATCACAAAGTATAGTGCCTTTATTTGTTCTAGCATCCATGGCCATTTAGATTGTAAGGCCAAGGATTCTAGAGCGGTGGAAATGCAAAGACAAGCAGGATGGGACTTTTTGCTGTCTTTTGTTTTGGAGTGCTTCTCAGCACTAAGGCAATCAAGTGTCTTTGCGTCTTGCCTTTGTTTCAATCAAGAGTCTTTAACTGAATCGGGAGATGACCTGCTTAAGTCATGGGAAGGCCTAGTTTACATGGGTTTGTGTCACATAGTTGCGATGCCCTCCGACCCTGAAGAAGTATATATTTATATATATATACTCTGAAGTTAGCATTTTGCTTGGGGCTCACTCATTGGAAGAGTGTTGGCGTGGAGACTCTGGGTAGCCATTAATGGGCCCCCCAGCTTTGAAAACCCAGATGTTGGTGCTTCTCTCTCTGTCACTCTCTCTCTCTCTCTGTCTCTCTCTCTCTCTCTCTGGTGACTATGTATGTATGGCTATGGGCAGACAGAAGAAGCCTGTCTGCTGATTTGTGTTATTTGCTCTGTTTACATAATTTCTGCTTGTAATTTCTGTTTGTGTTTTCTCTTCAGTTCAGAGTGCTGACTTTCCCCCTTGAACTAAGTGAATGATATGTGTATGTTTAATTAAAGTGAGATTGTAAACCCTTTAAAGTTGTTTTCCTTAGAAAAGCAGATCAACAAATCTGTTCTAGCAGCCCTCCTGTATGCTGGTGTTATTGGTATTACACAGCCACAGTAGCTGCAAGTAGCATTGTTGTTAGGAGGAGGAGGAGGAGGAAAAGGACAGGAGAGGAGGGGAGAAGAGAAAGGAGAGGAGAGGAGATAAGAGGAAAGGGGAGGAGAAAAAGAATTCTTATGGCAGTCTAGAAAAACAAAGTGTCTCATTGAAACATACTGTTTTTGTTACTAGGGTGATGTAGGTTGTTTAGGATTGGACTCTTTCCCCTTGCCTTGAGCACTATGTAGAGGGAGAAATTAAATCAATATATCTCAACAGGAGCAACTAGATACAATTAGTGTTTTCACCATGCTGAAGAGACTAGTGTCAACCCCAAACTGCATTTTTTTAACAGACTTGATTCTAATTTGTATGCTCCAGGAGGAGCAGAAATCCCTTTACCTAAGACTTGTGCCTCAGGCGATCTTTGTCTTCATGCCTAGAGGTATAATCCCACCTAGCACTTAATTACCTCAGGCCAGTCTAAATGAAGGTTCATTTCCAAGAACTGGACCAATACAGGAATCAAAAGATATCAAGGACGCAAAAGCATATCTCATTGTATCTTTTTTTTAGTGAGTTTTCCATAAGTATTTTTTATGCTATGAAAAACCTATAGTTAAGTTATAGGTGAGTCCTTGCTTCTTTGTAATCCTTGATGGGAATAATAGATGACAATACTACTCTTGACAAGAGTATCAAATTAAACAAAAATCCCAACCTATTTCTCTCTCCTTTAGTTTTCCCAGAGCACCCTTCTTTTTTTGGAGGCGTGGAGGGAGAAGATTTGTGGTTTTCTCACATAGGGAACTCCTGAGATTGAAACTACCTCCACCAAAATAGATAACTTATAATTTTGAAAGCTGCAAGTAGACAATGAGAAGTTAGCGATTGTCCCATGGTCATGGTGATACAGCCAGTATGGGTCAGAGGTGGGGTTTGAACCCAGGTCTTCCTGACTCCAACACCATCCTTTTGTCCACTATGCCAAGTTGATTCTCCGGAAAATCATGCTATTTTCTAAATATAGCTTTAGTTTGTATTAGAAAATCAGTCAGTCAGTCAATAAACATTTATTAAGTGCCTACTATGCACCAGGTACTATGCTAAGTACTTGCGGTTTAAAAGAGATACAAAACACAGTCCTTACCCTCAAGGAGCTCCCAGTTTAATTCCGGAGACAACATGCAAACAACTATGTACAATACAAACTATATAAATTGGAAATAATCAACAGAGGGGACACACAAAAATTAAGGAGGACTGGGAAAAAATTCCTGTCAAAAGTGGAACTTTAGCTGGAACTTGAAGGAAGCCAGGAGGCAGAGATGAGGAGAGAGGATTCTGGGCAGGGGACAACCAGTGCATGTAGTTGTAAGATGGAATGCCTTGTGTGAAGAACAGCAAGGAGGCCAGAGTCACTGGGTTTTGGAACATATGATGGAGTATAGGGTATAAGAAGACTGCAAAGATGATGGTGGGGGGCAGGCAGGTTGTAGAGGACTTTGAATGCTAGAGGATTTTATATTTGATCCTGGAGGTGACAGGGAATGAGTGGAATTTATTGCAGGTTAGGGAAAGGCATGGTTAGACCTGCACTTTAGAAAGATCACTTTGGCACCAAACGCGGGAAGATCTAGAGGTGGGAAGGAGATCAACCAGCAGACTATTACGATAGCATAGGAATGAGGAGATGATGAACTGTACTAGGGTGCTGGCAGTGTCAGAGTAGAAAAGAAAGCATATATGAGAGATGTTATGAAGGTTAAATTGACATCCCTTGACAACAGACTGTATATAGAGGGTGAGAAAGAGTGAGGGGTAGCGGATGACATCTGATTGTGAGCCTGGATGGCTGGGAGCATGGCTGTACCCTCTATAGTCATAGAAAGGAAGAGGAGGAGGTTTGAGGGGAAAGAGAATGACTTCAGTTTTTGACATGTTGAGAATAAGATATCTATAGGACATCCAGTTTGAGATGTCCAATAGATAGTTGGAGATAGGACACTAGAGAGAGGTTAGGGTTGGATAAGTAGATTTGAGAATTATCAGCATGGAGATGAAAATTGAATTCATGGGAGCTGATGAGTCACCAAGTGAAATGATACAGAAGAGAAGAAGGACTAGGATAGAGCTCTATGGGACAACCACAATTAGTGGGTGTGACCTGGATGAAGATCCAGCAAAAAGAGACTGAGAAGTTGTTAGATAGGTAGGAGGGTAATCAGGAGACAGCAGTGTCATGAACACCTAGAGAGAAGAGAATATCACAGAAAAGAGAATAATGAACAGTGTCAAAGGCTACAGAGAGGTCAAGAAGGCTGAGGATCAAGAAAAGGCCATTAGATTTCGTGATTAAGAGACTTGGTAATTTTTGAGAGAGCAATTTTGATTGAATTATATGAATAATGTATGTACCATTGCTAGATAATTTGATTTTATTTTTCCTAGTGATTGTCATATGTTCTTTGCCTTAGTTTTGGATTGAAAATGGGTTGAGAGGCAGTCTGGTGGAGTAGTGAGATGGCCTTGGAATTCTATTTCTTTCTAAAGACCTGGGTTGTGTAATTCTGGGCAAATCACTTAAACCCTCAGTGATCAAAGGCAATTCTCTAAGACGCTAAGTTTTCAGAGCAAGTGATAACCTGCATTGGTAGAAGGAATTTCCACATAAGCAGTTCCTCATACCTATGAAATCAGAGGTATAGTCCAAAAAATAAATATAGGTATAGACTTAGGCTGCAGATATACCAGACTCAACTCCATCTTCCTGGATAGCTTTACAGCAAGTAAAATCATATTTTCTGGAAATGACGCAGGATAGAAGGGAAAAAATCTAACTTGACAATTAGTAGTCCAGTTTTCATGATCTCTGTAGAACTGAAGATCATTTATGGAATTATAATCCAACAACACCACTCAGTTCAGGTATTCTATAAGCACATATCACTTAGATAGGAGGTAAACACCTCACTGATCAGTATGCTTTATCAAAGGCTTATTGTTTGGGAGAGTTTCAATTTCCATGGAGATGAACACTGAAGTGGTGGTTCATAATTTTATGGTCACTATGACAACTATGTACTTTTTTGAGGAATTTCTGAATCTACAAACAAAAGTTGCAATATATGGGATCCAATTTTAAATGAATGTGGGAATAAAGATGGGGAAGTAATTCCATTTTTTCTGTCTCAAGTCATATTGGCGGGGGTACAAATCTTAAAGCTAGAGGCAACATGGTGTTGTGAAAAGAGTACTGGACTAGGAGTCGACCGATATGAATTTTAACTCTGCCATTAGTTAGTTGTGTGACTTTGGAAAGTTTTCTTAATCTCCCTGGGTCTCAGTTTCCCATTTAATAAAGCTTGAAGGATTAGGGTAGGTGATTTACCAGATCCCTTGGTTATAAAAACTCTACAACTCTATTTTATTCTATTAGGATTGTCATAAAATTGTTTTACTTGCTTTTACCGTACAGGATTGGCCCAATAATAATAACAGCTAGCATTTATTTAGCACTTTAAGGTTTGCAAAATACTCTATAAATATTTCATTTTATTCTCATAACAACCCTGTGAGATGACATGCTATTATTATCCCCATTTTATAGATGAGGAAACTGAGGCAGACAAATATTGGAAGGGTCACACAGCTAAGCAGCTTCTAAGGCTGGAATTGAACTCGGGTCTTCTTGATTCCAGGTCCAGGACTCTATTCACTGTGCCACCTAGCTGCCTGAGTAAAATCCATAAGATGCATGGCAGAAAATGAATTATACTGACAAATACTATACTAATGATCTTTTTCTCTCAAAACTTCCCAGAGTACATAGATGCTACTTATAAATCATTTTGGATAGTGTTCCATAATGGATTGGATCAGTGGGTGTTGGAATTATCTCAGTTATTGTATAACTGTGAGTAGTTCACCTTACCCTTTCCCCCCCAGTTTGTCTATATGCAAAATGGGGCCAATACAATTCCTCAAAGATATGTTTTAGAGGAAATATAAAAGACTAATGACTGAGTTATTAATAAGTTAATCTTGATTACCATTTATTAAAAAATTCAGAATGTTTTAAGTTCTATAGAGGACATACAAAAGACAGTGTGCCTATTTTTTAGAGGCAACATTACTTTGGGATCAAAAATGTGAACTACAATTGTATAAATGTGAATTATAATGATAGCTCACTTTGTTTTTTCACAACAACCCCATGAGATACATTGTGTAAGAATTATCATCCTCATTTTACAGGTGAGGCAACTAAGGGCTTCCTCAGAGGATTGAGTGACTTACTCATTGCCACACAGAAGTGGGGCAGTAAACAAAAGAGTTAGCACTCATACTCTGATCTTCTTACTCCACGTTTGGTGTTCTAGCCACAACCCCACGCCTCTCAACACTGTCACAAATCAGAGCTAGAAGAGGCCCGAGTGTCTGTTGAGTCTGATACTCCCATTTTACAGTTGAGGAAACTGAGGCACAGGGAGATTAAGTGACTTGCCCAAAATTATATAGGTGGTAAGCATCTGAGGTCCTCTAACATCTGAGCCAATGCTCTTTTCACTGTAGCATACTCCTTTCAATACACTGAAACTCTGCTATTTTACCTTTCTGAGAGTTCATACAATTATGCTATTCTAAACAGAGATGGGTATGTACTATGATATAACAGAAATGACTTCCAAATCTATACTTATTGCCCTGACTTCTCTTCCCAGTTCCAGACCTACACTGCTGGCTTCCTAAAGTAGAGGTATCAAAATGGAAGTCTATAAAACTCCTAAATGTTGTCAGAACCAGATTAAAATGTAATTGGAACATGTTAACAAAATAAATAAAAATGCATTACAATATAGATATTGTTCATTTGTGGTTTTCTAAGTCATTGTGAGATGAACAGAGATCTGTATCTATTTGAGTTTGAAATCACTGGCCTACAGCATACTATCTAGTGCCTAATTTCCCTTGGCTTCAGTGAGGTGAATGCATCTTAACAGAAAATAAAAGCTGAATGCAACAACTATAAGGTGCGACTTCAAAGCAAACACATTTTGTTGCATGATATAGGACAGTAATGGCTAGGACTAGTGGTAAGAGTAATTAGCATGCACAATAATTTTGGAGATTTTGATTATGTTTGATGGGCTAGCAGTTTTCTTTGCCTTGTACACAGATGTTCGATAAACACTTGTTGATTTGATTTGATTTGGCTTTGATTTTCTAACTTCACTGTACGTCTTCTTTGAAGATTTTGAATTGAATTTATTATTTATATTGCTATACCTTTATGAAATAAACATGTACCATACCATCCTTACTGAAATCTAAGTAGACCTAGGCATAGGTATATATGATATCAATTTCTAAAATAAAAATATTCAGGTCAAAAGTAAAGAAGGGCAAATACAAAAGAGATTTCAATGTTAGGCCTAGAGTAATGAACTGTATAGCCCTTGTGTTAACACTCAGTAGGGTATTCCTGTAAACAGTCTGTTCCAAAGTACTATGGTGTTGTAACAACATGTTGTTGTAACAACATGTTGTTGTAACAACGACAACAAAACAAAAAAAAGGAAAGGGGGTGGGGCTAGAGTAAAAATGGAAAAACGGTAGAAAGTGGGGTGTCAGAAAAGTTCTATATTTGGTCACAATATCTGAGTATTCCTTAACTATGCAGGGTATGTGTTTATCTAACATTCCTCTAAAACTCATTCTACATATCAGGGTTAAATTGGGGGCAATGGGCCATTGGAAATTGAACCTAGGAATAATAAAAAATGTAAGGGTAAAAGATGCTACCACATATAGAAAGGTTCAAGTTATATAAAAATACAAACAAAAAACTTCTATGAGTTTGACCTATGAGCTCTGTAAACAAAGTGAAGCCTCTGATCAGATGAGCTGGACTTACTTCATTCCTTTTGTACGTGGAATGAAGCAGAGCTTCTACTGCACTGGTATAACCCTTCACAGCATCCCAAGGCATTAGTTCAACTCTTGTTTGGAAGGAAAATTGCCACCCACTCTTATCAACACTGTTTCTGAATAAATTTATTCACAAAGAAAAATTAAAATGCGGAAAGCCAATGGCTTTCCCTCATTCTTCATCCATCCAGAACTTTCTGCAGCATTCATACTATTGACCACCCCTTCCTAGCTTCCATTTCTGTTCTGTCTAAAGGAATACCCTATTCTCCTGTTTCTCTTAGATTTCTAACCACTATTTCTCTCACTGTCCTTATGTTCCTCTTCACTATCATTTAATGTGTGTGCTTCTAAAGGGGTTGTTCTCATTCCTCTTCATTTCTCTCTCCCTTGGCAATCTTTTCCCACAGCTTCAACTCTCACATTTACAGACAAAACTTCCAAATCTATATAGGAAACCCACACCTCCCTTGCCAGCTCCTGACCTGAATGGCTAACTGCCTCCATCTGGATGTCTCATCAGCATCTTGAACACAATATTATAAAGCTAACCTTATTATCTTCCTTCTAAAACCTAATTTCACTATTTCTAGCAGTGGCACTTTTTGCCCTATGTGCCACATTCAAACCTTGGTTTTTCTCTTTGACTTTTTCCTTTCACAACTTATATTCAATAAGTTGCCAGATGATCTGAATTCTACTTTAACAGAATCTCTAATTTCTGTCTTCTCTATTCGAACTGCCACTAACCTAATTCAAGCCCTGATTACTAACCCTAGAGGATAATTATTTACTTGTTTGTTCATTTTACAAGCATTAACTATTTCTCCTTTCCAGTCCCCCCCACCAAGAAAAAGAAAAAAAAAAAAGAAAACCTTCAAAACAAATATGCATAGCTCATCAAAACCAATTCTTATATTGGCCACGTCCAAAAACGTATATCTCATTCTGCATTCTAAGTCTATCCCTCGTCTGGCAGGAGGTAGGTTGTATGTTTTATCCTCAGTCCTCTAGATAATGGCTTATCATCACTGCAATAACTTATCAAGAATTTCTTCCTGTCTCCATTCTTTTCCCTCTCCAAACTAACTTTCATACTACTGCCAACCAGGTCTTTACAAAAAGATCATGTCATGTCATTCCTCTGCTCAGTACTCTTCAATGACTCCCTATTGCCTTTTGAATGAAGTTCAGAATCATTTGTCTGGCATTCAAAGCCCTTCATAATTTAATACTACTCCTCTCCACATACTCAAGATTCCAGCTAAACTAGACTGCTTGCTATTCCTATACATGATCTATACTTTCCAATGCTCGTGTCTTTACTCACGACATCTCCTGTGCATGGAATGTCTTCCCTCCCTCATTGTGTTGAATTCCTACTCAATCTTGAAGGTCCAACTTCCTTCAGGAAGCTTTCTCTGATTTACCTTGTTGGTGACAATCTTCTCACTTGGTCCTCAGATAGCACTTTTCTCGCACCTCTGATGTATTTATGTATTACTTTTACATACTATATATGCTGTCTTTTTATTAGACTATAAACTACATGACCCGCAGGGATTGTGCTTTATCTAAATTTTTTCCTCTTCTATTATATACCAGGCACAGTGCTCTGCCCATGTAGAAGACAGAATACCAGGCCTAGAGTCAGGAAATACTGAATTAAAATCTAACCCTAGACACTTAGTTGAGTGACCCTAGGTAAGTCAGTTTCCTCATGTATAAAATGAGCTGGGGAAGGAAATGGCAAACCACTCTACTATCTTTGCCAAGAAAACCCCTAATGGGGACACAAAGAATTGAACATGACTGAATGACAACTAATGAATGAGTTTATCAGTTCTTTTCCTGAAAAGAAGTTTTTCTTTGAGAAAGGATGAAAAGAGCAAACTCACCTTTCCTAACTTTCCTTTTATTGTTGCAGGCACTGCCATGCTTCTAGTCATTCAAGTTCACAACATAACTGGAGAGTTATTTGTTCTTGACTTTTCACCTTTCCTCTCTTCCCCTTTCTCTTGCCTTCACAAATGAGTTGCTGGGTCTTATTTTTAACCTCAATAACGTCTCAAGCATCTCTCTTCTTCTCTCTGCTCATGTGGACAGAATTCTACTCCAGACCTTCATAACTTCTTGCTATGGAACCATCTGAATAGGTTCCTTATTGTTCTTCTTGCTTATAATCTCTCCCTTCCCTCCAATTCATTCTCTACACCAGGGTTGTCCAAAATATGGGCTGCAGTGCGATTTTATGCGGCCCGCCTGTAGGTTTTAATTTTCACAACGGAAAAAATAAAATAATAATTTGCATGGAATGCATATTAGATTTTTTAATTCCATCACTAATAAATAATCTTGTTGGTGTTAATTTTCTTTGGTGTTTTTAAGCAGTATTATGGAGGAACATGTCCCATGGAATTTTCAATTGATCTGTGGGATGCATTCTATCTGTACGATGCAGAGTAGTCAGTATGCACCTACCTTTAAACTGTTGTGTTGTTGCTTTGTTGTTTTGTGTTTGCTTTCACGCTTTGTGCCTTTGCCTGTTGTATTGATGATGCACATTCCCCCACTTTCTATTAGTGTATTGTATTTTTTTATTCTGGGTGTGGCCCTTGAATAATTATTTTCTTTTAATGTGGCCCTAAGATAACTAAGGTTGGACAGCCCTGCTCTACACAGATGCCAAATTGATATTCCTAATGTATAGAGTTGGCTATGCATTCCCTTAAGCAAGAAGCTTTACTACCGTATTTTCCCATGTATAAGACGCACCCTTTTTTGAAAAATTTGGGGTCTAAAAACTGGGTACATCTTATACAGTGGTTGTAGTTTTTTTACTTGCATTTCCAACTTTTTCACACTTGTTGTCTTTGCGTTCATTTTTTCGCATTTGTTACCAGTATATTAGGTTACATTTTGCCATGTTCTGCCCAGAAATGATTTTCGTACAGTTAAAAGTGAAAAGTTTCAAGTTAAAAGTGATCCAGTTCGCAAAAGTGAATGGAAATCGTGCTGCTGAACCTAAGTTTGGTCCTTCTCCAACTGAGAAAAAAATCGGAGACTGGCTACAGGGAGAAGAAACCTTACTGAAAACGCCACAGCAGAAGGCGGCCGTAAGAGGCAAGTCAGCAAAACAGCCTGATTTAGAGTGGGAATTGAAGATATGTATTGAAGAGCAAAGGGCAGTTGGAATTCCTGTGTCCACAAAGATGGTTCAGCATGAGGCAAGAAGAATTGCTGATGAAGAAGAAGTTACTGATTTCAAAGAAGGACACAATTGGTGCTTCAGATTCATGAAACGGAATGAACTAAGCATGCATCCACACACCAGACTTGCCCAAAGGATGCCTGAAAGCTATGAATGTCCTTGAATTTCATAGTAGGATAGTTTCATAGTGGTATGGATTTTATGATGAATAAAACTTGAGTTCAATAACTTTATGTAATACATTTTTTTTTCAAATTTCAGGCCCCAAAATTAAGGTGTGTTTTATACATGGGAACGTCTTATACATGGGGAAATATGGTACTTATATCTCCTTTAAGACAAAATAATAACTTGTTTGGACTTTAAAGTCCTTCATGATCTTTGGCTCAAGCTTATTTTTCTGGTATGATTTCATATTACTCCCCCTCACACACAGACCACATTCCAGTCAAACTGGACCGCTTGCTGTTTGCCATCTAGGGCATTCCATTCCCTGCCTTGGTGTCTATGGACAAGCTGTCTTCCATGTCTGGAATGTTCTCCCTCTTCACCTCTGCCTCTTCAAATACCTAACTACCTTGGAAGCCGAGCTCAGCTGCTATATCAGGCAAAAAGCCTTTCCTGATTTCCACAGTGTTACTGCTTTCCCACCCACTAACATTACTTTGTATTTATGTGTGTACATGTTGTTTCCCTCCAACAGGATGTAAATTCTTGAGCAACTCTTTTGATTTTGTCTCTCTCTTTGCTTCCACCCCCACCCCGCCACACCTTTTTTGCTACAACACCAAGTAGCAGAGTACTTTTGAACGGACTATTAAAATAAGGGACATCGAGTGCATTATTCTAGTTCAACGTTGAAATTCCATTTGTATTTTCCTTTCTTTACTCGACTTAAATATTTTTATTTTAGAAATTGATATCAAATATACCTATGCCTAAAGCTACTTAGATTTCAATAAGAATGGTACAGTACATATTTATTTCACAGATGTATAGTTGTATGAGTAATGTAATTCAAAATAGCACACAATGGTCACTTAATAATAAGTGCTAATTAAAATGAACTGAAATAAGGATACTGGTGCCAGAGAGGTGAGAAGTGTGCCACTAAGAAAAAAAAAGACCTACTAAGGAATTTGGGGAAAAACAAGTTTGACAATTTTGCTAAGAATCAATCCTGATCATTCATACACACACACACACACACACACACACACACACACAGAGTCACTGGTTGTTCTCAGTCTTTTGGAGGAGCCTAAAGGGTCAAAGCCCATAGGTGCTACTGCCCTTCATCTGAACGCCATTGGCAAAATTCCAAATAAGATCAAGATATAGCTAAATACAACCTAATAAAAATGAAACTTAAAACTTGCCAATCAATTTTCTAAATTCATCCTTATAGTTTTTTGAAACTGCATAACAGAAATCCTCCTACATAATAATTATGTGCTTACTTTTACTTTTTACTAAATTTGGAATTTTAACTCATTTTTGTCTTTGTTACTATTAGATATGAATATGGTAAAGTTTTGATTTATTATATTTAACATAAAATATTGCTTATTATTGGACCATCAACGAATGATATAAAAACTCTCTCTTAGGTGGCAGGCCAGCTGGCTGGGTCACTCACTGGGGGTTTGATGTGGTAGTAAATTCAAACAGGGCCATGGAGACTAGGGTTTAGGCAAAATTGTAGCTAGACAGGCAGAGATCAGAACTGGTTACAAGTAGCACAACTAAAGGTACCATATATGATTGATATAGGCCACTTTAAAAAAGGGAGGCCAAGTTTGGCTGACAACGAAAGCTAAGTTATGAGCTAGTCTGGATAGAACTCATGCAGGTTTAGTAGGCTAGAGACAGTGAAACCCTAGGAAGAGCCAGGGAACAGAAACAATGATGCAAGGGATTTGTTGAGAAGTTGAGTGGACAGTTAGCAAGTAGAAGCAAAATTTTACAAAAGTTCAGCAGGAAAAAGAATGAAAGACAGGATGGTAGCTAGATGAGATGAAAAGGTTAAGGAAAAGATTTTTTTTTTGTTTCTTTTTCTTTTTTTAAAGACAAAGAGACTTAACCATGTTTGTAGGCAAATATAAAGAAGGTAGCCATGTTAAGAGAAAGACTGAAAATGCTTACAAAAAGGCATGACTCCTGACGCAAAATCCTGAAGGGGCAGGGAAGGTATAGAATCAAGGAAGCTGGAAGAGGGATTAGCGTAAGTGAGGGATAGAGATTCCTCTTCCTCTAGGACTAAAGGAAAAAAAGAGAAAGGGAAGGGAACATTCATTAATTGCCTATTATGTACCAGACATTATGCTAAGCACTTTACAAATATTATCTAATTTTATCCTCACAACTCCTGAGATAGGTGCTTTTATTACCCCTATTTTACAGATGAGAAATCTGAGGCAGAAAGAGGTTAAGTGGCTTGCTTGGGGTCAGGCAGCTAGAAAGTTATCAGATGCAGTATTTAAACTCATGTCTTCCTGTTTCCAGGTCCAGTGCTATCACTACTATATCCCCTACCTCTCTGAAAGAAGGGAAAAATATTATTATGTTGAGAAGTACTGAGGAATGGAAGAGGTGAGTAAGTTGATATCAAATAGCCTCAATTTTCTCCATAAAGCAGGAAATTAAATCATCTGCTTTAAGTGTTGAGGGTATAGGTGAGACAAAAGAGGAAATAGTTTGGAATGGTTGTTGTGAGCAATGAGATAGGAGTTGATGAGATGAATTAGATCCATTTTTGTATCATGGACCACTTTGACAGTCTAGTGAAACCTATAATCCTCTATTCAGAATAATGTTTTTAAATAAAGGAAATGCCAAACTTGAGTTACATGTTAATAAAAATAAAGATGTATATCTTTTCCCCCATCCAATCCTAGTGGTCCCCTGAAAGCTATCCACGGACTGCTTGGGAGTTCATGGGCCCCAGGTTAAAAACTCCCGGACTATATAATTTCTGAGGTTCCTTCCAACTTAGAGTGTTAATGAAATGTGTGTGTATTATATATATACATACACATATATATATGTGTGTATATATGTATATATATACACACATACACACACATATATATCTATATGTATCTATCTATATGTCATGATCCCACAGATTTGGTTACATTGCAAATTAAACTATCCTCTCATACATAGTGATATCAGGTGAATCTCTTTAAACTGTAGAGAACAAATTAAGTGAAATTCAACAAACATTTCAAGACCTACTATGTGCCAAGCAGTACACTAAGCACTGGGGATAAAATGGCAAAAATGAAACAGTCCTTGCCCTAAAGAGCTTACCTCCTGAACTAAGGTTGCTGCCATGTGAGTGAAGAGAAGAAGGTTGATACAAGAAATATTATATTTGCTTTTTTTTAAGAGGGGGAAGGCAGGGCAATTGGGGTTAAGTGACTTGCCCAAAGTCACACAGCTAGTGTGTCAAGTGTCTGAGGCTGGATTTGAACTCAGGTCCTCCTGACTTGAGGGCCTGCGTTCCACTCACTGCGCCACCTAGCTGCCCCAAGAAATATTATAGAGGCAGAACTGACAAGTTTGCAAATAACTGAGGCAAAGGAGAGGAAAGATTTGAGGATGACTCTGAGGTTGCAAACCTAAGTGACTGAGAGTGAAACCCTCAACAGAAATACAAAGGTTAAGAAAAGGGATAGAGTGACTAAGTCATTTTGACTATTATAATACCCAAATTAACTTCAAAGGACATATGAAGGAAGATACCATCTATATCTAGAGAAAGAACTGATAAACAGAAGTATGTATAAAATCGTTTTACATATGTATGTGTGTATATATACATATATTATACATACGTATATATTTGTCTAATGGTGGCCATCCTAGGAGGGAGAGGGAAGAAAAAAAGAGAAAGTTATCTGATAACTTTATTACATATTTAAAAGGAATAGCAAGTTGTACATATTAGATTTGTAGTTTCACGTGTAATCATTTTTTTGTTCTATTATGTTATGGAAATTCTTGTTTTATTTCTTAAGTTCAGAATAAAATAAATAAAAATTTTAAAAAGAAAAAAGGATGGTTTTGTAGGTGAAGATGAGTCCTGTTTTGGACATATTGAAGTTGAGATGCCTATGGGAAAGCAAGGTGGTAAAATTCAGTAAGCAGTTGGTAAAGCAGGACTGGCAACCAGGAGGGAGATGAGAGCTGGATATGTGAATCTGAGATTCATTAGCATAAAGATGATAATTGGATGCTGGAGAACTAATGAGTGTAGAGTGAAGAAAAGAATCTAGGATACAGTCTTCAGATGCTTGAATACAGAGAGATAGTAATCCAGCCAAAATCAAAACCAAAACCAAAACTGAGAAGGAATGGCTGGCAAGTAGGAAAAGGACCAGTAGAGAACAGTTTCACAAAAGCCTAGGAAATGGAATGTCTGAGAGAAGGGAATAGGGAATAGAGTAGTCAATAGTATTGATGCTGCAGAAAGTTCAAGAAGAATGACAACTAAGAAAAGGCTACCAGATTTAGCAGTAAGAATATAAATGGTGACTTTGGAAAGAGCAGTTTCATTTGGTGGTGGGGTGTTAAGACCACTAAAAAGGACTGAGAAATAAGTGAGCAGTGAGGAAGTGGAAACCACAAAAGTAGATAGGATTTTAAAGAAATAGAAAGCTAGCAGGGTCAAATGAAGTTGTTTTAAGGATGTGTATAGGGGATAGATTGAATACATGAATCAAATCACCCCATCTCATTTAAAATAAGTGTTAAGATGCTAGCCCAAAGATGCTGAACTAGATGCAGAGATTTCAAAATCGTAACAGTAGACAAACTTTAAAGAATCGTGATTATGGCTACTAGAGCTTCAAGGGTCTGTGTTTTCATTGGCATAGATACTGTTTCTTTCCACTGATGAGCTCTCACAAAATTAAAGAGGTTGGCCTCCAATGACAGTAATCCTCTATCAAAAGCCATACTTCTGAAGCCTTTCCTTCTAGCTTAGCAAGACCTGCCAGTGTGGGCTGTGTGGCCTGTGAGAAGCCTGAGTCACCTCCCACCCCAAGATAAGGCATAGGAGTAGGCAAGTCTTTTAGTAGCGATGAGTCTAACACAGTCCCTGAATGACAAATGTTGTGAAGGAGCCACGCGTTGGTCACATGTGAAAACATAGTTGAAGGTGGTTATTTATAACTGCTATTTGCCTTACCAGCTGTTAAATGCTCAGAAGTCAGCTGCATCCCCAAATCAACCTTGTAATTGGAAGGCAGGGCAGTAAACTGATAATAGCATACTGATTCTTATAAGAAAATTTCCCTGAGTGCTGTAAATAAGACTATCAGTCCAAAGCTAAGTTAAAACAGAAAATTTCCTTTGGGAACAAACGAAACAATGGACCTAAAGCACCCAAGTCAAAAAGGCGTGAAAAAGGAAAAGAGAAGCAGAGAGAATAGTGGGAAAATCAGGGAGAGGAATTGTGGCATGATTCCCTCCCTTGGAGCCCGATGTGAGAATTAATGAAACAGGGAGGGGCCCCCAGGGGCACAGTCCAACACATGAGTCGGTCCTATAGCTCACGCCCCGTGACTGCCCAGGCGTCACTCACTGGGCAGAGACCCAGAGGGGGCGGGGACGAAGGCGAAGTCACGTGGGTGAACCCGGCGAGACAAGGAAAGAAGCTGGTTTGAGGGGAAGAAGAGAGTGCTCCTACAGGGTGTCGCGTTCCCAGGAACAACATCCCGCCCAGGCATGCAGCGCAGCAACGACCGCCCGACCTTTAGGTTCCATGGGGCGTGTTGCAAGATGGGATTGGGAGTCTACGCCTCTAACAGACCAGACCGGATGCAGGGTGGTGAAGAGAAGGGGTCGATTGGTCCATCCGGATTGGTCGGTAAGGGCGGAGGCCCCGCCCATAGATGGTGACGACAAGCGGTCCCGGTACATAAGGCGTTGTGGCCCCTGACCGCCCCGCCTTAGCTCCCGCGCTAGAGAGAAACATGTATCGATTTCGCTCACAGCTCTTCACGGGGATTTCTGCTGCCGCCATCGCCCACTCTTCCCCTCGTCGCTTCTCGCCTTTGTTGTTAGCCGAAGATTTATCTCTTAGCCACCCGCCGCACAGACGCACGAGTAAAAAGTGCAGCTCCATCGGCTGATCCTCGCTGTGCTTCCGACTCCAGGCGGCACCGGGCGTCCCACGATGCCGAAGAATAAGAAGCGGAACACTCCCCACCGCGGCGGCGGCGCAGGAGCAGCGGCGGCGGCAGCAGGTGAGGGCAATCCTACCACCGGCATCCCCGTCGCTGTCGGCCTAGTCCACGCGTCGCCCCCGGCTCGGGCATTGTGGGAGTTGTAGTGCTCCTCCTCCGTGGCATCCAGTTTCGGGGTTACGCCTATGGGGGACAGGAGAACTACCACTCCCGACATGCCTTTGGGACCGTGCTGCGCTGTCCCCTCGCGCACAATGGCGGAGGCCGTGGGGCTCCTAGGGGACAAGAGGCGGGGTGTGTGTGGGGGTGTGTGGGTGTGTGGTAGTGGTGGGGGTGTGCTGGGTCCCAGAACCTGGAGAGGAAGGGAGTTTCCCCGGGGTCTGGGTGACCGGACGCAGAAGGGTCTCGGACAGTTTTATCTGCTGTTGCTGGACCTCGCTCCGGGACACTCCCGCCCCCTCCTTTCTGACCCCCTTTCCAAAATGGAGTTTCCAGGGAATGTCACCCGCGCGCCGGCCTGGCACCTTCCTTCCCAGAGTCGGGATTCCCGGTTGCTTCTGGCCCTTCCCTCTGCCCCCCTCTCCCCCTCGTTCGTAGGGGGACCGGCCGGCTTCTGCGTCAGCCACAACGGGTCCTGACGCTGTGGGGTGACAGCAGGATCTAGGTGTACTTCCCCGTGCCGGTGACCTCCACTCCTACCCCAAACCACCAACCTACAGGAGTGGCCTTGGAGCAGAGGAACAGGGAGCTAGGATCCCCTTCCCTCCATCAGCCTTCACATTCACAGCCCCTGGCCCTTATTGCAGACTCAGGACATGCCTCTTCTCCTCTTCTTCCCCAGGCTCAGATTACCTCCCCCCCACTCCCCACCCCCTTGTCCCTGATCTCAATACTCTTATTCCTTTCCCTGGTGGATACTTGCAGTTCTAGACTGAATTCACCTGAAGTAATGACTTGAAAGAACAGACATTTCTTTACATTCATCCACCAGACAGTCTGAAAACAAGTAAAAAGGATAAGGAAGGGGCGATGAGAAAACCAAACTAGTAAAAGATTAACGAAAAAAACCAAACTCTTGTTTCCTTACTTGGAAACTGGTGTATATATCCTTTGATTCCTATTGACCAAATGGTGTGGAGGCTTTGCTTTATTCATTATTTCTTATTTTAAGCTTGAGTTACTGACATTGTCATTGTTCTCATCTGAGCTAAGCTCATATCCTGTAGAACTAAACAGTTTAAAACCAAAACTCAGCATTAGCTTTCCAAAGTATTATTAGATGATTGAGTTTAAGTTTCTGACTATCATCAGTCGATGTAGGCATGTAAATAAGTAATGCAAGTTTTTTGGGAAGTTTTGATTAACACCACTGATAGTTGAAATTCAGAATGATTTGCCTTATTTCATATAGAATAGGTCAAATTTTAGCTTAGAGGATTATTCTGAGTTAATATTTTGGGAACAGTACTGATAGAATTTACTACTAGCATTTACTGATAGAATTACTACTCCTTGCTTAAAGCTTGTATTCTTATCAGAAAGCCTATTGAATAATTACTATGGTCTATAAAATGCTTTTTAAAACAGTGTTTTATCTATTTTTCTCTACTTTGATTTTCTCTAAAATGCATGATTCTTTGATTTAGCATAGTCAACTTGGAGCAGTAAATAAAGAACCAGCCTTGGATAAAGTACTACCTTTTGACATGTATAATAGCTGTGTGATTGGACAAAACCTTAGCACCCCAGGTAGCAACTTGCAGATGATTTGTATCAATGGAAGAAGTTCCCCATTCCAAATGTGACAGATCAAGGGAACTTTTGGCCTCAAGGCCACATGTAGCCCTCTAGTTCCTCAAGTTCGGCCCTTTGACTGAATCCAAACTTCACAGAAAAAAATCCCTTTAATAAAAGGAGTGGGGGGGAGTTCCCCACCCCGATCTAGACTCTCACTTGTCCTCTCAAAAGAAAATTATTTTAGCTGCTATCCCAAGTATGTGGTGTTTCCAAAATAGAGTGCCTTGTGCATCATTTGTTAGTTGTGTGTTCAGTGAAGAATGGCGTTTGCATCATTCCTGAAGTATGTGTTCATCAAATTTGGATGCATAAGTGATATGTATACATAAACTTGGCTGGTTTCTGTCTCTGGCAATTATTCTTGATTCTCTAGCCATTGGGCTTTGAATAATTTGCTTCATCCCCTCTGGACTTTATTTACCTTAACTGTAAAGTCAGGACAGACTTAAGACAACTTTCCTAAGGTTTCTTTGAACTCTGTTCCTTTCATGTTCTGTTTTCTAATGAACATTGTTATATTGTTGACATAGAAATTATGGAAGGAGGGCCTTAGAAGCTGACGTGATAGTGGTAGCAGGAGTAATGCTGATACTAATACCTTCCTTGTATTAGAAACATACTATAACTCCATCACATCTTCTATGTGTAGTATATGGGCCCCAGACCCCCTTTTCTACCAGTAAATGGAATGGAGTTTTGAGTTCAATTTGTCAAAGCCTACTCCTGTATTTTAAAGTTTTTGTTTTTTCTTCCTATAATATAAACTATTCTGTTTAGACATGGAGAAAGACCTTCAGACCACATGCTAAGGAGACTACTGTGAAGGGAGCAAATTGGGAGTGCACCCATGGTGCTGGGAAAGGCTTCAGGATCTTAGCTTGGATGGTGTGCCCTGACAGAGGTGCTGATTCTAGACATCCCTCCATGGATTCAGTGATCATCTCTATGCAAATGATTCTCAGCTCTATTTTCCAACCCTAACCTCTATCCTTCTTCCAGTCTCCCACCTCAGACTGCCAAATTGGACATCTCAAACTATGTTTCGTAGACTTCTTAAACTCACCATGGCCAAAACTGAGCTCATTATCCATCATTCTTCCTAAACCTTCCCCTCTTCCTAACTTCCCTATTAGTATCACAGATACTACCATCCTTTCAGTCACCAGGCTTACAATCTAAGCGTCAGACTTCTCTTTCTCATGGCTCATACATATATCTAATCACTTGCCAAGTTCTGTCAATTCTACCTTTGTAATAGTTCTTGTACACACCCCCTTTTTCATTTGACACTGCTCCACTCTGAGTCCAGAGCCTCATTGCCTCACACTTGGACTATTTCAATAATTTTCTGAATAGTCTCAATGTCTCAACTCTCCCCACTCCAGAGTATCCTCCACTCAGCAGCGCAGTTGATCTTCCTAAAATGCAGGTCTGATCATATCACCCTACTTCCTTATTCAGTAAACTCCAGTGGCTTCCTATCACCTATTGAATCAAATATAAAATCCCTCCTCTTTAAAGCCCTTTGTAACCTGGCCATTTCCTACTTTTCCGATATTCTTAGAACTTCTTTCTTTCTGTCTACTCGTCAGTGATACTGGCTTCCTTGTAATATATTTCTCCAATTTCTTCGGACTGAATTTTCCCTGACTGTCCCCCATGCCTGGAACTCTTCCCTCCTCCTGGCTTCCTTCAAGTCTTAGCCAAAGTCTACAAAACTATCATCAGCAAGAAGCATTTCATAGTCCTTAATATTAGTGCCTTCACTCTGAGATTATCTCCAGTTTAACATGTATATAGAATGTTTGTACATACTTGTTTATATGTTGCCTCCGCATTAGACTGTGAACTCTTCGAGAGTAGGGAGTGTGGTTTTCTTTGTATCCCCAGTACTTTAGGATAGTATAGGAAACAGAAACACATAATAAATGCTTGTTTACTTGACACAGGAAACAATCTGCTCCCATCTGGTGCAGTTGCCCTTGGAGAGGGGGAATATATTCCCCTAGAGAATCTGACCTGTGCCTGTGACCCTAGAACACTAAAAGGGAAGCAGCAAATGAGAAAAAACATAGCAGTGAGGGGAAGATAAGCAATGAGAAATGGGACACTGGTGGGTCCAAAAGGAGTGTCTCCCTCAATATGTTGGAACATTAGTTAGTAGATCTAGCCTTGGTATTTTTGAATCATTGTTGATCTAGTTAATTTTGAGAGGCAGCTAGGTTTTTATATCTGCCTAAATTTTCCTCATGTTGCCCCTCCCCCTTCCAGATAGCCATCCCAATATAACAAAGAATTAAAATAAAAAGAAGAAGAATAGGGGAAAAAATTCTGATAACATATGCAGTATCTCACCCCTGTGGACTCACCTCTGCAAAGAAGTGAGGGGAGGCATCTTCTCATATCTTTCCTTTGTAGCTGACCTTCTTGTTTGTAAGTTTGTAACATTTGTTTTTGATTGTTTTGTGGATTCTTTCCATTTACATTCTTTTAGTTATTGTGTATATTGTTCTCTTGGCTCTGCTTACTTCACTTTGTTTCAGTTCATGAAATTTTTTTTCATGCTTTAACTACCTTCATCATATTCTTTGTTATAGCTGAGTAAGTTCCATCACATTCACAATTTGTTAGACCTTCTTCCATTCATCTATTTCCCAAACAATGGGCATCTACTTTGTTTCCATTTCTTTGCTATTCAGGATCTTTTAATATTTTGTGGATAACAATGTAGCACTTAAAGGCTGGCCATCTATAAAGATTACATTGTAGAAAATAATTACAAATAGTTAAGTATAGAACCAGAGAACTATCACAAAGCCAAACACTTGTGTTTACCCATAATTATCAATCATAGTCTAGTGAAAACAGTTGGAGATGTCTATTTAAATGACATCTCAGACTTCAGTTATGTAAACATAGTAACAGCTTATTATGTGACTTGTGCAGGGTAACATAAAATATTTATCAGAGGTGGAACTTGAACCCAGGTCTTCTCTTACTGACTCTTGAGTCCATCTACCATACTGCATCTTGTTGATAATATTTAAAAGAATGAAATCTGTTGTACAGAGGAAAAAATACTGAACAAAGAATCATGAGACTTGGTTTCTAATCCCAGCTTCTGCCCTTGTGATCATGAGCATTTATTACTTTACTCCTGGGTTTTTAGGTTTTTCATCTGGAAAATGAAGTAATAGATTAAATGATCTCTAAGGTCTTTTCTAACTATAAAATTATAAGGGAATTGTCTTTCACACTTTTGCAATCTCATTAGTCCCTAAAACTGCTGGAACTTTTAGGAAGTACCTTAAAGTAAAAGTTATCTTAAAAGGAGAAATTTATCAGTGTACTGTGCTACTTCACGTAAAGATTGTCTCTTGTCATAGTAATTGCTCTCTTTTCTTCTTCATAAGAAAACAAAAGGCTTAAAAATTAAGAAATAGAATTATTTATATTCCTGGGGACATCATGCAACTTTGTTTTCGTAAGTACTGCTAAGGCAGTAAGCAGCACGGTAAACAAGAATTTGAAGGTTCCTATGACATACCTTCTTTCTTGGACATGAGAATAGTGGGCATAATCACATAATACTCTATTAAGATACACACATATACATACACACATACATATCTTAACTAAAATTAGAGTAAAGTAGGTTTTCTGACTTGCTGCCCAGTATTTCGGGCGATCCTCATTACCATTGCATTGCGTGTTGGTGAAAGGTGTTGACTTTGAAGGCAGGAGCACCTAGGTCAAGTGCTTCTGGCAAATACTAACTTTGACCCTAGCATTGTCACTTATCCCTAGCCATTCCCTTCATTTTTAGCAACTGAGACTAAGTTGCAGAGTAGGTGCAGAATCTGCATTGTACTTGGGGTTGCCTAAGCCAATGAAATCACACATCGTCTAAAATAATATTAATAACATGAGTTAAATTGCTATGCAAGTGATATCATTTGGTTAGGGTAATTGAAGCATTATAGTTCTAAAAGGAGGCTTTAATGTGAAAATATTGATTTAGTATTTTAGAACCAAGAAGACCTCTTTTTCTTTAAATACCATGTTTTAAATGTAATCATCCCATATTTAATCAGCTTTGGTCAACACTAATTAGTCTAAGAATGGGGAGTATGTAGTAGTAATGAAACCATTTCCATTATGAGTGGCCCCTCTGCACTCCCTCCACCCCTCAGTTTTATACATTTGGACTTTTATTGTTAAGATTATATAGAACTTAGAACTGGGAGGAATTGGAGATCTTTGAGTCCAACTCCCCTCATTTTGTAGGTTAGGAAACTAAGGCCCAGAAAGTGATTTGCTCAAGGTCATATGGATATTAATAATATGAAAGATTTGGAATTCAAACTTAGATCCATTGCCCTTAGCATAGTGCCTGGCATATAGTAGGCATTTCATAAATGCTTATTGATTGAGAGACTGACATGTCCCCTGGTTCCAAGTCTGGTTCCCTTGATGAGATTATTATTAAGGAGTTACTCTGTGCATAAATGTGCTAGGCATTAGAGGTCCTCATGAGTCATGAGTCTATGATCTTATTAGGAAGAAACATTACATACATAAGTAATGATGATATAGGTCATGTTTATGTGTAAGAAGTATAAGTCAAAATGCTTAAAATGGTCACTCTTGCATTTTAAAATCCTCATGAAAATCAGGTGAATATATTATCAAATTGTAACTTTTTCTCCTTCCCTCTCAGGTGGCCAACATCGAAATGTGCAGCCTTTTAGTGATGAAGATGCATCAATTGAAACTATGAGCCATTGCAGTGGTTTCAGTGATCCTGCTAGCTTTGCTGAGGATGGTATGCTTCCTTTTGCAACTATAAGAGAAGATGTTGCTTCAGATGAAAGGGTGTTTTAAAGTATAATTATGGAAAATCTTTTTAGAAACTGAGACAAGCAATTGCCCTATTCCTTCCTCTTTTTATTAAAGCTTATATTTCATTAGGGCCAGAAGTCCTTGATGAAGAAGGAACTCAGGAAGATTTAGAATACAAACTGAAGGGATTAATTGACCTTACATTTGACAAAAGGTAAGCATCATTTTGAAAAAAAAAATCATGTGGGACATCTTAATTACTTTACCTGTAATTCTCTGTTATTACAGTATATTTTTCCTAAGGCCCAAGCTATTGAATTTTGATTTTTTTTCTTTTGGATTCTGAACCCAGGCTATGAAATTAATCACCTGAATATAAATAAATGGATTAAAATGAGTAATTTTTTAGAGCAGTGTTCATGTGCAACTTGTAGATGTCTGGATTTCAAAAAATTATTGAAATGTATTTGGCATGGTGAAAATTAGTTTTTAACTAGAAAGTACAAAAATAGCCTTAGCTTTGTCCTCCTGCCTGGTAATGTGGTAAAAGAGGAAAATGGAAAAACAAATCTATTCAGTAGTTTCATAAGAACTATGTAGTTTTTGTGAGCAAAGTATTTTTAGTTTTTATTAGAAAATAACTTGAAATGTATAGAGTCCTAGAGTTATAAAAAATGAGCTAACAGATGTCATTCTAAAAGTACTTTAGCTTTATCATGTCCAAATGTTTTATTTCCTACAGTGCGAAGACAAGGCAGGCTGCTCTTGAAGGCATTAAAAATGCAATGGCTTCTAAAATTCTTTATGAATTTATTCTGGAGAGAAGAATAACATTAACAGACAGCATTGAACGCTGCTTAAAAAAAGGTAAAAAAAATTGCTAATAGTCATAAACAATTATGTTTTGCACCTTCCTTAGAGTGACGGCCGTAATAACTGTGGGTGGCCTTACTTTGGGGTGACTGTCACTGGTTGTGGTAAGGTTTTTTTCTGAAAGTTTCTGATAATCTTTATACTGAAGCAATTTGAGATAAATACAGTATGCCTTAATCAGTCTATTCAGGAGGATTCAATACCATTTTTCAACTGTTTTGGTAGCTGACTGGGTCACTGTAGACAGGCCTTTGGTAGAAGAAATTCTTGAATCTTCTCACTTCATTTTTTTAAAGCATTGATCATAACTAACATAGTATTTATGACTACGTTGCATGTATTATTCATGTGAATTGCAGAACTTTAGATGTTTTAGAACCTATTATATTTAAAATGTAAGTTCTCTTTTAAAGTATTGTCAATTAAGTAGCTTTAGTTTTACTTGAATGCGTAGAAATCTTTAGTCTCCGTAATTCTCAAAATAATGATTTTAGTCACCACTTATAAAAATAAATTTTTGTGATACGCAGTTGTACAAATAAAAATTCTTGGCTATCAAGAAAAATTTTACAAAGAGAGCTCTGTGCAGACTGACAGCTCAGGAATTTCCCCTTTTATTCTAAAGGCAAATCCGTCTCCTTCTCCCCCCTCCCCTTCCCTCTCTCCTTTGGCTTATTTATTAATCTGTTGTCCAAACATATCTCCATTTAGGTAGAAGCAGTGGCTGGTGATAGAGGACTCTTCAGGCATACTTTGAGGTTGGGGTGAGGGATGGTACTAATCCTAAGAAAGAAAAAATATACAAGTAAATATGTATTTTGCTGGGAGACCAGAGCCCTGTTTAAAGATGTACTTCAGGTTAAGCAGTAATAGAAATAATCTGAAATGCTGTGGAAGAAATCAATCAACAAATGGTTATTAAGCTCTTTTTTGTTGTTGTTCAGTTGTTTCAGTCATGTCTGAATTATTGTGACCCCATTTGGGGTTTTCTTGGCAAAGGTACTGGAGGGGTTTGCCATTTCCTTCTCCAGCTCATTTTACAGATGAGGAAACTGAGGCAAACAAGGTTAAGTGACCTGCCCAAAAGGTCACACAGCTAGTAAGGATTTGAATTCAGGAAGATGAGTCCTCCTGACACTGTGGATAGCTCCACACTCTATCCACAGTGTCACCCAGCTGCCCTAAGCTCTAATTTACTTTTCATATTTTATTAAACTTAATTTATTGACTACACAGAGGCTACAAAGATTACTTGTTTTAGCTATCCATACAACACTTGGGGAGCTTGGGGAATAGGCATTATAAAGTTGAGTAAGACTATAGTGTTGCCATTTTTAGAAAAATGGTGATAGTCTCTCCTAAATCAAGGTTAATTTACTTGTGGCCCTTGCATAGTCAGTTATATTTTAACTTTTGTTTTCACTCCAGGAAAAAGCGATGAACAGCGTGCAGCTGCAGGACTGGCATGTATTCTTTGTGTGCAGCTGGGGCCTGGAATTGAAAGTGAAGAGGTTTTAAAGACTCTTGGACCTATTCTAAGGAAAATAATTTGTGATGGAACAGCTAGTATCCAGGCTAGACAGGCTGTAAGTATTATGAGTCAATATTACCAGTTTAAGTATTCCTCAGGGGAATCCAGGCATAAGGAGCACATGTATTTTAATGTACTTCTCCTTTGATAACCATCTCTGTTTCTTCTTCGTAGTAGTTCTTACTTATTTTTTCTTTTAGTTTTAGGGAACAACATTTAATGTTAATCAAATTATATCTCTTGCCTCTTATTTTTTGAGATCTTTTTTCTTGAATCTTATTTAGCAGATTTCTGAAAGTTAAAACTATGTCATACTATTTAAATAATAGAATTTGTTACCAAGAAAGGTTGTTGGAAATCTCTTAATAATCCTATCCTCCATCTCCTTTGAATAGTTTAGGATCAGCTAAGTAAGTAGTTTAAAAAATAAAACATCTGGCTACTCACCTAGGTGTGTAGTAGCAGGAATAAGTGGCAGGTTTTTTGTTTTTTCAAATAGGGCTGAGAATCAGGAGTCCTTTGCAGGGTTAGGTACTAATCTGTGCCATCATTGCTCCATTCATTGATTTGTCTAGCCCAATGGAAACACTTTGATTAAGTGCTCTTTTCCTCTTCAGATGCTCACATATATGCTTCTCTGTTTTATTCCTCAAGTAGAATGTGTGCTCCTTGAGGGGTTACACTCTTTGCTTTGGACCTTTTATCCCCAGACTCTAGAAGAGTGCCTAACATGGAGTTAATAATACTTGTGAGATTAGATTTGAGTGATTACTTGGACTAGATAAGATTCAGAGTTGTTGTTTTCAAAGTGCTTCTTCTGGTTTAAAAGAATATTGTTTAAAAAAATCTTCACAAGTGCTAAGACTCAAATTTTTATGGAATAAGGATTACAAATGAAGACTCTGGTTCCAATTCTGCCTCAGATAACTTACTAGATATGTGACCCTAGTGGTCACCTAACTTATTCCAGCTCAGTTTCCTCATCTGGATTGCCTTTCAGATGTGTTTCAGTTCCAAATCTATGATTCTCTGACTTGGTAACCAATTAGCATTAGGGGTTATTTTCAACCTCATTGTTATCTTAAAAGTCAAGTACTGCATAGAAAAAAGAATTTCTTGTCATGTGATGGCAGTAATTGCAAAGAGCTCAATATTATGGAATTTTAAAACAAAATCTGTTCTTGAGCATTTAAAAAATTGTTTCATTCATGGAAGATAACGAGTAGATTGATTTAGTGGTTTTAGTAGAAAAATGCCATTTTTCTTTGTTTCTGCAGAAGAGAGATTACTAAACTTGATCTGGCATGAAAATCTAATTGGCCAATTATACAAATTAATATAAAGAAAAATACATCAGCCCTAGGTGCTGAAAAAGAGCAGTTTCTTTTTAACCTTCTCCCTTTTGCTTATCTGCATTTCATGACATTTTTTGATGAATTGTGTAAGATTCCATTTGATATGATTAGGGAGAGGAGGTAATAGTGGTCTTTCTTAATTATGGGGAAAGAATCAATGGTTTCAATTTTTAACACAATTATATTATTTATATGAGTTAAACTTGTGAAATTGTTTAAAAAAAAGTAGGATCATGAAATGATTTATTCAAGCCCACAATCAAATTCTACAGAGCCAGAATTAATCCCCAAGTATGTTAACTCCTGCTCCAGTGCTTTTCTGCAGCACTTGCTGCTCTTGGGGACTTTAGAAGTAGACATCATTTAAACAATTTTCTCATGAACTTAAATTACAATTTAATTAGAAAGCCTTCAATTAAATAGAAATAAAATAGCAAACATTAAATTACCTCCCTTCTCTTCTGTGTTTAGTGTGCAACTTGCTTTGGAGTTTGCTGTTTTATTGCCACAGATGACATTACTGTAAGTATAAAACTTAAAATATGTTGTATTATGTGTCTAGTACAGGGGTGGGGAACCTGCAGTCTTGAGGCCACATGTGGCCCTCTAGGTCCTCAAGTGCAGCCCTTTTACTGAATCCAAACTTCACAGAACAAATCCCCATAATAAAAGGATTTGTTCTGTAAAACTTTGACTCAGTCAAAAGGTCACACCCAAGGACCTAGAAGGCCACATGTGGCCTCAAGGCCACAGGTTCCCCACCCCTGGTATAGTATAATAAAGTTTAAATTGGTCGTCTTAATTTATGTTCTTGTGAATTAGGAATTATATTCAACTATGGAATGTTTGGAAAATATCTTCACCAAGTCATATCACAAAGAGAAAGACACCAATGGCATCTGCAGCACCCCTAATACAGTGCTTCATATCAGCTCTCTTTTAGTGTGGACGTTGTTATTGACTATCTGCCCAGTCAATGAAGTGAAGAAGAAGATTGAGATGTATGTATTTAATTTTTGTCTCTTAGATTTCCAGAAAGCAATATTCGTTTTCTGATAGTACATTTAGGTATAAATTTTATTTAAAAAACATTTCTTGTAAATAGTCTAATTAAACAACTAACTCTGTTTTTTAGGCATTTACACAAACTTCCGAGCTTGCTCTCTTGTGATGATGTAAACATGAGAATTGCTGCTGGTGAAGCTTTGGCTCTTCTTTTTGAACTTGCAAGAGAGACTGATAATGTAAGTATGTCAGATGCTGGCATAGGTGCACTTGGATTTTTGTTCTTTTACCAACCTTTTGGATTTAGAGTTGTATGCTATTATTTATTTGAAGAATTGGTATATCTCAAGGGGGAAAAATAGTTTTAGATAGTTATAGGTAAGTACAAGAATTGAAATCTTATTTGGTTGGCATGAATGTCTACAAATATCAGTCAAAGGAGTAATAATGTTATATACAACATATGTAATATTTTGTGGTTTATAAAATGCTTTTCCAATATGTCTCTCTTGATTCACTAAATTATTCTAAGAGGTAGGTGGGGCAAGTACTTGTAGCTAAGTAAACAGCCTCAGAGAAATTAAGTGATTTTTTTTTTTCTCAGATCACACAGTATCTGTTGTTCAGTTGTTTTTCAGTTGTGTCCAACTCTTTGTGACCTCATTTTGGAGCGTTCTTGGCAAAGATGCTGGAGTAGTTTGCCATTTCCTTCTCCAGCTCATTTTACTGATGAGGAAACTGAAGCAAACAGGGTTAAGTGATTTGCCCAGGGTGACATAGCTAGTAAATGCCTGAGGTCAGATTTGAACTCAGGAAGATGAGTCTTTCTGACTTCATGCCCAGTACTCTTATCCATTGAGCCACCTTGCTGCCAGTTTCTGGGCAGGACTCAAAATGTCCCTGATGCCAAGTCCAGTGAAATTAGCCTTGGCATGATAAAACAAGCTCATGGTTAATAAGACCAATACTGTTAATTCTTTTGGTAAGGAACAGATTGTTAGTTGGACATAAAACCTAGTAGTAGAATAACGTATTGGTATGTACTTTTCTCCAAGTCATGCCTAAAAATTGGAGGGTGTTTTATTTTTAAAGTTTATGGCTCTTGTGTACTGTAATATCTAAAGATTGATAACAGGGGCTCTTACCTTATATTATTGTAGGATCCTTCTGAAATAGTGAGAAGAGACCAAGTAGAAAAGTAGAATAAAGTTTTCTTCAGGTTGGAGGATAACTAGTAGAATAGTGTAATATATCTCCATGTCTGGATTCATCCTTGTCTTCAAAAGGCAGATTTTGTGGAATTGACAGTGGTGAGCAATTTCAAGTAGAACTGACAATGAGCTTTGTAGACAGGAATACTTAGTCAACTTCAAAGCCTAAACTTTTCTTATTTCTGAAATTTACCCACTACTTATAAATTATTCAGAATTGCTACCAGTCTTACTACTGTGTTTCTGAAAGAAAGCACTTCTCTGTTGTTGTTGTATTTTTTTTTAGTTGGCATAAACACATTCCAAGAACATTATTTATTTGCTCATGTCCTGAGTTTGTTTTCTTTTATAATCGAGCTTCTGAAATTAGATGGAACCAGTCATATTTCTTGGCATCATATTGTGAGAAGGTTTTGTTTTTGTTTTTGCATAAAGGGGATTTTTTTTTTAAATTTTGAGTTCCAGTTTCCATCCCCTCCCCCACTCACTGAGAAGGCAAGCAATATATAATACCCATTACATATGTGAAGTCACATAAAACATTTTCCTGTTAGCCATGTTGAGAAAAAAAGAAAGAAAAATAAAGTGAAAAAAATATGCTTCATTTTGCACTCAGAGTTCTTCAGTTCTCTTCCTGGAGGTGGACAGCATTTTTCATCATGAGTGCTTTGGAAAGTGTTTTGGATCATTGTATTGATCAGAGTAGCTAAGTCTTTCACAGTTGATCGTCATTACAGTATTGCTGTTACTGTGTACAATGGTTTCCTGGATCTGTTTGCTTCAGTTCATGTTAAGTCTTCCAAGGTTTTCTTGAAACCATCCTGCTCATTATTTCTTATAGCATGATAGTATTCCATCACAATTATATACCACAGCTTGTTTAGTCATTCCCCAATTGATGGGCATCCCTTCAATTTCCAATCCTTATACACCAGAAAAAGCTGTTATAAATATTTTTCTACATGTAGGTCCTTTTCTTTTTTCTTTGATCTTTTGGGATATAGACCTAGTAGGGGTATTGCTGGGTCAAAGGATATGTGCACAGTTTTATAGCCCTTTGGGCATAGTTCCAAATTGCTCCTAAATTTTTGGTTTAAAGTTTAATTAGCAAGATGGAAGTGTTAGTTTCCGAAATATTTTGGTCACCTGAATACTTGAAGGGGAAAGGGGTTCAGCTTGTTCTCACTGAATACACTACAGATTTGTTCTCCGGTTTTATCGCAGCCCTCGCTGCTGCATGGCAATCCTTTGGGTATTTCCCTCCTTGATTCTTAAAGTCTTCATAGTGGCTATCCAGACATTCTTTCTCCTCAGACTTTTTACACTATCTCCCCCCTTGATCATCCTTAGCAACTCTTTGTCTTCTTTTTGACTAATAAAATAGAGGCTTATGTTGCAAACTACTCTCTCCTTTCTCTTCACCTCAGAACTATTCTTTATCATTACCTGTTATCTCTTCCTTTTCTCCATTCTCTGATTAAGAGGTAGGATATTCTCCTTGCGTCAGTCACTCTACTTGTTCTTGTTCTCTCCATCCCTTTCTATCTCATTTCCTTTGGGAACTTGTTACCCTTAATCATTCTCTCTTTCTTATCCACTAGCTCCTTTTTTGTCCCCTTAAAAACATACCTAGGTCTCCTTCTGTGAAACAAAAAACCCCTTTCTTTGACCTTGCCATTTTATGAGGTGATCATCCTATGCCTCTTCTTCCTTTGACAACCAAACTTTTAGAAGGGATTGTCTTTATTAATTTTCATTTCTTTGACTCATTTTCATTTCCTTTTGATTTGACTTCAACACTGCTACTCACCTGTGATCTTACAATTGCTAAATCTAGTTGCTTCTATCTTGGTCCTCATTCTGTTTGACCTCTTGCCTCTGTTCCTTTTTCATCCTCCTCCTCTGCTGGATCTTCCTACATGTTTTCCCTTGGTTTATTTTATCAGTTCCTATGGGTTCAATTATCTGATTGTAGATGACTCCCAGTCTGTATCACCCATTTGGCATTCAAGATTGCCTTATGGAGTGGTTTGTTTTGGGTGTATCTGCCTTCTTTTGCCAACTCTGAGGTCCTGCTGGGCCATGTTGTGTCTCCTTTTTTCCTGCCCAGTGCGGTTGTCAGACTTGGAATACAGAGTCAGGTTGAATTGATCTATATGAATGAATTTAGAAGAGGAAAGACAACTGCTTTATCCAGTGTTTGGCAAATAAATGGTTTCAGGCGCTTGTGTACATATGCTAAGGTCTCACCTAAAATGTAGGAATAGCTGAATACTGATAGGGAAGTTGGTGCTTGTTTTTCCAAACTGAAAAGCTCTTTACAATGTGATCTCCAGAAAAGGTTAGAGATATGACCAGGAAAAACCAGTTTTGTTTTCTTTACTAGGATTTTTATTATGAAGACATGGAATCTTTGACTCAGAAGCTCAGAGCTTTGGCTACCGATGGGAATAAACACAGAGCCAAAGTTGACAAAAGGAAACAGCGGTCTGTCTTCAGAGATGTTCTGAGAGCTGTGGAGGTAATCTTTTTTTTTTTTTTTTTTTTTTTTATTTAGTATTCCAAGGTACTTTATTTTTTTTTAAATTTATTTAATATATTTAGTTTTCAGCATTGATTTTCACAAAAGTTTGAATTACAAATTTTTTCCCCATTTCTACCCTCCCCCCACTCCAAGATATTCTGGTTGCCCCGTTCCCCAATCAGCCCTCCCATCTGTCACCCCACTCCCCTCCCATTCCCCTTTCCCTTCTTCTCTTGTAGGGCAAGATAAATTTCTATGCCTGTGTATCTTATTTCCTAGTTGCATGCAAAAACTTTTTTTTGTTGTTGTTTTCAAATGTCTGTTTTTAAAATGTTGAGTTCCAAATTCTCTCCCCTCTTCCCTCCCTGCCCACCCTCCCTAAGAAGGCAAGCAATTCAACATAGGCCACATGCATATCATTATGTAAAACCCTTCCACAGTACTCATGTTGTGAAAGATTAACTATGTTTTGCTCCTTCCTAACCTATCCCCCTTTATTGAATTTTCTCCCTTGACCCTGTCCCTTTTTGAAAGTGTTTGTTTTTGATTACCTCCTTCCCCCGTCTGCCCTCCCTTCTATCATCGCCCCTTTTTTACCTTCTTCCTCCTTCTTTCCTGTGGGTAAGATTCCCAGCTGAGTGTGTATGGTATTCCCTCCTCAGGTCAAATCCAGTGAGAGCAAGATTTACTCATTCCCCCTCACCTGCCCCCTCTTCCTTTCCTACAGAACCACTTTTTCTTGCCATTTTTATGCGAGATAATTTACCCCATTCTATCTCTCCCTTTCTCCCTCTCTCAATATATTCCTCTCTTATCCCTTAAATTGATTTTATTTTTTTAGATATCATCCCTTCATATTCAACTCACCCTGTGCCATTTGTGTGTGTGTGTGTATACCTACATATATGCATACGTAGACACACACATGTATATATATGTACACACACACACACATATATATATATATATATATGCATATTCCTTTCAGCTACTATGATATTGAGGTCTCATGAATCATACACATCATCTTTCTATGTAGGAATGTAAACAAAACAGTTAAACTTTAGTAAGTCCCTTATGATTTCTCTTTCTTGTTTACCTTTTCATGCTTCTCTTGATTCTTGTGTTTGAAAGTCAAATTTTCTATTCAGCTCTGGTCTTTTCACTGAGAAAGCTTGAAAGTCCTCTATTTTATTGAAAGTCCATATTTTGCCTTGGAGCATGATACTCAGTTTTGCTGGGTAGGTGATTCTTGGTTTTAATCCTAGCTCCATTGATCTCTGGAATATCATATTCCAAGCCCTTCGGTCCCTTAATGTGGAAGCTGCCAGATCCTGTGTTATCCGGATTGTTTTTCCACAATATTCAAATCGTTTCTTTCTGGCTGCTTGCAGTATTTTCTCCTTGACCTGGGAGCTCTGGAATTTGGCGACAATGTTCCTAGGAGTTTTCTTTTTGGGATCTATTTCAGGAGGTGATCTATGGATTCTTTCAATTTCTATTTTACCCTGTGGCCCTAGAATATCAGGGCAGTTCTCCTTGATAATTTCTTGAAAGATGATATCTAGGCTCTTTTTTTGATCCTGGCTTTCAGGTAGTCCAATAATTTTTAAATTCTCTCTCCTGGATCTATTTTCCAGGTCAGTGGTTTTTCCAATGAGATATTTCACATTGTCTTCCATTTTTTCATTCCTTTGGTTCTGTTTGATAATATCTTGATTTCTCATAAAGTCACTAGCTTCCACTTGCTCCAATCTAATTTTTAAGGTAGTATTTTCTTCAGTGGTCTTTCGGACCTCCTTTTCCATTTGGCTAATTCTGCCTTTCAAGGCATTCTTCTCCTCATTGGCTTTTTGGAGCTATTTTGCCATTTGAGTTAGTCTATTTTTTAAAGTGTTGTTTTCTTCAATATTTTTTTCAGTATTTTTTTGGGTCTCCTTTAGCAAGTCATTGACTTGTTTTTCATGGTTTTCTTGCATCATTCTCATTTCTCTTCCCAATTTTTCCTCAACTTCTCTAACTTGCTTTTCCAACTCCTTTTTGACCTCTTCCATGACCTGAGACTGGTTCATGTTTTTCATGGAGTTATTTTGGTGTAGGCTCTTGCACTTTGTTGACTTCTTCAGGCTGTTTGTTTTGGTCTTCTTTGTTGTCATCAAAGAAAGATTGCAAAGTCTGAGACTGAATCTGGGTGCGTTTTTGCTGCCTGGCCATGTTCCTAGCCAACTTACTTGATCCTTGAGTTTTTCGTTGGGGTATGACTGCTTGTAGAGCAAAGGGTACTTTGTTCCAAGCTTGAGGGGATGCGCTGTTGATTTCAGAGCTATTTCTATACAGCCAGCTCTGCCACCCCAGCATTCCTCCTTTCTCAAGAACCACCAACCTGGACCTGATGCAAATCTTCAGCACGCTCTTCACTCCTGCTATGATCCGCCACTTAATTCCTCCCACCACGTGGGCCTGGGGTGGGAAGTAACTGCAGCTGTAGTTCTGTAGCTGCACCTCCCCCACTGCCCCGGGGCAGTGGCTGAACCTCAAACTCTGTCCCCTGCAGCTTTTCCCACTAACCTTCTCTGTTGTCTTTGGTGTTTGTGGGTTGAGAAGTCTGGTAACTGCCACAGCTCACTGATTCAGGGTCCTAGGGCCTGTTCTGTCCGGCTCCTGGTCTGGCTGGTCCTGCTGCCTCCCATGCTGAGCTCCGCTCCCCTCCACTCTGTGCACAACAGACCTCATCCAGCGCCCATCCAGGCTGTCCTGGGCTGGATCCCTGCTTCCCTCTGCTATTTTGTGGGTTCTGCAGTTCTAGAATTTGTTCAGAGCCATTTTTGATAGGTTTTTGGAGGGACGTGGTGGGGAGCTCACGCAAGTGTCTGTTTTCCACCCGCCGTCTTGGCTCCACTGTGGAGGTAATCTTAAAGTCTTTGCCTAGGTTATGTGAATCTGGAGCTACTTTTATAGTCACTGTTAGCCAGAAAAGCCACATGATTATTGTATACTCTGTAGAGTACAGTGTAATGTATTCTAGTAAAGAATGAGATTTCTTAATGTGAATTAGAGCCGCAGTAAATTAAAGATTACCACTTTTCATTTTTCATATTTGCATATTTTCTCATTTGATTTTTTTTCAACAAAAACACTAAGACAGATAATATCAATATAATTCCAGTTTTACAGATGAGGAAAGTAAGGCACAGAGAGGTAGTGGCTAGCCTTAATCAATTATATAACTAATTAGTGGCAGAGCTGGGATTAAAATTTATGCTTCTCTTAGCCTCATCCTCTGTCCTTAGAGTAAGCTGTTTGCCTAGCCTAGCTGTACTAACTGCTGTAGGTTTTGAGCTATATGACTTTGAACTATATGACATTAGATTAGTTTTTATATTAGAAGTACATGACTTTTGTAGAATCATCTTTGTTACTATAGTCTGCACCCCACAGCTTTTTAAAAAAAAATTGGTATTTTATTTTTCCCCAGTTACATATAAAACAATTTTTAACACTCGTTTTTAAAACTTTGAGTTCCATATTCTTTTCCTTCCTCTCTTTCTCCCCCTCCCTCCCATCTCCCTTTGAGAAGGCAAGAAATTTGATACAGGTTATACACATGTAGTCATGCAAAACATTTCCATAATAGTCATGTTGTGAAAAAAAACAGAGACAAAAAAAAACTCCCAAGAAAAATAAAGTAAAAAAATATGCTTCAATCTGTATTCAGACACCTTCAGAGTTGTCTTGGATCGTTGTATTGCTCAGAATAGCTAAGTGAGTCACAGCTGATCATCTTAAAATATCACTGTTACGTTGTACACAGGACATTTCACTTTGCATCAGCTCATGTAAGTCTTTCCAGGTTTTTCTGAGACCATCCTGCTTATCATTTCTTATAGCACAATAGTATTTCATCACAATCACAAAGCATGATATATTCAGCCATTCCCCAATTGATGGGCATCCTGTCAATTTCCAATTCTTCACCACATAGCTCTTTTAAAAAATTTCTTTTATATTATTCATTTGAGGGCCTTGGGATGAAATAATCAATTGCTTTGCATCCTTATAATTATGTGTCTTTTATGCCTGGCATATAGATGCTTAATAAATACTTGTTAATTGATTGTTCCTCCCCTGCCCATTTTGTGTTTTATGATAATTTTTCATTGTTTTGCTCTCAAAACAACCCTGTGATAATACAGTTTTTGTATGAATATACATGGAATTTGGAATACTATAACTTAGTAAAAATGGACTAGTTCATCTCTCAAGGGACCTTTAGAGTTTTAAAATTCTGTGATTCTTATAATCTTACTTGAGTATTTAGAATGAGAGGAAATATAGCCAGAGTACAATTAGTAAATGTTCCCAGGCTGTCATTCCTCTGCCTGTAAAAATTTGGAAATTTCATACAGGATAATATAGGAAGAGAGCTAGCTGTTTCCAGTGTCCTTGACATAGTGTCTTAAAAAGAGCAATAATTTTGGAGTCATAGGATTTTAGATTGAGTGCTAGGGCATTAGACATCACCTCTCCAGTTCAATCACCCCATTTTACAGAGTAGCAAACTTGATGCCCAGAGGGGCTGTGTCTTTCCCAAGGTCATACACAGAGGCATTAAAGGACAGAGTTGGTTTTAAAACTAGGATCCTGACTTCCAAGTTCAGTGGGACAGTTTGGTGTTCTTTGCTCCATACCACAAAGTGACCTGGCTTTCAAGTTTTGGCTCTTCCACTTAATACATGTCACTTAACTTATCTGGGCCTAATTAAGCTCTCACATCAATAAAATGAAGGAATTTAAAACTAAGATGATCTCTAAGCTCCTTTCAAACTATAACCTTTGAAAAATGTATTCTTGGGGGAGCAGTTAGGTAGTACGACGGATAGAGCACAGGCTCTGGAGTCAGGAGAATCTAAGTTCAAATTTGGCCTCAAACACTTGACACTTAAAGGTGTGTGACCCTGGGCAAATCACTTAACCCCCAGCTACCTTGCAAAAAATAAAAATGTATTCATGTTTCAAGTATCATGGATAGGAAGCCAAGTCCCTTTTTGTAAAACTGCTTAGCAGTGCATTTATTTCAGCATGTATATGTGCATTTATGTGGTTAGAAATTTAGTTACCTAAGGAAAATGCCTTAAATTTTCCTTTTTTTAAAATAGGAGCGTGATTTTCCAACAGAAACTGTTAAATTTGGACCTGAACGTATGTATATTGATAGCTGGGTCAAAAAACAAACTTATGACACTTTTAAGGAGATTCTGGGAACAGGGATGCAGTATCATCTACAGGTGAGTTGCTACCATTGTCTACATATTTTGTTTTTAAAATTTTGAGCAAATTTTGCAAAGTTTCAAATTTTAAACAAGTTTAACTTTTTTATTTGGGATGCAAATGAATGCTTTTTTATAATATTTTAAAAGCAAATAGATTTTTCTGATACAACTTTTAAAAATACACTGTGCACTTAGGAGTATCTTTATTCCAGTCTTCCACAATTTGCATAGGTAGAAATACAAGGTCAAAAAAAAATTAGTTTCTATGATATAAATGTAAGACCTAAGGATGAGGACCATATTAATGGTTTTATTGGTATATAGCAAACTCTCCTGGGTAAAGAAAGTCCCATCACCAATGCAGGTCATTACCTTCTTTGCAACTCTTAGACAATTGCCTGGAATCACTAAGATTAGTAAGTATCTTGCCCAGAGTCACCATAGCTAATACATGTCGAAGGCAGGACTGGAACCCCTGTTTTCTTGACTTCAGAGCTTAGCAGTCTATTCACTGAGCCATATTGCCTTTCTTTAAGTGTAAAACATGTAAGAACAATTTCCTCTAAGTCCAGAAATGGAAAACAACTGGTTGAAATTTGTATTTATGCTGTTATTCTTTAAGGTTGGTGTGTAATGTTTACTGACAAACTTTAAATTCTCATTGATTTTTGTTAGTCAAATGAATTTCTTCGGAATGTATTTGAGCTTGGACCACCAGTGATGCTTGATGCTGCAACTCTTAAAACAATGAAAATTTCTCGTTTTGAAAGGGTAGGTTTTTAAAGGCTTATTCAGTGCATTAAAAAATTGAACTAAAAGTAATTTGCACTATAAAGTAGATAGGTTTTAACCATATCTTCCAGTGATTTGGACTTAATGATTTGTGTTACTGTGACAATGATGCTGTCGCTATGACCTTAGCTTTATTTCAGTTGGGTTGGGATTTTTTTTCATATTCCTGAATTATGGTTTGATTGACTAAATCCTTTGCATAGTCTACCTGACTTGTTTGTGGGTGCACATGCCCACATATACACACATGTATTTATTATACATATAAGTATATATTATGAATGACCCTGTGCCCGCCAACCTTTTCTGTCTTAGCTCCTTATGTTGGAGATTTCTCTTCTCCTTTTTTTATCTTCCCCCTGACAACTGCATATCCTGCTAGTGTCTGGGATTCATCCTAATCTCTTAGGTTCTTACCTTATACCACTACTTCATGTCTAGATTCTCTGTGGCAGTATGTGGGTTGTCAAGAATGAAGAGGGGAAAGTGAGAAAGGGTGGAGCAGAGGCCAGAAGCATGTTTTTAGTATTACAAGTTTGAAATTGTACATTATAGGCTCATTAAGTCTTTGTGTTCTAGCTTTTGAATCTAATCATATATAACATTTCCATTAAGAAAATTCATACAGTTTCAAACAACCGGTTTATAAACTCAAGTTTTGTAACACAGTCCTTTTCAGTGTTAGGCCAAAAAATGTATAAAATTTTGCTATATAAGCACATACAAGTTTTGCTTGACTCACTCTTTTGTTTGTTTTTTTAAGCATTTATATAACTCTGCAGCATTTAAAGCTCGAACAAAAGCTAGAAGTAAATGCCGTGACAAGAGAGCAGATGTTGGTGAATTCTTTTAGATTTCTGCTATTTGAAGACAACTACTCATTTCCTAATTCAAGATCTTTTCTATAATTTCCAAAGTATTTAACAATTTTTATCATGGGGTGGGTGGGGGGACAGTGTGCACATATAACTTAGATAAATTTTGTAATAGGGCCTAAATTCCTTATAACATTTATTAATACTGTATAACATTTATTAATGCAGTATTGCAAATGAGTGTAATTATTGAAGCTTCTTTGTACATAAAATTAGTAAACTTTTAATAAAGTTTTTATAATATTTGATCAGAATCCATTTATGAAGCAGGGCAAAAATTCTCATGGTTCACATCAAATAATTCTTTGACTGAAAAGGGCATGTTATAAATTGCACAAGGTTTTATATATACATACATATATATGCATACACATACATACACACGTGTGTGTGTGTGTGTGTGTGTGTGTGTATAAAATCTCTTAGACTCTTTGGTGTCCAAAAATGTTAATTGACTATTACCAATACAAATCCCTACCCCTTAGGGTTTATAAAATTCTGCCATAAGGTAGAAAAATAGTGACCTAATTCTGAAAGTTTCTTAGTCTCTTAAAAAGCTGCTATATTTGCCCTTTAAATGGAATTTGATAATTGTAATTGTTCAGTTGGCAGACTGGACTTATAAGGAATTCCATTGCACAGTATGTGCAGACTTTCAGCTATACAAAGGCATTAGACAATAGTGCTCTTGGTATTTATGAAATGTTCTATGCCATATCACTTATTAAACATCTTTAGAAGCAATAACACTGATTTTATCTCCTGTGTAAGACCATGTGTTCATTGCTTTAAAATAAAAGTCTTTTCTCATTAAGTGTTTCTTTTTTTCAACAGTGGGAAGCTTTTGTTAATTGAGGTAAATACTTCTGATTGACTTTGGAAGAGCAAACAGGGTTAATCCTTGTACTTAGGTCTTATGTGATGCCAAAAATCTACACATGTGTGCCATATGATGGATAGAAAAAGAATGACTGACTCATAACAGGACTAATTAGATACCTCCTTGAAATATTTTTTCCTTTACAAGGAGACCAAAAAAAATTAAAAGCAACTTTCTAATATCCTAGCTCCTCTGAAATATTCTAGAAAATGTTGTTTAAAAGTTTGAAACTCATTAAAAATCTAGAATGTGTTGTTGGCAGAATTAGTGACCATGTAGAAGTTATGCAATGATCAGGTAGCCAGAATGGCTTCCTCAAACAGTAAGTCTTGCCAGATTAACTTTATTTTTTCTTTTTACAAGGGTAGAATTTTAGATGAGTAATTATGGAAATGAATTTGGCAAAGTTAACTGCTATATTAATATTTTTATTGATGATTTGGATAAAATCAGAGATGGCAAGTTGATCAAAGAGCATTGATGCCCATCTAATCATTAAGACTTCAGTATTAATAGGGGTAAAGTTAATAAAAAATGAGAGATCTGGCACACAGCAGTTAATCTGAAAAAAAGATTTTGTGCAAGCTTCATATGTGGGAATAGCATGATATGGCTGCCAAGTAATAACTGATATTTACTTGACATCACTGGTTGTGTAACATTCCCTTTGCCAGTTGTCTAACCAACATTCATATTGGCAAGTTGAATCCCCAGAGAGAGATTCCTTCCCTTAGAATCTAGGTATAAATCTGAGGGGTTGAAGTTTCTAGGTCATTGATAAGCTCCCATCTTGTGTGCCCCATCAATCAACTAATTGACATTAATTAACTTTTACTGAGGCATATTTACTGAGAAGGGCAATAGCAGTAGTTACACAGGAATCCCCTGTCCAAAACAGAAGATGCCCTCTCCCCTCTCCGGACACACAGCCCTTGGGGGAGTGGACTGGCCCTAGGAGTCCCTTCCTAGACCTCCTACCACGCTCACTTTGGGGTAAGAGATTGGCAGTAGACAAATTGTTCCTTTGCTCTGTTGGCCTTGCTCCTTGAAGGGCTGACAGGTTAATCCACTGCTGGGCTGAGTTAAGCTAGTTCAATCATGTAGCTGCATTTGCTACTAGCTCTAGTTGCTGATATGACTCTCTGATAAACCTTCCAAAGTGACAGATTATCTAGGCACTTCCTAATACTTGCTTACCTAAAATCCGGAAGGGATAAATAAAAAAGTTACATGTGCTTGTAAACATGTGCTGGTCAGGTGGGAGATAGAGGGTAGCTTCCCTTCCTCCACTAGAATACTTGCTACCCAGATGAGGGAGTGGTCATAGCACTCCTTTAGCATAGCCATTGAGGCTGACTACTAGCAGCCAATTAAGGCTTTATCACTGACCACACAATACAAATGGTGTGTGTGATGGCCAAGAGAAATCAGTCTGAGGATATCTTGTATTTGAAAGGGGTAGGGTTGGAAAAGAGGTTCTTCATCATGCATATATAGAAACAATACCATCTGAGATCTTCTTGTCCTTCTGGAATCCTGTCTGAATACTTCCTAAATATGGGTGTGTGTTTTGAGAAAGAGCTAATTATTTGCAAAACATCTCATTTGATTCTCCAAACCGAGGCAAGTACTGCAAGCACGTTTTCCCCCATTTTGCAAATGAGGAAACAAGCTTTTAGGAGTGAAGTAAATGACTTGTTCGTTGGTCATGTTACTATCAAATGGAATTCAAACTCAAGTGTTTATGACTCCCAAGTCTGATGTTCTATTCACTGTTTTAGGCTACTTCAAAAAAAGAAAAAGCCTTCTTGGCCTGCATAGCATCCAGGAAATAGGCCTGCTGTAACTGCCTCCAGATTACATCTTCAATATTGTGTTCATTCCCAGGAAACCCTGTTTAGTAAGAAAATGTCTGGGGGAACCATTACATTGTGAACTCCTTGAGCAGGAAATATTTTTGCCTTTTTTTTTTTGTATCCCACTGAATTGATAAATTATGAAACAGAGGCAGGCACACCTGGGATTCTTTAGGTACTCACTGGGAAAATCACTATTAGCAGCAGGAACCAGAGCAGCAGTCACACTAATTAAACACAGAGGGCATGGGAGCAAAAAGCCCATGAAGGCAGAGAGACCAGTACAGAGGCAGACTGCAGCATGGAGACAGGACATATGATGGTGAAGGAAGGAAAGGCAGGTATTGAGAAAAGGATGGGAAGGCGGAGAGGTAGAGAGCATAACTCATGTAATCATGGATTGGAGTGGGAAGCATTAGGCAGCATGGACCTGGTGGAGATGAAAGAAGGTTATCGGGGCAAGAGTTCAAGGTCTCATTTTTAATAGAGTTTTTTTGGGGGGTGGGAAGAAATGGACCAATTCCTATCTGTGTCACTTTGGGGTAAAGTTCATTCCAAATTTCTGAATCATTTCAAATGTTACCAGCAAAACTTCAACGTTACATCTCAAAGTTATCAGCACCTTTTCCATATTCGTTTGGTCTGGAACTGTAGACTAGGTCTGGAATTGCATATCTCAGGACCAGAAGGCCTTAACAGCAAAGCCTAGCTGGCTCCCACTAAATTTGGCTAATATGTCATATGATTTTAAAATTATGCTCCTTTGATTTTTGGGATGGCTTATATGTCACTTCCAGAATCCTCTTTGCAATCTTCATGCTATTGCTCCTTTATTTGGGCTAATTATAAACTTCCTATACTGACTGGAAGGGGGTGGAGGTGGTCAGGGGGACCAGAACAAGATATGATTTTAACACATGCACTTAGCAAGGTGACTGCACTTAGTAGGTTTTTAATAAATGGTTATTGACTTGAAAGTACAGAGGAAGACAGCAAGACTGCTGAAGGATCTTAAGATCATGTCATGAACACTAGTTAAAGGACCTGGGGATGTCTAGCTATAACAACAATGCTACTTGCCGCTGCCGTGGCTGTATAAGTCCAATAACACCAGCGCACAGTAGGGCTACTAGCACAGGTTCTTTGATATGCTTTTTTTTTTTTTTGGAGGGGGGAAGGCAGGGCAATTGGGGTTAAGTGACTTGCCCAAGGTCGCACAACTAGTACATGTGTCAAGTGTCTGAGACTGAATTTGAACTCAGGACCTCCAGACTCCAAGGCCGGTGCTCTACTCACTGTGCCACCTAGCTGCCCCTGATCTGCTTTTCTAAAGAAAGCAACTTTAAGGGGTTAACAATCCTACTTTAATTAAATATACATATATCATTCATTTAGTTCAAGGGAAAAAGTCAGCACTGTGAACTTCAGAGAAAACACAAACAGAAATTACAAGCAGAAATTATATAAACAGAGCAAAATAACACAAATCAGCAGACAAGTGTTCTAGCTGTCTAAGACATTACATACATAGTTACCAGAGAGAAAAGCACCAACATCTGGATTTTCAAAAACGGGGCCAGAGGTGGGGGGGGGGGGCTGCGGGGCTCCTTAATGACTACCCAGAGTCTTGTCTGGTCAAATCACATGACACACTTCCAGTGAGTGAGCCCCAAGCAAAATGCTAACTTTGTACTTAGGTCTTATGTGATGCCAAAAATCTACACATGTGTGCAGTATTGTATCCGTAAGGCAATAATCACAATATAGATGATAATTGTCAAAATGCCTGTGTGGTTCTGTATGGTAAAATATATGACTCTCCACATAGAAGGTAGAAGTAAACCATTTATTCAGACACAGAGAACCAGATCCCCTAAGCCATCTGCCCAATCCATCCCAGCAGCAAAGAATTCAATATACAACATCATAGCATGGAGCCTCACCATCCCCAAAGCATCCACCCCCCAGCTGAGGCCTTCCCAAAAACTCACTCATAGCTATCACAGCACGTCTGCTCTTTCTTCAGCTAACTGTAGTAACTGCTCTCTCAGCATTTCCTGTGACACAGTTTCCTTCTCCTCTCAGCAAGCTCTTCCACCACATGTGACTTAGGCTTCCTGTGATGTAAGCAGGTCACATGGCCTATTAACAGGTGGGAAAGATCTTCAAATCTAAATTGCTATTACAAGTATATATATACTTCTTCAGGGTCAGAGGACGTCACAACCATGAGCCTCAAACCTATGTGACCTAGGCCTTCCTGTGACTTAAGCAGGTCATCAAAGACTCCCGATTCAATCAAAGACTCTTGATTGAAACAAAGGCAAGACTCAAAGGCACTTGATTGCCTCATTGCCGAGAAGCACTCCAAAACAAAAGACAACAAAAAGTCCCACTTTACTTATCATTATACTAGCTTAGAGAAGAGAATCCTTAGGGGAACATAATTCCTGTCTAACTTTTATTTGATGGGCTGTCATGTAGAAGAATTAGATCTGTTCTGTTGGCCTCAGGACCGAGAACTACAGGCATAATTTTCAAAGACTGATATAAGATAAGATTTGATATAAGAAAAACTTTAAATTAGAATTGGAATGCTTTAGTAAGTATAGGGCTTCCCATCACAAGACAACTTCAAGAAAAGAGTGGTATGTTGGAAAGAGGCTTCTTATATTGGATTATTTTGCCCTGGCTTCCTCCTGACCAATGTCCTATGAAGTAGCCTTTCATATAAATAAGTATAATTCTTCATTGCATTTGCAGAAAATTTTTCTGCTTAATCATTTAACTTGTAGCATAGCGCTTGTCCTCCTAAAACATTCTACTCCAATAACTCTTGGTGTTGAAGGTGACTATGTTCTGGAAAGCTATGTCAACAGAACACAAGCCCCTAGGTGGGCCTTCCAAGTTGTAAAGACTGAGCATTGGCCTGGTCCAAGGGTGGGGAACCTTTGGCCTCAAGGCCACATGTAGCCCTCTAAGTCTTCGAGTGTGGCCCTTTGAATCCAAACTTCACAGAACTAATCCCCTTAATAAAAGGATTTGTTCTGTAAAACTTAAACTCAGTCAAAAGGCCACACACAAGGACCTAGAAGGCCATGTGGCCTTGAGGCCACAGGTTCCCCACCCATGGCCCTGATCCAACAAATCAAATTTGGAGAGGTTTACTAGAGTTCTGGTCACCAAGTAATGACCTCTTTGTGTCACAACAACTAATGAAGATTGTTGTGAGCTGTGCACAGTCTGAATCAGTGGAAGAAGCCAGGCTGATGAAATAACAGACGTTAGAAACATCAAGTCAAAAAGCAATTATTGAGAGAGAGAGAGAGAGAGAGAGAGAGAGAGAGAGAGAGAGAGAGAGAGTACATAGTAGTTAATGAGTTTTTAAATGGCTTTGATCCACAGAAGCTATAAGCATTCCCTTCATTCCACTCATGATCCCCACCACTTTGGTGTGGACCTTCATCGTCTCACACCTGGACTATAGCAATAGCCTTTTCACTGGTCTTCCTGCCTCCCTCAAGTCTCTTCCCCACCCCAGTCCCTCCTCTACTCAGCAACCAAAGCGATCTTCCTAAAGTTCAGCCCTAACCAGGTCACTCCCCTCCTCTCCCTCTGTTCACATGGAGAACCATACCCTTACCTGTGGGTGTAACACCCAAAGGAATATAAATTTTGGTCGCTGAAACCTTTCAAGATATCTTGGGATTACGGCTAGATTTTTTTTCTTCTCTTCCCTATTTATTTTTTCTATCATTAAAAAAATAACTGGGGCAATTAACTCTTTTGTTCCAGGAAGTTTTATTTACGACTTATTGAAATAGAGCATTGAAAAACCAGGCTTTGACCTGACCATGCCTTAAATTCAAATCACTCTGGCTCTTACTGATTGATCAATAATAGGTCCCAGCCCAAGCCTTACTTGGTCATTATTTGGGTTTTGATGGCTAAGAGTAAGTACAAATAGCAATTGTTTCTGCTCTGGGCTCTGAAGGTTTTAAAACCCCTCCCAGTTTGATTTTTTTTTGAGACAAATTAGGCCATCTTTTGCCTCAATAACCGGCTCACCCCCATTCACCTTTACTATACAAACTCTAGTAGGTCCCTTTTACCTCCAGTATAAAAAGTGAAATCTTTTGGTTTTTAAAGCCCTTCACAGAGCTTTTACAATGGATGGGAAAATGGGGGGTGGGGGTGGGGGTGGGGGTGGTAGTGGTAGTAGGCAATGCTTGAACTTCACACTCAATGGAATTGGTTCAAAGAGGTAAGAATATACCCAATAGGGTGAAAAGAGGAGAAGGGGATAGGAGAAAGGGGATAATGTGAGGGAGGGCAGATTGAGAGAGGCAGTGGTTAGAAGCAAAATAGACTTTTAAAGAGGGACAGGATAAAAAGAGGAAGAACAAGAAAAACAGAAAGGAGGGAAATATACAGTAATCATAACTGTGAATATGAATGGGATCAGCTCACCCATAAAATGGAAGCAGATAGCAAAATGGATTAGAAACCAGAATCTAACAATATGTTATTTGCAAGGGACACACTTGAAAAAGAAGGACACACAAAGAATTAAAACAAAAGGCTGGAGCAGAATCTAATATGCTTTAGCTGAAGTAAAAAAATCAATGGGCAGCAATCATGACCTCAAAGCAAATGCAAAAATAGACCTAATTAAAAGAGATACAGGGCTCTTCTTTCTCATGATTCATTCCATTGGTCACAATTCTTCTCCACAACTTGACTAGTGTATAAATTAATTCAATGCGAAGTTATACATGGTAGTTATACGAGATTCCATGCCATCTTGGGGAGGGAGGGGGGAGAGAGGGGAGAAAATCTGGATCTCAAAATTATGTAGAACCGTGTGTTGTAAACTAAAAATATAGTCATATGAAAAAATGCTCTATATCACTATTGGTTAGGGAAATGCAAATTAAAACAACTCTGAGGTACCATCTCACACTTATCAGAAATGACAAATGCTGGAGGGGATAACAGGAAAATAGGTACACTAGTGAATTGGGAGCGGAGTAGTGAACTGATCCAGCCATTCTGGAGAAAAATTTGAAACTGTGCTAAAGGGCTATAAAATTGTGGACAGCTTTGACCCAGCAGTACCACTACTAGGTTTGTATCCCAAAGAGATCAAAGGAAAAGGAAAAGGACCTACATATATGCAAAAAATATTTATAGTAACTCCTTTTTGTGGTGGCAAAAATTGGAAATCCAGGGCATGCTCATCAATTGGGGAATGGCTGAACAAGTTACGGCATATGATTGTGATGGAGTACTATTGTGCTATAAGAAATAATGAGGGAGGTGGTTTCGGGAAAACAAAAACATGGAAAGACCTATATGAAGTGAGAAGAATTGGGAGATCATTCTGCACAGCAACAGTAATGTTGTAACGATGATCAGTTGTGAAAGATTTGACTACTCTGATCAATAGAATGATCCAAGACAATTCCAGAGAACTCATGATGAAAAAATGTTATCCACCTCCAGAGAGAGAACTGATGAACTCTGAGTGCAAATTGATGTATGATTTTCTCATTTTATTTTTCTTGCCTTTTTTTGGAATTATGGCTAATATGGAAATATATTTTGCATGATTTCACATTGTAATTGATATATTGCTTGCCTTCTGGGTATGGGAAGGGGTGGAAAGGAAGGACAGAATTTGGAATTCAAAATTTAAAAAGAAAAGAATATTAAAATAATGAATAAATTAAAATGTAAAATAAATTAAAAATTAAATAAATTAGAATGTAAATTTTATAATAAATTAAATTAATTTAATTAAATGTAAATTAAAATGTAAAAAAAATCCCTTCACAATCTGACCTCTTCCTACCTTTCCAGGCTTTTTACACTTTAGTTACCTCCATGTACTCTGTGACTCAGTGACACCCATCTTGATGTTTCTTGCATACAATACTTCATCTTCCAGCTTCATGCCTTTTTACTGGCTGTTTCTCATACCTAGAAGGCTTTCCTTTTTCACCTCTTCCTCTTGGCTTTCCTGGATTCCGTCAAGACTCAGCTCAATTCCTATTTTCTGCTGATGCCTCTCTCCCTGCTCTCCCCACATCTCTAGTACCTTTCTTCTGAGATTACCTTTCATTGACACTGCATCCATCTGTATATATATTCTATGTGTATAGTTGTTTACATTCTGTCTCCTCAATTAAAATGTGAGCTCCCTTAAGGCAGGAACCTTGGCAAAAAGCATTTCTTTGTATCCCCAGTGCTTAGCATGGTGCCTGGCACAACAAACTTACTGTTGGTTGATTGATGATTTAGTTTAGATAGATTTCCATAAGGCATTTAGGTGGATAGTTGTCATATGTTGTATCAGATTTCTGTTAGAGTGTCCAGAAGAAGACTGGTGGGCTTGTGGTGGGTAAAAGATGGAATAACTGAGGAAACAAAGGTTTGAACTTCTGAGTATATTGATTTATTAAGCAATGCATGCCAATAGGTCCCAGGCCCTTCAGCTTAAACACTGGACCCGGAATACAGGGGGAGACAGATTTTTACACATTAAAAACAAATCAGTCAAATAAGCCTGATTAATTAAAGGAAAACAATTAACTAGGATACAAAATTAGGTAATCTGATTTCCAATTGGAGGAAAGGTTAAGGACTTTCCAAGTTGGGAGGGTGAGAGATAACAGATGCAATTCCCTGAAATCAGAGAAAGAGGTGTCCTATTCCCCCCAAGGGCCTGTCCAATCAAAGATACATGAAAACAATAACTGGTTGACCAGTTTGGGGCCAGTTTTCAGATAAGACATGTAGGTTGCTTGAGATATACAACTGTGAGAAAAGTCCTTGCATTAATCTTTGGATCTAATGGGTTTCTGGTCATCATAACCTAAGTCCTTTCTTAAGGATCTCTTAACAACAGGTAGAGGTGGTACAGCTTCCCAGCCATGCAGGGCTAGGTTCAAACAATGCAACAAAGTCCTCTCACAAGCTGAAGTGATAAAGTAGGCCTGGGGGAGAACTAGCTCAGGTACAAGTGTATAAAAACTATTAAAGCACCTGATGGTCTAATAGTAGCTGTGAGGGTTCTGTTTGCTCCTCAGGTCTTGCTAGCTAGGTAGGGAACATGATAGCATTCTAGAGATTGATTGCTGATATTTGGCATTAGGACAGACTGACCAAATGAAGGGATGACTTCAATAAAGGAGAAAGGCCATCCATTCTTTGTTGCCAGCAATTAGTCTATATACTATGCCAAAATAGTGCATCGGTTAAATGAGTTTTTTTAAAAAAAATGAAATTGCTTGCTATTTAAAAAGAAAAGTATAACTTTTTCCAAAATAGTGTAGTTTAAGGAAACTTACTTTTCCCTATATTCCTTTAAATTGATGTCTGTTACATAGTTAAGCTTCAAGGAAATTAACAACTGTAACTCTTAGATTTGCATACAGTTTAATGCTACCTTCCTAAAGGTTAATGCATTCAGGCTCACGTGATGTACTTTACTGCCCACAAAAATCCATTGACTTCAAATATTATTTATATTTTCTAAGGGATATGTAAATGATAATGCCAATAAGGACAGTGCTTTAATCTATGAGAATTCATAAATAATTCATGGAACCTACTTGAGGAAGGTAAATTTGTAAAAAAACGTATAACATCAAATTAATGTTTAGTAAATTGTAATTAAGGTCAACCCGGCTCTGACTAATTCATTTAAATCCATCAATGAAAGAGGACACTCTCTTCTTCCCCTTGTTTCCAAGTAGGAAAAATAACCTATTTTCAGAAATTAATAAATCAAAACAGGATTATTCTTTTGTTTTCTTTCTTTTCAATCAAGATATAAAATAAGATACTTTGTGCTTTTTCTTTCTGCAAGCCGGATCTGAATGAAATCAAAATATAAGATGTCATTAAAGAGTGTTCCATTGGCAATATATATTATACATATGTGTATATACGTAATATATACATATATACCATATTATTAAAGGAAATCTTTGTTCAGGCTTCACCCTGGTCAATAAAGCAAACTCAAGAAATATGACAAAGGAGTTTATTAGCACATTAAGGCTTCAAGCATTTGGAGTACAGCAGGCCCAGATTCAAATTTCAAGATGCTTTTTATAGACAGGAATAAACAACTTCCATATAAGGACAAAAGTATTGTGATTGGTACATGAAATTATGAGGAAATGGAATTAGTTTTACAGAATCATAGGGAAAAAGTGGTCATGCTCAAGGCTGCTTCTGGACTACCGTTTACTGCAGGCTGGCTGTGTAGGTACTCAAAAGTCTAAACAGGGTTTTAAAATGAGGTCACTCGGACTGACTTTGCACAAGTAGCTGACTTCATACAATCCCAGCTTTGATGCTGACTGTATTCATGATGCAGTACCACAACTGGACCCATATTGCTCCTCTATCCTCAATGGCATCATCCTAAACTCAACTGTTTGTAATTTGGGAGTTGGCTTGGGGATCAGTTCTTTGCACCAAGGGAGGCATTATAAATACAGTCAACGCATGATCCTTATGAGGACACACATGAGAAAACTCACAAACATTTACGTTAGCCAGGAGAGATTTTGGGAGCCTCAAAATCTAAACAGAGTTTTAAATTGGGGTCACTCAGCACAAGTAGCTGACTTTGCACCATATGTTGCCAAATAACATGCCTCAGCTGTCTTCCCACCTTGGAAGTTCCCCCTGCCCTGTAACCCCCTTCTCCCATTGGTGAACTCCTCTCAGAAACTCCATTTTGAGGAAAGGCCCAGGCAAAATATCCCTAAAAGTCCTGTACCAATGTTCTGAAAAGTAAAATTTTATGAATCAAAACTATTTTTTCATCGACTGATAATTTTTATAAGGATGTTTCTAGTAATTACAACAACTTATTAATTTCTGCTGAGTGGTAGTAATGGGGTGTCTATACCCTTTCTCTAGGTTTTCTGCCTTGCCTTTGGCTTTCCAGTGTCAACTATAAATGTAGTCCCAGGAAACCCTGGAATAAATGGTCTCATATTCTAGTGGTATGAGAATTTTGTCAGGGATATAGGAAATATTTGGTTAATAACTATATTATCCTAGTGAAATATTCCAAAAGGAGGACTGTTAGGTAGGGGTAGGGTTGGGGTTGTGAACTGGAGAGATGAGGAAGGCAGGAGTGAGGTGGAAAAGGGAAATGTTATTGTGTATTTGGAAAATTTGAAAGAGACTATTGAAATAATTTCTAATGACCAAAACCAAATCAAAGAAGTTTGTATAAAGTATTCTTTTCACATTGAGCCAGAAAAAAAAATCCAGTGGGAGTGACCCAGTAAGAGATGAGCTAATCAAGCTCTACAAACTTTTGAATTGATTTCCAATCAATAGTGACAAAATTTTTGGTGTACCATTGAAGAAGAAAAAATCGTTACAAGATATGAAAATAATTCTTGCTAAATGTGTTCACAAAGCATTCATTCCATTTATAACAATTTATCTATGTGAATTAGGATTCTCAGTCCTGTTCAAGATCAAATCCAAAGACACAAACTCTCTCATTAGACTGTAAGCTCCTTGAGAGAAGGGACTGCCTCCTGCCTCTTTTTGTATTCCAAGCACTTAAACACAGTGCCTGGTACATAGCAGGAGCTTAATAATATTTATTGATTGATTAAACTGGAGGCTGAATATATTATTCTGAATATGACATTTCGTTATGAAAAATTTATCTATTTTGTTTATTTACATATGTACAGTAAACTCTAGAATTTATTTCCTTCCCTATTTCATATTGAGCAGGAGATACAGGAAGGATTATTGAAAGACAGCACCCCCCCACCCCGCCCCCACCGGAAAAAAGGAACCCCTACTTTGGCTACTGTAGCAATTACAATATAATCTACAGCTTCATTTATTTTGTCCCTGCTACTTGAGCTGGACTCCACCTTGCACCGTGGAATATTTCCAGCCTTCTCCAGGATATTTATATGCAGTTCAACATGAGAAAGAGGCCTGAAAAATCCCAGTATCACTTTACACAGAGGTATAATAAACTCCAAACTTAAAAGTAGGTCTGAATAAATAGTTCTTAGCAATTTCATCATGGCATTATTTTGAGAATAGGATAGGTTCACAAAAATCCCTGACTCTTCCTTCTCTAGAAGTGGAAAAAGAGAATCACTTGTTTAAAAAAAATAGTAATGAAAAAAATTATCAATATTTGGAACCCACACTACTGGGTCTAATTGAACACTAAATATAGATGACAGTTTCATGCTGCGTTTTACGGGACCTATAGGAACTCGCATGCCCTGCGAAAAGGGGGAAAAGAAAAGTGCAGGAACTCGTAGGAAGTTTTTTTTTTTTATTTTTTGGTTGCTGTTTTCCCTGTAGTGGCTTCCTGAGTGATTTCCATTTGGAACTGGCTCCTTTGAGCAGCAACTTTGGAATTGGTGTAAGTCATTTGCATGCCCTCACACTTCTGAGGGCTGAGTTGGCTTTCTGGGGGTGGGGGTGGGGAGGAATGGAAAGAGTATTAACTGTTCATTGTAGACTGTCATAACTTTTAATAGATATTATTTAACTCTTTTAGATTGGATTTTTTAAAAATTCTGATTTTGAAGAGACAATAACCCCCAAATGGGATTAAAAAACAAATTACAATGATTTATGCAATAAAGATTTTTATTACTGTTGAATTAAACTCTTTTGGGAAACTTTCTATTTGCTGGACAGAAATACAAATGTGTATGTTCTGTGGCTTGTTACTAAGAATCTTTGTGAAAAATAAACAGTAAAACAATGTTTATAGAAAGTCTTTTTTATTCTTATAATTGGTAATGGTAATTATAATGGTAATCAGAATGCTTTTAAATAGTGACAAGGAGAAAAAAGTAATTGAGATAACTGGAAAGAAAAATGGAATTACTCACAGGTATTTGAGCTCAGGTTTAGAGGGATCTTGGTAAAAAGTTGCTTTTGAAGTGTGCTACTAATATCTGGCTTAGCAAATATGGCATGACTGGAGGGTCGTTATGACGATGGAGAAAGGCTATTAAAATTGAGTCTCCCAGCAAACCCAGCTGGTCCCAGACAGCTTCATAAGGAGAAGCTAGAAATAGCAACAGCTATGTGACCAGCAGCTGCAAGTTGTGACTTTGTTGGCTGTTCAAAACTGTGGATGGGCAGAAACATAGATTTAAAACCGGAAGGGACTTGGGAAATCACCTAATCCAATGCCTTCATTTTAGATACCAAAATAAATACAACATTTATCAAGGAATTTCTATGTTCTAGGCACTGTTCTACTAAATGCTTGGAATACAAGTAAGCAAGATAGTTCCCACCCTGAAGGAGATTATATTGGAATTGGGGAGGACAACATATAAAGGAGAGCTGAAATGGGACTTAGGTAGAGATGCTTTGGAAATAATTGTTGATTAAGGGGATGAAGACTTGGTTCCAGCAATTTGGTAGCATAGTGGCTAGAATGCTAGATTTGGAATCAGGAAGACCTGAGTTCAATCCAGCTTCAGATATCTACTACCTGTGTGACTCTTGACAAATTAACCTCTCAGCCTCAGTTTCCTCAACTTCAAATGGAGATAATAGGGGTAATGAAATAGTATATGTAAAGTACTATGTTGTTATTATTCCAAGCAAGATAAGGCAACCACTTACCTATTAGAGGCTGGTGTCAAAGGTGAGGGTTAGGGGCAGAAAGAGAGATGAGGAAGGTGGCTGAAGAGCAGGCAACATGATGTAGAAATGGTGGCCCAGAAACAGGAGCCAAGAGAAATGAAGAGTATTGCCCAAGATTATATAAGTTTTAAGCAATACAGTCAGGATTTGAACTCATGTCCTCTGACTTCAAATCCAGAACCTTTTTAGTTCTCCAATAATGCACCGATGGCCTAGACCACACTCCTGAAAGTCCCACCCAACTTGGCCCTCTCCCAGTTATTTCTTGACTCTCCCATATTTGCATTTTACAATTTCTTTAAAAAACTATATTACAATCTTTCATTTTCATGGCTTCCAATATCAGCATGCCATTTCCTCCCAAGAGAACAATGTTCAGATTTTATTTGTCTGCTCTGGGCTGCCTTCTGAATTCTCTTGGGTCCAATAAGTAACTACTTAGGGACACATATTTTGAGTGGGTGGTAATCCCAGCATGTGTACTTCTGTCAAATGAATTGTTGCTTTTCTGTTTCTGTAGCTATGACTCTTCCAGCTACTGATCTAGTACTTTACAAAAATTAATTAATTACTAATTAATAATAGCAACATTTTCCAGTGGAGGAAGCTAAGGTTCAAGCAGATCAAATCACTGATTCAAGATTGTAACATGAATCAGTCAAGGTTAATAAGTAAGAGCCATGAGTTTGGAATTTAATAAGCCCCTCCTGGAATTTAACAAGTATGACTCAGAAAATTATTCCCATGTCTATCCTCAGTATTATGGATAATCTGAAGGTTTGCTACTAGTGAATTCGAACTCCCCTATAATATTTCTAAAAGGCCAACCTAAAAACATGTGAGACTCTTACTATCTGTGTGACTTTGGACAGGCACACCACTTACCTTTATGAGGCCCTAGTTTCTTTATCTGTAAGAAGGTGAATTAGATGATCTCTAGTTTCTTCCAGCTTTCAAATAGGATTCTTGCTTAAAAGGATTTCATTCTCCATGACATTTCCTCTTTTCTGTGGGAAAAGACCAAAAAATTACTTGGACTTCAATAACGTTTACATAGAAATGACCCAGTAATATTATTAACCAAAGATCTTGGGGCATGAAGTAGTTGAATGGGGAGGTCAGATGGAGGGGTGTATATGTTTGTGCGTGCGTGCGTGTGTGTGTGTGTGTGTGAATTAACTCAATATTGTTGCTAAAAAATCCTTACACTATTATCAATCAAAGATTTTTTTTTCTCTCACAACTTCTCAGATTGTTGGTGATCTGTGTGTTTTGGAATTGGTAGTGAGCTTAACTTTTTTTTTGGTGAAATTAACCTTTTTCTGTTTTAAGCTTGTGGAAGGAAATTACTGCTAAAATGCCATTTATAATGCTGATCTTTAGAGTGGTGCATTTGTCACCAAGTACAATCAAGGAACACACTGGAAAATGAACAGTATAAGAGTGGAAAATTTATTACATTTGTTTTTCCTATGTTTCATATAACAAAATAATAATGTAGAGAATAACCTTCCCCTCCTCTACCACATGTTACCACCCTCATATTCAGGTTGTGTTGGTAAATGTTTAACAAGGGGAGAGCAATGCTGACATACTTTTAAGTTTAATCTGCTTTATTAACATTTCCGCCATCACTATCTTAATCAGCAAATCAATAAATCATTCAACAAAACAATAAATCAAACCTTGATTTGTAGAATTTGCTGATTTCTGAGGCATACATGTTCATACTGAAAATTTAACAATCTGCTCAGGAACTGGTTTGAGCCGGTTCCCATATAGTCCTGCCTATTTATGACTTATTTGCACCTCCCACCCTTTGTGAAGAAGATAGGGTAAAAACCCTAAATTTAAAAAAAAAACCATTATTTTATTATTTTAGCTCCATGCTCCATATGATTTCTGGTCACAAACCAGCTGCATTGTCACTAGTATGCAGTGAATGGAGCTTCAGGGCACCAGGGTCTGGGAGGGCATTATGTCTCCTTGCAATGATCACTATTTTCCAACAAATCTTGACTTGCAGTTCACTGGCCATCATTGTTCAATACAGCTGCCACAGTAGATTCTGAGTCTGCTTTGCCCTCCAAGCCCTCTGGGTACAAGGACTGGAACATGAGTTCTATCAAGTTACAGATACATAAACCTGCGGAATTTTTTGGAATTTTGGTGCATTTGCCATACACATGAATGAGACTTAACTGCTTGATCAAAATTTATGTTTTTTAAAAATTATGAAGACAACAATGTGTTTTTCCATTTTTCAGACTCCTGTGCATGGTAAAGCTAACTGGATTTTTAGCCACCATAGCTAGGTGGCACAGTGTATACACAGCTGGGCCTGGAGTCAGGAAGACCTGAGGTCAAATATGACCCTAGATACTTACTAGCTGTGTGAGCTTGGGCAGGTTGCTTAATCTCTGCCTCAGTTTCCTCAACTATAAAATGGGGAAGATAATAATAGCACCCACCCCCCAGAGTTATTGTAAAGATAAAATGACATAATATTTATAAAGCACTGACTACAGTGTCTGGCACATTATAGGCACTTAATAAATATTTGTTCACTTTCCCCTTCTTCACTGAGGAGGCTGCTACAGTGCTTTCAGTCATTCTGATTGTGTATTCTTACTGCACTGTGGATAGAGATGAAGCATATTGAGTTGAATCTGTACTCACATGAGGACAAACCCTGGAATTTGCTTTTTTAAACAAATGTCTGATCTCAGCTTCTTTTCTTGCATTTCTCCCTCTCTTGTAAAAGTAGAGTGCAAAGTTATAGGCTATGTAAAAGGGGAGTGGACCCAGGTACTGGGATTAGTCCTGAGTTCTAGTCCTGACTGGCACAGGCCGGCAATATCTGACTACAGGCAACAGTATTCAAGGATTTATTGATAATTTTATCTAATTAAGATATTTTGTATCCATGTCAAGATAACTAAGGTGGCTATGGTATATTACTGAGGAAGCCAAGATCTTCATCTCTCTGGGCCTTTACTTGTAAAATGAGGATATTCAATTAGACAGTCTCTAAAGTCCTCCCCACCTCTAAAATATTCTCTGACTTCATATCATGTAGGGTAGCCAAGCTGTACGACAGGCCCAATCTAGTCTAGACACAAAGACCTAGCCTGAATGCTAATAAAGTAAAAGAATGAAGACTGTGATTCCTTTGTGATTCATTCTTGAAATGTGCTTCTGAAAAAATCATTTCCTAATGTTCTTCAGGATTCAGCTTTTCCTCAGTACCTCAATATACATTCAAGGAGTTCCCCATGATGATTAATCCTCCTTAAATTCCTTAAATGCTTGGTGATATCATAGAAGAAAAGTCTAATCAAGATAGCTCCTCCAGAAAAATTGTTCAACTTAAATATCTTCCACAGGAAGCGAAGAATAACCCAGCTCATTTATATAGGAGCTGAGATGACTTGAATAATTTTTCATTTTTCCAATAGATTTTTACTTTGTAATTGACCGCATGGTAGTACAAATCAATCCTCATATTCTTTAGCTATAATCTAAACTATAGTTTTCTAATGAGCAGTGATTTTCCCAAAGAAACAACGGTAGAACCTTCAGTTTATCATATATCCTTGATTATAGTTTCTTTTTTTATTTGATTTTTTTTTTGCTTTTACTTTTCCTTCATTTCTTTTTCCCATCCTGTCCTACCCAGCAAGCCATCTCTCATAACAAAGACAAAAAAAAAAAAAGAAAATCATAACAGCACCTACTTCTCACAGTTGTGAGAATCAAATGAGATATTTGTAAAGCACTTAGCACCAGTGCCTGGCATACAGTAGGTACTATATAAATGCTTATTCCCTTCCCTTCCCTCTTCTTTCAAAAAAGAGAGGGAGAGTACATTTTTTCCTCTCTTCCCCAAGGTTATTATACTTACTCAGCATTCAATTTCCTTTCTTTGTTCTTTTTGTTTCTATGTTGTCATTTATATTATTTTCCTGGTTTTGCTTGCTTCACATTGTCAATTCATGCAAATATCCTCATGTTTCCCATAATTATCATTCCTTATGAGACACCCTGTTTTCCAGAGCCAAACCCCAGCAAGTAAGCCACACCCTGAGCTTAGCATAACAACAATCCTTTGCCCTCATCCTCTGGATGATCTCAGCCACAACAAAACCCCAGAACTGGGATTTACGATTTTAACTATTTAGCCCTTTTTCCCAGGGGATCCTGGCCTGAGAGCTGGAGCTACAGCCAATATGCTACATCAGAAAGTGATCGATCATGTCTCCTGACACTCTGAACAATTCCCATGCTTGTAATTGCCACGTGAACTGAACCAGGGGCCGCTCTCCTATTCCTGCCATGCTAACTCTGGTTCTGTACCCTACTGAACCTACTGAATAAGGCTCAATGACCTTTAAGACTTGGGACAATCACTACGCTCAACAATTCTAATAACTTGAGGACTGTTTCCACAGTATCATCCTCAAAACACCTGCACTTGTGGGTCTGCCTTGGAAACTGTTGACTTAAGACCTCAGAATGACTGTGTTAGGTCCTGTGGTTTTCATGCTTAAAAACCCTACCCGGGCCACAAGCCACAAGCCCTCCTTCTCAGGAGGAGTTCATCGCAAACCTGTTCTCCACACTCTGAAATTAAATGTCTGTTTGATTCCTGACTCTCTTGTCTCTAGCCTACTTTGTTTGGCTCTGGCCACCCACGGGTTAGAGGCTGATTGCTGTCTAACTGACAACGTCAAGGGAGTCGGGTCCAGCTCTTCTTGATTCCGTATCTATTTGTGATGCCAGACTACCTCTTATTGCTTGTAGCTGCCCAAAGATACTTCTCTGACCATGTCATTCCTCTACCCCAGAATCTTTAGTGAGTTTCTAGTGCCTCCAAAATTAAGTATAAACTCCTTATCTAGAGATTCAATTCCCTCTACAATCTAGCTCTAAGCTTATTGCATATAATTTCCCATCATGCACTAGTGTGGCATAGTGGGTAGAGGGCTAAATTTGGACTCAGGATGAGTGGGTAAAAAATCATTCCTCTTGATGGTAGCTTTGTGAGCCTCAGTTTTCTCATATGCAAAATGGGAATACTAACGCTCCTACTACTAATAGTAATATCTATAGTACCTACTCCTGTAAGGCCAATCTGTAAGTGAAAGATCTTTCCAGTCAGTTGAATAGGCCTCAGGTGGGGCCAACAAAGGGAAGCCTGATTAGAGGCAGGCCCACACCATTGTGATGCAAATCAGGGATTAAAGGCTCTTGCCACCCCCTCGACAGACCTGGAGGGTGGGGGGGGGGGCAAAGGGAGGCCTGAGTAGAGGCAGGCCCACACCCTTTCACTAGCTAGATGTGAGGCCCCAGGCCCCACACCTTTTTGCTAAGTAGGCTCTGAGACCTTAGGGCCCCGAACAGGGCATAAGAGCTCTGAGGTTGGTGTTTTGCCTTTGAGGGGTACAATCATTGAAAGAGTATTCGTGACAAGACTCTGGGTAACCGTTGAAGCAGCTCTACCCTGCACCCCCAGCTTTGAAAAACCCAGGTGTTAGTGCTTCTCTGGTAACTATGTATATTGTGATTTTGTCAGAAAGAAACCTGTCTGTTGATCTGTTTGTATTGTCTCTGTAATTTCTGTTTGTATTTGCTCTGAAGTTCAGGGTGCTGGCTTTTCCCCCTGAACTGAGTGAATGGTATATGTATGTCTAATTAAAGTAAGATTGTTAACTCCTTAGAAAAGCAGATCAAAGAATCTGTGCTGGCAGCCAGTCTGTGTTGTTGGTCTTACACATCCACAGCAGCTGCTAGCAACATTGTTGTTACAACTCCAGGGTAGGTATTACCCTAGGCTACTATTATCCCAGGGTAATAGTGAAGCTTAAAAGGAGATAGTGTATTAAAATGCTTTGCAAATTGTAAAGCCCTGTCTAGCTATTATAGTGTTATTACTGCTTAATCCAGTCAAATTGCACATCCTGGTTCTTGATTTGGCCCCTCCTTGGCCTTCGCTCATTCTATCACCCATGGCTGAAATGGCCTGTTGAGATTTACCCTACTTCCTCCATGAAACTTTTTCCTTTTGCCTAGCTGAAAAGTATCTCTCCTTCCTCAAATGTCTCACAGCACTTTTCCTGGACTTTTTTGCCTTTATACCACTGGTATAAAGATATATTTATCTGTATACTTGTAAGCTCATAGAGAACAGAATGTGTATCATATCTCTTCTCATATTCACTTGCACATTCTAAGATAAAGGTGTTAGCACCTGCCCTCAGGCGTTTGTCTACTTTACTTGGGCTGTGGGCATTTGCAGGGTGGAATAGATTTTGCTTTACTATGGAGGTTCAAAATTAAGAAACCTAACCATGACTCCAGAGAGGCAGCTTAGATAGTGGACAGAGAGCTGGCCTCAGCGTGGCTAAGATCTGAATTCAAATTCTACTTTTGACACATAACTGTGCAACCTTAGGAAAATCACTTTCTCCCTCAGTGTCCCAGGCAATTCTCTAAAAATATAAATTGTAGTGTCACTGATGATCTGCCGTGGTAGAGGGAGCTTTCTTACAGGAAGTTCCTTATACAGAAGGAATCAAAGGTCCAATCCCCAACACTCACCACACAACTCCCCCAAAAAGCCATTGTTCCAGCAAGGTATCCTACAAGGAGGCAAGAGGGTTACTATGACAGAAAACCAAGATTGTGATTCCAAAAATCAGTGTCATCCACTTTATCCCTTTTTACTCCATTTCCAGCTACTCCCCCATTAGGAAAATTCTTAACATTCAGATGAAGGTTTAGCTTTCTGCCCTAATTTAAATTTTGCATATTATTAGTTAACTCTGGTCTTCTTCCAGGCTAAAGGAAGTACAGGCCAAAGTACTTCAGTATAGGCTAAAGGAAGAGGCTTGGCTAAAAAGAAACAAGAAGAGTATATAACAGCATCATTTATCAGACATAAGAAGGGGTAGTTGGGGCAAAGAATAGACCTTTCAGAATTTCCTCAGTCTTTGAAAAGGAAATTAGAACTGGCAGCTTCAGGCCAAGTTCTTTGTTCCAAGACATCAATAGGGTACAGATCTTTGTCTGTCTGTTTTTCGTCTCTTTTCTCTGTCTCTGTCCCTCTTATCTCTGTCTGTCTCCATCTCCTGGTCTATCTCTCTCTCCCTCCTTCCCCGTCTCCTTCTCTTCTCCCTCCCCATTCTTTTGCTTTTCACTCAAGTGCAGCCCATTAAGTCCCTGCCCCATTAACACTGATGTTCAAGCTGTCATAGCTCCTTCCTTCTGAGTTTATTTCACAACCTATATGTATCTCTTTGAAAACTTGTGATTGTGATTCAAGGCTGCCTCTTGGCTCAAAGGTTATAATAGCCTAAAACTCTTCTCAGGGCTGAGAGGGAACACTTGTCTTTGAATGACAGATTCCAAAATTCTGGTCAGTTCTCTGATCTCTATTTCATAGTTATTATGGATATTGGTTTTTATTCTCCTCGGCCTTTACTTTCTATTATTTCATACATGTCCTTCCAAGTTTCTATAAATTAATCTCATTGGTCATTTGTTCCCCTTCTATTTTGATACAACACACTCTCCTGGTAAATATATATGTATGTATGCATGTATGCTTATATATGTATGCATGTATATGTGTATGTTGATGTACAAGTGCATGAATATGTATGACTATTTCATTCATTTCCCAAATTGTTGGTCACATTTTGTTTCAGCTTTTTGTTATCACAAATAACACTGCTATGTAAATATAAGTCCTTTTCTTAATATCTTGCTTCTTGGGGCATAGTTTCAGTGGTGGTAGAATCTCTTGGTCCAATGGAATGAACAATTTAGTAACTTTCCTTGAAAAATTACAAATTCTTCTTTAGAAGTTGAACTGAGTCATAGCTCTACCAGCAGTGAATTTGTATGCCTGTCCCCCAAACTCTATCCAACAATGAATTTTTCCATCTTTTAGCATGTTTGCCACCTTTCTGAGTGTGAAATGATACCTCAGAGCTGTTATAATGTTCATTTCTCTAACTATGAATGATTTGGAATGTTAAAAAAATTGTTAATAATTTGTATTTCTTCTTTTGACAGGTTTATACTTTTTGACCAAATGTATGGGGAATAGCTCTTATACTTAAAATTTGCGTCAATTTCCTTTAGATTTAGAATGTCAGACATTTAAGAGATATTTAATGCATTTTTAACCCCTGAACCCATAAAGATTTTATTGATGGAAGAGCTTCTTAGTTTTCTGTAATCATTATAGATTCATAAATTTAGAGGTGGAAGGGACCTTTAAAGTCATCTAGTCTAAGATCTGCCTATTAAAGAGGAGGAATTAAGCCCAGAGAGGTTAAATGACTTACCCAAGATCACATAGGTAATTCAGTTGCAGACCTGGAATTTCAACTAAGTTCCTCTGATTCCAAATCCAGCACTCTTTCTATAACATGATTGTCTGCTTTAATTGTTATTATTTTTATCTAGTATCTGGTTACAAATTTTCCCCCTCTCAATAACTGTGAAAGGTAAAATCTTCTATTCTCTAATTCTTTATAACTTTTTCATATTTAGATTGCTCATCTACTAGAACTTATTGTAATAGAAAATATAAGGTGTGTACATGTATATGTATATGTATGTGTGTGTATGCATGTGCGTGTGTGTGTGTGTGTGTGTGTGTGTGTGTGTGTGTGTTATACACCTATGCTTTGGCAGACTGCGTCCTGGTTTTTCCAGAAGTTTTTGTTGAATAAAGAGTTCTTTCCTTAGTAGTTTATTTTTTTTTGAGCTTACTATGACTTTAGCATATTTTTTCCTAGCTTTTACCAAGCTAGTCCATTCCACTGATTTACCTTTTTATTTTTTAATATAGTACTAAATAATTTTAATAATTACTGCTTTGTACTATAGTCTGATATCCAGAAGGGCAAATCCTCTTGTCTTCCTACTCATCCACCATTGTATTTCTTGATATTACTGATATTCTTCAAATAAATTTCATAATGTTTTAAATTAATAAATTTAAAATTTATTAATATAATATTAAATTTGCAGAACAAATTGAAAAGCATAGTTGTTTTTTTCATATTGGTGTGGCCAAACTATAAACATCGAATATCTCTCCAAACCTGCAAGTACCTGAGCTACTTCCTTACCTCATCACCATCCCATCCCCCCAATCCCGGGCAATAGTATCCTTTTAATCTGAAGGTCTAACTCTGTAACACTTCTAAGGGATCAGCATGACTCCAGAGGGAAGTAATTCCTTCCTGGTAAGAGGATCTCAGCCTTTATTCTACCAAGTCTCATCTGTAAGTTATGCCAGCTGCATGCTATCTTCACAAAGAGAGACAAACAAGCAACCTCAGCTACATAAATCCATTCTCTCTCTCTCTCCCTCTCTCTCTCTCTCTCTCTCTCAATCTCTCTCTCTCTCTCTATTTAGTACATTAGGTTGTTATTTTAAATAGAATTTCTCTTTCTCTTCTTCCTGGGGTTGTTAATAATATACAGAAAAGTTGCTGATTTTTATGGATTTACTTTACATCTTGCTATGTTACTGAAACAATTTCTTGTCTTAGAGAAGTGGTATGAGATAGAGGATAAAATGCTCGAACTGGAGTAGGGAAGATGGTGCTTAAAATCCTGCCTCTACTACAAGCTGTATGTGACCAAGGGCAAATCACTTAATATCTCAGAGCCTCAGACAATTAACTTGTCTGAGTTGTAAGTTATGAATGAACAATAAGTTACATTAGTGGGGAGAATTCTTATACCAATAAAATTGCAAGTCTTTGATGTTTTAATTTTTGGTTGAAAGTCATTTGATCATATGCAAATATAGATAATTTTGTTTATGCTTATTCATCCAATTTCTTTTGTAATTGCTATAGTTAACATAGCTAGAGCATTATTTTAAATAATGATGGAGATATTGGCATATTTGCTTTATCAGGAGGACCAGTTCAAATCAGACCTCAGACACTTGACACTTAGTAGCGGTGTGACCTTGGGCAAGTCACTCAACCCTGATTGCCTTGCAAACAAAAAATAAAAAAACAAACTAAGAAAAAAATAGGTTGAAGGATAATTGCTAATTTACATTGATAGAAGAAGTTTCTTTCCTCATACCAATGAAATGAAAGGTTCAGAAAAAGGAAATTGTGATTTTTAAATCATTTTTGCTATTAATATAATTTATGTTTATAGTCTTCCTAATGTTAACCTATCCTATAAATCAACATGATAATAATGAATAATTTTATTCTACTTCTATAGCTCTTTGTTAATATTATATTTAATATTTTTGTGTCAATATTAATTAGTAAGAGTGAACTAGAATTTTCTTTCTCCACTTTATCTCTCCTTGTTTTAGGTATAAGTATAATATTTTTTCTGAAAGAAGGAATTTGGTAAGGTGCCTTTTTCTCTCTTTTACAAACAATTTATTTAGCATAGTGTTTAAAAAATGTTTGATAACATTTACCTATAAGTCTGTTTGGATTAGAGGGTTTTTTTCCCTCTTTAGGAATTTATTTATGACTTGCTAGATTTTTTTTTCTCAGAGTGGATTATTTAGACTCTATTTTTTAATTTTGTCAACTTGCATATTTTATAATTTTATACATATTTGGTGCCAGCGGCTGTGGCATGGAATGGTCGGAGATGGCCAAATGCCAGAAGGAGTGAAAGAAAAACACAGGCCAGGTGGAAGAGTAAAGAACAGCTCTGTTTATTGACCAGAAAGAAAGGGTAGATATACTCTCCAGGCTGGTAAACATAACAACTTTCTCATGAAAACATTTGGCAATTGTTAACCGCACTGCGTACTTTGTTTCCTTGCGCCCTATCAGTCCTGCATCTGTATCCTATCTGGGAACAAAATATTCTATATGTACACTTACACGTAAGGGGTTGGGAGAGCCCATATTTTGAGTCTTATCAGCCAGAGGACAAGAGCAGGCTTCAGTGGAAACCTGGCCTGAACTCGTCCTGTTGGGAACTTTCTCAGAGCTGGCCCTCTACACATATTCATTAATTTGCTTTCAGATTTATTGACATATAATTGGATAATGTAGTTACTTATAAATTTTCTTTATTTCCTGTCCATTAATTATGAATTCCCCTTTCTCATGAAAAAAATTTGGTAATTAGGTTTCATTTTCTCTTAAAAAACAACAAGAAGGTGCTAATAGTTTATCTGTTTTATCAGTCTTTTATTGCCTTCGTTTCCAGAGCTTTATCTGAACGATCCAAAGCCAGCAACTTTTCATGGCGATGGAAAGAGAATTTAGCACAATAATAATAATGTCACATTTATAGAGATTTAAGGTTTATAAAATATTTTCCTCACTATAACTCTATGAGGAAGGTAGTAAAAATGTACATTTATCACAACTGAGAAAAAATGCAAACATAACAGCTTACTGATATACTGCACAATTAGATAATTATCTATAGTAATGCTTTGTCTGGCAATCACTTCAATTATGGTTAACTTGACTTACTCTCCAGCGATACTCTATTGATCTATGGTTGAACTTGTCTTTCTAGGCTACTTATTTTTAATCCCTTGTTTTCTTTTAGGAACAATGAATCATTCTGCCCTGGAAATTGGCTCCTATGACACCCATGAAGAGAGAAAGCTCTATGTTATTGATTCCTTAAATGACTTAAGCAAAGTGAACCTCTTTCCTGATGGATCCCAGCATGTAATCTGTATGTATGTGCCAGTTGAGGTCTGGCAACTGATTTCTTATTTACAGTTTGTCTAAAAATAACTAATGTTAGTAAGGGAATGTGGGTTCATCTTCAACATTTGGAACTAACTGTTTATCACCAGGAAATTGATATTGCTTTTTGCTTTTCTTCACTAAATTCTTGACAGAATTATGAAATTGCTCAAACTAATATGGAAAGTCTCTTAATTCCTTGGGCTTTCCTTTTCCTATTTTTTTTAAGATTAGGTCTCTATGTTGTCCAGCTTATAAGGGTAGCAGCTTCTCACAGTCCCAACCCCATTATTAATCAACATTGGAGCACTGACCTGCTCTCTTACTGACCTGGGCTGGTTCACTCCTCCTTAAATAATCTATTGGCCTCCTGCTACCAGGGACTCACCATATTGGTTCCAAACTTGGTGTAGACACTGAATGCCAATGCTCAAATTATCCATCTGCCTTAGTCTCACCAGCAGATGGGATTACAGGTGTGTGCCACAATGCCCACCTAGGGAGATTACGCTTATAGAGGATTTTTAGATGTCAAGAAGGAACAAACACAGCCCTAGCCCCCCTACCCCCAATTATAGGAACATTTCTCCACAACTCTTGCTTTTCTACCACTTAGTGTCATCAGCTCAAAGTTTCCATTCTTATTTATTCATTTCTCCCTAAATTTCTATCTTCCTTCTGGGGTACTTTTAAAAAATCTTTTGTGATTTTCATAGAATCCTAGAAACTCAGACTTAGAAGGGGGCCTTAGCGACCAACTAGTCTAACACACATGTGAAAAAGGATCTTCTATAGAACATAGGCCACAAGTGGTCATCCAGCCTTTTCTTGGAGCCTTTAAGTGACAGGGAATATGTATTCTAATGCAGACTGTTGAACTTTTGGATACTTCTAATTAAGAAATTTTTTCCTAATGTGAAACTTAAATTTATCTCTTTGTAAGTTATATCCACTGCTCTAAGTTTTACCTTCTGAGGCCAAACAGAACTGGTCTATTCGCTCTTTCTCATGAAAACATTGTAAATACTTGCAGTTAGCTATCTTGTACCCCCTCAGAGTATTCCTTTCATCCTTCTCCCTTTTCCTTTCCTGTTATACACACTCCTAACTTTTCAGAACCTCAGATTAAATATTACTAGGCATGGCTACAAGCTGTGAAATGAATTGAAGTGGGGTATGGACAATCCATTCACCTGAGCCCTCTTCTCATCTGATGTGGACCACTGCATGATTGCTTTGGCCGTAGTAGATAGATATTGATCATGAAAATGGCTGATATGAACTGTCTGGTTCAGTGATTATGAAGAGACATACTATGTTTGAATTTTAGCCTCCATATCTCTTTTTATTTGGCTTTGATAGTAAGACTGTAGTAAGTATATTACCACCAAAAGGAAATCAACATAGATGGCAGTTTCTTTTTATTTTTTTAACATAAGGGAAATTTATAATATTTCACATACTACAAAGATCTAAAGCCCAGTTACCCTATGTATATGAAAGAGGAGTTGAGACAACTTTAATTAATCAACAAAATATTAAATACTATGTGCAAGACAATGCTAGGTACAATGGAGGACATGAAAAACTATGAGGCATGGCTCTCCTCTAAAAAAGTTTATAACAATAATAATAATGATGATGATGATGATGATGATGATGATGATAAAATTTAAAAAACCTGGACCTGTAATTTCATCAGTTTGGGGAACTCCCTGGGACAAAAATTCCCTTCATCCATGCAGAAGCTGGGCCAAGGTGGTATGGTGTAGTGGTTAGAACTCTGGAATGGAATCAGGAAGACCTGAATTTAAGTTCCTTGATGCCATACTTTGACTTGTTCCTGTTCCCTGCTTTCATTGTTGCTCTGGGTTTCATGATGAATTTTGGCTTGACCTGGAATGGTCTCTGCTTTAGTCTTACTTGGATAATAAAAGAATTACTACTATTACTATTACTACTACTAATTTATATAGTACTTCAAGGTTTACAAAGTGCTTAGTTACATTATCTCCTTTGTCCCCCCGCAACAACCCTGGGAGGATAACCCTGTAATCCCCAATTTACAGATGAGAAAACTGAGGCTGGGAGAGACATGAACTGCCCATAGCACTAGTGTCTGAGGGAGGATTTGAATTCAGGTCTTCCTAACTCTTAAGTCCAACACTGAATTAGAAGGTACTTCAAAAAGGCCTTAAATACTTCCTAGCAATGTCACCCTGGGCAAGTCACTTAACTTCTGAGTTTCAGTTTCAATAAAATGTAAAAACGAAGACAACAAGCACCCACTTCAGAGTTATTCTGATGCTCAAATTCTACACACACATCCCTATGTATATATGAAGTATTTTGTAAACCTTAAGGCCCTGGTAAGCTATTATTAAATTATTTTGCACCCTAACTTCTATGTAGAAGAGGGTCCTTAACTCAGGCAACCCAAATCCACCGCCTTCCCTAGGGGATCAGAGAGTACTGTTTTAGGCCATGAACTACAAAAATTTCCCTCCCACCGAGAGCTCAGACAATGGCTGAATTGTCTGTGGTTCTAAATAGCCCTCTCCATGGCCCACATATTCCAGAACTTCAAAATCAAGCTTCCACTCAACTGAGTGTTGCAAGTGCCATGTTTTGTGGGCTTGGATGCCACATCAAACAAAATAGACTTGGACCTGGACCAACCAGCCCTTCCAACTTTGCCTCTCCCAGGTGGTAGTTGAAATTATAGACAGGTATCCATTCTAGTCTGACATGCCTCATCCAGGAGACTAAACACCAGTAACCTGAGTGGGTAGGCTTTGCAAAATATTGTATTCAGACTAATGATAAGCAGCTTCCCAACCCCGACTCCAAGGTCCTGGGGTTCCTTTGTGTAGTGCTACAAAATCTGACCATTTCTGGGACTTGGGGAAATTCGCTTTCTGTCCCTAGTACTGTCAGCAGCAATATATGAAGCAAATGGATGTTACCTCCAGCTATAGCCAGATCCTGGCAGACCCTGAATCAGAACCCCTTCTTCAACAACAGGATTCTCAAGACCAGGCTAAACAAGCCTGTGATTAATCTAGCCCTGGAACACCAGTTTGGGCCAATAAAAATCGCTTACTGACCAAGCTAGAGGTGGCACCCCTGGAGAAGCTTCTTGGGGAAAAAATTATTAATGAAGAGGTAGATGGACTTCACCTAAGCTTCTACTTCATTTACTAGAGCCTTGGTATAACTTGGTGTAACTTATTAAGATGAATGAATGGATGGATGAATCAAAGGATTGTGCTCTATAGCCAGCAGGGGTGCAGAGTAGATTGGGCTACACCTGACTAGCCTGTCCAGATCCCACTACGATCTACCTTTTCCTCTAACCTTCTTACCAACACCTTATTCCTATGTGAATATGTTGTATATGGCTAGTAGCATGTAATTTGTACATAACATTTACATATGATACATATACAAACACACGCGCACACATATACACATAATACACAGAGTTAGATGGGGGTTGGGTAAGTAAACTAATAGCTAGGGGAATCAGGTAAAGCTTCTTGAAGGAGCTGGTACTTGAGCTGAGCCTTGAAGGAAGCTAGAGGTTCTAAGAGGTAAAGGAGGGGAAGGGGGAACATTCCAAGCATGAGGGACAATCTGTGTAAAAACATAGATGGGAATGATAGAATATCATGTACAGAAAATAGACCAGGTTGGCTAAAGCTATACAAAAGAGAGTAATGTGTAATCAATCTGGAAAGAATAATTGTTGCTCAGTTATTTTCAGTCATATCTGACTTTTCATGACCCCATTTGGGGTTTTCTTGGCAAACATACTAGAGTTGTTTGCCATTTCCATCTCCAGCTCATTTTACAGATGAGGAAACTGAGGCAAACAGGATTAAGTGATTTGCCCAGGGTCACATACCTAGTACTTGTCTGAGGCTGGATTTGAACTCAGGTCTTCCTTACTCCAGTCCCAGTGCTTTATCTACTACATCACCTAGCTTATAATTCAGAATGAAAGAAAAACAGGGCCTTTCTTATGCTTGAATTAGGATCCTGATTCTGCTACTTATGTTCACTAGCTGAATGGTTCATCTCTCTGAGTCTCAGTTTTCCTATCTCTGAATAATAGGTTTGAATTAGATACTCTTTAAGCTCCACTTCAGTTCCATTTCAGATCTATTTCAACCCAAGTTACAGTTTAGAATCAGGGGTGGGAGCCTGCAGCCTTGAGGCTATATGTGGCCCTCTATGTCCTTAACTGTAGCCTTTTGACTGAATCCAAACTTCACAGAACAAATCCCCTTAATAAAAAGATTTGTTCTGTAAAACTTGGACTCAATCAAAAGGCCACACCCAAGGACCTAGAAGGTCACTTGTGGCCTGGAGGCTGCATGTCCTCCACCCCTGGAGATTGTAACCCATGAAAACAGAGGCCTTGACTCATGGCTATGTTGGAGCCCAGTGAATTGTTGAGAGAGCCAATTGTTAAATTTTCAATGTGAGCATTTGCTACTAATAAGGCCTCAATATATTGTTTTATTGATTGTCTAGACTTTAAAGAGTGATAAAGAAACTGTTAATAATGCAGATTAAATTTAGAAGTGCATACATTTTTTTCTGGAGTGCCAGATGTTAGGCATTTGCCATCAGATTAAAAAAAAAAAAACAATCAAGCCTATATATGAAAAGGTATCATTAGTGTCAAACTCAAATAGAAACAATCTGAGCCACTACTGACTTAGAAAACCACAATTTAACATTACCTATGTTGTATTGTGTTTTTATTTCTTTTGTTAAACATTTCTCAGTTACTTTTTAATCTGGTTAGGGCAGCATGTGGGAGTTTTGTTTGTAGTTTGTAGCCCATAGGCCCCGAGTTTGATATCTCTGCTTTAACTTATTCTGAAACAAATACATTTGATGGATGAAGGAGAGTTAAAGGGGTTCATTTGAACACTTGCACAGTTCAATTCATCCTTCCTCAAGTTTCCGATTTCCTCATTGGAAAAGTTCTGTGAAAGGCAAATTTATTGCCTTTCACAATTATTGCATTTTTATCTCAGTGATGAAACAGTTAACTAACCTTTTCCACAGAGCAAACCAGGCTTAGAAGCATCTTTAAGAACAGGAATGTCTTAGGCCCAGATTCAGGCATCAAAGATTATTCCAAATAACTCCTCAGGGAAAAATCTAGGGCCCCAATTTTTCACAGAAAGAAGAAATCCCATAGCCACTTGAACGCTTGGGCCATGGTCTCCATTATATGTTTGCCGGCTTCAGGGAACAGGAAAGATAATGCCTGACTTCTCTCCTTTACGTCTCAACATGGAAATAAATCCTACATAAAACAATAAGCCCACTTCTATAATTGGCTGCTCTAACCTTTGGAAATTATCCCACGTTTTTAAAGGAAAAGACAAATAGGTAGCAGAATCAGAAGGACCTACATTAGAATCCCGTCTTACCTATTTATTAGTTGTGTGACCCTGCCCAAATTACTTAATTTTTCTTAGTCTAAATTTCCTCATTTGTAAAATGGAGATCAAAGTGATGGAGTTCAAATGGAGATATTTTACCTAGTTATTGCAAAAATCAAATGAGATAATATATTTCCCAAAAGTCTTAGTGTACCTTTAAGATATTAAAGTTTAAATTGTTTAATTTTATTTAATAATATAAGTATCTGTTTGATTAAAGCTTAAGACTACACTAAGACTTGTAAACTATTACAGCTTTAAAATACACTAAGACTTTTGGGACTGGAAGTGTATAGAAAGGTCTTTGTAAATATTAAAAAGTTATGTAAATGTTAGCGATAATTAAGAGAGTAACCTAACCCTGGGCAGCTAGGTGGCACAGTGGATAGAGCGCCAGGCCTGGAGTCAGGAAGACTCATCTTCCTGAGTTTAAATCTGGCCTCAGACACTTCCTAGCTGTGTAACTCTGGGCAAGTCACTTAACTAACATGTTTCCTCATCTGGAAAATGAGCTGGAGAAGGAAACAGCAAAGCAGTCCGGTGTCGTTGCCAAGAAAACCCCAAATGAGGCCATGAAGAGTCAGAGTGACTGAACAACAACAACAGTAACAACGGCAACAACAAATCCAACCAATGAGAAAGAAGGAAAGAAGGGGAGAAGCTATACAATAACACAAGTCCTAGTAAAAAGCGGCTAATTCATGTTTGCCATCCAAAGACCGCCCCTCCTCACTCCAATCAACTTCCTTGGAGATCATAATAGCAGCTCACATGTATATAGTGCTGACCACGTGCCAGGCACTGTGCTGAGTACTCTACAATTATTATCTCACTTAATCCTCATGACAACTGTGGAAGGCAGGTGCTATTAATATCATCCCCATTTTACAGATGAGGAAACAAGGCAAACGGGGTAAGTGACTTACCCAAGGTCATACAGCCAGCACGTGTCTGAGGCTGGATTTGGACTCAGGTCTTTGAGATCCCAGGCTTGGTGCTCCATTCACTGCATTACTTCATTGCCACATTATCACAGATTTAGAGGAGAAAGTAACCTCAGAGATCATTTAATTCAGTTCTTTCATTTTGCAGATAAGAAAGTTGCAGTTCAGAGGTTAAGTGACTTGCCCAAGGTTTGATTGACATGGGGGAGCTGAGCTGAGATTTGAACTCGGGTCTAAATTCAACACTCTTTCCACTTCATCACAGTTTTCCTAACAACTGCTGTTCTAAATTCAGCCAAACTGTTTTCTGACATTACCATTCCATCTGCTTTCCATAGCAGGGAACCGTGGAATAAGGTTTGAGTCACTAAGTCTTTTTCTCATTTGTTTTATGTTAGCTCCAGAAAAGAAGTTCATAGGAGGTGCTTTTAGCAGAGGCAATGGAATCAGAAACCGAAGCTTATTCTTTGTGGGGCTGATCATTGCCTTGATCGTCAGCTTGACCCTGGTTTCTTTTGTGATATTCCTACTAAGTAAGTAAAAACCCAGCAGGGACCTCATTACTTAAAATGTTACTTAAAGCTTTAATAGAATGTGCATCCTTCAGTCAGCTTCAAGGTTAGCTATTAATCCTTTGTGCAATACTTCTCCAGAAGGTGCAGGGATAGGCATGAATAGCTTATCTTTTAGTTTTATGAAGCATTTAGGGATTCTCTAGGATGAAAGATACAAAACAACACCTTTAGAATGTAAATTTCTTGAGAGTACAGATTGTTTCATTCTTTGTATCTGCTGAATATTTATTTTGTATATGCCTATTTATTTTGTATATACCTATTTATGTGTTGTCTCCTCCATTTGGGTGGAAGCTGTCCAAGGACAGAGGCTGGTTTTGCCTTTTTTTTTTTTTTTTTTGACAATCAGTAAATGTTTGCTGATGCACCGATTGACCCAGTACCTAGCACAGTGCCTGGGTATTGTAGTTGCTTAACAAATGCTCAATTGATGTAACTCCTTCCTAGAAACAAATTTATTCTTTTTAACAATGATAATAAAAATAGTTGCTATTTGTTTAGCCTTAAGTTTTGCAAAGTACTTTACATATATTATCTCATTTGATACTTGAAACAATCCTATATAATGGGTAGTATTATTATCTCCATTTTACAGAAGAAGAAAGTAAGGCTTTGAGAGGTTAAATGACTTGCCCAGCACCATGCAGCTAAATAAGTGTCGAAGGTAGAATTTGAATTCAGGTCTTCTTGAATCCAAATCTGATGCTCTATGAAAACCTTAAAACATTAGACAAATGGAGGTGATGATGATGACGATGATGATGATGACAAATTTTGGTCAATTTCTGGTCTAAAGGCTTCCAAGAAACATTTCCTATTTCAAGAAACATGTTGAAAGTGAATTTCTCCTTGGTCCCCTCAGCTAGAAGTGGCAATGAAGAATGTGCTTTCTTGGAAGGAGTTATGCATATCTGGGAATTCTCTCTTTTTTTATTCTATAAAAGTATTTTACAAAACTAAAAGTTATTTATGTATATTACTTTACCTGACAGAGAAGGGCTTGTCTTTGTGGTCTCTGGGGCTAGATGCCAATAGAAAATTATTCATTGCAACTGACTTCATAATTTTCATTGTTATCATCATATGTGAAATTGGCAGGAAATTTAAGAAAGTGCAGGGAATCCTGTGCACATTTTCTCCTTCTATCTCTCTTCCTACATATGATGATAGTAAAGTTAAAATCAATGACCTAAACTGTGTTTATAGGCAAGGGGTTATTAGGTTTTATATTGATCTCCAGCGGCTTAGACATTCTTTTTTGCATTTAGGATGGAAGGATCCTATAGAGGAAAAGAAAAAAAGAAGGCACATCCTATTTTAGTTCAACAATTCATCAAACATTCATTAATGTGGATTCCAGCTTATCTTTGGAGATATTTTGAATTTCCCCCCTTCAACACTTCACTTTCTAATCAAATTGGCCAATTTTCTACTCCCCAAACTTGAAATTCTATCTACTGCACCTTTGCCTTTATGTAGGCCCTCCCCTATGCCTGGAATGCCCTTTTCCTCTTAGAAACCTTAGCTTCTTCAATACTCATCTTAGATAAACTTACTTCTGGTAAGACTCTTCTGATTCTTCCAGTTGTTAATGTTCTATTGTCCTTCAAATTATCTCCTCTTTACTTATCTTTCTTTGCCTCTGCCAATAGAATGCTAACTCCTTGAGGGGAAGGACTGCTGAATTTATCATTTCTGCCTTTGTATTCCAGCCACTTGTGCAATGCCTTGAAAGTGATAGGCACTTTAAAAAGTGCTTCTTGCATTAATAAATTGTTATTGAATTAAATTAAGTGCCTGTTATCTACAGATCCCATGTGCTAGTGGTGCAAAGACTGGAAAATGACTTTGTCCCTTCAGGAGCTTATAACCTAGTAGGGGGATGAGACTCATACAAATACTTTTGACAAAAGTTAGAAATTCATTAAGTGCACAGGACAGCTCAAACTGAGTGGTCTGAGAGACTTTTAGAGGAAGGAGATCACTTCTAGTTGAGAAGACCAAGGAGAAATTCACTTTCAACATGTTTCAAAATAGGAAATGTTTCTTGAAGTAGGAAATGTTTCTTGGAAGCCTTTAGATCAGAAATTGACCAAAAACCTGTGTAAGACTTGGTATAGAAGCCCTTTCTTTATGGGATTTGGGGCGGGGGTGGGGATGTGGGGAAGGTCGGGATTAGTTTTTGAAGGACAAACCTGCATATTTTAATGCTTTGCCATTAAACAGGAATAAGTTTGTTTCATAGTTTATTTAATTCTTGTTAAATTATTTGACCAAACCTTGCTTATTTGATGTCTCAACTTGCTCACAATGTTTACCCTGGAAAGGAAGTGAGTACAAGACAGGATGAATTATTACTGTTTTTAAAAAATGTATTTCATCCCTTTTTTGGGGGGCTGTATATATTATGCATATATATACATATGTGTATATAAGTATATACTGTGTATATGTGTACACACACACACACACACAGATATATAATCATCATCATCATCATCATCATCATCACTAGGCCTGGAGTGAGGAAGACTTATTTCAAATCCAGCTTCAGACACTTATTAGCTGTAAGACCCCAACCAAGTTAATTAATAGCTTTTGCCTCAGTTTCCTCATCTGTAAAATGGGGAGTATAATAGTGCAGTGCCAATGTGATACTCCTAGTGCCTAAGGCAGCAATGAATATGCTGGCGCAGTTCTGAATCGCAAAGTATAACAGACTCTCTTTACTGAAGGTGGAACCAAAACATATATTCAAACACCAGAAAGCCAAATCCATCACAGCAACAAATAAATCTATACACATTAGCAATGCAGGGGGCACCACCATCCCCAGGCCTTCTCTCTGTTAGGGCCTTCCCACAAATGAACACCCTCTAACAATATCACTCCCTGGCTCTCACTCATGCTAGCTGCTGCTCTGTCTTTCTCTCCCCCAGCTCTGACTGCCCTGTCTCACTTCCTCTCAGTTCTGTTCCATCCTTCAAGCTCCACCCCTTCCTGCTCCACCTGTTCAGCAAGCTCCTCCCACCACAGACTCATGTGACTCAGGCTTCTATGTGACTCAAGCAGGTCACACCGGCCTATTAATGGATGGGAAGATCTTCAAATCATATTACCATTACAAATAGCATCTGCCTCCTAGAATTGTTACCAGCATCAGATGAGACAATATATGTGAAGCATTTATCACAGTGCCTGGCATACACTCTCTCTCTCTCTCTCTCTCTCTCTCTGATATTCCACACTCTCCTAAAAAAATGAAGTCCCTTCCATGACAAAGAAAAAAAATTGAGCAAAACCAATTGACATCATCAGGGTTTACAACATCCCACACCCATAGTTCCCCATTTCTTTACTGAGAGGAAGGAGGTGTTTTTCATTATCTGTGTTCTGGGTCCAAGACAGGTCATTAAAATTAATTAGAGGCCAGCTTCCTTTAGTGTCATTTTCATTTACATTATTGAAGTATGTCAAATTCTTGTTGCTTGATTTGGAGTTAGAGAATCTGGATTTGAATCCGGGCTCTGCCATTTGACACTCATATCACCTTTGGGAAGCCACTTAACTTTTGTGGGCCTTCTTTACCTCCTTTACAAAATGAGAGAGTTGGACTAGGTGTTTTTGAGGATGCTTCCAGCTCTAGAACTATGATGCCATGATCTTATGATTAGATGACTCTACAGTTCCTCCTACCTCCAAATCCATGATGCTGGGCTTCCTTAGTTTTGAATGGAGAGAAAAATTTGGCTTTCCCTTCTCGAATTAACAAGGCTCTTATTATAATTAAGTACGGACTGAAGGGGTTCCCCCAGAGAAGAAAGAATGTTACTGTCAAAGGATACAATGACAAATGTTGGTGGAGGTGCCGTGAAATAACTTGAATTGCATACTTCTGCCTCAAACCTTATGGTTAGCTCTGCCCAACACTGTAGCCTTTCTAAGTTCCTATCTTTCCCTCGTGACTTGAATGCTACAATACAGCTAAAATAATTTCAGATTCAAGGAGGAACAGCTGCTCTGTGGTCCACTTATTTCAAGATTGGAAAAACCTTGTCTAAAAAACCTTGTTTACCTTTCCATGACACTTTATCAGCTGAGAACAGTAGCAGGGTATCAGTGTAATTAGTCCTTGAAAGGTAGACCTTGGAAAAAACTTCATGAAACTGATAGAAATAGCAGCTCCAATAGAGTAATAGATTTTGTTCTATAGTTCCCGGAAATTTTGACTTTTGTAAATACAACTGAAGGTGGTGTTCTCTAGATTTCCAAATTGCCAGTAACTCTATTAAGGTCAGGTATTGTTTTCATTTCTGGCTTTGGATCCCCAGCGCTTGGCATAGTGCCTGGCCCATAGTTGACATTTAAATAAGTACTTATTGAATTTAATTGACTTGAAAATGTTTTTTCTTCCTCTCTCAAAAGTATTTGAAGGCAATTATTATCCCAGAGCTGGCTGAACTAGGTCCAAATAATTCTAAAATGGATTTTTTTTTAAAATTTCGTGTCTTTTGTTTTTTCTAAGTCATTTCCTAATACACTGACACCTCCTACAGACCCCTCTCTTGTAACAAAGGAAAACAGTTAAACAAAACCAGGAAAAACTGAAACTGTATCAGACACTGCATACAACATTCTGACCCCCAAGTTCCATTGCCTCTCTATAGAAAGAAGTGTCTTTCATCACAACAAATAGCATTTCCAAAATGAAGAGTCAAATCCATTTTGAAGGATGCTTTTCAGAATGAGGTATTGTAACAATAACTCTGAAGTGAATAATTATGCTGCCCATTCCAATGGTAATGCAGACTTAAGACTCAGGAAGACCTGAGTTTGAATCCTGCCTCAGATACTTACTAGCTACATGATTCTAGGTCCAAGTTCCCCGATTTCTAAAATGGGGTAAAAATAACGCCCGCTTCGCAGGGTTGTGTAAGGATCAAATGAGATAATAAATTGATTATGATTGTTTTCATAAATGTTTTTGGCCTAGCCAATGTTTACAAGGGTGTTCAATATTGGCACCAATCAATCACCAAGTATTTAGATGGAGGGTGAATTTTCTTTCTATTTTTTCCTCCCCCTTCTTCCCCTGCTCCTTCACTTGACAGAACGTTGTTTCACTTCCTCACAGGCAGATTTGTCCTTGCATAGTTGTGTTCTTTACGGTGCCTGGATTAATGTTAAGCTTTGAATAATCATGATAGAATACATTCAAACCCACTGATATAATTTATTTTCCTTTTAAAGTTCAAACTGGAAGCAAGATGGATGAAGTGTCAAGAAGATTAACAGCTGAAGGAAAGGATATCGATGAGCTCAAGAAAATAAACAGCATGATATTAAATCGTCTCAATCAGTTGGATGCCATTGAAAACTAAGTGATGAGTAACATCAACTGCAAAAGTCTGGAGATTCCTCTTAACTTTACAAACATCTTCAAAGTGAACTTTTGCAGAGGTTACTATAAGAGGGCAACACATTGCCTGGGTTGGTGACATTCTTTCAGTTGTAGCCATGAGAAACAATTCTAGAAATGGCAGTTTCTCAAGCCTCTGTGATACAGCTCTTAGTTCTTCGTGGAGCTAAACGATGTGAATGGGTGCATGTTGTGGAGAGAGCGCTGGATTTGTAGTTAAAAGGCTTGGGTTCTATTCCTGGCACTGCCACTTACATCACTTGTGTGTGACTGGGCAAGTCACATAACCCCTGTGGGCATCAGCTTCATAGGATCTAATATCATAGATTTGGAGTTGGAAGGAACCTCAGTCCATCTACTCCAACCCTCTCATTTTACAGAGAAAACTGAAGCCCAGGGAAATACAATGACTTGTCCAAAGTCACACAGGTAGTAAACATTGGGATTTTAATTCAAGTCCTCTCACTTTAGAGCCATTGCTCTTCCTACTCTACTACACTGCCTTTCCTTAAGTATAAAATGAGAAAGTTGTACTAGATGAGTTCTAAGGTTTTTTTTTTTCCAGCACTGACATGTTTTATGTTCTATGTTAAAATGCTGGTATGAATGTCATTAAAACCTCCTAAGTAGGTTTTAAACACATCCTTTAAGAATGTTTGTTTCCAGACATGACAATATATCTGTGACAAATTTATAATACTCAGTATATATTTCTTGAAAAGACTTGAGGAGTTACTCCTTATAATTACTGGTTCTAAGGATAAGCAGAAGCAATGTCTTTCATATTTAAAAAAAATCTAATAGATTTATTGTACTTATTCTCTCTACCTTTCCAACGTCTCCCTACCCCACTCTTCCACTTTTCCCTCTACATATTCTACTATTCAATGACACCAGCCTCCTTTCTGTTCCTCACACATGACATCCCATCACCCAATTCTAGGGATTTTCGATGGCTGGAACTCTCTCTGCCTCATGGCTTCCCTGACTTCCTTACAAACTCATCTAAAGTACTATCTTTTACAAGAAGCCTTGCTTGATGATCTCTTAATGCTAATCTGTTGGTTTTCTCCAAATTGTTCTGTATTTAGCTTATTTGTTGATAGTTATTTTCATGTTGTCTCTCTCATTAGGCTGTGAGCTCCTTGAGAGCAGGGATTGTTTTGTGCTTTTCTTTGTATTTGTAGTGCCTGGCACATAGCGAGCACTTAGTAAATGCTTTTTGATGCCACTTTGCTTGAAGTAAAACTTCCTGTGCATATGCTATGTGTACTTGTGTCTCTGTGTGTATAAGAGAGAAAAATAAATTTATTCTCCTCCAGTAAGTTTATGTCGTAAATTTGTCTTGTTTATTGGATTTCCCACAAGACAAAACTTTTTTGGATGCCTCTAACCTGTTGGTGAAGGGCCTTGAGTTAATGTTGAAAGGTTTTTATTTTATGCCATATGAGGAATAGGGTATGATAGCTATCCTCAAGTATTCAAAGGGCTATCACATAGAAGAATGATTTTTTTTTCTACTTGGACCAAAAGGGCAGAACTAGCATCAATGGGTAGAAGTTACAAAAAGGCAAACTGGGGTTAATGTTACAAAAAATTTCCTAACAATTAGAACTGTCCAAAAATAGAATGGGCTGTCTTTCGAGGTAGTAGATTTCTGCTCACTAGAGTTACCAATTGACATTCCAATGTCAAACAAAGAATAGATGACCACAGCAGATAGGTTGTAGAGTGAATTATTATTCAGGTATGAGTTGGCCTAAAAGGCCTCATGAATCTGACATTCTGTGATTCTGTATTAATAACTATCAGTGACTTCATGTGTTGGTTTTCCCAGGGAGTTTTGCCCTTCTATGAGAGGTAATTCCTTAACTTAAAGGAATGTACAGTACTTGTTACATATTATGGTTCCTTTGTACTAGATATCTTCCATGCCTGGAACACATTCCCTCCTTACCTTTCTCTTTTAGAATTACCTTATATTTATTATTAACTTGTATTAATTTTCTATTTTTCTGCAAATACTTATATATGTGCATGCTGTCCCTCCTGATAGAAATGTAAGCTCCTTGAAGGCAGAGACTGTTCTTTCCTTCCTTCCTTCCTTCCTTCCTTCCTTCCTTCCTTCCTTCCTTCCTTCCTTCCTTCCTTCCTTCCTTCCTCCCTTCCTCCTTCCTTCCTTTTATTATGTAAGTGACTCTCCTCCTTCCCATTCCCTTCCCCATGCTGCCTGTCTTACTCCATCCCTCCCATGCCATCGGCTTCCGTATCCTCCCTCTTCTGCATTGTCTCTGTACTTTGTGTCCTATTTGCCCCTGCACCCTCTGTGCCTTATTAAAATGTGATTTAAACCTTATTTCCTATTGCTAGTGCAGTTTTTCCTGGAGAGTAGCAAAGAAGCAAGAGTGCCTGCCCCATTTCATAATTTCACAAATTAGTTAGCAATTCACTGACCTGGACTCTGCTTACCATAACTGAAATAAACTGTAACCACAGGGTCTACTTTTGGTTTTAGGAAACAGTATCTGGGAGATAGGAAACATCAACTTCCCCAAATAACTGCCCATCTATTTCCTAAAGGTACCTCTGTATGCTCTCTGGGAAGTCTACATGGTTGGCTTAGTCATTGGATACCTACCTCCAGAATATTTCTTATGGATAACTACTGCGCAAATAATAATAATAGTTATAAAATAATAATAACAAAATAAATGGGGGAATTTTTTTTGTTTGGTACATCATTTAATATAGTTGTGTCCCATGGTGAACACTGTAGACATCCTTGCATTTAGAGTTAATCTGAATTTTTCGAGGATTATTTGCATGGAAACGAGGTTTATTGTATCTAAGGTTCCACTTTTTCCCCCCATTATTCCCCGGTTTAAAGTTACACTTTGGTAGTTGGAACAAGAGTAAAAATATAAGAGATATGGAACATCAAAAGAAATGAACAATTACTAATAATTAATAATTAATGACTTTGCCCTCTCACCCCAAAATGAAATGACAAATAGATGGTGGCAGCTTTAGATTCAGTATCTCCCATGGGGGAAAGTTTTTCTGCACTATCTCTTCTTTCCTATTTGGTGAATGAAGATTAAAATATCTTTATAGGAAAAATATTAGTAAAATTTAATGCTATTTTCATGGGTATGGGGGAAAGTCTTTTGATAATGACAAAATGAAGTAATGACATTTCCATTTTAATTAATCCAATTAAGTTTAGATTAAAAATCTACAATATTCACAGCTCTGTGCTAGGCACTAATGGGAGGATACAGAGTAGAAGCCATTTTTCTTGTCCTCAAGTGGCTTACAATCTTACTGAATGTAAAATTACAATTTATATATACCATGAAACAGGTAACAGTGTTGGACATGAAGCGAGTAAGGGGTTTCAACAGCTTGTGCTTCAGAGCCCTGGTTTGAAACTCAAATAAAACAGAGGCCACTAAACTGTACACAAGCATTCCTACAGGCTGTGTATTGACTTAGAAAACCTCATATTAATGTTATTCATGTTTTATGTATTTTTTTATTTATTTTGTTAAATATTTCCAATTACATTTTAATCTGGTTCTGGTTGTACTCAGGAGCATTAGGGACTGCATGTTTGACATCTCTCCGCTACAGCAGTGATCTCCAAAATGGGGGTTCTAGCCTGACCCCAAAGCTAATCAGAGAGTGGAAGAATTCACCACATAGCTGCCAAAGTGATTTTCCTAAAGCAAAAAATAGTCTGACCATGTCACTCCCTTACTCAATAAGCTTTAGTGATTCCCTATTGCCACTGGGAACAGTCCTTTGTGTGTTATTTACATGTGATTTACTACCTGGTCCCAATCTACCTTTTCAGCTTCTTTTATACATTACTTCATTTCATATATTCTGTGATCCAGCTGAACTGATGTTCTTACTTTTCTTTGCATACATCATGTCATCTCCCATTTGTCCCTGTGCCTTTTCAAAGGCTGTCCTCCATACCTGGAATGTACTCTCCTTATACCCCCTTACTTGGAAGCCTTAGTTTCTTTTAAAATCATTTTAAGTGTTATTGTCTACACAAAGTCTTTCTTGATCCCTTCCCACAGCTTCTAGTGCACCCCTAATTACTTTGTACTTATTATGTATACATCTTATATATGCTTACACATGTACATGTCTCCCCGATAGAATTATATAGTCTTGAGGGCACAGACCATTTTATTTTTGTCTTTGTATAATATCTAAAACAGTGACTGCCTGGCTTAGAGTAGGTGCTTAATAAATGTGTGTTGATTGATTGGTTAGGAAAGGTTTCATGAAGGATGGGACCATGAGTATGGTCTGTTTTAGAAGGAATGAGAATGCCAACCTGGATGGAGTGGAGGGCACTTGTATGCTTGGATCACTGAATACCCAGTCTCTGCCAATGACGAGAGTCTTATGTAAATGAACTTGGAGCCCTTGGTTATATAAGTAAATTGAATATATAGGATGTCCCAAAAGTCTTAGTAAAGTTTTAAACTGTAATGGCTTATAATCTAAAATTTTGTATTTATATTGAAATATAAATAGCTTAATTTAAAAATTATATACAGAGTATGGGGGGGAGGGGTAGGAGCCGTGATAGTAGGAGAACGCTAACAAGTAGGGTAAGGGCCTGCAGGAGGCAGCCCTGAGCTGAGCCTTTCAGAGTCTCAGAGATTCCAAAAGTGGAAGTAAGCAGAGAAAGAATTTCACACATGAGATGCAGACAATGCAAAGTTCCTTCCAGGTCTTAGATATTATAATTCTGTAATCTAAGCAAGGGTTAAAAAGAAGATTGGTAGGGTGGCAGCATGCAGAATGGATTGACATAGGCTTGGAATGGAAAAAGTAAGACTATTTAGGTTATTAGGTAGAGAGGATAGTGTACTGGGTGTGGAATCAGGAAGATCCAAGTTCAAATACTGCCTTAGACTCTTACTAGCTGTGTGATTCTAGGCAAGTCATTTAGGCTCTCTGTGGCTCAGTTTCCTCATTAGTAAAATGAAGGGTTTGGACTCTATGGCCTTTAAAAACTCTTTGAGCTCTAGACTTTATGATCCTATGAATTACCCTAGCATGAGGTGATGAAAGCCTGGACAAGCATGGTAGCAATGATAATGGAGAAGGGATAGACACAAGAGATATTCTGTCTGGTGGGTGACAATATATAGGATGAAGTAGGGTAAGTGGAGGCAGATAGGGCCAAAGGGATCTTCAAGATTTCAGGAGTGGCTGATTGGGAGAATAGTCCCACCATGGAGAGAAAGAGGGAAACTGAGAAGGGGAATTGTTTTAAGTAAAAGTTCCTCTAGTAACTTATTAGATCACATTGATTTGATTCATTCATTTGATAAACATTTCTTAAATACTTGCTGTATGTGGAACACTATGATAGGTGCTGGAGAAGATACAAAGCTTGTGATTCTCACAAATCAAAAAAATGTAGCTTACTTTTCATAGACTCACAGAAGGGGCTAATAGAACAGACCGTTAGGCAACCTCCCGTAGTACATACTTTAAATATGTATTGAAATGTCTTATTTCCCTTCATTTTACATAATAAAGATGGAAGAAACACCTTAAGTTCTTTCCATAGTATGGTAATTCTAACCAAGGAAACTGTCATTTATTCAGACGAGTGTGAGGATAATCAGAAGGGAGGTGTTATTTGCTTTCCTTTAATTAGCTCTGGTTCTGTAGCCCAATGTTTATACTGCTTCCTTTTTCAACTTTATTCACTAATTAATTTTCTTTTTTGCAGCTGCCTCCAGTTTCTTTTTTCTTCTTCTACTTTCTCCTTTGCCCTACTTCTTACTTTGATAATTTTATCTATTTTCCCCTTCCTCTCATTCTAAGATGAATGAAAGTTTTAAAAATAACATATAAGGAAAAATCATTTTTTAAGGGTTGAAGCAATTTAAGAGACTGTCTTCTACTTTATAGAACCCAATTTCCCTCAAGGTAAGAGATTATGTTTTTCATCACAAACCTTTCATGTACTTTGGACACTGATAGAATGCTAAACCATGAACAGTTTTCTGTTTAAGTTGCTAATAGCTTATAATTAACCAGAAGTAATACTTACTAATAGGAGAGGAGGGACACCTGGTGGCAGTTGATAATTGTAAGTTAAGGAAGCAAATCTGGCTAAAGAAATAAAAGAGATAGAAAAGATAAAGACTGATAAAGATGAGCCTATCAATAAGACAGCAGGTTTTTATTAACCACCTATTATATGTTTTTCTTTATATATCCAGAACTTAGGACAGTAGCTAGAACATAGTAGGTGCTTATTAAATGCTTGTTGACTTGACAGTCACTGTGTTAAGTGTTGGAAAAATAAAGAATGGAGCAATCCCTGCTCTCAAGGAGCTTATATTCTGGGCTAGGGGTAAGGCAAGACAACATGTACATTTAGAAGTATATATAGAAAAAATATGAAAAAAGCATACCACCAATTTTGGGGGAAGGAGAATGATATCCTTTCACTATTCTATTTCATATTGTGTTTGTCCTTTGTTTTCGAAGAGGACCATGACATCAGAGAAATAATGACATGACTTGCAGTCAACTTTGATTTGAGTTAGGGAGGGCTATGCAAGGTCACCAGCCTCACTTTCTCCTCCAGAGCCATCTAGCCAGTGACCACATATTCATCAGGACAACTGGAGATGACCCAGGATGTAATGGGAGACCCTGGCCCTTTTAGGCTAAGGCCTTTTTATGTACTCATTTAGAGTAAGGTAACACCCATTCAGTGTATTTCATATAAAACAATGATGAAGAAGGGGAAAATAGAAAGAGGGAAGAAGAGAAAAAACTGAACCTAGCAATTCTAGTTATTCTAGAACAGAATAACTAAAGAAGAGTGACCACATCTAGTGAAAAGAGGTCAGCCAAAAATCAGAGTGGAAGAAGGGGAGGGAAAGAAAAACGTAAGCCTTAGACTAAGGAAACATGCTTTTAAAAGTCCTTATGTGCCTTTGAGACTTCCTTTCCCTTCCCAGCTTCTGCTCCAGACACAGTCTGGTAGCAAGGGTATGGTGGAACCAGCTCCTACTGCCTCTCGAGAGATAATTATTAAATTTTTAGGGTGACCATTTACAACTCCAAAATCCGCAAAATTCTACAAATCAGGACTTGATTTATCATTTTGTTGACAGTCTAGACTTAAGAAAGTGGTAAAGTAAATGTCAGTCAAGCAGGTCAGCTAGATGGGGCAGTAGATAGAGTGCTGGGCGTGAAGTCAGGAAGACTCATCTTCCTGAGTTCAAATTTGGACTCAGACACCTACTAGCTCTATGACCCTAGGCAAGTCATTTAACCCTGTTTGCTTCAGTTTCCTCATCTGTAAAATGAGCTAGAGAAGGAAAATGGCAAACCACTCCAGTATTTTTGCCAAGAAAACCCCAAATGGTGTCACAAAGAGTGGGATTTGATTGAAATGACTGGACAACAACAAAAACCTCGAAAGTGTGTTCCACATACCTTTTTTTCCCCACACACCCAGTTACTAAACATTTTCTAAAGCATCACTGTCTGGTACTATTTTTTATGGAGTCCATTAGCTATTTAACGATTTTCCGCACTTAGCTAGGCTGGGTATTGAACAACAGACACAATCCCTCACCAGGATCACATGTGAAGCATTTCCAACTTGGTAAAACCCACCAGAACTTGTGCTCTATTCTTCTGGAACCCAGGATTATCTCCTTGTGACAAGGAGATATTTAACAAAGACTTGGATACCCATTGAAAGTACTATCTTTTCAATACAAAATTCACTGTATTTGTATGAAAATTAAAACATATATACACATATCTATATCAACAACATCTCTAGCAAGTTGACATTCAGCTGCTGCTTAAAGACTTCAAGTGAAGGAGAACCCACTACTTCCCAAAGCACTTCCCATTCTACTTTGAGAGGCATTATGACAGAGCACTGGACTTGGAATCAACAAAGCCAGGGTCAGAATCCTGATTCTGACACTATCTTCGAGGCTCAGCCAGTCACTCACCTCCTATGAGCTTCAATTTCCTCATGTGGGAAATATGGACAGACCCTGCTTTTTGGCATTTAAAGCCCTAGTCTTCTTACACATTACTCCACCCAAATGGCTTTCATGTTATTCTTCACATAAGGCATTCCATTCCATTTGCCCTTCACACTTAACCTCTATCTTATAGAATCCTGAGGCTCCTTTAAGACTCAGAGCAAGGGCCACAGAATACCTCTCCTGATTCCTACCTTACCACAAACACACCTGCTAGTGCCCTCCCTTCTACCGCCTTATATCTATTCTGCATATACCAATACAATATATGCATATGTTGTCTCTCAGGGTAGAATCCCTACCCACTTGATGGTAGAGATTGTTTTACTTTTTTTCTTCTTTCCTCCATAACTTAACACAGTATCTGGCACATAGTAAGTACTTAATAAAAATTTTAAAAAATGTAATCTCTAATGTTTCTCCGTTGCATATTATATTGGCCTTTGGATTAAGGTAGATGCTGTTATTGTATTGAGGGAAAAAATCCCATGCCTATTCTTTCTAGTGTTTTTTTTATCAGGAATATTGAATGTTAGATTTTATCAAAGGGTTTTTTTCTTATGCATGATATAATCATGCTTGGAGAAGTTTTTAAATTCATGTCTTACTATTTTGATAGTTTTTTCTGATATTGCATGAGCCTTGCAAGCTTGTTATAAATGTTGTTTGGTCATAATGAAGTATTATTATTTTTTAGTTTATGTTGTGCTTAGACATATAAAGACAAAGAAGAGCATTTCTATGTATACAACACAACATAAAGAAGGTTCACTACAAAACTATGAATTTACATTTCACAGTTCACTTTTTTGGAAAAACTATGTAAGTACTATACAGCATTTTCAAAGCTACTCTGCTTTCTATGCTTCTTTCTAAATTTTCTCTTATTCTCTGCTGTTGATAAATTATTTTTAAAAATTGTGTTGCTGTATTCAGTTACCTTATGGTTAATTTAGGATTTCTGTAGCTATATTCATTAGAGAAACATAATTTTCTTATTTAGAGTTATCTTGCTAGGTTTTTAATATTAATATCATATTTACCTCATAAAGAGTATTTGGCACTGTTCCATCCTTCCCTATATTTATGAATAATCTATGTAGCATAGGGATTATTTGTTCTTGAAATATTTGAAAAAATTCAGCAGTACTCAGTCTGAAACAGACATCGTTCTTTTTTTCTGGATACCAGCAATTTTTTATATCCATATCCTGGGGCTCTCTCCATGTGACCCCTTCAAGGTGGTTCCTTCAACATAGCTCCTTGAGAGTTAGATCCAGGTTCAAAGGACTCTCTGATTCAGGATCTATTCAAATCCACAGCTCACAAACTCCTATCCAGTGTTTCATTTTTTACCCCCAGATCAAAGCAGATGACTCACAAATTCAAAGAAAAAGTATTTTAGTGAAATAAGTGTGGCAAATGATAAGGAAAAATTCCTCCACCCCTACCACACAAAAAGTCTCCAGATTTTCATGTCACAATTGGGAAAGGGAGCACTCCTGGAACAGTCCATGAACATAGGAATCCTAGGGTTGCATCTTGGATGTCACACCTTTAATGACGCCATCTCCCAGCACCCACTACGCTATGATGTTCCTCATTTTATCAAGCTACTCTTATTCCATCCCAGTCACAGGCAGTTTTGTGGCTACTTCTTTGCTGAACTACTGCCATCTACTGGAGAGTTGTTCAGCTACTGTGGTTTTTCCTTTCTCAAGTGTCTTACCACTATTTTGGGAAACAGACCTGGCCAAAACACTCTAATCTAGGACTGTCTCCATATTTTCACTTCTTTTGCTAGATCTGAAACAGCAACAGTCTTGGATAGTCTTGCAAGAGTGATTTTGAGGGGGAAAAAATACCTGAGCAGTCATGCTTTGCCATTATAGCAAAAAGTATTTCTGGTTAAACTGTCTGTTTGACATTCTCATTCTCCTGCAGTCAGAACTCCCCAGACCCACACAGTATTTAAGCTGGAGTGAATAAACTCCTTTGGATTCCCATCATGCCCCTGGCAGCTAGTACCAGCATGTAAATTACCCTGGAGCTTCACTTAGCAGTACTGTAGTGGGCTGGCTGAAACAGGTGACTTTTGTCTTACATTTTTGTAGCTACAACCAGATTGTTGCCCTCCTTATATGCCCTTGGGTTTTTGCTCATAAGAAGAATGTAAAAAAAATTATGTGCTTAATTCCTCTAGAAATGTATCAACTCATTGGTCATTGGACATGGACCTTACATTTGGAGTATTAAATGCATTAAATTAATGTCTGTAGATGGTCCAAAATCTATGTAATTGTTGACACTGTTTGTTTCCTCTTTAACCATTCCACCGCTCTATCAATGCAGAAGAGGAAGAGGGCCTTACAGGACTGAGAGCCATTTTTATCTTTGCCTACTTCATGGGCTGCCAAATAATTTGTCCACTTAGTCAACCAATTGGGGGTTAATTTTTTCCAAACTTAGCTAGGCTAGGCATTGGACAACAGACACAATCTATCACCAGGATCATATCTGAAGCATTTGCAACTTGGTAGAATCCACCAGAACTTGTGCTCTATTTTTCTGGAACCCAAGATTATCTCCTTGTGACAAGGAGGCATTGAATAAAGACTTTTGGACATATACATTGAAAGTACTAGCTATTTTATACAAAATTGACTGTATTTGTATGGAAATTAAAACATATATACACATATCTTGAAGCTTTCTCAGCACTTGGTAATTTGCTTGCCCTGGCTTTAGACACGGGTGGTAATGACAGTAGTTGTAAAGGAAAACTGAAAAGTCCTAAAATGTTTTTCTATGGCTTCAGAGAGACTTATCAGGAAGTATTGACTATGTGTAAGGGACACTTTCTAAATCCTGGAACAGGGAACAGTTGCATGGAATTCACTCATCCTATCTTGGCTGGGACTGAGGTCTGGCCAGTTTTGTTTGATAAGGGTGAGAGAAAGGTCTTCAGGAGGAGTTCACAGTTACCTAATTAGACTCCTTTTTGGTTGCCAAGGAATATCCGTGGGCCTAACTAAAATCTGGAAATGTTTTAAGTAATTGGAGGCATATTGACTCAAGAATGGCTCATTCTAAAATGACATTTCCCCATAAGGCAGGAACAGTAGGGATCATAGGACCAGGCAGTATATGCTAGGCAGGTGCAGGGAGCTTCTGGGTAACGCACTGAGAAATTTCTGGACAAACCAGAGGAGTTACATGACAATTTTATTTAGGTGAGGAGATTGTGGTCAGAGAGGTAGTGTTCTGGTTCAAAATATCAAAGGTCTTGTAATGATATAGTCTAGCCTGTGGCCATAATGGTATGGATTGATATGGAACAGAGATAAAGTATCCTGGTAAATGTTTAATAACCAGCTCTCTGGAAAAAAATGTATGCACCAAACACTTTAAAGTTTAGTCTACATAATTAATATTTTCTCCACCATTTTCTTAAATCTGGGTGATCATGAAAACAGAAAATCAGGTTCTGAATTCTTTTTGCTGATTTCTGAGGTGCAAATGCTCACACTGCAAATTTAACAATCAGCTATTTGAGCAGATAGGACCTAGCTCCAGCGTACCCATCAATAGAGATAGAAGTAAACAGAGACAAATATGTCAAGGAGTTCAATGGACCAATGGGATTGAAAATTAAAAGGATACTGATAAGGAAGAGAGGAAGAACATGAATTAGGTCCTAAAGTTATCCAGAAATGTTTGAGTGGATCCTAGGTGACAGAAGACAAAAGTGGCTATTATTTGTAGAAAGTGGTATAGCTGATTGGTCATGAACTTAAACAATGAGAAGTGAAAGTGGCATGATCTGGAGTGGTACTAAAAGCTGAAGAGAAAGCTAGCGCTATCCTTAAGTGGAAAAAGTGCCCCAGAGAAGGTAGAGGGAACTGTGTATCCTTCAAAAAGATTAGTTTTCTGTTTTAATGAGAAGACAAAAAGAATAGATTTTAAAATTAGTTTAGGAATAAAGGAAATGAACTACAATGTAATCAGCTTTCTCCAGGGAACAGATAAAAGGAACAGGGAAGAAGAGAATCAAATGTATGTGTCTGAGTGTGTGTCAAGTGTCTACTATGTTCTAGGCACTGTGATGGGTGCTGGTGATATGAACACAAAGTGAAATAGTTCCTGTCCTCAAGGAATACAGTCCAGTCAGAGGAGACATTATCTTTATATAGAAAATAGACACAAAGTTGATACAAGATACAAATAGATAAAAGGTAATTTTGGGGAGAATGTGCTGGAAGTGAGGAAATTAGGAAAGGTTTCATGTGGAAGGTGGTACTTAAACTGAACCTTGAAGGAAACTAGGGATTCTGAGAGATGAACATGAGGAGGGACCACATTATAGGCATAGGACAGACCATGCAAAGGCATTAAGATGAGAGATGGAGTGTTATGTATGAGGAATAGTAGAAAAAACAGTTTAACTGGACTATAACAGGTGTGGAGGTGTGTAATAAGGTTTAGAGCGAGGTTATGAATGGTTCTAAACACCAAATGGCAAATGAGTTTAGATTTGATTCTAGAGATAATAGGGAGCCTTTGGAGTTTATTAAGGAGAAGAGTGACATCATCAGACTTGTACTTTAGGAAGATCACTTTGGCAGCTGAGTGGAGGATGGATTGCACTGGGGAGAGAGCAATTAAGAAGCTATTGCAATAGATCAGCTGAGAGGTGATTAGGGTCTGAAGTAAGGTGGTGGCTATGTGAATGGGTGGCAGGGATCAAATGTGAGAGAAAATATGGAGGCAGAAATGACAAGATTTGACAACAGATTTTATATATGTGGTGAGTAAAAGAGACAAGTTGAGGATGACATTGAGGTTATGAACCTGGGTGACTGGGAGGATGGTAATGTCCTCAACAGCAATAGGAATGGTAAGAAGAGGGGTTTGTTTGGGAGGTAAGACAATGAGTTCTGTTTTGGTCTTGTTGAGTGTGAAATACCCGTACGATATCTAGTTTAAAATTTTGAGGAGGTACTTTGTGATGTGGTCCTGGAGCTCAATAGAGTTGGAAATCTAGATCTGGGAGCCATCAACTCAGAGATGATTAAATCCATGGGAGCTGATGAAATCACCAAATAGAGAAAATGATAGGGGCTTAGGACACAGTATAGAATTATATTCACAGATAAGGGGTGTGGTATGAATTATTGAGAGAGTATACAAGAGGAGCCTATGATAAACAGTGTTAAAAGCTGAAAAGAGTCAAAGAGGATGAGAATTGAGAAAAAGTTTTTGATTTGTCAATTGAAAATTCATTGATGGCTTTAGAAATGGCTGTTTCAGTTAAGAGGTGAGACTTTGAGCCAAGTTGCAAAGAGTTAAGAAATGAGTTAAAGTGCAAGAAGTGGAGTGTAGACAGATGGCATAGAGTAGATGGTACTGTAGGTTGGGTACTGTATAAGTGTGAGTGGAGCTAGCAAGTGTGAAAAGTTTGTTTGCAGGGTAATGAATACAGAGAGTAGGAATATAGTACTGGGGTTGGAAGTAGAATTAGGCAAGCAGAGGAGAGGGAGAGTAGAAGGATATTGTTTTTTATGGAGCATAGCACTTACAGAGGCATGGACCAAGTACATTGAGTATACTTGCTAAGAGGAATATTTGAACAAACAGCCACCGAGAGACAGACAAACAAAACCAGGTAAAGCTGCACTTTTTTCCAAATGGTATATTCAAGTGGCAATCCTTAAAGATCATCTGCCTTCTAGTTTGTCTGTTACTGACGGCAGGTTGGGTCCTTGCACAGAAACTGCCTGGAGGTTTCCCAGGGGATTGACCTTCTCCCCCATCCCTCTTCCCTACTGCCTCAGGCAGCTCCTCTATCCTCAATTCTTCCCTCAGGTCCCTCTCTTCAAGATAATTGCTTGTGATGGAAGAGAGCAACTTGATACATCCAGAATGCATGACGTAACAGGAATTCTATATATTTTAATAAAATGGAAGATAAATAGCATTATTGCATAAACTGCATGAAAATATAATCTGATATTGCAGTTGAAAAGTCTCCCAAGGGAAGGGGTTAAGGGCTTGACGGAACAAGGGAGGGCTGTACCAGCTGTGGAACTCATTACCTAGCTTGAAAGGGTACATCTGTCTTTTCTCAAATGGAAGAACCTTGCAGGCAGAAGGTATCAAATACCTTGACTTCCATAAACACAGAACTCATATAATAATGAAGAAAAAAAGCCATGATGAGGATGGAACTGTATTTCACCAGTTCCGAGTATATACTCTATATCCTGACTATGTAAATGACATCTTATTTGTCTCCATTTTGTTGAGATTCTGATTGATTATAGGCTCTTTGCACTAGCTACAGCTTTTAAAATGAACATTTTAAAAGTGATTTACCAGATTGTATATATATAGTTGCTAACTTTGTAGTTGGAAACATCTACCAAATACTCAGTTCTTTAAAAAAAAAAAAAAGCATTTATAGGAAAGAGTAGAGAGCTTTCCACTAGGTGGTGGAATTCTGCCATGGACATAGGTTTTAAAAGTATAGGGGGAGGGAAATAATTTAATTAAGAAAATTTAAATTTAGATAGAAGATGATTTATAACAACGCTAGGTATTGATTAAATGGATTTACTTTCTTGATCCAAAAATGGAAATTTTTCCTTAATGCTGTTTTTTAAAACAAAGACAAAAACTAAGTAATTCTGGTATTCTAAATTTTCAGGCAGAAAATAGAATATGTAATACCATGGGTTTTTTTTTTAAAGCCCTCAGTTTTGGCAGGACCTCCACTCTTCTGTGATTTTAGATAATAATTCAGTTAATAAAGTCTCTCCTGTATTTGCCAAAACTGGTTAAATTTTTATTTGACTGACTTTTTAGATGAGAGATATTGACAAAACTCTTTATGTTGAGAAAACCAACTGATTTTTTTTTAAAAACCAAATTCAGTAAATGGTTCCCAGATCATGAGAAGCCCACTCAGTCAACATGGTGTAATATCAATTGAGTTGGGACTTTCTTACTGTTTTAAAATGATAAGTGTCTTTGAGTCTTACTAGGTGCTAAGCCCCAGGCCCAAACCCCAATTAGGTGCTAAACCTAGGTGGGGCCCCAGGTGGGGCTAACTAAGGGAGGGCCTAGTTTACACATGAGTTTGAGTGATAGGTTTGGGACATCAGAGGCTCTTAGACCACATGGGTTTAAGTCGCCTCTTTGTGACAATTTTAGGTCACATGGGTGAGTCACATGTGTGACTCACCCCTGATCCTGAAAAAGATATATAAAACCAGGGGTTGGCTTTCTGTTCTTTGGAGCTCTTACCCATAGCAGTGGTGGTGCTCGGGACTCTGGGCCAGCCCTTGTTCTGAGCTCCCAGGCTGAACCTAGATGTTGGTAACTATGAATTGTATTGGGTCTGTCTGTTGATGTTTGTAATTTTTTTGTATTTTGCTCTGAAGTTCAGGGTGCTGGTCTTTTCCCCTGAACTAAGTGAATGATATTGTATGCTGAATTAAAGTAAGCTTGTCAACCCCTTCACCTTGCTTTCCTTAGTTAAGCAGATCAAAAGTACTTGTGCTTTTGAAGCGTGTTGGCAGCTTTCTGGGTGCTGGTTGTTGGTGGATCTTACACCCCCACAGAAGCTGCTAGCCGGATTGTTGAAACACATAGGTAAATGTACAAAGAGATGTTAGTGACCTGATCAGGGATGATATTAGGTAGCTTATATTTGTATTTGTAGTAAGAATTGTTTCTCTTCTGTTCTTCCCTACACCTTTCCCATGCTCTGTGAGCCACTTGGGCTCTTTTACTTTGGATGCAGTGGAACATAACTGTTGCTGAATCATTAAGAATAAATATCACATGGAGCTCAATGACGCACAACATGGTGCATGTCAGTAGATTCCCGTCTTTAACTAATTAGGAACTCCAGAGAAGTCCAAGAATAAAAGACGTCATCAAGGAATTGTACGACAGGTAAAGAAGATGACCAGGCAAGAGAGAGGGCTAGTTGATGGACACTTGAGTGCTCCACTGGTTTCCTCCCAATATTTAGAGAAATCTAGGAAGACTTCTAAGTTATTGAATGGATGCCTAGTGAATTTGCTGGAGGACTTGGTCAAGAGTCACAGAGGATTGGCAGACATGGATGGGTTGTAGTTTTCTTCACTGAAGGGATCTGAATTAATGAGCCCACAGATCCATTTGAGTAGTATTGACAGAATGATGAGAAGCAGCGCTGGGTCATTTGAATAACTCCACCCAGTTGCCCCAGAGACCTTATAGGGAATAGAAAGACTATTTCAGAAAAATTGGGGGCATTTTGTCAAGCTTCCAGACCTGTGGAGAGTGTTCAACAGGTCAATAAACATCTGGGTATTGGAACAAGGACATCAGCTTTGGAATTACCATGTCACAACTTGAAATACTGGCTGAGAACCATTTGGAGATGATCATAGAATCATAAATCTAGAACTGCAAGGGACCTTGGAGGCCACCGATTCCATTCCCTTCATTTTACAGATGAGGAACCTGAGGCACAGAACATTTAAATGATTTTGTTGGGTCATGGCTTCAAGTAGGAGAATGAGGATGGGTGGGGGAGTTATTTTTCTGATCTTTGAGAAAGCTTCTATGAGGAAAGAAGTTGATAGGAGCCATAGTTCAAGGGAGAAACTATAAAGTGGAGACTGCTTGTACAACACTGCATTACAGTTTTAATACAGGAAGAATTGTTTTTCTTGCCAAGAAAGGAAAATTCTCTACTATTCTCTTCTTCGGTGTAGGGATGGGGTCCTCAACAGGGAAGTGATTTTATTCTGGCAAAAGGTTAGCAAAAACTTCACCTTCATGCTATCACCAAGCTAAATAGTCAGCCTTGGGATTTGGAAAGCACAGAAGTTGGGGGGTCTTAGCCGTAGCTGATTCTGTTCAGCCTGCAGCCAGCTGTTCCTCCTTATGTTTCTGTCCTCGCTATTAAAGGTCAGGAAATACCACCACAGCCAAAGGCAACATGCCTTATCAATACCTAAAATTAACATTGAAACAGAATACGGAGCTATCTATGATCACTCACCTGGTCTGTTTCTCTGGGCAATAGAAATCTGGCAGCAAGTGAGCTCACTGGCACCAAAGCAAAGAGACCGTTGCAGCTATGAATACAGAGAACTGTTTCCTCTGTTGATAGCTGTTTCTGATGGTAGAAGACAAGATGAACAAGTACACTGGAGGTGTCACTCTTTGACACAAGATATACTCTAACAGAAGGTCACAATGAATCATTCCAATGACCTTCATCAGCCTACTTTCACTACCAAACAACAATTTAATGAGGAAAAATAAAAGGTGGAAGAGCCACCTATTTGACACAGATTGGACAGAGGAAGTGCAATGAGGAATGATGTACTGCAGTGTAGTGGAAACAGCACTGTATTTGGAGTTGGAGGACCTGGGTTCAAATCTAAGCCCTGCTACTTACTATCTGTGTGGCAGGTCACTTAGCTTCTCTGGGCTTCATTTTCCTCATTTTGTCATTTCTTTCCCCAAGTCTTAAAGGCCAAGGCAGGTAACATGGACACTCAGGTACAGAAGTGTGGTGCCCTTTCCAGGGACCTATAATAGTAAGTCTATTAGCCAAAGCTTGTTTGAGTTGACTAAGTGCTATAGCTAGTACAAGAAGAATAGGGTTTACTTTGGCAAGTCTGTTGTATACTATGTGTATTGGAGGTCACATACTCTCTTCTCTTGCCACCCTAAAGAACACCAAAACATGGGCCCATTAGGCCAGCATTTGCCTGTAAAATCAAATTGTTGGAACTAGAAATCCTCATAAATGGAGACCATGATCTGAAGCATTGTTATCAATAAACTTCTAAACAATCACCATATCTTCTTGGAAGGGATCTGGTTGAAGCCCAATCTAGTCATATGGGCTTGTTTCTCCTTTAGTGCAAAAGGTGAGTAAAGTCAGTTGTGACTACAACCAGTGAATTTGCTTGGTTTCAAAGCTACTGATGTCAAGAGCCTGACTCAATACCCAATAAAGTCAGTGTGTATCTCTCTGTTCAATGACCTCTAACCCTACTCCAAATTTATTTTGAAAAAGTGGATATGGATGAAATCTATCTGAAGGATTAGAACTTCCATCCACAAATACTGAATGTATATTTTGCTAGAAGTGTTGTGTGAAATAAAGTTATCCTTTATTCTTATAGACTAATAATGAATAGGTGCTGTCCTTCATATGGAAAGATGGCACTATCGATATAGACAGTCAGTCAGTAGGGCATGTAGGCAGAGTTATTTTTTTCTAGTACTTGGAATTAATTTGTGTTAATCCATCACATGGATTCCAACCATACTGACTTGCCTGATCAACCTTAGGACCAATAGCATTCATTTGTAAGGCAAATTGTTAGGTTGTGATTAGGACTCATGCTGTGGAACAGAGTGAATCTCACTGACTTAAAGAGGAAGTGAGTTGTGCTCTTCATGATTTCACAATTCTCAACCTCAGTAGCACTGTAACCAAGTGAATTTACCAGAATTTATCAAGTGAATTTTTTACCAAGAGAATTTATCAGAAGCAGCTGACCTTTTACTTACCTTTTACAATAAATGGTAAGCAGAGTTCTCTGGGGTCAATATTTCCATGCAAGGTCCCCAAGATTTTCTTACTTGGGATACTGAAGTATCAATTGAGCTTTCAATATTTTAGAATTCAATCAGCCGGTCAATAAACATTTATTTAGTGCTTATTACGTGTCAGGTGCTGTGTTAAGTACTGGGGACACAAGGAAAGGCAAAAGACAGTCCCTTACCTCAAGAAACTCACAATCGAATGGAGGAGACAACATGCAAACCACTATGTACAAACTACATACAAGATCAATAGGAAAAAGCAGATACAGTGTTTGACTTTGCAGTCAGATCTGGGTTCAAATTCTGAGCTGGGCACTTGCTAGTTTTGTGATTATGGCTAAGTCACTTAACTTCTCTTAACCTCAGTTTCTTTGTGGGTAAAATGATGATAACCATACCAATAGTGTTTATCTGAAAAGGTTGTTGTGAACTGCAAATGAAACATGTATGTAAAGTGCTTTGTAACTTTAAAGTATTATGTAAATGTGAGTCATTACTGCTTGTTAAATTTCCCTTTGTTTGGTATTTTGGCCCTAACTTCTCAAATATTAATATTTATTTGCATATATCTATGCTTGTGATTTTAAGATTAATAACAAATTTCATAAAAGCAGTAACCTGGCACATAGTAAGCACTTAACAGAGGCATGCTTGCTTGCTTGATTAAACTGCTAATGCCAAGACCTCATATTAATTTCTTATTAGTTAGATTCATAGGTATTTTTCCTAAGATCTGTTAGATATTTCAGAATTCTGTCTGCCAATTATCAATTCAACATTTCTTTATGGAATACCCATTATGTAGCTAGCTTTTAAGATTATTACAAAGAAATATAAGATTTCATCTTTGCCCTCAAGGAACCTTCAATCTAGTTGGAGACACAAGTTATAAAGAAGTAAATATTACTAAAAATATTAGCTACAGAAATAAGTAATGCAGAGAATACATATGAAAGGAGCTCAGAGAAGGGAGGAATGGAAGTGGGTGAACACAGTTGGGAAAGCTTCATGGATGAGGGATGACTTGACTGCCTCAGATGACAGGTTAGTTCAGGGAAAAGAAGGAATCCCAGGAGAAAGAGATTTATATAAAAGTACAAGATTGGGAAATTAGCATAGCATTTAAAAAAATGTTTCAATGGTACTCTTATTTTATTTCACAATATTGTCACTTCCCAATGCTCCTTTTCCCTTCTTCCTCCCAAACTCTACCTTATAACAAATAAGTTAATAGTCAACAAATAACAAATAGTCAAACAAAACAAATTAGTATATTATCCATGTTCGAAAATTCCATACCTATGGGCTACCATCTCTTTGCTGAGACGTGTGGGGGAATTAGCACGTGTAATAGCAATTTAGATTTGAAGATCTGTCTCACCCATTAATAGGTCATGTGACCTGCTTATGTCACAGGAAGCCTAAGTCACATGTGGTGGGAGGAGCTTCCTGACAGGAAAAGGAAGTTATGTCACAGGAAATGCTGAAAGAGAGAGAGAGAGAGAGAGAGAGAGAGCGAGCTGCCAGTGGCTGCTAATGGCCACCTTCATGATTGTTAGAACTGAACAGGCTGACTCAGCTGTACTGTGAGTTTGTTTTGGGGAAGACCCCAGCAGGGGGTGGGAGAGGTTTTGGGATGGCGGGGCTCCAGGCTGTTATATTGTGTGTGGAATGTTTTACTGCTGTGATAGATTGGCTAAATGGCTTATGGGATATGGTTCTCTGTGTCTGAATAAATGGTTTACTTCTTCTACCTTCTATATGGAGAGTCTCATATGCTTTGCGATACAGAACCACACAGGCATTTTGACAATCATCATCTACATTTTTATTATTGCCTTGCTGTTAGAGCATAGTGCATTTTAGGGGCAGTGAAGAGTCTGTCTGGATGCATGAACCGGTTTTGTGTTAAAGATTAGTCTGGTTAGGGAAGGCAATGAGAAAATTGCTGAGCACCTTCACTGCCAGATTAATTTAACAAGTTAGACACTGTTTTCACTGAGACATATACTTAATAACTTAAAGATTGTATTGCCCATGAATTTTTTTTCTATTCTATCCTTAATGTTAGATTTACATTATGCCTGTTTTCACTACCACCCCTTGTTTCAGGCAACTTTTAGCATCCTTTTGACTTAGCAAGATTTATTCACAGGTGACAATGCCTACTTCAGGAAGCATGCTGGTCAATTCTGGCATCATCCTGGGACACCTCAGCTTGGGTGCTTGCAATTCTTCCAAATATTTCCTTCTTCATTGTTCTATTAGAAGACCTCTTATGCCTTTTTAGTCAAGAAATTTATTTTGTTGTTTCTCTTTTTTTCTCCCTCAAACGTTAATTTTAAAAATAGACACACTGTTTGGGACATAATACACCTAAGTCACTTTTATTATTAAAGCGTTTCCCCATCAGCTTAAATGTCTCCAGATTTGTGTTTCAGTGCCTCACCTTCAAATGTTCATTAAGCTGTAACTGGTTTTGTCCGTAGGCATCCTGAGGATGGCAGCAAAACTGCAAGTTGATTAAGTCCACAGCCAAAGGTTTATACATTAATCTGTAATATTCTGGATAGAAGAAGGGATGGAGACAAAGGGCCTAAGACATTCGAGGCCCACTTCACAAATACTCTCTCATTTGATCCTCACAACCCTGGGAGGTAGGTGCTATTATGGCCACCATTTTGCAGTTGAAGAAACTGAAGAAGACAGAGGGTGACTTGCCCAGGGGTTATACAACTAGTAAGTATCTGAGGCTGGATTTGAACTCAGGTCCTCCTGACTCCAGGGCCAGTGCTCTATTCACTGTGCCACCTAGCTGCCCTGTAATCTAGTATCTTGAGTAGAGGTAAGAAAAGATCTCTTAAGCCTGGGGAAAAAAACCTTAGACATCATCTAATACACTGCCCTTATTTTATAGTTGAGGAAACTGAAATGTAGAAAGGCCACCTCAGATCCTAAACAGATGCATGATCTTGAGTAAGTCAGTTAACCTCTCAGTTTATTTATCTTTAAAATGGAGCTAATAATAGCACCTACCTCAGCAGGGTTGTTGCGAGGATCATACAAGGGAATGAATTATGCTAGATACATATGAATTTTTATGTTTTATTAATGTCTCAAACCACACAGGATCTCTCTTGTTCCAGGCAATTTTTAGCATCTTTTTGACTAAACGCTTCAGCAAGCACGTTAGTCGGCTGTCATCATTCTGGGACATGGGTCTTTGATACAGTAACTTCCAAATGTTCTCTTCTTTATAGGTCCATAATCCCCCCCTTTTCTCTCTTTCCCTCTCTCTCTGCAATGATGTCTCTTTAGTCTAGAAATTTTATTTTAGCTCATTTTGTTTTAATTTTGATTTTTATCCTTGTCCTCTAACTCAGTTTTCAGTGTTATTTTGTGGTAAACCACACAAGTCAATTGAGTTAGCAAAATTTAATTTAAATTATAACACCTTAAGGGTTGAAAAGTAATTTACGTATATTATCTCATTTGATCCTCACAAAAAACTTCAAGGTAGGTGCTATTATTTTCTCCACTTAATAGTTGAGGAAACTGAGGCTCAAAGAGATTGAGTCACAGGTTACGCACATCATATAGCTTCTCAGTGTCAGAGGCAGGATTCAAACACAGCTCCTCCTGACTCCGAGACCAGTTTTCTTGCCAACTATTCTATATTGCCTTTAATTTCTGAATGAGTTTGTTAATGAGGCAAAGGACTGGCAATCAGTAGATCAACAGAGAAACAGAAAACTCATTATAAAATGTAAAAATTAGCACAGTGAGTAGAACACAGACCCTGGAGTCAGAAGGACCTGAGTTCAAATGTGACCTCAGACACTTGACACATGTACTAGCTGTGTGACCTTGGACAAGTCACTTAACCCCAATTGCCCTGCCAAAAAGCAAAAAAAAAAACATATAAAATTATTTTAAAAATAAGCTCTACAATTTGATGACATGGTTTTTCAAACCAACCCTTCAATTTAATATGCACACCCATATGCACAGTGAAGGATATGTTTCCATATTAATCCAAATGCCCGATGCCAGGCCTAGAAAATCCAAGTTATGCGGGTGGAAAAGAGAGAAACAAAGAAGAGAACCCACTAAAAGAACCAGGAAGCCTCTAGCTCTCTATTTTTCCAATGGTAAGAAAGTACACTAACGGACCCCATTACTTCCAGACCAGGGACATGAAGAAGTAAAACTTGGCCTAGTTGTCCCCCTCCAAAGAGTTTATAGCAAATAATTTAGCATCTAATCATGAAGACCCTCATATAGTTGATCAAAGATGAAAACCACTCCTACCACTTTACCTACGTGCATTAATTTTGTTTGTGCAAAAAGATTTCCACTTTCATATCATTGACCTGTTTTATTTATGGTTATTAATTCAATCTCTTGTCTGGTTAAGAACTTGTCGCTCCCCCCCCCCCCAAAAAATGATGAGCAGGATGCTCTCAGAAAAACCTGGAAAGACTTGCATGGGCTGATACAAAGTGAAGTATACTGTGTACAAATTAAGAGCAATATTGTAAGATGGTCAGTTGTGAATGACTTAAACTATTGTCAGCAATACAAAAATCCAAGACAACTCTGAAGGATTTAGGATTAAAAATGCTATCCATCCCCAGAGAAAGAACTGATGGTGTCTGAATAAAGAGTGAAGCATACTCTTTTTTTTGTTCTATTTTTCTTGAGGGTTTTTTTTGTCTATGTTTTCTTTTACAACATGACTATTATGGATATGTTTTGCATGACTGCACATGTATAACCTATATCAAATTGCTTGCCTTCTCAATGTGGGGGATGGAGGGTGGTGAGAGAGGAAGGGAGAGAATTTGGAACTCAAAGTTTTAAAAACAAATGTTAAAAATTGTTTTTACATGTAACTGGGGAAAAAGAAAATACTAAAAAAAAAAAAAAAAAAAAAAAACTTCTCCCCCTTCCCCCAGCCATAGCTGTGAAAGTTACCAGATCTGGTTCTCTTCCATTTTTTAATGGTTTACCCTTGAATACTTGGGTTCTGTATCTATTTTGAGCTTATTGTGATATGCAATTTAAGATATTAGTCTAAACCTACACCGTCTTCCCAACAGTTCTTCTCAAATAAGGAGTTCTTTCTCAAATAATTGATATTCTCAGATTTTTCGTACACTAAATCATTGTGTTCAATTGTTTCTGCTTCTTCTTTACCTAGTATGTTCAACAATCCATCTCTATTTTTCAGTTATTATATTTTATTTAATGTGTTCCATTGATGCTTTTCTAATTTTTAACCAGCACCAAATAATTGTGATGATTACTGCCTTACTGTGTGATCTGAGTGCTGAAAATGCTATTCCAGCTTCATTCTTATATTTCTTAATTATTTCCCTGGAGATTCTAGACTTTTTGTTCCTCCAAATGAATTCTTAAAATTATTTTGTCTTATATAAAGTTTCCCCTTGGCACTAGTATCTTCATTTTTATTATATTGTCAGCAACTTGAGAGTATTTTCTTCCCAGTGCCTAGCATGGGGCCTGGAAAATAATAGGCACATATTAAATGTTTATTGATTGATTGATCCCGCCAAGAGAAGTTCTTCATTTCTTTAAGGAGTATTTTGTAATTGTAACTATACAAATCTTGAGTATTCCTGGGTAGATGGACTCCCAGATATTTTTTGCATTTTGTAGTTATTTTGAATGGAACTTCTCTTTCTATGATTTCTCCAAGGTTTTTGTTATGGCTATTGTAAAGGGGGTACTCTGGTGAGAGCTCAGCAAAAGCTGAAGACGTAGAAAGGTAAAGAGCAATGCTTTCAGGGTAAAATAGACATTCCTTACCCTAAAAGGGGGGGAGGTTTGAATCCCTTAATTGCATTTGAAGAGGCCAGCAAACCAATTAATATTCCTTCTAGGCATAAACTGCATTTACATAGTTGTCTCTAGGTTTTCATCTATATCAGATTCTCAAAGGAGTTTGGAAAGTTAAAAAGAGAGAGACTGGTTTCCCCAATGGAACAGAGTTGTTTACGGAAGGAAGGGGTTTTTGATTGAGGGAGAATTTTTCAAAAGGAAGGGCAAGTCTTCTCCTACCTTCTGTGTGGAGGTCACAGATAGCTACAAGCCTCAGACTCTGAGGGCATCAAAGGTAAGAAGCTTTTTCTATAGTATGCTAAGGCATTTTTGTAGTACTCCACCTGAAAAGATCGAGGTAGCATGCCAGCTGTACAAACACAGTACTCCTTAGTCCAGCCAGTAGCCGCAGTTGCCCATTAAAAAGCAAGCCCCAAAGGCCAGGAGATTAGCCAGTCCAGCAGAGATGGCACACGCCGAGAAGAGGCTGGTAGCAGAATGGCCTGGTTGGTCTAGCCTGGCAATATCTGCCCTTAGTGGAGTGGCATGCCTGTCACTGTCTGGTAGCCACTGTCTAGTGCTCTGCTCGGTGTTACCTGGCAGCAGCTGCCCAAGCCAGTCCAGCAGCAGTGGGACCTGGTTAGTGAACAAGTGCCATCGTTGACCGTGACCTGCTACAGATTGGAGTCTAACTGAGCCAACAACAGTCCAGAGGAGACATTGCACTTTAGAAAGTCAGCCCAACTGAATAGTGGAGCAATTTATAGTGAACTTCACGAGGCCCCTTTGGAGAGAGAAAGGATATTAAGTCCCTGCTATTCCAGAATTATGAGTTTCCTTAGCCATGTGGGACTCTTCTAAATGTGCCTCACTACCATTGTGTTTTTGGGTTCTTGCTCACTCTTCCCTTTCTTGGACTCTGGGTATATTTGTCCCTGGTGTTGATGGTGGAGGGATGATTTCTAATTATTCTTATTACTGTGCCTTTTGAGTAAATGCTTTTGCTAAAGCTCTGAGGGGTGTTAAGGGGACCCACCAGTAGGGGATTCATGAGCTATTATTAGGGGGGGAGAGACAATCATAGGGTTACCCCAAGAGTCCTTGGAATAAGAATAGCAACTCTGGGAACATGACTGGTCAGTGTGTGAGTTGAGTGAGGAGATGGCAAACACTGTAGAAATGCTGTTGATTGTTGTGGATTGGTTTTGTATCCTGCTTCATTACTAAAGTTATTGTTTCAATTAATTTCTGTTTTCCCTAGGATTTTCTAAATAAACTATCATGTCAGCAAACAGTAATAGTTTTGTCTCCTCTGTACCTATGTGCATGCCTATAATTTACTTCTATTATCTTATTGCTATCACTTGCATTTCCAGAGTCATGTCAAATAACATTGGGGAAACAGGACTACTTGCTTTATTTTTGCACTTCTTGAGAAGGCTTCCAGTATTTTCCCGTTGCAAATAATGCTAGATTTTGGCTCCGTGTGTGTATTTATACATGGATATGTATATCCATATATACACATATATGTGTATATATACAGTCAAGTCCTGAAATAAATCAAAATTATAAGTGGAAGAATAAGTTACCTTTAATCAAGATAACACAGTTCCAAGTATGGGGCCCTGGAGTCACCCACATCTGAATACATGGAGGTCCAATAAAGAAACTTAGAGAAAAAGCATTTATACTTTTAGGAGAAAAGGGGAAGGCGGGTCCTATGAAGTGGTGGAGTCTAGTCATGAGACTACCGTCACCCATTGCAATCCAGGCAAGAATACCCATTCATTTTGGTTAATTTACTCTTCATGATCAAACTCACCATAAATCTCAGGGAACAGGACAAAGACATTAGAAGCTGAGATCCAGCTCAAGCTAGGTTCTTTTACAAAATAAGATCCCTGGATAGGGACTTAGAATGTGGTTCAGCTCAACCTAATTGAGAGGGGATGGCAAGTAACAAGTAATATATTTTATATTAACATTTTTTCTGTCAATACACATATCACATACGTACACGCACATACAGACAGTTCTTGCTTTACATAAGGGAACCTTTCCATGGACCTCTGTCTAAAGTGATTTTTATGTAATGTGAATTTGCCCCACCCACCTATTTCATCTCACCTATATAACAAAGGCATACACAAAATAATACCTTTATACAAGTCATAAAAGTTCTAAAATGCAGATATATTAAATAATGTAATCATGAAATAAAAAGCAAAGTTAATGATAAAATTTGCACAGTAGGTACAGCAAAGTAAACATAAGTGTGCAGTATGTTGCCCATTTTCGTGCCACTTTTTTTTATGAAGCTATCCAGTGATGTTTGGACAGTGACTCTCTTTTTTCCTCATTTATCTGACAATAGCAAACAATATTATCTTCAACTAGTCTTTGAACTTGGAAGCATCTCGAAGTATTTGGATCCATCTTTTCAATACAAGGAAAAAAATTTACTTAAATGATGAAATGCTTCTGCCAACTGTTTTGTTGTGAACCTTTTTGATTCTGCCTTGGGTTGAGAAGCTTCCCTTTCTTCTTCTGTGATCTTTGCAGCTAGAAAGCTTAATCAGGCCCTCATTTGACAGTTCTTCATGAGACTCAATCAACACCTCTGCATCATTCTCATCTACTTCTAGCTCCAATTCTTGTGTTAATTTTACAATACTGTTTCTTATTCAAATTTTCTTCTTTGTTAAATCCATGAAAATCAGGAAGGAACTGCAGGCACATTTTTTTCTAAGCACTCTTCATATATGTTTCTGTTACATCTTCCCGTGCCTTGGCAATATTCCGAATTTCATGATAAATATGATAGAACTTTCAGAAATCCTTATCTGCATCCTAAGCTGCAATTGCCTGAGCAAATGTAATACACCTTGAAATTTTCACAATCACTTTGATCCATTGATTGTAATAATGAGGTGGTTTTAGGGAGAAGGTAGATCACTGTTACATTTTCATTAAAATCATTCAGATGGGGAGGGTGACCTGGAGCATTACCCAAAATCAGTAGAATCTTGAAAGGAATGCCTTTATTAATACAAAACTTCTCAACTTTGGGAATGAAGCAGTGCATAAACCATTGTTCAAAGATGATTAGGGCTATCCATGTCTTAGGGTTAGTGGAAATAGTGCACAGATAGTATATTGCCTTGCTAATTCCTTTCAATGTTCTGGAATTTTTCTGAATGGTGCACAAGAACATGTTTTAATTGGCAAGTCCCAGATGTAAGAAGAGTAACTCTATTTTTCAAAGCTTTATGCCCCCGCATAATTTTTTCCTCCACCGAAATGTCTGTTCAAGATGACACACTTTGATAAAATAGCCCTATTTTGTCTACATTAAAGATTTGCTCTGGCAAGTAGGTACCTTCATCTACTATTTTTTCAGACTGGGAATTTCTTTGCTGCTTCCATATCTGAACTAGCAGACTCTCCTGATATCTCACTTTATGAAATCCTGCATGATTTTTAAATTGTGCAACCCAACCACTGTTTGTTGAAAATACCTGTGTTCCTTCAGGTTACTTTACCTTTAAATGTTCAAAGAGTCTTTGGGCTTTGGCTTGAATTGTCATCAAGCTTAAAGGAATATTCTTCTAAGTCTGGTCTTCTATCTACAACGTCTCTGGAATAGCACATTCTCTTTGTTTTCAACTGCTAAGTTGACTTCATGCAAGCCCTGACTTTTGTGTGCTCCTTTATCTGGGCAGCATCCTTCACTACGGTGTTCACAGCGGACACTGCAAGGCTAAGTTCATGTGCTATAGATGTCAATTTTTGTGCTCCTCCATATTTTCAAATTGTCTTCATTTCTATTTCCAAGTCTATTGGCTTACATTTACGGTTCTCTTTTCCCCTCAAGAGCACGTTTGCTGCCAGCCATGGTGAAAATAATAAAGGTCACTATTCAACGGAGGGAGAAGCACAGTATCATTCACTGTCTGCAGATACGCGGCAATTGACTTAGACATGCTTCTCAACTTCTCACCACCGTTTGTGCTGCCCGCTTCCTCCACTATGCTTTGTGTAAGGAATTTTCATAATTTCTTTGGAATGCAGATTTCTTTCAGCATTCTTTAGTAAAGTCAAATTTGCACAATGCTAATTTATGTAAAGGGATATACACACATACTTTTATCATATTAAAAATGACAATTTTGTACTTATGCTTTATAGGATTTTTAGAGTAATTAAGTGCTGTACTACGACAAAGATTATTTCTGTATCTATAGATAGAATCACATGATTTTGATTGTTTTTGTATTTAAATGTGATTAAGTATAGTAATTGTTTTCCTAATGTCGAACTCTCCTTTCTTCCTTCATAAACCCAATTTGATCAGAATGAATCATTTTTGAAAATATGGCTTTAGTCTTTTTACTAGTATTTGATTTAAACTTTTAAAATTGGCATTCATATGGATTATTTAGTTTATAGTTCTTTTTCTTTGCTTCATCCATCCTTGATTTGGGTATTAGAACTATATTTGTCTCAAAAAAAATGCACTAAAGCATTTTCTTTTTCACTTTTTTTGAGAATAATTTACAAAGTAAATGTTATTAATTGTTCTTTAAACATTTGATAGAATTAATCTGGACCAAGTTTTTTTTTTCTCCTTTTGGTAGCTCATTTATAAGAATTTCAATTTATTTTCCTAAAATTGTATTGTTTAAGATTTCTATGTATTCTTTGTTAATTTGTGTATTGTATATAGAACATGTGATATATATGGAATTTGTATATATTAGATAATACTCCATTTCTTTTAAATTCTGAGTTTTGCTGCCTTATGACTGCACAGTGGTTCTGATTATCCCTTTTTGTTTCTTCTCTGTTAGTTGTGATTTCGCCTAGTTCATTTTTTATTTGGGTGATTATATTTTCCTCCCACTGAAAATGTTAAATAAATGTAAGCTATTTTTCTGATTTGTGCCTTGTAAAGTGCAGTTGAGGAGAAATGTGGAGCTGAAGAGAAATGGGTAGTTGGTATTTTGCTGAGACACCTAGAATGAAATGGTTAACGAGCAACTTACAAAGTTTTTAAAGTAACTTCTTCTATGAGCCAAAAGGCAGCCCCCCATCTTGTGTTAAGTGATGATCAGCAGCTCGTTATTAAAATGAAACCAAACCAAACAAAATCAAACAAACAAAAATACCTGCTTAGACAGCCTGTGACTTGCTATATTGCTTTCTTAGCAGCCACCCAAATAAAGTACATCTCTTTCTCTACCAGGCTCCTCTGATTCTGATTTTGATGATGCTATTAAGTATTTAAGGTGGGGGGGGGGGAGGCTTTGTCATACTTTCCTCCTTGATTTGGAGATCTGTAGTGGGTACTTACCAGTGTTCTTTCCTATTCTATGTTTCAATCAGCAGTCATCAAGATGAACCCTAATTAATTCACTGGGCAGTTGTGGTTCTAAAAATAGGCACCCAGTCTCCTGGGGAGTGGGGAAGGAGTGCCAGAAATTTGAGGAATCAAGGAACTACAGCAAACCTCTCATCGGCAGAGTGGTTCTTCAATCATCTTGGATGCAGCAAATTTGTTCTTAGGGAAAAAAATAGATCACGTCTCCAAGCTGTGGCTGTCTCCTGGGTGTTCTAGATTTCAGGGATCCTGAATTTCAACACTAGTTAGTCCTTGTGCCTAAGCCTAATGATCCCTCAGTTCAAATATCTATGAATTATTAAGGTCAGTTAATTAACACATTTTTCTTCTGCGGAGGTAATTAGATGAATAGCACATTTGCCCTTTTTTTCAGATCCCCTGTCTGTGGCTTGGGGTTGAATAGAGGCAGACAGCATATTGTATTACAGATGCTAATGGGGAAAGTTATTTTTTTTTGTTCCCATTTGGTTTCTGAAGCAAAATCCTCTTCCTGAAGACAGTTTTTATTGATGGGGGTGGGGGGAGTTGGAAGAGAGGTAGTGGAAAGAGTGCAGTGAACTCCATGCCTACATTCTGTGGCTATTCAGAAACCCCTTCTAAGCATTCATTACTCAGTAGTCACTTGGTCTAATTTTAGGCTTCATATTTTGCAATTTTCTGCTTTGCCCTCAAAAATCACCATATCATTTATGCAAAGGTTATGCTAATTACACTTATTTGTGTGAATACTCCAAGACCATTTTCTCTCTACACACAATGTGCCCATACCAGAATATTGCTAGAATTCAAAAGTTGTTTTGTTTAAAGCTTATATATCAGTGATGAGTCCTGGTGAGGCAGTATTTTGTCTCCAAATGGTTTGGATAAAGAAGATGGAAGTTTCAACACACAAATAGTCATCCTTTGCTTTTCTGAGAGCCTTCTCATGTGCCATCTTCTACCTTAGACAGCCTTAAACTCCAGTCACTGTCTATGTTAATGAGGTGTTTCCCAGATCATGAAAACCTCCCTAGTCAATTCAGGTAAGCATGCCAAGTGATACTGGTGGTTTGGGATGTGGTGATATTAGCCCAGGATCCTGAGCAAACCTAGCTTTAGCCTCCTTGGGTTGTTTGTTGCCTATCAAAGAAATCATTCTCCTCAAGTGTAGAGAAACCAGGATTTCTAATAAGGCCAGAATGTAAAAATAATCAGGAATTTTGTTGTAGCCAAGTCTTTATCATAAAGGTGGGGTTACAGAACAAAACAAAGGCATAAGCTCTGCCAGGTTCACACAGTCTTTTTATTTTTTGCTTTTGCCCCTAAATTTATTCATATGCTATGCAGAAAAGCCTCATAGGTCCAGACCATAGGCAGTTTCTATGACATTTGGTTGGGTAGAGTCCCCTAAATGTTTGTGGGGGGGATAACTTACCAGAAGGAGTTTAATGGGGAATTTTCTAATCCTGAGTTGAATAGTTGTCTGGGACCATTGACTTAAAGGCAGCACAGAAAAAGAAAGACAGGCTTAATCCTAGCCTGAGGATTTCTCTTGACCTTCACTCATTTCTTGGCAAGATTCAATGGATCTTAGACCTAGGCAATGCCCTAAAAGTGGACATTAGACTCACTTTGCTCATTTCTTGGAAAGGTGCAGTGGATCTTTGTTTCAACAATCTGGCTAGCAGCAGCTGTGGAGGTGTAAAACCAACAACAACCAGCTCACAGAACGCTGCAAGTCTAGGTTCTTTTGATCTGCTTTACTAAGGAAAGCAACTAAGGGGTTAAAAATCTTACTTTAATCCAGTATACAAATATCATTCACTTAGTTCAGGGGAAAAAGCCAGCACCTTGAACTTCAGAGCAAATACAATCAAATTACAAACAGACCGAAAACAACTCATGGTTACCAAGAAAACCATCAACATCTGAGTTCAGCCGGAAGGCCCTTAGAGCAGCTGCCGCGCCTCCAGGAATGAGAGCCTTAAGCAAATAACTCCGTTTTCTCTCAGACATCATCAAACGTCATCTGAGCGACCAGAACTTAGGCTCTTTCTGGAGTTAGCACCTCCCTTCATTGGCCCCACCTGGAGCCCTTCACACCCACATAGGCTTAGCACCTAACAGATAGGGGTTTGGGGCCTGGGGTTTAGCACCTAGTAAGGCTCAATCAAAGACACCAAACTTAATTTATATTACAATCTAGACCTAGGCAATGCCCTGAAAGTGGACATCAGACTTACCTTTGCCAGGGAGAGGCCACTTGTAACTCTGCAAATGGCAGGATAAAAACTCCTGAAGAGACTGACTAGCTAAAGCCCAGCAGATGGTAGCAGAAAGCAGCTTGACAATGATGAGGCCAGGGGAGACACCTATGGGAGATGACACAGTACCTAGCAGAGACAACATGACATCTAGCAGAGAAAAGAGATGCAGACAAAAGAAACCCAGCAAAACCTCACAGAAGTTATATAAAGTCTTTGCCTACGAGGCTCTTCTGAACAGAATGTAAATAAACTTTGGGGCAAAAAGGCTACATGATCCTGGCAGGACCATACCTTTGCTTTTTTAAAAAATAAGGTTTTATGCCCAGCAGAAAATGATATATCACCAGAGGCCTCCAAACTCTGCAGCATATGATGGGAAAATCGTCTTACTTATCAGTACCTTCAGGGAACTCTCTAAGATCAGATGTTGATCAGAATTTTCTGCTTTCCTTCTGATCTTGGCTATATATTTTTTGCAAACCCTTTTAAATTTAATTTAATTGAAATTATTTATTTTATACCCTACACTGCTCTCTATCTCTTGTTTATTTATAAATTGTTCATCTATCCATAAGCCTGATAGGTAAAATGTGCCAAGTTTTTCAAATTTTCTTGTAATATCTCTCATCATATGTAGGCCATGTAACCATTTTGACCTTACTTTGGTAAATAGTGTAAGATATTGGTCTATACCCAGTTTCTGCCAGACTGCTTTCCAGCTTTCCCAACAATTTTTACCAAATAATGAATTCTTATTCCCCAAAACTTAAGTCTTTACACTTGTCAAATACAAGGTTACTGTAGTCATTTGCTGCTGTAAATTGTATGTCTACTCTGTTTCTTAGCTAGTGCCATATAGTTTTGATAATTATTGCCTTATAATACAGTTTAGTATCTGGTACTGCTGAACCTTTTTCCTTTACATTTTTTTCCATTGTTTCCCTTAATATTTTTGATTGTTTGTCCTTCTAAATGAATTTTGTTATAATTTTTTCTAACTCAATAAAATAATTTTTTGGTAGTTTAACTGGGATGGCATTGAGTATATAAATTAGTTTAGGTAAAATTGTCATTTTTATTTCATTGGCCCTGCCTACCCATGAACAATTAATATTTCTCCAATTGTTTAAATCTGATTTTATTTGTATAAAATATTTTTTCATAATTTTACTTATTTTGTTTCTGGGTTTGTTTTAGCAGGCATACTCCCAAGTATTTTATAATATCTAGAGTTATTTTAAATTGGTTATCTCTTACTATCTCTTATTCTAGAATTTTGTTTGTGATATATAGGAAAGCTGATGATTTATGTGGATTTACTTTATATCCTGCTACTTTGCTAAAATTATTAATTGTTGTAAACCTGGACTTCTGGGACCCAAGTTGGCAGAATAAGTAGTAAATTTCCATAACTTTCCCATATTTACCTTCAAACAACCATAAAATAGCACCCAAAACAAATCCTGGAAGAGCAGGACCAGCAAAAAGATTGAGGTGAAACAATCTTTGAGGCCAAGAAACTTGGAAGATAGGCAGGAGAGGTGTGTCTCACTCAAGTAAAAGGGGAAGGCAGACCAGAAGAGGAATTGTCCCAGCAAGCCCCACCTCAGCAAACCAGTGGTAGATCCTGAGCCCAAGTGTGGTGGAATAGGCAATGCCAACACCAGGACTCCCACATGCCTCAGCGCAGCCAAGGAAAGTAGTAGACTCCAACTCTGAGAACCCCCATGTGCTTCAGCTTAGCCCAGGGCAAATAGGCAACCTCTAGCAACCAGACCAATGTGTGCTTCAGTGCATCCCCAGGGAAATGCAAAAACACCCTACTGGCCTTAGCACATGCCAGACACCACCACTAGGACCATAGCTTAGCACTAGGTAAGCTGCAAGACCCCTAAGGCCTCAGCCACTCCCACCCCACCCCTTCAGGACATCACCAGACACGAGGTCTGGTGGTCCTCAAAGCAACATCAGTTCAGCACCAGGTAAACACCCAGGGCACAAGAAGTCTGAGATAGTGCCCCTTCCATCCTGGTAGCAAAGATCAAATTTAAAAGAAAGGAAGAAGGCCAAAAAAGAGCCAAAATGTATATAATCTGACCATAGAAAAATATTATGTTGAAAGGAAGATCAAGACAGGAACTCAGAAAAGGACAACAATGTCAAAACACTTATGGGCAAAACCCCAAAGAAAAATGGGAAGTGGTCTCAGGCCATGAAAGAACTCATGGAAGAGCTCAAAAAAGAGCTTAAAAATCACATAAGAGAGGTAGAAGAAAAATCGGGAAAAGAAATGAGAGTGATGCAAGAGAATTATGAAAAAAGAATCAACAGCTTGGAAAAAGAAAACAATTGATTAAAAATAGAATTGGCCAAATGGAAAAGGAGATAGAAAAATCTGCTGAAGAAGAAAACTCCTTAAAAAGTACAATTGACCAAAAAGAAAAGAAAGTACAAAAGCTAATTGAAGAAAACAACTGCATAAAAGTTAAAATTTGGTAAGTGGAAGCTAATGACTCTATGAGACATCAAGAACCAATCAGACAAATTCACAAGAATGAAAAAATAAAAGAAAATGTAAAATAACACATGAGAAAAACAACTGACCTGGAAAATAGATCCAGGAGAGACAATATCAGAATCACTGGAGTACCTGAAAGTCATTATCAAAAAGAGGACCTGGATAGCATTTTACAAGAAATTGTCAAGGAAAACTACCCTGATATCCTGGAAACAGAGGTCAAAAGAGGCATTGAAAGAATCTACTGATCACCTCAGGAAAAAGACGCCAAAATAAAAACTCCAAGTAACTTTATTGCCAAATTATATAACTATCAGGTCAAAAAAAGTACTGCAAGGGGACAGAAAGAAATGATTCAAATATCAGGGATCCATAATCAGGATTATACAAAATTTAGCAACTGCAGCAATAAAAGATCAGAGGTCACGGAACTTGATATTCTGGAAGGCAAAGGAGCTAGGACTACAACCAAGAACCACTTACCTGGATAAATTAAGCATGATACATTAAAGGAAAAAATGGCCATGGAATGAAATAGAAGGATTTCAAGTTTTCATAAGGGGAAGACCAGAATTAAACCAAAAATTTGATCTCCGATATCCGGTAAAAAGGGAAAAGAAAACATAAGGGATTCAATATAGCTAAACTGTTAATATCTCTACATAGGAAGACAATACTTGTAATTCTTAAAAACTGTACCACTAATAGTACAGTTAAAAGAAACATACATAGACAGAAGGTATGAGTGCTGATGCCTAAATCAGGAAGAGCAAAAACAGAGAAAGAAAATTATAGACTAATTTCCCTAATGGATACTAATGCAAAAATTTTGAACAAAATACAAACAAATTACCCCAATATATCACAAGGATTATATCTTATGTCCAGGTGGGATTTATGCCAGGAATGCTGGATTGGTTCAATATTAGGAAAACTACCAACATAAGTGACCATAAAAATAACAAAACCAACAAATATCATATGATTATCTCAACTGATGCTGAAAAGCACCCATTCCTATTAAAAACATTAGAGAACATAGGAATATTCCTTAAAATGATAAACAATATCTATCTAAAAACATTAGCAAACATTATCCATACTATGGGTTAATTAGAAACCTTCCCATTAAGATCTGGGGTGAAGCAAGGATGCTCATTATCACCACTATTATTCAACATAGTACTAGAAATGTTGTCTATAGCAATAAGAGAAGAAAAAGAAATTGAAGGAATTAGACTAGGCAATGAGGAAACAAAACTATCACTCTTTGCAAATGACATGATGGTATACTTACAGAATTCTAGAGAATCAACTAAAAAACTATTTGAAATAATTAACAACTTTAGCAAAGTTGCAAGATATAAGATAAACCCACATAAATCATCAGCATTTTTTTATATGACCAACAAGCCCAGCAGCAAGAGATATAGCAATTCTATTTAAAATAACTGTAAACAATATAAAATACTTGGGAGTCTACCTGCCAAGACAAACCCAGGAACTATATGAACACAATTACAAAACACTTTTCACACAAACAAAGTCAGATTTAAACAACTGGAAAAATGTCAATTGCTCATGGGTGGACCAAGCCAATGTAACAAAAATAATGATTCTGTCTAAACTAATTTACTTATTCAGTGCCATATCAATAAAACTACCAAAAAAATTTGATAGAGCTGGAAAAAATAACAATAAAATTCATCTGGAAGAACAAAAGGTCAAAAATATCAAGGAATTAATGAAAAAAAATACAAAGGAAGGTGTCCTAGCAATACCAGATCTCAAACTATATTATAAACCAGTAATCATCAAAATTATCTGGTACTGGCTGAGAAATAGAGTGGTGGATCAGTGGAATAGATTAGGTATACAAGACACAGTAAAATCAATGACCATAGTAACCTAGAGTTTGATAAATCCAAAGACCCCAGCCTTTGGGATAAGAACTCACTATTTGAGAAAAACTGCTGGGAAAACTGGAAAACAACAGGATACAAACTAGTTATAGTCCAATATCTCACATCATATACCAAGATAAGGTCAAAATGGGTGCAAGATTTGGACATGAAGGGTGACACCATAAGCAAATTAGAAGAACAAGGAACACTCTACCTGTCATATCTATGAGGAAGGGAAGAATTCATGACCATACAAGAGATACAGAGCATTACGAAATATAAAATAGATAATTTCAATTATATTAAAATAAAAAAAAACTTTTGTATAAACAAAACCAATGCAAGCAAGATAAAAAGGAAAGCAAAAAACAGGTAAACAATCCTTATAGCAAGTATCTCTGATAAAAGGCCTAATTTCTCAAATATGTAGAGAATTGAGTCAAATGTATAATACAAGCCATTCCCCAATTGATAAATGGTCAAAGGATATGAACAGGCAGCTTTCAGATGAAGAAATCAAAGCTATCTCTAGGCATATGAAGAAGTGCTCTAAATCACTTTTTGTCAGAGAAATGCAAATTAAAACAACTCTAAGGTACCAACTCACACTTATCAGATTGGCTAATATGACATAAAAGGAAAATAACAAATGTTGGAGAGAATGTGGGAAAATTGGGACACTAATGCACTGTTGGTAGAACTGTAAACTGATCCAACCATTCTGGATAACAATTTGGAATTATGCACAAAGGGCAACCAAACTGTGCACACCCTTTGATCCAACAATACCAGTACTAGAATTGTATCCCAAAGAGATGATAAAAATGAGGAGAAGACCTACATACGGAAAAATATGTATAATGTTGGCAAAGTATTGGAAATTGAGAGGATGCCCATCAAATGGTGAATGGCTGAACAAGTGGATGTGATAGAAAACTATTGTGCAACAAGAAATGATGAACAGGCAGATTTCATAAAAACCTGGAAAGACTTGTATGAACATATGCAAAGTGGAGTGAGCAGAACCAGGAAAACATTATACACAGTATCAGCAACATTGCGTGATGACCAGTCATGAATGACTCACCTCTTCTCAGCAATTCAATGATCCAAGACAAGTGTAAAGGCTCACAAATGAACATGCTATCCACATCTAGATAAAGAACTGATGGATTCTGAATACAGAACAAAGCATGTTTTTTCCCTTACTTTATTCTTTATCATGTTTTTTTCTCCTTTGATGTTTTTTTTTTTACAAATGTGACTAATATGGAAATATGTTTTACATGTTAGCACATTTATAACCTATATCAAGTTGCCTGTCACGTTCAAAACAGGGGAAGGGAGGGAGGGAAGGAGAAAAATTTGGAAATCAAAATCCTGTAAAAATGAATGCTAAAAACTGTCTTGGCATGTAATTGAGGAAAAAATAAAATACTTAAAAATAAAATTATTAATTGCTTCAATTAACTTTTTAGTTGAGTCTTTGGGATTTTTCAAGCATATCATCATATTATCTGTAAAAAAGATAATTTTATTACCTCATTTCCTATTCTGATTCCTTCTATTCCTTTTTCTTCTCTTATTGCTATTGCTAGGATTTCCAATACAATATTGAAGAATATTGGTGACAGTGGGCATCCTTGTCTCACACCTGATCTTACTGGGAAGACATCTAGCTTACCCCCATTACAAAAAATGCTTATGGCTTTAGGTAAATGCTTTTTATCAATTTAAGGAAAAATCTATTTACACTAAATTTCAAATTTTTTTAAAAATAGAAATGTGTTTTACTTTATCAAAAGCTTTTTCTGCATCTGACATAATCATATGATTTTTGTTACTTTTATTGTTGATATAATCAATTATGTTAATAGTTTTCCTTACATAAAGCCATCTCTGTGTTCCTGATATAAATTTTATTTGGTCATAACATATAATCTTCATAATATAATGTAATCTTTTAGCTAGTATTTTATTTAGGATTTTTGCATCCATATTCATTAACAAAATTGGTCTATAGTTTTCTTTTTCTGTTTTTGCTCCTTTGGGTTTAGGAATCAGCATCATATTTGTTTCATAAAAGGAATCTGGTAGGATCCTCTCTTTGCCTACTGTTCCAAATAATTTATTTAACATTGCAATTAGTTGGTCTGTAAATGTTTGATAGAATTTACTTGTAAATCCACCTGGTCCTGGTGCTGTTTTCTTAAGGGAAGCTCATTTATAGTCTATTCAATTTCTTTTTCTAAAACAAGCCTATTTAGATATTCCCTTTTAATCTAGGTAGTTTATATTTTTGTAAATATTCCTCCATTTCCCTTAAATTATTAAACTTATTGACATATAATTGGGCAAAATAATTCCTTGTAATTGCTTTGATTTCATCTTTATTATTGGCATATTAACCCTTTTCATTTTTAATATTTGGGATTTGGTTTTCTTCTCTTTTTATCCTATTAACCAATGGTTTATCTATTTTATTGTTTTTTTTCTCATAAAACCAACCTCTAGTCTTATTTATTAATTCAGTGGTTTTCTTACACTCAATTTTATTAATTTCACCTTTAATTTTTAGGATTTCCAATTTAGTATTTAATTGGGATTTAGTTTGTTCTTTTTCTAGTTTTTTGAAATTGTGTACCCAATTCATTGATCTGCTCTTTCTCTATTTTATTTATATAAGCATTTAGATATAAATACTTTTCTTTTTATTTTGTGTTTTTGGAGGGGGGAATGCAGGGCAATTAGGGTTAAGTGACTTGCCCGAGGGCATACAGCTAGTAAATGTGTCAAGTGTCTGAGGGTAGATTTGAACTCAGATCCTCCTGACTCCAGGGCTGGTGCTCTATTCACTGTACCACCAAGCTGCCCCAATTTAATTGCTTTTCAACAAGTCTGCACTTTCTCTTCTTCCAGGCTGCCCCTGGGGATATTTTGTTTCAACTATATAGTTCTTGATTATACTCATGTGTGATTACTACCAACTAGCTATCCGATATCCCACAAGTACCCAACCTCGATGTTTCCAAAAGGGAACTCATTATTTTTTCCCCAAACCCCAAATCTTCTAAACCTCCCTATTGCTATTAAAGGTAACACCATTCTCTCAGTCATCCTGGTTCACAGCCTATGCATCTTACTGAAATTCTCATTCTTACTCACCCATATTTTGAGTCAATTGTCAAATCTTATAATTTCTACGTCCCCAACATCTATTGTATGCATCCCCTTCTCTCCACAAACACAGAACCTAGTTTAGACCCTCATAACTTCTTGCAAACAATTGGACTTCCTGCCTCAAACTTCCTACTCTAACCATTCTCCACATCCTTTCTTGGTTGTTTCCGACCTCAGTCACTGAGAAGATGTATCTGAGCTAGAGCTTAAGAAAGAGAAGGATTTCAATCAGCAAGATGTGGAAGGAGTTAATTTCAGGAATAATAAATGACCTGTGCAAATGTATAGAGATCTAAGAGCTTAATGTTAGTAGTATAATTAGAGAAGTCCCTTAGCAAGTCAGTAAATAAGCATTTATTAAGTGCCTACCATGTACCAGACACTGTACTAAATGCTAAGGATACAAAAAAAGGGCAAAAGACAGTTCTTGCCCATGAGAACTCACAGTCTAATAGGGGAGACAACAAGCAAACCCATATGTACAAATAAGCTGTGCACAGAATAAATAGTATAAATTAGTGGAGGAATGGAGGGAAGGCACTAAACTTAAGAGGGTTTAGGAAAGGTGTCCAGGAGAAGGTGGGATTTTAGTTGATACTTTAAGCAAGCCAGGGAAGCCAGGAAGCAGAGATGAGTGGGGAGACTATTCTAGGCATGGGGGCCAGACACAGAAAACTCTCAGAGCTGAGAGATGAAGTATCTTGTTTGTCCTTAAGTAATCGTTGTTTCTTGGCAAGCTCCATAATTCCATTTGTAATTGCACCAATTTTCCAGAAGAGTATTAAAAATCAGTTGAACTATAATTTATTATTATAGTGGAAAGAACAACGGATTTGGAGTCAGAGGAGCTGGTTTGAATGCCAGCTACGACACTACTTGTGTGACCTTGGGCAAGTTATTTAACCTCTTTGGACCTGGGAACAAAACTCTCTTCTCTAGATGGTGCTCCCTCATATATATTGTTTTTAGCATTAGAATACAAACTTCTTGTGGGCTGGGACTGTCTCGCTTAGACTATGACCTCCTTGAGGGCAGGGACTATTGTTTTGTTTTTTGCCTTTCTTTGTATCTCCAGCACTTAGTGCAGTGCTTATCACATAGCAGATATATGATAAATGCTTGTTTGCATCTCCAGTGCCCATCACAATGCCTAGCACATAGTAGGAGCTTAATGAATACTTTTTTTCACTCATTCACTCATCTGTAAAATTAGACTACATCAGTGCTTTTTAAACTGTGGTTTTCGACATGGGGTCATGTAACTGAATGTGGGGGTTGAAAAAATTTGGCAATGGCAAAAGGTTTCTGAACATGCAATGACCAAAAATTAATTCAAAATCAAATGCATAATGAGTCTGTAGTGTTTCTAGCAGCACTGTTGCATCACCCAATTTCATTGCAGCCTTGGTTCTGAACATACAACATGTGCACTTTGCACTGTGCATCATGCCACACAATGCCAATGAATGCTGCAAGAAACACGTCAGCTCAGATACAAGACTATTTGTATGTTATGAATTGTAGTGTTTTTACTATACATGCAAAGTTTTCCGCTCTTAATTCCGCTCTTTTAATTATGGAAAATAAAGACTTTTAATGTTTTCTTACCTTCATTCCTCATCATGTAAGCATCAAATTAGTATATCTTTGGATTGTATTCTGTTATAGAATGTTTGATTTTTTAAAAATCGCTGTTATTACCTTTTTTTTTTTTACAGAAACACGTGTTTAATTGAAGCAAGTGAAGACAAAAGCCCTTTAGTGATATTTCTCTACCTCCACTGCTTATATGTATGTAAGTATAAATGTCAATTTTTAAAATTAAGCACAAATATAATTTCATATGCTAAAGCTAGTATTTATTTGAGAAATTATTAGCGATTTTTATTTATATTTTAGGGCAAAATTTTTTTTTAGTTATGGATAAGCGGCTAAATTTAGACAGAAGAGGTAAAAATACTGATGACAATGCATCAGAGTCTTTGCTACCAGGTTGTGGTACACCTAAATTGACAAGAAAAAGAAAATATGTCAAATCATTTTTGTAATGTGGATTTATTTCTAATAATGAAGATGGTATGGAAAAACCTCTTTACTTAATTTGTAATGAAGTTTTGGCCATGGAGAGCATGAAACCAGCCAAATTAAAACATCTCAATATCAAGTATGCGGTGTACTGCAATAAACCAAAGGAATATTTTGAACAACTTTTAAAATCTTTAAATAGAGGAAAACAATGTTTTGAGAAACTTGTTACTGTCAACAAAAAGTATTTATTTGCATCTTATACAACTTCTTATTTAATTGCAAAAAAAACCCCCCAAAATCCCTATGCAATAGAAGGCCTTGTGCTCCCTGCTACTATTAAAATGTCAGAAAGAGTTCATGGGAAAAAGTATGGGGATGAAATTTATAAAATTCTTTTATCGAATGATACTGTTTCCAAAAGAATTTCTGAAATTAGTAATGACCAATTCCAGCAGCTTATTACCAGGCTTAAGGGCAGCCTAAAGTTTGTAATTCAGTTAGATGAAGCAACTGATATTTCTAATGTGGCACAGTTGTTACTTTATGTAAGATATATTTATAAAGGAAGCACACATGAGGAATTATTGTTTTGTTGCTCTTTAGAAGGGCACAGAAGAGGGGAAGATACATATCTTAAAGATAATTTTTCACTAATGAAGGTTTACAGTGGAAAAAATGTGTTGGAATCTGTACAGATGGTGCTGGTGCAATGATGGCTGAGAATATTGGATTTGTAGCAAAAGTTAAAGTTGCTGGAAATGAACACGTCACTTTTACTCACTGCATGATCCATTGGGAGGCACTTATGGCCAAAAAAGTGACCAGAGTTAGATGTTATGCTTCACGAAATTATCAAAATCATCAACTTCATTAAAAGCCATGTCCTTAATAGGTGTTTGTTTTCAAACTTTTGGAAAGACATGGACTCCAATTGCAAAAGCTTATTACTACATGCGGAGGTAAGGCGACTCTAAAGAGGGCAAAATTAAAACAAATTATTGAAATTGAAAGATGAAATTGTTGTACTTTTGACTGAGCAGAAATCAGATTTTGTTAATTTTTTTTCATAATGACTTATGGCTTTCAAAACTGTGTTATTTGTCAGATATTTTGAAAAACTCAGTGATTTAAGCATGCTATTTCAAGGAAAAATTGTAACATATTCTTGTTAAAAGATAAAATTGAAAGTTTTACTTAAAAAGTTAACATATGGAAGAATAGGGTGGAAATGGTTCTTTAGAAATGTTTACAGTTACAGATGATTTTATAATTGAAAATAACCTTCCAAAAGATTTAATTGTAAGAGTTATAATTGATCATCTGAAGTGCCTGGAGACACAGTTTCAGAAATACTTCCCTTTAAATTTTGAATCTAAAGAACTAAGTTGGGTTCATAAACCATACTCAATTGAAATAAAAAATTTCAGCCATCTGCCATTAGAATTTCAAGAAGAATTTGCCTAGTTATCAAGTGACACAGGTTTAAAACTTGAGTTTCCTAAAAAATTGTTAAATGAATTTTGGCTTTGGATTAGGACAGAATTTCCGACAATTTCTGAAATGGCCTTAAACATTTTGTACTATGGATTTATGTGAAGCGGCATTCTCAGCATTGATGATTATAAAATCAAAAAATATCAATCAACTCTGAAAAACATTGAAGATGCTCTCCATCCTGCAGTATCAAATATTCTGTCAAGATTTAATTCTTTATGTAAAAATAAACAAGCACATCCATCTCATTAGTATGCAAATTTGCTTTCCTCTTTAATAAATAGTAAAATTATGTGTATACCAAAGAATTATCTTAAAATAAATTTCACTATTTATTGTTAATAGATGTTTGATTTGCATACCTATATCATATATCTATATACTTAGGGTCGCGTAAAAATTTCTCAGGCAAAAAGGGGTCACACTTGGATAAAGTTTAAGAAGTCCTGGGCGAGAGGACCTCTAAGGTATTTTCTAGCTCTAGCTCTATAATTCTCTGGTTATAAGTCTTCACTTGTTAGTCTTAAACCTTAAAACAATAAAGATTATTTTGCATATATATGCATGTATACAAATACATGGGCAGCTAGGTGGTGCAGTGGATAGAGGCCTGGGTCTGGAGTCAAGAAGACTCATGTTCTCCAGTTCCAATCTGGCCTCAGACACCAGCTACATGATTCTGGGAAAGTCATTGAACCCTGTTTTCCTCACTTTCCTCATCTGTAAAATGAGCTGGAGAAGGAAATGGCAAACCACTCCAATATCTTTAGCAAGAAAACCCCAACCGGGGTCAAGAAGACTTGGATATGATTGAAAATGGCTGAATTTATATATATATATCTATATATATATATCTATATATATATATGTAGATATAGATATCTATATATATATATATCTATATGTAGATATAGATATATATATATACACACACAAACAAATTTCTCATTGTATATTTTAAATGAGTGATTAGAAAAAGCAGATTCTCACTGGTTTACTGCAAAAGTAACTTACAGCCCTGTCAATTTGTTTCCTTACTACCATGAAGCTAATTTGAATAATCCATTTTTACAGTTTAATAGCTTTCAAGTTTCGATCCCACCATGCAAGTGGAGGATTAAAACCACCTGTGTACTCGTTACATAGGAAATGGTCTGTGATTATTTTCCAACTTCAGCTTGTTACTGAGGTTCCCTTACTTCAAAAGGCAACTCCCCTGTTGTCAGGCTCTGATCTGCTCTTTTAGGACAACTGCTTGAAGTGACTGGTTGCAATGAGTGCTTATGACTATTTTAAAAAATGGGTGCAGAAGATTTGTGATTATTTACAATCTCTTCTATTTCATACTTTACTTCCTATGACTGTGGACTGAACGCTGGCAGATGTCAGAGTTTGAATGTTGTAATCAGTGGCTCAGAACTGTACCTCTCTGTTATCAGAACCATTTTCATTCTTGAGGACTTCTCAATATCATACACCGAGGTTGGGACCCAACAAGATTCCTGATAGGGACGTCAGAATTTGACTTCTGTCTATAAAAGCCAGCAGCAGCCATGCAAATGCTTGGCTAGGAAAACTAAGTATAGACCAGGTTTAATTAAATTCGATGAAAAATGCAAAGGGCTTGCACCTGAGCCTTTAAGTAGTCAAGACAAATCTCTTTTCTTTTATGGTGGTCCTATGCCTTCTTTGGTAGAGTCTTAGAAAGGCCTCCAGACTCACAGTACCTTTCCTCCTACAAATCAAAACGACTAGATTTGCTAGAGGGATATGTAACCTTCCTTTTTTTCTGGTAGATTCGTGTGTCCCCCAAAGATATATACAGCGCTCCAGATAGTTTGTTTTACACTGGAAGCCATCCTCTACCTCTTTCAGAAGTAAAAAGAACTCAAGATCGCTAAAGTATACTACTATGTTCAAGGCATTGTGATAGGCACTAGTGACCTCCCTCCTGCCCAAATGGGTCAGGTTTTGTGTTTCCATTTGGCACAAGTGCTTTCTCTCCCCTGGGCCTACATAGTCCCTTGTGGAAATTGAGTTCATGTATGTTTAGCAACTTTTCTAGTTTTTCTGCCTGACCACACCTCTGTGTTTGATTTCCATTTTCAAGGTCAAACTCAAGGGTATGGCTCAGGTATATGATCTAACACTTCCAATTGATCAGCTCCTGACTGTGTTTAGACTTCTACCCCACCAGCCTTCTCCCATTAGAAATGTCTCTATTCCTGAAGCCTCCTCCTTAGTATTTCGTAAGTTCTTCCTCAGAACTTCCACTTAAGTAAGTACTGGCATCTAATGATGTTCATCTCTAACCCAGTTCACCCCTGACTCTCCAGGCTACTTTTTTTACTCTGCCCAGGTATATATTTTCTTCCTCTTCCCCTTTCCCACCACTTTCCCCAATCCCTTTCAACTTCCCTTTGTGTGGTGTCTTCCCATTAGAATTTAAGCTCCTCCAGGCAGGGACTATTGTATTATACACTGTGCCTGGAACAAAGTAAGCATTAATAAATGTCTTATCTAATATAACTATAAGCTTGAGTCTATGCAAGAACAAAGCTCATATCAGTGTATCTAAGACTTCTGGGACCAGGGAAAATCATGCCTTATTTAGGGAATTCACATGTTGTCTTGGAGAATGAGAGAAGAGGCTTCGTCAGGTCCACCTGGGGCATGCTGGGTAAGTCAGACAGTCAACAGACATTTAATACTAAACACTTACAATGTGTCGAGCACCATTCTAAGAGCTGGCAAGTGCTCATCTCTGGTTTTCGATAATTGTCTTCTTTAAATACTATGGTTAATTTTTATTCCTTCCTTCTATTATTTTATGCCCTTCTGAAAGGGGGCAGTAACAGGGGTAAAGTTGGTAATATTATATTTCAAGGTCGTTGTTTTTTAAACCAGTATTTCCCAATTGTTAGTCCATAGAATGGCAACAATCTACAGAAAATGTGTACTGATCATCCAAACTTTTATCATTGAATGTCCTCATTCTTATCTTAAAAACTTAACCAATTTCCTTCCATCTTCCTTCTTCCATTCTGCTGCTACCATCTTTTCATCAATAAGTCCTAACTCAAGCCAGGAAACTCTGAGAGACATTGGTCTAAGAGTGCAGAAAGCAAAAGAATCCAAAGTAAAGAATTTAGAATTATTGCTAGTCTTCAGTATAATACGTATTAGGAAACATTAGTTAAAAGTATTTTTCTTTAATCTTAATGCATTTATGCATTAAACTTTATTCATCTTATCCCTTCTCCCTTTCTCCCTCCCTTTATTTCCTTTATCTCCTCCCTCCCTTCCTCCCTCCCTTCCTTCCTTCTTCCCTTCTTTCCTTCCTTCCTCTTTAGTGCTCCATCCAGGCCTATTCTACAGGTTTGAGGACTAAAAGTAAGATTCATTTAGACCTTTCCAACCTCTTCTTCACCTTTCTTTCGATTTTTGATGGATCTGTGGGCTTCTTTATGTGGGTGCTTCTTTAAAAAGTGCAGAGTACAATCCATCTATACTTTCTCATCTTGTGTAACTTGTGTACTTATGCTCCCATAAATCATCCACATGTGATCTACCCAATATTTTGAGGGCCCTCCTATAAATATCTTTTGCTACCAGGATACAAATAGAGTCTGTGCTATCCGTTGGTTACTGTTTGTTCTCAATATGTGACCAGCCTGCATCCTAGATAAATGTCTCTCTGATGACATCTTTTACAATGATCTTCCTGCATCATTATTAATTGGTAATATTGTAGCAATTTGAATAAACGGTCATATCTACCATATATCTCTAAATTGAGTTTTTAAAGTTCTTTAAAAATTTCTTTAATTTAGTATTTTATTTTTCCCTAGTTACATGAAAAAACAATATTTTTTGGAGGGGGCAAGGCAGAGCAATTGGAGCTAAGTGACTTGCCCAAGGTCACACAGCTAGTACATGTGTCAAGTGTCTGAGGGCAGATTTGAACTCAGGTCCTCCTGACTCCAGGGCCAGCACCACCTAGCTGCCCCGAAAAAACAATTTTTAATATTTGTTTTTAAAACTTTGAGTTCTCAAATTCTCTCTCTTCCTCTCTCCCCACCCTCCCTCATTGAGAAAGCAAGAATTCAATATAGGTTATACATGTATAGTCATGCAAAACACATCCATAATAATCACATTGTAAAAGAAAACAGACAAAAAACTCAAGAAAAATGAAGTTTTAAAAAAGTATGCTTCAATCTATATTCAAATATTGTCAGTTCTTTCTCTGGGGATGGATAGAATTTTTCATCATAAGTCCTTCACAGCTATCTTGGATCATTGTATTGCTGAGAATAGCTAAGTCATCCACAGCTGATCATTTACGATATTGCTGTTATTCTGTGTACAGTATATTTCACTTTGCATCAGCCCATGAAAGTCTTTCCAGGTTTTTCTGAGAGCATCCAGATCACTATTTCTTATAGTACAATAATATTCCATCATAATTGCATACCACAACCTGTTCAACCTTTCCCCAATTGATGGACATCCTCTCAATTTCTATTTTTTTTGCCCCCAGAAAAGAGCTGCTATCAATATTTTTGTGCATATAATTTCCTTTCCTTTTTTTTATCTCTTTTGGGATACAGACCTAGTAGAGGTACAGCCTTTGGGGCATAGTTCCAAATTGCTCTACAGAATGGCTGAATCAGTTCACAACTCCCACCAACAGTGAATTAATGTCTCATTTTCGCGAATATCCCCTCCAACATTTGTCATTTTCCTTTTCTGTCCTATTAGCCAATCTAATAAGTATGATGTGGTACTTCAGAATTGTTTGTATTTCTCTAATTAATAGTGAGTTAGAGTATTTTTTCCTATGGCTATAGAGAGCTTTAATTACTTCATCTGAAAACTTATCATATCTTTTGATCACTTATCAATTGGGAAATGACTTTTTCATAAATTTGACTTCATTCTCTATGTATTTGAGAAATGAGGCCTTCTTCAGAAAAATCTGCTTCAAAACTTTTTCAGTTACTATTGCTAATTCTTATTTCCTTCTATCCTATTCCCCACCCCTATTAATTCTATTCTCTCTCTCCTTTCATCCTATCCCTCCTCAAATGTTTTGCTTCCGACTACCCCTCCCCCAATCTGCCTTCTCTTCTGTCACCTTCCCCTTCTTTTATTCCCTTCTCCTCCTACATTCCTGTAGGGTAAGCTAGATTTCTATACCCAATTGAGTGTGTATGTTATTTCCTCTTTGAGCCAATTCTGATGAGAGTTAGGTTTGCTCACTTCCCTTCACCTTTCCCCTCTTTCCCTCCACTGTAAAAGCTTTTTGTTACTCTTTCATGTGAGATAATTTACACCATTCTACCTCTCCCTTTATATTTCTCCCAGGACATTCCTCTCCCACCCCTTAATTTTATTTTTTAGTTATCACCCCTTTATATTCATCTCCCACCTGTGCTCTCTGACTATATATATGCATTCTAATTACCCTAATAATGAGAAAGGCTTTAAGAATTACAAATATCATCTTTCCATGTAGGAATGTAAAGAGTTTAACCTTATTAAGTCCCTTATGACTTCATTTTTCTGTTTACCTTTGTATGTTTCTCTTCAGTCTTGTATTTGAAAATCAAATTTTCTATTCAGTTGTGGTCTTTTTTATCAAGAATGATTGAAAGTCCTCTATCTTATTGAATGTATATTTTTTTTCCCCTCATGGATTATACTCAGTTTTGCTGGGTAGATGATTTTTGGTTGTAGTCATAGCTCCTTTGCCCTCCAGAATATCATAATGCTCCTCCTCAACCTGGAACTGCCACCTAGGACTACAACCCAGATCAAAGTATGAGTAAAGCAACAGAGTCCTGTTCCAGTGCTAGGAAAAAGATCCCTGTAATCTCATTCTGACCAGTTGTTTGACCCCCTTACAGTCTGTGGGCTGAGAGCTCTGGAAGCAGCTGCTGCCACTACTGATTCAGTCACTCCCAAGGCCTGCTCCTGGTTTGTTGGTGCCTGGACTATGCTGAAGTGGCCTGCACTGAACTGCATTCCTTTCATCCAGGTGCAACAGACCTTTCTGGCTGACCTTTTAAGTTGTCTTTGGCATCTATGGGCTGAGAGGTCTGGAAACTGCCACTGCTGCCAGTGATTCATTCATCCTGAGGCCTGCTTCTGGTTTGTTGGGGCCAGGTCTACACTGGCAGGGCCTGTGCTGGACTGCACTCCTCTCCCACCCTAGTGCAAGACATTTCTTGCTGCCCTTCCAAGTTGTCTTTGGCTGGAAATTTGGGAATTTTGGGAAATTTGTTTCACTCCATCTTTTTGTGGGTTCTGGTGCTCTAGAATTTGTTTAGAGTCATTTTTTAGAGCTATTTAGAGGAGTTTGAGGGAGAGCTCAGGTGAGTCCCTGCCTTTACTCCACCATCTTGGCTCCTCTCCTTTGAGTTTTTATTCCATAATGAGCAAATTTCTCTTCATCCTAGGCCTCTTCTTCCTTCCTTCTTTCCTTCTTTCTTTCCTTCCTTCCTTCCTCCCTCCCTCTCTCCCTGTTTCTCTCTCCTTCCCTCACTCCTTTCCTTTCTTCCTTCCTTCCTTCCTTCTTCCCTCTCTCCCTGTTTCTCTCTCCTTCCCTCCCTCCTTTCCATCCATCCTTCCTTCCTTCCTAACTCCTTCCCTCCCTTCTTTCCTTCCTTCCTTCTTTCCTTCCTTCCTTCCTTCCTTCCTTCCTTCCTTCCTTCCTTCCTTACTTTCTCTCTCTCTCTCTCTCTCTCTCTATACTACTTGCCTTCACTGAGAACTGAATCCACCCTGATGCTATTACATTCCTGGCCCTTCTCTTCACCACTGGCCATGTCTTCATTCACCCTGCCCACTCCACACCTCCACATGCACTGGTCTTGGAAAGGGAATCAGAATGCTTCTTGCTCCCCAGTGTTACCATCACTCACAAATCTCTTCTCCTTTGAGGCTCACTAAATCTAGATCATGACAGCCATTTTATATCAGCCTCCAAGTCATTCTCCCTCCTTTCTCAAGGAGTTTGTACCTGTCTCACTGTCTTGCTCTTCTTTCCACCACTGCCCTTATACTTGGGAATTTCAACATCTATGTTGATGCCTCAAATCTCCCAATTTCCCTATTCCTCAACCTCCTCAGATCCCATAAAATGATACTTTCACTCCATCTCCACTACACTTAAGTACTATGACACATGGAATCTCACCATTATATATGTGTTTCATTTCTTAAATATATGCTGCTGAATGGAACTGGAAGAAGCCTTGCAACTGTTTTAATAGAGACATAAATTCTTGCTATACAACTTTGAGTACTCACTGCAGAAAGGCAATGCTTTTCCCCCCTTAATTGATTCCCTGTCTTACTCCTTACAGAAGCTTTTCCATACCTTCTCAACTCTCTCAAGCCTTCCACAAATCCACTTCTCCTTTCTCAGATGAGGACCTTGCTTATTATTTTAATGAGAAAATTGGGGCCGTTTGACATATGTTCCTTATTGTATTCATCCCAAAACATCTTAACGTCATGCCCCACTTTCTCCTCTCTTTCCAGTCTTCTTCCTTTCTTTACAAGGACAGTCTGTCTATGTGTGCCCTTTTCCTCCTCCTGTCTTCTCCAGCAGGATGCAAACTTAATCATCCTATGCCTCCCTCTAACCTTCACCCCCTCCCCATCTGTTGGTTTCTTTCCTACTGCCATCAAATATACCCAAGTCTCACCTAACCTTAAAAAATGTCTTCATTAGACCCTACCATCCATTCAAGCTCTAATCTTACAGCTCTTCTCCCTTTCTCAGCCAAACTCCTAGAAAAAGCTATCTTTTGGAAAATTCTATACACATCTAGAGAAAGAACTGATAGAGTCTAAATGCAGATCAAAGCATACTTTTTTCACTTTCTTTTTTATTTTTTCTTTTGTTCTGTTTTTTCTGTCACAACATGACTAATATGGAAATATGTTTCACACAATTGCACATGTATAATCTATATCAGATTGATTGCCATCTTGGGGAGCAGGGAAGGTAGGGAGGAAAGAAGAAAAATTTGGAACTCAAAATCTTATATAAAATGAATGTTGAAAATTGTCTTTACATATAATTGGAAAAATAAAATCCTATTTATATTTTTTAAGAAAGAAAGAGCTATCCTATCTCTACTGCCTCCATTTCTCTCACTCACCTTTCAATTCTTTGCAATTTGGTATCTAACTTCATCAAAAGATATAAGCTGGCTTGCAAAATAGTTGCCAAAATAGTTGCCAAAATAGTTACCTTTTTAAATTTTTAAAAAATTTAATCAATGGTCCCTTAACTGCCAAATATGATGATTCCCCCCCCCCCCCAGTCTTCATCCTTCTTGACCTATCTGCTGTATTTGACATAGTTGATCACACTGTCCTTTTGAATAACCTCTCCTCCAGATTTTTGTGATACGATTCTCTCCTGGTTCTTCTTCTACCTGTATGGTTTCTCTTCATCCCTCTCCTTTTCTGGTTCATCATGCATCTCATGCCCCCTAACTAATAACTCAAGACTCTGTCCTAAGTCCCCTTCTCTTTTATTTCCACACTTTTCTCACTGATTTCATCACTTCCCATGGGTTAAATTATCCTCTCCATGCCAATGATTCACAAATCTATATATCCAGCCTCATGGTCTTCCTTAAGCTCTAATCCTGCCTTACCAATTGCCTACTAAACACTTCAAACTGAATCTCCTGAAGTCCCTTCAAACTCAACATGTCCAAAAGGGACATTATCTTTCTTCGCGAACGCAGCCTTCTTCCAAAGTTCCCTATTTCTACCAAAAGCACTACCAATCTTCTGGTTTCTGGTTACAAAATTCAGTGGTTTCCTAAACTCTTAACTTTACTTCATCACATATATCCAATAACTGGTAAAATCTTGCCACTTCTACCTTCTACAAAATATCTCACATCCAACCCATTCTCTCTACTGACTCTAAACATCACTTTAGTTCCAGCCCTTAAAATCTCTTACTTCGAGTGTTGTTTCCCACCCTTAAGTCTCTCTACTCCTGTCACCATTCACAGTTGTCAAAGTGATTTTCCTTAAGTGTACATCTGACCACGTCACCTTCTTTACTCAATATAATCCAGTGGGTCCTCCTTGCCTCTAGGATCAATTATAGACACCTCAATTTAGCTTTTAAGCCCTTTATAATCTTTCCAGCCTCATTGGACATTGTTCTCCTTTCCATATATCCAGGCAAACTGACCTCTCTGCTGTTCTTCACACGTGAAATTTTCATCTGCCATCTTGGTGTCTTTGCACTGGCCAACATCCATGACTAGAAAGCACTTCCCTCCTCACTTTTGCCTCATAGGATCCTTCTCTTCTATCAAGATACATCTCAAGCCCACTGTCTACATAAAAACTTTCCTGATCCCTCCAACTACTAGTGCCCTCTTTGTCAAATTGCTTTACCTTTTATTGCTTTGTACTTATTGTCTTTATTCACAAAAACATTGCAGAGCCTCCTGGAAGAGGTCTATAACCACTCAAAGAAGTCTGGCCTGTCTATCTACACTGGAGAGACCAAATGGATGAAGACACAAGGTTAAATAGGTCAGAAGAGTGAAAAGATGCAAACCTAGTTGTCATTGTCTATATGCTTTATGGGCATTAGGATCACTTAACCTAAGTGGTGCTATATGGGAGTTCTATCATTACAACATCAAGTGATATAAAAATTACAATTATTATAAGGCATATATATACTAACATAAATATTTTTAATATATTTCCAAATTGTTTTCCTGATTATGCTCTTTTCACTCTGCATCAGTTTATACACGTCTTTCAAGGCTTCTCTAAAACTATCCCTTTCGTCATTTTTTACAGCACAATAGAATTTTTATATTCTTAATACACACACACACACACACAAACACACACTTGCTTCCTCCCCATTAAAATATAAGCTTCTTGTGAGTTGGGATTATTTCTTTCACTGTTTTTTTTTATTCCCAGGGCCTAGAAAATGTATCAGGAGGGCCGAGTTTATAATCTCAAAGAAGATCATAAACATGTCTGAAAGGTTCGGAATCGCCGGATAGAAGAAACTCTCAAAGTAGAAGGCAGAAGAATCAAAACATTTATTTAGGCTCCACAGTAACCAACCCATGAACCAGAAGCCCCATTTTGATATGTTGGTCATAATCTTCCAGGCCCAATAGGTACGCCTTGAAAGAGTAACCAGGAGGCTACAGAGAAACATGATTGCGTAAAGCAAAATCATGTTTCCCCCTTGATGGTAATAAGATTACCCACTGGACTGAAGTCTTTGTTCAGCTTCCTCCCGTAGATCAGCTCTGCTGCTGGCAGCTCCTGCCTCAGCTGTGTCTGTTTCTGAAACTGAAGCTGCAACTGAAACTGACGATGTAACGGTCGTAACTGCCTCTGTAACGGTCGTTGTAACTGCCTCTGGCTCCAACCGGAAAAGGAAAGAGAGGAAGAATCTTCAAGCTGTCCTCTCCCCTCTTATAGGGTTTCTGACATCATCAAGCTCCGCCCAAATGACCAGGGCCGATTGGTTCCTGAGTTGGCTCCTCCCCCTAGGGTAGACCAGGTTCTGGAGCTAACACCTCCCCTCAGCCAGCCCCATGACTCCCCACACAGGAAGCCGTCTGCCTCCCGGCATGCTCCCCGGGCCTCCTGCCCCGGAAGAGCAAGCCACAGTGTCCAGAGGCTCAATGAGGCAAGCTGAGCCATTCAAAGAAAACAAAAGCCATTATGGCTACATTCCACCCCTTGTTATAGGATACATAATCTAATCAGCCATGTATCCTAGAACATACATTGTGATTCAATTACAAAGGAAACTAAAACATATCATTCATTATAAAGCAAAACATATCATTTGGTGACATTCCTAAACATTGGTTTAACGATTCAAATGCGATCCACCCCTAGATCCCAGCAAAATAATCTCTTCAATCAATCATCCCCAAAATAATTATTAATAATTCAAATGTCCACCCCTAAATCCTTGTATCCATTACATAGGATCAATAATATCATAACAATAAAACAACACAGCAAGGATAACACAAAATAAGTAAACAGAACACTATCATCATTTCCACCCCCCCTTGAACGATTGGGGCTCAAAATCTTGGGGTGAGGGGTGAAGGTCTCATTTTCCATAGCTTCTTCATGCTGAAATTGGATGTAGAGATGGCCCTGCCCCCAAAAAGTCCCATTCCAGAGGTCATTTCTTTAAGGAGCTGGCAGGAATTCCAAGAATGCTACATGCTTAGGCAGTCACCGGAAAGTGCAGGGTGCTTAAGCCTGAAGGAAACAAAACTAGCAACAAGGTTAGCCAAAACAAAGGACAAAAAGAATAGACAAGTATAGACTATAATTCTTCAAATAAAATCATCTCAAGTTTGGTTGAGATTTCAATTATGCAAAGATCCAACATCAGAGCCAAACTCAGGTGGGAAATGTTTCTTTTCAAAAGGAACATAATGAGGAAGCCAAGAGGATCCCACCCTAGATATAGACTAAGATTGTCCTCCCAGCCTTTCCCCAAATGTACAAGTTTTCATCCGTTGATCACACAAGGTCACCTTCAGTCTGAGTGGCTTGTAGGCTTGCAGGAGCAGTTCTTATTTCCCTATTTCTCGTGTTATCAAGTCCTCTATACATTCTGTATAATTCATTGGTTGGAATTCCATCTATCATTTCAAAACCTACTCCTGCTCTCAATAAAGTAGTAAACATTTCTTTCCTTGTTACTCTCCTTTGGCGCCAAGTTTGCTGGTTATACACTCTTCTCTCTCGAGGAGATTTTTCCCTTCCCCAGTCACCTAAGTCATATAACTGTAAAATCTTATTTATCACTGTTGTAAGACGGCTCCCTACTTCTCCAAGCAATAAATTCAAAATTAGTTGTTTATAAGCAGGGGGAGCTGTCCTAATTATTAAATTCCTATGAGACAGTCCCATTGGATCATTGTAATATTTGTCTGCAGTTCCTATCATAATGGCAGTCTTCATTACCTCCTCCTTTAGTCTCATGATACAATCTCTAAGTGAATACCAGGGTCTGTGCTCAGTGGGCCACATAGAATCAGTATCATATCTCTTATTGCATCCCACAGCGGCTAATGCCAACAGAGTAGTCCTGCTATCACCATCTCCTTGCTGATGATGTTCCCTAAAAGCTTGTTGAACTAGAGGATCATGGCTGATACCTATGAATCTCATGCAGTCTGTCCCATCTACTGATATTCCACCGGCCCCTTGATCACTGAGTCTTACCATCCAAGATATCAATGGTTCTCCTATTCTTTGGCTGAATCTACTCAAAATATCTGTGACCTCTTGCGGTGAGAAATCTTCCTGAATTTCCCTTGTAACTGAATCTTCACCTCGGGTTTCTGTCTTCCTCCTTTGTATGGGTCGAGCCCTTGTCTGATCATTTAACCATCTCCTATTCTCTGTGTGAGGCACATCCTGAACCCCAGTAGTGTTTTGTGCCTCAGCCGGCTCTTTCTGGGCTGGGTTGAAATGCACTCTGGGCTTTTTTGGTCTCCTGTTGCTCTTAGCCACATTAATAGAAAAGTTCTCATTTGAGTCAGTTTGGTCTTCTGCTATCTGAGATTTCCCTTCTTCCTGTGGGGTAGGAGTGCCCCTATGTCTTTCACTTAATCTCAATCTTTCGTATACTAGCCGGTAGGCTGATAACACTATCCAGCTTTGCCTAGATAGTGATGCCCCTGACTGAATCCCAACTTCTCGTAAACACTTTTCTAAATCCCTAGGATCTCCTCTCCGTAGCCTTGGTTCCCAGTTTTCACAGGGTCCAGCTTTTTTAGCCAATTCTTTTGCTAGGGAGGAATAAAATGGATCCTCCCATCCTGGGATATTTATCTCTTCCTCTGGAATTGTTCTGCTTCTAAATAGAGATCTTATACCTAGCGATCCTGTTCGTGACGCCAAATGTAATAAGAGGGCCGAGTTTATAATCTCAAAGAAGATCATAAACATGTCTGAAAGGTTCGGAATCGCCGGATAGAAGAAACTCTCAAAGTAGAAGGCAGAAGAATCAAAACATTTATTTAGGCTCCACAGTAACCAACCCATGAACCAGAAGCCCCATTTTGATATGTTGGTCATAATCTTCCAGGCCCAATAGGTACGCCTTGAAAGAGTAACCAGGAGGCTACAGAGAAACATGATTGCGTAAAGCAAAATCATGTTTCCCCCTTGATGGTAATAAGATTACCCACTGGACTGAAGTCTTTGTTCAGCTTCCTCCCGTAGATCAGCTCTGCTGCTGGCAGCTCCTGCCTCAGCTGTGTCTGTTTCTGAAACTGAAGCTGCAACTGAAACTGACGATGTAACGGTCGTAACTGCCTCTGTAACGGTCGTTGTAACTGCCTCTGGCTCCAACCGGAAAAGGAAAGAGAGGAAGAATCTTCAAGCTGTCCTCTCCCCTCTTATAGGGTTTCTGACATCATCAAGCTCCGCCCAAATGACCAGGGCCGATTGGTTCCTGAGTTGGCTCCTCCCCCTAGGGTAGACCAGGTTCTGGAGCTAACACCTCCCCTCAGCCAGCCCCATGACTCCCCACACAGGAAGCCGTCTGCCTCCCGGCATGCTCCCCGGGCCTCCTGCCCCGGAAGAGCAAGCCACAGTGTCCAGAGGCTCAATGAGGCAAGCTGAGCCATTCAAAGAAAACAAAAGCCATTATGGCTACAGAATAATGCCTAGCTCATGGTAGATGCTTAATAAATACTCAATTGATTAAATTATTATTCTAAACTGGTGTTTCCCTTAACTACCATATCTCTCCATTGTCAAGGAGATCAAATGTTTACTTGCTGAGGCAGTCTCTAGCCCTTTTAGATCTTTTTGTAGTAATTGATTTACATTGGTTCAATTTCCTATGTAATAATTTCTATGTTGATGTCTGTTCTTTATCCATTCACAATTTTCAATATGAGCCGTTTGATTAAGCAGACTAGCTTAACTATTCTGCCACAATTGTATGCCATATCCTTATTTTTATTTTTTGTTCTAATTTAGTATTTTTAAAAATCTTTATTCTAACAAGGGGCTGGTCTTAATACACACAGCTGATTCAGAAGTGACTTCAATATTGGAAACTAGTTGTTTCCTATATGCTGATATAGAATAAATTTCATATTTTGTAATGTTATTTGATGCTCTCAATGTTCAATACCTCCTTTCTTCTCAAAGAAAGTATTTGTGATAAACAGATATCCTCATATCTATTGCTTACAAGTCTTTGCCCCCCCCCAACTATCTTTGTCAATATATTTTTCTCCTATATCCACATTTGCATTGAAGTCAGTGAGAATTAAAATATATGTTCATTTAATTTATGGTATCTTATTACATTCCTCATAGGATTTTCCTATCTCCTCACCCTTTCCAAGAAATATTGGCACATAAGCTGCAATTATTTACATTGTGGCATTTTTGCAAATGCTTATCATGAACGCTGCCAGATGATATCCAAATGTCCCAGGAAACAACATTTCTTGTTGCTTTTAGCTATGTAAGAATCACAACTCTGACAATTCCTTTATATTCCTCTCCAAGGATAGCCCGTGATCTATCCTCCATTTAACTGCCACTACCTTTTGTCTTCTCATATAATTTGTCATGAGAATGTGGAGATCAATATGATTCAGTTCTTCTAGTACTTAGTGATTGGACCAAGATTTATATAGTAACAGCAACTCTTAATGTTTAAAGGTAGTCTAAAAATGTGTGCCTCTTAGCACTCTCTGTCCCTCTTCCAATACTCTGTCACTGTCCCTGTATAAGATGTATATTTTTCTTTGTTTCACTCTTACTGTCCAGCCCCCAAAAGCAACGAAAACCACTTCTTTCAGGTTTTAGGGATTATCCTGAGGGGTTGAGATTTTTAGTAAGGTAACTTTTGAGCCCCCATGAAGGGCAATGTTGTGCTCCCCATTGACAATTAGCAGAACTTAGCTTTTAGAAAAGAGAATTACGGGGGGCGGAGCCAAGATGGCGGCTGGTAAGCACGGACTAGAGTGAGCTCCGTACCCGAGTCCCTCCAAAAACCTATAAAAAATGGCTCTGAACCAATTCTAGAATGGCAGAACCCACAGAACAGCAGAGGGAAGCAGGGCTCCAGCCCAGGACAGCCTGGATGGTCTCTGGGTGAGGTCTATTCCACACGGAGCTGGGAGCTGGGAACGGAGTGGAGCAGAGCCCAGCCTGAGCGGCGTGGACGATCCAGTCCAGAAGCCGGGCGGAGGGGGCCCTAGCGCCCTGAATATGTGAGCTGCGGCAGTTACCAGTTCCCCCTCGACCCACAAACACCAAAGACTGCGGAGAAGGTTAGTGGGAAAAGCTGCGGGAGTGGAAGGAGTTCGCGGTTCGGCTTCCAGCCCCGGGGGCAGCGGAGGTGGGGCAGCTACAGCTGTTGTTACTTCCGGCTCCAGGCCCACCTGGTGGGAGGAATTAATTGGCGGATCAGAGCAGGAGTGCAACAGCCTGCTGAAGATCTAAGCCCAGTCTGGACTGGGGGTCCTTGGGGAAGGAGGAGTGCGGCTCTGACAGAGCTGGCACCTCCCCCCCAAACGTAGAACATAGAACTCGTAAGTCTACAAGCAGTCATACCCCACTGAAAAACTCAAGGGTCAAGTTAGTGGGTTGGGAATAGAAAAGAGAATTACTGAAAAGTTTTAGCAAGAACAATAGTTAAAAAAAAAAAAACCAATCTCCTCATACCAGAGAACAGTCTCTCTTTGAACATACAAGGTCTCTGGAGAGAGCAGGCTCAAACTTAAAGAAACAAAGATAGTAGAGGACACATATGGTCAAGGAGTACCTCCAACACCCAACCCTAAAACATTTAAAATTAAATTTTATTTCTTTTAAACAACAAAATTTTCTTTTCCCCCTACCCTCTTCTTTCCCAACCCCACTGGAAAGAGAAAAGAAAAACCAAACCCTCAAAACAAATATGCAAGAAAACTCCAACATTAGCCAAGTTAAAAAAATTACATATATACATGCACATACACACACACACACATATATATACACACATATATGTAAATTCTATACTCTCGGAAGCATGCTTCAACATTATATCTCTGGAATCATGCTCTGTCATTGCATTGATTAGAATTATAAAGTCTTTCAAAATGACTGTCTTTGTTATATTGTTGTTATCGTAAAAATTGTTTTCCAGGATTATGCTCATTTCACTCTGCATTGATTCATACAAATCTTTCAAGGCATCTCTGAAACTCTCCCTTTCATCATATTTTACAGCAAAATGGAGTTCTATCATATTTGTATATCATAATTTGTTCAGCCACTCCCCAGTTGATGGGTGCCTCCTTAGTTTCTAATTCTTTGCCAACCCTAAATGTGCTGCTATAAATAAATATTTTTTGTACATTTAGGTGCTTTTACTCTTTCTTTGATGTTTTTGGGTGTTTGCTTATTATTGATATCTCTGAGCAAAAGTGTACAGGCACACCTCATTTTATTGTATTTCCCTTTGTTGTACTTTGCAGATATTGCATTTTTTACAAACTAAAGGTTTGTGACAGCCCTACATTAAGCAAGTCTATCGACACCATTTTTCCAACAGCACATGCTTACGTCATATCTCTGCGTCACATTTTGGTAATTTTTGGAATATTTCAAACTTTTTCATTATCATTATTATTGTAATATGCGTTATGACGATCTGTGATCAGTGGTCTTTGATGGTGCTATTATAATTGTTTTGGGGCGCTACAAACCATGGCTATATAAAACTGTGAACTTGATAAATGTTGTGTGTGTTCGGATTGTTCCACTGTTTGTGTCTCTCTCCCTCTCCTTGGGTCTCCCTATTCTCTGAGACACAACAATATTGAAACTGGGCCAATTAATAACCCTACAATGGCCTCTAAGTGTTCAAGTGAAAAGAAGGGTCAATCAATGAGGTAAACTTCATTGCTGTATTATTTTAAATAATGGCAACAACCACCCCAACCTTCAGCAACCACCACCTTGATCAGTCAGCAGCTATCAACACTGAGGCAAGACTCTCTACCAGCAAAAAGATCATGACTTTTTGAAGGCTCATATGATGATGGTTAGCATTTTTTTTAGCAAGAAAGGATTTTTAATCAGAGTGTGTACATTTTTTAAAGACATAATACTATTGTACTCTTAACAGACTACAGTATAGTGTAAACATAACTTTAGTATGCACTGGGAAACCAAAAATTTCCTGTGACTTGCTTTATGGTGATATTCACTTCCTTGCAGTAGTCTGGAACCAAACCCAAAATATCTCTGAAGTAGGCCTGTATGCAGTTTAGTAACCTTTTGAATGTATTTCCATATTGTTTCTTTGAGGCTCTTTTCTTCCTTTTGTGGAATCTTCATGAAATTTCTCTTAGTTGCAGCTCTCTACTTGGTTCTAAGTACAAGTGCCTTTCTAGAGTACCTAGCTGGTCCTCCTCTTGATCACACTAGGCTCACAGTTCCTTAAGCTACTACTGTCTTTGAACATCAGCTTACGGGCATTTTCTCTCTCATTAACTTTTGTCACATACTGTGGTCTCCACTACTGACTCTTTACTGCCAGAGGGTCCTTTGCTCATTCTTAAGACCTTTCAAAGTCCACAAGCTCATACCCTGGTTGATTTTACTTTTGGAGAGTCAATTACCTAATGTTACAGAAGAATAGATGCAAGAAACAGAGGGACCAGGTGCTTGTAGATACATAGTGGCTGGGTGGGGGAATGTAGTTTGCTGTCCCTCCCTGATCACGTAGTTCATAGTAGTTCTTCCTTCACTTGCTCTCAGGAAGTACAAGAGACTGAGAGATGGGTGTCATCCTTTCATATGTGAATTTAGCTCTGGTTCAATAGTTCCTGAATCATTGGTTCCTCTGACTCTATAGCCAGTTAGGAGGCTCTTCATCCCACACTGTATCAACTCCTAAATCACTCATAGCCAAGTCCCTGGATTGGAATCAGATGGTGAATGCCTGCATATACACGTTGTGTATGATCCACTAGGAAGGCAAGTCCAAGCATTTTGTAAGGCCTTGGCCCTAATTGGTGAGTCTCCTCCATTACACTTGGCTTATGATAGCTGTAGTTCATAACCAAGTGGCCAACCCATTAGTGATAAACCTCTTTGTATTTGGTAGCTATGCTGGCTCTTGGAAAGCTAACGACATCTATTACTGGAACCATACTTGACGCTTTTCCAGAATAACAGACATTCTAGTTCTTGCTCTCTATTAATATAGCCTTCAAGTGTCAGAGTCATTTCTGTCATGATGAGGCATCAGTGCTTTGTGGAGTCCTTGATCTCCCCTATACCAATGCTTATCTATCCATTCTGTTTTCTCATGCTACTGTGGTTTACTTTCAATATAACAATGGTGATGATGGATAGAATTCTCAAAGAAGAGAATCAATTTTTACTCTTTTACTGCTCGGGTAGCTCCCTGTACACTTAACAGTAACCTTTCAGAAACAATGTGTTAAACCAAATAATTACACTTTTGCATTATAGCAGACTAAATAGAGAGATATATTAGGTCAAGTGGCGCTGTGTGGTGCCCTCAAATCACATCATGTAAGTGGCTACCTATTTCTCCTACTCAGTCACCTGTAACTATAACAACCACAAAAATACCTGGGGAGTGAAAAAGTTTTCTGGTCATTAACATCATCGGGAAATTTAGAATCAATGTAAGAAAATGCAAATTAGCAATTAGAAAATAAATTCTTTAGTGCCATTACCCCCCCAAAGTAATTTATAAACACGTTTCCCAAGCTCCTAGGGAAAGATATGATCTTTGCAAAATTACCAAAATTTACCCCTTAGCAAAATTTCAATTTTGTCTGCTTTGACAGCTAGCTAACACAATGACAACTAAGTTCCTGTTCTGGTTTTGTACTAGGACAGCTGGAGGCAAAGAAACTTTGGGTGTCATCCAGATATTGGTGGCCTCAAGTGACAAGGTAACTTAACATCTCACCCAAAATATGATTGTAGACTTTGGACAGGAGCATAGAGACTGTTGGACCTTGCCATTCTGGCATCATCTCGTAATAGGAAAAAACACTGAACATGGGTTCAGAAGAACCAGGTTTGAGTTTATACCCTGACTCTTATCTTGCTAGCTGAGCAATTTCAGTCAAGTCAATTGGTCAATCAATCAGGCATTTATTAAATTCTTACTTTGTGCCAGCCCCTGTGCTTTCTCTGACTCTCAGCCTTATCATCCATAAATCAGCAATCATAACACGTGCCTTACTTCTTAGGGTTGTTTTTAAGAATCACACGTGATCTTGTGTGAGAGGGCTTCCTAATGGTAAAGGACTATACATACATAAGCTGTTATCAAACCTACCACACTGAGGTGTCAGCAGGCACACGTATGGATTGGGAACCTTATTTTACAAGCCTTGATGTCAAGCATTCTAGAATAGACATAAACTCTATAGCAAAAGTCCAAGGAAATACATTCTGGCTAACAATACAAAAGATAAAGGATCTCTTTAGAATCATCACTATTCTGTTTTTAGGAAGCTTAGTGTGTCAGAGTGAACAGCATAATAACTATTTTGTATCTGGGCCTAAAATAAATTTAAATGGTTTAGCTTCAGGAATTTGGGCTGGCTGGCACAGTTATTACTGAATAATTAATCTTCCTAAAATGCTCCTTTCATTTTGTCATTCCTCTGTTCAAAAATCCTGCTTCCGATCCCTATTGCCTATTCTAAACATCTTAATGTGGCATTCAAGGCACTTTACAATTTCACCCAATCCTTCATTTCCAGTTTTTTCTCATAATTTACATACATCTATCTTCTACTCCAGCAAGACTGGTCTCTAACCCCGAATGTATCATGGGAATTTTGTTCACTGAGTTCCTTCTTCCTAAATGACCTTCCTCCCTCTTCTCTGTCTACCCAAATATTCCCCATCCTTCAAAGTCCAGCTTTCCTGAATCTTCCATGAAGATTTATTGGCTATTCTATGATCAAACTAATGTATGAAATGCTCAGTAAGTATTGAATGAATGACTAAAATGCTGGGGAAACTGGAAAGACTCTCTGGAAGAGAATGTGTTTAGACTAGTAGCTACTAGGAAATTAAACTTATCTGTACAAGAACTCTGAAAAAAATAATAGCTTACATATATAGTTCTTTACAGTTGCAAAGTATGTTTAGTCATCTATCAACCAATCAACAAGCATTCATTAAGCACCTACTATGTGCCCAAAACTATCTTAGGTACTAGTAATAAAAATTTAAAAAGTGAAACTCCCTACCTTCAAAGAGCTTACCTTCCATCCTCAAAACAACTCTGTAAAGTAAATAGTGCAACAATTATGACATGCATTTTAAAGGTCAAACAGGCTCAGAGGGATTGTTTACCTGCCTGTAACAAAGGGAACTTTCCCCACCTTTGGGGAATTCAAACATTAACAAGCCTCCAATTATTCTGTTCTCCCCCTCTCCCTCCACTATCATGAATTAGCACCAGTCCCCAGGTCCAAACTTCTTATTCCTTTCTATATGGCTGGTCTTGCTAGACCCAGATAATGATCTACCAGATATTACTGATTGGGGAGAGGATGTTCCATTCCCTCTGGGTCCCCAGAGTGTTGCCATGTATCCGTTTTCTCTCACCTTCCCTTCATTGCATGAGCATCTCCCTCAATAAACCTTTCCTGCTTCACTTTCTGACCACTTCAGTCTTGTGCTCCATTTTGCATCTGGTGGTGCTGCATCTCCCAGTCACACCAATTCTTTTCTTAGAAGCAAGAACCATCAGTCATCGGGGACTGTCATGACCAATTTTAGCAGTTGTGCTGAATCTTTCATTTAGAGAATGTAGAAAGCAAAGGCTGACTTGGGAACCATGTGCCCACCCCTCTTCCTTGACACCAAGGCTGAGAGTAGAAGCACTTCCCTGAACCATATACCCTTCAGACTTTCTCCCCTGGCAACACAAATGGCAGATAAAGGAGGTGCCACCTTTTCCTGTACTGGACAGGGGTATTTCAAACCTCCTTGAGTTTGTGTTAAGACAGACACTATTCAAGGTCACAGAAAAGGGACTTAAACTCCAGATCTTTTGACTCTTAAGTCTTGTGCTTTCCTCCATATTATATTGCTAAATATAGATTGGCTCTCACATATTAACTCGATTAAAACTGGTTTCCCCATGCTTGACTAAACCAAAACACTTGCCTCTAGGAGTAATTAGAACTGAGGTAGACAAAGGAGATGTCCAGGAAGCAAATGAGATGTCTGGGCTACATGCTGGTCTGGAAGGCATTTTAAAATATGTTGTGGTTTCCATTCTAACCTCATATTTTGTGGCAATTTTGTAGGTCATTCTGAGTCCTCTTGGAGGTGCTAAAATGCTGGAAGTTCCTTTTTCAATTATTTGACTTTTACCCATTTCTCTTTTCTTGCCTCTTTTCTATTTCAAATCCTTTTTAGCCACAGGCATTGAAGAAACCAAATCGAATGCACCTGTGGCCAAGGGCAGGGAGAGGTTTCATGTTAAATAAAAATGTTTCTATGTGTTGACAGCTGGGTACATGATGCCATCTGATAACCTGCAGGCACAACCATCATTGGGAATGTCTGCTAGGCACAATTAAACCTTCTTGATGATCTAGCTATCAGCTCCTGCAGCTGCATGCATGGGCAAAGAAGAAGGATCACATGAGGTATAAATCAAGAACACCACACTGTGACTATTTACACAGTCCTAAGTCTCAGGGTGCATTCCTGGCCTAACAGAGACCCTTTCAGAGATCAAAGCCTAGAATTCAATACTTTGGACTCACTACAATAATTTTTAAATCCAGCAACCCAAAGGTCACGGAAATTCCATTTCTATGGACACTGTGAGAGCACAAGACACTAGCAAACAATAATACCATGAAGAACAAGTCATGCAAAGCTATTTTGGTTGAATTCTCGAGAGAGACACAGGCCACCTGAGTCTTGACTGCAGTAAGATCGGTTGCTTTTGTTTTGTTGTGTTTTCTGCCTCATATGACCTCTTTATGGCTGAGCTAGGGAAAGTATACTGATAGTAATATATAGGCTTGAAAGGCCACAAACATGGGGCAATTATTGCTAACTGGTCATCAACCAGGACACAGGAAGTCAGCAATAAACTGAATCTGAGTTCAATGGGTAGTGTCACTATAGGTGACTGCATTCTTGGAAATTGTTAAATGAATATGATGTATTCAATTTTTTTTAATCTGTCCTTTGAGAGGTAACCTGGTGTAGTGCCTGTATTGGGGATCAAGATGGGCTCTTAGCACTTATTCAACCAAGTGCCCTTGAGGAGTTTGGCCTTTGTTTCTTCTGATTAATCCAGTGTCTTTGATTGAGTCTTATTAGGTGCTAAGCCCCAGGCCCAAACCTCTATCAGTTATGTACTAAGCCTATGTGTGTGTGAATTGGTAACTAAGGTGGGGCTCCAGGTGAGGCCAGTGAAGGGAGGTCTGATTATATCATCACTCCCAAGTAGGCCCAAAACCCCTAGCTATTAGGTGCTAATTTGATATGGGCGTGAAGCCCTCAAGGTCCTAGGGGAAGTGCTAACTCCAGAGCCAATAGGAAAAGCTTGAGTTCTGGTCGCTCAGATGACATTTGATGACAAACAGTGCATAAAAAGGGAAGATGGAGCTATTTGCTTGGGGCTCTCCCTCTTGGCGGTGTGCTGATGTGGAGACTCTGGGCAGCTGCAGTTAAGAGCCCTCCAGCTGAACTCAGATGTTGTTGCTTTTTGGCAACTATGAATTGTATTTGGGCTGTTTGTAGTTTGTTTGTATTTGCTCTGAAGTTTAGGGTGCTGGCTTTTCCCCCTGAATTAAGTGAATGATATTCGTATGCTGGATTAAAGTAAGATTGTTAACCCCTTAAGGTTGCTTTCCTTAGTAAAGCAGATCAAAAGCACCTGGGCTTGCAGTGTTCTGTGAGCTGGTTGTTGTTGGTTTTACACCCCCACAGCAGCTGCTAGCTGGATTGTTACAACAGTGCCTAAAAGTCAGAAAAATATGCATGCATGTCTCGCCTCTGTCTCCTAATAACTGTGTGACCCTGGGGCACTCTCTGCACCAAGCAGTTCTCAAAGACTTGTAACACATGCTCTGGATCTCACTCTCCATTTCCTCAGACAGACCACGTTCCCAAAGCACAGTTAACTAGATTTCTCCTTTGAATTCTAGGGGTGCCCCTGAAGAAGTGAAAGTTTTTTCCTAATGCTATAGTTCATGAGCCCCCACTGGTGTGCTTCCTACAGTTATCAGTTTATATTGACTAAACAGTCAGACTTAATTAGCCATTAGAAATGGGTATTTAACAAAGAGGTATAGTAAGAAAGAACATTTGATACAAAACATCCTCCCAAAGTCTGTGTGACACACTCTCCCACAAGTACATGTAGAGTCCAGGGGAATGTAGACTCAAGATTAAAGAGTGCATATGGCAAAGCGGTGATTCACAGCTCCTGGTCGCTAAGTTTTTTCTCCTTTTATGCCGCACTAATGAAGTTTACCTTAGACACACTGGAGCTTTCTGCTGGGTTGCTTGTAGACTCCTGAAGCTTCCTTTTCTTTGTGTTTGTAGTTTGCTCTCAGTTCCCAAAATAGACAATGTCACCAATCACTGCTTTTCTAAGGATGCTGCTAAAATATTGCTTAGAAGTCCAAATACTTCAATTCTTCAAACTTCACAAGGTTCTCCTCTTTTTAAGCATAGGGCAGGAGATCAAGATCAATACCGAGACTAGGACACTTCTGTCTTACCTGCCTGCTGACCCCCAACTAAATGATTGCTTCTCAAGGTCTTGCTCTCTCTCCTCCCCACCACCAGACACTAGAATGTTGATTCCAAAATACCTTGCTAGTTTTATACAAGGCTGTAAAGCAGCCTCAACCAAAATGGCAAAAATATAATAACTTCACCAATTTAGAGACCAATGTGAAATTTATGATAATTTGGAGGAGGCTTTGGCCCAAGTTCACTATCTATGGTTTATTAAGCAAAAGATAATAGCATCAAGGTTGCTTAATTTAATTAACAGAAAAGCTATTCTCTGCCCTTAAATACTTTAGGAACATCTATTCAAATACATATATTTGATATGCTAATTACAAATCATTCTTATCTCTTCACTAAAACAATCCTCACAAAGAACTCTATTAGGCAACACTGTATTGGTCTATTTTCAGTTACTTGATATAAATATCAGCATTTCTTGTTAAGTGTCTGTATTCCAAACTTTTTAGTAATATAGACTACCTTCAATTTGTCTAAATTAGTGAGATAGGTCTGGGAAAATTCCTCTAAGCAACTGCTTCCTATTTTCAAACTGTCTTTCCTCTGTTAGTGACTTTCTACCTGGCCAAGTAATCATATAGACTGTCTCATTAAGTTTCTCCAAAGGCTTTCTTTTTTTTCTTCATTCCTGTCTCCCATCCTGTATCATCCAACCACATGAAACCAAGAGAGCATGTACTCATTCTCTTTTTGCTTATAAGTTCTAAAAAAGATCATTCTCTTCCTATTCAATTCTGGGCCCAATGCTATCATCCTTCAGTACTTTTCCAAAATAGCCACATTGATGAAATTAATTAATTGTCCACCCAGCTACATGCCATGATCTCAGAAATACGGATTTTTTTTTTTGTCTCTTGTTTTTTAATTGTGGATGATTACTCAGGACTTCATTGAGGAAGTCTTACAGTTTTCTGGGGTGTGATGGAATTATGATGTCATCTGGGAACAGGAACTTTTAGAGGACCTTGCTTTCAATACAAAATCCTTTTGTTTGGTTCCTCCACACCACTCCCCTTCACTCTGCCTCTGCTCCAAAGTAGCTTTCTTACTGTTTCTCATACGTGGCACTCCCTTTCCTATTTCTATGCCTTTCTACTAGCCCTCTGCCATGCTGGATTCCCTTCTCTTGCCTTTTAGAAAAGCTGTTCTTCTTTTTCAAGACTCTGCTCAAATATTGCCTTCTAAATGGAGCCTTTCCTGATCACCCCAGTTGGAAGCATCCTCCTTCTCCTAAAATCACCTTGTATCTATTTTGTGTAAATCTATGTTGTAAATGTTATCTCTTACCACAGGATGTAAGCTCATTGAAAGTAAGTACTGTTTTGCTTAATAGATATTTGTTGATTGATTGAAATTGGCATAAACATTTAGCAAACATATATGTATTCCTGTTTAATACTTCTAATATTTGCTGGAATATTGAACAAAGTTCTTTCTGAAATTATATCTGCTATAAAGTCTTATGTAATTTTTGATATACAGTTAAGTCTGAGGAGAGTTTTCAAGGCACATATTGCTCATTTATTCCTATGGATTTTAAGAAAATATTTACTCATATATTCTATGCTCCAGCCAAATGCTCCACAGTTTGGTGTCTACTATCTTAAATTCCTGGGCAACTTTTCCACAAAATGGAAGGATATGATAAATGAGGTCTTTTTCTTTTCCCATATACAGCTTTCAGATGAATAGAGAGATAGAGAAAAGTGTATAAACAGTCATGGTGAGTCCAATCCCTTTTGCTTCCTTAAAGTCAATAATATTCTGAGCTCACCCCTGGTGTATGGTTCTTTATATAGTCAAGGATGTTCACTGTTCCAAAAGTCTCTTGGGAAACCATACTAGTTCCAGGCTTGCTCAAGTAGAAGCCAGTTTGGTCTTGGACCCTTTTGTTTGGGATGCTATGACACCCCTCAGCTCTGCTTCTTAGGATCTCTAGTTTTCTGCAAGGATCAGCGCAGGGGCCACCTCCTTCATAAGGCCTTTCCTCTTTCCCTCACATATTAGTATTCTCTTCCTCTTCAAATTAGTTTGCATTTATTTGTTTACATGTTATATTCAATCAATGAATCAACTTTAAGTGCCTACTGTACACCAGGCACTGTGCTTAACTCTGAGAGATATAAAAATAAAAATAAGTTTCTCACCCTCTATAATCCAGTGATTCTCAAGGTGTATTTGGAGACCCATGGGGTCCCCAAGACCCTTTGAGGGGAATCTGCAAAATCAAAACTATTTTCATAATAATACCAAGACATTTTAATTTCTAATGTGATAAATATTGATAGCTATAACCAACACAAGCAAAAGCTCTTTGGGGCCCACAATAATGTTTAAGAGCGTAAAGGGGTACTGAGGCCAAAGAGTCAGAACCACTGCTTTATGTGCTACTGCAGTAAAACAATATATCCACAGATTGCAAGATATATGCAAAACAAATACAAAATTGCAACACATATACATAATAAATGCAAAGTGTTTTAGAAGGTGGACACTAAGAGCTTGGAAAATTGAGAAAATCATCTTGAAAGAGGTAGTATTTGAAATAAACCTTGAAGAGCATTAGGGATCCCAGGAAGCAGAGGTATAGAGGCAGAGAGTTTCAGGCAAGAGGGAAAGACTGTACAATGGTGAAGAGGCAGGAAATAGAATTTCGAGGACAGGGAACAGTAAGCAGGCCATTTTATCTGAAGCATCTTGTGGGCAAAGGGCAGTGATGTGTGATCAGGTAAACTGGAGCCAAATGGAAACTGGTGCAACATAACTCCTTGAGGAGAGGTACTATCTAGGCTTTTTGTCTTTGTGTTCTCAGTACTTGGCACAGTATTATTTAGTGTTTTATTTTTCAGTCATGTACAACTCTTCATGACCCTTTTTGAGCTTTTCTTGGCAGAGATAATAGAGCAGTTTGCCTTTTCCTTCTCCAGCTCATTTTACAGATGAGGAATCTGAGGCAAACCGGGTTAAGTGACTTGCCCAGGATCACACATAGTATCACATGACACAGTGCCTTGTACATATTTAGGTACTTAATATATACTAGTTGAATTGATTTGAATTAAACCTATAGAACAGAGCAAAGTCTTGGACAAGTACCCTAGATTAAATAAGATCTACTGGATTTCCTCCTGTCTCTTCCCCCAACCAAAACTTTGCCTTGAATATTGTTCCCTTGGCTACATTCGTATCTGACGCTCACTTTAGACTGGAACAAAAGCAAAAATTGCATTGAGTAGTCTAGCCATCTGCTCATCTTTATAGATATTGCATGTAAAATTTCAATTCGCTTTTGGCAACATAAAGAACTTAGCAGTTATTCTATCAGTATTTAGCTTCAATATGTTTAGTATGCATGTAAGATTAATTTCTATTCTTCCTTTGCACCTTGTTGAGTTCATCTGATCTAGATCTCTCATTGATTCAGATGAACTCTGTGGGGCAAGGGAATTGGATGAAAAATGGGCTTATAATCTATATTGACACAGGAATTGAGATGCTACACTAACACAGGTAGCAGAATCATTGGGGAGCTATAAAATAGCTTCAAAGGAAGTAGTGCTAAGTACAAATACATTTATTTCCAAGTATAGATTAATGTTACATGCTATAATCTTCCCTAAGGAACCGTTATGGTTAATTAAGGACAGGTTAAGTGTTGTAAGATTGTCCACAACCAACACTAAACTACACTGGTTGGCAAATTGGCCCAAACAACAGGCTGCTTTCTGAAAGTAGAATGAACGAATTGAAAAGTTTGTGTAGGCTTATAAGGTTGCCCACCATTTTGTGTGTTCAAATTGAAGGCAAGTTATTTTATGAAAGAGTCTTAGAGTGAATAACTTATAAATTATATTTATTAAGATACCTTTCTGCAGATTGGTATAGCCAAATATTTTTTTAAAAAAGTAATTTTTTGCAAGTTTTTTCTCATTAAAAAAATCTCTAAAGGAAATTAAATGATGACAAGAAAAGTTATATATTTGTATCTGTATTTTCATCACCTAGTTGACTGCTATATACTGATTTTTCAGCTATAGCAACTTTCCTTGATCACATCTTATTCAGTTATAGAAGATTAGGAGGATTTATGTTAATGGAAATTTCCCATGCTGTAGAACTTACAGATTTTTGATGGGTATATGTAGTATCTATGGAGCAGAGAGGTGGCATAATGGATAGGGTACTAAGTCTGAAGACCAGAAGACTTATCTTCCCATCTTCCTGAGTTTAATTCTGTCTTTAGACATTTACTAGCTATACGACCTTGGGCTAGTCACTTAAACCCTGTTTGCCTCAGTTTCCTCATCTGTCAAATGAGCTGGAGAAGGAAATGGCAAACCACTCCAGTATCTTTGCCAAGAAAATCCCAAATGGGGGAATGAAGAGTCTGACATGACTGAAATGACTGAACATACAAACATGTCATTATCTATATAACTATAGATACACACGGATACATACATACATGCATACAAATCATATGTATGTGTATATATGCATATGTGTATATATATATATACACATATATATACACACATATATATGGAGAAAAAGAGAGATAATGAGAGAGAGCAGTGATGAGGGGGTGTGGTGTTGTTGTGATGGTGAAAAGGGCTTCATGTGGACAATGTCATTTTCCCCCAGCTCTTTCTTTCAGGTGTAGTTTTCTCTCTAGTTACTTCCTGTAAGGTTCAAATTGGGGAAAAGCCCTAAAATACAATATTAAGTAAAAAGTCATAAAAACTTAAACTCTGTGAAAGATGGAAGCCCAAACATGGTGACCTGTTTACAAATTGTAACTTAGATTCTAAATTATAACTTAGATGCTGAATCAAAACTTAAGATACTATGACCTATCAAAACCAAAACAAGAATATTGTGACTGGGACATGATCAATACACAAACTTATGTTTGGGCATAACATTGGCTTAACTCCCAAGCTTATTACTAAGCGCAAAACCAAAAATATCCACCAATCAGTGTGATGCACTCTCTAGCTCCTCCTGCCTTTGTTTTCTGTAATTACCATGGGGATTTCGGTGTTCTGGTGAGCGGAGGATCCACAGAACTGCTTGGCAGCCACCCCAGATTGTCCCTGTTTGTAAGTATTCATAATAATTGATTAAACTACTACCTACAATCAATATGGAGATACTTGGCCTCTTCCTTTGGCATTAAAAAGAACACCCCATGGTTATAGGGGAGGTACAGGGTTCCCCAGTCAGAGGAATTCCAAACTTTACGCTCCCTCAAGTCCATCCTTCTAAAGGAATTGTTTTTCTTTCAAACCAAAGTCAGGGGTAAAAATGGAAAGGAAAAATAATGGAGTACAATCTCTGCTACTAATCACAGCTTCATCCAACCAAAGCTGTTGACTAATTTTTTGTCTAAAAAGATACAAGTCAATATTTTTCTCCACCTACTTGGAGAAGTTACAAAAACATGAATCAATAACCACTTTTGTTTGTTTGTTTAGCTCAGGCCCTTAGCCAGGAAAAAATTGCCCTAGCAAATGTATATTCCATTTGTAAAAATCTGGTATTTTTTTTTCCTCTTTCCTAAGTACTCTACTCCTATTGCCTTTCCTCTACTTCACTGGAGTAATAAAACACATAGATCAGCAATGTGATGGTTAACCACATTTATCTGAGAAAAGAGACAGGGATAAGGAATGAACCTGTGATTTTATCAGTAGGATAAACTCCCTCTGTCAATGTAGATTGGCAACTTCTCTCCACCTTCTACTCTTAAAGAATGAAAGCAGGAGGCAGCATTAGCAATCACATGACTACAGGTAGTAAAAAAATTTACTCACTGCTGAGTTCTTAGCAATACATCACCTGGTGACAAAAATGATGCATCGGAAACTTGCTATATTTTGCGGTCAACAAATTCCTTTACTAAAAGTATAAATCTTAAAATATACCTGAAGATTCAACAAATTAATTGAACTAGAACTCAAAGATATTGCCTGTTTCAGCAATCTGGCTAGCAGCTGCTGTGGGGGTGAAAAACCAACACAAGCCCAACAATAAGAATGCTACCAGCACAGGTTCTTTTGATCTGCTTTACAAAGGAAAGCAAAGTTAAGGGGTTAACAGGTTTGCTTTAATTCAGTATACAAATATCACTCACTTAGTTCAGGGGAAAAGCTAGCACCCTGAACTTCAGAGAAAATACAAACAAATTACCAACAGACCAAATACAACTCATAGTTACCAAGAAAACCAAGTCTGGACATCCAGGCAAGCTGGAGGGCTCTTAACTACAGCTGCCCGGAGTCTCCACATCAGTGTGCCACCAAGAGTCAGAGCCCTGAGCAAATGGCTCTATCTTTCCTTTTTTTATACAGTTTCAGGCATTATCAAACGTCATCTGAGCAACCAGAACTCAGGCTCCTATGATTGGCTCTGGAGTTAGCACCTCCCCTTAGGACCCTGGGAGCTTCATACCCACCTAGGCTTAGCACCTAGTAATTAGGGGTTTGGGGCAAACTTAGGAGCAAAGATCTAATCAGGCCTCCCTTAGCCCCACCTGGGGCCCCACCTTAGTTACCAATTCACGCCCACATATGTTTAGCACCTAATAGGGATTTGGGCCTGGGGCTTAGCACCTAGTAAGACTCAAAGACACTTAATCATTTTAAAACAGTAAGAAAGCCCCAACTTAATTGATATCACATTGCCCTAAATTATAAGGACATAATACTGATCCATAAAAACTTAACAACAATGATTTTAATAGATGTTGCCATACCAAAAAATCATAATCTCAAAACCATAGTCCGAAAATCTTTCAAAATATAGAGACCTTCTATATCCCAAAAAGATCAAAGAAAAAGGAAAAAGACATATGTACAAAAATATTTGTAGCAACTTTTTTGTGGTGGCAAAGAATTGGAAATTGAGGGCATGCCCATCAATTGAGGAATGGCTAAAGAAGTTGTGGCATATTATTGTAATAGAATATTATTTTGCTAGAAGAAACGATGAACAGGATGATTTCAGAAAACCTGGAAAGACCTACATGAAAGAGTGAAATGACCAGAACCAGGAGAACATTGTAAATAGTAACAGCAATACTGTTTTTTTTAAAAAAAAAAAGGTACAGCTACTCTGATCAATACAATGATCTGAGACAATTCTGAAAAACTCATGATGAAACATGCTATGTACCTCCAGAGAGGGAATTAATGAACTCTAAATGCAAACTGAAGTATTTTTGTATTTTTTTTACTTTCTTTGCTTTGACTTTTTTTTGTTTTTTGCAAAATGTCCATTATGAGAACATTTTGTATTTTTTTTTACATGTGTAACTGATATCATATTGCTTGCCTTATCAATGGGTGGGGAGCAACTAGAAGGAAGGAAAGAATTTGGAACTCAAAATTTTAAAAAATGTTAAAAATAATAAATTAAAAAATATATAAAGACACCTTTCCCACCAAGTGGGAAAAGGATGAGGTACATAGCATTTGTACCATTCTGTCTGCTACTAAAGTGGCCTTGAAGATTTTTTCAGTTAGCTCAGACAATATGAACTAAACTTTTAATACTTTTATTCAATTGCAAACAAAAACAAAACAAAACTTATTTTATCGATCCATGTGGTCCATAGAGCTCCACAATATGCTCCACAGAGCATGGGCTTTTGTAAAGAATAATAGCAAGATGTCAATTGTAGGTGGAGCTAGGTGGCGCAGTGAGTAGAGCACTGGCCCTGGAGTCAGGAAGACCTGAGTTCAAATGTGACCTCAGACACTTGACATATATACTAGCTATGTGACCTTGGGCAAGTCACTTAACTCCAATTGCCCTGCCAAAAAAAAACCCCAAAAAGATATCAATTGTGATGATTTCTGTCTGAATTCCATCAAAAAGGATGAGAACAAGGTATATCATCATTATAATAAAAGATTTAGTCTAAGCTGTTTGATGTATAAGGCAAGTGTGCCCATAGGAACTGTTCTCTTTTTCCAAGTGGATGACCAAAAATGTAGAGGGGTCTGATTTCCCAAAACAGAGGGTGACTAAGTGATCCCCTGATGCTTTGAAGAAGCCGACAAAATTTCTGATTGTGCTCCGTGCTTTAAGTATTTGTGTGACTTTGTTTAAGTTGCTTGGCCTCTATGGGCCTTATCACCCTCATTTTTAAGATGAATAGGGTCATTTAAGTGATTTCTTAGATTGATTTCTAAGGGTCACCTCTAATATTCCATGATTATATGATTCTATTACTCCCTTGGCTGTTGTGAGGATCAAATGATATTGTATTTGTAAAGTACTTATCATGGTAGCTGATAAACAGTAGTCACTGTATAGATGCTTATTCCCTTTCTTTCCTTTCTATAATCTTTTTAGGGCAGTTAGGTGGGGCAAGGGATAGAGTGCTAGGAGTGGAGTCAGGAAGATCTGAATTCAGATTTAGACACTTACTAGCTACGTGACCCTAGACAAATCATTTAGCAGGGGCGGAGAACCTGTGGCCTCAAGTCCACATGTGGCCCTCTAGGTCCTCAAGTGTGGCCCTTTGACTGAATCCAAACTTCACATTCCCCACCCCTGATTTAATGTCTCTGTGCCTCAGTTTCCTTATCTGTAAAATGAGGATAATAACAGCACTTACCTCCCAGGGCTATTGTGAAGATAAAATGAGATAATATTTGTAAAGTGCTTAGCACAGTGCCTGGCACATAGCAGGTGATTAATAAACGCTAGTTCCCTTTTTAGGGTCAGGTTCTTTATAAAAATCAGGTTTCTGGCTTCCACTTTTCCACTTTTCAGTTATTTTTGTCATGTCACATAATGTAGACCTGGCCCTATGGTGAAGTTAAATTTTTATCTCAATTCTGTCCTTGATTTGTGAACTCTTACCTCTCAAATTTTAAATGTTGACAGAAGGAAGATTGTATTGTCTTCTTTCACGGCTGTGGTAAGATTTCAGTGCTATCCCAGCACTTTAAAAAATTTAAACCTTTTGAGAATTAATGTTGCTATTCATTTTGCAATGTATGAATGACAAAGTTGTGCTTTAGATTTTATTTGAAATTTAAATCTTCAGAACACATCCTCCTTCAACTTGTTTTGTTCTTTAAAAGAGTAAAAAAGGCTTTGTTATTATTAGAGATTTCAACAATTTTGTGGTTCTAAAAAAATTAAGTGTGTTAGGCTTAATGTCCCAGGAGAACTTTGTATATCTAAAGTGCTTTCTTTTCTAGGGAGGTTAAAACAATTAGGAAAATAATTTGATGGTTGAAATAAAATCTTCAGATCTTAAGCTTGACTTTTAGCTGTCCTGATGTGATTGATGCCAGATGATTTTTAAATGATTCAGAAAAATAAATTCTCATAGAATAAGAAAAACCTTGCCATTACTAGGGTAAGGCAAGATGTTGCTAAAACCTAGAGGTCACAGTCCACAGCAGGTAAAAACAACTCAACTTAATACCTAGTTAACAAGAATAATTAGTTAAAATAGAAAGCTACTAGATGACATTTTCTATTTTCCCCTACCCCTGTACCTCCTCTTATGTGAGCTTCTCTTTGCCTCTTGCTCTTTCTCCTGGCAGCCCTGGTGGTAGTATCATAGTATCCCAGAATTGACTGAGGTCTCTTCCTGAGGTCTTTCTCACCTCAACTGAATTTATCTTTAAAGAGTTAGTTTAAGGACTTGCTTCTAAAACATTTTGTGGGACTTGCCCAGAGTATCTAACTCACTACTGATGGCTATGATAATAGTATATTTTTTTAAAAAAAGTGATTTTACTCAGGTTGTGTGTACAAGTTTACAAAAGAGGTAGAAAGTTATTGGTCAGTAACTTAAGTAAATAAGAAAGACATTTATTGGATTTAAAAAGTGAGACTATCTTATTAAATCATTTTTGTACTCAATATTGAGATTGAAATGAGTTATTGTTATTGTTTGGAACTCTATTAAAGTATTGAATCAAGCTATTTCCCCCCTTCAAACAGGGAGTAATTAATCTGATCATTTGTAAATTGGCCAACCCATTTACATTATTATAGAGCCTGTAACAAATACACATTTAACATTTCTGAATGAAGCTATTTATTATATATCTGAGTTCTTTATGAATTAGACTATTTAACTAGTAAAAATAAAACCGAATAGCAACGTCTATGCCCAGCTACTAGGGAATATTCATTCCCTAATAAATGACCTTGGAAAAATCGCTTGATGTCTTAATACCTTAATAGGTAGGCAGCATGGAGATCTGAATTAAAATCTCACCTCAGACACTTTAGCTGTGTGTCCCTGGCCAAGTCATCTAACCTCTCTCAGACTTTTCTTTATGTCTAAAATAGTGTAATAGTAGCAATAATAATGCCTCTCCCATGTGGTCGTTGTAAAGATCAAATGAGATAACATATATAAAGCACTTTGCAGACCTTAAAGTTCTACATCAATGTTAGCTATTGTTACTATTATCACTTCAGAAATCTTACTTGAGAAATTGTTTTACAACTACTTTCTGACTTAAAAACACCCAAATTATGAACATCTCATATATACTCATAGTCTAAACAGAGATGGGGGGCAAGAGTGGCTCTTCCCATTAGTAAAAGTGGTGCTTGACCCAATAAATTTCTTTCATGGCAGATGGGGGAGGGGATAGTGTGAGAGAGAGAAGAGGAGGAAGGAGAGAGAATATCAGAGAATGCATGAATAAGGAGGAAAACGTTACCATGTTATTTCGGGAAGTCTTGGTGAGCCAAGACTACATTTTTTTTCTTGTAGCCTAGAATAGGATTCTGGACAACAGAAGTCCCAGGGTCTAGACCAGGTATCTATGAACTTGGATGAGAAAAAAATTACATTTTTATTTTCACTAACCTTTGATTTGTATTCCTATGTATTTTCTTTTATGCATTTAAAAATATTATTCTGAGAAGGGGTTCTTAGGTTTCACCAGACTGTCAAACATGAAAATGTTAAGAACCCTTGGTCTAGAGTCTTGGGATCCCATTTTCTTGCTCAAGATTTCCTAATCTCTGTCAATGCTTTCTAGATTCTGTTTGGCAGCAGTGTTTGTGCCCAAAGGAATCACCAGAAGTAGCAGCAGCCATTAATAGTTCGGACATCATTTTCTTACATTGAGTTGAAGTTCGCAACTTTGCACTTTTCATTCGTTGCCTATAGTTTTGTTATCTGGGGCTTTTTCTTTTTCCACAGCATAACCCTTCAAATATTTGAAGATAGCCATCAAGTCCTCCCTAAGTCTTCTCTTACCCAGGATAATCTTAAATTAAATTAAAAATCTTCAATTTCTTCAACTCATGAGTGGTTAGATTGGTTGAAGACTCAGAATAGCAGAATGAGAACCAAGAGATACATGTGTCATAAGAAACCAAGAGAAAAAAGCTAAAAAGTTCCTTGAGATAAGGGACTGTTTTTTGCCCTTTTGGTATCCCCTGCACTTAGCACAGTGCATAGCACATAGTAGGCACTTAATAAATCTATATTTACTGACTGAGAAAGAGTTTTAGGAAGCTTGTCGGTGTGAGGGAGTTGTCAATAGTGTAAAAATCTACACAAACCTCAATGAGGTAACTACACAAATTGAATGAGGTAACTGTGGAGGCAGCAATTTCAATAGAGTGGTAGAAGACATTGCAAGGGAGTAAGGGGGTGAATATTTGGTTAGAAAGTGGAGACAGCACTTCTATGCAGTTCTTTCTAGAAATTTAACAGTGAAGAGGATAAATATAGGCTAATATCTTGAGAGGGTAAGGGAACCAAAGGAAGGCATTAAAAAAGAGTATCAAAGATTTGAGCTTATTCATTATTGTAAAGAAAAAATAGTGTGTGATTTAAAGTGAAAGAAGAAATGATAAATCAGGCAAGATCTCAGATAAGAAAGAAGATGGAATCAAAGTTAAAAGTAGAAGGGTTAGCCCTGGCTAGGATGAAATCAACCTCATTCATAGATTGGAGGGAAATAGAGCTTGGGTAGAGACATATTTAGATTTTGTGGTGAGGAGAGCTTTCTACAGAGATATTCTTTCTGGACCCCTTTCCTTCCCTTTATTTCTATGACACTGCTATCATTTGGTTCTCTTCCTACTTCTCAGACTTCACTTTCTTCCCCATTGAAGAAGCTATACATGTTTATCCTGGAAAAGAGAAGGTTTAGGGTGAACATAATACCTATCTTTAAGTATTTGAAAGGCTATCAGAAAAGTAGAAGGTAAGGAAACCTGCTGAGGGAGGTGGCAATGGGAGTGGAGTTGGGGACCTCAAGCGAGGAGAAAGATTGGAAAAGTTGCCGTGGAGAATTGGCTATGGAATCAATTAAGAGTCATAGTGTCAAAGACTTAGAGTTGGAAGGGACTTAGAGGTCATCTAGATTGGTAAGGTGCAAAAAAAGAAAGAAATGGTCGATAGCTCTTGTTCATATTTCCCTGCCATTGAGTAGCAAATGCTTTTCTAAACAAGTGATTTGGCATGGGGGTGGGGGTGTAAATCAGTCAAGAGGAGAGTAGAGCCCCCCACAAAATGTATATATCTAAATAAGATTTATTAAAGGATATTCTTTATAACTGACTGAGGTATCTCAGGCTGGAGATGAAGGATGCTACAAATCTTCAAGTCTACAGCTTAAGTTATGCCTCTACTAGATTTCTACACTGAGTGTCTTTGGCAATAGACCAAGTCATGAGAATGTTGCAACAAAAATAACTGTAATTTTCCTTTTTATATAAGAAAAGCCTTATCTTGGACATGAGTCCATGATATTCGTCAGTTTTCCTTGCTGCCTAGGGGTTTTAGGGCAGCAACAGTTGGAGAAAGAAGATACTAATTTGTTTTAAATTCTGCTTCTAGATCTACACTCTGAGATCTTTGAGCACTGTGATGCTAAGAAGGACCAATAAGAGAGAAAAGGAGGCAAGAGTCTCACTAACCCTATGATTATGTAAATTTATTTCACCTGTTCTTGTGGAAATAGGGGCTCGCTATAATGGCCATTAAGTTGGACTCTGCAATATTTATCTTTAAATTTCCTAGCACCCAGAGGTTCACCATTCCACACAGGCACCCCATTAGCTCATACGGCATTGTCAAAACAAAGATGCCATTAAGTTTATTCATTTCCTGAATTCCTGACTTATCTCTTAAATTTTCTGAGCCTGTCTCCAAATTCCAAATTATGCTATGGTTGCAACAAACTGGTTAACATTCACTCAGGGCTCTTTGTTTGGCACTTCGTATATTGGAATGTTTTACATTTATGAGATGGAACAGAAGACAATCTGCTGGGAGCAAGACTAAGCCCTATAATACCCCCTTCATTTTACAGAAGAGGAAACTAAGACCCATAGAGGATAAGCGACATGCCCAAAGTCACAAAGGTAGAGAGTGAAAGATCCAGGATTATAATGAAAATGAGCCACAGAACAAATACAAGTCAATTCTGCTATAAGGTGATGTGCGTTCCTGAAAAGAACAATACGCAAAATTGTGCAATTAAAAGCTGCAGAGCCTATGGGAATATGGGGTTAGGGGCACAACTCTCAAAAACTTTGAGTGACATAAAAAAGACAGGAATATAAACAAAATAGTGGCACAGCTTTGTACATGTTAAATGGTTAAGAAATACATAAACACTACAATAAATAGTGGAGGCATCTGCAGCCCAGTCTTCAGGTACTGCTCAGAGGGTGGAACCTCGATGGGCTTCAACTTTAGGGCCTCAGGCTGTGGTGGAAGGTGGGGGAGGGGAGAATGGCAGACCAGCCCTCTTCAGCTCAGGGCAACTACTGCAGCAAAAGATATACAATAAATATGGCACTTTACCTTGAATAAGACCTGAAGTTAGAAATGGGTGTCTGAAGTCAACCCCACTTGAAGCTACCACAGGAGCCAACGCAAGGAACCCTCACTGTGGGATCTTGGTCACAGACCATGGCTGCCCCAGGAGAGGTATAGGTAGCATTGCCCTAGGACCAGGTACTTGAGCCCAGTAGCATAGCCTCCTCCATGAGGTGCCAGGCCCATTTGCACGATGTTGGTGACAGGGCTTTTTCCTGGGCTGGGTGTGTCAAGGGTCAAAGGGGCTCGGTCATTATCATATTGTTTCCTGGGCTGGAGAGTGGGAGGTGAGGGGGGGCATGGGTGGTCTCCCAGTCTTCTCTTCCCTTCCCTGAAGCATTCTGGGTGGAGGAAGATGATTCCACTGTGCTTTCCTCTGTTCCTAAGAAGCAACTCCTGCTCTCCACCCATGCATTCTGGTGACACCTCCCAACCCCCCCACTCCCATCCCAATGATGTAAGCAAACTCAAAATTCAGGTTATGCTTATTCTATTCCCTAATATATTAAGAAACAAAATCAGGTTTTTAAAACAAGCATTATAGCAGAACTGACTAATGGCATTTGATGTCCCAGATTTTGTGCTTATATAATCTAAGTGTTATGTTAGTGTGCAAGTATTGATAGGCCAAGGCAGGCTAGGAGCTACTAAGGATTGGTAGGGTAGTTAAGTGGGAGAATTCAAGGAATTATTGAAGGTTTATATGGGTCAAAACTGGGTCAAGGTCAGTGGGTTAGTTAATAAAGGAAACCACAAAGTACTGTAGTTATAAGTAAAGAAGTGGAATATGGAGTTCAGAAGGTGCAGGTAGGTGGTAGATGAGCCAAGTTCAAAGTCTGGGAATGTCAATGAAGGTAGAGAGGAACAAAGAAGCCAATGAGAGTGACTTTTGACCTCTCATCCTGTGCCAGAGGCTCTTGGTTCTTTTTCTTGAATTTTTGCCTTCTTTTGTGTGAGTGAGCAAAAGTGCAGTATTAACCAGAGAAAGACAAGTGTGCTATACATTCAGACTCTAGCAGGACTATAGGCAAGTAACCCATCTAGAGTTCCCACAGGACCTACGCTCTTGCCAGAGAGGGTCCTCACTATACTTTCAGACCTCACAGAGTTAGAGTAGGTATAGTGGGAGATTTATCTATTTTCAGGGACATGAACATGCTGCACTTCTTTCCAGAATCATAGAATTATAAGATCATAGCTTTAAAACTAGAAGGGAGGTTTTAAATTCAACCCTCCAGTTTTTACCGATGAGGAAATATCCTTTAGGAAGTAAAGTGCCCCAAATGACATAGTTAGAGAGTAGCAGTGCTGGAAGATGAACCTGGACATTCTGAATTTAAAACCAGTATTGGCAGCCCTCGGAATCAATCTGGCCATGCAAGAAACCCTGTAATCCCTTGGAATCTAGGATTCTCTGGACTCAATTGTTCTATTCCTGAATTATCACTGGGAGGGGAAGGCAGTATGAGGGGAGTCATGGAGAGAAGTGAAATTGTCAAGGAAAGCATTGTCTTTTCCCTTAGGGACTTAGGGAAAGAATGTGGAAGATGGGGTGAATTTTAGGAGACTCAGGGAAAGCAAATTTGAGTATGATAAAGGAAATCTGCTGGAGGGTGGCAAATAACGGTACTAATAGCAATAATACCTAGCATTTATATAGTGATTCAAGGCTTATAGATTGCTTTACAATTAGTATCTCAGGACATAGGTGCTACTATTATCCCCATTTATAGCAGAGAATGGTGTCTGAGGCTGGGTTTGGACTGGGGTCTTTCTGATTCGAGGTCTAGATACACTGTACGCCTTAGCATACTATCGCTAATCAAACTTTGCCAGAGGGCATCCAATCTGATCATACTTGATGGGCTGCCAGACCCTGTCACTCAAGGAAAACAGAGATCCTTTTGGGGGTGGCAGTCTGCTTGGCCCTTCTAATTTTGTTTGGTTCTTTTGAAGGACTGGATCAAAGTGGTGTGTGTAAAAATGATCACCCTGAGTTGTGGTAGTGGGAACTATGAGGAATTTGGTGCAGTGGAAGGCAATATCTTGGTATAATGAAACATGCCAGCCTAGGAGTCAGAAGATTGAAATTTCTTACACTAGTTCTGCCGATAACTTAGTGTGTTGGCTTTAAATTCTCTAACTTAATGAAATACATCTAGGATATAATGCATATAATTTGATGCTTTCCCTGTAAGTAGAGAGACTTGAAGAGTGTAAACAAGGCCTTTAGATACCTTTACTATGAGAGGAAAAAACACTTTCCTTAAGAATGCAGGATTTCAGATTTGGAAGAAACCTCAGAAATCACCATGTACAAACCTCTACTCAAAGCACAAATCTTTTCCGTAAGTGGTCAGCAGGGCTCTGCTGGAAGACTTTTAGTAATAGGAAGCTCATTACCCTTCTTGCTCAGCTAACTGATAGGTCTCATTGCAACTGATTTGCACATGTACACAAAATGGAATGTAGAGATGCAATGGTCCAATGGATCCTTTGGTTTGAGTAAGCAAACATCTTTCATGAATGTGTTATAAATGGCTTGGGAAAGGTAGTGTCTGACTGTAGTCAGACTGGGGACCAGGGGCTATCTCTTTCAGGGAGTGCTCATGATGCCTCCCTCTACTTCCGCAAAGATGGAAAGAGACAAGAATATGATTCTGTCATAGAGCAGGTAAGCCCCAGTTTTCTCCTAGTCCTCAGTCCCCTGGGATATTCTCTTTGGTAAGACATGATTGTCCTTAGAGGGATGGTACTGAAGTGAGGCTGTGGATAGCATCTTCCCTTAGGAGAATCCAATACAAATGAAGTGAAGTAATAAATGCAGTGATTAGCTGACCTAATCACAAAAATCAGAGAACAAGAATTTGATTTGCTCTTTTTATGTGGTGTTTTTTTCCAAGAACATTCCCATGTCATCTTCGTTTCTTAAAGCTATTTTTTACAAGGTCTTCATTGCATACTAATTGTCCAAAGTTATTTTCTTTATTTCTTCTGTTGAAGACAAGCAATAAAAATGAGTTTAGTTTTCCAATTTGAATGATCATTAATTTCATGGCTTTCTTCAGTTATTAGGAAGGCATGTTTTCTCTCTAGTCATTTTTTCTAGATACATTTTGAAAGTCCTTCTAAGTCTCTTTAATCCCTTGACTTTCCAACTGATAACTTTCCTTACAGGCCTTAAATGAGGCAGTATAATTTGGTTTTGTTCCCTTTCTTCTTTCCAAATTATATTTCTTTTTTCAGTTCTTTCAATCTCTTTGGTCTGTGTAACCCAAAAGAGCTCCAAAATCTGCATGTGCCTAATTTATTCAGATAAACTCTGAATTGTAAACTTCATTAAGACAGGGATTGCATCATATTTATTTTCATATTGTTTTTCCCATTCCCATCCCCAGTATACACCATAGTGATTTGTACACAGTAGGTAGTTTGTTGTCTTCTTTAGGCTGTATATTTTGGTCTTCTTTGTCAGCAAAGAAAGAATGCAAAGTCTGAGACTGAATCTCGGTGCATTTTCGCTGCCTGGCCATGTTCCCAGCCAACTAACTTGACCCTTGAGTTTTTCAGTGGGGTATGACTGCTTGTAGACTAACGAGTTCTAGGTTCCACATTTGGGGGGGAGGTGCCAGCTCTGTCACACCAGCACTACTCCTTCCCCAAGAACCCCCAGCCCAGGCTGGGCTTAGATCTTCAGCAGGCACTGCACTCCTGCTCTGATCCGCCACTTAATTCCTCCCACCTGGTGGGCCTGGGGCCAGAAGCGGCAGCAGCTGTAGCTGCCCCACCTCCGCTGTCCCCAGGGCTGGAAGCCGAACCGCGAACTCCTTCCACTTCCGCAGCTTTTCCCACTAACCTTCTCCGCAGTCTTTGGTGTTTGTGGGTTGAGGATTCTGGTAACTGCCACAGCTCACATATTCAGGGCGCTAGGGGCCCCATCCGCCCAACTCCAAGTTTGGTTGTTCCACACCGCTCAGGCTGGGCTCTGCTCCACTCCGTTCCCAGCTCCCAGCTCCCAGCTCCGTGTGGAATAGACCTCACCCAGAGACCATCCAGGCTGTCCTGGGCTGGAGCCCTGCTTCCCTCTGCTGTTCTGTGGGTTCTGCCGTTCTAGAATTGGTTCAGAGCCATTTTTTGTAGGTTTTTGGAGGGACTCGGTACAGAGCTCACACTAGTCCCTGCTTACCAGCTGCCATCTTGGCTCCGCCCCCTCCCAGCTCATTTTAAAGGTGAGGAAATAGAGACAAGCAGGGTTAAAGTGGCTTGCCCAGGATCACACAGCTAGTAAATGTCTGAGGTAAAATTTGAACTCAGAATGATGAGTCTTCTTGACTTCAGGCCTGTCACTCTATCCACTGTGCTGCCTCACTGTGGGTAGTAAATATACATTTATATAAAATGAAGCATAAAAGAAAACATAGTAATATATGAAGGATTATTACACAAAGAGATCTGCAGAATGATGACTGGGTATATATAAACGCCAACTTGAGATAAACACAGTAAGCAAACATTGGCTTGTTAGATGTCTATTAATCTCTGTGGTTTTCCTTTGTAAAATGCTGTGGGTTTTAAATGACATTTACTCCTTGTTTTGATACCTAGTAGCCTTAAATACTAATAGGATAAAGAATTTATATTTTAAGTTATTGGTATGACTATTAAGGGGATGGTGTGATCGTCAGCATTGATCGATGATTCCTATTTGCTCCTCGTTCTACTATTGATTTCCTTCCCGGTACTACTGCCTCTTCTCCATCCTGGGAACTAGTATGAAAGGATTTGTAATTCTATTTACTTTTTTGTTAGTTCTGAGCCTCCAGAGAGATATACAACTTTTAGCAAAAACTATTCACTGTTAAATGCATCTCTTTCTTCTCTGGGGATATTTCCCTTTCAATTACCTCTTTCTAACTGTATTCCCAATAAGTACACTCCATCCAGAAAATATCGATGGTTAACTTGGTTTATGAAGACAAAGTAAACTTTTTTTAAGAAAGGTAAACAGACTTTCACTGTGCTCAGAAAATAGCTCCCAAGGAGAAATTCAGAGGGAAAAAATGGAGATACAGGATTACCACCTCAAGGTCTATAATCCAGTGGGTTTCAGCAAATCATCTTCTGTCTCAACACACTCCATGCTGTGAGACAGAGATTCAGGAAGTTAAAATCTGGCCTGAGACACTTACTAGCTATGTGATCCTAGGCAAGTCACTTTAACCCCTGTTTGCCTTAATTTCCTCATCCATAAAATGGGGTGTAGCACCTGCCTCTAAGAGTTGTGAGAATAAAATGAGATAAAAATTTTAATGTGTGATGCAAATTTCAAAGCACTAGAAATGTTAGCTATGATGCTTTGTAACAGCTACTTCTGACTGTGCTGCTGTCTCCTCCCAACTTCACGTGGCTTCTTATAGTTTCCCATACTACATTTCTATAGGTCTATGATTCGTCCTGTTTGGAGCTAGGTTCCTCCTCCTGTCTCTCTCCAAGATGAAGTGAACTCACTTTTAAAGGTCACAAGAAGTCTGGCCTCTCATTCATCATCCTATCTTATTGTTTCCTTTCTACTTCATTCAAGAGACTAATTATAATTAATACCTCATAAAGAGATCACTTGGACCGGCAGAATCCTTTGTTGTTAGTTTAACAACTCAATGTCAGCCCCTTTTTTTGTAATTAGTTCCAAGGCTTTCAGTGACCAATCTCTTGTGTTGTAAATAGGGAATGATGTGTCATGTTCTTTCTCCTTAGTAACTTCAGTCTATTGAAGGAGATGAAACATTTGTACATGAACTTGTACCTAAAAACATGAGGCATCATGTGATTCTAGCACAGAGAGAGGTATAGACAAATGCTAGGAGTTCAGGTGAAGAAAAAGTCATTGTAGACTAGTGTCAAGAGAAGACCATATTGAGGAAGCAGAGTAGGAGGAGGGTAGGTGTAACAACAATGCTGCTTGCAGCTGCTGGGGAGGTGTAAGACCAATAATATCAGCACATAGGAGGGCTGCTAGCCCAGGTTCTTTGATTTGCTTTTCTAAGGAAAGCAACTTTAAGGGGTTTACAATCTCACTTTAATTAAACATACATATATCATTCACTTAGTTCAGGGGAAAAAGTCAGCACCCTGAACTTCAGAGAAAACACAAACAGAAATGACAAGCAGAAATTATATAAACAGAGCAAATAACACAAATCATCAGACAGGGCTTCTATCTGTCCATAGCAGTACATACATAATTACCAGAGAGAGAAGCACCAACATCAGGATTTTCAAAGTCGGGGTGGGGAGTGCTCCTTAACGGCTACCCAGAGTCTAGTCTGGCAAAATCACACTACCGCTCTTTCCATGAGTGAGCACCCAAAGCAAAATGCTAAGCTCAGAGTATATATACTGCTTCCAATCAATGACTCTTGATTCAATCGAAGACTGAATCAAAGGCACTTGATTGCCTTAGTGCTAAGAAGCCCTCCAAAAGAAAAAAACAGCAAAAGTCCCACTTTGCTTGCCATTACAGTAGGATATTTGTTCTGAATTGCAGACAGTCTTTTTTGTTGACATGAGAATTCAGTGGTCACTGAACTCAGAACTGGTAAGTTCTTGGGCACTCAATTCTCACTCACAATGAAGTTATATTATTTGTAAACCACACTATGGCTATCAAATTATTTAATTTATAATGAGAGATTTATTTGGGGTAGCAAACTAAAGCCAATTACCTTTAAAAAACAATCCTTCATGGTATGGAAACTTACCTTGGGAGGCTAGGATAATGTAATAAGATATTTAATAAGCATGGAAATAAGTAACTCAGGTGATTTTAAGGGATATTTCTCATCATCTCATATTGGAATCTCATATCTAAGTCATTCCCTCTTCTCTAGTCACTGTAAGGAATGTATTTATATTGGAAATTAAATCCATTTTTTTAAAGCCTTCCTTTACTGGTAGTAAGAACTGCTCCAGAGGCCAAAATAATATTTGAGATTGACTTGATGATGATGGGATTAGAGATAAGTTGCCTAGGTGGATTTCAGAAACAATCTTTTTCACTATATATTAGAACCCCTTTCACCCTACTACCTGTATTTGTCTGGGAAAGCAGATATGGTCACTTATAAAAATCACTCATTTTTTATGAACAATGCTAGGCTCTCCCAGAAAAAAAAACTGTTTTCACCTTAAGCTCTGCTTTTCTGTGTTCCAGATTGTGATAATATTTTAATATTTTCTGTGGCATCAGCTGATTATCTATTATCAAACTTTTTTTTGTCTTAATTCTTCTGCTCCAAATTTTTTTGGCCCAACAGATTATCCTCTGAAGACCTGTAGATGAAAACCAGGACCAAAATGGGTGGATGTTTGCCAATTAAACAACACTAATTAAGCACCTAGTATGCACAAAGCATTGTACTAGAAGCTGGGGATAGAAAAATAAGACACAGTCTCTACTTTCAAAGGGACAAAATGGACACATATGCAAACTACATGGACAGTCCTTCATTGCACTAGAGAAATGGTCAGATCGGTGACATTCTGATTTTGGGATCATGGTTCCTTTGGGGCTAAGCTTTGATGGCAAAATTCATTGAATCACACTCTGTGGCCTCTTCCCTCATGCCTCAGGGCGAGAGCTGACTCATAAGGCCCCTGTACTGTTCATAGGCACCCAGTGCCCTTCTGGTATTAACAGTTATCCCATCCTAATACTTCCTCCAAAGCGGTGACCCAACAGGCCCCTTGAGGACAGAGACTGCCTAGATCCTCAGTAGTCTTACTCCTGGTCCCCATGGTTATGAAGCCCTGGTGCTAGGACAGATGAAACTTGTTTCTCTCCCACTCTCTCAATCTATATTTTTCTCCTCTGCCCAAGTAGCTGCTGCTCTTTAGTGCCCAAAGAGTTCCCTTGGAAAGCACAGTGTGTAGTGATATTTTAGTGTGTCAGTTCATTGCTCCCTCATTATCTCTTGCAGAGAGAGATTTATAAGATCACTGGCCCTTGCCAGAAGAAAACTTTGAAACAATGTAATCCATCTCCTACACTTTAAACATGAGGAACTGAGGCCCAGACAGGTTAAGTGATTCGTCCAAAGTCACAAGGGTAGTAAGAGCTAGGATTGGGATGCGCGGAGCCAAGATGGGGGCAGGAAAGCAGGGACTTGCTCAGGCTCTCCCCCAAATCCCTCCAAACATCTGTAAAAATGGCTCTAAACAAATTCTAGAGCTACAGAACCCACAAACTAACAGAGGGAAGCAGACACAGGTCTCCACCCCAAGACGGCCTGGATGATCACTGGGAAAGGTCTATCGCACTGTGCTGGGAGCGGAGTGCAGCCCAGAATGGGCCACTCTGGGACAGACCAGGTGTTGAGGAGACCAGGTGAAGCAAGCTGTAGAACCCTGAATCACTGAGCTGTGGCAGCTACCAGACTTCTCAACCCACAAACACCAAAGACAACTTAGCAGGTCAGGGGAAAAACTGCTGGAACGGGGTGAGAGGAGTACGTGGTTGGCTCCAGCCCCGGGGGTGGCAGAGGTGGTGCAGGTCAATGGCTGCAGCATCAAGGAAGCTCCTGTGGCTGCTTCCAGAGTACCAGCTGCGGTTGCTTCTGGCCCCAGGCCTGGTAGGAGAAATCAAGCAGCGGATCAGAGCAGGAGTGCAGGGAGCACTTTGCTGATGTAGAGGCCTCCCTGCTTGGATCTGGGTCATGGTCCTGGTTGGTGGTTCTTGGGGGAGGAGGAATGCTAGTGTGGCAGAGCTTGCCATATAGAAGTAGCTCTGAAAACAGCAGTGCAATGCCATTAAGCTTGGAACAAAGCACTCACCATTCTGAAGCCAGTCATACCCTAACAAAAACCTCAAGGATCAAATAGTTGGCTGGGAACATGGCCAGGCAGTGAAAGACTGAGACCAGTGAATCTTTTTTGGTGACAAAGAAGATCAAAACATACAGCCAGAAGAAGTCAACAAAGTCAAAAAGCCTACATCAAGCCTCCAAGAAAAATATGAATTGGTCTCAGGCCATGGAAAAGCTTGAAAAAGATTTGGAAGGGTAAGTAAGAGAAGTAAAGGAAAAATTGGGAAGAGAAATGAGAGTGATGCAAGAAAATCATGAAAAACAAGTCAATGACTTGCTAAAGGAGACCCCCAAAATACTGAAGAAAATAACAACTTAAAAAAATAGACTAACTCAAATGGCAAAAGAGCTCCAAAAAGCCAATGAGGAGAAGAATGCCTTAAAAGGGAGAATTGGCCAAATGGAAAAGGAGGTCCAAAAGACCTTTGAAGAAAATACTACCTTAAAAATTAGAATGGAGCAAGTAGAAGCTAGTGGCTTTATGAGAAATCAAGTAATTATAAGACAGAACCAAAAGACTGAAAAAATGGAAGACAATGTGAAATATCTCATTGGAAAAACCACTGACCTGGAGAATAGATCCAGGAGAGATAACTTAAATTATTGGACTACCTGAAAGCCAGGATCAATAAAAGATCCTAGATATCATCTTTCAAGAAATTATCAAGGAGAACTGCCCTGATATTCTAGAACCAGAGGGTAAAATAGAAATTGAAAGAATCCACCAATAGCCTCTTGAAAAAGATCCCAAGAAAAAAAAAACTCCTAGGAATATTATAGACAAATTCCAGAGCTCCCAGGTCAAGGAGAAAATATTGCAAGCAGCTATAAAGAAACAATTCATGTATTGTGGAAACACAATCAGGATAACACAAGATCTAGCAGCTTCTACATTAAGGGATTGAAGGGCTTGGAATATGATATTCTGGATGTCAAAGGAACTAGGGATTAAAACCAAGAATCACCTACCCAGCAAAAATGAGTATAACACTCCAGGACAAAATATGGATTTTCAATAAAATAGAGGACTTTCAAGCATTCTTGACAAAGAAAAGACCAGAGCCGAAGAGAAAATTTGACTTTCAAATACAAGAATCAAGAGAAGCATGAAAAGGTAAACAAGAAAGAGAAATCATAAGGGACTTACTAAAGTTGAACTGTTTTGGTTACATTCCTACATGGAAAGATGATATTTGTAACTCATGAAACCTTTCTAAGTGTGAGGGTAGTTGAAGGGAATATATATATATATATATATATATATATATATATATATATATATGTATGTATGTATGTATGTATATAGACAAAGGGTACAGGGTGAGTTGAATATGAAGGGATGATATCTAAAAATAAATAAATAAATACAATTAAGGGGTGAGAGAGAAATATATTGGGAGAAGGAGAAAGGGAAAGATAGAATGGGGTAAATTATCTCACATAAAAGTGGCAAGAAAAAGCAGTTCTATTGGAAGGGAAGAGAGGGCAGGTGAAAGGGAATGAATGAATCTTGCTCTCATCAGACTTGACTTAAGGAGGGAATAACATACACATTCAATTGGGCATCTTACCCTACAGGAAAGTAGGGGGGAAGGGGATAAGAGAGAGGGGATGATAGAAGAGAGGGCAGGTTGGGGGATGATGTAATCAAAAGCAAACACTTTTTAAAAGGGCTGGGGTCAAGGGGATTAAATTGAGTAAAGGGAACAGGATAGGATGTTGGGAAATATAGTTAGTCTTTTACAACATGACTGTTATGGAAGTGTTTTGCATAATGATACATGTGTGGCCTATGTTGAATTGCTTGCCTTCTCAAGGAGGGTGGGTGGGGTGGGAAGAAGGGAGAAAATTTGGAACTCAAAGTTTTAAAAGCAAATGCTCAAAAAAAGAGTTGTTTTTGCATGCAACAGGGAAATAAGATATACAGGCAAGGGGCTATAGAAATCTATCTTGCCCTACAAGAAAGTAAGGGGAAAGGGGATGGAGGTGCGTAGAGAGGTGACAGAAGGGAGGGCTAACTGGGGAATGGAACAATCAGAATATACGGCATCTTGGGGTGGGGGGAGGGTAGAAATGGGGAGAAAATTTGTAACCTAAAATCTTGTGGAAATCAATGTTGAAAACTAAAATTAAATAAAAAAAGAGCTAGAATTGGACCTCATGTTCTCTGGCATCAAATCCTGAGCTTTTCCTACAATAACACACTGCCCCAGAGAAGTGTCTAATAACTAATATTTATTTAGTACTTTGTTCACAACGACCATATGAGGCAAGTATTTTAAATACTATTCTCCCCATTTTATAGATAAGGAACCTGAAGCTCGCAGAGCTTAATCAACATGCCCAAGGCCACATATTTAGCAAATGTTGGTGCTGGGTTACGAACATAATTCTTTCCTGATGTCATGTCAATTCCCTTTCTTCTGTGCCACATTATCCTTGATCTTATCCTATATGAGTTGATGATATTTTGATACTACGCAGATGAGACCCTAATCTTCGGCCTGCATTAGCTTGAGTTTCATGTGAGTTCTTGTTATAGCATAACAAGAATTACTTTGTAGGACCTTAGTAATTTTCCATAATGCCTCAGAGAGCCTGTACAATGTATTGCCTTTTATAAGTCACCAAGTAAGCAAACAAATGTGGTAAGACAGACAAGGGCACTGCGTCCCCGTGAATTTGCTTGATTGCATAATGAGAAAAATACAGTTACGAGCTACCTGGGATATGCTCTAATGGTTTGAATGGTACTGTGCAGTAAAACCTCATTAACAGACGCCACTGGACTTAGTGATAATTCAGGTATGCAGAGCAGGAGTTTACTTTCACACTGTGATAAATGGAATTGCTGCGAAAATGAATCATATAAACGAGAGAAATATTTAGCCTACACAAGTGAAGTCTGCCAAACTGTTTTTACACATTTGGAAAACAAATTTAGTGTGTAGCAATAATGAATGTACTCCTCCACTAAATACCTGCCCTGTGGTCATCATTGCGATGCAGAGAGAGCCATGGGCTCTTGAAGGCCATGTCTATGGAGCGGAAGCTATGCTAGTTTGTCAAGCACAGAAGGCCCAGGAACAGACTGTGCATCTGTTTACCAAGGACCAACCTAGTTAAGTTAGAAGAAGCTTCTCATCAGGGGTTCAGCCACCAAGTGGTGATTTTTTTGGGAACAGGGGGAGGCTCAGTAACTCATTCAACCATTTACTAAGGTGCAAAGTGGCTGTGACCTGCATCAATAAAAGGGGAAGTGATCCAGGTAAAATCTTAGATCCTTTAAGTAAGTAAAAATGGATGGCATGAGCTGGGTGGTATAGTAGCTAAAGTGCTGGACTTAAGTCTAGAATGCCTGAGTTCTAATACTGTTTCAGGCACTTACGACCTGTGTGACTCTGGGCAAGTCAATTAAACTCTTAGAGGCAGCTAGGTGGTGCGCTGGGAATCAGGACTGGTGGACTTGGAATCAGAAAAACCTGAGTTCAAATCTGGCCTCAGACTGTGTGACCCTGGGCAAGTGATTCAATTGCTGTCTGCCTCAGTTACCTCATCTGTAAAATAGGGATTATGATAGTATCTACCTCTCAGAGTTATTGTAAGGATCCAGTATGGGAATATTTGTAAAGTGCTTTGCAAACTTTAAAGCACTATGTAAATGCTAGCTTGCCTTATTATTATCATTATCATTTTTAGTACTTCCAAAGATCAATGATCTCCTTGATATAGGTACTTCCATTAACAATGCAAATTACAACCTAGCCATACCTTCTCATCTTGTGGAATTCTCATTTATTTACAATCATAAATTTCTCTCTCTCTCTCTCTCTCTCTCTCTCTCTCTTTCTCTCTCTCCCTCCCTGTCTCTCCCTTTGTTGTTACATTTTAAATGTAGGGGGTTTTTGCTCCACTTGTCAATTTTGGCCTCCAGCTTCAGTGAGCACAGTTTATGCTCCCAAGGCCTGTGGTCTTAGGTGGGCAAAATGTTGCTAAGTAGGACATGAGAAGTAAATTGAAACCAGTGTACCACAAAAACTTTGATTTTAATGACTTATAGTTTCCCTTTCTTGTTCTTGATGAAATCAGAATTTAAACAAATGAAAAATCACCCAAGAATACTGATAATGCAATCCCTTCTGCCTTGGTTTTCCAGTGTGTCTTTTCCTTTGATCTTGACTCCCTTTGATTTTTCTGAAATGGGCATCATATTGCACACAGAAAATGTTCTGTGGCCCGGAGGTTGGATCTGTTTGTCCTCTCTTCTACCAATCTTGATAACACAAATAACCAGTTTCCTTATGGAAAGAGGTCTAGAAATGCTGGAGGCAGGCATTTTTGTTATCTAAAAATCCCAACCCCTTCAGTTTCCTTCCTCTCTGACATTCTGATTGCTTCTTGGGCTTTCCACGGTTTGAGACAGGCTTGAGTCTTCTCTGGTCATGGCGTCACATGTTTTTTAGGAGCTTGCTTGTGTACTTAGTAGAAGAAGAGGGCGCTGGGAAGAGCACTGACCAGGAAGATCACTTCAAACCTGCAGTGCTACAAGTTAAACTGCGGTTCTTCAAGGACTATGATGATGGGACAGTCCTCAAGGGGCATACTCATTAAGATGAGAAGCGCTGAAGAGACAAAATACAAGCCTGTGATCTGTGCTAAAAGCAGGACAATAATGCTGGAGGACTTGCTGCTGGAAAGGTATAAAAGAGCTTGGTAAGAGTGATCAGTAATCCTCTGATAGCTGTGACAATTATTATCACAACAGTGATAAAGGAAATGTGCTGGGACCAGATTTTCATATCAGATTGGATTCCCAGATAATTCACTGGGATCTCAATGCCTCTTGTGACAGTATCGGTCTTTCCAACTCGATCAAACACAATGTTGATTGTTGCCATTAAAATTTTCCAAGTACAGTAAATAGAGAAAAAGTAACTTAGAGCAGGGCTGTCCAACCTTAGGTTTTTATCGAAACAATAGACAATATATTTTGATTTGCCATTTTAGTGAGAGCTCTGTGGTAGTTTGGCTTCATTTACTAAAGCGTTTATGTAAATTTCTATGCTTATAGGTGGGCCGCATAAATCTCACTGTGGGCCTCGTGCGGCCAGCATTTTGGACAGGCCTGACTTAGGGAATTAAGGCATCTTTCCATGAAAGTTTTAGAATATTCTGTTCTCTCCTTTGTAGCATATAGATCAACTGTTTCTAGAAAGAGCTGTCTACTTAGCTCTTTGAAAGCATCCACTTCCTGTTGAATGAGAGTAAGATTCTCCCTTCCTGGGACTGAAGTGTTAACACTCTTAATCATTCCCCAGAAGCCTGATGGTTTGTCATTCACCTTTCCTTTTTGGAATAGGTTTCTCTAGGCTGTGGCTATCTTTTTCTTTTTGCTGATGATTATGTCCATGGTTTGAAGCAGTCAGCATTCCAGGGCTAGAATATCTGTATCTGTCACATTCCTGAGAAAGTAAGGCATGGTGGATGGGCAGTTGACAGCCCCAAATCCAGAGAGCAGGGCCATAAGGGTGACCCCAATCACACCACTTGACTGATGAATTGTTCAGTGGACAAGATCCCATGTTTTGGGCCGAGTGTGGGAAATGGATCTCCCATTTCCAGAAGAAGTACACAAAGATCAACCACAGGCCACAGGAAAAAAGCCATCATTGTCTATGCAGGAGTTGAATGTTGCTCACAATAAAATAACTGATGTAAAAAAGCACCATAAAAACAAGAATCAGCAGAATTGCACAGAGATTCAATTTCCAGTGAAAATAACGGGAACTACTATTGAGCATTCCCAAGATCTCGAAGGTGATGGCTGAAACATGGTAGAGGAAAAGGCAAAAGTCACAGAGAAGATCACTTGTACAACATATTGGTGCATCTCATAGTCTTTGAACAGCTTTCTCACAAAGAACAACCATCCAAAGCCATAGGAAGTGACCCTGATGCTGGAGTTAATTAGGAAATTCATGATGAAGCTCTCAGGGAACTCAATCCCCTGCCATCATGGCTGCTGCCCCCAGCCTCCTGCTTTCTGGCCTTAGAAGCCACTTACATGCCCAGGCCACTGGCCACAAAGGCCAGCACCATTGCTCCAGCTCAGTCAGCCACCCACCAAGACCATGCCATTAAGCAGCATCTGCCGCCAGCCAATTAGTGGCTGTAAAGCATAAGTTTCCCTTAGAGGACCTATCCAACATATTTTGGAGACCTACTTCTATGTGTCTGAATAATTCTTGGGTTTCAGTACAGTGCTCAGAATTTCCATCTCTGATCACCCAAAATCTCCTTCCCTCTGTAAGGACCTCAACAAGATGGCACAGTTCCAAGATGTCACTTATGTGTAACATAATCAGTTAATCAGCAGACATTTATTAAGTACTTGCTATGGACCATTTACTGTGCTAGGCACTGGGGGTACAAACACAAAGAGTGAAACAGTTTATGTTTACAAAGAGCTTCCATCTGTGCAGACAACATGTACATACACAAATATATACAGTAAGTGTATAATGCAAAATAAATACAAGGTAGTCACATAAAGGTGGTTTGGAAGGGAAGGATTTGGCAACTGGGGGCATCAAGAAAGATTTCATGAAGAAAGATTTGCTTGAGCTGCTTCTTAAAGGAAGAGAAGGATTCTGTGAGATGGAGGTGAGAGAGTCCATTCCAGTGTGAAGAAAGGTTAGTGCAAAGATGGGAGTTAGAGTATATGAGGAACAGAGAAAAGACCAATTTGTCTGGATAGTGGAGTGCAGAATGGAGAGTAGTGTATAATTTATAATTTATCCAGCCCTCACCTCTTAACCTCTATTCTTACATCACCAACTATATATTGGACATTTCAAACTGAACATCCCATAGACATCTCAAACTCAAGAGATCAAAAATAAGACTCATTATGTGTCCTAGAAAAATTGTCCTGCTTCCAAATTAACCTACTACTGTCATCCTCTCATTCACCTAATTTTGAAACTCATATAATCTTCAAGGCCTCACTTGTACTAATCCCAAATATATAATTTGTTGTTGTCATTTCTATTTTTCATCATCTCTCCTTTACATCCTCTTCTCTTCACTCATATAGTCACCATCTTAGCCTAACAAATATAGCTGTTTCCCCTTCCCTTGTATCTGTAGTATCAATGAAGGTACTTTAAAAGCTCACAATAATGCCAAATTTCTGTTTAATTGTTGTATAATGGACTTGGTATTTCTTCCACTTAGGGAAAATCTGTGAGATTTTATGCTATTTTGGATGGCTTTGTTTGAACCTAGTAAACATGAATGTAGATGGCTTATTGTTTGACTGTTTTTTAATGTGCATCTTTGACTTTATGAGTTACTGGACTAACAGTTATTTATGGAGTATATACATTTAAAATGATTGTTAGTTCGGTAGACCGAAAATCTTTAAAATTAGGTTTCATTTGAAGTTGGCTGTACAAAGTCAGATAAAGTCTATGTACATATACATATATGTATATATGTACACACACATATTTATATCATCAAGGTAGTACATAGTTGGAATAGCAGGTGGGCCATTCATGTAGTGAGAACAAGGGATAACCAACAAAAAATCTCAATGCTGCCCTGACACCCATATAATGTTGAGGGAAAGAGGAAGGCCTTCCAAGGGTGAACTCCTTGCAGATGACTTACCAGAGGACATAGACAAAAGCTGTACAGGAGGAGAAGGCATTTATAGATTACTAATTGCACTGTAGTAGGGATTATCCAAATTATTGAGATTATGGATCCATTCAACAGCTGAGTTTAGCATCATAGGATGATACAGATTTAGAGCTGGAATGGACCTTGGAAGCCATTGAATCCATTCCTCTTGTTTTTATAGAGAAAGAAACTCACACAGGGAGAGTTTAAGTGACTTGCTCAGGGTTACACAACTGGTAAGTGCTTGGGGCAGGCACTGAACTCAGATCTTCCTTACTCCAAGTCCAGGGCCCCATCCACCACACCATCTTATCACTTTTTAGCCCTCAGTTTAAGTTCAGCATAGAATAAGAAAAAAAAATCAAATTAGAAGTAAAAAAGGGAAATGACCCTTTATTAATATAATAGATCATTGAAACATTTGAGATAAGCAAATTCTGGTGAAGTTAGCAATAAAATTGTGGTTCCCATTCCTGAATGAGAAAAGCTTGCCAATTTTAGGTCAGCCTATTCAAATACATAATTGTACCTGCTGTCTCATCAATATTGATATTTCTTGTCTCACTAATGATGCAGATCATAGCCCACTTGTGCTTACCCATCTTATCCATGTGCTTCCATAAGTTTCTCACTGGAGGACCACCTGGAATGCTGGGAGCTTTCCTCAATTTCTCCTGATAGTTTAAGGATTCCAATAGAACACAGTCTATCAGTTGTTATTTACTCTTACTTATGACTAGCCCATCTTCCTTCTTGATCTCATATCTCTTTGGGGATAACCTTTAATCTTATCCTCATAGTTCTTTGTTTGTTACATGTTGCCTTCTCACAGCCACCATTCGCCTCTCCACTGCCCCCTGAGTGAAACTAATTTTTAATTCTTTGGAGACTAGTGTTCCTTGACTTGTGGTCATAACAACATATCAATAGAGTATCAAACTACCACCTCCTTAATGTTATTATATTATGCCATGCAAACAGTTTGCATTCTGTCTTCCTCACTGGCATCTTATGACCCACCTGCATCTTTTGGTCATTGGCAGATAAATACTTTTATTAATTAGGTGAAGGGAGTAGTTAAGAGCAACCATGCGGCAAATCATGGCCAAGGAACTGGTTTTAATTTCAGTTAATTAGTGAAAGATGTAAGTAAGAAAGTCAATACTAATGTATTCCAAGGAAGATGGATTAGACTGTCATCTTACATCAAGAAGAAAATCTTTTTTAAGTTCTTAGGAAAGAAAACTTCAAATACATTTTTCTTCCTTCTTGAAGTAATTAAGTATGCTATTAAGAGCCCCAAGAAATTGCTTAAAGAGCAAATTTTCTTATAAAACTAATAGATATATTTATAATTTACAGTTTGCTCCAGCTTTCCTAGCATTTATTGTGCTGCTGCCCCTCACCCCATCCCCAACCTCACCTAGAAAAGCATCCTTCAGATCAGACCTTCAGAGACCTTGGGGGAGTTGATACTTTCAGCTTTGGAACTTAGACCTGGGGATGAACTGTCCTGATGGGTGAGTGAAGGAGTGCAATCTCACATGACCCACTCTATATAAGGAACTCTGTACCTCACTTCATTTCCCTTCCAACTCTTGCTTCAGGAGCATTAATTAATTCAATACTATCATTAGAAAAGGCATGAGAATTGATTACTCTATGACTTCACTCACCATTTCTGTGACTCTGCAAACCAAAAGGGATCTAAGAGGCCATCTAGTACATCTCCCTCATTCATTTTATTTTATTTTTTTCAATTAACATGCATTTTTCCTTCTCTCCCTCCTGCCTTTCCCTCATTAAAGAAGAAAGAAAAATTAGAGCTTTGTAACAGGTATAGTCAAGCAAAATAAATTTTCACACTGGGCATGTCCTGAAATGAATTTCTCATTGTTCATCTTAAGGCCCTCACCTCTCTGTCAGGAGGTGAGTAATGTGCTTCATTGTTAATCCTTTGGAATTGTGGTAGGTCACTACATTGATCAGAGTTCTTAAGTCTTTCCAGGCTTTTCAGTTTTGTTGGTATTGTGTAAGTCGTTCCGATTCTTCTCATTTCACTCTGTATCAATTCACACTTCTTCCTATGGGTTTTTTTTCCTGAAACTGTCCCTTCATTGTTTCTTACATCATAATAGGATTCCACTACATTCCTATACCATGATTTGATGAAATTCCCCAACTGATGGACAATCCCTCTCCTTATTTTTCAATTCTTTACCACTACAAAAAAACTGCCATAAATAGAGCATTGGACCTTGGTTCAGGAGGACCTGAGTTAAAATCCAGCTTCAGACACTTACTGGCTGTGTGACTTGGGGAAGTCACTTAACCTCTGTCTGCTTCAGTTTCCTCATCTGTAAAATGGGGAAAATAATACCACCTACCTCCCAGGGTTGTTATGATGATCAAACGGGATAATAGATAATTACCTGTGCGGCCCAAGGTCATATAGATAACAATAACAAGAGTAAATAGAACAATCATTTATATAGCACTGATATGTGCCAGGAGCTGTGCTAAATGCTTTACCGTTATTATCTTATTTGATCTCCCAAGAACCCTGCGAGGTAGATGAATTTTTGTCCCCATTTTACAGATGAGGGGAAAACATCAAAGTTAGGATCTGAGCCCAAGTCCTTTGACTCCCAAGACCTCTCTCTCTCTCTCTTTTCCCCCATAAACAGAATTGCATTTATTTTACATCAAATTTCAGTATTTTTTTTCTCAATTACATGTAAACAAAAATTTTTAGCATTCATCTTTTAAAATTTTGCATTCCAAACTCTGCCTCCCAGAAGGCAAGCAATTTATATAGATTCTACAAAACATTTACATATTAGCCATGTTGCAAAAGAAAATATAGACCAAAAAACCTCAAGAATAATAAAGTAAAAAGAAAAGTACACTTCAATATGCATTCAGAATCCATCAGTTCTTTCTCTGGAGGTGGATAGCTTTTTTCTTCAAAAGTCGTTCAGGATTGTCTTGGATCATTATATTGCTGATAATAGTTAAGTCATTCGTAAGCCCATTCTCTTTCCACTGTACCACACTGCCTGTTCAAGTTGCCAGGAGAGGGAAAGGGAGAGGGAAACAGAGAGAGAGAGAGAGAGAGAGAGAGAGAGAGAGCGAGAGAGAGAGAGAGAGAGCGAGAGCGAGAGCGAGAGAGAGAGAGAGACAGCAAAGTATCTACCAAACTACGTGTGGCAACATCAGCATTATTTGAACCAACCTAGACTAGACTCCAGGCTAAGTTTGAAGAATACACTACTCATTGAATTGATATCATGAAGGACTCCCATTCATGCACACAGAACAGGCAGAGGATACAATGGGGACCTTGGCAACACAGAATTTCAAATAGGGATAGGCTGCTGTTTAACAAACTGGCTCACCTTCCCACCCCCTCCCCCAATGTACCCACAGCACACTTTTAAGTTTAATCATCATTATTAATATTTTTTCCACAACTTTCTTAAAACTAGACAATTAAATAGAACAATAAATCTGACCCTGTTCTGTAGCATTTACTGACTTCTGAGGTTAAAATTTTAACAATTGCCTCAAGCGCCTATACCAGCTGGCTATAGCACACACTAATTTCAAACTTGGGGCTCCAGTTGTTCATTTGTGTGTAAGAAGTTTCTTCTTGGGGTCGTCTTTGCCTGGATATTCCTAATAATACCTGTTAAGTAAACAAAGGAATTCATGAACAACTGTGGCTTCCCCTCTTAATTGGATTTTTCTAAATTGACTTTTTTATTCCCTTCTCACAGTCTCTGTAAGTTATCAGTCAATGGTCCATTCTTTCCTCAGCCCATGAACAGCCCTGGCTGCAGTGAGAACATTGCTGGGTTTGCCCTTCTTGGGAGGATTTCCTATTTGCCTTGTTTTCCATCGTTCAACCCTCTTGCTTATCCATCGGCAGTATCTTTAACGGTGACTATGTTCTGTCAAATATCCCAAATCCTTTTATTTTTCTCCATTAGCTCTGGACTATAATCTTGTAGCTAATTTTCTAAGAGTGCTAGGATCATTAGGTTTTTTTTTTTGTTTTGTTTTTCATAGATGTGTGTTTGTTTTTTTAAAATAGCTGATCTGTAATTGTATCACAGCCAAGGCTGAAATTTAGCCTCATTTTGAAAGGACTATTTATCATCTTAGGGAAGCTAGTTGGCATGGTGGATAGAGCATGGGACCTAGAGTCAGGAAGACCTGAGTTCAAATCCAGCTTTAGACATGTACTAAATGTGTGACCCTGGACAAGTCACTTAACCCTGTTTGCCTCAGTTTCCTCATATGTAAAATGAGCTGGAGAAGAAGATGGCAAACCACTCCATATCTTTGCCAAGAAAACCCCAAAAGGGGTCATAGAGAGTTGGACATGATTGAAACAACTCAATAACAATAATCTATCTTCTTTCACATTTTTAAAAAATATTTTTAACGTTTAAAACATTGAAAAAACTCATTGAAACCTCTATTTCCTATATGTCTGATAACAACAACCTAGTGTAGAGCAGTGTTGAACTTGGGAGAAAGATACCTGAGTTTGAATGCTAGATCTAACACTTTGCTAGTTTAGTGATATTTGGACGAGTCACCTACCCTATCTCTAAACCTCAAATTCCTCATCTGTACGATGGGGATGATGGTACTTGCACTACTTTCTTTGCAGGGTTATTGTGAAGATGTACTTTGTAAACCTTTATATATGCGGCTACATTCAGTATGTTATTGTTATTTATAATATTATCATTTTGGGACATTGTGACAAGCAAGGAGATGAGCTTATACGCAAGAGATAATGTGGAGAGGCAGCAAGTGAATAAGGGTTTAGGGACGGAATTTAAATAGGTGATTTAAGTTATTACTCTTATCTTTTCACTAGCAGCAGTCTTGTAACTTGATATTTCATTTGACTAATTATTGTGGGAGCTTGGGGGTGGAGAGAAGCCAAGGGAAGGTAATAAAGCATGAGCTCACTGTGTTATAAAAGGATTATCCAGTCAAATTCATGTAGCCTTCCTGCCTATTGTGTGTTGTGTGTTAAGAACCCATTGGGTAAAGTATACATTCAGGGGATAATTAAATGGATTAGTTCAGAGATGTGTGTGGTTAGGACTTGGCACCTCTATTTTCATGATATACAGTATCGTATAAATTCTGTAAGATCTCTCTGATTGGCTCCAGATTGTGTAAATAAGAGCCAGGGGTGTAAGTTGAAAAGTGACAAATAAGGGGAGGGAGCATTTTACTGTCACTAGCTCAGCTCCCGGCACATAATAACTGCTTAATAAATGTTTGTTCACTAATTGACTGACTGACTAGCCCAAGAGGAATAACCCTTGATAGTTACTAAGAACCTTTCCCGCTCTAAAATTTCAAGACTATGATTCCAAGACTCTAATCTCAGGAGAAAGAGTAGACACTGGGAAAGTTTTTCCTAAGAATACTAATAATTTGGTGCTGGGTCCCTAGGCTCTCACACACAGAGAGTACAGGAGAGCTCATCCCCTCTCGGTCCCAAAAGTGAGTAACGTTAAGTTGGCAGAAAGAAATAGGAAAATTAAAGAGATTCACCTGACTTTCCCATGGTGAAATAATTTTTTCTTCTTGGCAGGATTTGGAGTAGAATTCATAGTCCCCAAGTTTGTAAGTCTCATAAAGTCACTAGCTTCCACTTGCTCCAATCTAATTTTTAAAGTAGTATTTTCTTCAGTGGTCTTTTGGACCTCCTTTTCCATTTGGCTAATTCTGCCTTTCAAGGCATTCTTCTCCTCATTGGCTTTTTGGAGCTCTTTTGCCATTTGAGTTAATCTGTTTTTTAAGGTGTTGTTTTCTTCAGTGTATTTTTCAGTATTTTTTTGGGTCTCCTTTAGCAAATCATTGACTTGTTTTTCATGGTTTTCTCGCATCCTTCTCATTTCTCTTCCCAATTTTTCCTCTACTTCTCTAACTTGCTTTTCCAAATCCTTTTTGAGCTCTTCCATGGCCTGGGACCAGTTCATGTTTTTCTTGGAGGTTTCTGTTGTAGGCTCTTTGACTTTATTAATTTCTTCTGTCTGTATGTTTCGGTCTTCTTTGTCAGCAAAGAAAGAATGCAGAGTCTGAGACTGAATCTCGGTGCGTTTTTGCTGCCTGGCCATAATCCCAGCCAACTCACTTGACCTTTGAGTTTTTCAGTGGGGTATGACTGCTTGTAGACTAGAGAGTTCTATGTTCCACGTTTGGGGGGGAGGTGCCAGCTCTGCCGCACCAGCACTGCTCCTTCCCCAAGGACCCCCAACCCGAACTGGGCTCAGATCTTCGGCAGGCTGTGCACCCCTGCTCTGATCCGCCACTTAATTCCTCCCACCAGGTGGGCCTGGAGCCGAAGCAGCAGCAGCAGTAGCTGCCCCACCTCTGCTGCCCCCGGGGCTGGAAGCGGAACCGTGAACTCCTTCCACTCCCGCAGCTTTTCCCACTAACCTTCTCCACAGTCTTTGGTGTTTGTGGGTTGAGAAGTCTCGTAACTGCCGCAGTTCACTGAATCAGGGCGCTAGGGCCCCTTTTGCCCGGCTTCTGGTCTGGATGGTCCAAGTCGCTCAGGCTGGGCTCTGCTCCACTCTGTTCCCAGCTCCCAGCTCCGTGCGGGATATACCTCACCCAGAGACCATCCAGGCTGTCCTGGGCTGGAGCCCTGCTTCCCTCTGCTGTTCTGTGGGTTCTGCCATTCTAGAATTGGTTCAGAGCCATTTTTTATAGGTTTTTGGAGGGGCTCGGCAGGGAGCTCAGGCTGGTCCCTGCTTTCCAGCCGCCATCTTGGCTCCGCCCCCAAGTTTGTAAGTCTAATTAGACCAACCTTTTCTATGGAAGTTTTCTGGCTCCAGAGGACATCTGTATGAGAAAGCCTGAAGCCTTGACTCTTCTAGTCTCTTTAAGAATAAAAGTAAGAAAAACAAAGCAAATAAAAACAGAGGTGGTTCTGTCTTTGAATTAATTACCAATACTTTCTTAACAAAATGAGGCACCATGGCAACATAGTATGTTATGACTAGGAGTCAGAAACAATAAGTTTACATCTTGCCTTAGACTCTTAACAGCTAAGTGACTCTGGGCAAACTAGCCTCTCTTACCTCATCTGTCTCCTCACATGTAAAAAAGAGGAGGTTTGACTTGAAGGCCTCTGAAGTCCTTTCCAGCTTTAAATCTATGATCCTATGATTTTCAGCCATGGTTTATGGCAGGGCAATAACTAGGAATGATGCCTGAAGTAAATTTAGTTGAGCTTAGGTAGAGAGCAAGGGGATGAAGAATGAGACAAGTAGCCTCGAAGGAAAATACTACTTTAGGTAAAGTCGAGGCAGGAGAGGGACACAACATATCCCTTTCACTCCCACAAGGTTTGGGTGGACATGTGGCCTTAGGAAAAGGGCAATGCAGTGAAAGGATCCATAGCAAGGTGGCCCAGGGGAGGTTGCATCACATGGTGGGGAGAAGGGAACAGGTAGAGGACTGGAACATCGACCATCAAAAGACTACAGTGTGCCCTTTCAACTCTCACCACCCTGGGCAGAGTTCCATTCACCCTGTGCTAGTTATGACTCAGGACTGTGGCACCCATTGAGTCTATAGCCTAGGCCAGTGGAGGCAACAATTTAAATTGTAAGCTCTCTGGGGCAGCTTCATAATTTGGTCATTTTAATTACTATGCCTAATGCAGATTGTGAGGAGAGACTGGAACATTTCTGTTCAGCTGTCACTCTAAACCGTGGTTATAATGTGAATTTGATGTCAGAAAGTCATAGCAGCATTTATTTAATGTTGGATAATAGGCATAACAATGTTCTTGAGTGACAGTTGGAGTGAAAGGAAAGTTAAAATTTATATGCTTATTTGTCTCCTGAATTGTCACTTCAATATGCGCCCTCTTTGCCTGTTCATGGTTGCTTATCAAGTCTTTAGGGAGTTGACTGCAACCACTAAGAAATCTCTGTTGTATTTCATTAAGAAACTAAAGTTCTGTTTATTTCTCTTGTAGTAGTCTTTAGAATTCTGATTTCAGGATTCAGTTCAATTCAACAAATATTTACTATATACTATGTCTAGGGTAGAGTACTAGGCACAGGAGGAGATATAAAAGTCAGTAAAAAATGATCCCTGACCTTAAAGCTTACAGTCTAGCAGGTTTATATATATATGACTATAACATAATAGTAGCTAGCATTTATATAGCACTTTAAGATTTGCAAAGCACTTAATAAATATTTTCTCATTTTGTTCTCAAAACAACTTTAGGAAATAGTTTTCATCATTATTCCTATTTTATAAATGAGGAAACTGAGGCAAAGAAAAGTTAGGTGACTTGCCCCACACTGCTCGTATGTGTCTGCAGCTAGATTTGAACTCAGGTCTTCTTTATTCCAGGACCAGTACTGTATCCACTGGGCTAGCTGCCTAAAGTAGGTTTTGATAATTACATAAGAAAAGGACCCAAAACAATGTTGTATGACTGAGAGGCCTAAGGAAATATGAACTCCAGATCAAGTAAATGAGTTCAGGCATTTGTGCGTAAATACTGTAAAACAAAGGAAAATGATTCAACACTTGACGAGACAAAGGACTCTGTGGAATTTGAGGAGAACATGGAACTACAACATGCTGTTCCTGGGTGGTTTAAAGGAGAAATGAGAATTATGAAAACAAAATTTATGTCCTACAAAGCAAAATAGAAAAAGTTAAATCTGCTGTGGCAATCCTTGCTAAAGTAACAAAAGAGAAAACAATAGACTGGGAATGCAAATTCACAGAAGCAAAGGACAATCTTGAAGAAGAGAAACAAAAAATAAGAACATTAAAAGAAAATATGTTCACCATGTGGATCTCAAAGACAAAATGAGTAGAGACAACCTAAGGATCATAGGTCTCCAAGAATAATATGTCAGGACAAAAAAAAAACCATAATGAAGGATATAACAGAAGAGAACTTCCCAGAACTTCTGAACATACAACATGTAATTCCAGTCAAAAGAATGCATAGATTGTTTCCAGAAAGAAAAAAAAAACAGGGTTGCAAACTCTAAGACACGTAATTGTTAAATTTAACAATTCAATTCAGAAAAAACAAGTTCTCCAAGCCACAAAGAACTTCAAATAAAAAGAAAGGACATTTGAATAATGCAAGACTATTAGAAAAAAGAGGAGGGAATGGAATAATTATTCTTTTTTTTTCAAACAAAGTAATTTATTAATGAATCTGGTGTGGTTTGTCCTAATGTTTCTTATTGGCAGCTGCCACCTGTCCTACAATTCTGTCCAAATCTCTCTGTCCTAGATGTGTCAGCTTCTGGTCTCCATCCTAGTCTTTTTCCACGATCTTGAGGCTTTCCAGGGCTTGCAGGATCCTTTGGGCCATGCTCTTGGAGCCTCTGCTGAAGTAACTGGGCATGACCCCATTTCACCGGTGCCCACTGTAGATCTTGGTCATGGATCCTGTACTTGCACCACCTCAAAGGTGGTAACAGGCCATGGAAACAGTCTGGGTGTAGAACCAGTTCTCATTAAAGGGTGTCAGTTCCTTATGTTTGGCCAACGTGATACTGTCCACTCATTCAGGGACTTTCAAGTTCCTTGACTTTTTCAAAAAGGCAGCCAGAATTCAGACGAACTCCTGCTGGTTCACGTCTTTCACTTGTGACTCCAGCCATATGTAGGAGGATAGAGATGAGGGGTGGAGCTCAGGATGCAGCCCATGGTGAGATGACCTATCCTACAAATTCTAGTTTAACCATGCAGGATAAAAGATGGACATTCAACAATAAAGAGGAGTTTGAAATATTTTTAGAATGAAAACCAGAACTGAAGAGATTATTTGCTTCTTGAACACCCCAAACAATGGAATTACAAGAGGAGTAAATAAGTGCAGACAGAAATAGCAACAAAGGAACAACAGAAAGTCCAGTAAAAGGCCTCTTTCTAAAGGTACACAAGGAGAGAAAGGTGAAGGTAAAAATCTGGTAGAGGTAACAGTGAAGAGGAAGACAAAAGGCATTATGAACAGAATCTGGCAACCCCCTTCCTACAGGCAAATGCTTGTTTTGTGCAACTACAATGTTACATGGGAGAATACATGAAAGGGGAGGAGAAGAATAGGGAGACAGAGAGGAGTGAAGGATGTGTTGGAGTCAAATCAAGGACTAGCAATGAAGGGGAAATGACCTCTGTGGTCTCAGAAAGAGAAGAGCTTCTGGGGAATGGGTAAAAAGAAAGGAGAAAAGATTGAAAAAAGGAGAAAGAGAAGAAGCCTTACTTTGGAGGTGGGAGGGGGTTCCACTGACGAATGCTCCTCTGGGCAAAGAGAGATGAGGACTTTACACTGGATGAGGTCCAGGTGATTTGGTGCCTAAAAAGACTACTTGACCTAGGTGGTGGCAAGATGGAACCCCTGGCAACAACTGACACCTGAAGGAATGGGAAAGCATAGACACAGTGATAAGAAATAATAAAACAAAATCTAAAGAATGAAAAATAGAAGAGAATGAGAAACATCTTATAAGAAAAACAACTGATCTGGAGAGCAGATCAAGAAGAGAAAACATAAGAATAATTGGACTACCTGAAAGTTATGATAAAAAAGAATCTTGAAACAATAATATGAGAAATAATTAAAGAAAATTGTCTTGAAGCATTAGAACAAAGGGGGAAAATAGAAATAGAAAAAATGTACTGATCACCACCTGAAAAAGATTCTATGAGGAAAACCTACAGTAATATAATAGTCAAATTCAGAAACCCCAGATCAAGGGCAAAATATTACAAACAACAAGAAAAAGGAATTAATAAACAAAACCCTAAAGGGAAAAAGATAACAAATGAGAAGAGGGCATCAGAGATGAGGGGAAGAGAACCAGTGGGAACAAGGCCACCTTAAAAAAAGAATAAAATTAAGTAACTGAAGGAACATAATACTGTGTTTACAGCATAAGAGAGGGAAAAATAATAACTTGAAAAAACCCACATTTTAGAGACAGATGGAGGATAACATAATCTTGATTCTCATAATTTTAAATGTGAATGGATTAAACAATCCAATAAAATAAAGAAGAGTCACAGATTGAATAAGGAAATAAAATCTACAATCTGTTGCTTTAAAAAAAAAAAGCACATTTAAAAAAAAAAGATATAAACAAAATAAACCTGAGAGGAAAGAAAAAATTATATGCATCAAGTGAATAAAAAAAGGAAGAGACAGAAATAAAAAGAGTATTCAGAACATAATATGCAGATATGCTAAAATAACAGAGAAGACAAAAAATAGCTGAATACCTTCAAAAATGTAAAATATCCAAACTATTAGAAAACCAGAGAGAGAGCTTAAATAATCCAATTTCAGAAAAGGAAATAGATCTAGCTATAAAGGAACTATCAAAGAAAAAAAGGAAAAACTCCTCCATTTGATGGATTCATAGGAGAATTCTTCAAACTTTTAAAGAGGATTTAATACATGTAATTCACAAATTATTCTTGCACATTGAGAATGAAAGCATTCTATCTGAATCCTTTTATAAGACAAATACAATCCTAATACCTAAACCAGGGGGAGAGAAAACATGGAAAGAAAAATATAGGCCAATAGAATTATTGAACACTGACTCAAAATTTTTAAAACAAAATCCTATCAAATAAACTATAGCAATTTATACAAGATATCATTTATTATGATCAAGTGGAATTTATACCAGAAATGCAATGATGGTTCAAGTTAATTTATTTATTTCTGGTTTTCAACATTCACTTCCATAAGTTTTAAATTTTCTCTCCCTCCCTTCTCCCCTCCCCAAGACGGCATGCAATCTGATACAGGCTCTACATATACATTCCTATTAAACATATTTTCACATTAGTCATGTTGTATAGAAGAATTAGAATGAATAGGAAAAACCATGAGAAAGAAAAAACAAATAAGAACAAAAAAAAGAGAATAGTCTGCTTTGCTCTGCATTCAGACTCCCTCGTTCTTTCTCTGGATGTGGATGGCATTTTCCATCATGAATCCTTTGGAATTGTTTTAGGACCTTGCATTGCTGAGAAGTGCTAAGTCCATCAAAGTCAGTGATCACGCACTGTGACTGTTACTGTCTACAATGTTTTTCTGGTTCTGCTCACTTCACTCAGCATCAGTTCATATGTCTTTCCAACAATGATGGTTCAAGAAAACAATCAACATAACTATGTTAAAAACCAAAATAACCAGAATGTCATGATCATCACAATAGATGCAGAAAATGTTTTTTGACAAAGTACTACATTCTTTTATGCTACAAAACCTATAATACATAGGCACAGAGGGATCTTTTTTAATATAGAAAGCATCTACCTAAAATCAAATGCAGGCAAATACTGTCTTAGTATTATTATTAGAATTGTTTTGACCTACTGGTGAACCCCTAAAAGGTCTTGGGATTTGCCAGGTATTTATAGATGACACTTTGAGAACCACTGCTCTATAACATAGCCAACAAGTGGCCAAGCAGTCTTTCCTTTGTTCAGGAAAGAGGAACCCACTCAATACCTCTTGAGGCAGCCCTCTGTACTTTTAGATACTTCCAGTTGTTAGGAAGTTCCTCCTTATATCAAGCTTAAATATGCCTCTCTTTAATTTAGGATAATATTCCAAACTCTGAGATTTAGAGCTAGAAGGGAACTCAGAGATCAAGCTATCAATTTTACAAATGAAGAAACTGAGGCCCAGAGAGTGTGCACCTTTCCCGAGGTCACAGTGATCACAAGTAGCAGAGCTGGGATGTGAAACCAAGTCCTCTAACTCCAAATGAAGTGCTCTGTTCACTGTAATACGCTGCCTCTATTTCTACCCTTTGCTACTAGTTCTGTTCTTCAGAGTCAAAAGGAACAAGCCCAATCACCCCCACATGTTACAGCCCTTCAAATTCTGTAAGTCCGATATCAACCTGGCTCTGCCTCTTATTATGTATATGATCCTGGGGCATTTATTTAACCTCTTTGAACTTCAGTAACTAATTCATCTAAGGAAATGTGTTATTGTAGCACAGTTTGGAGTCATAGGATCGTAGTTTTAGAGTTGAAAGTGTTGGGTTAAAAATTGCCCAACCTACAATAAAAGAAACTGAGGCAGAGCTCTGAGCCAATGGCACTTTATTAAAGGGTCCATGGCCCCCTCCGGTGAAGGGGACCTCAGATCTTCCTCATGATCTGAGATGTACTCTTCTTCCAGAGCCTTAGTTTTATAGTGTTTGAAGCAAACTAAAGATACAGATTCTCATTGGTTGATAAACCTTGCCTTCAACCCTCCAGGAGGGTCTATATAAAATACAGAATCCCATTGGTTGGCTAATGAACAAACCTTGGCAGACCTATCTTGACCTTTCAGGAGATCCTATCAAACTGATGAGCAGACCCATGCATTGAGCTGATAAACAGATGTCAAACCATGTACATGTGCTGATGAGACAGTAGACAGGCAGGCCACAGGCCAGCGAAAAGGGCCACTTGCTGGTCAAGTGCTCATGGATATCTCCCCACTTTGGGCAACAGAGGGATGACAATGGACTAGGGGCAACAAAAATAGTTGGGGGATTTTCCATGTAATTGAGTTGCCTCTGCCACACTGGACTTGGTAATCATAACAAGGCAAAAATAAGGGTGGAGATTCTCTACTTAGCCTCCTATGATTAAGCAAGGGAACTTACAATCTGTAGTCCACAGCTCTGAGGCCTAATTATCAGAACTTATAATCACCACCCCGATGGAATCATATCACATCGATTAATACTGATTGGAATAAAATAGGGGTCCAATTAATCATCTACCACATTCCCCCCTTCAATCCAAAGAAAGCTTAGCCTTTCTATGGATTGCCACAATCTAGGTCTGTAGAGGGCAGTCCTCTACTGAGGCATGAGGATAACAAAAATTCATCAGTGTAAGTCTTCCAGTAATACAATGTAATAACCCACTCCCCATGTCCATGTAATCAATCCATTATATCTTGGGGTTGTGATGTCTCATCTCATACAGCTGACTGCTTTCTAAAACTGTCCTCTGGTCCTCTAGACATCTCTCCTCTTAGGCACACTTGAATGGGTGGAGTTCCAGAGCAGCTTCTAACAGATTTGCTTCTCTGGTTCAGGTCACTCACAGAGATTTTTTTTTCTGTTAAAATTTCTTACAAATTAAATCTTAATACAATATTTTTTTTTGCAACAATAATAACAAAGTCAGGTAGTGAATGCAACCTCAAACCTCATCGCACTAATATGAATGGCAAATTAGGAACATCTAGGCCAGAGAATTTACAATTTTTTGACATACGTAATTGTCCAATCTTTGTTATTATCTTTTACAAACAAATCTATAAACAAAATTAATTTTCAAAACTCATTCCTCTCTTAGGAGGATGAGATTCTGCTAAGGAACTAATAAGAGAACACTTTTTATAACATGACCTGTAATACAATGGAATTCATTTAAAAGTTGCCAAAATAACTGCAATTATCAGAAAAAGGTCTGGGATGGGGTGTATAAATACATTGACTAATCAATTTCACGACAATGCCTATCAAGTAAGTTGTTTATTATAAAATGTTGGCCTTTCAGGACACGTTTGACATCCAGCTGATAATAATAAACCCAAATAAAATTGGCTTTTCCCATTTAGGTAACATAAGATATTCCATAAATTACTCTCCTCTAAGAAAATTGATTGCACTAAAGTTTTTTTCTGCAAACCAGAACTGAAGATGTTTCTGCTTTAGTCTTAATAATTAATAGAACAATGCCATGATCCCATAAACTGTTCCATCAATACCCAATTATACTTACATTAATTTTCGAAAGGACTAAAATTCTAGGCTAAATAGCTCAAATCTTTGGAATGGCTAATTGTTCACAAAGCAGGGCAGAGAACTGCAAGCTGGGTTCAGGACCATGGCTTTCACCCAATACAAGGGAGGAGAGTAAAAACTGATGACCAAATGATGTCGCAGCAAGTATTCAGTTTAAGGGAACAGCCATGTCCCCATGGCCACGGCCAAAAGTTGAAGTTAAAAGACTTAAAATCATTTAAGATACAAGTCAAAAGTCAAAGGTGGGATCCAATTCAAATGGAAGTAATAGTAGGATCAGCATGGGGACAGCCAAGACTGCTTCTGTTGAAACAATACTTTCTCTCCTTCTGAGATTGCATCGAGTCAATAACTCTAAGCCCAGTGTAAGGTTTGTCAAGGAAATAGGTATTGGCTGATTTACAGGCCTTGCATTTATTTCATAAGAATGGAGATAGATTAGGTAAAAGTGCTGATAAGAGGGATCTTGATAGATAAAACGAGAGGATAGAAAGATTAACCATATCTGAAATAGCAGTTTGAGATCTCATAATCTAATTTAATATCAGCTATTTTCTAGTTTATTGAAAGAATTATACATTGTTCTAAAGAAGTGATGAACATTCATGAATAACATAAAACCATTACTGTAACATGTTTACATCATCAAAGACAAGTTCTCCTAATTAACAAGATTTCATTTATAAAATAGTGTGGCTGGTGGACTTCCCATAAAGAAGTTATATATGCAATTGTTTTGGATATTTATCACCACATATGAGCACAGGCATAATTTTTATACATGAGAGTTCACTTTCTTTTTATTTTCACATTCATTAAAACTAAGCGGAGTGATTTTTTTTTCTGGTCTACTTACTATTTTTACACAAGCAGGAATGTGTATGTAAAAGTGGTTGCTATGGAGGCCACAGAGACGTCATATAATTAGGAGACTAAAATGTGAATGATGCCATATTAGATTCATTATTCTGGATACCATTTTTTTTTCTGTATGTTGGTCTGCATTAATGTAACCAATTGATAATGTGATCTACAACACATTTAGTCTATGCATATCAGACTGGCTTAACCTTTCTGCCCTGTATAAAATAAGCTTTGGACATTTGCAAATTCCTGCCCCCAACTTGAATATGATTAAAATAAAATTCATAAGAAAGCCTTTTAGGCAAATAGTAGAGCTGGATTTTTTCCTCAGGAGCTCCAATCTTAATAGTCACTTTTGAAGGTCTCTTTTTTAAAGCTCTAGGTTTAAAAAAAGATTTTTTTTTGGTCAAGATGGGTAATTTCCTTAGCATAGTGAACTCTTGGTATAGAAATTCCCTCTAGTGATTAAGATTAGCAATTTATCTGGAACTGCCCATCTGGGAAAGTTGCCTAGGAGGACTAAGAAATTAAGTGACTTGTAGATGGTCACATATCCAATATATGTTAGAGGCAGAATTTGAACTTGGGTGTTTCTGACTTCAAAGCCAACTATCTCCCATACTATGCTGCTTATTTGGATTGAAGCCTCTAGATTACAAGTGTTAAATCAGATTTTCCCCCTCCCTTTCCATAAATATAGCTTGTTATTTATAATCTCATTTGAAGATATAAAACTTCAGTTTTCTCTTCTGGAATTTGCCTAGGGATGGGAGGTGGCCAAGTGAAGAAGGAAAATACTACTTGAACCCTACTTTCTTTATGGAATTCAACATCCAAAAATTCTATTCACTAATAAAGTTGCAAACATTCAGTTCCATACTCCTGTTCTAACATTTCACATTCCAAGAGTTGCTTCAAAAGCAGGAAGGTTTGCCCTGATAACACTATTTATTGCATGATTCATTATTTCGCTTATCCCATGGGAAAAGTAAAGCATAGCTGTTGAGGTTCAACTCATTTACTATTAGTGGTTCTGTTTTATAGTAACTTCTAAGGTAGCTGACTGATTTTGCCCATATTAGTATGCAACTAAACTGTATCAGTCTGCAACTTTAAAGTTGAATTTATTGGTCAGTTTGTTGAATATTTTGTTTATTTGTCATTGATCCTAGGTCTCCATCTGTTGCACAGGGTGGAAGTGCAGTGGCCCCTCACAGTCCAATCCCAATGCTGACTGTCATGGAAGCTTTAACATGCTCTTTCCTTCCAGCCTGGGTGACTCATTTCTCCTTAGGCAGCTTGGTGGCCCTCTGCTTCTGAGGAATTCACTATATTGGGAGTGGGCCTTAGATCAGACATCCAATCAGCTTTTGCCCTACTGTAGCTCAGAACTCCCAAATTCAAATGATCTCCCAGCCCAGTCTCCCTATAAACAAGGGCTGCAGGAATATGCCACCATGTCTGGTTTAATCTAAACAAAATGGCACACCGTCAAATGACTTAGACTTCAATGTTTTCAGCGTTTAACTTTTTTTCGTGTTAAACTTCACTAACTCAGGTTCAGATAGAATAAACATTCAAGGCAGTGGGTGAAAGAATATGAGAAATCCCTTTATCCCATCCTTCCTGTTATTAATGGAAGTCTCAAGACTAGCCAAAGAAGTTGTTGAAAGTGGTGAAATCATTCGTCTGGCTCCCAAATTCCATCCCTTGATGACAATCTATTTTATGCCCCAGTTAATGGAAAGGTTGATTCAATTAAAACCAAACCTTAATGGGTACTCAAAACGGAATTATCTTTGAGGAGACTCTAGAAAAAAAGATAAAAGTTAAGCTACCTTTTCAATGACATGGACTACCCATATTTTTTAAAAACCATTTTTCCATTTTGTGAAAAGTCATTTCCAAAAGACAAGGGAAAATAATCCTTTATATTTTATAGCCAAAGTGTGGTCACTTTTCCTAGACTAAGTGGTTAATTAATAACTGGGACATGTACTTTAAAACACTCACCATACTCCCTAATGAAGAATAAGAGGTCTCGGAAAGCTCTTTCTATTCCTGGCAATTTTGTCACGGAGAAGATAAACAACCAGGGTAGCTAATATAAATCATTCTTGAGGAGATAAACTGCCTGACCTTTTGGGGAGCCAGTTGCATTTATATAACACCCAGTTCCTAGGACCTCAAATCACTCTTAAAAATAAATTACTTAATTTACAACCATGACAGAATCCCTAGAAGGTTGGAAATTACTATTATTATCCCCATTTTCCAGTTGAGGAAACCAAGGCAGAGAGTTGTAGAAACATTAGACTTATACTACAAATCATTAACAAGTCTAGGAAGAGCGTTCAAGTTCTCTCCACCCCAAATACAAGTCATTCCTGTTTTTATCAAGCACAGTTGTCCTCTGCCTCATGCACTTTGGAGCAAGAAGAGCAGAGATTTCAGAAAATCAATGATTTCTCTGGCTAGGCTTCCTTTATAGAAGAAATAGTTCTTTTTTCCACTATTACATATCATAATAAGAGTAATAAATGACATTCCTGTAGGTTTTGTTCTTGTTTAATTAGCTTAGTTGATTAGATCAATCGTGGCATTAGTGAACCCAAGATCATAGGTTTGATCATTTTTTAGCCTAATTAATTCAATATGAAGAAAAAAATACCCATTTCACCCCATCTTATCCACACTAGCTATCTTTCAACTGCATGGCTTACTCCAGTTCTATCATTATTTCTGGGAAAGAACTCAGAGAGAATATTTCCTATGGATAAAGTAGTGACCTCTTTATTTCTGCAGGGACCAAAAGTTCCAGGTCTAGATTTGCCACTTATTAGTGTGACCTTTGGCAGATAATTGTAACTTGTTTGGTTCTCAGCTTCCTCATCTATACATAATGGAGATATGAATGACCATTCTACCTACTTATATACTTGTTAAGATCAAGTAAAGTAATGTATGTGAAAACACTCTGACGAGTATGAAGTAGGATATATCTAGATTTCACTAATGCAATTAATTACCAGAGTAACTTTGGATAAGATGGGTAAAAATGCAGAATGGATGTTACAGATTACTAGCAATCAGGGACTGGCAAGGTGCTCTTTAAGAACCCGAGAAAAAAGGCAGCATAGTATACCTGATAAAGTGTGGGACTTGAGAGGCAGGAAAACCTGGATTCAAATGTACCTCTGCATTTCCCAGATGTGTGACTGAGGGAAAATTAATGAAAATTTTTTCAGCCTCAGTTTCTTCATCTGTAAAATTAAGACAATAATATCTGTAATACCTACCACAAGGATTGTTGTGAAGCTCAAAAGTGATAATGTATGTTAAAAAAACAGGATGAGGCTATAAGTCTGTCAGAAGTGCCTTACTCTCTTCATATCCCTGCAAATCTTAAACATATCTCTGAACAAAGCGTCTGGATAAAAAGAGAAAGGTTCAGCTAGGTGTTTTGTATACAAGATACAGAGGTACATCAGATATTTTGAAACATTAATATGATAGATGTTTTCACTTGTCACTCCATCTTTGTATCATGTAGATACAGCCTTTATCATTTTCTATAGCTTCAGTATCTCAGTAAATAAGAGTGGGGTGTGGGCTTTTGAGTGCCTCTTTGTGGGTTTGGGGTAAACACAAAGCATAGCATCATTCAATGTGGAACATTAATATATTTATACATGCTTAATTGGGTCCCAACTCAGTGTTCCTAGAGAATGAAGTTATTTCTAAGCACACTGAGTCAATGGCCCTTTTCTACCTCAACTAAGTTAATTGCCATAGGGGTGGGAAGAGGAAGAGGGAATGCAGAGGATATTAGCAATAACGATTTATTTAGTATGTAGGTTTTGCTTTATGTGCCAGGCACTGTGCTACGAAATCAAGAATACAAACATAAAACAAGAAACAGTCCCTATTCTCAAGAAGCTTATTATCATGGAGGAGATAACATGTACATATATATGTATGTATGTATGCATGTGTGTGTGTGTGTGTGTGTGTGTGTGTGTGTAGTCAAACCAAGAAACATTTATGAAGCACACTGATCTATTCACTGGGAATAGAGCTCGCAATCTGATGGAAGAGATAGCATCCAAATGAATAAGATGTATGCAAGATACATTGGGGATAATCTCAGAGAGAAGGCACTTATGTTAAGGAGGCCCAGGAAAGTTTTGCAAAATCTGGAATTTTAACAGAGAATTGAAGAGTGATCCACTGAAACTTTAATATTAGTACATAAAGAAGAAACAGCCAAATGAGTTTTGCAGGACACGTCTCAGATTGGAGTCAATATAGTGTAGCCCCAATGTGATATTCACAGTGCTTACAAAGGCTATGAATATGCTGGCTTAGTTCTTAATCGCAAAGTATAACAGACTCTCTTCACTAAAGGCAGAACCAAAACATTTATTCAAACCTCAGAAAGCCAAATCCCAACACCAGAAAGCCGAATCCATCATAGCAACCAAGAAATCTGTACACATCATCAATGCAGAGGGCACCAACATCCCCAAGCCTTCCCTCTGTTGGGCCTTCCCACAAACCAAGCTCCCTTAGGCAAAATACCCCTCTCTCACCCACACTAGCTACGGCTCTGTGTGTGTCTCTCTCACCTCTCACTGCTCTGTCTCACTCCCTCTCAGCTCTGCTCCACCCTTCCTGCTCCGTCTGTTCAGCAAGCTCCTCCCACCACTGGCTCCATGTAACTTAAACAGGTCACAAGGACCTACTACTGGTTGGGAAAATCTTCAAATTGTATTAACAATACATATAGTCATATGACCACTGGATATTGCAAGTTTCTGATGATATTAAAGGCTAAATTTGAAAACAAATACTTTTCCAGTGCAGATGGAAGATTGTAAAAACAGATGCACAATACCACGTTGGAAGATTCCATTTAGATTTTACCTGCAAATCCACATTTGCTTGGATGCTAAAACTAAAAGAGGCTCTATACCTCTGCCACCCGTTAGCTCTCCATCGTTCAGTTATTATTCCCTTCCCTCAACTTCATACTTCCCTTTCAACACAATGAAAACATTAAAAGAATAAAGAAATCAATGGTCCACAGGGACTACTAGGAAAAGAAGCCATCAACATTCCACTAAGAAAGAAGCAAGAAACTGTCGCCAATCATAGTCTGTAAACAGTGCAGCATGACTCTCCTATTAAAAATTAATCAAGGGAATAAGGCCCTATGATAGCAAATAGCAAAAGAAAATTGCACATCTTCCTAGGGGAGAGTATACAAGTCATAAAAATTAAAACATAAAACTGTTCATTTACAAATATAATTTACAAACATAAATGTTTTGGTGATTCATCTCTTTGGCAATTCTAAAAGTCTTAAGAGAATTAAGAAATCTGCTTAGTCTATAGCTTCTTTATGTATGTGGCAGGTTGGTTGCTCCTTTACAGCGACAGATTGTCACTTTGAATTATACTCAACCCTTGCTTATTCAAGGACTGAATTGTCAATTCTTGATTACTCGGGTACTTTGTATCTTTCCCTTCCAGATTAAAATTACAGCATTTTAGGTAGAATTCAGTTCATGGTGACCCTCGCTGGGTATGATTCTTCCAAATTACTGTTTCCTGTCCTTTGACAGGGAGATCAGGTTGTTAAAAGTTATCCACTCAAACTTTTCCTGGTTGGTAACAAACAAGTTCCTTCCACTCCGGAAAAAACAGCAGAATAAGCTGTATTAAAAAGAGATCAGTGTCTTCCTGTCAGTTTAACATTTATTTCCTATCACAATCATTCTTATATATAAATTCAGAAAGAAACCTGAAGCTTTACCTTCCCATATAGCCAGAGGCTTGCTGGTAAACATTTAACATTAACAACCAGCTCTTTCTTGAAAAAACAACACACACAGCACGGATAAGCAGCTAGGGAGTATAGTCGACGGAGCACTGGAACTGGAGTCATGAAAACCAGAGTTCAAATCTAGTATCAGACACTTCCTAGCTGTATGAGCTTGGGCAAGTTGCTTAACCTTTGTTTGCCCCCACCTTCCTCATCTGTAGAATGGGGGTAATAATAGCATGTATTTTCTAGGCAGAGCTGGTGAGGATCAAATGAGATAATGTTTGTAGAACACTTTGCAAACCTTAAAGCATTATAAAATGCTAGCTATAATAATAACTATTATTGATAGGACTTGGTTGGATATGATGGATAAATGACAAGGGAAGAGTCAACAATGAGGTTTTGAACCTTGACGATTGTGAGGACAGGAAGTTTGGAGGATGAATGGGATAGGATAGGATGGAGAGAGGAGAGGAGAGGAGGGGAGAGGAGAGGAGAGGAGAGGAGAGGAGAGGAGAGGAGAGGAGAGAGAGAGAGAGAGAGAGAGAGAGAGAGAGAGAGAGAGAGAGAGAATATGTACATTTCTTCTCTAATATAAAGTCGTGCTTCTCTGGAGAGAAAAACTCTGCAGACATAGCCAGTTTGTCCTCCCAGCTGCTAGCTAGAGCTATTTAGGCACAATAAATTATTTAGGTAATACAGGTTAACTTTTTGTTACTTCTGATCACGGGAAATCACAATGGAACGAGGGCTGGGGCAACAGCCATGTCGTGAAAAGAACAGCGGTCAGTCAATCAATAAGTATTTATTAAGCATCACACTGAGTACTGGGGATACAAAGAAAGGCAAAAGGCAGTCTCTGCCCTCAAGAACTCACAATCTAGTGAGGAAGACAAGAAGCAAACAAATATCCTATATACAGGATAAATGGAAATCATAGAGGGAAAGTCCTAGAAATAAGAGGGATTGGGAAATGCTTCCAGTAGAATCTGGGATTTTAGCTAAGATTTGAAGGAAGCCAGGAAAATGAAATGAGGAGAGAGAGCATTCCAGGCTTGGGAGACACCCCGAGAAAATGCCTGAGAGATGGAATGGCTTGTTTTACCCACTAGCAATGTCATCATAAACTTTTTTTACGTCCAGTTTCCATCTGTAATTAACAGAATGTTTTTGATCCTTAGTGCCCTCTTCTGAAAAATGAGGAGGTTGGACTAAATGATCATAGACAATGGATTTAGCCTGGAAAGTGACTTTAGAATTATCTAGTCCAATGCCCTCATTTCTACAGACGAAGATTAGATTGCAAATTCTTCCATCAGAGTGAAGCCTCCTCCATTAGATTGTAAACTCCTTGAGTGCAGGGATTGTCTTTTGCCTCTTCTTGTATCCCTAGTGCTTAGTACTGTGCCTGGCAAACAGTAGGTGCTTAATAAATGTTTATTGTTTATTATTCAGGAAACTAAAGTCAAGACAGGTTGAGTGAATTGCCCAAGGTCCCAGTGTATTAAGTAGCAGAATTGAGATTCAAATGCAAGTCCTCTGACTCCAGATCAAGGGCTCTTGATCCTCTTCCAGGTTCAAGTTTCACCTCATCCAGAAGTGCCCCTCTTATTCCTCCAGTCCACAGGCTCTTTCCTTCCTCTGAGAGAACCATAAGATAACTATAGTCTAAGAACCATAGGATCTTAGACTTGGAAGGGATCGTAAAGGTCATCTACTCCAGCTTCTTACACAATACAGGAATCATCTCTGCAACATTCCTGATAAGTAGTCATATAGTCTCTGTTTAAATACATGCAGGGTCAAGGAATTTACTAGCCCACAGAAAAGCCTATGTCATATTTTGACTGATCTAATCAGAATCATAACTAGGGAGGGGTGATCAGATCTCTGCCCAAGAGTATTGAAATTTAAAGGGCAGTAGTTACACTTTTCCTTCAGAAGACAGAAACAATTGAGTTTGATGTCTAGTAAACAATAATTAGCTAAAATAAGAAGCTCCCAGGTGACATGCATCCTTCTTCAGATAACACACTTCGAATGTCAAGGGGAAGATTGACTCAGACCAGTACCTGGTTAGTTCAGGTTGAAGGATAGAATAAAATGAGGCACTCGTAGGTACCGTATTTTACAACCTGATCGTTGCACCTTGTTTTTTCAGTCAAAAAAATTGGTTTACAACCTTTCATCCCATAATCATTGCATGGTATAATTCTATTTGACATACCACTTAAAAGGTAAATAGAATGGCAATGTATTCACCAGTGGCATATGGATGCACATTTATCTTTCGAGAATTGGGAGCCTTTAGCCTAGAATTCTCAGTGCATGCACATTGTCAGTATTCAGTTTTAACGTATATTCATGAATACTCCATGCATCCTAATCTTGCACCAAAGACAGTATAGTAATAAATGATTTTTAAGTAATACCAGCAGTTTTTTAAAAAACTTCACATAATGATTGTACCCCACTTTTTTGCAAAAAACAATTTGGCATAAAATCTGTAATGATTATATGGTGACATATGGTAATTCTTCACTTTACAAAAGACCACAGTATAGAAAGAATTTTCAAGGACTTAGGTAGATGCATCATTTCCATTTGGAAATGCCTCTATTCAGCAAGGCAGGGTGTGGTAACTTGGACAATCTTGGGGCATCTGCCAGTTCTGAGGGCCCCAACTCCACACAAACGAACCTTTTTATACCCTTAGGTGGCTAGGAATCTAGGGAGTTATTTCAAGGGAAACACAGCTTAAGCCTTAGCCCTGATGACAATCAAATCCCAGAAACAGTTTTGTGGTCTTTCAGGGCAAAAAACTGGCCTAACTTGCATGGGGAGGGATTAGGATTTTGGTCCCACCATACCAGAGAAGCATTCCCTGAAGTGGCCTGAAGGTGTCCAGTATCTCTGACTTCCCCCTCCTGCCACACACATAACATCCTTAGGTCTAAAGGTTTCTTTTCAAGGTCCCTCCTTACCCTTAGGGTTTTGTGGTGCTCACCTCAAGCACTAGAATTCCTATAAGCTTTAGCTGTTAGAAAGTTCTTCCATATATTAATCTTAGATCTGACTCCCTATAACTTCCTCTCATAGATCCTAGTATTGTTTTCCAAAGCAACAGAAAATAATTTTAATCCTCCCCCCACTCATTGAGAATGGATCATATGCTGTCGTGAATTGTTCATTTTTTCCCATATATATATCTTTTTCCACAACTAGATTGTATACTCCTTGAGTGTAAGATCCTTGCATTTTGGGATTGTTTCATTTATTGTACTTGTGCCCCTAGTGAGTGGTATGGTGCCAGGTACTTAGTAGACACTTATTAATTCATTGCGTGCATGGGGACTGTGTCACATTTCTTTTGTATCCCCCTACATTGTCTAACACAACAATAAGTATATACTAGACAGTAAATATTTGGTCATTCATTGAAACAGAGAGGGAACAGAAAGAAATATCCAGGCAAACACACAGAGGAAAAGAGAAAAACATGCACAGAGGGGGAAAAATTCCAGTTACAAAGAAAAAGACAGAGACAAAGAAGCTGAAAGGATGGTGGAAATGAGCCAGATGAAAAGAGTCTTGGTAGTTTCCTTAGCTCCCTGCAGTTCATTGGTGTGGTCATGCATGGCTGTCCACTTGGGTCCATGTGGAAATTATCATTTCCTTCCGAAATATTGATTAGCTGGTTAACCACTGTTCACAGTTCAGAATTACATAGCTATGGTAGCCATCTGGGAAGAAATCCTCTCTCAACAAGTATATGCTACTGAACCAAGAGCCAGATATGGACTGAAGATCACTTTTCCCTGTTCTAGTACCTTTAGAAATGTTTTACAAACCTAAAAATTCATCTCTTCACAACTTCTACTCATTCTTCTTTCATCTGCTTTCTGGGGCTGGGAAGACCAAGACAATCCATTTTCTGTATGACAGTTTTTCTGCTACTTGAAGATAATTCTCATGTTCCACTAAGTTTCTCCTGTCCTAACTAAAAATTTCCAGTTATTTCAGCCAATTATTTATCATATGGCATAATCTTGGGGCCCTTCACCATCCTCTGGAGATTTTTTTGGCATGAGGATAAAAATAGATAATTGGATCTGTAATTTCATTGGTCTAGGGAGCTCCAGTGATTTAGAGCGGGAAGAAACCTCAGAGGCCATTCAGTGTAATTCCTTTGATTTACAGTTAAGGAAATTAAGGCAGGGATAGGTTAAGGGATTTGCTCAGAAACATATAGCTAGTGTGAAGCAGGACTTGAATCTAGTCATTTAATAGCTGTGTGACCTGAACAAGCCACTTAATCACTCCCAGCCTTAGGAAACTCCTGCCAGTTCAGGGCATAGCCTTTTCTGCAACTTGAAGTTTTAAAGAGCTGCCTAGAGGAGTGGTATTAAACTCGTATAGAAACAGGGGCCACTAATCTGAGAATCCACTAAGGACCTTTAGAGAGACTTATCTAAGGATCTGAGGGTAGGATATTGACTTAGTTTTAAAATATAATATATATATATATATAATATATCATCTGCATTTTATTATATTTTTATTTGTTTTGTACTATTTCAATTCCATTTTAATCTGATTCATGATGAATTCAGGAGTGTTACAGCTGTGGCTGACACTCTAGCCTGGAGCACTTGGCAGTTAAGTGACCTATCCAACGTCACCCAGTCGAGTATATATCAGAGACAGGATTCAGTCTTAAATTTAGGTCTTTCTGGCTGGCTCTCTGTACGTTATGCTATACTGGCTAAACAAGGTACTTCTTAAAATGTTGTGACTGGAATACAGTACTTCAGTGGTGATCTAATAAGGAAGAGCGCAGTAGTATCACCACCTCCTACTCTTAGCACTATGCGTCTCTTAGGAAGCCTAAGAATGCATTTATTTTCTTGGCTGCCACGGCCCATTGGTGACTCACACCGAGCTTGCCATCTGTTAAAACCCCTAATGGGAAAATGGAGTTTGGTTTTCACTTATAAGAGTGCTGAGCTTGTTACCCTACATGTGACTGTCCATTTACATTGTTAGCAAGCCTAGGCTATGATGACATAATGACAAAACTGGCCCCAGACTGAACAACTAAATCAATAAACTGGCTGATATATATGTACATACACGTATGTATGTGTGTATACACATATATACACATATACATATATGTATGCACATACATATACATATATACATATACACACATATATACATATATACATATACATAAGAATATATATTATATATATATGTAATGTTAAACAAATGGTCTGGCAGATTTCTTTGTGTTTGTTTTGCATTATATAGAGAGAGCCTCAGGGACCTGACTATTATTCATTTCTGATTGAAAACCTTGGCTCTGTTACTAATTTGCCTTAGGAAATTCTTATTGGAACCTCATCTTCTATCTGAAAAATGGGGGTAGAAAGACTAACCTTATCTATTTTGGCTCATCTGAAATAGAAGATTTTTAAAAAAACTTAAAATAAATGTAGATCACATTTCTAAAGTATTTTATAGTTTGCAACATGCTTTCCCCCTATAACAAACCTGTGACGCATATAATAAAAAAAATTAGGAGGACCAGATCTGTGATACCATTCATACAGGGAACTCCCTCTACCAGTGCAGGTTGACACTTATTGTGCAATCTGTTGTCTTGGAGATTTGTCCAGGGGGCACTTGGAGATTAAGTGACTTGCTCAGGGTCAATAGCCAGCATGTATCAGAGATAGGACTTGAACTCAGGACTTACCACCTCTTTGAGCATTATGTTATGTTGCCTCTCTACAGTAAAGATACTATCATCTCCTTTTTACTGATAGAGAAACTGAAGCTCAGAAAAGGCAAGTGACTGGTACATAGGTACACAACTAATAAGTGACAGTACCTGTACTGAAACATTTAAATACTGTCTGCAGCTCCAGTGTTCTGTGAATTACAGATGTTGCCTCAGAAATAGATGAAATCTCAGTTGAAAAAGTGTAAATAGAAAAGAAAAAAATGTAAAGACCTGAACCTTGGGAAACAGCCACATTTGGAGGAATGGTCAAAGGAAAGATTCGATGCAAGAGACCAAGAAGGGAGTGGTCAGATATAGAGAAGGACTTTGATAAATGGAGCATCATGGGATTCCATAAAGGAGAAAGTTTTCAAGGAAGAGATGAAATTAACTATGTCAGATACTATAGAGAGGTCAAAAAGAATGAGAACTAAAAAGACAACAACTATCAGATTTGGAGATTGGGAGGTCACTGGTGAGCTTTAAGGTTGTAGTTTTAAAAGAGATTTAAAGAGACTTACAAAGGATTAACGAGTATGTAGATAGTGGAGAATTGAAGGTAGTGTCCTTATTATCAGATAATTTAAGATGTTTGACAGTGGAAGGGAAGGCAAATTGTAGGGTGGTAGCTAGAAGAGGCAGAAGAGTGTTACTTCCTAGTTTTAGAGGTTTGTTTTGTTTTGTTTTAACCATCTTTGGATTCTGGGTGTCCTAGACCATAGGAATAGTTGAAGTTGCTTTATCTTTGATGCATAATTTCTCTTTTGAAGAGGTTTGAAAGGCTGTGGGTATGGGGACATATAGTTTACCGCCTTGTTGTTCATGTGACTCAGATTTGGCATTATTTGCCTATTAAAATACTTTACCCTTTTAAACTATATATCTCTATAAGACCAGATTTTCCCCATATACTTCAACCAAAACAACATATGTCGGCATATTGAATATAGAAGCAGATGTGAGAATCTGTCTTCTTTTTAGCCAGATGTTAAAGAGATCTGCAAAAATATGTAAATCAATGCCACTCTTTTCAGGAATTTTGTTTTGGAAAATATATTTTCACAAAAATAATATTTATGTTAGCACATAATGAGTTTATTGTTATTTTTAAGTGAGGTAGACAAATATTTTAAAAAAACATAAATTTTAATTTCTCATATGGTAAATATTAATAGATCTAACCCACATAAAAGCTCTTTGGTGTCCTTAATTTTTAAGAGTATATATGGGTCTTAAGACCCAAAGAGTTTGAGAACCATTGATGTAAAGGAAGTTCATATTCAGTCAGAGATTGGATTAGATGGCTTCTGAGGTTCCTTCCAACTATAAGATTCTGTGGTAGCTTCCACATAATAATGAAGCCTTAGAGAATTACTTCAATGGACAAAGATGATTTTTAAATGAAAGTAAGAAATTAGCTTAACAACAAGAATCCTGAATTGAGGATGGGGTGGGGGAAGAGATAGTGATAAGGGAACAGGCATCATGGAAAGTCAGAACATGAGTGAAGTAAAGGGGGAGCAATATGACTCTTGCCCCCATGGATCTTGGGGGGCAAGTAGTCCCACGAGAGATGCACCATAGAAATGGGAATCCAGCAAGTGGGGAAGGGCTCACAAACGACTTCAAAGCAAAATTTAGGGATAGAAGTTGCTGTGGAGTTGCTTCTTCCCTCCCATGTTGGCAGTCTAGGGCAAAACCCCACTAGCCCCAAGCTAGTTACGACTCTGCTACTATTTCAAATGTGTTTTTACCATGGAGATCTATTACCCTCTCCGAACAAAGATCTTTAGGATGATTTCACATCAAAAACTACCACCAGCAACCCTTCTCATATGTCAATGGTTTCCTTCTCTTTGGGTTTTGTTGGTTTATGTTTGGCTATGTTAGTATTCCAGAAGAACTGGAAGATCCTTGCTATGTTCCCTCTGACTTGCTCCTGTTATTCCTTGCCTTGTGACAAAGCAAAGGGAGAATCCTATCACATAGTTGATTTGTATATCAGCATCATCAAACCCTTGGTTATCATTTTCCCATCTAAAGGTAGTAATTTCCCCTTCCATCCAAGTACCTCTCTTTCATTCTGCCTCTCATTGCCTGCTTCCTGTTTATCATGGATTCATAGTTAGCAAACATTCCAAAAGGTTAAATTTTGAAAGGCTTAGTACACTAATCAACAATATAATCCACCACGATTCCAAAGGGCCCATGTTGAAATAGGCTCTCCACCTACTAACAGAAAGGTGATCAACAGAGAATGCATATTGGGACATGTTTTAGACATGGCCAGTGTGACAATTTTTTTACATGACTATGCATGTTTGTAACAGGAGTTTTGTTTTTCTTGTTTTCTCAATGGGATTAGGAAGGGAAGGGGAAGAGGAGGAGGAGCTTCATGAAAATAAAATAAAATTTTATTTTAAAATTCTTAAGTTTGCTCATTTAATACTTTTCTCAGCTTTATAACCTGACTGCAACTCATAGCCTATTTTTTTTTTGACACAGGCAGCTTCCTGAAAGAACTTGGATTTATAAAATCTAATCTATACCAGAACATAACCCTTAAAAACATTGAAAAAGAACATGAGAAAAAACACCAGAACATAATATTTCTTAAATAAATAAAGTTGTTCCTCTACAAAATCTGATAAATGAATTGATGTTGTACCTCAATCAGTGATTCCTTTTTCCCTAGATATATCCAACCTTCTGCCAAGTATCTTAATCCATAAGCTTCAGATGTGATCATTAAAAATTCTAATATATTTTCTCATCATTATTTGTGTCCTCAGAACTTACTTCCCAGTTGATAACCATCGTGATATGTGTACAGATGAAGCTTTTACTATCTCTCTCTTTGTAGAAAATGGAAAATTATTGAGCAACATAAATATTAACTAAGGAGGGAAGGTTCACCAAAGTCTTTTTAGAATGATGAAAAATTTACCCAAGTCTGCATGTCAGCTAGAGAGGTCTGGTTTTGTTTTTCAAATTTAGTTTTTTCCAATTACATGTAAAAACAAATTTTAACATTCAGTTCTTAAAATTTTGAGTTCCAAATTTTCTCTCTCTCCTTCCCTTCCTCTTCTCTTGAGTAGGTAAGCAATTTGAGATAGATTATACATGTACCTTTATATAAAACATATATCTATCTATCTATCTATCTATATCTATCTATATATATATGTATATGTATTTGTTGCCATGTTGTGAAAGAAAACAAATCAAAAAGAAAAGGAACCTCAAGAAAAATTAAGAAAATAAAAAAAAGTATGCTTCAATCTGCATTTAGATTCCATCAGTTCTTTCTCTGGAGGTAGACAGCATTTTTCATCATAAGCCCTTTGGAATTGTCTTGAATTAATTGACTATGAATATTTGTAACAGAAGTTTTGTTTTTCTTGTTTTCTCAATGGAATTGGAGAAGGAGGGGGAGGATGAGGAGAAGTTTCATGAAAACAAAATAAAATTTTATTTTAAAATTCTTGTTTGCTCATTTAATACTTTTGCTGAGAATTGTATTGCTGAGAATAGCTGTCATTCACAATAGATCATTATACAATATTACAGTTATTGTGTACAATGTTCACTTGCTTCTGCTCAGTTTGCTTTGCATCAGTTCATATAAGTATTCCCGGGTTTTTCTGAAAGCATCCTGCTCATCATTTCTTCCAGCACAACATTATTCAATTACAATCATATGCCCAACTTGTTTAGCCATTCCTCAATTGATAGACATCCCCTCATTTTCCAATTCTTTGCCACTACAAAAAGAATCGCTTTAAAGATTTTTTGTACATAAAGATCTTTTTTCCTTTTTCTTTGATCTCTTTGGGATATAGACCTAGTCATGTTATTGCTGGATCAAAGGGTATGCACATTTTTATGTCCCTTCAGACATTCCAGATTGCTTGGATCAATTCACAACTCCACCAACAGTATATTAGTTTCCCTATTTTTCCACATCCCATCCACCATTTGTCATTTTCTTTTCAGTTGTATTAGTCAATCTGATAGGTGTGACATGGTCCCTCAGAGTTGTTTTAATGTGTGTTTCTCTCATCCATAGTGAGTCAGAGCATTTTCTTCAATGACTATAAATAGCTTTGATTTCTTCTTTTGAAACCTGCCTGTTCATATCCCTTGACTATCAACTGGGAAATAATTAGTATTCTTATATATTTGATTCAGTTCTCTCTATATTTGAGAAATGAAGTCTTTATCATAGAAACTTGCTATTTGAAAAATTTCCCCAAGTTTTCTGCCTTCCTTCTAATTCTGGCTAAAAATCCTTGTATTTCTTTGTGCAAAACTTTTTCAATTTGATGTAATCACAATTATCCATTTTACTTCCCACAATGCTCTCTCTCTCTTCTTTTTATCATAAATTCTTCCCTTATCCATAGATCTGACAGGTAAGATATTCCATACTCCCCTAATTTGCTTATGATATTACCCCTTATATATAAAGTGTGTACCAATTTTTATTTTATCTTGGTATACAGTGTGAGATATTGGTCTATACTTAGTTTCTGACAAACTGCTTTCCAGTTTTCCCAGCAACCTTTGTCAAATATAATGAGTTCTTGTTGTACAAGCTTGGATTTTTGAGTTTATCAAATACTAGATTACTATGGTCATTCACTACTGTGCATTGTGTACCTAATCTGTTCCATTTATCCACTATTCTATTTCTTAGTCAGTACCAGATTGTTTTGATGATTACCACTTTATAATATAGTTTGAAATCTGGTACTGCCAAGCTACCTTCCTTGACATTTTTTTATTAATTCCCTTGCTATTCTTGACCTTTTGTTCTTCCAGATGAATTTTGTTATTTTTTTCCTAGCCCTATACATTTTTTTTGAAAATTGATTGGAATGACATTGAATAAATAAATTTCTGTAGAATTGTAATTTTTATTCTATTGGCTTGGCCTACCCATGAGCAATTAATATTTTTCCAACGGTTCAGATCTGACTTTATTTGTGTGAAAAATGTTTTGTGATTGTGTTTGTATAGTTCCTGGGTTTGTCTTGGCAGGTAGATTCTCAATTATTTTATATTATCTGCAGTTACTTTAAATGGATTTTCTCTTTCTATTTCCTCCTGCTGGATTTAATTGACAATATCAAGAAATGCCGATGATTTATGCGCATTCATTTTATAACCTGCAACTTTCCTGAAGTTGTTAATTAATTATTTCAGCTTGTTTTTCAGTCAGTTCTTTAGGGTTCTCTAAGTATATCATCATATCATCTGCAAAGAGTAATAGTTTTATGTCCTTGTTGCCAATTCTAATTCCCTTAATTTCATTTTCTTCTCTAATTGCTATAGCTAGCATTTCTCTTTCATTATTGAATAATAGTGGTGATAATGGGCTTCCTTGCTTCATCCCTGATCTTGTTGGGAATGCTTCTAGCTTATCCTCTTACAGATAATACTTGCTGATGGTTTTAGATAGAAACTACTTATCATTTTAAAGAAAGCTCCGTTTATTTTTATGCTTTCCAGTGTTTTTTTTTTTAATTAGGGGTAAGTGTTGTATTTTGTCAAAAAGTTTTTTCTGCATCTATTGAGATAATCCAGCTAGAGACTTTTGCTGCAAAAGCAATGAAAGTAAGATCCTGCTGTCAGGAATATGAAGAAAACCACAAGTGCTGTAGAGGAGACTGTCAACACCTTTGTCTTATTGAATACAAATTAAATCAGATTGCTATTGACTGATAGTGTTGCATGTGCTTGTTTCTTTCATTTGGCATTCAACACTCATTTAAGTTCTGACTGAGAGCATAGCACAGTGCTAGACACCCCCATAACAGCCTTGCTCTTAGTTTCTGATGTAGCTTGGGAAACAACATGTCCCCCTGAAATAAAGAAGAAACAATAACAAGCAGCAAAGGGGTGATATAAGAGCATCCTCACCTTCAAACACATATTGAATCCCTAATACATGGAAAATTATTTCTCCACAAAAGCTATTTCCTAATCTAAGAAATGAGTTCATGTTCTATCTGTAACAGCTATTCCTGTTTCCCAAGATGTATTCAACCCTATAGTGAGGGTTACCATTTGCTCTGACACAAAGTTATCTGAATGAAAATCCTGAATAGATCTTGAGAATTTCTTATTCTGTCAGATAGTTATTTGGGACAAAGGATTGGGATCCTAGCTACATAGCTAACTAGGAATTAGAGGAAAAGATTTAATCTTGTTTTGGAAATATTCTCCTTGGCTTTTTCTTACCTGGGGGTGGTGGCTCATAGTTTATGGCTGTGAATAAAAAGCTGTCAGCCTGACAGTATCGAGAAGAGGCTTTCTAGTCACTATACCCTAGAAGACTAAGTAGAGCTGACATGGCCTTCAGGGAACAATGTCCAGCAGTGACCACAAGATTAGAAAAGCCCAGAAATGCAAGAGAGATGTGGAGCAGCAGAGATATAACACTCAGTGGGGAGCAGTAGATGTGATTTATGTCTAGATATAGATAAAGATACAGTTTCAACAGAGGGCAGCACCTAGGAGGAAGCAGACCCAGAGAGAGTCCATGAGAGAAAGTAGTGTATAGTAAGGATAGAAAGGTAAGGTAGGGCCAGGTTATGAAAGGCTTTAAATGACAAAGGAGTTTGTACTTGCACCTAGAGACAATAGTTAGCCTCTGGGTTTGAATTGGAGAGTGACATGGTCAGAGCTGAGCTTTAGGAAAATTACTCTGGCAACTGTGTGGAGGGGTAGGGTTGCTTGGTCCTGACCCTTCTTTAGTCTGGATCCTATGGTTTTCCCATTCTGTTTGTGGTAGCTAGATATGGGCCCTGCCTTTTGCAAAAATCCCTGGATTTTGACTCAAAATCTCAGTGACTCAACTTGAGTTTTGATCTCAGTCCCTTCTTGTACTGTGTCCAACCAGAAGTTTGTCCTTTTCCTTGCTTTAGCCTTGACAGGCCTTTGTTAGATGACCCTGTATGAGATTAGGCTAGTGACAGGACTCCCACAAGATGTCTGGGGTTTGTTGCTCAGCTGCCATGCTAGTCCTGTCTCCTGCTGTGGCTCCAGAACCATCTGTCTGGACACTGTGGCTTCCATCTGCTGGTATTGTCTCCACTCTAAGGGCTGGCAGGCTACTGGCACTGTCTTTGTGCAGTCCTGGACTGGATGGAACAACTTGTAGCCATATATTTCCTTTTGGTTTATTGTTGTTCTCGGTGGTAGGTTCTTGGAACTTTACTGAAGCCTTTAAGATGGGTGAGATACACTCCTTTGGGACCTTTCGTGTTACCATCTTCTAATAATAGCTAACATTTTTATATAGCACCTACTATGTGCTAAGCACCATGCTAAGCACTTTATGGATATCTCATTTGATTCTCTCAACAATCCTGGGAGGTAGGTGTTATTATTATCCCCTTTATATAGATGAGGAAACTAGTAATTGTCTGAGGTCATATGTGACCTCAGGTCCTCCTGACTCCAGGTTTAGGGCCCCATACGCTGAACATCTAGCTGCCTGTTCTAAGCCCCTAGTAACAAATCTCACCCAATTTTAAAAAAATAACGACTTTTTATTGAAGCTTGCCCCCCTACCCTCTGTGATTTCCACTTCCTAATATCATCCCCATTCCCACAATCCAGATACTGAGATATTTCTTCACTGTTTACCCTAGGCTTGCTCCTAAACTGAGCTTATAACCCACCTTGCACCCCTCCCTCCACCCTTTCCCTTAAGCCCTCATCCTCAGAAATGCCCCAGACATTTGAACTTCTGCTAGTTTCCTCACCTTCCATCATCTCTGTTGATATGTAAGCTTTTCACTTTTTTTAAAAATGCAATTTGAAAACCAATAAAATTGTAAAGCTGAGCACAGAAGCAAGGGAAGTATGCTGTTTGTGAAAGGCCTTGTTATCACAATGAAGAATTGATTGAAATATCTGTCTGTGGTCTCCAGAAATGTTTTTTTAAAAAATCAAAATAAACAATCTGCTCTTAGGAAAATGAAAAATACAAACTGGAGAAAAAGGAAGAATAGGAAAGCTGTCAACTGTTGTCTTACTAAGCATCAATTAAATTAGGTTAGTGATAATTCAAAGTACTCTATTTTCTTCCTGCTCTCCAGAGACACACTTTTAGGTTTTTACTTTGGTGGTTTGAACCATGTAGATTTCTGACAACCCCAAAGTATAACCTAGGTTATAGGAGAGCGCAAAAAAATGTATGGGTATAAGCAAATTTTTAAAAATAGCAAGAGTGCTTCTGATATTTCTCTGTTGCATGTTTTATTAGTTTTAGGAGTAATGTAGTACCTTTAATTGTGCTTAGGAAAATTCCCTTTATACTTACGGTTTTTTTTAACATTTTTAAAAATCATAAGTGACTGTTGGATTTTATCAAAGTATATTTCTTCTATTGATAAATATAGATTTTAAAAGTTTATTATCTATGTTGATAATTTTGCTGATGTTGAACAGACTTGCATACCTGGTATAAAATCTGCTTGGTTGTAATGAATAATTTTGTCCATGTAATACAATATTCTCTGGCTAATATTTAATTAGCACTTCTAAACTAAAGGAATCACATGTCTGGACCCCTCCCCTCCCAAATTTTTGGAAATTTGTTTTGTAGCAGTGGTGGTGACTCTTTGCTGAGCTGGAAAGTAGGTAGATAGGGCTGCCAGATGCTCTTATTCTTCCCCCATCCCAAGTTTTTTATGACTAGGCTACGTTCTCATGGGCTGTGACTTTCTGGTCACTCCATTGGTCTACTGCCCTCTTGAAGACTGGTTTTCCTTTGAAACCAGACCACGATAAAGGCAGATACTTGTTTCATTAACAACCTCCCATATAGCAGCCCAAACAATAAGCAATAAGTTGCTAACTTATCTTCCCAGAGGAACCCCAGTAAATATATTTTCTCTGTCCTGATGAAAATTAGCCCAGAGGACCCTCAAATTCCAGATTCAGGTTGGAATGGACATTCTGTCTGACTAGAATCATGCTAATTTCATTCTTTATCCTCCAATCAATGAGGATACATGGTACACAATTCAGCCCAATAACAGTTACAGTCAGTAGATGGACTTCCCTATCAGCTCTCTCTGTTGGGACAGTTAGTTATTCCAGGTCCTAATAATAACTTGCATGAGGTGAGGGTGTTGCCTGGTGGAGAAACAATGCTGCCCTTGCTGTGATTGCTTTTACTCCCCAAAGTTCAATACTTCAGTCTCGAAGTCATTCAAGCAATTCTCAAAATTATGTCTATGTGACTTGGAGCTGCTCTCTTCTGGATTCAGTTCTTCTTTCCTATTTAATATCATTGCTTTTCTGGATTTTTCCCCAGGAAGCCTTGCTTTTCTTCTTTGGCTAAATTCTTACTCTGCCAATGGCCTTAGTGTATGTACTAATTTTAATTTTATATGTAGTAACTGTACCTTAGTGGGGCGTTATAGAAGGACCTAGCCAAGGTTCAGTATATCTGGGAAGTTGTAAACACGAACAAATAGCATTCTTTTTTAGTTTTGAGCTCCCAGCCAGAAATCTCACTCTGACAAATATCAGAATTTTAAATCTTTTTCTCTCCTCTCCTCAGAAACTTCTAATTACCTTCATTCAGTGCTACATTCAAACAATAGCATAGGCAATTCAGTAATTCATTGACCAACATTTTATCACATTTTCAGACTTGAGAAAAGAACTTCTAGCTATTTCTCTTTTGTTTTCTTTGTTATTTTTTCTTCTCATGCATTTAAAAAATTTGACTGAAATGTTTGTGAAAGAGCTGGGGTCCTCTAGGACCTAGGCATCAAATTTTGAGGCCTGCAAATCTCTCAAGTGCTATAGAATCAGATGAAAATGTAATTGGGAAATGCTTAACAAAATAAATAAAAGTATAATGCAATATTGATAATGTTAAAATATGGTATTCTAAGTCAATATGTGCCCACATGGATTCTTATGGTTTGGTGGCCCCTTTTTCTATTTGAGCTTGACACCATCCCTATAGGACCTTTCAACTAGACATCTTCAAAGCTGTCTTTCATAACAAATCTCATCTTACCTATTTTTTAAAAAATTATATTACTATACATTAACTTAGACCAATTATTTCTATCTTTTTTCTTTCACTGCCTACTTCATATTTTTGTTACCTGCTACTTTTGGAATGGAGATGAAAACTGTTTAAGATGAAATGGATTCTCTACAAAAGGAGGAAGTTTAATACAGTGGGATCAAATGCTTAATTTGGAGGCAAGAGATCTAGGGTCGACCCTCTTCACCCACCCGCCCAGACTCTTAATGGCTTTGTGACTCTGGGCAAGTTATCTGACTTCTATGTGTTTTAGCTATAGAAAAGGGATACATGCCTCATAAGGTTGTTGTGAGACTCACATGACATAATGGACATAAAGTGCTCTGAAAAATATGTTACCATATGAATGCCAGTTACTATTTTTTTACTTTAGATCAGGTCTAAACTTTATTACTTCAGCATACAAAAGGTGCTTCTAATCAATTTCCCTCTTTGAAAAATCAAAACACTTTTTTTTAATATTCATTCCACTGCTCTAGGTCATACTGCACCAAGGAACTTTCCTAGGGCCATACTGGACAAATTAGAGGTCATAATGTATGTTTCTTATCATGGAAATCCTCAGGTAAATAGATGGATGAAATATAGAAACAGCCTGTTGTTTTGTTGTTGTTGTTCAGTTGTTTCCATTCATGTCCAATTCTTTGTGACCCCATTTGGGATTTTCTTGGCAAAGATACTGAAGTAGTTTGCCATTTCCTTCTCCAGCTCACTTTATAGTTAGGAGCTGAGGCCAATAGCATTAAGTGACTTGACTAAGATCGCACATCTAGTAAATGTCTGAGGCCAGATTTGAACTCAGGGAGATGAGTCTTCCTGACTCCAGGCTCTGCCCTTTATCCACTTCATCACCTAACTGCCTATTGAAATAGCCTGGCTAGTCCATAATTATTGGGAAAGAGAGGAGAGATAGGAATCAGTCAATAAGTACTTATTAAGCATTTACTATGTGCCAGGACCTTTACTAGGCACTGAAGATATAAATACAAAGAATTGAACAATCCCTACTCGCAATGAGCTTACATTCTAATGGAGAAAGAGGAGGAAAGAAATGAAATCTGCATAAGGTTGGTGAGCAGTGTTGGGTTACCAAAGATGGGGCTCAAACATTTAACTTGTTTTCTATAGGATTTCCTGAGATCATTATGGTTGCCCAGATTGCTGGGTGTGGTTATCCAAATGGTGTGATAAGACAAGGAGGAGTACAATTTAGTAAACAGAGCATCAAAAATCCTGGATTCTAGTCCTACTCTGTCATTATCTAGCTAGGTGACCTTAAACTCTTTGGGCCTCGGATTCTTTATCTCCAAAATTAAGAGTTTAGCTAGACGATTTCTCAGGTCCCCTCTCGCCCTGACACCATGAATTTGCCATTTGAGGACACAAGAAATGGAGGGGGCAACCTAATCATGTACCCTTTCAAACGCTAAAATTCAGCGGTAGGCTTTCTCTTTCTAGTTATAATTTTGTATGTTACAGATCTAGACATCTGACTCAAATAGGTTTTTTTTGGCGGGGGGGAAGGCAGGGCACTTGGGGTGAAGTGACTTGCCCAAGGTCACATAGCTAGTAAGTGTGTCAAGTGTCTGAGGCTGGATTTGAAGTCAGGTCCTCCCGACTCCCAGGGCCGGTGCTCTACTCACTGCGCCACCTAGCTGCCCCCCAAATAGTTTTTTTTAAAAGCACCAGGTTCTATCTCACACATTTTAGGGCAGTATCTTTTTTCATTTTGAATGTTATTTTTTTATAAATGAAAGGATAGTTTTCCCCATGTTGAACATGTGAAAATGGCAATGCCTAAAATGACTCATTAAGAAAGGTTCTGCAAATATATATATATGTATATATATACATATATACACATATATAATACATATATATATATATAATATGAACTATGTCTTTATGAGCTAGTTTTCAGATATCTTGGATACTGGATGGTTCTGAGAATACAAAGATCATAAGATCCTAGATTTAGACCTGAAAAGAACATTAAAGGTCATGTAGTCCAACCCCTTCATTTTTAGATGAGGAAACTGAGGTCCAAAGAGGTTAATGACTTGCCCAGTGTTACACAGCTGATAGGCATCTAATTGTAGAATTTGAAACCAGAAGACTTCTTAAGTCTAGCACTCTATTCTCTATAGTATTTTGTTTTTTGAGATAGATACATAGATACATAGATATTCAGACAGACATAGACCTTGCTTTCACATAGATTATCATCAATTAAGGAGTTGTTGCTTATGAAAACACAGAAGATTCCCCTAATTAGAAGGGACCTCAGCAGCTATCTAACCCAACCTCAACCTGAATAAGAATATCCTCTATAATATCCCCAGTGTACCTTCATCTATCCTTTGATGGGAGTGCCACCTCCACCACTGTAACCTCTGAACCTTTGGAGGTTCATGCAGTTCACATCTACCACTCAATCAAAATCCTGGTAGCTATTGTCTACAAAGTTCCAGGTCACTCTATTTCCTTCTTCAACAAGTTCAGTACCTTGCTCACAATTTTTCTGTCTTCCCCATATCTTACCTTCATACCTGAGGACTTCAAGATTCCTATTAATTGTCCCCAAAATATCCTAACACCTCATTTCCTCAAACTACTCACTTCCCATCACCTAGTTCTTCACCCTACTTCAGCCGCACACAAAGATGGTCATACGCTTGGTCTTGTCTCCACCCACAGATATATCACCTCCATTGGTTGGTGATGATCTCTAAGATCCCTGTAACTGAACAGAAGTTATTGGCTTTCTTTCTCTCTCTCTGCATTCCCATTCCAAACCCTACTCTTTGTCCATAACATGACCTCCAATCTCTCCACCCCTCAGTTCTTTCACAGGCCATCTCCCTATTCACTTACCACTTTCCCTTCTTTTCCCTAACTTTATGCCTTGGAGATCCAGTTCAATTTTGCACTGTCCTCTTCTCTTGAGTCCCTAACTCCCTTATTATATCTCTGATTATGCCTTACCAAGTCTCATCCTTGCATCACTCCCACTATCCACTGCCTTCACTCCAACGCACATGCTGCTATACAAAGGTGAGAAAATCACATAATCATTCTGATTGGGTCCATTACAAATTTATATTACACAACCTCAACTAGGCTCTCACTGTTGATAGGCAATTCTATGATAGCTCCCTTACCAAATCACTCTCCTAGATCTCATATATCTCCCAGAGAATACAGAAGCTGTTGTGAACCTAGTTGTAAGAAATACACAGTTTGAATTTGTTTATTTACCAGCAGCAACTCACCTGTGAACAGACAATGTAGTGAGAACAATACAACATAGTTTCTAAAGGAAGCCCAACTCACATTTCCAGGAGGACTGGGTTTTAGATGATGACACTGAAATTCTGGACTAGTTATCTTGGTTCAGCCAGAGGTGTGGATCTCAGTAGCTGATGTGAGTTAGGACTCATAACTATTACTATTTTTCCCAGTCTCAGCTGTCTGGTCACTGGCAGGGAGCTCTGACTCTTTCTGGCCTTAGCTAATCAATCATGGCACAGGGTGAATGGACTTAGCAGCCAGGCTCAACAAAGAGCAGCCCCTTCATCATCTTCCTCTCTCACATTTGAGCATGGCACACAATTTTGCGTCACTTTTCTATTATCAACCCTCCTTTCACTCCAATATTCGGGTAAAAGGCCCATCAATCTGTGATAATAGAGAGGATGGTAACTACAACATTTGAGAATGATCACTTAAGAACATAAACAAATATTGTTAACTCCCTCATTTGAATCTGACTAGAGTCAATGGCAATGTGACCTTCTTCCCGTACCTACTTGTTAGTGCTCTAATGAAGAGCAGGTGAAGAATAAAGGAATTACTTATAAATTAATTCACTTTGCACAATTTTGAACTTGAAGAATTGATGACATTTGTCAATATTTTCTTTCATGACCCTAAACTTAATCCATTTTCTATCTGAAATAGATGGTGTGTTAGACTGTTGGAGAAGCAATGCTGCCCAGCTCTTTCAGGCATTGGAAATAAACACATACCACTTGCCTGTGTAAAATTTTGTAAAAGGAACAAGAATCTAAGTATGGACACTATGAGAGAGGAGTCAGGGACACTAAACATTCCAATGCCTTAGAGAACAATGGGAAAGTAAGCAAAGGCCATTATAGAGGAGAGATATTATTGTCTAAAAAGTGTATGAAAATTCAGAAAGTGCTGCAACAGCTATAACAACCAGAACACTTTGCATTTACCTGGTGTTTGCAAAGCACCTTACATATATTGTTTTAATTGATACTTACAACAAATCTGTGACATTCATGCTATCATCTCCAGTTTGCAGTTGAGGAAACTGAGGCTTGGGAGGTTAAGCAATTTGCCCAAAGTTACTAAGTGTTAAATCCAGGATTTGACGTCAAGTCTTCCTGACTCCTGATTCATAACATCTGGTTAGTCACAGTCTTAGTCATTTCTTTGCTGAAAGTTTTAAACTCAATTTTGAGCATACTTTTCTCCTTTATAGGAAAAAAAATAAACTCTCTCCAGTATTATAATAGCTGGTGTTTATATAATGCTTTAATGTTTGTAAAGAATTTTATGTACTTTATCTCCTTCCTGTGATCATTATTATCCCCATTTTTCACGGAAGCTCTGAGAAGGCCACACAGCTAATGAATGTTGAAGGTGTGATTCAACCCCTGCCTCCTCTTGACTCCAAGTCTAATATTTGTTTGCATCATGCTGTCTCTCAATAATGGAAGCCAGCTGATGACTCCATTAGTTACCCAGCATTTATTATGTGCCCTGCAGGTAACTGTACTAAGCAAAGGAACTCAAAAACGTGGTGTGTGCCACCTAGAACCAGACATTGAAATGAGACAACATTTAAATAAATGGGTACATACAAGACATATACAAAGTAGATGAAAGTAATCTAAAAGTGAAAGGCATTAGGGGATAGGGGGACCTGAAAAGGCTTCCTATGTAAGGTGAAATTTAATTTGAATCTTGAAGAAAGCTCAGGAAACTAAGAGGCAGAGAAGAGGGCACAGCCTTCCAGGCATGGGGAATAATCAATGCAAATGCTTAGAAATGAAAGACAGAGTGGTAAATATTTGAGGAACTGCAAGTAAGCCAGTATATCTGAATCTTAGAGGTCATGGAAGAAAGTGAAGTTTTAAGAAGTCTAGAAAGGTAGAAAGGGGTCAGTTTATGAAAAGCTTTAAATGCCAAACAGAAGCATTTATATTTGATCCTGGAGATAATAGGGAACCACTGGAATTCTGAGCAGGGATTGACAAGGTCAGAACTACACTTTGGAAAAATCAGCACGGCAGCTGAATGGAGGATAGATTAGAATTGGGAGAGATGTGAGGCAGGAAAACCAATTAGAAAGCTATTTGTGTCTATAGGAGTAGAGAGAAGGAGATATGTAGCAGATATGTCACAAAAATAGAAATAACAAAATTTGGCAATGAATCAGATATATAAGGTGAGTGACAATGAAGAATTGAGAATGGATACTGAGGTTTCAGGCTTGAATGATTGGGATACTTGTAGAGCTCTCAAATAGTCATAGGAGAGTTCATAAGGGAAGGAGGGTATGGGGGAAAGACAATGAGTTCTGTTTTACATATGTTGAGTTTGAGATGCTTATGGGACATCCAGTTGGAGGTGTCCAAGGAGCAGTTGTAGATACATAGCTATAGCTCAGCAGAGAGATTAGGGCTGGATATAAAGATCTGGGAATCATATGAGGTGATAACTGAGCCCATGAGAGCTTGTGAGTTCACTAAGTATAGTATAGAATGAAAAGGGAAGGAAGTCCAGGACAGAGCCTTGGGGTACCTATGTATAATGGGTATGAAATGGATGAATGACCAGCAAAGGAGACCAAAAAAAGAGTGATCAGACAAGTAGGTGGATAACCAAGAGAGAGTAGTATTATGAAAGCACAGAGAGGGTAGTGTATCTAGAAGAAGAGGGTAATTGAGAGTGTCATGTGTTGCAGAAAGTTCAAGAAAGGCCGGGGTTGAGAAAAGGCTATTAGATATAGTAATTGTAGGATTATAATTTATTGTGTGTGTGTGTGTAGTGTTATAGTAATTACGAGATCATTGGTAACTTTGAAGAGGGTAGTTTCAGTTAAATGATGAGGGCAGAAGCCAGACTGCAGAGGGTTTATAAGAGGAGAGGAAGTGGAGGCACCAGTTCTACATGGCTTTCTCCAGTAGTTTAGCCACAAAGGGGAGGAGAGATATCAACCAATGGGAAAATATAATTCATTTTATAAAAAATTGTTTTCAAGCAGGGAAGAATACTGATAGACATAATGTTAGAAATAAGTAAACAGTTACTTTAAAAATATTATAGTCTGTGTGGCTATTATGGCTACTGTTTTCATACCTGTACAACTTTCCTACATCATATAATACAATAAAGAGAGTAGCTCCACATATTTTTAAAGTTCCAAAATAAATGCGAGCCCTTACAAGGAAAAATTCCTGCTGTTATCATACACAGTGATAAACTGCCCAGAACTCTTGCATATTTAATTTGTTCAGGAGAAGTCTATTGGTTTTATTCTCTTTCTAATTAGGCTTTATTCATTTTGAAAAATCACCCTTGACAACTTTAGCATTTGGAAAGACTGGCTTCATGTTAATCATTTGTGAATAGTGATAGATATTCTTGATTCCTTTATTATATTGTATGACATCTTCCTCTATGACAGCCAGTGTAGTATAGTGGGTGGATAGAGAGCTGGCCTTGGAGTCAGGAAGCCTGTGATTCAAGTCTCACTTTGTGACCATGTGTAAGTCACTCACCCTCGCAATGCCTCAGGTATATCTCTAGCATTATAAACTGCAGAGCAAGTATTGATCTGCATTGATAGAGGAAGTTCTTCACCATGAACTCACTACACTGACGAAAGCAAAAGTCATATTTTTAAAAATGTTCTTCCAAGAAGGCTGTGTGATACAGGGAATGAAAACTATCTTCATAGGGAGCCATTGGTTGAGTCCATGCTTTATCTACCACAAATCCATAACTCAGAAAGTTCCTAAAGCCAAGCCCCTGAGCAAAGCTTCCTTTAAAATTTGTTTTCTGGGACTAATGGTGTTATGTCACTTGTGGGTAAACTAAACATGAACCCTGGTAGTCCATGACTCCTTTCCCTTCTAAATTACACTGATTATTTTATCAAAGTCTCAGATATGGCCATAACAGAGGACAAATGACTTGACTTTTGTTAGAAAAGCTGGTTAAGATTCATTCCATAATATGTTTGATCAATAAATTTCTTCATGGTGATTTTATACAAGTGATTAAAAGCCTCCAAATGCCTTTCCCAATGCATTTATTTTTAGTAAGAATGCACTATTGCTAGGTGTAGTTAGTGATAACAAAAATTGTTGACACTGTATAACAGGGGATAAATGGGCTGATTTCCCCATTTGGTCTTTTTTCTTGATTTTCCTTTTTGGCCAAACGATAGCATGTCGACATCATTATGACCATAGTGCAGATTCTACAGTCAAAGTACCTGGGCTTAAATCCTATCTCTAACGCTTCCTACTTATGGCACCTTGGGCACAACACATAAAACTCCCTGGGTCTTAGTTTCCTCATCTATAAAATAGGGGAGTTGCATTAGATTGCCTCTGAAGATCCTTCTAGTGCTAGATTCATGATCCTATGAGATTAAGAACAGAAATAATTTGGAAAGAAGGAAAGACATTTCTCTGTCTGAAATGGGAGGGAAATAATAATAAATATTTATATTGCATCTTTATTTTGGTCCATAACAATGATTTCATTTTTTTAGAGAACTCCCAGTGAGGAAACTCCCTCTACCAATTCTGATTGGCAACCATTCTGCGGCTTATCATCTCAGAAAGTTGCCTGGGACACTGAGAGATTAAATGACAAGGTCAAGCTGCTGCCAGTGTGTGTCAGAGATGGGATTTGAAAACAGGTCTTCCTTGCTCTGAGGCCAGCTCTCTACTGTACCATGCAGGCTCTAATTACAGAACTATACAAATATATTTTTGTGTCTTCACAACCACCTGTGGAGTACAGATTATCCCCACTTTGTAGATGAAGAAACAAACTCAGTGGTTATTTAACTTTTCCAAATTCACAAAGTAAGTGTCAGGGAGGTCCAGGATGCTTGTGAATGGCTAATGTGGACTGGAGATCAAGGTCAGTGGAATTGAGGAGAGTAAAGGATTCTGAGTATGTAATAGTAAGTATTCTCGTCTGTAACAATGGGCATTGAACTAAGAGGAAGTATGCGCTGTGCGGTGAGGAGCTGACACATTATATGAAAAACCATGAAGCACTAAACGCATAGGAGTTGAAAGTTCACTTATGTTCTTACTATTTCAGATCCTGATCAACTAGGGCATCTCTTTAAGTAGAGAAATTCTGATTGTGAAACCCTAACTCGATTTGTCTTTATCTTCAATTTGTCTTTATCTCCACTTTCTTCAGCCTGATCTACTTTGGCCATGAAGATGAATTTCCTTCTTTTAGCTCTTTTCTTCTTTGTCTTGATACCTTTCTCAGGTAAGATTTGATGATATTAAATAAGGTATTTAAGTATATGAGAAAGAAAAGACCTCTTCTATCCAGACCAAAAAACAATTTTGAATATAACTTCCCCTCATAGGGGAAGATCTGGAGCCGGGAGAGACCTGAGTTCAAAACCCATTTCAGCAACTTGTGAGATGTGTGAATATTGGCAAGACATTTACCTCTCTGATCTTTGGTTTCTTCGTTTATAATATAGAGACAATGATGATACCCATTATAACAGCCTTATGTTTGTTGTGAGGTCCTATTGTGCTGGAAATATAGAGACAAAAATGAAACCATGTGGTGCTGTGGAGGTGAATGCTTGATTTGGCTCAATGCTCTTGGCAAGTTAATTAAGCCTCAGTTTCCTCATCTATAAAGTGAAAGGGTTGGACTAAAGGTCCTCTGAAATTCCATCTAGTTCTAAGTCTATGATCTTATGTACAATGTACAAACTTTGAAGTAAAGGAAGTCTTTCCCAGTTCTCTTTATTCCTCATGCTTTCCCTCTATTATCTCCAATTTATCCTATCTCTATCTTGTTTGTATAGAGCTTATTTGATGTTGTCTCCCGCATTAAGCTCCTTGAGAGTGGGGACTATTTTTTGCCTTTCTCTGTGTCTCACTTAGTAGTGGGATATAGTAGTTTTTTAATAAAGACTTTTTGACTTGACTTTCTATGTAATGATCTGCTAGTCTTAATGCAAGAAACATTTGTTAAGTGAGCACTGTATGCAAGACACTGTGCTAGGTGCCCAAGTATATATATTTAAAAAAAAAACCAACTTCACAGTTCTTGCCCTCAAAGAGCTTACAGTTAGGTGACAGTGAGACAATGCCATCTAAAATGATTAGATTCATTGGAAAAGTCAAGCAGAATGGCCTGAGAAAATTCTAGAAGGGAAGGATTATTTCTTTTTTTAAAATTTAATTTATTTAACATATTTAGTTTTCAGCATTGATTTTCACAAGAGTTAGAATTACGAATTTTCTCCCCATTTCTACCCTCTTGCCCACTCCAAGATGGCGTATATTCTGGTTGCCCCATTACCCTGTCAGCCCTCCCTTCTGTCACCCCACTTCCCCTCCCATCCCCCTTTCCCTTCTTCTCTTGTAGGGCAAGATAAATTTCTATGCCCCATTACCTGTGTATCTTATTTCCTAGTTGCATGCAAAAACTTTTTTTTTGTTTTTGAACATCTGTTTTTAAAACTTTGAGTTCCAAATTCTCTCCCCTCTTCCCTCCCCACCCACCCTCCCTAAGAAGTCAAGCAATTCAACATAGGCCACATGTGTATCATTATGTATAACCCTTCCACAATACTCATGTTGTGAAAGATTAACTATGTTTTGCTCCTTCCTAACCTATCCCCCTTTATTGAATTTTCTCCCTTGACCCTGTCCCTTTTCGGAAGTGTTTGTTTTTGATTACCTCCTCCCCCTGTCTACCCTCCCTTCTATCGTCCCCCCTTTTTTATCTTCTTCCTCCTTCTTTCCTGTGGGGTAAGATACCCAATTGAGTATGTATGGTATTCCCTCCTCAGGTCACATCTGATGTGAGCAAGATTTACTCATTCCTCCTCACCTGCCCTCTCTTCCCTTCCTAGAGAACCACTTTTTCTTGCCACTTTTATGCGAGATAATTTACCCCATTCTATCTCTCCCTTTCTCCCTCTCTCAATATATTCCTCTCTTATCCCTTATCCCTTAATTTGATTTTATTTTTTTAGATATCATCCCTTCATATTCAACTCACCCTGTGCCCTCTGTATGTGTGTGTGTGTGTGTACATATATATATATACACACACACCTACATATATACATACATTGACACACACATATGTGTATACACACACACACACACACACACACATATATATGCATATTCCTTTCAGCTACTATGATACTGAGGTCTCATGAATCATACACATCATCTTTCCATATAGGAAGGTAAACAAAACAGTTCAACTTTAGTAAGTCCCTTATGATTTCTCTTTCTTGTTTACCTTTTCATGCTTCTCTTGATTCTTGTGTTTGAAAGTCAAATTTTCTATTCAGCTCAAAAGTCCTCTATTTTGTTGAAAATCCATATTTTGCCTTGGAGCATGATATTCAGTTTTGCTGGGTAGGTGATTCTTGGTTTTAATCCTAGCTCCATTGACCTCCGGAATATCATATTCCAAGCCCTTCGGTCCCTTAATGTGGAAGCTGCTAGATCCTGTATTATCCTGATTGTTTTTCCACAATACTCAAATTGTTTCCTTCTGGCTGCTTGCAGTATTTTCTCCTTGACCTGGGAGCTCTGGAGTTTGGCAAAAATATTCCTAGGAGTTTTCTTTTTGGGATCTTTTTGAGGAGGCGATCTGTGGATTCTTTCAATTTCTATTTTGCCCTCTGGCTCTAGAATATCAGGGCAGTTCTCCTTGATAATTTCTTGAAAGATGATATCTAGGCTCTTTTTTTGATCATGGCTTTCAGGTAGTCCAATAATTTTTAAATTCTCTCTCCTGGATCTATTTTCCAGGTCAGTGGTTTTTCCAATGAGATATTTCACATTGTCTTTCACTTTTTCATTCCTTTTGTTCTGTTTTATAATATCTTAATTTCTCATAAAGTCACTAGCTTCCATGGGAAGGATTATTTCTAAGGGAAAGGGAGTGTTTAGGGGAAGAGAAAAATAGGAGGAGGAGGAGGATGGGTATTCATGGTGAATATATCACATGAGGCAAGTCTTAAAGGATAGGAAGTATGGGATTTGCAGTAGTAAAGGCATAGAAGTGGAATAAGGTAGGATGAAATCTGGAAATTGTGGATAGTTCTGTTTGGCTGGAGCAGAAAATACATAAAAAGATATAGTTCTTATTTCTATAGCAAACTTTACATACAGGTATACAACCTCCTTTGCCCAGTTCAGATAACAGTGAGACTATCTGAGATGCCCACTCCCTCTACTCTCTCCTCTATTTGTATATACTCTTTCCCTTGTGAACGCCAATTATGAGAAACGGTGATGAAAGGAAGACAATGGGCTATACTGGAGAGCTATAGATTACTCTCATCTGATCCCTGTAACTTGCCTATGAAATTCTGGTCTTATGCACATACCTCTCAAGTGAATGTGGAAGAATTAAATTGTCCTTATCGCCCTCCCCTTTTTTCCCTTCAATTAGGTGTGTTGCTTTATTCTGCCACACGTGTACTTTTTACTGACCAAGTTTTATGTCTCAAATAAGGTCTGTGGTCAACTCAGATGTGTATTTCCTTGTGTACATTTGTTTGGAGTGGGAAAGCTCTGGGTGTTCAGTCAGTTACCTAGGATGCTTTTTTAGTTCAGGTCTGGGTTCCCAATCCTTGGCTCATGTTAGAGAATCTCTAACTGGGGACTTGTTTTATGAGATATCTATCATCTATTTTTGTTACAACTCTATAAGCTCTCAAAAGCAGAACTCAACAAGGGAATTTGAGACCTTTTACTACCTAAGACTAAAACAGCCAGACTTTTACTGCTGATTCACTGCCTGTAAAGGAACTATGGGGCCCTGGGGCTAAACTATTTGGGTAGGGGAAAGAAAAGAGGAGAAAGGAGAAGGAGAGACTAAAGAAAAAAGTCCAATCTCTGGGCTGTAGTGGGGATTTTGACACCACTCCTTCCCGGTTTATATCTGGAAGAGAAAAGTGGGTCAGCCAGCTTAATTTGCTCTCAACAGTATTACTTCCTGCTACAGCAAAATAAATGTGCTAATTTTTTAAACCTTGATAGGCATAATGCAAAATTAAGGGGATTGGGCTAGCTGACTTATAAGGTCCCTTCCCTGCTCTGAATCTATGATCTAATGTTGTGAGGTCTCTTGCAACAGATTCAGTATTTCTGGAAACCTACTCTACCCTTAGGTTCTGTAATTCCATTTCAATAACCTATTGCTTTCCATTAAGTATGTCATCAATCCAAATGTTGGAAGGGACGTGGGAAAAATGAAACATTAATGTGTTGTTGGTAGAGTTGTGAACTGATTCAACTATTCTGTAGAGCACTTTGGAACTATGTCCAAAGGGTTATAAAACCATGTATACCCTTTGACCTCACAATACCACTACCAGTTCTGTATCCAAAAAGAGATGAAAACCAAAAAGGACCTATATATACAAAAATATTTATAGCAGCTCTTTTCTGGGGGCAAAGCATTGGAAATTGAGGGGATGTCCATCAATTGGGGAATGGCTAAACAAATTGTGCCATGTGATTATGATGGAATACTGTCGTGCTATAAGAAATGATGAGCAGGACACTCTCAGAAAAAGCTGGAAAGACTTACATGAGCTGATGCAAAGTGAAATGTACTGTGCACAAAGTAACAGCAATATTATAAGATAATCAATTGTAAACGACTTAGCTCTTCTCAGCAATGCAATGATCCAAGACAACTTTGAAGAACTTAAAAATGCTATCCATCCCAAGAGAAAGAAGTGATGGTGTCTGAATACAGATGGAAGCATAGTTTTTTTTTACTTTATTTTTCTTGAGGGTTTTGGTTTGGTTTTTTCCTGTGTTTTCTTTAACAACATGACTATTATGGAAATGTTTTGCATGACCACACATGAATAGCCTATACAGAATTGTTTGCCTTCTCAATTGAGTGGGGGAAGGAAGGGAAGAAGGGAGAGCATTGAGAACTCAAAGTTTTTAAAATGAATGTTAAAAATTGTTTTTACATGTAACTGGAGAAAAATAAAATACTAAATAAATAAAAACAATTTTAAATCAAAAGGAGAAAAAATGCCATCAATCAAAGCTGGTGCAAAGATATAAATTGTAAAGTTGTTAAAGTTTGTCTTTAACATCTCCATCCTCTGCTTTCTGTGTCCTTTGCCCCTGCTGCCACACTGTTCTTCCCATCTCCATCCTTACCAAAACATCTTCTCAGAAAAGTATCTGGTGTCAGCTATTTATACCTTATTATAAATCTGAGTGTTGCAGCTTATGTTATATCTTTCAGGGGCATTTTTACTTTTAGCCTTATCTCTAACCGGAGGATGGAAGGCATTACCCCTTGTTAAAGGAATTTCCAGCATCAGCCAGTACGAGGGAGAGCTAAGGAGGTAAGGGTCCCTTCCCAAAGTTCTTGAAATCGTATCACTGAAGGTGGCTAAGTACTGCTTTGATGAGGGCAGAAACTCTCATTTTTTCTTTGTATTCCTAGCACCTAACACAGCACTTCAAAGTTCAGCTCAACCACCTCCAACTCCCAGGTCTAGTGTCCCCTCCTCAAATTAATTTTGTACATTCTTATACACAGAATCTACCATGATGTACTATAAGATCCCTGAAGGTGGAAACTATTTCATTTTCATCTTTGTATCCCCAACACTCAGGCACTTAAAAAGTCTTGATTGATGCTTATTAAATGTTAGTTGAATTGAATGATGAAAAAACGACTGATACTTTAGATATTAAACTGATGTGGATAATAAGCTCAGTTCTCAACCTGGAACTATCAGAAACAACAGTATCCAAGATACCACAACTGGTTCTCTAGAATGGAATATTGAAAGGCAAGAGTAGGAGTCAGGACACCTGAGTTCTAGTCCTGATTATACCACTAATTAAATGTGTAACCTTGGGCAAGTCACTTAGTCTTCTGGGTCCTCAGTATTCTCATTTGTTAAAAAAAAAAAAGCAGAGGCAGATGTTAATGAAGAGGGTAGGGTGGTTAAGGCCTCTTTTACTTCTAAAATATTTTGAATCTATAAGCCCCAGGATAACTTCATATTTCACATCAGTATAGGGAGAAGTAGTAGAATGAAGGCGGGTGGTGGTTGGAGGGAGAATTAATATTCTCTCTCCTGACTCATGGTAGGACTTTAAAGATCAGCATATTATTAGCCTTCTTTATTGCTTATGTTTCCTCCCCCACTAGCTTTTCCTGGTAGAACAGTATGCAGGATAAGCCTTATTCATCAGGGAACAGTTTCTGAGTTAATATGGATTCCAGTGATTACCAGAGGCATGTATGTAGACCTTTCATAGAGCATTGGGTCCCTGGATATTGTCCTTCGTGTTTTCAGCAAGCTGATCAATATATGAACTACCTCATATGATCTTTTTGCCTCTTAAAAAGTAGGCAAATGGCACTGAAATGGAATAAACAACATGCTATGTGATAAGGTAAGAACGGATTATATAATTAGGCAAAAAACCATCTCCATAGCTAATCCTTACAAATTAGCAAATGTATCACCAACCACTATCTCTCTTTCCTGAGTTGCAAAGAAATCATGCAACGTATAAAATTTATTGTATGTTAAATTCTGGTTGGGAAAGCATGGTAACTATGGACCATCCTTGGTGACCTGGAAATGACCTTGTTATTCAGAAATGACTCAGTATTGGGATTTTACCTGTATTTTATGTCTAAACCCAAGATAACTACTACAAAATGTGCTGGTGGATTATAGCAGTTCTCGGAATTTTAACAAATAAACTTGCCAACCTATTTGGTTGATAAGAGCAATAATTTGGTGGTTCCATTTAGAAATATCACAAAAATTTCTCAAGAAAATATAAGCAAGTGTGTGTTTCTCACAGAACTAAAGGGAATGTAGGGAAAAGGGGACATTCAAAATCAAAGTAAAAGTAAAATCATTTGGTTTTCTTGGGCTTGTTTCATTCAAACTTGTTGGATAGCTTACAAAACTTTAGCATAAATTCCAAGATCGATGGTATAATACTTCTAGGTTGGGAGTTTTTAATTTTTGTGTGTGTCATCGATGCCTTTGGCAGTCTGGTGAAGCCTACGAGCCCCTTCTTGGAATACTGTTTTGTTGCCTATATTCATATTTGAAGAAAGTACTTAATTGTAGTTAGAGGTTATTGAAAATGAAGTTCATGGTATCCCTGAATGGATCCCTTGGATCCCTTATGTGTCTACAAGCCCCAGTGAGTTCTATTCCAATAATAAATTATGTTAGTTTATTAAAAAAAAACCCACATGGTTACAGTGCATGTATGTTATAAGATTGGGCCTGCTGTCTTAAGACCACCATGACAGTCTCCCCTTAAGAGAAGTTGTAGTTTACAGAATCTATACATGAAAACCATTGATATAAGATTAATACTGATGTTCTTGAGGCTATCATGATGGTCCCTCTTTGAGGGAGGCTTATAAGCTTATAGAACATATTCATGGGAAAGTGCTGACAATAAAATTTTTTCAAATATTATTTGTGTCCCAAATAACATTTTGTCTACCATAGGCTTATTTTTTCTCCCTGATGACAAATCCCCAAAATGAGATTTTGCCTTAATCCTTGATATGCAAATAGACTAGCTCCAGAGGGCCACCTAAAATGAGAGTATAAGAACCCTACTCTCAGAAGGCTATGTTGGAGCTCACACTTCCCCCCAACGGGTGCACATTTTCTCCCTGGAGCACACCCTTCCTTCTAAATGAACCTGTGTCTCTGTGCTTCCCAATGCAGCTCTGGTCTTAAGTGAGTTGTACTCTATGTTAGTGTGTGTGTCAGAGTCGTAAAATGACTCCCCTTTTCTCTCTTCCCTTACCCCTATTTTTCATTGCTTTCAAGCTTTGCATTGAACTGATTCCCATTATGTTACCTGTTATCCTCAGCATCCTAATTGACTACAGGGTTGTTTTCCTGGACTTCTCTGACCGATCCTCTCCTTAGACATAAATTGGGTACCTGAACAAGGACTTAACCTATGTACAGCCACATATACGTTGGGGGAGTATGGTACTGTGAACCCAGTTGTAGAAAGCAAGGGTCAATAGGGTTTGATCATCCATCCCAGGAGGGACTGCCTTGTGCAGAGGACTGTTATTAATATCAGATTCTTTCATAGTAGAGCAGAAGCAATATTGGAGCTGTAGTTAGGATAGCTGGGGTTTGTAATCTATCTTCAACTAACTCTTACTAGCTGTGTACCTCTGGGTAAGTCACAGCCTCTGTGAGCCTCAGTTTCCCTATCTCTGACACGAGAATAATAATATCTGTGGTACTTACCTTATGGGCTTGTTGTAAGGCTCAAATAACTTACTTCCTTTAAAGCATTTTGCAAATGTTAAAGTGCTACTTAAATGCCAATAATGTCACAGAAATATTGCTTATAGAAAATACCTAGTAGATGATCCTTATCTTTATTTTCATGCTCCTTTTCCTAAAAATGACCAAAAGAGGGGAGAAAATATGTAGATCAGAGGCAGTTTTCTATCAAGTTCCATATAAGCTTTTTGGTGACTTAACTTCTTCAAAAGTGAAAAACGAAGCTACATGCAACCATCACTTGAGTACTGTCATTGCAGTTTTTGACTTGAGAATAACTAACATTTTGCCACAAATCTTTTTTCAAATCAGTAGAAATATTTATCATAAAATTCAGGGGGGACCTTCCTTCTCCCCAGCCCGCATCAGTGGCTTAGAGCATGGGTGGATGGTATGGAGAGGAGGAGAAAAATGAAGGGGAAGCTGGAGCTTGGTCCTCCGAGTTGAGATGTGGTGCAGAAATGGCAAACAAGCAGCAGCCTACATACAGCCTGTAACACTCCTTAGTGCAGCCAGAACCAAATTAAAATGTAACAGGAAAATATTTAACAAAATAAACAAAAAGATAATTAAACCTAGATGATATTAATATGTGATTTTCTAAGTCAATATGCCATGGCAGGGATCCTCATATATGGTTTGGTGGCCTCATATTTATTTGAGTCTGACACTACTGCAATTCCATCACAATTGAAATTAAGGTAAACTGAAGCACAAAATTCTGAGCACGTCCATTTCATTGATAAGACTAGCAATTATCAACAAAATGGTTCTCTTGGCTCCTCGGTCAACCTAAAGACCATAAGGTAGGGCTTACCAGCCTTCATATAGTTTTGGGAAGGACAAGGGAATAAAGAACAGAAAGCATAAAACAATGTGATTGGTTACAAAGTCTGAAGCATCATAGATTATAGAAAGCAATATGATTGGACAGAAGTCGGAATGTAGAGCTAGCAACAACCTCACCTTCCATCTTGTTGCTATGGAAAGCTAATTGGTGGTGTCCAGCTGTATGGCTAGTTAGTGTCACAGTGACAACAGACCAGACTTTCCTGAAGAACAGCCAGCATTGCAGAAATAATAGACTTCTTGGAGCCCACTTGCATCTTGTAAGGTTTGTTAGCAAGATAATAGATCTCCCTTAATTGTACATAAGTGTGCAAGGCTCCGTAATAACATAATAGGTCGCCTTTAATTGTGCATAGGAAATAAGATGTGTAGAAATAATATATTTCTTTGAATTAAGGTGATTTATGGGACAACTTAGGGTAGCTAAGTGGTACAGTGGATAGAGAGCCAGGCCTGGAGTCAGGAAGACCTGAGTTCAAATCTGGCCTCAGATACTAGTTGTGTGACCTGGGGCAAGTCACTTAACCCTGTTTGCCTCAGTTTCCTCATCTGTAAAATGAGCTAGAGGAGGAAATGGTGAAACACTCTAGTACCTCTGCCAAGAAAATCCCAAATGGGGTCAAAGAGTTGGACATGTCTTAAACAACTGAATAACAATAATGGAACAACTTAGCTCAGAGAGGAAAGCTGAACCTAACTCAGAGACAAAGAAATTTGACTCAGGCAGTTACAGAATAGAATCATTTATAGAATGGAATCGAATAGAATGTAGAAAATCAATATTTGATTTTCTCAGTACAGTATAGGGGGAAGAGAACCAATATTTATTAAGCACCTGCTGTGAGCCACAAACCAGGCTAAGCACTTTACTCGTATTATTTCATTTGATCCTCACAACAACTCTGAGAGGTAGCTGCTATTATTATCCCAGTTTTACAGTCGAGGAAACTTAGGTAGACATAGGTAAAATGACTTGCCCAGGATTATTCAAACTAGTAAGTATAAGGCAGGATGTGAACTCAGATCTTCCTGATTCCAGGCCCAGGACTCTATCTACTATGTCACCTAGCTGTCTCAATCAAGCACAGAGGAGAAAAAGCGATGATCTTGGGGTGAGGAGACCTGGCTTTGTAGTTGCTTCTGCCACTTAACAGCTATGTGATTGTGGTCAATTAACAATGTCTTTGTTCCTCATTTGTAAAATGGTTATAAAAATATTTGTTCTACCTACCTCACAGAACTGTTATAAAAGAAGGTGCCTTGTCATCTTGAAGTGCTATATGTACGTGGAATTGTTATTATTAAAGGTTTTTTTTCTTATTCTTTTTTAGCCTCTCTAAAACTTACTTCCTACGTGGTTTGCAAACCTTTTGCTAAAAACTGCACTGCTGCTAATGGAACAAGCTGTATTGGTGGTGAGAACACCTGCATCTTACACCTTAGAAAGTGCTGTAAGACTGAGAAATGAAAGGCCAGCTCTCAGGAAATGAAGGAAATCAAACGTGATGGAGAAGAGGTCATTAACTGTTTTGTCTTATTCAGAGTAAAAGCACTGTTTTCTTCTCCTAATGTCTTCCCTCTAATGATTATTTGCAATTTACCTGTTATATAGCTTGTTCATAATCGCCTACAGATTGTCTCACTCACTGGACTATGAAAGAGCAGAGCCCTTCATCCTTCTCTGTAACCCCAGCACTTAGCATAGTGCCTGGCATTTAGTAAATGCTTATTGACTGACTGACTGACTGACATAAAGCTGTTAACTGAGAGCTTTAGCCAAGATGAGTTAAGATGTTTTCCATCATACAACATTTAAGCTAAGCAATAGTATGAGCAAATCCTTTCAAGTTTAATTTGGCTAGGTGGTGTAGTGGATAGAGCCCTAGACTTGTAGTCAGAAAGATATAAATTCCAATTCAGCCAAAGAAGTTTAATAGCTCTATAACCTGGGGCCTTCATTCAACTGCTGTCTTCCTCGAAGAAAATACTAAAGCACCTACTTCCAGCGCTGTGATAAGGACAAAATGAGGTATTTATAAATCTCTGCTTACTTATGTATTTATTTCTATATAAATCTTTGCTTAATAAAAAAAGATTTATAAACATAAATCTTATGCTTTATAAATCTTCGAGCATTATATAAATATTAGCTACTACCATGATAACTGTTCTCCATTCTACCAGCCTCCTGCTGATGGCTCACTGTGGCATATAGGCAACCATGGGCTCTTGAAAGGTATGTTAATGGAGACCATTTCAATTTGAATTAAAATATTGAACTCTCCCTTGTGACAAAGAAAAACCAAGCTGGAAAGGCTTTAAAGATGGATTTGGTGCTGGTCTACTATTAGAGAAACAGCCTAAGGATGTAGAAGTTTACCATCAAGTTGGTGATAGCAATCAGGTAATATTTTTCTGCCAGAGGAACTCAAAAAGATTTTTTATTAAAACCAGAGCAACTGCAACTTGTATAAGAGTATAACATTAAGGAAATTCTCCGTACATACAAGGAAATCCTTGAAGTAATGAAGTAGCTGATTGATAAGGGCATTAAATTTTTTTTAATTTTAAAAACTTTTTGCGATTTCATGTAAATTTTTTTAACATTTGTATTTTAAAATTTTGATATTCAAATTCTCTCTTCCCCTCCCTCCTTCCCCCCCTCATTGAGAAAGTAAGCTATTTGATATAGGTTATATATGTGCAGTCATGCAAAATATTTCTATATTAGTCCTGCATTAATATTTTTTAAAAAGAAAGAAAACAATCTACAGGATTTACTTATATTTCCTTTTTTCTGGCCTTTACAATCCAAATGAGTGTATCTTGTCCTGGACAGATCCTATGAAGTAAATGAGATGTATTAGGGGATCTCTCCTATTTTCAGTTCTTTGGTGCTCTTCTATCTCCTAAGAATCTTCCTCCTCAGACTGAAAGTAATCCTGTGGCTACAGAAATACCCTTACTGGGTGGTTCACCATATGTCTTTCCTCTTCCGAGTACCCCATATTTCAAAATCGCCATCTCTACCTCCATCAAATTTCTCTTTCTCCTAGTTTCTCCACATGTAAGGCAGTAGTAAGAGTTCAGCTCATTCACTCTAGCATGAAAGGGGCTGACATTCTGCCTGGGAGTATTTTAAAAGGAGTTGTTACCCTAATTGATTCATTAATGGGATTTCAAGTAGTATAACAAAATGAAGTGAAAATTTTGTATTCAGTTATTTTCAACTCTTTGTGACGCTTTTTGGGGTTTTCTTGGCAAAAGTGCTAGAGTGTTTTATGATTTCTATTTCCTTCTCCAGCTCATTTTACACATGGGGAAACTGAGGCAAACAGGGTTAAGTGACTTGCCTGGGGTCACAGAGCTATAAATGTCAGAGACCAGATTTGAAGCTACAATGATGAATCTTCTTGACTACTGGCCCAGCACTCTATCCACTGCACCATCCAGTTGCCTCTGTGAAAAACTGCGGGGAATGTGAAAGAAGTATCTGGGGTTGGGGGTTCTCATCACAGACTGTCACAGAGACACTACCTAGTCTGTTAGATGTATTTTGCTTAAGATGTACTAGAACTTAAGAACAGCCCAACATTTGGACCAACAGAATCAATTCAATAAGCAATTATTGATACATATTGAATCGAATTGAACAGATCAGATGTTTTGCTATTTGACAAATGCAATAAAATAATTCAGCGGTGTTGAACTCAAATAGAAATGGAAGCCACAAGTCCATATGTAAGGATCCCTGTGGATCGCATATTGGCTTAGTTTTAAAATGTAACATAATGTAGGTATTGTTGCATTTTTATTTACTCCATAAAATATTTCCCACATACATTTTAACATGGCTCTGGCTGTACTTCAGAGTGTTGTTGTCATGGGCTGCATGTTTGACACCTCTGACGTTGTTGATTTCCTTTGGTAGAAATATCGTAAAACATATGCAGAAAATAAAAGCAAATGTGTGGTTCTCATTGAATTATTTTTCTGTAATCAATAGAGTTATTTTTCCCACATTGATTATGTTAGAATGATTTACTAAGCTGTTTGTCACAAAGACTTTACTTCATGCCACAGAGACAGTGTAGAATAATAGGAAGATCATAAGATTAGAGTTCAGAAGACATGTGTCTTGTACTTAGTAATCATTTATTAAACATTTTTTAAAACATGTATTCTATTGATGCCTTTTCTCTTTACTTCATAGTCATTTCCTACCTACTTTTCATATTGAACTTTCCCTTGTGACAAAGAAAAACAAATCAGGCAAAGTCATCTGATAGAGATACCTTATCTGGCAAGGTATACATGAAGAGATCTGAGGAGGATGGTTCATTATCTATTCTTCAGGACCTCTGGTTTTTTTAGGTTGCTCAGAGTTTGACTTCCTGATCTAGCAGTCAATACCTCTGATCTAGCCAACACAACACTGACCTTATAGCTCTAGGAAACCAAAGACAGGAATAAAAAGATTTAATGTATGCCAAAATACTCATAGTAGCTCTCACTGTAGTAGCAAAGAACTGGAAACAGAATGTGTACCCACCGATTGGGAAATGACTATGCAAACTAATGGATTGTTATATGATTATGCAATAAGAAATGATGGACATGAGAATTTCAGAAAAACAAGAATATTTGCATGAACTTTTGCATGATGAAAAGAAGCTGAACCAAGACAATAATATCCATAATTATTTCAGTAATATAAATTAAAAAATCATTTAATAAATATTTATGAATCAGTAGATAAATGAGTTCTGACTCTGCTATTTGCTAGTTTTATGAGTGTATAAGTCACTGAATCTCCCTCAGTTTCATCATCTGAAGATGGGCATAATAATTCTTATTACCTCACTGGGCTATTGTGAGGATCAAATGAAATAATACCCATAAAATACTTTTAATGTATGAAATGTTGTATCCATGTCAGCTTTTATTATTCCCAGGTGAATTCATTTTTAATATATGTAACAAATGACAAATAATTGACATTGAAAGGAAGAAAAGGTAAGCTTCTATATCAGTAAGGCAAGATTCGTGACCTCAAGGATGACCATGAGCATGCCTGAATGGTTCAGAATTGCAAAGTGTAAGAAATTCTCTAAGTAGAAGGCAGAAGAAGTATAACATTTATTTAGATATGAGAGAATCCAATCCCAGGATCAGTAATTCCAATTCCATATAGTAGCAAGTATATTCCAAAACCAGTAAGCCCACCTCAATGTAGCAACGAAGAAATTATAAAAAAGTATTATAGCCAGGAGCCAAGCCATCCTATAAAGGGGGGGGTGTGACCCCCCCGGGGGCTTTGCTGTAAACAATCACTCACAAATCCTAACTCTACTCTCAGCACTCTCTCCTGCAGCTCTGTGGACTCTAACTTCCTTGATCACTGCCACTCTCCCTTGTTCTGCACTCTCCGCTCTGCAGTCTCTCTCAATGCTGGCTCTCCCTCAATGTATGCTGCTTCAGTATCTGCTTCTGAATCCTGCCACTCTCAGTTTTGCTGCTTTAAGTTCTGGGCTTTCTTTTTATACAGTCCTAGCCAGCATCTAATTGACTAGAACTCAGTGCACATACCATTGGCTCTGGTTTTAGAAACTCTCCTTAGGGCCTTGAGAGCTTCAAGCCCACATCATCTTAACTAGCAAAAGGGTATGGGCCTGGGGCCTCATATCTAGTTAGTGAAAGGGTGTGAGCCTACCTCTAATCAGGCCTCCCTTTGTTGGCCCCACTTGAGGCCTATTCAATGGGCAGGAAAAATCTTTCACTTACTGATTAGCCTGATAGCTTCTTACACTTTTGCTATTATTTTTTTTAAAAAATCAGGCAGCCAGAGCCTTGAAGCTAGTGGTTATATTGGGTATGTATATGTATATGTATATGTATATGTATATGTATATGTATATGTATATGTATATGTATATGTATATATATATGTACATGTATATGTATATGTATATGTATATGTATAGATATGTATATGTATATGTATATATACACACACATATATATACACAAATATATATATATATATATATATATATATAGTCCAAAGAATTAATTTTGGCAAATGGTAGAGAAGTAAGGTTACAACTACTAGTCCTATCAACTAATTGCAGCATTTTTAAAAAACAACCTTTTCTATCAAAGGAAAAGTAATAAGAATTTACACAGTTCCTATTGTGTGCCAGACACTGCTGTGTGTTTCTGACAAATATTATCTCATTTGATCTTTACATAAACCCTGCGAGGTAGGTGCTATTATTATGTCCTTTCTAAAGCTGAAAAAACTGAGGCAAACAGAGGTTAAATAACTTGCCCAGGGTCACACAGCTAGTAAGTGAAGCCAGATTTGAACTTAGGTCTTGCTGACTCCAGGCTCCACACTATATCTACTTCATTACCAGCTGCCTATACCAAGCTATAAAATACAGTCTTATTTATTGTGGTTGTAGCTGGATGGAGAAAAAATTTTAAATAGATTTTAAACAAAGTCAAGGACAAAATGACTAAGGGTATTGGATTTGGAGTCATGGGGAGGTGGAGCCAAGATGGCAGCTGGAAAGCTTAAGCTTAAGCTCTCCTCCAGGTCCCTCCAAACACCTGTATAAATGGCTCTGAACAAATTCTAGAGCTGCAGAACCCACAAAATAAGAGAAGGAAGCAGGGCTCCAGCCCAGGAAAGCCTGTACGGTCGCTGGGAAGGATCTATCGCATGGAGCTGGGAACAGTGGAGCACAGCCTAGCATGGGCTGTGCCAGGACCAACCAGACCGGAAGCCAGGCGGAACAGGCCACAGGGCCCTGAATCATTGAGCTGTGGCAGTTACCAGACTTCTTAACCCACAAACGCCAAAGACAACAGAGAAGGTTAGTGGAAAAACTGCTAGAGTGAAAGGAATGTGTGGTCAGGCCTAGCCGCGGGGGCTTAGAAGTGGTGCAGCTCTGGGGCTGCTTCCAGAGCTCCAGCTGTGGTTGCTTCCAGCCCCAGGCCCACCCTGTGGAAGGAATTAAATGGCGGATCAGAGTGGGAGTGTAGAACCTGCTTGGATCTGGGTTGCAGTCCTTTTTGGCAGTTCTTGGGGGAGGAGGAGTGCTGGTGTGGCGGAGTTTGCTGTGGAGAAGTAGCTCTGAAAACAGCAGCACAATCCCTTAAGTTTGGGACAAAGTACTCTCTACTCTACAAGCAGTCATACCCCAACAAAAACTCAAGGGTCAAGTAGTTGGCTGGGAACACGAACAGGCAGCGAAAACAGACTCAGATTCAGACTCAGACTTTGGAATCTTTCTTTGGTGACAAAGAATATCAAAACATACAGCCGGAAGAAGTCAACAAAGTCAAATATCCTATATCAAAAGCCTCCCAAGAAAAATATGAATTGGTCTCAGGCATTAAAGAGCTCAAAAAGGATTTGGAAAAGCAAGTAAGAGAAGTAGAGGAAAGACTGCGAAGAGAAATGAGAGTGATGAAAGAAAATCACAAAAAACAAGTCAATGACTTGCTAAAGAAGACCAAAAATAATACTGAAGAAAATAACACCTTAAAAAATAGACTAATTCAAATGGCAAAAGAGATCCAAAAAGCCAATGAGGAGAAGAATATCTTGAAAGGCAGAATTAGCCAAATGGAAAAGCAGGTCCAAAAGACAACTGAAGAAAATACTACCTTAAAAATTAGATTGAAGCAAGTGGAAGCTAGTGACTTTATGAGAAATCAAGATATTATAAAACAGAAACAAAGGGATGAAAAAATGGAGGACAATGTAAAATATCTCATTGGAAAAACCACTGACCTGGAAAATAGATCCAGGAGACAGAATTTAAAAATTATTGGACTACCTGAAAGCTATGATCAAAAAAAAAAGCCTAGATATCATCTTTCAAGAAATTATCAAGGAGAACTGCCCTGATATTCTAGAGCCACAGGGCAAAATAGAAATTGAAAGAATCCACCGATCGCCTCTTGAAAAAGATCCCTAAAAGAAAAACCCTAGGAATATTGTTGCCAAATTCCAGAGTTCCTAGGTCAAGGAGAAAATATTGTAAGCAGCCAGAAAGAAACAATTTGAGTATTGTGGAAAAATAATCAGGACAACACAAGATCTAGCAGCTTCCACATTAAGGAAATGAAGGGCTTGGAATATGATATTCTGGAGGTCAAAGGAGTTAGGATTAAAACCAAGAATCACCTACTCAGCAAAAATGAGTATAATGCTCCAAAGCAAAATATGGATTTTCAATAAAATAGAGGACTTTCAAGCTTTCTCAGTGAAAAGACCAGAGATGAATAGAAAATTTGACTTTCAAACACAAGAATCAAGAGAAGCATGAAAAGGTAAACAAGAAAGAGAAATCATAAGGGACTTACTAAAGTTGAACTGTTTTGTTTACATTCCTACCTGGAAAGATGATGTGTGTAATTCATGAGACCTTTCTCAGTATTAGGGTAGCTGAAGGGAATATACATATATAGACAGACAGAGGGCATAGGGTGAGTTGAATATGAAGGGATGATATCTAAAAAAATAAAATCAAATTAAGGGATGAGAGAGGAATATATTGAGAGAGGGCGAAAGGGAGAGATGGAATGGGGTAGATTATCTCACATAAAAGTGGCAAGAAAAAGCAGTTCTGTAGGAAGGGAAGAGGGGGCAGGTGAGGAGGAATGAGTGAATCTTGCTCTCATCGGATTTGACTTGACTCGATTGGGTATCTTACCCCACAGCAAAGCAGGGGGAAAGGGATAAAAAAGGGGGGGGATGATAGAAGGGAGGGTAGATAGGGGGAGGAGGTAATCAAAAGAAAACACTTTTGAAAAGGGACAGGGTCAAGGGAGAAAACTGAATAAAGGGGGACTGGATAGGATGGAGGGAAATATAGTTAGTCTTTCACAACATGACTATTTATGGGAGTGTTTTGCATAATGATACATGTGTGGCCTATGTTTAATTGCTTGCCTTCTTAGGGAGAGTGAGTAGGGAGGGAAGAGGGAAGAGAATTTGGAATTTAAAGTTTTAAAAGAAGATGCTCAAAAAAAAAGTTGTTTTGCATGCAACTGGGAAATAGGATATACAGGCAATAGGGCATAGAAATCTATCTTGCCCTACACGAAAGTAAGGGGGAAAAAGATGGGGGGGGGGAGAGGAGTGGGGTGAGGGAAGGGAGGGCTGACTGGGGAATGGGGCAATCAGAATATATGCCATCTTGGAGTGGGGGGCAGGGGTAGAAATGAGGAAAAAATTTGTAACTCAAAATCTTGTGGAAATCAATGCTGAAAACTAAAAAATATTAAATAATAAAGTATGGATTTGGAGTCGTGAAGACCTAGTTTCAAAGCTGAGCTTTGACACTTGCTAGCTTTGCGATCATGGATAAATCACTTAACCTCTTAATCCCAGGGAGGTCTCTAAATAGCAATATGGTGGAAGGAGTTCCCATACTAAGAAAATTACAAGGCAGTGAACTAATTTATGATAGAAATTGACATCCTAAATATTTTAGTCATTGGGCATCAACAATATAATAAGCATTTATTAAATACCTACTATAAGCTGGGCACTGTATTAGGCTCTGGGGATACATAGACAAAAATGGAACAGTCCCTGCCTTCAGGTAGCTGTAATCTATCTGGGCGGAGAATGTAAGCACACACATATGTAAGTACACACAAAATTTATACAAGATTCTGGAGGAGGAGGAGGGGATGGTCAGTACTGACTATTTGCATTTAAGGTTATAAAAAAGTTACTTCTCCATAGCAACCTCATGAGAGAGAGGTAGTTGTCAGAATTATTATTAAATTACCAATTTATGGAATTATTAATAAATTTATTGTGACCTAAATAAAAGAAAAATTCTCCTGGGAGATGACACAAGGTTCAGCCACCCACCTTGCTTTCTACTCATGAAGTCATTGCATCATGATTGTTCCCAATTATGTGTGACTATGAGTAATATATAGTCTCAGTCTTGGTGCTCCTGGTTCATGACTAAAGGAATGGGATCACCAGGGGGTTTCCTTTGGGTGGGGGCAGGCACACAGAGCTTTTTGGATACTCAGGGGAAAAGACCACAGTGGCAGCAAGCAAAGAACAATGTATCATCATACTTTAATAAGGTGAAGAAAGTATAGATGTAAAAAGCACAGAAAGCACAGAAGGAAACAGCATGGGGGTGTGGAGACAGGCTTCATGGGGTTGAGGGAATTGGGTGGTAGAGGGAGGTAGCAGTAGGGAAGAGGAGGGGCAAGGAGAGTCACTTAGCAAACTCAGATTAGAGTTGGGAACACTTGGGCAAAATGGACCTGTAGCAAGTGGAGCAGGGCTGGGAGTGGGGCAGGAGTTTGGAGTCTCATTTTTATAGGGTTTTGATGGTAGGGAGAGACTAATTCCTCACCTCAGGCTTAGTTCATTAGCATGTCTGCATCATTTCAAAGTTATCAGCAACACTTAAGGGATAGTTCATTAGCATAACACTTTGCTGGTATAAGTAGTTATCAGTACATGTAAGAAATGCTTTAGTCACTGCAATGCTGTGTTAAACCACTTTAGCTTTCCTTAAATTGTCTTCTCCTACTGCATTAGGTTGGACCCTGTCCATTCTTCTGGTGGTGATTCTACCACAAATAAGATAAAATAAAATGTGTCAGGAGTTTCAAGTTCTGAGTAACTATTACAAAGGACAATCAGGATACCTCCAAAAATTTCTCATTTCAATTTTTCCAGTATTTTGTTTTTTCAAGAAAATTATTTTCTAGCTATTCACTAGAATCCCCTTTGTAATGAACATTTAAAAGATACTGGCCCTATCTTGCCTAATGAAGGGCAATGTTCAGACATATAAACTAATTTGTTTTTGAGAGCAAAAGAAAAATAATGAAGTGGACATAAGATTTCCTTACAACAAATACTACCGTAAATGAACATAGATAGATCACATAGTAGATAACAAAAAGAAATCCACACCCCTCCATATATCCACTTATTTTAAGCCATATTACACAGAACAAAATTCTACTACAAAAAAAACCAAAAACTGGGATCCTTTGCAACAGGATGTATGATTTCCCAAAGTAGAGACATCAGAAAGAAGTAGCCCTGTTCTGGAAAAGTAAGAGAAAGGTCAACAGCCACTCTGGGAATTCTATTACCAGCACAATAGTTGCTATTTGCATACAACAGAGGGACTTCTGGGTAGAGGAGAGGTGGCTAAAAATGGTTTTCCTATCCCATTGTCTCCGCCCTTTTTTCTGTTCAAGGAAATGGAGGCCTGGTGAGACATCAGCAAAGGGCTATGCTAAATGCTAAAATGAATTTTCTAATAATTTTGGTGAAAGTTAACAGAGACTTAGGGGAGGGCAGTAAAAGAAGTTTATTGCAGTAGAGTAGAACTCAGAAGAAGAGGGGGCAGTTAACAGAAGAGTTCCACAAAGAGGCCAAAGAGAAAAGCCAATATCAGCATAGGCTTCCTGGCACAGCTTGGCTAAAGAGAAGAAAGATTCACACCCTTTGGCTGAGGCAAGAGAGAGAAAAAAATGGATTTCTTGCTAATGAAGAAAAATTAAATGTAAAGAGTACATAGAGCTTTATAGCTATTATCTGAGAGAAACCTTGTTAAGAAGACCAATGGTGATGATGAAGCATGTTGCCCACCTCCTGGCAGAGAAGTCAGAGACCCACAGTACACAACTTCTCCTTTCAACCACATCTTTTACTGCATCCCTAAGCTTAAGTCAAGAAAAGAGAAGTGTGCCTTGACAAAATGGAACAATAATATAGCATAGGGTGAATTACAGAATAGAATCAATTATTTTTAATAGAATCAATTATTAAATGATACAGAATAATTTTAATTTCCTCACTACTAAGAACTTCAAAAAGCCACTGGATGAAAGAAAGCTGGTTGAAAATACTGTGGAGATCTTCAGTCATTGGCTTTAAGAAACCTGGTTGAAAGACTACAGAAATCTTGACAACTATTGGTTGAGAAGCCTAACTGAAAAGGCTGAAGACCTATTGGACGGAGAATGCTGATTGGGAGAACTGTAATCTTCAACAGAGTTGGAGAGCTTCACTGCTACATTCTGAGAATGATGTCTAGGGGGCTTCCTGTATGATTCTCTGTGGGAAGAGGATTACCCATCTCATTACCTCCAGTGAATGAAGAGGAAATGCAGCTGGCACTGAAGAAGTCCCTCAGCTGAGAACTATATTCCTTCCTCAACTGAGGAAGCTGAAGGAGGCCAATAGAAGAAACTGAAGAAGGCTTTTTAACCATAGCTTCCCCTGGTGGATAGTGGAAGCCAGAAAAGTCAGTACAGAAGCTACAGTAACCACAGGTACTAGGTAATAGTCAACAAGTATTTATTAAGTGCCTACTATATTCCAGGCGCTATGCTACTTACTGGGAATACAAAGGAAAACAAAAATAAAAAACAAAAATAAACAAAAACACCAGTCCCTACTCTCAAGAAACTCACATTCCAGTGGGGGAGATAAAATGCAAATAACTAAGTAAAAATAAGATACAGAGAGGATAAATTGGAGATAATCAACAGAGGGAAGGCACTAATATTAAGGGGATTTGGGAAGGACTTCTTGCAGAAGACTGGGATTTTAGCTGAAACCTGAAGGAAGAGGGAAGTCAGAAGGCAGAGACAAGGAAAAAGAATTTCAGGGATGAAGAACAACCAGTAAAAATCCAGAGTTGGAATATTTACTGTATTATTCAAGGAACAGCAAGAAGTTCAGTGGCATTGGATTGAATAGGTGACTCTGAAAGCATCTAAAGATGACCAGCTGAAAAGCAGTGCCTAGAACATAGCAAGTTTAGGAGAGAACAGTGACATTAATAGAAGATATCAACATCTATATAACACTGGGGTAGGGCGGGGGGAAGGGGAAGGGGAAGAGGTTGAGTTGCCCCCGTCTATTCATGTGCTCTATTCTCCGATGATCCCTTTAATCAAAGTGCCCTGCCCAAATGGCATTGCTGTCTATGAAGATTAACTTTTCCTGCTGAGTATGTATGTATTTGTGAGGGATTATTCTCAAAGTTTATAGGGGAAATGTTCTATTATTACTTTATTTACATTACTATCTAATTAAAAAGTCTTTGTTATGAACTGAGTATATCATTTAGCTTACTGGTAAAAATTAAAACTTGTGAACAAATAAACATTATAGCTTCTGAGCTATAAGTTTAGAGAGGGTTCTGACCCACAAAATAATTAGAACCTTCAATAGATAACCAGTAGGGGAGGGAGAATATGCAGCAGAGCTAGATGCAATTCCAACTAACTAGTATGTTCTCTTAGCAAAAGAAGGAGAAACAGTAGATGAAACAGGACTTTCCCCAAGTGCTACAAGACAAGCGAATGAGCAATGTATGTTACTTTTGAAAAGGAATAATATTTCTGTTTCTGGGATAAAACAGAAGAGAATTCATTTAATGGATAGCATTAGGGTGAAAAAAAGCAATGTCAAAAGACGTGTTTTAGTTCTGGCTATGCCATCAATGGTCTGTAATCAGATCCTGAGCAGTTTACTGCATCACTGAGCCTCAATTTCCTCATCTGTAAACTAAGGTAGTAAACTTAGAAGAGCTTTTAGGTCCCTTTCAGCTCTAGAATTCTCAAGCATCTGTAAACCTCTCTTTGCAATACTGGATGGTTGTATAAGTTTTGCTACAAAAAAAAATCAGCACCTAATGATGAACTTCTTTGAATTTAACTAGGCTGGTGTTGGGATGACAGTTCATTCCTGCTTGTGTTTAGAACTTTTTTCTTTTGGACAGTGTTCATGTTTTTCTTTCATAACTTTTAAGAAAGGAGAGTTTTGCAGTGGAAAGAAGACTAAACTTAGAGTCAGAGGGTTCAGGCTCTGCTACTTATGACCTACCTAACTTTGATTAACCTGGACCAGTTTCTTCATCTATAAAATAAAAGGTGTGAGGTCATTTAGGTCTCTCTCAACTCTAAATCCTATGAAGTATATAAATAAGTTATGAAACTAGTTAGATGTGGCAGAATGAAAAGATCAGCTCCATTTCCCAGAGGCATTGGGGCAGGACTTTAGTGAAGGAATGAGATTTACTCTTAATTTCATTGATAACAACAGCTAATGCATATAAAATGCTTTGTAAACCTTAAAGCTTTTATTATGTGACACTTCACAATTACAATGCATCAAATTTTTATATTATCTGACATTGATCTTTACAACATCTCTTTGAGAGAAGAAGTTCAAATATTGTTAGTTGGATTTTGTGAAAGAGGAAATTAAGGTTCATTATCTAAGCACACATATCAGCCTTTGGCTGAGGGTTGAACCTAGGTTTCCTGGCTCCAAGTAAGGATTAATTTGGTTGAAATCCTTAACAGGATGGCCTGAGTTCTAGCCCAAATTCTGTGAAGAATGAATGAATAAGAAAATGAAAAGTGAAATAAGTGAATAGAAATACGTATAAAATGGAAACTGAGAATTAGAATGACTATGACTTACTTATCACACAGATAAGAGGCAACAGAACCAAGGTTGCACCTTAGGTCCTCTAATTCCAAATCCAGTGCTCGTTACACTGCTCACCCTGCCTCTTTCGGCTAGTTAATAAAGAAGCTGGAAAGTTAAAATGAAATGAAATTTTGCCAAAGGCTTTATTATGTTAAAAAAGGTTTTATCGAGTAGCTGGAAAGTCATAAAAAGAGGAAAAGATTTAGAATTGTAAAGGTATTTTAGAGGTCATCTAACTCTTCCACCCACCTATCTCCAGTTTACAGATGAGGAAAATGAGGCACGGAGCCGCTTGTCCCAGTATGGAGAGGCAGAGCTGGGCTTCGAACTCAATTGATGACTCCAAATCAAGCTCTCGTCCCACTGTACCAGCCGTGTGCCTCTTGTTATAACGGAAGTGACTGGCGAATGTCGTTTGAACTGATCTGGGTAGGATAAGTAGAAAGGTGCGGACTGTCATTTGGCTGGCACTATTCCAGCAGTTTCCTCACGTCTTCTGAGGCTCTTCCCTGGGTCACGCTTAAAGGATCGGCGCGGGAGGGACCCCGCCCCTCCCCACTGCTCCAGACCTTCTTCTCTCTTTACCCTTGCCAAGTTCCGAAGCCACTGTGACGCCACAGCCATGCTTAGGCTCCAGAGCCTACCCGGCGGGAGGCGCATTTGAGGGAGAGCAGAAGAATCTTCTGGTAACTCAATGTTCCAGTCTCAACAGTAACTCTCCCCCCATTTCAAAACCATGGCTTTCTTCACCTCCCCGGGCCAGCCTTTTCCGTCGCCCCTATCCCTATCGCCATCCCCTCCGTCATCCCTTCCTTCCTTCATGTATTGTGTCGAGAAAACAGTGATGTCTGCCCCTTCGACAACTTTGGCTCATCTTCAGGAGTCCGGTAGTAAAGCCTTGCGCAAAGCTATAACCAGTGAGCAAACCAAGTCCTGGTTAAAGGTAACGTGCAGAACAGTGCAGACCTCCCTGAGAACTTCTGACCCCTTCTCCATGTTCTTGTCCTGGCCCTTGTCCTCCTCCTTTCCCCTTTTCATCTCCTCTCCTCGCTTTTTCTCTCCCCTCCCTACCTTCTCTTCCTCCTTTGTACCCTCCACTTTCCCCTCTCTCCTCTCCTTTCCCTTTTCTTTCTTCTTCTTCCTTCTCCTCCTCCCCGTCCCCCATGATCCCCTCTTTCTCTTCGTCCAACTTTTCCTTTACCTCTCCTCCTGTTCCTCCACCTCTTCTCTTCCCCTTCCATCTCTTCTCCTCCTTCTCCTCTTCCTCCACGTGTTCCTCCAACTTTTCCTCTGTTCTCTTCTTCCTCCACCTTTCCTCTTCTTCTTCCCTCTTCTCTCTCCCATTTCTCCCTCCTACCTTCTCTCCCGTCTTCCCCTTTCTCTCCTCCTCCCCCACGGCCCTCTTCTTCCTCCTCTACTCCACCTCTTCTCTTCCTCCAACCTCTCCTCTTTTTCCTCTCTTTCCCCCATTTCCCTTCATTTCTCTTCCTCCATCTCCTCTCCTCATTCTGCTCATCTTTCTCTACGTCTTCTTGCTCCTTGTCCCCCTCCAGCTTTTCTTTCACCTCTTCTCCCATTCCTCCACCTCTTCTCTTCCCCTTCCATCTCTTCTCTTCCTTCTCTTCATCTCTTCCTCCCTTTTCTTCTCTTCTTCCTCCACCTTTCCTCTTCTTCTTCCCTCTTCTCCTTTTTCCCATTTCCCCCTCCTCCCCTTTCTCTCCCCCCTCCATGGCCTTCTTCCTCCTCTACTCTACCTCTTCCTCTTTTTCCTCCAACCTCTCCTCTTTTCCCCTCTTCCCCCTTTCCCCTCCTTCCTCTTCTTCTATCTTCTCTCTTCATTCTGCTTATCTTTCTCTACCTCTTCTTCCTCCTTGTCCCTCTCCAGTTTTTCCTCCACTTCTGCCTCCTGCTGTAGTCTAGGAAAACATAAATGCCAATGGGTGCAGGATGCCCAGAGGTTTTTCTTCTCAGTTGACCAGATAGAAAAAAAATGGCTGTGTTAGACTTTGGAGGAAACTTGAAGATCCTCTTATTTAATAGGGACCAAATTCTAGTGTTATGCACAAAGCACATCCATCTCAATCTTTCCATGTGGTTGGTGTGTCACTAGATGTATTCTGGATGGACTAATCTCATGTGGTATGATGGCCCTACCCTTAGTGCCTATTATTAATTAGTGTGTATATAAAAGATTTTTTTCTATTGTAAACCTATATTGCCTAAATTGAAGTCCTTCTCCCAAACTTCATTGTGGTGTGGAGAAGGGACTGGCCAAGGGGGTCACCCAGAGTAATGGCAGAGATAAATTTAGAACCCAGCCAGGTCTTCTGATTCTTAGTGCCCTATATCATTCTTTTTGAAATTTTGTGCTCTTTGGAGAAAATAGCATAAACATACAATATATAATTATTAAGAGCATATCACCCTTCCCAATACAGCCTTTTGTGTTGTTTTCTACCTGCCTTTTGCACCTTTATATTCATGTGTTACACATCTTTTATCTGCACATGCACACAATATCTACTCATTCATTCAAGTAATACTGGGTCTACCATGTGCAGTGTGTATATTATGCCACATTCAGTTTCTGAAAGTCAGCAACCATGCTTTACAGTATTGCCTGACAAGTCGAGGCCATCAATAGTGAGGTCCACTGGGGTGAAGACTTTGCTATTTCAGCTTTTGTTCAATGGCCTGGACAGGTTGGGTCACAGTGTTCCCTACCTGGGCATCTTTTGAATGCTGAGCTGAAGTAATATAAACTACAAAGTAAGCTGCAAAGCTTCAGGAAAAAAAAGAAAACAATGAAAAAACATATTAAAGTCTGAGGAAGCACCATAGCATTGTTAATCCTTGAGAAGTGACAACAGCTGAGAGCAAGTAGTGAGAGAGATGACTTAATATAAACAGAAGTATTAATGCATCCCTTCAAGTGGAGAGACAAGACACTAACTAGAAGAAGCAACATGCAGCTAACAGTTACCAACCACATTAAATGTGTAGCAGGTGTAGAAAAATGATCCTTTCTGCTACATTTAAATACATGGACATTGTTTAATGGAAACAGCTACAACTTGCAAATATAACATCTGATGAGGATTCAACTTAAATAGTACTATGTATTAGCACACACACACACACAAACATTAACTAAAGTGGAGATACATTTTCACCTTACTGCAGTTGGGCTGAAAAATATTGTGCTTGCCTATTTTAAATTCAATTGTAATTCAATGAAAGAAGATGCAAAACATTTGTATTTTTAAATGACATGCATAAATGCAAATTTCTGCTTAGCAGCTTACAAATAAAAATATTTGGATATTTTATAAATAATGTCCAAAAGTAAAATAAAAACCCAACAAAACTTACGAAAGTTCACCAATAGTCCTCTTTCCTCCTTAGCCTGTCCACATTTAATAGTTTGATCAGTCTTTCAAAGGCCAATGCAAATTTTAGTTAAATATTGCAGTCAGAATTTATATGTACTTGCCCTTTTTTCTCAAAGTGATTGGAACTAAGAAGAATCTCATGGCAAGATGAGGTAGGAAAGCAGAGGGATATGGTTCCATTTATGAGAGCTGCACAGATTAATCTCCACAAGGAATTGTTCAATGGCACCCTCCACTGGCACCTGCCACCTATTCTTCTAAATGTTATTTCACTCATCTTTGACCAAGGTGCTGGGAAGAGAATACCAGCTGTGTTACTTTCTCTCTATTCTATTCTTCAAAACTAGGATATAAGCTTCTTTAGGTTTTGTAAGGACTTTTACTGCAAATTACCAGCCGCTCAGGTTTACAGTAATTTCAGGTCATCTTTGATTCTTTACTATCTCTTTTGCCCTTTGAATGATTTCTACATGCTTGGAATGCATTCCTTCATCATTTCTACATCTTAGAATCTCTGGAGGCCTTTCTTTTTTTAAAAAAAAAATTTTTATTTAATATATTTAGTTTTCAGCATTGATTTTCACAAGAGTTTGAATTACAAATTTTCTCCCCATTTCTATCCTCCCCCCCAACTCCAAGAAGGTGTATATTCTGGTTGGCCTGTTCCCCAGTCAGCCCTCCCTTCTGTCACCCCAGTCCCCTCTCATCCCCTTTTCCCTTCCTTTCTTGTAGGGCAAGATAAATTTCTATGCCCCATTGCCTGTGTATCTTATTTTCTAGTTGCATGCAAAAACTTTTTTTTTTGTTTTTGAACATCTGTTTTTAAAACTTTGAGTTCCAAATTCTCTCCACTCTTCCCTTCCCACCCTCCTTCCCTAAGAAGTCAAGCAATTCAACATAGGTCACATGCATATCATTATGTATAACCCTTCCACAATACTCATGTTGTGAAAGACTAACTATATTTTGCTCCTTCCAAACCTATCCCCCTTTATTGAATTTTCTCCCTTGACCCTATCCATTTTTGAAAGTGTTTGTTTTTGATTACCTCCACCCCCATCTGCCCTCCCTTCTATCATCCCCCCTTTTTTATCTTCTTCCTCCCTCTTTCCTGTAGGGTAAGATACCCAATTGAGTATGTATAGTATTCCCTCCTCAGGTCAAATCTGATGAGAGCAAGATTCACTCATTCCCCCTCACCTGCCTTCTCTTCTCTTCCTATGGAACTGCTTTTTCTTGCCACTTTTGTGCAAGATAATTTACCCCATTCTATCTCTCTCTATCTCCGTCTCTCAATATATTCCCCTCTCATCCCTTAATTTGATTTCATTTCTTTTAGATATCTTCCCTTCATCTTCAACTTACCCTGTACCTGCTCTCTCTCTCTCTCTCTCTCTCTCTCTCTCTCTCTCTATATATATATATATATATATATATACATATATATATATATACATACATACACACTCACATATACACATATATATGCATATTCCCTTCAGCTACCCTAATACTGAGGTCTCATGAATCATACACATCATCTTTCCGTGTAGGAATGTAAACAAAACAGTTCAACTTTAGTAAGTCCCTTGTAATTTCTTTTTCTTGATTACCTTTTCATGCTTCTCTTTATTCTTGTATTTGAAAGTCAAATTTTCTATTCAGCTCTGGTCTTTTCACTGAGAAACCTTGAAAGTCCTCTATTTTATTGAAAATCCATATTTTGCCTTGGAGCATGATACTCAGTTTTGCTGGGTAGGTGATTCTTGGTTTTAATCCTAGCTCCATTGACCTCGTCTGGAGGCCTTTCTTAATCCCCCTGGTTGGACTCTCCTTTCAAATGATGTTGTATTGACTCAACTGCTTACATGTTGTGTCTTTAAGTAAGATCTAAACTTCTTGAGGGTAAGAAACTATTTTTTAGACTCTGGGTAAACCTAGCACCTGGGACAGTGCCTTGCATGGCACATGGTTGGTACTTAAATACTTTTAAAAACCGAATCACTACAAGGAACCATACTTTAATACTTATTCCATAATTTCACTGATATAGACAGTATCCTCAGAGATATAGTTTTCAACACTTGTGGGTCAGAACTTTCTTCTAAATATTTATTTTTTCTGAAGTCAGCAGGCCCAATCCTGTCTGGGTGAGATGACAAATGAAGCTCTAGGTTTATCTCAGTTTTTGCTAAGATTTCTGGGTTTCTTGAACATTTGTTCTGGTCTAGGATCGAGAATTGGAAGGGAACTTATGGATTCACAGTCCCTTCCCTCATTTTACATAGGAGAAACTGAGACTCTAAGAGCTTCAGTGACTTACCCAAGTTGACACAGGTAATAAATGACAAATCTGTAACTAGGTCTTCTCACCCAAAATCCAGAACCCTTTTGAATAGTAGTTTTGTAGCATCTTCTTTACTCAAATTCCTCCCAAGAGGTTGGTCCTCACCCAGGGTTGTAATTTCCTAGAACCCCCTTTCTTCCAGGTTTACTTCTATATCACACAAAGTCATTTTTTCACCTGTATGGCTATTCCCTCCATGGACATAGATTTCAGACCCTCTTCACATTAGTAGATAGACTCCGTGATTTGATGTGGCAGAAAAAGTAATCACCTATAACCAACCTGGTCATGGGCCTTTCTAAATTTAATTAAGCTTGTCCTCAGCTGACTGACAAACAGTCTATCACTGGGCCTACACTCAAAACCTACCCCAATTTAGTAGAACCTTTCAGATATTGTGCTCTACTGGCATAATTGTCAAGAACTCAGCATCCACTCCACACTTGATGAAGCATTAAGTAGGACTTAAAGGGAAACAATACAGATTTACATCAAATTAAAAACACTTTTTGCAATACTAATTCATAACAGGTAATTCCTCCCTCCTGGGTAAGGGCAAGGTTGTGGTTCCTCATTAGAGTAACCCAATCAGATACATCTAGGGACACACCCACCACATTAAACTATTAGAGTGTATATGTTACATGTGTTACTTTGGAAATTTATCCCTCTAGACATTTTCAGCAAGTTTTACTTCAGCATTATTTTAGATGATGGTTCCAATCATTTAACTGACATTAATGCATCACTCTAAGGTTATTTGATCCATTTGATCCACATACCCCCACTATAAGGTAAATACTAAAGATATTATTACCCTCATTTTACAGAGAGAAAACTGAGGTCCAGAGTAGGTAAGTATCTTGCCTTATACTCACACAGCTAGTGAGTGTAAGAGGTGTGATTTAAATCCAGGTTTCTCCTGACTACAAATATCCTTTCCATTTCAAATTAATATTTATTAAATACTACAATGTGTAAGGCACTGCACACTCTTCTTGTTACTGACATTAACATCTTCATGTTGCTGTCGCTTCTGGGTCAGGCTGGCAAGTGTTTTTGGTAAGTTAGACTACTGTTGGTAGTCTGGAAGGGTTCTGAATACTTATGTCATTGTTATCAATATGCGGCCTATTAACTATTGGTGTTTCTGGGAGTTTTCCACACTGTCCTGGCCCATACAATTTGCAAAAGCAGGATGTGCTGGGTAGAGCCATCAAAAAATAGAATGGACTGCCTTAGGAGGTAATGGGTTTCCCTTCAGTACAGGGCAAGACTTCAAGTGTAGGTCTGGCATTTTCATTATCCTATTCAATAAACTCTAGTGCCAACATAAACTCTGTTTAGCTTTTAAAGTACTTCACAACCTAGCCTCAAACTATCTTTCCAGACTCTTTATACATTACTCCCTCTCCTGTACCCTGCAGTCCAGACAAGTGGGCCTTTTCTTGCTATTTCTCACCCATGACATTCTATCTTCTGTTTCCCTTCCTTTGCATTGGCTGTCCCTTATGCCTGGAATGCGTTCTCTCCTTGCCTCTGCCTCATAAAATTTCTTTCTTCCTTTAAGATGCTGCTTAAGCATAATTTCACATGAAGCCTTCCTGATTCCTCCTAACTACTAGTCCCTTCCCTCACAAACCTCTTTGTATTTATTAATATTATCTTTATAGTTTATATATACTTATATATGTATTTGTTTTCTCCTCCACTAGGATGTTAGCTCATCAAAAGTAGGGATTGTTTCATTTTTTTTGTTTGTATCCTCAGTACCTAGCATAGTACCTGGTATATATTAGGCCGTTAATAAATGCTTTTTTATTGATTTTGATTTTGGCTTGATTAATTCAAGCAGAACCCAGATGAATGAGTCAGGTATATTGTAGTGGGACTCCTTGTTCAGTTAGCTTCTTGAGATCTGATAGCTTCTGTTATCCCTTCTAACGCTGAGATTATGTGATAATAGGAATATAAGAAAGTGGTAGTATTGTCACAGAAAAGCATTGTCTTGAATTTTAATTTTTCATATTTTTTTATTAAATTACAAGATGTTTAAAAGGCTTTGCGGTTAGAAACTCACCATTGAAGTTTAAGCATTATACCCATTTCTTTGTGTATTTGCCATCTTCCCTGCTAAAAGCCCCCTCAAGCTCAGCTTCAAGCCCAATATTTTTTTTATCCTTTGTTACTAACTTTTGTCTTCCCTCTTTTTGCAGCCTGAAATGACCACAGTTGAGTAGCAGGTAGTATATTAGGCATCTACTCTGAAAGGAGAGAGGGAAGATCATTATTTGCAGTCATTTGAGAGGAAGTTGGGTTTGTATTCCACAATGCCTTTTGCTTGGTATGATGATAAATGAATTGAAAAACATAAGCACCATCAGGCTTAGAGAATACTACAGTAAGGTCAAGAGAGCTGAATTACTAGTATTTCTAGAAATTTTGTGCCAGTGGTCGCCCTCTGATATGAAGGGCCCAGGTACAGTTTGGAGACTTTTATATTCTTCTGACTTATTTGCCCCCAATTGGTAGAACTGAGGAACTTTAGTATCAGATGCCCCTCCAAGGATAGCTACCTATTCTGATATATAAGCACACAGGCTCACATTATATTTAAAAATAGAACAGTTCTTTTTACCCACTCCTGGATCACTGCCTTGTAATGGCAGAGGAGATTCCCTAGGTCAATGAAACTATGAGCTATGCTATGCAGGGATACCCAAGATGGACAGGTCATTGTGGAGAGTTCTGACACAAGATTATCCACTGGAGAAGAAAATGGCAAACCACTCTAGTATCTTTGCCAAGAAAACCCCATGGATAGTACTAAAGTGATAAAAAAAGATAACATTGGAAGATGAGCTCCTCAGGTCAGAAGGTGTCAAATACATTACTGGAGAAGAGTGGAGGACAGCTAGAAGTAGCTACAATACTAATGAAGTGCCTGGGCCAGAGCTTAAAGGAAGTTTAGATCTAGTAGTTAGAGAGCCTGAATAACAGAGGTTCACAATATTGTGTAGGGGGCAGCAACAAAAACACTCCAAAGAAAAGGAAGACCAAGAAAGCAAAATGGCTGTCTGATGAGGCTTTACAAATAGGGAAGGAAAAAAAGAAAGTGAAAAGGAAAGGAGAAAGGGAAAGATATACCCAGTTGAATGCAGAATTCCAGAGAATAGCGAGGAGAGTTTCCTTAAATGCTTTCTTAAATGAACAATGTAAAGAAATAGAAGAAAACAATAGAATGGGAAAGACAAGGTCTCGTCAAGAAAGTTAGAGTTATCAGGGAATGTTTCATGCAAAAATGGGTATAATAAAATACAAAAATGGTAGGACAGAAGCAGAAGAGATTAAAAAGAGGTGCCAAGAATACACCAAAAAAACCGTACAAGAAAGAATGTAACATCACTGATAACCATGATGGATTAGTTACTGATCTAGAGTAGTACTGATAGTAGTAGTAGATAGAGTAGTACTGATGTAAAGAATGAAATCAAGCAGGCCTTGGGAAGATCAATTTACACCCCAATCCTAAAGAAGGACAATGCCAAGGAATGTTCAAATTACTGAATAATGGTGTTCATTTCACATGTCATGAAGGTTATATGTTAAGATTCTGCAAGTTAGCTTCAGCAATATGTGAACTGAGAGTTACCAGAAGAGCAGGCTGATTTTTGAAGAGACAGAGAAACTAGGGAATAAATTGCCAACATTTGCTGGATTATGGAGAAAGCAAGGGAGTTCCAGAAAAACATCTACTTCTGCTTCATTGACTACACTAAAGCCTTTCACTATGTGGATCACAACAAAATATGGCAAGTCCTCAAAGAGATGGGAGTACCGGATCATTGTACTTGTCTTCCTAGGAACCTGTATGTAGGCCAAGAAGCAATAGTTAGAATGGAACGTGGAACAACCAATTGGTTCAAGATTGGAAAAGGAGTATGACAAGGCTGTACAGTCTGTACATTTAACTTAAATGCAGAGGATACCATGCAAAATGCCAGGCTGGATGAGTCAAAAGCCAGAATTAAGGTTGCCAGAAGAGTATCAACAATCTCAGATATGCAGATGATACCACTCTGATGGCAGAAAGTGAAGGGGAATTAAGAAGCCTTTTGATAAGGGTGAAAGAGAATAGTGTAAAAGCTGTCTTGAAGTGTAACATAAAAAAATCTATGATCTTGGCAACTGGTTCCATCACTTCCTGGCAAATAGAGGGAGAAGTAATGGAAGCAGTGTCAGATTTTATATTCTTGGTCTCAAAGATCACTGCAGATGGTGATTGCAGCCATGAAATTAAAAGACACTTGCTCCTTGGAAAGAAAACTATGTCAAAACTGGATAGCATATTAAAAAGCAGAAACATCACCTTCCCAACTAAAGTCTGTATAGTCAAGCCTGTTTTTCCCTGCCAGTAGCAGTGCATGACTGTGAGAGTTGGACTATAAGGAAAGATGAGCACCACAGAATTGACTCTTTTGAATTGTGGTGCTGGAGAAAACTTTTGAGGGTGCCTTAGACAGCAAGGAGATCAAATCAGTCAATGTTTAAAGAAATTAATTCAGGCTCATCACTGGAGCATCAAATACTGAAGCTGAAGCTTAAATACTTTGGCCACACAATGAAAAGATGGGACTTATTGGAAAAGACTCTGATGCTGGGAAAGATTGAAGGAAAAAAGGAAAAGGGGACATCAGAGGATGAGATGGATAGATGATGTCATGGAAACAACAAACAGGAACAGACTTCAGGAGACAGTGGCAGATAGAAGGGCCTGGCATGCCGTGGGCTACATAGTCACAAGTCACATGTCTGAATGAACAGCATTTACATAGCAAAGGACTCATAGCCAAACCTCTGTAGAGTTCAAGATCTGTTCCTTTCCCTTGCAGTGGAACATTTGCATTGGGGGAAAAAGGAGTGGAAGAATCCCTATATTTGTAAACTTGGGCTAACGCCTTAATTTTCTCTGGACCTCAGTTTTTGGTCAGTAAGATCAAACTAGATTATCTCTAAGGTTGCTTCCAACTTTAGAATGTTTTAGTTCCAATTCAATTCAACAAATATTTGTTAGATACCTACCTAACATTTTATAATTTTATATATTATCGGATAATACATAAACAATATATAATATAAAATAATGTGTATGATTTGTGACATGTGATGGTTTGTATTATATATTATATATCAAATATAGCTTTAAAATTTAAAATTTTATTTTATACGTGTCTTCATTTAAACATCAAATTAAAAATCTCTTGGTTCATGTCATTAATATAATGGTACCACTTATTCCTCTATGATGAATTTCAAAATATGTTGGTCAACCTTTTTTTTATATGAAAGGTGAAAGGTATTAGTGAGCTTAATAAAGATATACTTAAATTTTTACAGATCAACCCTATTGTTATATTTATAATTTAATACCTTTCTCTTCTAACCACTATATAATTATCTATATGTTTATATGGGTATAGCTATTTAAAAACATCTGAATTTTTAATAGAATTTGCTACAGTTATTTTGACATCTAAAGTGAATAATTAAAACATCCTAGTTGTCACTTGTTTTCATCTATCCATGAGTTAGGGTTTCCCACATACAACAATTTAAAACTCTACATTTTTCAAATATGTGGCTTTAAGCTTTTAAGTTTCTGACTCAATAATGTATAAAAACATTATTTAAAAAGCTAAACTAGTAATAAGATCTTCTTCTATCTCTACCTCTGTCTTTCTATCTCTTTGTCTCTGTCTATTTCTCTCCATCTCGATCTCTTGTCTCTTTCATCCTGATTTTTTGCTCAATCTTTCTCTCTTTTACCCTAAATTCATGACTTTTAAAAAAATATATAGCAAATAGCAGGTTTCTGTACATTAAATAGTACTTTGAACATAGTAGGTTCCCAGTAACTACTTATTCATTAATTGAACCTAGAATTTTACCAGGCATGACCATTTTAACTATGAGAGTAATAGTTTGAAAATCTAGAAATCAATTTTTAAAAATTAAAATCTCCTTTTTCTTTTTTTTTAGGCTGTTGAACACTACACCGAACTATTGAACATCGTGAGCAAAGTTAAAGCTCTCAAAATATTTGAAACTGACCTCCCTTATGCTCAGCTGGTAATTTTTAATCCCTCTACCCAACAAGAGTGCTGTTGAATTCCTGTACGAAACTAACTTATCCCATTTTATGGGTGCTATTCAATATTTCTTTCCTCTGAGGTATGGTCTGTATTGCTAATACAGTGTAGGGCTTCTTTGTCACCTCAGTAAAGTTAATGGACAAGATGAGAATAAGGCATTTTATTAGTTATGCAACTTTTTTAAAGTGATTGCATGTTAAAGTGAGGAAGCTCTCATGGATTTAATTGCTATCCCTATCTAAAAGATTCTCAGATCTACTTATCCTGCCCCAACCTCTCTGCTGACCTCCAATCTCACATCTCTAACTGCCTCTCAGACATTTCAAACTAGATGTCCAATACACACCTTAAACTCAACGTGTCCAAAACTGATCTCATCATCTTTCCCGTTAAACCCTACCCCCTCCCACCCTCCCTATTACTGTAGAGGGCAACACCTTCCTCCCAGTACCTCAAGCTTACATCCAGGACTCATCCTCACTATCTCTCACCACACACACACACACACACACACACACACACACACACACACACACACACCCATATCCAAGCTCTTACCATGGTTGATTTAACCTTTACCACGTTTCTTGAATATGCTCCTTTCTCTGACATTCCCACCATTCTAATGCAGACTCTTATTCCCTCATGCCTGGACTATTGCAAAAGCCTGCTGATAAGTCTGCCTGCCTTTATTCTCTCCCCACTCCAATCCATCCTATTTTGAGACACCAAAGTGATTTTAATAAATCAAAGGTCAAACCCTCCCATCCCTCACCATCCTCCTTCCCCTCCCATCCCACTTGATAAACTACGGTGGTTCCCTATTGTCCTTAGGATCAAAATCCTCTGTTTTGCATTCAAAACCTCCATAATCTAGCCACCTTCTTCTTACTGTTCTACTCTCAGACCTTACTCCCCGCCACATAATCTTCGATTCAGTGACACAGGCATCCTTACTGTTCCTCTAGTAAGACATTCCACCTCTCAGCTCCAGGCATTCTCTCCGCCTGTCCCTCATACTTGGAATGCTCTCCCCCTCAGCTCCACTTTCTGACTTCCCTGGCTTCCTTTACATCCCAACTAAAATCCCATCTTTCACAGGAAGCCTCTGCTAACCCCTCTTAATTCTAGAGCCTTCCTTCTATAAATTATTTTCTATTTATACAGTATATATCTTGCTTTGTTTATATTTGTTTGCATGTTGACTGCCCCATTAAATGGCAGGCTCCTTGAGAGCAGGGACTGACTTTTGCCTCTTTTTGTATTCCCAGTGCTTTGCATAGTGCCTGGTACAGAGTAGGCAATTAATAAATGTTTATTGATTGATTGACAAAGCTATCTTAATCATTCTTGTTCTCACCTTTACCAGGCATAGCTTACAGGACTCAGTAGGATATTCTTACATATATAGTATACTTTAGTAAGCATAGAATTCTCATAATTTGTTGAAAAAGTTTAGAACCTATTTAGAAAAAAATCAAAGACAGTATTGTGAAATAGCTATTCCTTGGTCTCCTGTCCAAGATGTTAAAAAGAAGTATGTAATGTTTTCTCCAATAACTATTTAATACTTTGATAGTTTTATAATAGACTTTTGCTTATTGAACTGTGTTTTCAATAAATATAAAGTAATATGGGTTTAACAAAGACAGAATTAAAAATCTTTTAATGTTACATACCTAACAGGGACCAACTGCAACTGACTACTAGCTTGGACTGTGACTGTGAGGCAGGTTCTGGCCCCTTTTATATTGTCAAGGGGAAGAAGTACTACTTCTGAAGTTCCAGCTGTAGTTTGACCTTGGTCTTGTAAAACTTGGTCATATATATTAATAAGTTTTAAATAGCCTAACCTAGTTATGAAAATTAAAACAGCTTTTGACATTTTCATTGGTTCTTAGCCTACTTATAAATGTCACAACCTCAAGGAGCCAGTATTAAGCATTGTCTTGGGTATACATAAGCATTAAATAAATAGGTACTGACTTGACATGAGGGAAATAAACAGTAGTCTGGAAAAATTAGATTTTGAGAGTTTAAAAAAAAGTTATCTGAGCCCAGTCTCTCTGGCTTCATCACTTTATTTGAATACTTGGGCCTATGGTAATTTACTACATAGAGTTGGTTTACTATCAGGTAGTAGTTTTCCCAGTGAATTTCTGAGTATGTCATATGTCCTAAGCACAAGTTCCTCAGTATCATCACAACTGAGCCTATAGACTAGTATGTGGATGAAAACCCAGGAGACTAAGACAGTTGCAGGTTAACAAAATGCATCATTTGAGTGGAGAAGATTCAGAAGAGACTCTTGATGTACACATTCAGGTACTTTATGAAGCATTTGCTCTGCCTCTTCCATGTCTCTAAAAGAAGAAATAAGTTCATCAAAAGAGCTATTCCACTTATAACTACCTGAATTTCTGAATAAATGACAAACATCTGTGACCAATAAAATTGGAGTGCTTCTAAAATCAGCATCATTCACTCCTCCATGGGTAATTAGGATAATTGTAGAAATGAACAGAATATCAGTTTTATACTCACTTTACAGGTCAGACTGATGAATATTTAGAAAACTTGAAGTTAAAGGGGTGATGTTTTCTTAAATCTTCCCTTTTCATGATGTAAAGAATTAGGGCTTGAAACAGGACAATGATAAAAAAATTTATAATCCATATTATCTTAGTCTAAACTACCTTATGGGGTGACATTCTCCCTCCCTTCCCTCTATATATGTATATCTGTGTGTATACATGCATATGTATATATGTATGTGTGTGTATGTATGTATATATAAATATATATAGCTAGAATTCGTATAGTGCTTAATGTTTGTAAAACCCTTTAGACATGTTATCTCATTTGACCCTTATAAGAATCCTGCCAAATAGGTGTTATTATTATACTCATTTTACAGGTGAGGAAACCAGGACTGAGAGGTTAAATGACTTGCCCCAAAGTCACATAACTAGTAAGGAACTGAAGTGGGATTTGAACTCAGTTTTTCCTGATTCCAAATCTGGTATTCATTGTATAAAGTGATTGTTGAGTGGTAGCAGATATGAATTTAGAGAAGTTAATAGGACTTTGTGGTCAGTGCTAAAGGAGCCAAGGATGACTCTAAGGTTCGAGTCTGGAGGAATAAGATCATGAAAGGAGGGAAAATAAGTTGAATTTTTGAGAGGAGGCAGCAAGGAGAAAATACTGAAATTTCCATTTTTTTTCAAAATTAAATTGCCTTTATTGAACACAAAGAAAGACATATAAGACAGGAAACCATCAAGACTTCAAAAAAAAAACCCTTTTAGATGCCTCTTTATATAGGTGTCCCCATTACGCAACATTCTGATTTAAATGAAAAGGGGGATTATCAGAAAACCTTTCAATTATAATGGGGGAAAAGAATGATGGGCACATTTAGGATCAGGGGTGTTAGAATACATCATATGCCTTTTCCTAGGCAGGGTACTTTGGTTTTCAGATGGTAAAATTATGGCTAACAGTTGAAGATCTTACAATGAAAAATTATAAGTCACAGTGACATAGGTGAAATGACAAACTATATAGCTCATGTTTTTCCATTTGTTTTGAAAAGAAAAAGAATAGCCCATAGTTGTGTATGGCCTAAAGAAAAATATTTCAAATAATTTGAATTTGTTTGTATCTTTCAGCTATTTGAAACTTATTATCACTTAGCAGTAGCTTATCAAAGCTTGAATCTGCATAAGAAGGCAATAGAACAATTAACACTTGCAGCAGAGATTGCAGCTGTACCTAAGGTAAAACTGATGCCATTTATAGCATGTTTTTATTTTCCATAAAAATAAAAGTAACTTAAGTTTGCTATTCATCATATTCAGGAAATGAGTAAGTGGAGACAATAGGTTTTCAAATTTTTATTTTTCCCAATTACATTAAAAAATAATTTTTTGAACGTTCATTTAAAAAATTTTTGAGTTCCGAATTCCCCCCCACCATTACCTCACCCCCTTGAGAAGTCAAGCAATTTGATTATAGATTAAACATGTGAAGTCATGCAAAACACTTCCATATTAGCCGCATTGCAAAAGACAATGCAGACTAAAAAAAACCCAGGGAAAAAAAAGTTTAAAAATATCCTTCAATTTGCATTCAGAGTCTATCAGTTCTTTCTCTGGAGGTGGATCTCATTTTTCATCATAAGGCCCTCAGAATTATCTTTGATCACTGGATTGCTGAAAATAGCTAAGTCATTCACAGTTGTTTACTATATGGTATTGTTGTTACTATGTACAATGTTCTTCTGGTTCTGCTCACTTTATTTTGCATCAGTTCATATAAGTTTTACCAGGTTTTCCGGAAAGCATCTGCTTGTAATTTCCTCTAGCACAATAGTATTCCATCACAAACATATACCACAACTCGTTCAATCATTCCTCGATTGATGGGCATCCCCTCAATTTCCAATTCTTTGCCAACATAAAAAGAGATGCTATTAAATATTTTTTTTCATGTAGATCCTTTTCCCTTTTTTATGATCTCTTTGGGATACAAACCAGGTAGTGATATTGCTGGATCAGGTAGCTACAAATTGCTCTCCAGAATGGTTGAGTCAATTCACAACTCCAACAGTGCATAATGTCCCTATTTTTCCATATCCCTTCCAACATTTATCATTTTCCTTTTCTGTCATATATCTGATAGGTGTGACTGTATGACTATATAGTATGTATATGTATACTATACAGTATGTATAGTATATTTATGAATATAAATAGCTTCAATTCTTCTGAAAACTGCCTGTTGATATCCTTTGAATATTTATCAATTGGGGAATGACTCATATTCTTACAAATTTTACTTGGTTCTCTATATATTTGAGAAATGAGGCCTTTCTCAGAGAAACTTACTGTTAATTTTTTTCCCCAGTTTCCTTCTTTCTTTCTAATCTTGGCTGCATTGGTTTTGTTTGTGCAAAAATGTTTTAATTTAATGAATTTACTATACTCAGAACTATTCATTTTACATCCTATAATATTCTCTATCTCTTGTTTGGGAATAAATTTTTCCCTTAACCATAGATCTGACAGACAAATTTTTCTATGCTCCATAATTTGCTTATGATATTACTGCTTATATCTAAATCATGTATCCATTTTGACCTTATCTTGGAAAACAATGTGAGAAATTGTTATACCTAATTTCTGTGAAATGGCTTTTTAGTTTTCCCAGCAATTTTTGTTGGACAGTGAGTTCTTGTCCCGAAAGCCTGGATCTTAGCATTTATCAAACACTAGACTAGATTATTATGGTCATTCGTTATTGTGTATTGTGCACCCAATCTATTTTACTGATCCAGCACTCTATTTCTTGGTATGAGATTGTTTTGAGGATTACTGCTTTGTAATACAGTTTGAGATTTTGTACTGGTTGGCTTCCTTCACAATTTTTTTTCTTATTGATTCCCTTGATATTGAGCTTTTGTTCTTCCAGATGAATTTTGTTACTATTTTCCTAGCTCTATAAAATAATTTTGGTAGTTTGATTGGTATGGCACTGAAAAAGCAAATTAATTTAGGCAGAATTGTCATTTTTATTATATTGGCTTGGCTTAATCATGAGTGATTAACATTATCTATTTTATTGTTTTTTTCTTCATAAAGGCAGCTTCTAATTTTATTTATTAGTTCAATGGTTTTCTTGCTTTCCATTTTATTAGTCTCTCTTTTGATTTTCAAGATTTCCAATGTGGTGTTTAACCTGGGGATTTTTAATTTGTTCTTTTTCTAGTTTTTTTTAGTTGCATGCCCAATTCATTGATCTGCTTTTTCCTCTATTTTATTGATGTAAGCAATTAGAAATATAAAATTTCCCTTACGTACCTTGTCCAGATCACATAAATTTTGGTATACTGTCTGATTTTTGTAATTTTTTAAAATGAAATTATCAATTGTTTCTGTGATTTGTTCTTTGACCCACTTATTTTTTGGGATTTGATCATTTAGTTTCCAATTAATTTTTAATCTTTCTTTCTATTGTCCATTATTGAATGTAATTTTTATTGCATTGTGATCTGAAAAGGATGCATTTATTATTTTCCTTTTCTGCATTTGGTTATGAGGTTTTTATGTCCTAAAACATGGTCAGTTTTTGTGTAGGTGCCATGTACTGCTAAGAAAGAGGCATATTCCTTTCTATTCCCATTCAGTTTTCTCCAAAGGCTCTATCATAATTAACTTTTTCAGAATTTTATTCACCTCCTTAACTTCTTTCTTATTTATCTTTTGATTAGATTTATCTGTTTCACAGATGGGGAAGTTGTGGTCCCCCAGTAGTATAGTTTTTATTATCTATTTCCCCCTGTAACATTCAACTTCTCCTTCAGAAATTTAGATGCTGTACCTTTTGGTGCATATATGTTTGGTATTAATATGACTTCCTTGTCTATGGTACCTTTCAGCAAGATATAGTTTCCTACTTTATCTCTTTAAATTAGATCTATTTTTGCTTTTTCTTTTCTGAGATCATGATTCTACCTCTGCTTTTTTGCTTCAGCTGAAGCAAAATTGATTCTGCTCCAAACCCTACCTCTGCCCTGTGTGTATCTCTCTTCTTTGAGTGTGTTTCTTGTGAAAACATATTGTATGATTCTGGTTTTTAATCCATTCTGCTATCTTCTTCTGTTTTATGGGTGAGTCCATTCCATTAACATTTATAGTTCTGATACTGAACTGTGTTTTTCCCTTCATGCTATTTTTCTCTTGTTTATCCTCTTCTCTCTCTTAACCCCCCCTCCATCCTCACAAATGTTTTACTTTTGATCACTCCCTTCTTTAATCTACCCTCCCTTTTATCTGCCCCCCCCTTTCTATTATCCCTGTTCCTTTTTACTTCCTGATGGGATAAGATAGATTTCTGTATCCAACTGAGAATGTATGTTATTCCCATTTTGAATCAATTTTGATGACAGTAAGGTTTAAGTTTTGCTTGCTACCCCTGTCCCCCATCTTCCCCTCCATTATAAGATCTCTTTCATGCTTCTTTTATGTGGGATAATTTACCCCCATTCAATCTCCCCCCTCCTCCTTTTTTTTCCAATGCAATTTTCTTTCTCACACCTTTATTTTGTTTTTGGGGTTTTTTTGGGTGTCGTCACATCAAAGTCACCTTATATCCACGCCTTCTGTCTACATCTACTCCATTTAATTGCTCTTATAGTAATAAAGTTCTTAAGAGTTACAAATTTTATCTTGCTATATAAAAAAATAGCCAGTTTACCTTATTGGATTTCTTATGTTTTCTCTTTCTTGTTTCTTTTTTACCTTTTTGTGTTTCCCTTGAGTCTTTTATTTGGAGGTCATTTTTAAAATTTAGCTCTGTTTTTTCAATTGGGAATGCTTAAAAGTTCTCTATTCCATTAAATATCCATTTCCCCCCACCCCTAAAAAATTATATTCAGTTTTGCTGGATAGGTGATTCTTGGTTGTAATCCTAACTCCTTTTGCCTTCTGGTATATTGTATTCCAAGTCCTCTAGTTCTGTAATGTGGAAGCTGCCAAATACTGTGTAATCCTGACTGTAGCTCCATGATATTTGGTTTCTTTTTGGTTGTTTGAAGTACTTTCTCCTTGATCTGTGACCTTCGGAATTTGGCTATGCTGTTCTTGGGAAATTTCATTTTGGGATCTCTTTCAAGTAATAATTGGTGTATTCTTTTAATTTCTATTTTGCCCTCTTGTTCTAATATATCAGGGCACTTTTCTTTCATAATTTCTTGAAAGATGTTGTCCAGGCTATTTTTTTTTATCATGGCTTTCAGGTAGTCTGATAATTCTTACATTATCTCTACTGGATCTATTTTTTAGCTTAATTGTTTTTCCAATGAGAAATTTCACATTTTTGCTCATTTTCTTCTCTTTTTTTTTTTTACTTTTTGATTTTGTTTTATCATATCTTGATGTATCATAGAGTCATTAGCTTCCACTCACTCAATTCTAATTTTTAAGAAATTATTTTCTTCAGTGAACTTTTGTACTTTCTTTTCCATTTGGCTGAATCGATTTTTTAGGGAGTTACTCTCCTCAGGAAATTTTTGTATATCTTTTCCCATGCTATTGACTCTTTTTTAATGATTCTCTTGCATTACTCTCATTTTTCCCCAATTTTTCTTCTACTTCTCTAATTTGTTTTTTAAAATTCTTTTTAGGCTCTTCCAGGAATTCTTTTTGGGCCTGAGTCCAAATTACATTTTTCTTGGAGGCTTCAGATATAGCCATTTTGACACTATTGTCTTCTTCTAAGTTATGCTTTGATTCCCCCTGTCACCATAGTAACTCTCTATAGTCAACTTCTTTTTTTTCTTACTTTTTGCTCATTTTTCTGTCTTTTTTGTGACTTGATGTTTTTACATGAGAGTTGGGCTCTGTTCTTGCACTGTACTAAGCTTTTTGTGCTGGGGCTCAGGGTCTTATTGCTGGCTTTCACTGGGCTTCAGGGCTTAGCTGCTTCCTTTCACTGGAGGGTAGGCTTCCCTTCTAACTTCTACTGGGGGGGTGGGGCCTTCCTGATGGTCTCCTCTGGGCATGAGGTTTAGCTGCTGGCCAGTCTGAGGTGTGGGGCCTTGCTTCTAGGTTACTATGGTAACAAAGTCTTTCTGGTGGCTTGCCCTGGAGGAGAGATCTTATTGCTGTTCTGCCTCATGGGAGGGGCCCTGCTGCTGGGTTGCCATGGAAACAGGGTCTCTCTGCTAGCAGGCCCCAGAGGCAGGGTCTCATTGTTGGCCAGCCCCAGGATCAGGCTTCACTTCTAGTCAGCAATGGGGTCAAGGCCTCTCTGGTGGTTTGTACTGGGTGTGGGGCCTTCCTGCAATGCACAGACTGCTCAGTTGCCTAGCCTGTTGCTAGTTTACAGGAGGGCAGGGCCTCTCTAGTGGATGCCCCAGTCTTGGAGCCTTGCTGCAGGTCCCCTGCTGTGAGGCTGGCTGCTGTTGCTACTCTTGGACCTCACTCCTTTCCTACCTCAGTGACACAGACCTTTCCCGCTGGGCTGGTAAGCTGCTTCCTTTCTCTTAGATCAATTCTGAGGAGCTTTTCAAGTTGTTTGGAGGGCTTCAGAGGGTTCCTTCCTCACTCTACTATCTTGGCACCAGAAGTCAACTTACTTATTTTTATAAGCATTTAGTATCTCTCCTTCCCACTGTCTCCCCACAAACTGAATAACTGAAATTTAAAAAGAAAAAGAAAGCGCACAGGACACATACGCATAGTTCAGCAAAATGAATTTCCACATTGGCCATGTCCAATGATGCATTTTTCATTCAACATTTTAACTTTATTACCTGTTTGCCAGGAGGTGGGTGGCATGTTTCATCTTTAGCCTTCTGGATTTATAGTTTATTATTACATTGATCAGAGTCTTTTGAAGTTGTTTTTCTTTATAATGTCATTGTATAAATTGTTTTACTAGTTCTGTTCACTTTATGTTACATCAGTTCATTCCCAGGTTTCTTGGAAACTGGTTCTTAATTTCTTATAGCACAATAATATTTAATTACTTTCATATGCAAGCATATCTCAGAGATATTGCAGGTTTAGTTCCAGACCACCGCAATAAAGCGAATATCATGCAAAGTGAGTCACACACAGTTTTTGGTTTCTTAATGCAGATAAAAATTATGTTTACACCCTACTGTAGTCCACTAAGTATACAATAGTACTATATCTTTAAAAATGTACATACCTTTGTTAGAAATATTTTATTGGAGAACAGTTTGGAACTATGCCCAAAGGGCAACCAAACTGCATACCCTTTGATCCAGCAATACCACTACTAGGTCTATATCCCAAAGAGATCATAAAAAATGAGAAAGGACCCACATGAGCAAAAATATAGCAGTTCTTTTTGTGGTGGCAAAATATTGGAAATTGAAGAGATGCCCATCAACTGGGGAATTGTATGTGAATGTAATGGAATACTATTTTTTATTCCATAAGAAATGATGAGCAGGCAGATTTTAGAAAAACCTGGAAAGACTTGTACAAACTGATGCAAAAATAAAATGAGCAGAACCAGGAAAACACTGTATCTGCAACACAGTGTGATGATGAACTATAAATGATTCAGCTCTTCTCAGCAACACAATGATCCAAGACAAATACAAAGGACTCACAAAGGAAAATGCTATCCATATCCAGATTAAAAAACTGATGGACTCTGAATACAGATTGAAGCATATTTTTTCACTTATTTTATTCTTTCTTGTGTTCTTTTTCTTTTGCTTTGTTTCTTCTTTCACAACTGGGACTAATATGGAAATTTTTTTACACGATAGCACATGTACAAACTATATCAAACTGCCTACCATTTTCAGATGAGGAAAGGGGAGGAAAGAAGGTAGAAAAATTTGGAACTCAAAATCTTGTAAAAATAAATACTAAAAATTTTCTTGACATGTAATTGGGGAAAAAGTAAAATACCATAAAAATAATTTATTGCTAAAAATGCTAATCATCATCTTTATCATCATCTTGCCTTTAGCAAGTTGTAATTTTTTATTGCTGGTGGAGTGTCTTGCCTTGATGTTGATGGCTGCTGGTTGCTTAGGATGATGGTGGCTAAAGGTTGGAGGGGCAGTGTCCTAAAATAAGACAACGATGAAATTTGTTGCATTGATCGATAATGCCTTTCACAAAAGATTACTCTATAGCATGTGATGCTGTTTGATAGCACTTTATCCACAATAGATCTTCTTTCAAAATTGGAGTCAATCCTCTCATACCTTGTTTCTGCTTTATCAACCAAGTTTATATGATATTCATCAACAGTATTGTGTTTCAAGGAAAGAGAGAGAGAGAAAGGGGAATGGCCAGTGGGTAGAGCAGTCAGAACACACACAATGTTTATTGATTAAGTTCGCCATTTTATAGGGGCATGATTTGTGGCACCCCCAAAACAATTACAGTAGTAACAACAAAGATCACTGTTCACAGATCACCATAACAGATATAAAAAGTAATAAAAAAGTTTGAAATATTGTGAGAATTACCAAAATGTGACACAGAGACATGATGTGAATCCATGCTGTTGGAATGACACTGATAGATTTGCTCCACGTACAGTTGCCACAAATGTTCAATTTATAAAAAGAAAAAGCAAAGCACTATCTGCAAAGTGCAATAAAGCAAAGCACAATAAAATAGCTATGCCTGTACCATAATTTGTTTAGCTATTGCCCAACTGATTGCTATCCCTTTAGTTTCTGGTTTTTGCTACCAGGAAAACAGCTACTCTTTGTCTCTCTCTGTCTCTCTCTGCCTCTATCTGTCTGTTGGGCTGTCTGTCTCTCTCATGTGTATGCGTAGATTACATACATATATACACATATACAGATGTTTCCTTTCTTTGATCTCTTTGGCCTAGTAATGGTACAGCTGGGTCTTACACACAATTTAATAACTTTTGGGACACAGATCCAAATTCTTTCCAAAAGAGCTGGGTCAATTCACAACAACACTAATAATTCATTAATGTATTTGTTTTTCTGAAATGCCTCCAACATTTGTCAGTTTCCTCTTTTGTCATTTTTGCCCATCCAATAAATATGCGGTAGAAACTCAGTTACTTTAATTTGAATTTCTCTCATTATTAGTGATTTGGAATATTTTTTAATTTGGTTGTTGATAGCTTAGATTTCTTCCTTTGGAGATTGACTTTTCATATCCTTTGGCCTTTTAACTATTGGGAAATGGTTCTCAAATTATTTTAACATAGACATCTGCATTTCATTTTTTGTGATATATTTCTGCTTTGTAATATGTGCATTTAACGATAGCTATGTAGATCTGTATATGCCCTTTAAATGTCAGAGTTGTTGTTGCTGGTTTTTTTTTTTCCAGTTTTTCCTCCCTGAAGATCTACATTAATTCTTATAAGTGTATTTTATTGTTAGGTATGCTTTCTTTTCTAGCCTCTTGGGTTCTAATGTTTTTTTTAAACTCAACACAACTAAAACCAAACAAAATAAAAACTCAATATAATTTATAGGAAATACTATAGTAGAATGATAACATATATAATGCCTAGAAGAATTATAGTGGTCTTGGGAGCAATATTGTAGAACCTGACCAAAGTAAATAATAATGTTGATTTGAAGTAAATAAAAGACCACTGGTGATGATATTATATATAAGTCAGTGATGTGACTTAATAGCATCAGCTTTATGATCAGTGTTGCTTTTGTATATATCATTTCTGGATGTACCTATAAAGCTGTTTTATAAAATCATAATACCTTAGATTTTGGATTTTTTTCTTTTCACTTCCAGAATGGCTGTGAAGTTGGCTGTAACTATGAAACTTTCTATCATACCCCAATATTTTCTAGAAGAGCATTTTCTCATGTCATACGTGGTAAGATGCAATTATTTTTCCTTGAACTGAATTGTTGATATCAATGTAAGCTCCTTGAGGGCAAGGGACCACTTCATTTTTGTTCCCGTGTCTCTCTTTTTATTACAATGCTTTTTATTTAGTAGGTGCTTAATAAATATTTGTTTGACTGAAGTATGATAATTTTTGAATTGGCAGGTATGCCCCAAGCAATAAATATTATCTACAAAAAAACCCCAAAAGTTTAAGCTTTAAAAGTTTTTTAAGCTTTTAAAAGTTGACATCTGGAAATTTGGGGGGGAAATGAAAAATATTCATTTTTACAGGAATGTCTTATGCATTTTTAGCAGATGAACAATTATCTCTATTTTTCTCATTGGCATTTGAAAGAGTAGTAGCTGAGTGGTTTCATATGTATAAATATCCTACTTAAAAGGACAAGAATTTTCTTTACTCTGAGAAAATCAATACTGTTTGCCAGCACAAGGGTAAGCTAGTCCAATTCATTCAATATCATCATGTTTTAGTCCTTTATTCTGATTTTAAAAAATTAACATTTTTCCTTTTCTTAATCAAAAAGATAACATAAATCAGAAAGCATTTAGTGAGCATTAATTGTGTCATAGATAGTTATGCTAGGAAATGGGAATATAAAGACCAAAAAAGAAAAGTTCCTGCCATCAAAGAGTTTATATTCTATCAGATAAAACATGTACATATATACATATATGTATGTATTTCACACATATATATTATTTAGTCAATCTAATAAATACTGATTAAGCACCTACTATGTGCCAGGCACTTCGCTAAGTGCTAGGGAATCAAAAAGAGGCAAAATTCAGTCCCTTCCCTCAAGGAGCTTACAATCTAATGGGAGGTAGACAACATGCAAATAAATATATACTATTTACAGAATAAATAGGAAATGTTTAACAGGAGGAAGGCATTGTTATTGAGGGATTGGGGAAGGCTTCCTAGAAGGTAGGATTTTAATTGGGACTAAAAGGAAGCCAGGGAGGTCAGTAGTCAGGGTAGAGAAGGGTGAGTGTTCCAAGAATAAGGGACAGCCAGAGAAAATGTTCAGAGCCAAGAGGTAGAGTATCTTGTTTGTAGAGCAGCCAGGAGGTCAGTATCACTGGTTCAAAGAGTATGTGTCGAGAAGTAAGGAGTAAGAAGATTGGAAAGGTTAGAGGTGGGGCTAGGCTATTAAGAGCATTGAATGCTGAACAACATTTTGTATTTGCTCCAGGAGTTTATTGAGTAGGAGGGGGTGACATGATCAGAATTTCTTTTTAGGAAAAACACTGTTTTGGAGTGGGGAGAGACTTGAGGCAGGCACACCCACCTTTTGCAATAATCCAAGAGTGAGGTGATGAGTGCACTAGAATGGTGGCAGTGTCAGAGGAGAGAAGGACATATGCGAGAGACATTACAAAGCTGATATTGACAGGCATTGGCAACAGCTTGGATATGTGAGATGAGAGATAGTGAAGAATCAAGAACAACTCCTAGGCTGTGAGCCTGAGGGCCTGGGAGAGTGGTGGTGTTCTCTACAGTAATGGGGAAGGTGGTGGGGAGAGGGTTTGGGGGAGAAATAATGAGTTATGTTTTGGACATAGTGAGATTAAGATGTCTACTAGACATCCATTGGAGAGTTCTGAAAGGCGGGGATGATAAGGTTGGAATCCATATTGTAAGGAGTTGAGAAGAGAGTGAGAGGAGAGAGTGGAGATGGCCTTTTCAAGGAGTTCAGCTACAAAAGGCAGAAGAGATAGTGAGGATTACAGCTAACAGTGATGGAAGAATCAAGTGAGGGTTTTTTTGGGATGGGGAGACATGGGCATGCTTGTAGGCAGCTGGAAGTGAGTCAGGATAGAGGGAGAGATTGAAAATAAATGAGAGGGTGAGGATGACAGAGGGGGCAGAACTGTTGGAGAAAACAATGGGATGGGTTCACTTGGACAAGTAGAGGGGTTAGGCCTGGTAAAGAGTAAGGCCATTCCATCATAGGAAACAGGGGTGAAGGAGGAGAGAGTGGCAGAATGCACCTGAGAGATAGGAGATGAGGAAGAAGGGAGAAGAAAGAGTTCACAGTGAGTGGCCTCAATTTTTTCTCTAAAATATGAGGCAATGTTCTCAGTTGAGAGAGTGGGGGAAGGAGAAGCCAAGGAACGTTTAAAGAGAGATGAAAAGTTTCGGAAGAGACACTGTGTAGCGTGGGATAGTGAGTTGGAAAGGGTGATATAATATGATTGCCTACCAGGAGTGAGGGCCCAGTTGAGGTTATATTATGTAAATCTGTAGTGGACCCACTCAGAATAATTGTGTGATTTTCTTCACCTTCTTTCAGCAACACATGTGTAGGATCAAAGGCAATGAATGGGGGGAGTAATCCAAAGCTGGATGAAATTGGCAGTTTGAGAAGGATGCTTGCAAGTGATTCAAGAGAGGAGGACAGTGTAGAGTTGAGTTGGTTCACCAAGGCTTCAAGATGGGGAAAAGAGGAGAGTATGGATACTGTAGGGGAGATGGCCTGGGAGAAAATCGAGAGGTCAAGGGAATGGGGGTGATGGTGCAAACAAAGAATAGCATTTTGTAAGGGGAGGAAGAGGGAAAGGTGGAAAGCCAATAGATTGTGGTCAGATAAGGGGAATTCAGAATTCTTGAACATGGAAGGGCTATATTTGTGGGTGATGGCAAAATCAAGGGCATGGATATCTTTGCGTGTGGCTCAGATATTATATGTATGTGTGTATATATATACATATATATACATATGTGTGTATGTAAAGGAAGGAAGGAAGGAAGGAAGGAAGGAAGGAAGGAAGGAAGGAAAGAAGGAAGGAAGGAAGGAAGGAAGGAAGGAAGGAAGGAAGGAAGGAAGGAAGGAAGGAAGGAAGGAAGGAAGGAAGATTGTACAAGATCATTTGAGGGGAGAGGCATGAACCTGTGGAGGGGGAAGGGACCAGGAAAATCTTGAGTTGAACTTTGAAGGAAATTAGGGATTCTTAGAGGTCAACAGGAGGAGTTACATTCCAGGCAAAGGCACCGAATTGGGAGATGAGCTGTAATGTGAGGAACAACAAGAAGGCCACTTTGCACTATAGAGTGTGTGAAGGGGTGAGTAATGTATAATACGGATAGAAAGGTAAGTTGGGGCCAGGTTGTGAAGGGTTTTAATGCCAAACAAGGTTTTTTTAACCCTAGAGCTTTTATGGATCCATTGGAATGTATGGAGTAGGGAAATGACATGATCAGACCCGTGCTTTAGGAAAATCATTTTGGCAGTTTGGTGGAGGATGGATTAGATATGGAGAGACTGAGGCAGGGGAATCAATTCAAAGACTTTTTCAATAGTCTAGGCAAGAGATGATGAGGGCCTGAATTAGGGTGTTAGCTGTGTGAATAAAGAGGAGGGGACATACAGGAGAGATGTTGTAGAAGGAGAAGAATAGAGATCTGATGAAATACATGGATTTACCAAGTGAAAATAAGACCTTGCAGATGACACCGACATAGCAAACTTGGGTAACTGAAAAGATTGTAGTACACTCAACAGAAATAGAGAAGTTCGGGAAAGGGATGGGTTTGAAGGGAAAGATGATGAGTTTTGATGATGAGTTAAGTTTTAAGATACCCGTGAGACATCTAGCTATAATGTTAAACTCTTGGTGATGGTGACAATGGAGCTTAAGAAAGAGAATAGGCTAAATAGTTTGGGACTTGTCTGCAAAGATAGGATATTTAAACCCATTGGCGCTGATGAGGTCATTAAGAAACAGTATAGATAAAAGAGAAGAGAGTCCAAGACATGATCTTGTGTACACCCACTGATGAAGATCCAGCAAACAATATTGAGAAAGAGCTGTTGGAGAACTAGGACAAAAAGAGGGGGAGAGAGAGAGAGGGAGGGAGGGAGAGAGAGAGAGAGAGAGAGAGAGAGAGAGATGTCTTTGAGATGACAGAGAGTAGGATGGCAGTCTAGAATATAGAATATAACTTTGAATTAGTCTTTACCTCTTTAGTCTCAACTTTCCTAACAAAATAAAATGGGAACCATATTTTTGTCTCTTAAGAAAAGAGTGAGAATTAATAATCAGCCCAAATTTCTGTCCTTTAGTACAGGTCAAATGAGATATTATTTGTAAAGCACTTAGCAGAGTGCCTGGCATATAGTGGGTGCTATATACCCATATAACCCATATATATATATACACATATATATATATATGTATGTATATAAGCTATATATGCTTATTCCCTCTCCAGATCAGGCTGTTAGACTTCAAAGGGGACTCCATCTGTGGGTAGCTAGCTGCTTGTTCTGGTTAAAATGCAGGGTGGTGAGGCCAAAATGTTGAATTCGCCCTCTAACTTGTCATCTATTCCTTGAACTCAATTTCTATTTAGTAAACTTATGCTATTCTATTTAGTAAACTTATGCTATTAAGTATGGGGGACAAAGAAGAGTGTTGTGGCAAAGAAAAAGAAAAACCCGATCAAAGTTATTTTGGGAATCATTTGTTCATTCATTCCACAAGGATTTTTTAGGCACCTTGCCAGGTGCCGGAGCATGAATCTGTTGCCATTTATATAGGTTGGAAAATCGCCTAAAACTCATTTCCTTGTGTGTGGTTCAGCAGTATAACCGTTGTATACAGAGGACAGCTCCTTATATATATTATCCCAATCATACAAGTGAAACATTTCAACTGTTTGCTTGGCTGAGGCTATAGTGGGGAAAGGAAAGATGAAACATAGCATCTATATTGATTCTTCTCTAGCACACCCTTGCTTCCCTTAATGATTTTATTATGCACTGAAAATCAACACGTAATAATTAGCTTTTCTTTATAATGTTTTAATTTGGACATTTTGGAGTGTCTGGTAAGAAGTAGCCTCACATCCCCTCTCCTCTTCTGTGGGGTTCATTATTAGGTCACACAGTCAAAAGATTAGAGCATTTAAATTTGGAAGAGACCTTTCTTCCGTCCCTTAATGTTGAAATCTTTGTGGCCTAGAAGTGACGCTAATCACAGCCTGGGCCTAATAGGAACTAGCCTAATGGATGATATAGCCTTCATGGTTGTATAGATCAGCTTCTTCCTCCTCCTCGGAGGTGACCCGGATTCACACGTGGGCTCTACGACTTAGTAAACAGGTGACGTTGGATGGCTTCCTTAGCCTCTCCAAACCTCAGTTTCCTCATCCATAAAGTGAAGGTTAGATTAGATGATTTGTAATCATATGTTGAGGAAGGAATAGGTCCCATTATGATCATATAGATTTACACCCAAGCGTAGTACAGTGGAAAGAGCATTGGCATTAGAGTCCGAAGACCAACTCTCACCTCTGATATGACCTGTAGGACCTTTGGCAAGTCACTTAACCTGTGTGAACCTCCTTTTCCTCATCTGTAAAATGAGGGGCTAGATGGTCTGAGAGCCCCCTTTCAGCTCTAAATCTAAGGTCCTATGATTTAAAAATACAGGTTTATGGGTAAATTTACAAAAACTAAAAGATTTCTTTAGAACAGCAATGAAAATGCCTAGTAGAGTTACAATGTTCAATTTGGTAGGAGGAATTTAACATTGTTAAGGAAATATTTTATTTTGCCAAGTTCCCTTAGTTAATAATCTGTTTCTTCTGTTTAGGAGAAAAGAAACTTAAGAGTGAGCTGTATCATATGATTGATCTCCAACTTTTTCTCTCTTCCTCTTTCTGAATTTTGTTCCTTTTACTTCCTCTCTATGAGAATAATTATAGCTATTAGTATTTACCTTGAAAAAGGCTAAGTTAATGCCCAGTATCTTCTGGTCTGAGTTGATGGAAATAATTCCCCTGAAAACATAATCAGTAGTTAGATAATCAGAGTAGTTCATTTTTCCTTTTGATGTTTTGTTCTCACTTGACAACTTTATAGACATTTTGTCTCACAATACGTTTTTAAAAAATAAAATGGGATTACTTTTCATTGTGTCTTATCAATTTATATTTATTACAGTACTCTGTGGATTTATTATCCAGACCTCTTTGAGAAATAAAGTGTAAAACACAATTATGGAAAAATATGCTTAATGTAATTTTTTTGCATTGATTTAGGCAAGAAGAAAGAAGCTATAAAGGATGCTAACAAAGCTGTTAATTTGGACAGATTGAACCCAGTAGGTTTATTAATTTTGATAGTAACATAAATGACTCTTGAAGGTACAAAGTTCTTAAGAACTTTCCTTATGTTCTGAACACTGAGTATTTGTTACCTATTTTAGTTACTTATTTGCTTGTTAAAAACTGTCTTTCTTCCATATATCTTTTTTGGAACACAATTTATTTCTTCACTATTTTTTAAATCATTGAATTCTGCATGAAGGACAACTATCCCATTTTGCAGATGAAAACACTGAAACTCAGACATTAAGCGACTTGTCCAAGGTCACAGAGCTAGTTAATTGCCAAGTGAGCTCTGGAATTCAGGTTTCTTGCCTCTTTAATGTTTACTGCATTTGCCTCCCTAATTTAATTTTTTCCTTAATATAATTTGAAGGTGACATCTTCATATTTATGTCTTCACTATTAAACTTTGCATTTTCCAGGATGTATACTGTGTCAGAGCCCTAGTTTGGAATTCATACCAAGAAACTAAAAGAGCTATTTATGATCTAAACAAGGGCCTTAGGCTAAATCCTTACCATGCTTGTGCTTTGATCATAAGAGGAGCAATTATCAATTCTCTTGATTCTCAAACTGAAAATGACAGAGAGAATAGAGATCATGAAAAGGTAATCACATTTTAAAAATATCTTACTTATGTTTCAACTTATATGCTATATTGTACAAATCATATAGTTATGGTAAGAAATAAAGTGGAGAAAACTCAATTTAAAGTGATATTTATTTTAAGGAAATTATAAAATACAAATTAATGAAATTGTGTTCTGATAAAATTCACTTAGTCAAATGTTTTTCAAAGCAGAATAATAATGTTCAGGAATTACCTATAGAGATGGTTCCATAAAATATCAAAAATGTCATATTTATCACATGTGACTTTTAAGTAAGAAAAAAGTGTGAATTTATCACTTTAAAATTGTTGAATCCATGACTTCAATCCACAAACTTCAGACTTTCTACTTTTTTAAATTTGTTTTTAACTTTTAGTTTACAACACTCAGTACAACAAGTTTTTGAATTCCAATTTTTCTCCCTCTCCCTCTCCTCCTCCCTCCACCCCCAAGACAGGATACAATCCAATATAGGCTCCACATATACCTTCACATTAAACCTATTTACACAATAGTCAAGTTGCAAAGAAGAATTATAACCAATGGAATGAATCATGAGAAAGGAGAAACAAAACCAAAAAGAGAGAGCAAACAGTTTGCCTCAATCTGCGTTCAGACTCCATAATTTTTTTCTCTGGATGTGGATAGCTTTTTCCATCATGAATCTTTTGGAGCTGTCTTTGAATCTTGGATTGCTGAGAAGAGCCAAGGCCATCAAAGTTAGTCATTACAGATACCATGTGTCTGTAATTGTGTATAATGTCCTCTTGGTTCTGCTCCCCTCACTTAGCATCAGATCACGTAGGTCTTTCCAGGTTATTATGAAGTCTGTCTGCTCCTCATTTCTTATAGCACAAAGTATTCCATTACATTCATATACCAAAACTTATTTAGCCATTCCCCAATTGATGGGCATCCCTTTGGTTTCCAATTCTTTGCCACCACAAAAAGAGCTGCTATAAATATTTTTGTACATATGAGTCCATTTCCCACTTCTATGATCTCTTTGGGATACAGCTCTAGAAGTGGTATTTCTGGGACAAAGGTTTTGCACATCTTTATAGCCCTTTGGGCATAATTCCAAACTGCTCTCCAGAATGGCTGGATCAGTTCACACTTCCACCAACAATATAACAGTGTTTCAATTTTCCCACATCCTTTCCAGCACTTATGATTTTCCTGTTTTGTCATGTTGGCCAATCTAACAGGAGAGATGCGGTACTTTAGAGTTGTTTTGATGTGCATTTCTCTAATCAATAGTGCTTTAGAGCATTTTTTCACATGCCTATAAATATCTTTAATTTCTTCCCCTAAAAACTGCCTGTTCATATCCTTTGACCATTTTTCAATTAGGGAATGACTTGTATTCCTATACATTTGATTCAGTTCCCTGTATATTTTAGAGATGAGGCCTTTGTCAGAGACACTGGTTGTAAAAATTCTTTCTCAATTTACTGCTTCCCTCCTAATCGTTGTTGTATTGTCTTTGTTTGCATAAAACCTTTTCAATTTAACATAATCAAAATTATCCATTTTGCAATGCTCTCTATTTCTTGTTTGGTCATAAATTCTTCCCTTTTCCATAAATCTGACAGGTAAACTATTCCTTGCTTTCCCAAACTGTTTATAGTATCAGCCTTTATACCTAAATAGTGAACCCATTTTGACTTTATTTTGGTATACAGTCTATACTCGTTTCTGCCATAGTATTTTCCAGTTTTCCCAGCAGTTTTTGTGAAATAGTGAATTCTTAACCCAGAAGCTGGACTCTTTGGGTTTATCAAAGAGTAGTTTGCTATACTCATTGACTATTGTGTCTTATGTATCTCACCTATTCCACTGATCCACCACTCTATATCTTAGTCAGTACCAAGTAGTTTTTATGACTGCTGCTTTATAATATAATTTAATATCTGATATGGCTAGGCCACCTTCCCTAGCATTTTTTTTCATTAATTTCCTTGATATTCTGGACTTTTTGTTCTTCCAGATGAATTTTGTTATTATTTTATCCAGCTCTGTAAAAGAATTTTTTAGTAGTTTGATTGGAATGGCACTGAATAAGTAAATTAATTTAGGTAAGATTGTCATTTGTATTGTCTTACCTCAACCTAACCACGACCAACTGATGCTTTTCCATTTATTTAGATCTGACTTTATTTATGTGAAAAGTGTTTTGTAATTGTGTTCCTATAGGTCCTGGGTTTGTCTTGGCAAGTAGACTCCCAAATATTTTATAGTGTCTACAGTAACTTTAAATGGAATTTCTCTTTCTATCTCTTGCTGTTGGGCTTTGTTAGTAATATATAGGAATGCCAAGGATTTATGTGGGTTTATTTTATATCCTGCAACTTTGCTAAAGTTATTTATTATTTCAAGTAGTTTTTTACCTGATTCTCTAGGATTCTCTAAGTAAATCATCATATCTGCAAAGAACAATAACTTAGTTTCTTCTTTGCCTATTCTAATTCTTTCAGTTTCTTTTTCTTCTCTTATTGCTAAAGCTAACACTTCTAGTACCAAATTGAATAATAGGGGTGATAGTGGACATCCTGGTTTTACCCCCGATCTTATTGGAAATGCATCTAGATTACCCCCATTACATATAATGCTTGCTGATGGTTTTAAATAGATGCTACTTATGATTTTAAGGAAGACTGTTTATTCCTATGCTTTCTAGTGTTTTTAATAGGAATGAGTGTTGTATTTTGTCAAAAGCTTTTTTCTGCATCTATTGAGATAATCATATGGTTTCTGCTAGTTTTGTTGTTGATATGATCAATTATCTTTATAGTTTTCCTAATATTGAACCAGCCTTGCATTCCTGGAATACATGCTACCTGATCATAGTATATTATTCTTGTGATAATTTGCTGTGGTCTTTTTACTAATATTTTATTTAAAATTTTTGCATCAATATTCATTAGGGAATTGGTCTATAATTTTCTTTCTCTGTTTTAACTCTTCTGGTTTAGGTATTAGTACCATATTTGTGTCATAAAAAGAATTTGGTAGGACTCCTTCACCTATTTTCCCAAATAGTCTCTAAAGTATGGGAATAAATTGTTCTTTAAATGTTTGATAGAATTCACATGTAAATCCATCTGGCCCTGGAGATTTTCTCCTAGGGAATTCTTTGATGGCTTACTCAATTTCTTTTTCTGAGAAGATGTTATTTAGGTATTTTACTTCCTCTTCTGTTAATCTATGCAATTTATGTATTTTTAAATATTCATCCATTTCATTTCCCTAAGATTATCAAATTTATGGGCATACAATTGGGCAAAATAATTCCTAACTATTGTCTTAATCTCCTCTTTTTCGGAGGTAAATTCACCCTTTTCATTTTTAATCCTGGTAATTTGGTTTTCTTCTTTCTTTTTTTAAATCAAATTGACCAAAGGTTAATCAATCTTATTGGCTCAGGACTAGCCCTTGCTGGGTTGGAGCAGGTGGGCGGAGGAGGCTGCAGGGTGTCCAGCCGTTGGGGTGAGTGGACAAGCAGTGCCATGAGTGGCTACAGCAGTGAGGCGCCCTATAGCCTCGAGTACCGGCTCTTCCTCAAAAATACAAATGGAGATTACATATCGCCATTTCACGACATTCCGATTTATGCAGACAAGAATGTGTTCCACGTAGTCATGGAAGTACCTCGATGGACAAATGCGAAAATGGAGATTGCAACAAAGGATCCTCTAAACCCAGTTAAACAAGATGTCAAAAAGGGAAAACTCCACTACATTGCCAATGTCTTCCCTCACAAAGGTTACATCTGAACCTACAGGGCCATCCCTCAGGAAGATCCAGGGCATAAAGACCAGCATACCGGCTGTTGCGGGTACAATGACCCGATTGATGTCTGCGAGATCGGGAGCAAGATATGCTCGAGAGGAGAAGTGATCAGAGTGAAAGTTCTTGGCATATAAGTGATGATTGATGAAGGAGAAACTGATTGGAATGTCATTGGAATCAACATGGATGATCCTGATGCTCCTAGCTATAACGATATTAGTGATGTCAGAAAGCTGAAACCTGGTTATCTAGATGCCACTGTGGAATGGTTTAGAAAGTACAAGGTGCCTGATGGGAAACCAGAAAATGAGTTTGCTTTCAATGCAGAATTTAAAAATAAGGACTTTGCCACTGACATCATTAAAAGCACTCATGATCACTGGAAGGCACTGGTGGCAAAGAAAACAGATGGAGGAAGAATCAACTGCATGAACACGGTAGAGGAGAGTCCCTTCAAGTGCAGCATGGAATCTGCCAAAGCCATTGTAGATACTCTGCCACCACCTTGTGAATCTGCCTGTGTCATTCCCACAGACGTGGACAAGTGGTTTTATTACCAGAGCAACTAATGGCCCTTCAGGAAGACCAGCCAGCATTGCTACATTCCCTTGGTCAGGAAATCCTAGATTCCAAAGTTGTAGCTTTGAAGAGGCAGCTTTTTGAAGCCAAATTCCATGTTAACTAGTTGTGTCTATCCAGAATGTTCCGTCCTCCCACAAGCAGCTTCTCCCTATCCCTGCCTGCATAACAACTCAATGCGTCCCCAGGGCTGGGCTGGAGATAATTGGAAAGCTCTTGGTGGAGAGCTAGATGTGCAGAAGCAAGCTTTGGGTGTATGTGTTTACCATATGGTAGGAAATAAAATTATTTTCCCGTAGCTGAAAAAAAATTTTATTGGCTCAAACTTTCTACTTGACAATAATAATAATAATAACAATCACTCATAGTTGTATAGTGCTATAAGTTTTCCAATGTACTTTCCTCATAGCAGCCCTATGAGATAAATACAGCTATCTAGTTAGAATAATTAGAATTATGGAAGAGCTTATTTTCTAAGCTCAAGCAATCATCAGATCTTCCTTTTTAGTGTTATAATAGGAAGTGATGATGATGATAATGGTGGTCATGGTATTATCTTTCCTCAACAAAATAGCCTGGGTACATTGATCATTACTGATAAAAAATAAGAAATCATATAAATATAATACATTCTAACTTTAGCTAAATGGGCCCTTGTAGTATTAGAACGGATATTTACTTAGAAATTTAAAAAAAAATGTCAAGGATGGAGAATAAGTTGAAATGATTGCCCTGGTAATTTGGCCTTATGTAGTAAGTATCTGCATATACTTACAGATATCAAGTATCTGAGATGTGACTGAGAGTCTGCCAGGATTTATTTACTTTTTTGACTGATACCTTTTTAGACTTTGAAAATACTAGGTAGAAAAATGGGAAGGACATATAGGGGCATGGTTGGTGCTTTCATCAATCCCTCCACTTGAAGTTTGGGACTTTTGAGAAGGCAAGATGTAAAAAGTGAAAGCTAGCTATGCAGATGATGTTGAAAAGTAGTTTGGCTTTCTGGAACATGTTTTAGAGAGACTGAAATGATTCTACAGTGACTGGGAAGACCATGTTTTGCGAAAGATTTACGTGATTGGCCAAGAGGTCAAGTTGAGAGTGAAAGAGAAAAATGTCCAAATGAAATTATAAAACCAAATACTGAGAGTAAGTCCTTGATCTCTGAAATTGTATTCCCTGGTGACAAGTTTTTATCTTTTTACCTCTCCCACTCCCTTACTCTTTCTGAACCTGCCCTCTGACCTTGTCCTTTAGCTCTTATTTATTCTTCCAATACAGTGCCACTTTCTTTTGTGGCCACTTGGTTTCTCTTGAATTCCTGTCGCGCCTAGACTTCTTAGTCATTTAGGTGTAATGCTTACTTCCACCAAAGAATGTCTTGCTCCTTTACCCTTGCACCATTTCTTCCTTGCTAATCTCCAGCCCTAGGTAAACTCAATGGTTCCCTTTCTTCCCCTTGTAACTGGACTCTTGAGTGCTTTTGAAATAATCTTTTTTTAAAAATATATTTAGTTTTCAGCATTGATTTTCACAAGAGTTTGAATTACAAATTTTCTCCCCATTTCTATCCTCCCCCCCACTCCAAGATGGCATATATTCTGGTTGCCCTGTTCCCCAGTCAGCCCTCCCTTCTGTCACCCCACTCCCCTCCCATCCCCTTTTCCCTTACTTTCTTGTAGGGCAAGATAAATTTCTATGCCTCATTGCCTGTGTATATACTTTTCTAGTTGCATGCAAAAACTTTTTTTGTTGTTTTTGAATATCTGTTTTTAAAACTTTGAGTTCCAAATTCTTTCCCCTCTTCCCTTCTCACCCACCCTCCCTAAGAAGTCAAGCAATTCAACATAGGCCACTTGCGTATCATTATGTATAACCCTTCCACAATACTCATGTTGTGAAAGACTAACTATATTTTGCTTCTTCCTAACCTATCCCCCTTTATTGAATTTTGTCCCTTGACTCTGTCCCTTTTTGAAAGTGTTTGTTTTTGATTACCTCCTCCCCCATCTGCCCTCCCTTCTATCATCCCCCCCTTTTTTTAATCTTCTTCCTCCTTCTTTCCTGTTGGGTAAGATACCCAATTGAGTATGTATGGTATTCCCTCCTCAGGTCAAATCTGATGAGAGCAAGATTCACTCATTCCCCCTCACCTGCCTTCTCTTCTCTTTCTAAAGAACTGCTTTTTCTTGCCACTTTTATGTGAGATAATTTACCCCATTCTATCTCTCCCTATCTCCCCCTCTCAATATATTCCCCTCTCATCCCTTAATTTGATTTTATTTCTTTTAGATATCTTCCCTTCATCTTCAACTCACCCTGTGCCCTCTCTCTCTCTCTCTCTCTCTCTCTCTCTCTCTCTCTCTCTCTCTCTCTCTCTCTCCTTTCAGCTACCTAATACTGAGGTCTCATGAAACATACACATCATCTTTCCACGTAGGAATGTAAACAGTTCAACTTTAGTAAGTCCTTTGCAATTTCTTTTTCTTGTTCTTTTTCTTGATTACCTTTTCATGCTTCTCTTGATTCTTTCGTTTGAAAGTCAAATTTTCTATTCAGCTCTGGTCTTTTCACTGAGAAAGCTTGAAAGTCCTCTATTTTATTGAAAGTCTATATTTTGCCTTGGAGCATGATACTCAGTTTTGCTGGGTAGGTGATTCTTGGTTTTAATCCTAGCTCCATTGACCTCCAGAATATCATATTCCAAGCCCTTCGATCTCTTAATGTAGAAGTTGCTAGATCTTGGGTTATTCTGATTGGGTTTCCACAATACTCATATTGTTTCTTTCTGGCTGCTTGCAGTATTTTCTCCTTGATCTGGGAGCTCTGGAATTTGGCAACAATATTCCTAGGAGATTTCTTTTTGGGATCTATTTGAGGAGGCAATCTATGGATTTTTTCAATTTCTATTTTGCCCTGTGGCTCTAGAATATCAGGGCAGTTCTCCTTGATGATTTCTTGAAAGATGATATCTAGGCTCTTTTTTTGATCATGGCTTTCAGGTAGTCCAATAATTTTTAAATTATCTCTCCTGGATCTATTTTCCAGGTCACTGGTTTTTCCAATGAGATATTTCACATTGTCTTCCATTTTTTCATTCTTTTGGTTCTGTTTTATAATATCCTGATTTCTCATAAAGTCACTAGCTTCCACTTGCTCCAATCCAATTTTTAAAGTAGTATTTTCTTCAGTGGTCTTTTGGACCTCCTTTTGCATTTGGCTAATTCTGCCTTTCAAGGCATTCTTCTCCTCATTGGCTTTTTGGAGCTCTTGTGCCATTTGAGTTAGTTTGTTTTTTAAGGTGTTGTTTTCTTCAGTGTATTTTTCAGTATTTTTTGGGTCTCCTTTAACAAGTCATTGACTTGTTTTTCATGGTTTTCTCGCATCCTTCTCATTTCTCTTCCCAATTTTTCCTCTACCTCTCTAACTTGCTTTTCCAATTCCTTTTTGAGCTTTTCCATGGCCTGAGACCAGTTCGTGTTTTTCTTGGAGGCTTTTGTTGTAGGCTCTTTGACTTTGTTGATTTCTTCTGGCTGTATGTTTTGGTCTTCTTTGTCACCAAAGAAAGATTCCAGAGTCTGAGACTGAATCTGGGTGCGTTTTCGCTGCCTGGCCATATTCCCAGCCAACTTACTTGACCCTTGAGTTTTTCAGTGAGGTATGACTGCTTGTAGAGTACAGAGTTCTATGTTCCAAGCTTGGGGGGATGTGCCAGCTCTGCCACACCAGCCCTCCTCCTTCCCCAGGAACCTCCAACCTGGACTGGACTTAGATCTTCAGCAGGCTCTGCACTCCTGCTCTGATCCACCACTTAATTCCTTCCACCAGGTGGGCCTGGGGCCAGAAGCAACTGCAGCTGTAGTTCTGTAGCTGCCCCACCTCCACTGCCCCTGGGGCAGTGACTGAACCGCAAACTCCCTGTCTCCAGCAGCTTTTCCCACTAACCTTCTTTGTTGTCTTTGGTGTTTGTGGGTTGAGAAGTCTGGTAACTGCCACAGCTCACTGGTTCAGGGCACTAGGGCATGCTCCACCCGTCTCCTGGTCTGGTTGGTCCACGCTGCCCATGCTGGTCTCTGCTTTGTTCCGCTCCACTCCCAGCTCTGTGCGGGATAGACCTTACCCAGAGACCATCCAGGCTGTCCTGGGCTGGAGCCCTGCTTCCCTCTGATATTTTGTGGGTTCTGCAGTTCTAGAATTGGTTCAGAGCCATTGTTTATAGGTTTTGGAGGGACTTGGCGTGGAGCTCACACTAGTCCCTGCTTTCCAGCCGCCATCTTGGCTCTGCCCCGTCTCTCGCTTTTGAAACAATCAATAAAGCTATGTGCATTTTCAGCTTTATAGAAGCTTCATGACTTCAACTAGACCCTCATCTCTGCTTAGCATCTTTCATATGTTATCAACTCAGTGTAAAAACCTGCATAATACCCATTCTAAACCTCCTCTTTTTTTAATCCTAATCTCATTTCCACATTCTCAACAGATGACTTGGCTTTATTTTGCTGAGAAAATAAAGGCCTGTCTCCTGGGAGCTCCCTCAAATTACCTCTTTCTCATGTTAAAACTTATTCACATCTTCTTATTTCCTTCTGTTTCAAAGGAAGAAGTGGCTTTACTTCTAACCCACCCTATTCAGTCTCTCTATCTCCACTGGCTCTTTAACACTGTCTCTACAAATATGCTTATTTTTTGACTATACCAAGAAAAAAATTTCTAACTAGTCACATGAGGTAACAATCCAACTTTTCATTCCCAAATCTGATGATTGATTAATTAGCCTATATTCACTGCTTCTACTTTACCACCTACCCCACTCTCCTCCATCTCTTACAATCTGGCTCAATCCCCCATCATTTCACCAAAATTGTTCCCACAATGGTCACTTCTTTTGGGCTACTAGCCTGGGTAGCTCTAACTTTCCTTGTTTTGTCTAGGTGTATATTGGTTAGGTTTGGGCCTGGGATATGACTAACCTGAATTGTATGTATGTGATCATTCTCTTCTCTCTCCTTTCTTCTCTTTCCTTCCCTCTTTGCCTTCTCTCTGTAATTAACAAGCTATAGGCCCTCTCCATTATCCTTCTTAGGTGGGTAGGGTCAATTTCCTCTAAAACAAGGAAAGGCTTGACTGGATCTCTGAGGCTCTTTCCTGCTCTGACAGTCTGAGTTTATGTAAAAAACAAAAGAGGATGTTCATCTCTGTTGGCATCTTACACATCACCCTTTAGCTGACTTTTCCAAATATTTCATATTATTCCCCTTCCTACATTTTCTTTTCCAGCCAACCTGAGCTACTTTCTTTTTCTTGAACTCAGGCTACTTCTCATATCTGCAATATCCTGGCTCTCACCACTAGCTCTAGAATCTTTCTGCCAAGCTCCTGTGAGATGTTGCTTCCTGTGGGAAGCCTTTCCTGATTCCGCCTCCCCTGAGTTTGTTATTGTCCTCTCTCTCCTCCAGTTATCTGGTATTTAATACCTATTAATTCATGTATCTTCAGAGAAAAATATAAACTACTTGAGGACAGTAACCATTTTTGTTTTTTTTTTTTAATCCTTAGCATCTAGAACATTCCTTGAACATAGTAACTGCTTAATAAATAAACAAATTCTTGGTGAATTGAATTGAATCAGAGTGACATAGAAAGAGGAACCCCTTCCCTGTTAGTGCCTTCCCTCCCTAAAAAAAATTGCCATGCATTTATTTTGTATGTACCTATACATGTACACTTTATATCGCCTAATCCAGTGTAAGTTCCTTGAAAACAGGTATATTTCATTTTTGTCTTTGTATCCCCAGCACCTAGCATACAATAAGCATTGTTGTTTGATAGATCAAACAGATGCCCAGTAATTTACATGAGAAAATAATTGGGTTGAGGGTTAGAAACAACACTTCCAGGCTCTGATATCTGTATATGAATGCCCTGTTCCACACTCATTTACTGATTTTTGACCATACCTGCTTCATCTGTCTCTCTGAATCCTGATACTCCTGATATATTCTCAGACCTTAGTTAGGCATCATATATCTGACCCTTGCCTTTTTGTCACTTTATGAGAATAGTAGAAGCAAAGGCCTTGGCCTTAGGACTTCCCCCTTATGCCTTTGGCTCCTTGACATTAAATAAGTTGTAGTTTGCTGCACCATGGAAGGCTCTGGACCCTTATAGTACATATGACAGAATGATGAATAAGATACTGTTACTCTCCTTATGGAACTTAAACTCCAATGATTTTTAATAGTTAAGAAGATTTACATCTATATGGAAATCCATGAACTCAAAAGTAGAACAACTATGGAAATTATATTTTTTTAAAAAAGACAAAAACAGAAGATGGCAGCTGGTAAGCAGAGACTAGAGTGAGCTCCGTACCCGAGTCCCTCCAAAAACCTATAAAAAATGGCTCTGAACCAATTCTAGAACGGCAGAACCCACAGAACAGCAGAGGGAAGCAGGGCTCCAGCCCAGGACAGCCTGGATGGTCTCTGGGTGAGGTCTAACACGAAGCTGGGAGCTGGGAGCTGGGAACGGAGTGGCGCAGAGCCTAGCCTAAGCGGCATGGACCATCCAGACCAGAAGCCGGGCAGAGGGGGCCCTAGCACCCTGAATATGTGAGCTGTGGAGAAGGTTAGTGGGAAAAGCTGCGGGAGTGGAAGGAGTTCGCGGTTCGGCTTCCAGCCCCGGGGGCAGCGGAGGGGGGCAGCTACAGCTGTTGTTACTTCCGGCTCCAGGCCCACCTGGTGGGAGGAATTAAGTGGCAGATCAGAGCAGGAGTGCAACAGCCTGCTGAAGATCTTAAGCCTAGTCTGGACTGGGGGTTCTTGGGGAAGGAGTAGTGCGGGTCTGACAGAGCTGGCACCTCCCCCCCAAACGTGGAACATAGAACTCTTTAGTCTACAAGCAGTCATACCCCACTGAAAAACTCAAGGGTCAAGTTAGTTGGTTGGGAATATGGCCAGGCAGCGAAAACGTGCCCAGATTCAGTCTCAGACTTTGGATTCTTTCTTTGGTGACAAAGAAGACCAAAACATACAGCCAGAAGAAATCAACAAAGTCAAAGAGCCTACAACAAAAGCCTCCAAGAAAAACATGAACTGGCCCCAGGCCATAGAAGAACTCAAAAAGGATTTGGAAAAGCAAGTTAGAGAAGTAGAGGAAAAATTGGGAAGAGAAATGAGAAGGATGCGAGAAAACCATGAAAAACAAGTCAATGACTCGCTAAAGGAGACCCAAAAAAATACTGAAAAATACACTGAAGAAAACAACACCTTAAAAAACAGACTAACTCAAATGGCAAAAGAGCTCCAAAAAGCCAATGAGGAGAAGAATGCCTTGAACGGCAGAATTAGCCAAATGGAAAAGGAGGTCCAAAAGACCACTGAAGAAAATACTACTTTAAAAATTAGATTGGAGCAAGTGGAAGCTAGTGACTTTATGAGAAATCAGGATATTATAAAACAGAACTGAAGGAATGAAAAAATGGAAGACAATGTGAAATATCTCCTTGGAAAAACCACTGACCTGGAAAATAGATCCAGGAGAGATAATTTAAAAATTATTGGACTACCTGAAAGCCATGATCAAAAAAAGAGCCTAGATATCATCTTTCAAGAAATTATCAAGGAGAGCTGCCCTGATATTCTAGAGCCAGAGGGCAAAATAGAAATTGAAAGAATCCATCGATCGCCTCCTCAAATAGATCCCAAAAAGAAATCTCCTAGGAATATTGTTGCCAAATTCCAGAGCTCCCAGATCAAGGAGAAAATACTGCAAGCAGCCAGAAAGAAACAATTTGAGTATTGTGGAAACCCAATCAGAATAACCCAAGATATGGCAGCTTCTACATTAAGAGACTGAAGAGCTTGGAATGCGATATTCCGGAGGTCAATGGAGCTAGGATTAAAACCTAGAATCACCTACCCAGCAAAACTGAGTATCATGTTCCAAGGCAAAATATGGATTTTTAATAAAATAGAGGACTTTCAAGCTTTCTCAGTGAAAAGACCAGAACTGAATAGAAAATTTGACTTTCCAACACAAGAATCAAGAGAAGCATGAAAAGGTAATCAAGAAACGGAAATTGCAAGGGACTTACTAAAGTTGAACTGTTTTGTTTACATTCCTACATGGAAAGATGATGTGTATGATTCATGAGACCTCAGTATTAGGGTAGTTGAAGGGTATATGCATATATATATATATGTTTATGTATATATATATAAGTGAATGTGTATGTATGTATATATCTATGTGTATATGTATGTGTATATATATATGTGTGTGTGTGTGTTTTTACATATATATATATATATATATATATATATATATGTAAAAGAGAGAGAGCAGACACAGGGTGAGTTGAAGATGAAGGGAAGATATCTAAAAGAAATAAAATGAAATTAAGGGATGAGAGAGCAACATACTGAGAGAGGGAGATAGGGAAAGATAGAATGGGGTGGATTATCTAGCATAAAGGTGGCAAGAGGAAGCAGTTCTGTGGGAGGAGGGGAGAGGGTAGGTGAGGGGGGAATGAGTGAACCTTGCTCTCATCAGATTTGTCCTGAGGGGGAATACCATACATACTCAGTTGGGTATCTTACCCCACAGGAAAGAAGAGGGAGGAAGATAAAAAAAAATAAAAGGGGGGGGATGATGGAGGGGAGGGCAGATGGGGGTGGAGGTAATCAAAACAAACACTTTGGAAAGGGGACAGGGTCAAGGGAGAAAATTCAATAAAGCAGAATGGGTTGGGAAGGAGCAAAATGTAGTTAGCCTTTCACAACATGAGTATTGTGGAAGGGTTATACATAATGATACATGTGTGGCCTACGTTGAATTGCTTGACTTCTTAGGGAGGGTGGGTGGGAAGGGAAGAGGGGAGAGAATTTGGAACTCAAAGTTTTAAAATCAGATGTTCAAAAACAAAAAAAGTCTTTGCATGCAACTGAAAAATAAGATACACAGGCAATGGAGCATAGAAATAGGGAAGGGAAAAGGGGATGAGAGGGGAGGGGGGTGATAGAGGGGAGGGCTGACTGGGGAACAGGGCAACCAGAATATAAGCCATCTTGGAGTGGGGGGGAGGGTAGAAATGGGGAGAAAATTTGTAATTCAAACTGTTGTGAAAATCAATGCTGAAAACCAAATATGTTAAATAAATAAATTTAAATTAAAAAAAAAAGAATAAAAAAAAGACAAAAACAGAAATCATATAATTATAGAAATGTGGTAATGATTGCCTAGTTAGTTAAAGGATATAAATGATACTTTGCTAATGCAGATGATAAGATTAGGACAGAGAATATATAATAACATAGGGAACTGCAACTATCTGGACAACTATTAAAATTGCATTCCATTAAAACCACAGCATTGTTTAAATTCTTGATTTCCCTGAATGGCAATTTCATCACTCAGGGTAGTGGATATAATGAGGAATTGCTATTCAGGGCTTAATAGCAAAAGAGCTAGTGGTAAAGTGGAAGTTAGAGGAAACTTGGTGACCCATATCATCTTAGAGATGGAATAAAGATCAAGGAAAGCTGTTCCATTCATTCTTCTCTGTTCTTGGTTTGTTAAATAGTTGAAATGTTTGCCTTCGGAAAGTAAAGCAGTTTATTGTACTTCAATTGATTCACAAGTGGAAAACTTATTTTTTCCTTTTGAAGGAGAACAGTTGTATGTGAATTTAAAAAATCTCTGAATATCTGAACAATTTATGTCTTGTAAAGCAATGAGGCAATAAGTGATAAAATCTCTACCTTATAATAGTCTAATCATTGAATGTTTGTATTAACATTTAACTTTTTGAGATTCATTTGCTAGATTGCTCATAAATTCTAAAACCATTTTTGCACTACAGAGATAGACTCTATTCAACAATTAGAATATAATTAGTAACCATAAACAAACTCATTATTTAAAACAGTAATGATTTTTGAGATTAAAATTTCACTAACATCTTTGTTCACTCATTTATCATCACATTTAGACCTCACTAATGGAAACATCGACTATTCACTTAATACAGTTGCTGAAATTTCATCGTTTTTTTTTAAATAGGCTTATAAAATATGCCAAAAGAGCGCACTTTTCTTGGATGTAACTAACTTTAAGAGTCCTAAAATGGCAGAGTTCTTCGAAAAGTAAGTACAGAAACAGTTGAGAAGTTCCCAAATAGCAAAAGAATTTACATTTATTTTCTCATTTCTGTTGTGAGACATATGTATTTTTTTCCTTCCGTCAGACAATATTGAGAAATAAGGGATTCTCTTGTCTAAGCAATAGGAAAAGGAACATGTGCAGTTCCTCTATCTTCCCTCTATCTTCTTTTCTGTCTGTGTGGCCACTGGGCAAACTCCATGGTCACTTGATAAAATTCATCCTATCATATGTGCTATTAAATCCTACATTAAAACCACCTGTGGACTTTTTTTGAGGCCTTCCACAATAAGCATTTGATCACTGACATTCTGAGATTACATATAATTTTTACTCTGTGGGACTTAAGACTGCAAATTTTGATATGCACAAGAAGTATTGATAATACAAATGGTTATAAAACAAGCAGGTTGTTTTCATGTAGCAAGAAAAAAAGACAATAGACAAACCACAGGTTACATTGGTTTCTCTGATAGGAAAATAATAAGAGGAAGGCCTCTAGTACATTGAGTAAATTCTCTATGGAGAATATATAGGAAACAATAAGAATCAAAACAGATAAAAAGGGATAGAGGAGTTGTGACCTGGGTCAGTGGAAAGATTATTTATAAAACAATGATCTTTCAAAATTATCAAAGTAAATGAGTTCAACAGACTTTACATAATTGGAAGGGGAGAATTGTAACAACTATGTTGCTTGCAGCTGCTGTGGAGGTGTAAGACCAATAACACCAGCCCAGGGGAGGGATGCTAGCATGGATCCTTTGATCCACTTTTCTAAGGAAAGCAACTTTAAGGGGTTTACTACCTCACTTTAATTAAACATGCATGTATCATTCATTTAGTTTGAGGGAAAAGTTAGCACCCTGAACTTCAGAGAAAACAGAAATTACAAGCAGAAATTACAAACAGAGCAAAATAATACAAATCAACAGACAGGCTTCTATCTGTCTGACCATAGCAATACATACATAGTTAGTTACCAGAGAGAGAGAAGCACCAACATCTGGGTTTTCAAAGCTGGGCGGCTCCATGACAACTACCCAGAGTCTCGTCTGGTCAAATCACATGACATTCTTCCAGTGAGTGAGAGCCCCAAAACAAAACACCAGCCTCAGATCTTATATACCATTATCAGGGTCAGAGGGTGTCACAGCAATGTGAGTCAAACCCATGTGACTTAGGCTTTCTTGTGACTTAAGCAGGTCATCAAAGACTCTTGATTCAATCAAAGAAACAAAGGCAAGACTTGTCAAAGGCACTTGATTACCTCAGTGCTGAGAAACATTCAAAGAAAAAAGAGCAAAAAGTCCCAATTTTCTTGCCATTGCATTTGAAAAGCAAGACTCAAAGGTACTTGATTACCTTAGCTTCCAAAAGAGAAAACATTAAGAGAAAAGGTCCCACCCTTCTTACCATTATAAGAATGAAGCCCCTTATTGGGTACCAGGCTTGAATCAAATGAACCATTTCAAAAAAAAAGAAACTTTCCAGCCTCAGAGAAGACAGAAAAGCAGATTAAATACAATAATTCTTTCTCAACATGATTTACTTGATTAGGAAAGTATTTTCTACTAGGCTCCTTTTTAAGAAAAAATTATATGGGTCTTTTTTACCAGCTTCAGGTTTACTCCCCACCTCTTTCCCTGAGGAACAATTTATAATATAGCATATACAAGAGTATACCTTTAAATGCGTGCGTGTGTGTGTGTGTGCACGCGAACACATGTGTGTATGTATGGGGGATTAGAGGAGTGGTGTTAGATCTGCGCTTCTACTGGTATAAGAAACTCATAGGTGAGGAAATGCCCTCTATCAATGCAGCTCTTCTGCAACTTACTGTCTTAGAGAGTTCCCTGGGGTACTTACTGAAGGATTAAATGCCTAGCTCAGGGTCACAAAGCTATTCTGTGTCAGAGATCGGACTTCAACCCAGGTCTTCCTAACTCTAAGCTCTCCACCTGCTATGCCACATTGCTGCTCCATTGTTTATAGTGTGTGTGTGTGAGTATGTGTGTGTGTGGTGTACCCAAACACATATGTTGCAAAATATCTGTCAGCATGATCTAATTAATTGAATAGGACAACTATTCAAATATGTACATACCTCAGAGTTCTCCTTTGTGATTATGAAGAGCAGGGGAAAAGGTATAGAAAATTATTCAACTGTGTTTTCATTTTGTTTGTTTCATTTTTATAAATAAAAAATATTTTATAGATCTTAATATGGCACTAAGTTTTTACATGATTCTCCTGGGTACCAAGGAGAGTAACATAAGTATTTGACAACATGCTATTGTATAAATAGGGATTTTTAATACAACTAATTACCAGAATTACCCTAAACACTTATCCAAAAGAAAAGATTTGCTTCAGCTATGCAAACTAAAATCCCTCAGTGAATTGAACAGCTGTCTTTTCTTTGATCTTTTTATTTTTCTATTACTCTTTGAAATGAATGCTAAATGCCTAAATTATCATGTATATATGTGTAGGGTATCAGCATAAATGATGCATCCTCTAACTGTTAAAAATGCATTTTGACCTAAATAGATCTTTCATGGAAGAAACCAAATTACATTATTTTATTTGCTTAGCCATGAAAGCTTTTTGTTTTGATTTTAAGTAGTCATGTGTGCATATCTAGGTACCAATATTCTGTTAATAGAAAATGAAAAAAATCTAAATTTTGCTTCTTTAATAATCATGGTTCTCATATCTGCCAATATACCTTATTTTATCCTTTATACCACATTTGTTTTACTTTGAGAAACAAAGTTTAATTTTATCCTAAAATTCTTTTTTTTTAGCTGTGGATATGAGAGTGTTTATTTTCTTTGGATTGGTCTCTAACAGATAGGCTTGGTACTGAACTGGGCTCAGTACCAACATTTTTAGATGCAGATTGGTGGTACAGTGAAAGTAGAAAGATATTATTTCCATCTGGCTTTTTCCTCTTTGAGACTCTTGGAGAGAAAGATATAAAAACTGGCTAGCATTTGACCACTGAAACATAATAGTGTTTGTTTCTATCAGTCAGTCAGTAAGCATTTATTAAATGCCCACAATATGCCAAGCACTGTGTTAAGTGCTGGGGATACAAAGAGAAGCAAAAGACAATCCCTGCCCTCAAGGAGCTCACAATCTAATTAGGGAGACAACAAGCAAACAAACATGTACAAACAAGCTGTATATGGGATAATTACGAAATCAGAGGGGGGAGGCACTAGAATTAAGGATTATGACAGATTAGTGAAGAAGGTGGGATTTTAGTTGAGTGGGAACTTGAAGGGAGCCAAGGAAGCCAGGAGGCACAGAGATAAAGAGAGAGAATATTCTAAGCATTGGGGTACCAGAAAAAATGCCCACAGCTGAGAGATGTAATGTCTTGTGTGTGGAACAGCAAGAAGGCCAGTATGATTGGATCCAGAGGGAATCTAAGGTGTAAGAAGACTGAAAAGGTAGGGAAGTCTAGATTATGAAGGGCTTTGAATGTCAGAGGATTTTATATTTGATTCTGGAGAGGTGAAAGGGATCCACTGGAGTTTAATGAGTATGGGGGCTGACATGGTCAGACCTGTACTTTAGGAAATCATTTTGGTGTCTGACTGGAGGATGTATTAGAGTGGGGAGATACTTGTGGCAGGTAAGTCAACCAACAGGCTGTTGCAATAGTCAAGGGCCAGGGGTGGGGAACCTGTGGCCTCGAGGCCACATGTGGCCCTCTAGGTCCTCAAGTGTGGCCCTTTGACTGAACCCAAACTTTACAGAACAAATCCCCTTAATAAAAGGATTTGTTCTGTGAAGTTTGGAATAAAAGGATTTGTTCTGTGAAGTTTGGAATAAAAGGATTTGTTCTGTGAAGTTTGGATTCAGTCAAAGGGCTGCACTTGAGGACCTAGAAGGCCACATGTGGCCTCAAGGTTGAAGGTTCCTCACCCCTTTTACTCAAGGCATTAAATGATGAGAGACTTGTGCCAGAGAGAGGGTAGTATCAGAGGAGAAGAGGGAGCATATTCTAGAGATGCTATAAGGGTAAAATTGACAAGCCTTGGCAACAAATTGGATGTGGGGGATGAGAGATAGCAAGGAAGCAAGGATGACTCCTAGGTTGTGAGCTGGGGGACTGGCAGGGTGGTGTTGCTCTCAACAGTAATTGGTAAGTTTGGAAGGCAGGAAGATTTAGGAGGGAAAGATGAGTTCAGTTGCCAACATGTTGAGTTTGAGGTGTCTGAAAGGCTGTTGGAATATGAGGCTGGAGGCCAGCAGAGAGGTTAGTGCAAGAGAGGTGGATTTGAGAATCATCAATCCAGAGATGATAGTTAAATCTATAGGAGCTGATGAGATTACTGAAAGTAATACAGAGAAGGAAGAGAAAAAGGACCCAGAACAGAGGGATACCTGTGGGACACCTAAAATTGGTGGGTATGACCTGGATGGGGATCCAGTAAGAGGAGTGTTCAGATAGGTAGAAGGAGAACCAGGAGAGAGTGGTACCCTGAAAACCAAAAGAGGAGAGGAACAAGGAAAAGAAGGTAACTGACAGTGGTTATAGGTTGCAAAGAAGTCAAATGAATGAAGATTGAGAAAACATCACTTAATTTAATAATTACAAGATCATTGGTAACTTTGGAGCGAACAATTTTGGTGGAATAGTGAAATTGAAAGCTGGATTGCAGGGTATTAAGAAAAGAGAGCAGAGAAGAATCAGCAGTCCCTATTGAAGATAGCCTTTTCAAAGAGTTTAGCCACAAAAGGCAGAAGAGATGTAGGATGATAATGGGGATAGGAGGGTCAGTGAGGATTTTTTGAGGCTGAGGGAGTCATGGGCATGTTTGTAAGCAGTAAAGAAGAAGACAAAGATAAGGAGAGATCAAAGATAAATTATAGTGTGGGGATTATAGCAAGAGTGCCATCTATTGGAGTAGATGGGATGGAATCTGATCACTTGTGCAGGTAGAGAGGTTTACCTTGAGAAGGAGAAGGTCCACCCTTCTGTGTGAGACAGGGGTGAAGGAGGAGATAGTGGCAGAAGGCACCTGAGTGATAGGAATTGAAGAGGAGAGAAAAGGGATCTTAGTGAATGGCCCCAATTTTTTTCAGTGAAATATGAGGCAAGGGAGGGGAGGGCATTGGTAGCTTAAGGAGGGATGAAAAGGTTTGAAAGAGCCATTGTGGAGACTAGTATAATAAATTGATAAGGGAGGTATAAGAGGATTGCCTAGCAGCAGTAAGGGCCTAATTGAGGTTCAGCAGCACATGTGTAAGGGTGAAGGCAGCGGACGGTGGGAGTACTATAAGGCTGAGGCTTGGAAGGGTGCAATTAGTGGCATAAGGGTTCCAGGGACTCAAGAGAAGAAGGCATATTGAATTGTACTGACTCACCAAAAGGTCAAGATGGTGAATATAGTGGCTAGTGCAGGGATGGTGACTTGGGAGAAAAATGAGGGATTAGGGGATCTGAGGTCACAGTATGGACAAAGAGTAGGGTTTGGTATGGGAATGCAAAGGGAGAGGTAGAAAGTCAATAAATTATGATCAAATAAGGGTATTTCAGAGTTCTTCAGCCGGAAGGTGGTACATCTGTAACTGGTGACAAGGACAAGAGCTTCGTGTGTGGCTGAGGTGAGGTGGAGGTCATGGAAGCACTAAGCGATTAGGGGATTTGTGAGATTTTCTCTCTCTCTCTTCCCCTCTCTGTATATGTGTGTATATTTGTGTATATATGCACATATGCATGTACATATGTCTATGTATATGTATATACATATGTATGTATGTGTATGTGTGTATATATGTCCCCTACTATGAAAGCAAGAGGTGAGGAAGAGAGGAAGATTGTGAACCAAGTGGAACTCATTGAGGAAGGAAAGGGAATAAATATCCTGGAGGTCTTGTAAACAGCACCTACCAGAATTTTGATTGAGTGGAAAATGTGGATAATGTGGACCTTAAGGGAGGAAAGGTTCCTGAGTGATAGAGGCAGGGGGATAACCTGGAAATGGCAATAGGGCACAATGAGTATTCTAACTCCCCTCCCTTGACCAGTGTAATGAAGGGAATGAGTGAAAGCACAGCCAGTGCTAGAAGGGGTAGACTGAAGGGGCTGTTTCATTGTGGGGGAGCCAAGTCTTGGTGATTACTGAAAGATGGAAGGTGTGGGAGAAGAAAAGCTATAAGATGAAGACAAGTTCATTGACTACTGAGCAGTCATTCCAGATCGCACAGTGGAAGGGGTGCCTAGCATTTGGTTGGGACTTTGGAGTGGGAGAATTGAAGGATATGGGAGTAAGAAAGCAGGTGGTGGTGGATGGGGTATGGGGCTTGAACAATGGCCCACAGGGGTTTAGAATCACTAGGGTGTGTAAGGGTATAATCAGATATGAATATGTTAATCATTAAGTGGAAGGTGCCTCTCCTTTTTAAGAGGAGGAAGACATATGCAGCATGAGAATGGAGTTCCTCTGTTTTGGCCCCTGTTGCTTCACTCTTCTTTCCCTCAAAAGGCTGGAGATTAGGCAGGAGATCACACAGAAGAGGATGGCAGTTGAGCCCACAGAACAGAAGATGGAAATCCCACTCCCCACCAACTTTCCTTTTCCTTTTCTCTCAGATCAGGATATTGAAAACATCAACTCCTTCTTATGTTGGAAACTGGAGATAACTGGGGCAGGGCACAGCTGTAAATGAAAGTTGCATGTGCAAGGGAGATGGAAGTCATGCTGTGTTGACGGAAGTGGTGCCCAGGCCCCAGTCTTCCTTCAGGGGACAGGCACAACAGGACAAGAACACATTCAGATGGAAGGTCACTCCTATTTGGAACTCATGCCGTTGAATAAACATTGATTGGGTTACCATGTGGAAAACATTGTGGGAAATACAACATTCAGAAAGGAATAGTCTTTGCCCACAAAAATCTTTCAATCCAGTAGGGAACTTCAGATATTTAAGAAAGTGATACAAGCTAGAATGTAATAAATATTTTAAAATGATACCAAAAAGTGCCATTGTAATTCTGGGGAGGGAGAGATCACTTCTGACTATGAGAGGATAAAGGAAAGTATTTGGATATTTTATATAAGTGTGTGTGCCTGTGTGTGTGTGTGTGTGTGTGTATGTATGTGTGAGCATGGGCAAGAGATTGAGGGAGTCTGGAACATGTTCAAGAAGAGTAGTATGTTGCTTCAGGTGGGGTAATAGTGTATGTGAAGAGAAGTAGTGCAAAGGTTTAAAAAGTACGTTGAGTGACGTGGCTGATATGGAAATGTTTCACATGCCTGCACATGTATTGTTGTACAGCTGTTTCAATCATGTATGACTCTTCATGACTACATTTTTTTAGCAGATACTTGCAGTGATTTGCTGTTTCCTTCTCCTTTTATAGAAAAGGAAACTGAGACAAACAGGGTGAAGTGACTTGCCCAGGGTCATTTAACTAGTAAGTGTCTGAGGTCAGATTTAAACTCAGGTCTTTCTAACCCCAGGTTCAGTGCTCTATCCACTGTGCACATATATAATCTATATCAAATTGCTTTCCTTCTCAAGGAGAGGGTAGAGGAGGAAGGGAGAGAATTTTGAACTCAAAATTATAAAAAACGAGTGATAATTTTTTATATGTAATTGAGAAAAAATAACAATTAAATGTCAAAAAAAGTAGGTTGGAACTAGATCATGGAAGACCTTGAAGATCAGACTAGTGAGCAGGTCACCTTGAAGGTTTCTGAGTAGGAGAGTGACACTTATTGGAATACCCCAAATTCTGACTAAGAGGTAATAAGGGCCTGAACTTGACCAGTGCCAATGGGAATGAAAAGAAGAGAACAGAAACAAAGATATGATGGAAATGGAATCCACAGGGTTTAGTGAACCGTGATGGTTTATGCCAGATATTTTTGGATCCTGAGTCAGAACTTTGCAGGGACACCATATTGTATTCTGATAGATCAGTTTTTTGTAGGGTTTTACCACATCAGTTTGGGATGAATTAGCTCTGATCAATAGGCTGTACTTTTCTACGATGTGATTTCATTACATTGACCTCTGGTTATGCCCAGGCTTCTGGTAGACAACCCAGGACCACTGTGAGCCAATTACACAATTGCAAGAGCAGCTTAGGGAACAAAAACAATTTTGAGAAGACCCTTCTTTCTTGCTTATCAATAGCCATTCCCAAAGTAGTTCCATCCCATCAGGAAAAAATCCACAGAATGACCCGTCAACCAGTGCAATGAAGAAACAAGGCTTCTTTGTTTTCCTTCCATCCCATGACTGTTGTCATCTTGGTTCATTTTGTTCTGACCCTTAAAATTGAATTCCAGGGATGTAGAGACTACAGATCTCAGCTATAGTGAGCTCAGCAGGCTCTGCACACATTATAGACCTGGTGTTTATATATGGGCAATAAGTAAGTTTGAATTATTGACCCAGGAGTTAAAATCCTTGCATATATTTGTGGGTGACACTATAATGCTTTTAGCTTAGTGGCTCTAGAGATCAATTCAGCTATTCCATCACATTTGTGCTGACAATTTATGAGATTTGGGGAAGTCACATTCTGTTCTTGGACCGTTGAAAGCATTGTGTAACCTAACTATGATGCCTCTAGCCACAGGCCCCAGCCAGATCTTTCATCAGAACTTAATTCCTGGTACCAAGTTGTTCCAGTGTGTTTAGTGTAGTCAAGGCAGGGTAGCTGACTCCACATAGAACATTTGATTGCATAACCGACCTATTTCTAGGAGCCCCTGCCCTGAAAGTCAGATCTACTTATTGGTCAATCTAAGGATGGTAGTAGCCTTGTGAGAGATACTGAAGGGTGTATCTGGTTCTCTCCTGTTCCTCTTGGAATTATTCATCAAAAGAATAGTGGAGAGCAGAAGCTCTACTTTAACTAAAAGAGTAGTGTTTAATACCATCATTCTCCAAACCCAGAATACACTACTCTATATACCTGACTTATGGACCAATAGACAGGTAAAACTTACCAAATTGGACCTCAAGAGGAATGTCAAACTTCATCTGGATCTAAAAGAAGGAAATTGGAGTTGGCCTTCCATATTCATTTAGAGCTGGTACTATTACTAGCTTATACCATTTAGATTCTGCAATGCCTTTAAAAGTATTTGAGAAGTTTACAAATTTAGTATTTTCAGATCTACGTGAAAGATTATTCCTAATCAAAACAAACTCTAGAGAATAGATCATGAAGAGGGGTTGAAAAGAAAAGAAAAGAAAAAAGGAAGGAAGGAAGGAAGCAAGAAAGGAAGGAAGGAAAATAACCTGTGTTTCTTCTCTGGGGTAAGGGAGAGAGAAAAGGGGCAGGAGAGCAAAAACAGATTGTACCAAATCTAGTGCACTAATGCTGAACACACACCTCTCTCACCACCCTCCTCTTTATTAAGCAAAAGTGGGAAACAAGAGAAGGGAATGTATAAGAGAATAGGATGGGAGGAAATAACAGTCATAACTGAATGTGAATGGAATGAACACACTCTAAAATGGAAGATGAGAGGTTGGATTAAAAACCATGATCCAACAATATTTTGTTTTTTAAAAAATACTTGAAAAAGAAACATAGACACAGTATTAATAAGGGGCTGGAGCAGAATCTATTATATTTCAGTCCAAGTAAAACAGGGAAGGGTAGCAATCATGATCTTTGACAAGGCAGCAGCAAAAATAGCTTTTATTAAAAGAGATAAAGAGGAAAACTACATTTTGCTGAATTATAAACACTTAATTAATTAGACACTGAATTAATATAAATACTAAATATATGGACCAAATGGCATAGCATCTACACACTTAAAAGGAAAAGATAAATGGTGCCTAGGGAGTCATCCTGGATTCCTTGCTATCTCTCTAAGCACACACATAACCAATCTGTCCTCCACACCTGTTGACTTCACCTTTACTTCATCTTTGATTTCATTTCTTGAATACATCTCCTTTTCTCCCCTGACACTGTCACCACTCTATTGAAGGCCCTTATCACTTCTTGCCTGCATTGTTGCAATAGCTTGCTGGTGGGTCTGTCTGTCTCAAGTCTTTCCCCACTCCAGTCTAGTGATTTTCCTAAAATGCAGGTCTGATCATGTCACCCTTCCCCACCCCCACACTCCAATAAACTCTAGTGGTTTCCTGTTGCCTCCAGGAGCAAATACAAAATACCCTATTTGGCATCCAAAGCTCTTTATAGCCTATCCCCCTCCTACCTTTCTAGTCTTCTTACACCTTACTTCCAGCATCTACTCCTTGATCCAGTTTCACCAGCCTCATGGCTGTTTCACAAACAAGGCACTCATCTCTTTGCTCTGGACATTTTCTCTATCTGTCCCTTATTCCTGGAACACTTTACCTCCTCTGCTCTAACTACTAACCTCCCTGGCTTCCTTTAATTCCCAATTAAAATCCTGCTTTCTACAGGAAGCATTCTCATTTCCTGTTTATCCTGAAAATAGCATGTATTTGTTTGCATGTTGTCTTCCCAATTCAACTGAAGGCAGGGACTACCTTTTGCCTCTTTCTGTATCCCAGTACTTAGCATAATATCTGATATATAGTAGACAATAAATGTTTGTTGATTGATTATTCCCATAATTTGTTATTTTTTCCTATTTGCTGTGTATAAGGTGAAACTTCAAGATTGTTTTGATTTTTATTTCTCTTGTTATTAGTAATTTAGAGCATTCTTCTACATGGTTGCTAATAGCTTGCAATTCTTATTTTGAGAACTTTTTATTCATAAGCTTTGACAACTATTATCTATTTGGGAATGTTTTTTGTTTGAAGTTGCCATCTAATTGTATTTCCTGACCAGTTTTCCATTTTGACTTTTAACATATTTTTTATTCTGTACTCAATCCATTTGTTTCCTTGCTGTCTGCCACATCACTATTGTATAGTGACCTGCCGTTTATCTATGGGCCTTTACATATTGCCTGCTGTGAGACCTCAAAGAGTGCCATGAAAGGGTCATGATTGCCACTATGTCTCCCCTTGCCTGCCCCAGCACAGGTCCTATTCCCCTGGTCAGTAGTGACCTCTTCCTCTATTCTGAAGATTTCTGTGTCTGTGCCTAATGTTAATGCTACTCCCTTTGGACAGCTAAGTCCAGTTAGGGAACAAATGGAATCTTTTTATCATATTCTTTCCTCTGGGGCTGAAACTGTTTTTGCCGTTGGATTTTTTACAAGAACACTGACCAAACTAACCTAAACACTTAAAAGATTTCCTAATCTCTAGTTTTTTCCTGGCTCCCAAACAGCTGGCTTTAATCGAACCCTGATATCTTCTATTTTCAGTCCTAAATCCAGGTCAGAGAGTTGGCAAAAAAAGAAGCACTAGAAATCTGGCAATACTGAAGGTAACCTCTGATATTAGGGCAAAAGCTATCTGTTCTCTCTTCTATTTTATATTACCTGTTACATTTGGGGAGTCTTCTGTGTCTACATATGCTGCTAGCAGCCATGGAGTTCCAAGACTTACAGATATGAATTTAGAGTTCAGATACCTGATGGGTGCCAGGCAGAGGTCTGGTATCATGTTGAGTCACCATTCTGAGGTTCTACAGCTCCAAGAAATAACCCTTTTAAGTGTCTGGGGATTACTGGTTTCCTATAGCATTTAGGCAAATTGCCTGAAGGGGATGGGGTGGGGAGAGTCCAACTCCACATAGCTTATATCAAGAGGAAAATCCAGCAAAAATAAGGAATCTTGAAATACCTTAAAGAATTCCCTATAGTAGTTCCAATTCAGGGAAGTTTGGCAGCTACAGTATATAAATTCATGTTTCAACATGAAGTTTTAAACTAAATGCAAATTTTAATAATCTGAGCCTTTAAGCAACTAGAGTATTTTCTGCTTCTACCTAGAATAAGCTTTCCATCCTACTAAATACATACACATACATACATATACACTTACATAAATATACATATGCACACATACATACATGCATGCATAAATACATGTAATGAAGTTTCATCTCTGGGAGATTGAATAGGGAAAAAATATTGGGAGAAAGAAGAGAACAAAGCATTTTCTGGAAGTATTCTTTTTGTACTTTGTAGTTTTTCTGTTTAATTAGATTGCATTACTTTTTGGAAGGCCCTAAAGGTGCTTTGGGATGTGTGAAATTTAGACACAGCTCCCCGAAGGTTACATCTGAGGATAAGTATTCTTAATAAAGGTGAAGTTCTTTGAACTCCTTAGAAGAGAAGCATTGTATAAATTCAAGATAATATCCTCATTTTGGGCATATTTGCATATCTGCATAGAAAAGTCACAATCTTGTTTTTCCTTATCCAATTAATTTTTTGTATGGATTACTGGCAGTGGAAGATTTTAAAACATTCTGTTTCACTAAGTTTGCTACAGAGCAGAAAATAAAACACGAAGCAATTTAACTAGAAGAAAGTATCAGAGGAAATGAAACCACATTTGCAATTACCTAAAAAGGAATCTGTTCAACAATTTGCTTCTTTCGTACAAGTTTTATTTTACATTCTCCAATTAACAGTGTACCATTTTCAGTCCAGAAATTAAAAATTGTAAATCTCCGATTATACTCATTTTGTTAAATTGGATTTCAGTAAAAAATAATATTACAAGGCTTTCCATATAAAGTATAAATGTCATGTTCTTGGGTCTTCTCTACATACATATTGATGATATTTTAGCAGTATTATCACTAATTAATATTTTCTGAATGCCCCAAAATATTCTGATCACTATCTAGTATATACAAAAGTCAGGATCCTTGATTCCTAGTCACTCAATTACCAAGTTTGCATGTCTTAATCCTAAAACTGCATATTCTTGTTATTTAACAAGTATGAATACAATGCTTATTATGAAGACAGCTCTTTAATTATGACCTTCCTCTCCCCGCCCGCCCCCCCCCCCCACCATCCAAAGGTCCCTTATCTACTAAACCCTAACCCTCTACTTTCGTTCTTTGGTCGCTTTCAGAATGTAAGCCTAGATTCATATGCTGCTTGAGGACAAGGACCCTTATGTTTTTTCTTTGTTTGCTTTAGATGTAGTTATGGGATTGTAGATTCATTAATAGCAGTGTTGGGAAGCTGGGTGGCAGAGTGGATAGAGCTCCAGGCCTGGAGTCAGGAAGACTCATCCTCCTGAGTTCAAATCTGGCCTCAGACCAGCTGTGTGACGCTGGGCAAGTCACTCAACTCAGTTTGCCTCAGTTTCTTCACCTGTAAAATGAGCTGGAGAAGGAAATGGCTAGCCACTGCATTTCCTTTGCCAAGAAAATTCCAAATGGGGTCACGAAGAGTTGGACATAACTGAACAACAATGACAGCAACAGTGAAAGATTTAAATAAGACATACCAGAGAAGAGACTACAGCTTTAATTTTCTCTTCTTTTGTCCTTATAAACACTTCCTTTTAAACCTAGTTATCATCTCCTAGTTCATTAATTGACTATACTGCTCAAGGCACCAACTAGGCAAAGAGGTTTGGGGGTGAAGGAATGAGATAAATACTAGTCTGATGAATCCGATTCTCCCTTTTACAGATAGAGTGAATGAGTTTCCATAAATACAGATTTGGGAACAGAGCGCTGGAAATACTTTATCTTATGGAGGCAGATAGGTGACATAGTGGATAGAGTGCTACACTTTAGTCGGGAAGAGCTAAGCTTTAATTCTGCCTCACACATTTACTAGTTTTGTGACTTGGGCAAATCACTTAACTTTTCTTAGCCTTTTTCCTCATCTGTAAAATGGATTTAACAATAGCACTTAGACTGAGGAAAAAAAGGACAAAGGCTAGCAAATTTATCATGCTTAAAGGTTTGTAAAGTTATATGTGCATGTATATACACACATGTGTATAACTATGCATGTGTAGTTGTAAAATCCTCATGTGAATTTGTATATGTATACATTCATGTATGTATATATGCATATATGTCCTTGTGGATATCTCCATTAAATTCAGGAATTATCTCAGAGCTTGTTATCAGGCAACATTAAAAATATGTTAATTCTTAGGTCAAAATTAAGCAAAATATAGTGGCTTCAGAATGAGAATAATCCAAGGTAGTATTGTTATTTTAGAGTTGTTAGAGTTATACGCAGAAGAACAAAGAAAAAATTACAAGTTATACCTCCAGTTAGCTTTTGTTAGTTTGCAAAGGTTTGAACCTGTGAAATATATGTATAGGACCATTTTTATTTGTCAATGTCTTTTTTTTTCCAACTCGGGTCATATGGGTAAAACTCTTGTCGCACATATGCAGAAGAACATCACAATAGACTGAAATAATTAACTTAAATATTTTTTGGCATTTTTCTCTCTTATTTTATTTTTTCTCAATTACATGTAAAAATTTAATATTCCTTTTTTAAAAAAAAATTTTGAGTTCCAAATTCTCTCCCTTCATCTCCTGTCCCCTTCCTGAGAAGACAAGCAGTTTGACATAGATTGTACATGTGAAGTCATGCAAATATATTTCCATATTTGCCATGTTGCAAAAGAAAACAGAACAAAAACACACAGACATGAAAAATAAAGTTTGAAAATATGCTTCAGTCTGCATTCAAACTCCATCAGTTTTTTTTTCTGGATGTGGATAGCCATTTTTCATCATTAATCCTTCAGAATTGTCTTGGATCACTAAATTGGTGAGAATTGTTTAAGTCATTCACAATTCCTCATCATACAGTGTTGCTGTTATTGTGTAAAATATCCTCCTGTTTCTGCTCACTTCCCTTCACATCAGTTCATATAAGTCTTCCCAGGTTTTCCTGAAAGTAACCTGCTCATCATTTCTTCTAGCATAGTAGTATTCCATCACAATCATATACTACTACAACTTATTTAGTTATTTCTCAATTAATGGGTGTCCCCTCAATTTTCAATTCTTTGCCACCACAAAAAGAGCTGTTATAAATATTTTAGTACACAGAGGTCCTTTTCCTTTTTCTTTGATTTCTTTGGGATACAGACCTAGTAGTGGTATTGCTAGGTCAAAGGGTATGCATAGTTTTATTAACCCTTTCCAGGAGTTCCAAATTGCTCTCCAGAATGGTTGGATCAGTTCACAATTCCACCAACAATGCATTAGTGTCCCTATTTTTCCTTATCCCCTCCAACATTTATCATTTTCCTTTTCTGCCATATTAGCCAGTCTGATAGGTGTGAGGTGATACCTCAGAGTTATTTTAATCTGCATTTCTCTAGTCATAGTAATTTAGAGCATTTTTTTTTCATATGACACTAAATAGCTTTGATTTCTTCTTCTGAAAACTGTCTGCTCATATCCTTTGACCATTTCTCGACTGGGTAATGACTTGTATTCTGATTAATTTGACTTGGTCCTCTATATATTTTAGAAATGGAGCCTTTATTAGAGAAACTTGCTATAAATTTTTCCCCAGTTTCCTGTTTTCCTTCTAATCTTGGCTGTATTGGTTTTGTCTGTGCAAAACTTTTTAAATTTAATGGGATCAAAATTATCCATTATACATCCCCTAACATTTTCTGTCTCTTGTTTGGTCATAAATTCTTCCTTTATCCGTAGATCTGACAAGTAAAATTTTCCATGCTTCTCTAATTTGCTTATATTATTCATGTCTAAATCATGTACTGATTTTGACCTGATCTTGGTATATAGTGTGAGATACTAGTCTATATTTAGTTTTTGCTTTTCAGTTTTCCCAGCAACTTTTGTCAAAGAGTGAGTTCTTGTCCCAAAAGCTTGGATCTTTGAATTTATCAAACACTAGATTACTATGGTCATTTACTACTGTGTATTGTGTACCTAATCTATTCCACTGATTCACCACTCTAATTCTTAGTCAGTACCAGATTGTTTTGATGATTACTACTTTGTAATACAATTTGAGATTTTGTACTGCTAGGCCACCTTCCTTCACATTTTTTTCCCTCGATTCCCTTGATATTCTTGCCTTTTTGTCCTTCCGGATGAATTTTGCTACTATTTTTTCTGGTCCTATAAAATAATTTTTGGTAGTTTGAGTGGCATGGCACTGAATAAGTAAATTAATTTAGGCAGAATTCTCATTTTTATTATATTAGCTCAGCCTACCTGTGAGCAACTAATAGTTCTCCAGTTCAGATCTGGCTTTATTTGTGTGAAAAGTGTTTTGTAATCGTTTGGCAGGTAGACTCCCACATATTTTATATTGTCTGCAGTTATTTTAAAAGGAATTTATCTTTCTCTTCTTGCTGGACTTTTTTGGACATATAAAGAAATGCTGATGATTTGTGTGGGTTTATTTTATAACCTGCAGTTTTGCTGAAGTTGTTAATTGTTTCAAATAGTTTTTTAGTTGATTCTCTAGGACTCTCTAAATATACCACCATATCATTTACAAAGAGTGATAGTTTTGTTTCCTCATTGCCTACTCTAATTCCTGTGATTTCTTTTTCTTTTCTAATTGCTATAGTTAGGATTTCTAGTACAATATTGAATAAAAGTGGTGATAATAGGTTTTCTTGTTTCACCCCTGATCTCATTAAGAAGGCTTCTAGCTTATCCCTATTATAGATGATTGCTGATGGTTTTAGATTAAAAAGTACTTATCATTTTAAGTAAAGCTCCATTTCTTCCTATACTTTCTAGTAGTTTTTAATAGGAATGAATGTTGTATTTTATCAAATGCTTTTTCTGCATCTATTGAGACAATCATGTGATTTTTGTTGTTTTTGTTATTGATATGGTCAATTATGCTGATAGTTTTTCTAATATTAAACCAGCCCTGCATTCCTGGCATAAATCCCAGTTAGTAATAGTGTATGACCTTTGTGATATGTTGCTGTAATTTCCTTGCTAGTATTTTATTTAAAATTTTTGTATCAGTATTCATTAGGGAAATTGGTCTATAGTTTTCTTTCTCTGTTTTTGCTCTTCCTGGTTTAGTTATCAGTACCATATTTGTACCATAAAAGGAATTTGGTAGTACTCTTTGCCTATTTTCCTGAATAGTTTATATAGTATTAGAATTAATTGTTCTGGGGGGGCGGAGCCAAGATGGCGGCTGGTAAGCAGAGACTAGAGTGAGCTCAGTACCCGAGTCCCTCCAAAAACCTATAAAAAATGGCTCTGAACCAATTCTAGAACGGCAGAACCCACAGAACAGCAGAGGGAAGCAGGGCTCCAGCCCAGGACAGCCTGGGCTGTCCCACACGGAGCTGGGAGCTGGGAATGGAGTGGACCTGAACGGCATGAACCATCCAGACCAGAAGCCAGGCGGAGGGGGCCCTAGCGCCCTGAATATGTGAGCTGCGGCAGTTACCAGACTCTTCAAACCACAAACACCAAAGACTGTGGAGAAGGTTAGTGGGAAAAGCTGCAGGAGTAGAAGGAGTTCTCGGTTCGGCTTCCAGCCCTGGAGGCAGCGGAGGTGGGGCAACTACAGCTGTTGTTACTTCCGGCTCCAGGCCCACCCGGTGGGAGGAATTAAGTGGTGGATCAGAGCAGGAGTGCAACAGCCTGCTGAAGATCTAAGCCCAGTCTGGACTGGGGGTCCTTGGGGAAGGAGGAGTGCAGCTCTGACAGAGCTGGCACCTCCCCCCCAAACGTAGAACATAGAACTTGTTAGTCTACAAGCAGTCATACCCCACTGAAAAACTCAAGGGTCAAGTTAGTTGGTTGGGAATATGGCCAGGGAGCGAAAACGCGCCCAGATTCAGTCTCAGACTTTGGATTCTTTCTTTGGTGACAAAGAAGACCAAAACATACAGCCTAAAGAAGACAACAAAGTCATAGAGCCTACAACAAAAGCCTCCAAGAAAAACATGAACTGGCCCCAGGCCATAGAAGAACTCAAAAAGGATTTGGAAAAGCAAGTTAGAGAAGTAGAGGAAAAATTGGGAAGAGAAATGAGAAGGATGCGAGAAAACCATGAAAAACAAGTCAATGACTTGCTAAAGGAGACCCAAAAAAATACTGAAAAATACACTGAAGAAAACAACACCTTAAAAAACAGACTAACTCAAATGGCAAAAGAGCTCCAAAAAGCCAATGAGGAGAAGAATGCCTTGAAAGGCAGAATTAGCCAAATGGAAAAGGAGGTCCAAAAGACCACTGAAGAAAATACTACTTTAAAAATTAGATTGGAGCAAGTGGAAGCTAGTGACTTTATGAGAAATCAGGATATTATAAAACAGAACCAAAGGAATGAAAAAATGGAAGACAATGTGAAATATCTCCTTGGAAAAACCACTGACCTGGAAAATAGATCCAGGAGAGATAATTTAAAAATTATTGGACTATCTGAAAAGAGCCTAGATACCATCTTTCAAGAAATTATCAAGGAGAGCTGCCCTGATATTCTAGAGCCAGAGGGCAAAATAGAAATTGAAAGAATTAATTGTTCTTTAAGTGTTTGGTAGAATTTACTTGTGAATCCATCCGGTCTTGGGGATTTTTTCTTAGGGACTTCATTTATGGCTTGTTCGATTTCTTTTTCTAAGATAAGGGTTATTTACATATTCTATTTCCTCTTCTGTTAATCTGTAAATTTATATTTTTACAGATATTCACCCATTTCATTTAGATCGTCAGATTTATTGATATGTAATTGGGGAAAATAGCTCCTATTAATTCCTTTAATTTTATCGTCATTGGTGGTGAATTTAATCTTTTCATTTTTGATACTGGTAATTTGATTTTCTTTTTTTAAATCAAATTAACCAAATGCTCTTAGTTTTATTTATTAGTTAAGTGGTTTTCATACTTTCAATTTTATTAATCTCTCCTTTCATTTTCAGGCTTTTTAATTTGGTGTTTAATTGGGGGTTTCTAATTTGTTCTTTTTCTAGTTTTTTTAGTTACATGCCCAATTAATTGACCTGTTCTTTCTCTATGTTATTTATATAAGCAATTAGAGATAATAATTTTCCCCTAAGTACTGCTTTGACTGTATCCCATAAATTTTCATGGGTTGTCTCGTTGTTGTCATTCTGTTTAATGAAACTATTTATTGTTTCTATAATTTGTTCTTTGTTTCTTGTAAACAACACATTGTTGGACTCTGGTTTTAATCCATTTTGCTATCCACTTCTGTTTTATGGGTAAGTTCCTCCCATTCACATTCACAATTATGATCACTAACTTGTGTATTTTCCTCCATTCTATTTTTTACCTGTTTAGCCTTCTCACTCTCTTTTTACCCTGTACCTCTCCCAAAGTTTGTTTGGCTTCTGACAACTGCCTCCCTTAATTCACTCTCCCTTCTATCAGTCCTCTCCCCTGCTCTTATCCCCTTCCCTTCCTACTTCCTAGAATAAGATAGATTTCTATTCCTGAGTGTGTATGTTTTTCCCTCTTTGAACTAATTCTGAAGACAGTAAGGTTCAAACATTTCCCACCACCCCCAACCCCATCTTCTCCTCCCCCGTAAAAGCTCTTCCCCTTTGCTCCTCTTTTACATGAGATAGCTTCCCCCATTCTACCTCTCTTACCCCTTCTTGCATTGTATCCCTCTTTCTCACCCCTTAATTTTATTTTTTTAAAATCATCCCATCATAGTCAACTCACACCCATGCCCTTTGTCTATGTATACTCCTTCTAACTGCCCTAATAATAATAAAGTTCTTAGGAGTTACAAGTATCATTTTTTCATAGAGAAAGGTAAACAGTTTAACTTTATTGAATCCCTTATGATTTCTCTTTCCTGTTTACCTTTTTATGCTTCTTGCTTGTTCGCATTTTAAAAAATTTCATATTGATTACACCACTAACTCACCTTAACTACAACATATTCTCTCCTAAATTTGTCATAAAGTTTTAAAGGGATACATGAAAGGAAAAGGTCAAAGCATAATGTAGTACAGGAATAGTCAAACTGCAGTTCAGGAAATCTGTGAAAAAAAAAACATAGATGTAAAATACAGGAGTTCTTTCATATCTGTATGCAAAAGTAATTCCTATATAAACAGCCTTCTCATTACTATGCCCCTTTTGGCATGATCAGAAATTATAGCTTAAAGTACTTCTACTTAGAATTATTCAGTTAAGCTCTTCCTCCTCCTCCTCCTCCTCCTCCTCCTCCTCCTTCTCCTCCTCCACCACTTCCTCCTCCTTTTTCTTCTCCTCCTCTTCCTCACCATCATCTTCCTCCTCCTCCTCCTCCTGCTCCTGCTCCTGCCGCTGCTGCTTCTCCCCCCATTCTCTTGGAGCGGACCATCCTGGTGCCCCTTTTGTGAAGTGGCAGCTGAGGAAACCGCGGGACTCTCCATGGCCGATGGAGTCAAGACTGAAAACAACGACCACATTAATTTGAAGGTGGCAGGGCAAGATGGTTCAGTGGTGCAATTTAAGATTAAGAGGCACACACCACTTAGTAAACTAGTGAAAGCCTATTGTGAAGGACAGGGTTTGTCAATGAGGCAGATCAGATTCCGATTTGATGGGCTACCAATCAATGAAACAGATACACCTGCACGGTTGGAAATGGAGGATGAAGATACAATTGATGTATTCCAGCAGCAGACAGGAGGCGCTTACTAAAAAGAATCTACAACTCTTCTCCAGAACTGTGCTCCCAAGGAAAACAATACGTTCACAATTAGAAACCAAGATTTGGTTCATCCACATCCTGACTACTGCAGTATAGTTTTCTCTCTTCTTTGATTCCCTTCCCCCGTTGCTTTATTGTACATAAAGCAACTGGTGTATGTGCACAGGCATAATGCGTATTTTTTTTATCTAAATGGCTGATGGTATATTTTGATCAACGTCAGATGGAGATGGGGAGGGGAAAAAACAAACTGGTTCTGTGAAAATACCCCTTTTCTCCATTAGTGGCATCCTCATTCAGCTTTTATCTTTATATTCCAGTAAGTTATTTTGCTCTCACTGTTTAACAACAACAACAACAACAAAAAAGAACCACAAAAAAATCCTTGCATACCTTGTTTGATTGGATAATTTCAATGTTTTTCTTTTATCATTGTAAAACCAAGGACGATTTTATAACTTTTTTGTACGTAGCTGTTACATGTAAGGCAATCTCTGTCTCTCAGTAGGGATAAATTACTATAAAGAAATTGATCCTAGATAGTTTTCCCTTCAAGTCAAACTTGTTGTTTAAATAAACGTCTTGTTTAAAATAAAAAAAAAAGAATTATTCAGTTAAAAAAATAATTATGTCCAAAGCTTTGAGGTCATTTATATTTGTATTTTCTTCACCTCCTATGATGTGGTCCCTGCCCTCATGTAGATTAGGAATATATTCTAGTGGGAGAAATAAGGTATGTACACGAATAATTGTAGTACAGAATGGAACATGATTTGTGAATAGGAGATACAAACCACTTGTGACTTGGGGTGGGGGGAGATAAGATCTAGCTGTGGGTAGAATCCAGTGAGGCTTCTTTAGAGTTAGATAGTTAAGGGAGAAAATTCTAGGGCTAATAGAATATAAGCTCTCTGAAGGTAGGAACAATCTCATTTTTGCTTTTGCGTCTCTACTGCTTCCCATAGTGCCTAATGAGTAGAAAATGTTGAGTAAATGTGGCATTATTTTGAGAATTGAACTGGGAAATCATGTTAATCAAAGTAGTAAGTAAGTAGTCCAGTTTGGGTAGAGCATAAGGGTACATGAAGGGGATTTAGTATGAGATAAATATAGAGAAGCTTGCATCCCAACCTAAAGAGATTTTACTTTATTCATTAGAATAAAACCAGCGGGGCAGCTAGGTGGTGCAGTGAGTAGAGGACAGGCCCTGGAGTCAGGAGGACCTGAGTTCAAATGTGGCCTCAGACACTTGACACACTTACTAGCTGTGTGACCTTGGGCAAGTCACTTAACCCCAATTGCCCTGCCTTCCCTCCTAAAAGAAAAAAAGAATAAAACCAATGGAACTTTGGTCATAGGTTAATAGATTTAGAGCTGGAAAGAACATTAGAGCTCATCTAGTCCAGCTTGATAAAAGAAGAACATTAGAGCTCATCTAGTCCAGCTTGATAATTTTACAGGTGAGGAAAAAGACCCAGAGAGATTAAGGGTCTTAGTAATCCTGCCCAACATAGAGGCAGGATTTGAACCCAAGTTTTCTGATCTATGACTCTTTCCCCCAAACCCACCCTGTCTCAGTGAAAGGTTTTGAATAATAGAGCTATTGTAAATAACATTTGATTCTTTTGGTTAGAGGAAAAGTACATGGAGTTAAGAAGGGAAATTGTTTTTTACAAATATTTTAGAATGTTAAAAAAGCAGACATGCTTTCTTATCTATTTCTTACAGATTCCTCTGGTCCCTCAATGTTCCTCATACTGTAACATCACTGAATCTATTGAAAGGATGTTCAACCTGTTTCACAAATTTACCAAGTATGTATGCTTCTCAAGTTGGAAATAGTTATTAAATAGGGAAGAAGCTCAGGTATGGAAAATTTAGAAAGAGGGAAATTATCAATTTAGTTCTGATTAATAATACCAAGAATAATTGGAAGAAATAAATCAATATGATTATGTGTCTCATTCGTTATTCTAATTGTTTGGCTCATTGGGGGAAAAAAAGACAAGCTAGTATATAAACAAAACAATCAGCTAATTGGTTAAATTTCTCACTTTTTCTAAACTGTTATTTATGTGTTACATAAACAAATCCTGTGATGAAAACTGCAAAGTTATGAATGGTGATAATAAAATAAACATTAGATGGGGAAGGGAAAAAGCTATTTCAGAACTCATCCCTGGGAACAGGTTGGATAACCATTTTTTCATGCCTAGTTTCTATGATCACCATGACTATAAAATTCACTAAGCTAAAGAGACTGAAAATCAATTTTCAATTTACAAGCTTACCAACTAGATTATTAAACTACCCTGGTCATAGTCTATTTGATTGTCCATTTGTTTCTAAATTAAGATTCTTTACAATCAATTACATGCAAAATTCATTTTTAACGGTTCATAATTAGGTTTGAGAGATTTTAGGTAACAGAACTATGGAACTAATATTTTTATTTAGCCTGTAGCTCTTTGGTATGGGGCAAGGGCATAATTCCTCTTTTTCCTTTATCGGGGGTACATGCGAACTTTATGTAACTTCTTCATTGGTGGGAAAGAGTGGAGATCTGGTTAGTCTGCCATTAGCAAAAGATAAAGACATTTCTCCAATTTTCGAAAGCCCCATGTTTCTAGGTACAACACTGCCTCCTAAAATAACAGTTAATGTAATCAAGTATCAGCAGCCTAAAAGAACACAGTAGTAATCCTCTGGGTGCAATTTTTTTAAAAGAAAATTTGATTTGCCTGCATTGCTAATATGCATGACTTTCAGGTATTCTAACATAGCAGAAAGAGTACTAGGTGTGGAGTCAGGAGAGACCTAGATTCAAATTCTAATGCTATAATAGATGTGATCGTTGGCCAGTCATTTAACATCTTTGAACTTTGGTTTATTCGTCTGCAAAAAGGGGCTAATAATATCTGTGATATTTATGAAAAAGAGTTGAGAATCGAATAAGTTATTGTTTGTAAAGCACTTTATAAATATTAAAGTGCTTTATAAATGCTAGCTATTATTATTATTATTATCATTGTCTAGTGCAAAAATAGGTGTAATATATACATCTTTTTCCATTCCTCTAGTTAGCTAATTAAGTAAGTCTGAGGAGTCTATAGTCCTAGATAGATTCAAGTGTTATGAGATCCATTTTGTTTTTCTAAGGTTTACAACCTCAAACTTACCTTAGTTATCACCTTACAAGTTCACACAACAGGAACTAGGAGAAAAACCTGTGGATAAATCAATGCAAATCTAACACTTCTCGGAAAACAACTCAAAGAAAATATCTGGATGATGAAAGAAGTTGGTCAGTAACACAGTTTTCTTATATGATGAGGAACATGTTATAGTATCACTAGTCTACCAACTTCCAACCCCGCCCCCAAATGATGGAAAATAACTTAAAAATCAAGCTAATCTGATTTATTTATGTAATCAAGATTGAATGAAATACAATAAGAGTTTTTAATATCATAAAAATACTTTGTAATATTTTATGTATAAATACATAATATTTAAAAACCTAGATTGTCTACCATCTGTGAAATATTTTTAATATAGTAGTTATAACTTTCACTAGGAAATACATTGGATCTCAGAGCTGGAGAAAGAAGAGGCTGGCACATGAAAAGGCTACAACAGGGGGCTCCTTGGTTTATATTACTATTTGGGAGCTCAGAAGTCAAATTTGGATGTCCTGTTAAAGGAAGGGATCGGGGAAGATGTTTCCCTCATAGTTATTTAAGCAATTCCATGAATAGTGGATTCCATTGCCAGCCAAACTAATTAATGGTATAGGGGCTTTTCTTTTTGGGTATTGTACTGTTGTCTTAGTATATGTAGCTAACATTTAACTAAAAAATCTAGAAGAATTGAGAAATCTGATAATATCGTTTGCCTTGAGCAAATTGGTTTTCAGAAGGGACAATTAATAACGATCATGTCCTAACTCTTTTAGTGCATATTAGAAAATAAACAAGATCCAACTAAGCATATAGTACAGTGGAAAGAATAGGAGAGAGGACATAGGTTCAAATCTGGCCTTTGCCATTTACTGTATATGTGTCCTTGGGCAAATTACTTAACTTCTTTAGGCCTCAGTTCCCTCACATGTAAAATGAGGAGGCAGACCTTTATCCTTCAAGATCCCTTCTAGTTATAAATCTATTATTCTATGATCTCTATGCCCCATCTGTAGATTGTGTTCAGCCTTTTACTTGGTCAACAGAAACAGGTAGTCTAGTATTCTTTATTTTTTTCCTCCTCCATCTATTTTCCATGTTAGTTATTTTTGCTATGAGATATCTTACATTTTCTCCTATTTTTTAGTCATTTGACTTTATTTTAATATCTCTTATTGTCTCATGTTGTTTGGTTGTTATAATTTTCAGAGAGTTTATTGCTTGAGTAAGAGGTTTTGTGCCAAGCTGTTAATTCCCTTTCTAATTCTTACTTCCATAGCTCTCATTCCTTTTCTATTTTTTTCTTTTAGTTCTCTCATTTCATTTATAATGATATTTTAACTCTTTTTTTTAAACAACAATGATAACAACTCATGCGTTACCTCTTCTAGGAATTCTAGTTGGATTTGTGCCTAAGTTGTGTTTTTATTTGAAGATTGCTTATCAATATCCTGGAGTCATTTTCTAATTTTGTGTCTTGAATCACCATAATAGCTTTTTATTCATCATAGTAATTGTCACCATAATAGCTTTTTATATAGGTATTCTTTTTTTTTAATTTGCTCATTCTTCCAACCTACTTTATTACTTCTAATTTTATGTAATGGCCAGGTTCTGCACTTCTGAAGGGAAGATCTGGGCTGGTTCTATTGCTGCTTTCTTGGAGTTTGAAGTAAGAGAACCGTAGGCTTCCCCATGGTCTAGGATTCCTAGCCTGGTTGTTCTTCTGCAAGCTTCACACTGGCCTAAAATCTGGAACTGAGACCAGGATCTGCTCCTGGGATCTGAGTCACACCACTACTGTTGCTTGCTTCTAAACTAAAAAGCCCACTGTAATGGTGACATGTTTGACAGTGAATGAAACACCTGCTAAATTAATATTCTTAAAGTGCAGGTTTGATTATATCAGTCTCCTGTGAGAGTAGCTCCTATTACCTCTAAGATAAATCACAACCTCCCTCCCACCCCAGCCCTACAGCTGATTACATATTATTCCTTCCTCACACTCTCTATTCAAGCCAAACTGTTCCTCAAGCACATTATTCACTCTCTCATCTCCATGCCTCTGAACAGGCTGTCTACAAGCCTGAAATGCTCTTTCTCTAGACTGCTGCCATTGTAAACCCTTCAAAGCTTAGCTTAAATGCTACTTGCAAAAAGGCTTTTCATTAACTAGTATCCAACCTAGTTATTAAAACCCTTACCTTCCCCATGCCTCACTGAAATTACTTTGTATAGTTTTTGGTATGGTTCATTCATTCCTAGTGAGGAAACTCATAAAAGATTTAAGAGCCCAGGTGGGACTTGAACCCATGTCCCAGGTCTTCTCACTCTGAGGACAGCTTTCTAGACACTATACCATGCTGCTTTTTTGTACATATTTTACATTTACTCATCTGTGTACATGTTAGTTTCCTCCCAGAATAATGTAAGCTACTTGAGGGCAAGTGATACTTCATTTTACATTTGCATTACCATGGCTAACACTTGATACTTGATACATTCTAGGCACTTAAATTCTTGTTGAATTGGATTGGGTTGGAGTAGATTAAATGTTAGTTTGACCCTAACTTCTGCCAAACTACTTTCCAGTTTTCTGTGTAGTTCTTGTCATATAAGCTTTCCTTGCTACCCACTCTCATGTTTATTGAAAAATAATTGCAGATCCTGGTCTCAGTTCCAGATTTTAGCCCAGTGTGAAGCTTGCAGAAGAATAACCAGGCTAGGAATCCTAGACCACGGGGAAGCCTACAAACTCCAAGAAAGAAGCAATAGAACCAGCCCAGATCTTCCCTTCAGAAGTGCAAAACCTGGCCATTACATAAAATTAGAAGTAATAAAGTAGGTTGGAAGAATGAGCAAATTAAAAAAAAGGCTACTGATTGACTTTTTAATCTTTAAACCAATATTAAATAGTTTTGTTGATTATAGCTTTATAATATAGCTGGAGATCAGGAAATTGTATGACATAACAATTTAAAATTTTTTTTTCCTTGAGATTCTGAATTTTTTGTTTCTTCAAATGAATTTAGTAATTATTTTGTCTAGTTCTATAAAATATCCTCTTCATATAGCAATAAACCTCTAAATTAATTTAGAGAAATTTATCATTTTATTATATAGGTATAGCCCCAATCAGGAACACTAAATAGCTGTTCTACAGTTATTTAGGTCTTCTGTTATTTTTTAAAGAGTGGTTTGTATTTTTCACATATAATCCTACATGTGTCTAGGTAGGATAATTTCCAGATATTTCATGCATTTTGTAGTTATTTTAAATGGAATTTCTCTTACTGTTTCCTTCTAATTTGTGAAATATTTTATAGGAATACTGATGATTTAGCAGGTTTCTAATACTATTCCTATTAAAGTTAACAATTTTCTAAGGAATCTATCATGTCATCTGCAAATAGGAATAACTCTTTCTTCTTTGCTAGTGTTTAGAATCATAAGATCATAGATTTAAAGTTGAAAGGGAGCTTAAATATAATCAAATCTAACCCCTTATTTTATAGATGAGGAAACTACATTCCAAACAGGTTACATGATTTGCATAAATATCACAGCAAGGATTTTAACTAGGTTCCCCTACTCTAACTCCATTCCTCATACTATTACTATACCTTAATTTCACTCTCTTATCTTAATAGTTAGTATTATATAGTTATGGTGGAAAATGGGGACATCCTGGCTTTACCTCTGTTAATGCTCTGAAAACTTCCAGTGTTTTTCCATTTCAAATAATAACTCATTTTGATCATCTTAAAGATAGGGTGCTTCATTTCTTTTCTTTATGGTTCTTGTTATAAATGAATATTTTGTCAAAACTTTTTTGAACATCTATTGAAATATGTGGGAGTTTTTTGTTTTTTATGTTTATATGGTTAGTTATTTTAATTTTCTTTCCATTTATGACTCATCCTTGTGTCCCCAGTATGACCTAAACCTGGTCATGATGAATTATTTTCTGGATTTCTGGAGTCTCTGATGCAAATTTTTGCATAATTTTCATTAGTGAAATTGGTCTATAGTTCCTTTTCTCTTCTTTCTTGCTTCCTAATTTGGGAATCATGACCACAGTTTCACATTAAAAAAAGTGATAGAGTGCTTTATTTCTCTATTCTTGAGAAGAATTTTGTAGAATAGACATTAATTTCTCTTTAGATGTTTGGTAGACTGTACTTGTAAGTCCATATGGAACAAGGGATTTTGTCTTTGACTATTCATTTAAAGTTTGCTTCATTTAGCACATTTTAGGAAAAACATTGCAAGGTGTAGGGTGTCCAGAGGACCGTCAGAATGATGGAGTGTCTTAAGTACAAACCCTATGAGGACAGGTTAAACAACCTGGGAATTTTTAGCCTGGAGATGAGAAGACTCAGAAGGGGACATAATAGTTACATTCAAGAATATGAAAAGCCATTATGTGGAAGAGGAATTTTACTTAATCTGTTTGCCTTAGAGTGCAGAACCAATAACAAGGAGTAAAAATTACAAAAAGTTGATTCAAGCTTTATTTTAGAAAAAAAAATTAACAATTAGAACTACTTAACAGAGAAAAGGACTGTTTGGGGTAATAGTTGGTCCTCCCACAATAGGTCTTCAGGCAGAGCTGAATTGCTACTTGTCTGGAATGTTGTAGTGGCTATACATTTTTCAGTATGGCTTGGATTACTTCCAATTCTCTGATTTCTTTTTCTTAGATTAGGTTATTTCTGATCTCTATTTCTTGTTTTTTGTTGTTGTTCTTAATTTAGGTGTTTTATTTCTGTATGGGAAAGGTAATAGGCATACTGGATAGAAAGCTGGCTTTGAATCAGGAAGACCTAAGTACAAGTCCTGCCTATGATATGATTTAGCTATGTGACCATAAACAAGTCTTAGTTTTTCAGTATCCTAGGCTACTCTGTGTCTGTGAATTGCAGATGTGTTGCTGATCTGCACCATTGTAGAAAGTTCCTACTGGGAGCTCCCAACCTCCATAAAATCACAGGTCCAAACAAATCACAAAAATAATTTTTGCAGATATTTATTCACTTCCTTTGAATTCTCACTTTTGCTGTCATACAATTAATTGAATGTAGTAGTTTCTGGTAACATTTATTCTCTGCTTGTTATAAATTCACCAGGTTCCTTTTGCATTTTGATAATTTGATATTTCTTTTTTTTTTAAAAAAATGGGTTAACTAATTAATCTTCGCCCACCAGTTCTTAGTTTAGTTTATCAGATCTATACTCAAAATATTCAAATATATCTATGATATTAATGATTCAGAAGTTCCCTCCAGTGATGCAGATGTCCCTGCTTGCTCATGCTGTGCAACTTTTGTCCTTGTCCCTCATAAGTTTGCCCCAGGAGATCCACCCAATGTCACTGATGATCTTTTAGTCACCTAATAAGGGCCAAGATGATTTCTATGCCTTTGGTATCCACTTCGAATATGCCTCATAAATCAATTCCTCAACGTCTTTACAATGGTCTCCTCTAGGATGGATTTCTTCTGTTTATATCTGGTCCAATCTAGATGATTTTTCTTACTTCTCAATACCATTTCTACCTCCTCTATAAGTATATACATAAGTGCATGTGATATTAGGGTCCAAGTGCAGTCCTTGATGGAGAAAATTTGTCACAATGATTTTTATACATCTTTTCCATTGATTGTTCTTCTCTTTGTTGTCCTTTCATTTTTTGCCCTTAAATGCTCCCAGAATTCCTTTGTTTAGGTGGAGGTCATGGCAATTCAATCTTATGAAAAATCTCCTACATATCTAAGAAATAAAGGCAAATCAGGCAATATAGGAATAAACTTGACTCTGGGGGCAGATTCTAAATCCAAAAATCATCAATAGGTATCAATGTGTTTTCATTCAGATTTTCTACCTAATTAATTTAAAAGTATACACTATATAAAAATGAAATTTTAATTATATTGAAAAATCACTGTACAGTAAAAAATGTCTAACTAGTCTTTTAGAATAACTGTTGAACACATGCTGAATAATTATTTTAGTAATAAGAGAACAAGCATCACAATTTCAAAGGAAAAATGATCATTGATTCCCTAGGCAGAAAGATTTCACAGAAACTGAGAAAAGTTCCCAGAATGCCTTCCATATCATCTACACCAACAGCTACTAGTAATCATTTGAAGAGATCAGCAACAGCATCATCTAACTCTTCTTTAAGGTAAAAAAAAAATTCCTTCACTGAAAATGAGGTGGACATGGTGAATACAGAAGAAACCAATTCACTCAGCTCTTAGCAAATGTAGTTTTATCAGTATAAAAAGTTTTCTACCCTGAAGTCCTATACTTTAATGCCTCATTGTGGCAGGGAGGTGCCCTCTGTTCTTAAAGTCTATATCAATAGAGACCTGGTAGGCTTAGTGATATCTTGCTTGTCTTTTGTGCAAGACCCAGCCTAGAAAGATGTTCATGACCAGATTAGCTGAAAGGTAATGACATTTCAGCCACATCAACTCTTAATGACCATCTGTTCATTTGTAGAGGACTCCGGCTCCTTTGTTGGAAGGAATACACACAGTGATGAAATCACAGATACTTGAAGTCCTTGAGGACAAGTTTAAAATAGTCGGGTTTTGCTTGGTTCCTATTATTTGTTAATAACCGAAAAAATTCAAAGTAATATTTAACTTTCACAAAGTCTGCTACCATTTTCTGCTTTGTGAGGATGCATCAGCCTCATTGATTTCCTCAGTTGTTTTGGCTTCTACACCCACAAATGAGCCCTGAAATATTCAAAAGAATATTTGCCTTCTCCGTACAATCTCAATAAGGTTTTCAGAACTCAACAACAACAGAAGAGGCAGACCTAATCAACTGTGTCTCAGACCAAGTTCAGCACCCACCCCACCATTCTCACCAAGCCTTTCCTTGCTTTTACCTCAGCATTCTGAGCTTCATTTTCCTTGTCTATAAAATAAGGGGGCTGGAATGGATGATCTTTGAGATTCTCCTTTGGCTCTAATTGTGTTATCCTCCCTTTACTAGCTCCTCTCAGAGGACCATTCAACAGACTTCCCCCTCCCCGTAACACACAAAAATGATGGTTCTGGTTGCCTGCAACTGAAAGTGATTATTCTTTTTACTCCTCAGTCATTTGAAGATACACTCGTGGCTCTGAAACTCCAAGGAGAGCAGGTTAGTCAAATCCCTCACACTTCTCTAAATAGTTGTTCTAATTACAAAATATGAGGATACATTTCAGGGGCCATTTTCTTGTAACTAGATAAAAATAAATCTGTTTCTCATTTTTTTTTTACTGATTAGATCCATTATGGTTCTGCACAAAGAGGAAGGAACTCAGATATGCATTTTCCAGAAATTTTGAAGAGTGGCTTGTAAGAACAGTTACATGCTGGTGTCATCCGAGTCTTCCTTTCAGGAATAACAATGTTTTCCTTCTAAAATAGTAAAAATGAATGCAGTTCTTTACCTTGGCATATTATGCCATGGTATCATGCAAGCTGATGCAATTTTATTTCTAACTTTCCTCTGGTATGGATCACTGAAAGATATAGAATATAGCCAGGTCACCAGTCTAAACTCTATAATGAGAATATTACTAAGGGTGGCTGGCTGCTTTTTTTCTGGTGTGTGACTGCTAGTAAAACAATGGAATATTCCTGTCTATGAGTATGGAAAGCATACTTCTGATGATCCCACTGAGCTAGACCCAGTGTGTGTAGGATTGAGTGAAACAACCTGTTTGCACTAGGATCTAGGAGAAGGAGGGAAGAAGTAGTATGCAATTCTGATATAGCAAAAAAAAAATGAAAACATCAAATGTCCATGCTCTTATGCCCTCTCCATGTTTAATGGGTATCTGAAGCTGCTGAGCCAAAGAAGAGATGGAGACTGGTGTTATTCAATGTTTTCATCACTGATGTAGATGAAGGCATACTTGCTATGCTTGTCAGATTTGGAGATGACATGAAACTGGGAGGGCTAGTTTAAGTCCCAGGGGTGGAGGACCTGTGGCCTCCAGACCACATATGGCCTTCTAGGTCCTTGGGTGCAGCCTTTTGACTGAGTCCAAGTTTTACAGAACAAATCCTTTTATTAAGCTTGGATTCAGTCAGAGGGGGACCTAGAGGGCCACATGTGATCTCAAGGCTACAGGCCCCCCACCCCTGGAAGCTGTAGGAACCAAGATCCCCCAAAGATCTCAAACAGAATAATAGGTGGATTTCACAGAGATGCTGTTGCTGATCTCTTCAAATGATTACTAGTAGCTATAAATACATTCAAAAATATCTTCATAAATACAGAATGGAGGAGATATAATTAGACAATAGTTCATGTGAAAAAAGTCTGGTAATTTTATCAGACTATCAACACTAAGAGTCAAATATTCAAAAAAGCATTTATTATGTGCCAGGCATTATACTAAATGCTAGGGATACAAAAATGAAAATAAAACAGTCCCTGTCCTCATAGGGCTTGCATTTTATTGAAGGAGATGGTGCATATATAGGTTTATGTTTGATACATGCAGAACAGATAAAGACAATGTGGTGGAGATGGGTGGAAGCAACCAGCAGTTAGAAGAATCGGGAAAGGCTTCATGTACAAGGTGGTACTTGAATTGAACTTTGAAGGAAAGTAGGCAGTCTTTGAAGTGGAGGTGAGGAAGAGGATAGTCTGTACAAAGGCTTGGTGTCATGTATGAGGAAAACCAAAAATATAGTTTGTCTGGACTATAGAATGTATGAAGGCAAATATTGTGGAATGAGACTGGAAAGGTCGATTGGGCCAAGTTTTGAAGAGTTTTTAATAGCAAACGCAGGGGTTTAGATCTGATCCCAGAGGTAATAAGGACTACTGAAGTGTATTGAGTAAATAAATGACAAAATGATATCTGTGCTTAAGGAAAATCACAGCAGTTCTACATTGAAATGAGGAGAAAGAATCTTGAGATAGGATGGCCAAATAGAAGGCTTTGGCAGTAATCCAGGCAAGAGAAGAGACCCTCAACCAAGGTGGTGTCCATGTGAGTAGAGAGAAGAGGATGAATATGAGGAATATTATGGATGAGATTTGGAATAAATGAGCAAGAAACTGGGGATGGACAATGAAAGTTGGGGATGCCTCAGCAAAAAGAGAGAAATTTGGCAGAGAAATGAGTCTGAGGGGAAAGTCAGCAGTGTGACGTGGCAGTCAAAAAAAACCCAAACCCCAAAACAACCAACTAATGTTATTTTAGGCATAATGTTAAGAATGAGAAAGGTAAGAGTCCTACTGTCCTCTGTCCTGGTCAGAATACATCAGAAATGCTGTATCCAGCTTAGGCAACACATTATAGGAATAGCTTTGACAAATGGGAACATGTCATGAGGAAGGCATCCAAGTTGGTGAGGGATTTGGTGTTATGCCATATAGTTACTATGCCCTTCATTGAAGAGACAGAGGATGTTTATCCTGGAGAAGAGATGACTCAGTGGGGATATAATAACTGCCTTAAATATATGAAAGTCTATCATGGAAGAGGCAGCTAGATGGTAGAGTGAATAGAGGGCAGAGCCTGGAGTCAGAAAAAACCAGAGTTCAAATCTGGCCTCAGACGCTGGCTGTATGACCCTGGGTAAGTCATTTAACTCTGTCTCAGTTTCCTCATCTGTAAAATGAGCTGGAGAAGGAAATGGCAAACCACTGCAGTATCTTTGCCAAGAAAACCCCAAATGGGGTCACAAAGAGTCAGGCATGACTGAAAAATGACTGCCAACAATGACAACATGTAGAAGAGAGATCCAACTTGTTCTGCTTGGCCCCAAAGGGCAGACCTAGGAGCAATAGGTGGAAATTGTGGAGAAGTCGATTACTGCTTGATATAAGGAAAAACTTCCAAACAATCATAGCTGCTCCAAAGTGGATTGGATAACTTTGGGAGGATAGTAGGTTCTCCTTCTGCAGAGGTTTTCAAACAAAGGCTGAATGACCACTTGTCATCAGTGTTGTAGAAGGGACTTTTATTTAAAAGTGAGTCAGGCTGGATGGTTTTCTTGGTTCTATCCAATGATGAGATTTTATGATTCTGGGATTCTTCAGGTAAGATTTGCTACTGCTCAGAGGAGACACATATTCACAGTTAGTGGGAGGGAGCTGGAGCAACAATATGATGAATTAAGGTAAAACATACCATAGCACCAAGCAGAAGTTGAAACCAGGAATTATTGGGAACAACAACAAAGCATAAGCCAGGAGAGAGGTGGCAGGAATGTTCCAGCTGGTCAGAGGGTGGGTTGAGCAATCAGAAGTGGGGCTGGAAAGAGATGAAGGGCCAAGAGCAAATTAAAGTCAAAATAGTTGGACCTGTATCAACAGTTCAAGTCCAAGAGATCTCAGGTTGCTGTTTCCAAAACATGCTTCATTGTGACTTTCTTTTAAGGGTTTCACAGACTCCAGTTTTGATTTCATGGGGCCTCAAAGGTCATCTAATCCAACTTATAAGCAGGAATTCCCTGTGCTGTACTTCTGACAAATGGTGGTTCACTTTCTATTTGAAGACCTCTAGTGGGGATTCAGACCACATTTGGACACCTTTCATTTTTAGAGTGTTTCCTTATATCTTCCTGAAATTTATCTCTCTGACACTTCTAACATCTTTTTAAGCTATTAGAAAATAGTAGCTTCTTAAGACTTTTAAGTATCCCAAAGATTACCAACTGTGAAGCAGTAGCAGGGGAGACAAGCATCAAATGTGAATGACACTTAAGTCAAATCAACAAGCAATAATTTGTTGAGTGCCTGCCATGTGCCAAGCCCTACATCAGGTTCTAGGTACACAAAGAAAAAAAATCAGTTAACACCTATCCTCAAGAGTCCAGTTCTCTTGGAATTGGTCCCTGGAATTATTGGTCAGCCTGACTTAGACTGCAATGGTTGATCAATCCCCCAATCCTTCCTTGTTTTTACCAAGTCTCAAGGTACCTCTTCCCTCAAGATTGGTTCATGTTGCCTCCTGCAATTTAGTGGCTTGTCAGAAAACAACAGACAGGCAAGTCATGTGGAACAGCTAGACCTAGCCCAGAGCATACAAATAGGACTCATATTTCTTAGTGCTGCAGCAAAACCCCATAAAAGCTCATCTCTTTGATTTCATCTTTAGGTTGTGAAACTAAGTGGAGAAGAACATCTAAAGAAAGCTCAAATATTTCACTGTGTGTCATTCAACCTCCATGTCATTTCATCTCCTCTCACAAACCCACAGGCTTTTAAAAAAATCTTTGCTTAGCATGCTATTGTAATACTGCTGCTTAGGTGAAAGTTAATATCAATAAGCTCCACAGTATTATTAAGTTTATCAAATATCAGAATATCTGGTCTCTAGGTCAGAATGTTTTAATCTGTTACTCTTTTCCAGTACATCTCAGAACAGCTTTTTTCCAACGTGCATATCCACAAAGGTTATAATTAAATTCTTACTCAGCTTTCTTTTCCTTAGGGCATTAGTCCTCTTCTTTTAATCTTTTTTCAAAGCCCTATTTTTATTGTTCAATTATTTTTTGTTGCTTCCCACTGAGTCTCTTATAATAGTATCTCAATTTTTTCTTGCTCTTTGTCTTAAAAAATTATTCAAAACAAAAATGTGATTTTTACCCTAATCCTATAACCAAGGTCATTGAATTCTTGCCTGGGGCAGAGAACTAGATGGCATTTCTGGCATGACCAGAATGTCCTCTATTGCTTTTTCTCTAGTTTTTATTCTTTATTTTAATGCAAGTACACTTGGTCTCATCCACAATTTTCTCTAAACTTTCCATGTTTTCTTGTTCTCGTCTTTAGTATTACATTTCCTAACCTTCAAATATCGCCTTATTGTAAAGAAATGACCAAATGAAGAAAATACTGTTCTACCTATTTTACCAACAAAACTGGTAGTACCATATCCTACCATTAATAGTAGGAGAAAATCTATGATATCATTACCTGTATAAGGCCTTTATTTCCATTGAAAATCTAGGGTCTAATTCAATTTAACCAATCTAAAAAGTCACCACCTACTTTCATTATCTCAGGAACAAGAGAACGCATCTGAAAATATTGTCAAAGCTGAACCAAGAGACGGTTGAAACATACATATGGCGTAGGGACAGATTTCCAGTGTTTCTTGTGCCCTGGGTATCTTTGTTATCTCACCTCTTCCTGTAAGTGGAGAGAGCCAAGGAGCCCAGGAAATAGGAATTTGATAAAAGGTCCATTGGGAGCTCAGGTTTGAATAGTAGAAAATTCAATCTAGAGTGGGACCTGGGCTGACAAGTAGCATAAGGTCTAGGATCTAAGGAAGAAAAGCAGGGTGGTCGTGGTTGTCATATCATGTAGTCCCAGAGTCATACTGTATCTAAAGAGGGCCAGATGTCCATCTGGAGAAACTGTGTTCATCATAAATGTCAAAACTATCCATTATAGTTTGTGCAAAGGTTTGCACATCTGCTTCAACAAACCAACCAGGGGAGAAAGAACGAAGGGCAAGAGAGTGCTTTCTGTGGCTAATCATCAAGTTCTCTTAAAGGGTGAATACAATAACTGGCTGAAGGAAATCTTTAAAATCTTTATAGAGAAGGGCCTTTTTTTTTCCTCAGTCAAAAGACAAATACAGGCCTTTCCATAGATCCATAAAATGAATCTAGACTATGGGAGAAAATTATGTTTCTTGCAGGCCTGAAACCCAGGACAATAAGTTGAGGATGCTTAGGATGGTGTTCATATACAGAGCTATGGTTCCCACCTGTTACTAAAGGTTGAGGAAACTAATTCAGAAAGACTGTAGTAGACAATCCATTATCCAGAACCCTAGAGTTTGACCAGACGGTGTCATTTGGCTAACCAAGAAGGAAGGACTAGAAAGGAATTAAGATAGGCAAGAGGATGGGACTACTTAAGACAATGTTTTAAGTCTTTACTTCTATGGAAATCCAGAATAAACCAGGAAGACCCAAGTAAGTTTGTCAACTTTAACTTTTAATTGTCCAAGTTGCCTTTAGGTTTCTTTATAACTTAGTAGCAAAACTTAACAAAGCAAACAAAACATCTAATGGGAGGGTCACAGTGCCTATTTAAAGAGTAGGGTAAGAGATAAGAAAATACTTTCCTTCATCTTCTACCTTAGGCAAATCTGAATTAACAGGACACCAGGCTTTGGAGAGGTGAATCACTGGCACTGAGAATCCATTAGGGGGTGCCAGTGAGCCTACTCTTTGGGTTTACTGATGAAAAGGGTTATAAAACAATATTTCTGAAATGTTATGCTTCGTTTCAGGTTCAGAAAGGAACTATCAATGAGAATACTAATAATTTTAGTGCTAAATATAAATGAAAGCTAATTCATTGGGGAATGAAATTAAATGAATAAAGAATTAGGAGGCTGCCATTTAAATTAACTTTAGCATCTAGGAACCTTATCTGTTAAGCTGGCAAGCATCTGTTGTTATACAAATAATCTGCTTGAAGAAAAATGGTTTTAACTACAAAATCACATCTTTCTATTTATTCTCTTGCATCTGCTTGCCATGGTCTGAAAATGTACTGGATATACATAAATGTGAAGTTGGTTAACTGATTTTATTAATGTTTTGAATACTACTTTTAAAAATGATTATAGATTGAGATATTCAGACTGGTGGTCTCCTTGAGGAAAAAGGTAGAGCTAGGATAGTAATCAAAATACATTTTCTTATGACCTCTAAATGACTTTAAAATATTATGGTAGAATATTATCTAAATTTCTGAATAACTGAAAATATCTAAAATATGCAAGGATACTTAATAGTGGAATAAAAAAAAATCAAAGATTCTGTCAAATCAAGGGTTTCTCTCACTTCAAGACCCAATTCAGAATTATCTTCCTGACACCCTTGCCCCCATCCTGAGATTAAAGTGATCTCTCCTTCAAATTTCTCTAGAACTCTATTTGGTTCTCTGCTTTGTATTTATCTACTCTCCTTTGTATTGTACTTATTTCTGTACATGTCCATTCTCTCCATTAGATTGAAAGCACATTGAGAGAAAGGTCTATGCTACATCTCTAACACCAAGCATAGTTGACACTTAATAAATGTTTCTTGAATTAAATTGAAATCCACATGTACTTTGCATTGCTTTGAAACCAGTTCACTATTTTTCTCTATCTAAACTGAGTTTCAAGCCAGTAAACTCAGCACAGATATTTTTAACATGAGTTACAAGAAAAAAAAAGACACATGACTGATTAATTTCCCATCTAAAAGATACTAAACTAAGCTCTTAAACTTTTAAAAAAAAATGTTCTCATTACTTGTTAAAAATAGAAATTCCATGACTTTTCAATTAAGATGGCAGAGTAAAAGGCTGAGAGTAAGGTCCTTTAAAAAATAAACCAATTGAGAAACATGGCTTTAAAACCACACACACACACACGTTAAATTTGAAAATGAACAAAAGGAAGAAAATATTGAGGCAATTAAAAAACACAACAAAACAGTGGAAACAGCCAAAGTACCAGAAGTAACAGAAATGGAAAAAGAAGTAACACAAGATGTCCTGACAAGCTCTCCAGTGGATAAATGACATGATTAAAGAAATAATGCAAAAATTAACACTGGTGGTAAAATCACAAGACCAAGGAAGATAAGACGTGATTGGAGAAATTAAAGTACAGCCCAATACAAATTAAAAAGCAAGAGCCCCAGAATTATCTACTCCCCGAAACTCAGTACAATGTTGAATTTTGTAAGAGATAAGCATTTAAGATTAGATTGAACAATTTTCAGCATGACATGCCTTTCAAGGGAGGCTTTGATCAATAACCAAGCCTCTGAGGTAAAAAGATAAGAATAGAAATTGTAGGGACCAAGATTTTGGATAGATTTAAGGAAAAACTTTGTTGAAGCTATTCAGCAGTAGAATGAGCTGCCTGGAAAGATACAAGTAAGTGCTTTATCTCAAGAAGTCTTAAAGTAGAGATTTAATGACCACTGATTACTGATGTTGCCTAGGGATGCCTGTTCAGGTACAGATTAAAATAGCTAATTTCTGACATTTCTCCATCTCTCTGTCTCGTTTTTTTTTTCAGATACTGTAATATTTCACATATATTACTTTATAGTTTAAAAAGCACTTTTCCAGCAACAGTTCTGTGAAGCTGGTAATAGAGTTACTTTTATGCCATTTTATAGGAGAGGAGACTAAGGCTCAGGTTAAATAACTTGTCCATAGTCATGCAGTTATGTGGCAGAGCCAGGACTTAAATAAGGTCTTCTGCCTCTTGAGTGTAATACTCTTTTTCACTATTATCAAAGACACATACAGAGCTGCCCAGCACATGAGCTGGAGACAGATTTCCAGTGCTTCTTGACCCCAGGGTGTCAGCATCTAGTCATATTCTTTTGTAAAACCTTCATTGTCTTCTCTATTTCCTGATGACTTGTTCATTCTCACAGATGATTTTCCTGTAGACTAATGACAAATTCACTGAATTTCTATATTTCTGTATACTTCAATGAATTAAATCAGATTTTAGCTTTCTCTTGAAATTATTTCTTCATCCTGTTAGCTACTTCAGTTATATGCTAAATGAATTCATTGTTGATTAATTCAAATAACATTGATTTTTTTATTTAATATTACACTTGTTAGTAAATCAGTCTCTCTATCCTTTCTCCTTTCATCTTTTCCTGCCTATGTATATATACATGATAAGGAGTTGTCTTAAGTGAATTCTTTCATACCTGAACCAGCTTTCCCAACATACATACATACACACACATATATGCACACACTCACAAAAGGGTTGCCTCTTTTCAATCTATTCCTGTTCTTTCTCCCTTTGTTTGATCTAGTTACAGTGGAGAAGGCCACCACCATGAGGTGAAAAGAGATTTGTATCCAGAGTTAGAAGGCCAGTGTTGAAGCTCTTCCACTTTTGATTGTGTGACTTTTCACAAACCACTTTAACTTTCGAGCCTCACTCCCTCATTGGGCTGTTGTGAGGAAAATGCTTTGAAGAATGCAAAGCACTCTAAAAATGTTTTATTATTAAATATTTTGAAGTATCATAATATCATGTTCTCTTCTGAATATATTACAGGGTGATACAATCTGATTAACCTGGGCTTCTTCCCCGTAGGAAAGAGCTGGAAACTAGAGAAACCACTAGAATGACTAATGAATATTAAATATAGCACCTGACACCAAAGAATACTACCAACTCCTATTCCTAACTGATGTCATGAAAGGTTGCCATTTAGAGTCTGATTACTTTAGATTGGTGTCATTTATAAAGAACTCCAGCTGTCCTTGTCTTCTAAGAAAAAAAAAAAGAAAGCAAAATTAAACAAGATGAAAACTCCCACCAGACCTTAAGCTCCTCAGGCCATCTTGACAGTTCTGAGCTGGACTGGGCTGAACTGGGCTGGTTTCCTGAGACTTCGGAGAGCACTGCTTTATCTCTTGGACCTAGCACCAGTAATCAAACCCCTGGTGGTGGCTGTGAAGCATTCTGCCTCATGCCTCCTCTATATACTTTGCCCACTAGATCAATTTGTATACAGTCAATAAACCCCACAATTAAAGTGACTGAGTGTGAGGCTCTGTTTCTGTACTTTCAAATCAAAGACTCAATTGGCAGAAAAATTTTTCACAAGCAAATCTTTATCATCTAAACTTAAGGTTCTCAACCAGTTTTTGATGTCACAAACAACCCCTTTTGGTTTCATGGACCCTTTCTCAAAATAATATTTTTAAGTTCATTAAGTACATAGGATTTCAAAGGAATCCAATTATGCTAAAACACATTTACCAAGATAGTTTTTAAGAACAATTTTTTGGACCTCAGGTTAAGGACCCTGGAACTCTAAACCCATAGACCATGTCCTGTTATAAAATTTTGCCTCAGGATTGCTCACAACAAAGCAAACAATTGCCAGTGGTGCTTTAAAAATGGGATGGTTAAATCAAGGTTATTAATAATGACATCATCTAAATACAGGTTAGGCTATCTCCCTGATCTGTGATGCAAACCCAGCCTAAGGCATTTGGTCAGTGACACCAGAGCCTAGGGAATGATTTCTTCTTGACGGATGGATTGTAGTTACCCTCTAAGGACGAGGATACAAAGCTACAGAACTATATAGCAGTATCTAATCAACTAGTCGATATTTGAGAGGAAAACGGTACAAGGTATTATTGTACTTCACGACCAGTGTACCCAAGTGAACATTTTAGGATCTAGTGGACTTTTATCATTTCCCTTCCTCCTCTCTTTCCCTGTCTCTCAGCTGTTCTGGTTTTCTTTTTCCCTGTCTTAATTTCTCTCCTTCCCTCTTGCTGCTGTCAGCCTCTTTCCTTTCCCTTTTTCCCTCACCTATCTATTTGTGTCTTTTCTCTTTCGCCCTCTTGAAAAATTTCCCTTCTGTCTCACACTCTTACTTTGCCTTACTACGGAATCATGATACCTTTCAAAGTACTTTTTGTAGTAACTGGATTAAGTTTTATGCTCCCCATTAATGAAAAACTCGTGAGTGCACCCTTTTGTATGAATATCTTAAAAGGAAAAACTTGAATTAAAAAAACAATCCAGGTGAGTGTCAATTTCTAAAGTCAGTGACTTACAAGGAACGATAATAATAATTAAAAAATCCCTACTCCTTGTGCAAGTTGTCATAGCTAACATTTATATCATGTTTGGCATAGCTTAGCTCAGGGACAGGGAAACTGTGGCCTCTAGGCACTGACCTGGAGGTTGCAGGTTTGCCACCCCAGGCTTAGCTCATTTTATCCTCACAACCCTGTAAAGGAAAGCATTAGAGGTTACAAATGGGGGGAAAAAGGCCCAAGTTAAGCAACTTACCTAAGGTTACCCAGCCAGTAAGAGTCAGAATCAGAATCTGAATGAAGATCTCTCCTGACTCCAAGACCATCACTTTCTACAATGCCACCTAAATATATTAGGAATAGTATGTTGGCTCTTTAATGAATGCAAGAGCAAAGGGTGTTGGAGGCCATTTATATGGAGCAAGGAAGGGTAAGAAATCAAAGACTTTTCTCTCCCTTGGAACTTTGCCCTCCCAAGTTGCTTAGATTTTCCTCGTGATGGTAATGAAGGTGAGCTTGGGGCCAGCATGTGTCTTGAAGGACCGAAGGGTGCCCTCCTCCTCTCCTTAGCTGCTTGTGTTGAGTCGTGAGATCTTTAGTCCTTGTGGAGACCAAATTTCAACAACTTGTCTGAGAGTGATGGCCTGGCTGTTGAGAGCTTAAGATTCTAGTTCCTGCCCCAGCGCCAACTTTTTTTCTCCTGTAAAATGAGATATTTTACCAGGTGATATCTAAAGTCCTTTCAATGGCTGGCAGTCTATGAATCTGGGAGATTTGGATTCCATTTGACTACAGTTCATCCTCAATTTCAGTGAGAAGTTGAAAAGAATGAGCCTTCCTCCATGACCAGTTCCTTTCTTTGGAGCCTCAGCTTCCTTTTCTATAAAATCATAGCTCTGGATTAGATGTTCTGAGAAGCCTCTTCTACTTTTAATGTTAGGGGAAGGGGACAGACTGCCTTCAAGCCTACTTTCAGCCCCTTCCCCAAAAAGTGTTTAACTGTTTGCTGTAGGTGTTACCACTCTAGCCCAATCTTACCTTAATAAGGCTTCCAGGATGAAGAACCAACTAATTATTCTTGATAACTAGGTACTCGGGTTGGTTTAAATAGTTTACCAATGCCTCTTTTTCTCTAGCTGAGAACAGGAGGCAGGCAGCCTCACTAGTAATGATCTTATGGTATTCTGGGGTTTTTGTCCTCACCCCTCCATCACCAACTTCTTTTGTTCCTCTTGCTATCAGCACAAAAAACCCTACTTGTATGTGATAGGATCACTATACACCAGGGTTCCCTTCTTTCCTTTCCTCACCTTACATGGTTTAGGCTAGTTTTTTTTTTTTCCCAGAAAGGCAGTCACACTGTCCCAAGACTTGATTTGTCCAGGGAGCCAAGGCTCAAGTTTCCTCTCCCTTGACTGGAACAACTTCCTTGTAGCTTGTGGTCATATTGATATGGCTTCCTGTTCTCCTAAAGGGATAAAATGGCCAACCCATGTGGAGGCACAACCCTTCAAATTTAACAGATGAATTTCCATATGGAGACAAAATGGGGTATATTGACCCAAGCTAAGTGCTGGAATATCCTTGTTATTAAATATCCTTTCTACATCATAGCTAAGTAAGCCTCCTTTTTCTGACTGTTGAATGACTTACAAATCCCTCATTTTATCGTAATATTGAACCCAAAATAAGAGAGTCCCATAGGCCTGCCCCTTAACATCATGTGTATCATTATCTGCATTTTACAGGTGAGGAAATTATGGATCAGAGAGTACTTAATCCATGAGCCTTGGTTAAAGCCTTTCACTGATTAGGAGTATTCTAGCAGGGGAGGGCAACTGGGAATGATTGCTTGATCTGAGGTAGGTAGGGAAGTTACCACTTCCAAGACATAGTTTTTGACAGTACATCTGCTTTTACCAAAAGAGATGCCCATCGTATTAAGTTCTAGGGACACCCAATTTGAAAGGCTGTGTGTGAAAGGTAAGGGGTTTACAGCTGCCCATAATTGTTAATTACATCCTCCACCCCCCCACCACCACCCCCACAAAGGGTTATTAAGACGTTCTCTTGATTGTGATCATCATTGTTTGAGTTGGCAGTGTGAAATAAACACAAAAGAGTAAAATGTCGAGTGTGCAGAGAATGGAATGTGGATGGAAAGTTAATGTCCCAGAAGATGTTGTAAGTAGCTATCTGCGTGGTCTAAGACAAGTCATATAACTACTGTGTACCTTGGCTTTCTTATCTATATAATGGGGACTTTGTGGGTCAGAGGGTAAGCAATAACAGGAGTGAGGAAAAAAAAATAACAGGAGTGAGTCTGAGCAAGTAGTTTAGTGATGTCTAGGCATGAGTCCCCTACAGGGTGATTTGCATACTTACAGATTTTTAGAGGGTTGGTTTTGCCACTGGGATGATCTTTGATTTTTTCATGAGTATGGAGAATGTGAGTCCTGGGGCTAGATGCAGGTCTGCACACTCTCATTGTCTCATCCTCAGACCCTGAGGATGCGCATAGCTCTGAGTCAAGATGTCATCCCCTGCAGCAGTATCACTATTGGGGAAAACAAGAAGGGAGTCCTTCTACTGATGCTCTATATTGTAATGGAAAGAACACTGGTTTTGGAGCGTGGGGACCTGGGTGTAAATTCTACCTCTGGAACTTACTACCTATGAAATTGGACAAGTCACTTGACTTCTTTGGACCTCTGTTCATTCAAAATTCAAATTAAACAAATATATAAGCGCCTAGATGCCCTTGGTTCACAAAGGTATGGGTTCAGTTTTGTTGGGCAGAGGGCTAACCCCTAAATCGTAACTCTGACCTAATACCCATATGCTAGAAACCTCAGCTTATGTAGCTCATATTTAGGCCTCCCTTTTGGGTAAAAGTTCTTATGTAATCATCCAAATGAACAATGCACACAGGGTATAGAATGGCCTGTATTTCACCCCACAGAAAGTACAGAACACATAAATCAAGAAAGTAAGACACCAACAAGCATTAATTGTGTTCCTCCTATGCACCAGGCACTGTATCAATTGTCGTCTTCCTTCTGGTGTTGCAGGGGCAGTCTTTGGCATTATTTTGGCATTGGTAGTAACCTGACGTTCAAAATGGTAACCCTATTTGTTAGAACTGAGCCCAGCCCAGGTGGCTTGTTTTCTAGGTAAATTCAGAGACTCTGTATTGGACTGTGTAGTTGCTTTAATGAGAAGGATAATCCTTTGCTCAAAAAATGCTAGCAATTTAAAAGGAAATTCAAGGACACATTTAGATATCTATGTGGGACTTCAGATAGTACCATAGAGATACTGAGTATTGGGTGGTCCCCTACTGGAATACCTGAATGAATCCCAAAATTTGAGAGCCATCTGGAGTTATAGAGAGGAGATTTGAATTTCAGTACTGGAGAAATAAAGACTTCAAGCCAAATAACTGAGTTAAATAGCCACCTTCAGTGGTTTTCCCAATGACAACACAAACCCCTAAGTCTGGCATTTAAGGCTTTCTGTATGTTTATCTAGGCTTTCCCCTGCGCTTGAAATAAACACCATCTTCATCTATACCTCTCAGAATTCTTGTCTTCCTTTAAAGCTAAACTCAGATGCCACCTCCTCCATGAAGCCTTCTCTTACCCCTCCTCCAGATGTGCTTATTTATTCATCAATTCGCTTTTTATTATGCTTGTTTATATACACGTTGTGTTTGAGTCCATTTGGATATTGCCCAGGTAGGGCCACATTTCATATGAATTGTTTTTGACATTATGGTGTTAGTAATATGTTTGACATAATATATATATATATATATATATATATATATATATATATATATATGTTTTGAATGATCTGGCAATCAAATACTCTAGCATTCTTATTATACTTAAGTCCGTTTTATTTATTTGTACTACACAAATAAACCAGAAGCTCAGAACTCAAAGGATTTGCAATACCCAACAAAGGCAGCAAAATGTTACCTTTTGGAACAGCTTGTTCAATAATTATTAAATTGATAATAACTTGTTATTCACACCAATGGAGCTTTTGATTACAAAGTTTTTGCTCCCTCAAGCAATATGTTATTTTCTTGTTTCTATAAAAAAATTTTTTTTAGTGATATCTGTTAATACTTTGTATAAAGTACTTTTGTTGTTCAGTCATGTCTAGCTCTTCATGACCCCATTTGGAGTTTTCTTGGCAAAGATGCTGGAGTACTTTGCCGGTTCCTTCTCCAGCTCATTTTACAGAAGAGGAAACTGAGGCAAACTGGGTTAAGTGACTTGCCCAGGGTCACTCAGCTAGTAAGTGTCTGAGGCTGGATATGAACCTAGGTCTTCCTGACTCCAGGCCTATCACACTCTCTGCTGTGTGACCTGGCTACCCCTTGTACAAAGTACACAAAACATAATTGGCCTTAATTTGGAGGGATCTCATCTTTTAGGATGCCTTCTGTTAATAAAGCTGAGATCAAGCTTACATCTGAGAGGAAATTGATAAAGTGTCTTGCCAGCAATTCATGTACTGTTGTAAAATATTTAGTCAGTAATTATGAATTTTACGTGTGTCTGCCACTTTAGAGTTTTGCAGAGAAGCTAAAGTTTGTCACCACTCTTGAAATAACTGTTCTCTCATTAATTATATTAACGTTACCCAAGCTTTCTCATTTGCTCTCATCGTCATTGCTGTTTGGAATTCTTGTGACTATATAGACCAGACACATTCCACATACCCTCCTTTGAGAGCTCTGTCTCAAGCTAGTATAGTGAAGTTTGTGATTGATGTGGAATTGTTCGCTTTGTTCTTTGTATTGTTTTGACTTCTATATTTCCTCAACATTTTGACTTGTACTTTGAGTTGCTGATTAAGAACTTTAGAGCTTCAAATATGCTTTCGTTTTCTGGATTTCTTTCCATCTGTTTATTTTTTGTTGTTTTTAATTGGACAGTACGGGTACTCAAGTTTCCTATTGCAAGTATTTGCTAGATATGAATATAATTTCCTTCCTGCAGGTCTTCAATTGCTCCCTCAAGTAGCTTCTTCCATGATGGAATACACTTCCTTAAGACATTCCTTAATAGTACCATTTTTCCTCTTAGGTTCTTACTGTGGCAATGCCAGAAATACATTTTCCTTTGTGCAAGTGTTGAAACGTTTATGCTTTCTGTCTCACCTAGTTGAAGAATATGTTCATTCATGATAGCAAACCCAGTTTTTTAAAAATTACTGTTTTCATTTATTATTCCTGTTATCATCTACCTCCAGTAGGGGAAGGACGAACAAGTATAAGCCTAGGGAAGAGATGTAATAGGAGGTTAACTGGGCTCAAGACTGGGGTAGAAGGTTGTATTAACTTCAATACCCTGCACACTTTTTTTAAAAAATGAGCTCTTCCTGTAGGGCTAGGGATGGAGTGGGATGGCCATTGTGGTGTGATGTGGAAGATGTGATATGAAGACTGTATGTGGAAGTTGTTGGGGGTATGTTTGGGGGGAGGGAGTTTTGGTGTGGGATACTTGAGATAACAGGATCATAATTTCCATCTAGAACTGGAAGGGACCTTAGAGTCTGAGAAAATCAAACTGATATGTCTCCATTTTTGTAATTCTATTCTGTGTCACCACTGACATTTTGTATACTGCCTAAGTCATGTTTCTTTGTCTCTAAGTTAAGTTTGTAAGTTGAGCTTTCCTCTCTTAATTAAGTTTACAAGTTCAGTTTTCCTACTAATCTCTGTTTTATTTTTTTTATTTTTTAAATTTAATTTATTTAATATATTTAGTTTTCAGCATTGATTTTCACAAGAGTTTGAATTATGAATTTTCTCCCCATTTCTACCCTCCCACCCACTCCAAGATGGCGTATATTCTGGTTGCCCCGTTCCCCAGTCAGCCCTCCCTTCTGTCACCCCACTCCCCTCCCATTCCCTTTTCCCTTCCTTTCAAGATAAATTTCTGCACCCCATTGCCTGTGTATCTTATTTCCCAGTTGCATGCAAAAACTCTTTTTTTTATTTTTGAACATCTGTTTTTAAAAACTTTGAGTTCCAGATTTTCTTCTGTTTTATTCTTATAGAGTAGTTTCAGGCATGATCTGCTTGCCTTTCATTGGGTTCCCCACCACCCCATTATACTAGCTATTCTTTTATGATAAAATAATGAATATATTAACGATATTTGATTCCACTGATGATGGTCAGATTTACCTGGTGAAGCTTATTCACCAAGATAATCTGATCTTCTAATGCAGAGAAGATGTTGTGCAGAATATGTCTCCTATTTTTGTCTTATAAAAATAAAAAACAAAAAGCTTAGTTGTGGGTTTGTTTCTGTAAACAGACAATGCAATATATTTTATAATGTAATTGTCAGTGGTTTAGGGACCTTCCACTGTGATGAAAATTTATATTTATTACTGAGCCAAGTTGTGCATTCTGGTAGGCATATTTTTTTCTAGACAATGTAATAGAAAGATGAATGGAATCAATGAATTATATTTTGGAATTAAAAATACTACTAGAAGATATGTAGCCCAATCAATTTAGCAGATTTGCATTTCTAGTAGCTGTCAGGTTATAAGAAAATCCTAAGTCTCATTTTATTCATAAGAAATCAAGTGTGAAATGGGTAGAATCAAAGCTCATCAGGTCAGTAATATATCAAGGATGCTGGTAGTATCCACTCTTATTTGGAACAAATTACATAATGTGTCAAGGAAACTCCACAATAAATGGTCCATATGGACAGGTGTCATCCTTCTAACTATAATGATTTATTTAACTTTCCTTTATTTAATTAGCAAGCATTTATTAAACACCTATTCTATGCCAGGCACTATGCTAGGCACTAGTTAGTCAATGAGCATTTATTAAGCACCTGTTATGTGCCTGGCACTGTTCTAAATTCTAGGGATAAAAAGAAAGGCAAAAATAGTTCCTGCTATCCAGGAACTCACAATCTAATCGATACAAATATAAAAGTGATACAATCCCTTCTCTCAAGGAGCTTACATTCTTACATGAGAGAATACAACTTGTTCACAGATAAATAAATGGAAAATAAAAGCAGTTCTGAGGGAGAGTTGGTAACAACTTGGAAAGCCAGAAAGGGCCTCTTGAAGGAGGTGGCCCAGTTACCTTGTACAGCCCAGAGTGAACTTAATCCTCGGGAACTAAAAGAATTGGTAGATGTGATTCCTGAGGTACTCCTGGTGATATGTGAATGATCATAGAGAAAGGGAGAGGTGCCACAGGATTGAAAAAGAGCACATGCTGTGTACATAGTTTTACAAAAAAAGGTGGGGGAGGGGGAGGCAGGGGAATAATCTACATGCTATAGGTACGTGAGCTTGATTTCCATTCCTGAGAAAATTCTAGAGTGGGTTATTAAAGAGACAATTATGGTTAAACAGTAGTTCTGAAAAAGAATAGGAGTGGCAGTTCCTAGTGACTGGCAAATTCAATTTGAGCCAACAATGTGATACAGCAGTCAAAAAATATAATTTGATTTTGGGCTGCATTGGAAGAGGACGTAGATTCCAGGAAAAAAGGAGGCCAAAGTCCTGCTGTTCTCTGCCCTGGTTAGACCACAGCTATAATACTGTGGTCAGTTCTGGGCCTTACAGTTTAGGAAGGATACTGAAATTGAGAGTCCCCAGAGGAGGGCAGGATGGTGAAGGGCCCTGAGTCCATGCCAGTTGAAGATGAGGTAAAGGAAGTGGGGCTGCTTGGTCTAGAGAAGAAAAGAATAATTGTCTTTAAATGTATGAAGGCCTGCCTTGTAAAAGAAGCCACATTTGACACAGAGGAGAGAACAGAACAAAGAGCAATGAGTGGGAATTGCAAAGAGGAGAATTAAGGCTTGATGTTAGGGAAAACTTCTTAACCATTAGAGCTATCTCAGAGTTGAAAGTGCTGCCTTCAGTGGTAGTTTTTTCTTTCTTATCAGAAGCCTTCAAATGGACCAGGTGACCTTTTACTGGATATACTGTATTGATACAAATTGGAATACATACCACTCAGATAGCTTTCAACTCTGAATTTCTGCAACTTTTTCTCTTCCTCACCTATTGCTCATCCTTTGTCTCTGTTCCGTCTACATATAAAAGCACGCAGTAAAATGTTTTCAAAGTCCCTTGCTCTCTGTGTTTTCCCCTAATTACCTCAACACCCCCATCAAACTTATTTTCAGTTGTGGTGTTTTCTTCCGTGTGACCCAAACTTCAATAGTCTCTCTGACAGGAACTATGTCACAGTATCTTTAGGAGGGAATAAAGTCTCGAAGGAGAAGCAGTTCAACTTTGACTTTAGGAAATGTCCCAATACGTTGTCAAAGCTAGAAGGAGACTTTGTGAGGTGTACAGAGAAAAGACTAGGGGAACTTTCTTAGGAACTCTTTCTGAGACTTAGAGTTAACTGTCCTTTTGAAGACACATTTCCTGAGAGACTTGAGTTTTGGCTCTTGTGTTGTGAAGGTGGTGTCCCAAAGAGAATTCTTTCGAGACTGATTGCCAACCTAAGAGATGGGTGGGACTTTTTCTAGAGTTGAGAAGTAAACACTTGTAAGTGATTGCTAGAGTTAATTCTAATTATGATGCATAGTTGTAACATTCAAATATTTCACAGTTGTTTTTTACTTGTTAACAAATTGTACATCTAGCAGTTTTAATTATTTTAAGCCCATAAGCCTATGAGACTAGGGATTTTGATTAAGAGAGAGAGGACAAAAAGCTTATGGGAAAAGATGTTTCTTTGCTTTATTTTATTAACTAAGTTGGATAATCAAAACTAATAAATGAGAGAGTGTACATTTCTATTAATTTATGAAGAAATATCAGAACATAACATTTGATTGCCTTAGAATCCTGGCATGAGATTTAATAAAGAAATGAGTCAGTAGCAGTTCAAGACAGGGACCAAATGTGAAAAAGGGATGTTATCCCCAAACAATGTATCTGTAAATGACAAAAGCGAGAGAACATTTAGATACCAGGTGACATCTGGAATATGATACTTTTACATTTGTATTTCTATTTCTTAAGGCTTCTAGTTGGTTTTTAATTGTGAAAGAGCTCAGAAAAATCTACATTTTAGAATGTTTAGAATTACAGATAATTGTTTTTTAAACAAGTTTTTATTGATATTTTCTGGTTTTTTACATCACCATAGTATTCTGTGCATTCTTCCCTCCCCTTTCCTGAAAGCCATCCTATATTACAGTGTTTTTTATAGAGGAAAAAAGTCAATACAAATAATTAATACATTGAAAAAGTGCAAACTATGTGCAAAGAGTAACACCTGTGGACCTCCCACCTCCTCTTAAAGGGTAGATTGCAGGTATCCTATCTCTTCATTCAAGTTCCACTTGATCTTTATAATTTTTTTGCATTTGATTTTGATTTTTTGGTGTGTATTTACGTTATTGTAGTAACTGTGTATATTATATTTTTGGCTATTCCTGCTTTACTCTGCATCAGTTCATATAGATCTTTCCATGCTTCTCTGTATTCATCACACACATCTTTTTTTACAACATGGTAGTATTTCATTGCATTCACATACCACAGTTTATTTAGCCATTCCCCAGTCAATGGACAAAAAGTGCTGCTATAAATATTTTGGAATAGATAGGCATTTTTTTTTCTTATTGTTGACTTCCTTGGGGTGTAAGCTCAATAACAGAGTCTTTGGTTCAAAGGGTATGGATATTTTAACCAGTTTATTTGCATGTTTCCAAAATGCTCACCCCATTTCACAACTCCACCAACAATGTATTAGTGTGTCAATCTTCCCACAACCCTTCCAACATTGACTGTTGCCATTTTTTTGTCATTTTTACCTATTTGCAAGGTATGAGGCAAAAGCTCAGGATTGTTTTGATTTAAATTTCTCATAATAGTAGTGATTTGGAAATTTTTTTCATGTAGTTATGAATACTTTGCAGTTCTGAAAACTGTTCATTTTCTTTGATCATTATCTATTAAAGATGGCTATTAGTATTCAATATATCTATTAATTGTTTACATATCTTGGATGCCAAACTCTTATTAGAGAAATTTGATATAAAGATTTTTCCCATTAGACTACTTTGCTTCTTATCCTAGATGCATTGATGTTGGCCATGCAGAAGTTTTACAGTTTTAAGTAATCAAAGTTATCTGTTTTATTTTTTGTAATTATCTCTATCTCTTGGTTGAGAATACATCTTTATCCATATCTATGAGGAGTATGTTATCTGTTTCTCTTCTAAAGTATTATCTTTAATATTAAGATCATGTATCCACTTAGGATATATTGTGAAGGTGTAAGATGTCGGTCTAAGCCTAATTGCTGTCACAGTACTTTCCAGCTTCTAGTCAAACAGCGGGTGATTGAGTTCTATTTTTTCTGAATTTCCCTTGTCTAGTCTGTTCCATTGATTTATCTCTCTATTCTTTAACCAACATCAGATGGTTTTGATAATTGCTACTTTACAATATAGTTTGAGTTCTGAAAATGCTTTCCCCCTTTTGTTCTTATGTCTTTACATGATTTCCCTTGATATTCTAGACCTTTTGTTTTTCCAAAGGAATTTTGTAGTTTTATCGAACTCAAAGTATCTTCTTAGTAATTTGATTGGTATGGCATTAAAAGTGTAAATAAATTTTGGTAGTATTTTTAATTATATTGGCATGGCCTAGCCATAAGCACTGAATATTCTTCCAGTGATTTAGGTTGTCATTTACTTCTTTAAGGAGTACTTTGTGATTAAGCTTAAACAAGTCTTTTGTGTGCTTTAGGAAGTTGATTCTCAGATATTTTGCACATTTTGTAGTTATTTGGAATGGGATTTCCCTTTCTCTTATTGCTTCTTGTGTTTTGTTATTATTATATAGAAATGCTATTGATTTTGATTATTTATTTTGCAGACTGAAGCTTTGCTGAAGTTATTGTCTCAATTATTAACTTTGCTGATTCCCTGGCATTTTCCAAGTAAGCCACCATATCATCACCAAATAGGGATAGTTTTATCTCATCTCTATCATTATTCCTTTACTTCCTTTCTCTTGTCTTATTCCCATTGCTAGCATTTCCAGAACTATATCAAATACTAATGGGGAAGGCAGACATACTTGCTTCGTTCCCATATTATTGGAGAAGGTTCTGTATTCCCATTGTATATGATGGTTGCTTTTGATTTTAGACAGATGCTTTTAAGGATATTTTTAAAAAGATCTCCCTAATTCCATAGCATAAAAGGTGTCATCTTTTGTCAATGGCTTTTTTCTACATCTGTTTAGAGGAGCACATGGTTTTGGATGCTTTGATTTTTCGTATTATTAATTATGTCCATTTTCTGAATTTTGAGCCATCCTTGAATCCCTGGTCCAAATCCCACTTGATTGCAATGAAAGGTTTCTTGTAAGAATTGTCTATCTGATAAGATGTTGTTTAAATATTTAAAAATTATGTTGGACTACAGTTTTCTTTCCACATCTATCTTTCAATGGACTATAGTTGTTTTCTAAAAGAATTCTAGTAGGATGCCTTCTTGATATTTTTTAGAATTATTTGTGAAGTATTGATTGTTCTTTAAAGGCTTGATAGAATTCTCCTCTACAACCGTTAGATCCAGGAGTTTTTTCCTTTGGTAGTTTCTTTTAAAGCTACATCTATTTCCTTTTCTGAGAGCAGGTTATTTAAGATTTCTATCTGGTCTTCTAATAGTATCGGTATTTTGTATTTTTGAAGATACTCTGTTTCTTTTGTGTTCTCAGTTTTCATAGCACGTAACTGCATAATGTGTTTTGAATAGTCTTTATTTCTTCTGGTTTTGTTGTGATTTCACCTTGCTCATCTGCTATTTTACTGATTTTTATTTTCTTCTCTCTTCTTTTTAATCAGATTCACTAAGATTTTATCATTTTAGTTTAAACTGTTTAAACTAGCTAGTTTTAAACTGTTTAAGTTGTTTAAACTAGCTCAGTTTATCAGGCAGATTTAGTTTTATTTATCATTTGCATGTTTTTTATTTACAATTTATCTACTTTTTAATATCTCTTTTGTGCTTATTTTAGGTTTATTTGCTAATTTTCTAATTTAAAAAATTCATATTCATTAATTATTAACCTTCTCTTTCTCTGTTTTGTTAATGTATGATTATAAGGATATGATTCTCCTTACCCCCCCCCCCTTTAGGACTGCTTTAGGTGCATCCCAGAAATCTTGCTATGTTGTTTCATTATTATCATGTTCTTTTACATAGTTATTAATTTTTTCTTATGATTTGTTCTTTGACCCACTCATTTAAGATTTCATTGTTAAGTCTTCATTTGGGGCTGTATCTTTTACATGTGCCAATGTGTCTATTCTTATTGAATTATGTTCGCTAAAGGATATGTTAACTATTTCTGCCTTTTTACATTTATTTGCAATATCCTTGATACCTAGTACATAGTTTTTGTAAAAGTTTCAAGTGGCACAGAGAAATATATATATATAATATATTATTATATATATAATATATATACATATATACGCATATACATGTATATACATATATATACATATATACACAAATATATGTATATACATATATATATATGTTCTTTTGCTGTCCCATTTAAAACACACCATAAGTCTTTTGACTTTAATTCTTCAGAAACTTGTTTAGTTTCATAATTACCCTTTTGCTTATCTTTCTTATCTAAATATTATAGTATATTATACATATTCAAAACTGATAGAGGGAAATTAAAGTTTCCTGTCACTATTGTATTAATGTTTATGTCTTTTGAAGCTCAGATAATGTTTCCTTTATAAATTGGGATGCTAAAGCATTTGAAACATATAATTTTATTACTGATGTTGGTGTGTCGTGTATGTTTCCTTTTAGCATAATATAGTTTCTTTCTTCTTCCTATTTTTTTAATGTTTGTTCGTGCTTTGTTTATAGCAAGATTGCAATGCCTGCTTTTTTGGATTCATTTGATACACAGTAAATTTTTCCCATCCCCTCCAGTTTTATTTTGTTTATATCTTTGTTTTTTTAATCTTTCTTTAAGCAACAGATTGTAGGGTTTTGCTTTCTTATCTCATTTGTCACGTTTTCATTTTATTGGATTGTTTAGGTTTATATTTTCCTTCATCTGTCTCTCAAGTTTTTTTAATAAAGTTATAATTTTCTCCCTCTTGTGCTATAAACACATTATGTTCCTTCAATTATTTTACTTGAATCTTTTTTTAAGGTGGCTCTGTTTCCACTGGCTCTCTTCCCCTCCCTCCCTAATCCCCTCTTCTCATTTGTAGCCCTTCCCTATAGGGTTTTGTTCATTTGTTCCTCTCTCCTGCTTTTATCTGGTTATATATTTCTTCCTCTTCTTTTTTCTTCTGTCATACAGATTCCCTCTCTGTGTCTTCCCCATTAGCTAGTCCTAATCATTAGTTTTTTATATTTCATCTTTGTGTACCTTTCCAAAAATGATTTCTCCCACTCTCTTCATTATCCATCTTCCCTTTCTGTATACTATAGACCAGGGCTGTCCAACCTTAGGTTTTTATTGAAACAATAGACAATATATTTTGATTTGCCATTTTAGTGAGAGCTCTGTGGTAGCTCGGCTTTGTTTACTAAAGCATTTATGTAAAATTCTATGCTTGTAGGTGGGCCACATAAATAGCACTGCTCTAGACCCTGATTCTATTCATGACCCCTATAATCATCTAGTTTCTCTCTTTTCCTCTATATTCTTTATATAATCACAACTTCCAGAGTATGCGTTATAGGATCTGCATTCTGGGGCTTTCTTCCACAGCCTTGTAGGGCTTATTACCCACATACGTTACTCATTTTCCATTGTGTCTCACTTTTAAAACAATGTAAATTATTGCAGGTATGGGAGAAGACACTGCCTCATGGTTGGTCCCTTTCCCCCCACACGTCACTGATCTATACCCTCTCTTGTTGACCTTTTTTCCCCTTATGTTTGCCTGGAAATTAACCTACATCCATGCTTTTCCCTTCCTCCAGGTGCCAGTTGCCCCTTTCCAGGACAAATAGACTTTTCAGGCACCAGATCATCCGGTGTAAAGGTCCTCATCTCCCTTCACCCATAAGAGTGTTGATTGGTGGAATCCCTTCCCACTTCCAAAGTAAGGCCTCCTTCCTTTCCTCAAATCTTTTTGCAGCCTTTTCCCTCTCCTCACCCACTTCCATGTCAGTTCTCTACTTTCTAAAACCACAGAGGTCACATTCCCCTCATTGCTAGCCCTTGATTTGACCTCAGCTCATCACTTACTCCTCTCTATCTCCCTGCTCCCTATCCCTTCTTTCATATATCCTCCCGTGTTGTAATGTAGTCTCACAAAAGGAACACTCACTTGTAGTCAGTGTCTGCAGGTTCTGCACATAATGCTCCTATCTGCCTCTTCTCTGTTACCTCTAGCAGACTTCCACCTTCATCCTTGTCTCTTTGTGTACCTTTAGGAAGAAGTCGATTACTGGTCTTTCTATTGTTGCTCTGTTGCTGTTATTTGCTCTTGCAATTCTGTTGTTTAAGGTGTTGAAGAAGCAAGTAATATCTTTAGTTCTGGTTCTCTTTCTAAAATGTTTAAAATTCTTTATTGTTGAATTTCCATTTGTTTTCCTACATAGCTAAGTTTAACTTTGCTGAATAGGTCACCCTGGGCTGTGTCCTGAGCAATAATGTTCTTCGGAACATATTCCATTCCCTCCTTTTTGAGGGGAAGCATAATAGACTTGAGTTATTCAAATAACTTCTCCTTTGCATTTGACAGTCTTTCTTCTAATGTCTTGAATAACATATCTGAACTGAACTATTAAATCTAACCACTATGTTTCTTGTAGTTTGCAGCTTTGGGTGTTTTCCTAGAGGTGATCTCTGAATTCTTTCAATTGGTATTTCATTTTCTATGTTCGGAAGTTCTGGAGAGTTCTCTTGTATTTCCTTCATTATGGTGTTAAGATTTTTTTGTCCTTTTATGTTCTTCTGGGAGACATATGGTTGTTAGGTTGTATCTATGCATCCTGTCTTTGCTTGCACATTGTGAGCATATATACATATTTAACAGTCTTGTATTTTACTTCTCTTCTTTTAGGCTGTTTTTCACTTCTGTGTATTTGAATTTTCAATCTTTTGTCCTCTCTTTCTGTTTCTTTGGTAAGGCTTGCCACTCCAGATTCAAGTTTTTCTAGTCTGCTCATGATTTTTGCTGTTGGACACAAATTCTGCTCTCATATTTCTCATTTCTCTTTTAAACAGGAACAGTGTGTTATGGTTCCACATTCTCCTCAAATTTGACAGGGTCCTCTATCTCATCCAGTGTTGAATTGTTTTCCTTAATTTTGCAGTATGTATTCATTGATGCCTGAACTCATTTATGAGATCTGGAGGCCATATTTTCTTCTGTTGTTATTGTTTTTCCCTTTGATTTATCTGTTTATGTTCAAGGTCTTTAATATTTCTTCATCCTGAAATCTTTATTACTTTGAATCTTTCCTCCCCTTATGTTCCCCCCCTCCACCTCCTTATTTTACTTATCATTCACTTCCTGACTCCCTCCCTTCTGTGGGTTCCTTGTGGACTGGATCTCAAAGAATCTCAGCCTCCTTTCACGCTGGGCAATTCACACTTCACCAGCCTAGGTCTCTGTTCTGACTGATTTTTGGGTAGTCAGAACTAACCCCAGCTGCTTACAATCCTCTTTCTCTCAGCCTTGGTGGAGTGCTGCACTGCACCCGCATCCCCCAACATGCATGGTGTCTTGTCCTTGTAACCTTTCCCACTTTCTCTGTTGCTTAGTTCTCTGAGCCCACACCAGCACTTCAAAACTTTGCAGCACTAGTGCTTCTAGATTGTAGCCCCCAGCAGGATTTTGCCCTTAAAGGGCTGTGGCCAATCTGGTTATCAAGGCCTAAACAAACTTCTGCAGCCTAGGGTAAGGATATCTATGGCAATGGAAAGAGGGAGAGTATACTGGGTACAGGGTTGGGTTTTGATGTAAACCTGTGTCATATCCTTGGTTGTTCTATTATAGACTTGCTGCCAATAGTATGGGGGTGGAGGGGGAGATGGGTGTCCTAGATATGGAAACAACTGAAGTTGATTTATCATTGGCACATAATTTCTGTTCTGGAGAGGTTTGAAAGGTAATAGGGATTAAAAAGAAAATATTTAGTCTGCCATCTTGTTGCTCAGGTAATTCAGAAGTCAGAATTGTTGTTGTTGAAACATTTGAGTCAGACATGGCCCCATTTGGGATTTTCTTGGCAAAGATACTGGAATAGTTTGCCATTTCTTTCTCTAGCTGATTTGATACATGAGGAAACTGAGGCAAACGGGTTAAGTGACTTACCCAGGGCCATGTAGCTAGTAAGTGTCTGGGGCCGGATTTGAACTTGGGAAGATGAATCTTCCTGACTTTGGGCCCAGGGCTCTATCTGCTATGCCACCTAGCTGCCCAAGAAATTAATTTACAGATAATTAAAACAGATAGCACCTTTGCAGGCCCTATAACACAGGTTTTTATCCAAAAAAAAAAGTAGCCAAACCACATGTATTTCTCTAGTTCCTGAAACAGTACGTTGTCTATGATTTTGAAAGAAGTTGATTGGTGGTCAAGAGAGATAGTATTTGCTCCCAAGCTACTTTTGTATTAAAACTTAATTATGTGCATCTCCTGAAAATGGCTTTTTAAAAAAAATATTATTTGATATATTGTGTAATTTCATTGTCAAAAACAAACATAGCCACATTTAGCTATAGAAGTGGGGGAAAATACACAAGTCCTTCTTTGCCTGTTTCTAGAAAATAAAAGGTGGAGTTGGAAGAGATCTCAAAGGTCATCTAGTATAACCTCTTTCTCTCATAGATGAAGAAACAGGGACCCAAAGAACCCAGATTCTGACTCCAAATCTGGCCCTCTCTCCCCACTACACCACATTACCTCTTTTTGCGAACAGGCCCAAACCTGTGCCTAAGTGGACAAAATATCTGTGATTTAAGGGACACCAAAAATCCATTGGTCAAAAAAAAAATCTCTTCAGAATAGTTATATAAATTGTAAGGTCTGTTATGGTGCCTAAAATTCTCATACTATCCCTTCCTGGGGGTGACTTATGCCCTATTTGTTAAAATATGTGTTATTTGAAAGGAGTCACAAATTATCAGCTATTAATATGTAAGCTGTGCCTCTTTCAGATTTTAGCAATTTTGCTAATTGAAAGAGAGAAAGACAAATGTGAGACTTGCACATAAAAAAGGACTAAGAATACAACCCACAGAGACAATGCACTAGGCAAAGACGGCCTCACTGCCTTGTTTCCCAGCTGCTCATCTACATAAAACCAACTGGAGAATTTTAGAGTTAAAAGCTAGGGAGCCCTAAACCCCAAAGCTTTTTTGTTATTATTAGATAAATGTTGTGGTCTTTTCTGGTTATAGCCTGGCCTACAGGGATGAGGATTTGGTGAATATATAGTTTGATCACAGTAAATTAAAATAAGGGCTCTAATTCAAGAAATCCAATCCCGAAGTAGGAAGGTGAATCAAAGAAAAGACCTTGGAACTTCATGGAAGGAAAAGTTAGCAATATCCTAGAGGAGGTTATATCACCTTCCATTGCTACCACATGCCCAAGATGTGAAAACCTCTTAGAAACCATCCAAAGGATCTTTGGTGAATTCCTGGCTAAGGAATCCTCTCAATTCTGAAAAGAGTCCTATATTATCCCAGCATCAGAGGTCTGGCCAGGTAGAGGAGCAGAGCAGCCTACCTTAGCAGCAGAGATTCCTGTCCCAAGAGGCACCATTACCGTCAATGAACTGTATGAGGACAGTCCCTGAAAAAGGAAGAGGAAACCAAAGGTCAGAGTTCTAGGGTTGTAAGTTGCTTCATTACTATATCAGGTTAAGTGTATAGTCCCTATTTTTATGAATGCTAGGTATATTTGAGGGAATATGCACCCCAAGTTTGTGGATAGAATGTTTTGTAAGTATTATATTCTTTCTTTCACTTTTGAACAAGAGCCTTTGTTGAGAGCTAATAGATTCACTGGTATTAATTGGAAGCACACAGGTCTTGCCTGAGAGGCAGGCAAGTGTTAGGAGTAGCAACCCACAAGGTTACACCTAAATGCTGGGAGTAACAGTAGTCAACTCTCTGGGGACTCAGCTGGGTAACATGGAGGCAAGTAGGGAGAATGAGCTCAGAGAAGAAAGAAAGAGGAGCCCCATTACAAATGATTTGATAAATATTAGCACCTTACATTAGCTAGCCAATCAACCACCAATAAGGAAACTGAACAAAGAAGAATTTTTTAAAATAAATTTTTACTGGCATCTTTTGTTTTTTATCTCCTCGATTTCTTCCAATATCCCTCCCCTTTCCCACTCCCAAAGAGCCATCCCATATAACAAAGATTATTTTTGAGGGGAAAAAAAAGGAGGAAGAAGAGAAAAAAATGATCAATACATCAAAAGTCTGAAAATATATTCAATGTTCCTACCCTGTGGAGCCCCTACCTCTGCTAAGGATGGGGGAGAGATGTCTTCTTTTTTGTTTGCAAGCCAGGGCTTGTTCTTCTGCAACCCTTTGTTTCAATTGTTGTGTGGTTGCTGTTCTTTCCATTTATATTGTCACAGCTAAAGGGTAACCAACAGACCTCAAACCTTCATGAGTTTGGGGAATGTCTGCCCCAAGCAAGTGAAGACTGGTGACTGAATGAGTGGATAAGGACAATTTGTTCCAACAGCCTTGAAAACGCTTGAAGCGGGCCCTGTGGAATCTGGTCAGACGTGGTTAGATCTTGGTCAGATATCAAAGATGCCAAGGTCACCCACTGCTGGGCTATCACTAGACATCTTGACTTTTGTCCTGCCACTGGACTTCGATGGTTCTGGGAGAGAGAATGAGACTGATGACTTTGTGAAACTCTGCCTCATTTATATCCAGTTCACCTGTAAGTCAAGACATCATCTGTCACATGATGTCCTTGGTCCTCCTCAAAAGAGAAGGATGAACAACAGTTGTTGACTCTGCTTCTTTGAATACATCAGTTTGTGTAAGCCCACATTTATTTGTATTTATCATATTTGTCATTTCTTACAGCACAGTAATGTTCCATTATTATACACATACCTGAAGGAAGTTATTTTGTGGTAGCAATCAAAGTTAATGCCCATTGATGGGAGAATGGCTAAACAAGTTGTTGTAGGAGACTTAAATTTTGATAAAGAAGAAAATCTGAAATGTGGGTAGTGCCCTTAAATTTAGACCCAGATAAGAGCACTATATCAGGTCCTCTGAAAAGCTACAGAGTAATAAAAGGGTGAAAGGTGCTATGTCTTAGTCAGGGAGGAGGTGCTAAAAGAATTATGGAGCAACACTGAAAATAAACAACTTACTACAGAATTGTTTAGGAACAAAAAGATATTTTCTCTTCACAATATTTTATACAATATACTCACAATGTGCAATATCTTTTTAACTTAAACTGACACATTATCTTCACAATATGCTCTGTTGCTGTAGATAAATATCTTGTTATCATTATTAACTATCAATATTTAATATTTGAGCAATCAAAAGAAACAGAGAAATAAGATTTGTTTTTGTTGTCATATGTCCCTTTAGGTAATAATTTAATTTTATACAATTAAACAGGCATTTAATCAGTGCTTATTATGTGTCAGGCAGTGTGCTAGGTACTGGAGATGTAAATACTAAAGTGAAAACATAACCCTGCTCTCAAGAGGCTTACATTCTACTTAGTGGGGGAGGACGTTACGATCTAGATCACTGGAGGCAGAAACCCATTGGAAATGGAAAGAGTTTTATTTATTATTTATGTGCTTGGGTAGAAGAACTCTTGATTTTTGTTGTTGTTGTTGAGTTAAACAAAACAATGGAGGCAGCTAGGGGGCTCAGTGGAAAGAGTGCTGGGCCTGGAGTAAGGAAGACCTGAATTCAAATCTTACCTCAGATACTAGCTCTGTAACCCTGGGCAAGTCACTTAACCTCTGTTTTCCTTCTCTAGTGCATTAACGCAATGGTAAACCACTCTAGTACCTTTGTCAAGGAAACTCCCTGGACAGGATTGGCATGCTATGGTCCACAGAGTCACACAAAGAGTCAGACACAACTGAACAACAAAACAAAAGTTGTTCTATACATGTTTTTTTTGTCTTCATGTTTTGCATAGGAGCTCCGGGTGACCCTTTTCATTTCACTATGGGAAACTACCACAGGTCTGTGTAAGCTTAGAGCTTTGCTTGTAGAACAGAGGTTACCTTTGTAAAACAAGGTTGTTATTGGAACAGAAGATATGTAAATGGATGTGACTAAAAAAGCGAAACAGACTAAAGAAACTAGCAGATGCATTAAGAAAATAATTAAAATGAAGCTTTGGTTTTCAGTACTTTGATCAAAATAATTTTTAAAAATTAAATGAATGAACTTTTGTGGGGCAGAGCCAAGATGGTGACTGGAAAGCAGGGACTTGCTTAAGCTCTCCCCCAAATCCCTCCAAAAACAGCTCTGAACAAATTCTAGAGCTGCAGAACCCACGAAATAGCAGAGGGAAACAGGTCTCCAGCCCAGGAGAGCATGATGGTCACTGGGAAGGGTCTATCGCATGGTGCTGGGAGTGGAGCACAGCCCAGAGTGGACCGCGCCAGGACAGACCAGACCAGGAGCGGGCCGGAGCAGGCCTGAGGGCCATGAATTGTTGAACTGCGACAGTTACCAGACTTCTCAACCCACAAATGCCTAAGACAACTTAGCAGATCAGGGGGTTAGAGAGCGGTCCAGCCCCAGTCCTGGGTGTAGTGGAGGTTGCGCAGTGGTGGCAGCAGCAGCAAAAGGAAGCTCCTGTGATGGTTTCCAGAGCTCCAGAGTCAGCTGCATCCTGAGTCCCTGGCTCACATGGCGGGAGGAATCAAGTGGCAGATCGGAGCAGGAGTGCAAAGAGAGCTTTGCTGGTGCAGAGGCAGCTTTGCCCTGCTTGGATCTGGGTCACAATCCTGGCTGGCAGTTCTTGGGGGAGGAGGAGAGCTTCTGTGGAAGAGCTTGCGGTGGCAGTGGGGTAGAAATAGCTCTGAAAACAGCAGTGCAGCCCCTAGAGCTTGGGACAAAGCACTCTCTACTCTATAAGCAGTCATACCCTGACAAAAAGCTCAAAAGTCAAGTAGTTGGCTAGTAACATGGCCAGGCAGTGGAAAAGGATGAAGACTCAGACTCTAGAATCTTTTTTTGGTGATAAAGAAGATCAAAACATACAGCCAGAAGAAGTCAACAAAGTCAAAAAGCCTACATCAAAAGCCTCCAAAAAGATATGGATTGGCCTCAGGCCATGGAAGAGCACAAAAAGGATTTGGAAAAGCAAGTAAGAGAAGTAGAGGAAAAATCAGGAAGAGAAATGAGAGTGATGAGAGGAAATCTTGAAAAACAAGTCAATGACTTGCTAAAGGAGACCCAAAAAATACTGAAGAAAATAACACCTTAAAAAATAGACTAATTCAAATGGCAAGAGAGCTCCAAAAAGCCAATGACCACCTTAAAAATTAGATTGGAGCAAGTGGAAGCTAGTGACTTGATGAGAAATCAAGATATTATAAAACAGAACCAAAGGAATGAAAAAATGGAAGACAATGTGAAATATCTCATTGGAAAAAGCCACTGACCTGGAGAATAGATCCAGGAGAGATAATTTAAAAATTATCGGACTGCCTGAAAACCATGATAAAAAAAAAGAGCCTAGACATCATTTTTCAAGAAATTATTAAGGAAAACTGCCCTGATATTCTAGAACCAGAGGGTAAAATAGAAAGAATTCACTGATCACCTCTTGAAAAAGATCCCAAAAAGAAGACTCCTAGGAATATTGTCACTAAATCCCAGAGTTCCCAGGTCAAGGAGAAAATACTGCTAGCAGCCAGAAAGAAACAATTTGAGTATTGTGGAAACACAATCAGGATAATACAAGATCAAGCAGCTTCTATGTTAAGAGATCAAAGGGCTTGGAATATGATATTCTGAAGGTCAAAGGAGTTAGGATTAAAACCAAGAATCACCTACCCAGCAAAACTGAGTATAATGCTCGAAAGCAAAATATGGATTTTCAATAAAACAGAGGACTTTTGAGCTTTCTCAATGAAAAGACCAGAGCTGAATGGAAAATCTGACTTTCAAACACAAGAATCAAGAGAAGTATGAAAAGGTAAACAAGAAAGAGAAATCATAAGGGACTTAGTAAAGTTGAACTGTTTTATTTACTTTTCCTACATGGAAAGATGATGTGTGTAATTCATAAGATCTTTCTCAGTATTAGGGTAGTTGAAGGGAATATACATACATATATACATATATATACATATATATACATATATATACATATATATACATATATATACATATATATACATATATATACATATATATATATAGACAGAGGGCACAGGGTGAGTTGAATATGAAGGGATGATATTTAGAAAATTAAAATAAAATTAAGGGGTGAGGGGGTGAGAGAGGAATATATTGAGGGGAAAAAGGGAGAGAGAGAGAATGGGGTAAATTATCTCACTTAAAAGTGGCAAGAAAAAGCAGTTCTGTTGGAAGGGAAGAGGCGGCAGATGAGGGGGAATGAGTGAATCTTGCTCTCATCGGATTTGACTTGAGGACGGAATAACAAACACGCAGTTGGGTATCTTACCCTACAGGAAAGAAGGAGGAAGAAGATAAAAAAGGGGGGATGATAGAAGGGAGGGCAGATGAGGGAGGAGGTAATCAAAAACAAACACTTTCGAAAAGGGACAGGGTCAAGGGAGAAAATTAGATAAAGGGGGATAGGTTAGGAAGGAGCAAAATATAGTTGGTCTTTCACAACATGAGTATTCTGGAAGGGTTTTACATAATGATACATGTGTGGCCTATGTTGAATTGCTTGCCTTCTTAGGGAGGGTGGGTGGGAAGAGAAGAGTGGAGAGAATTTGGAACTCAAAGTTTTAAAAGCAGATGCTCAAAAACAGTTGTTTTTGCATGCAAATGAGAAAAAGATGTATAGGGAATGGGGCATTGAAATCTATCCTGCCCTACAAGAAAGTAAGGGGAAAAGGCATGGGTAGAGGGAGTGGGGTGACACAAGGGAGGGCTGACTGGGGAAAGAGGCAATCAGAATATATGCCATCTTGGAGTGTGGGGAGGGTAGAAATGGGGAGAAAATTTGTAACTCAAAATCTAGTAGAAATCAATGTTGAAAACTAAAGTATTAAATAATAAAATTTTTTAAAAAATTAAATGAATGAATGAGTGCTTGGATGGGTGGGAGACTATTTATTAAACCCTTACTATGGGCCAAGAAGTGTCAAGTCAGTCAGTAAATATATATTAAGCAGGCAGGTGGTGAAGAGAATAGAGTGTTGGGCATGGAGTCTGGGAGACTTGAGTTCACATCTGGCCTCAGTCACTAACTGTGTGACCTTGGGCAAGTCACTTAATTGCTGTCTGCCTCAAGTTTCCTCAGCTGTAAAATGGGGGGAAATAATAGCATTTAATCCACAGAGCTTTTGTGAGGCTCAAACAAGAGAATATTTCTAAATTTCAAACAGTACCTGGCACATAGTAGGCACTTAATAAATGTTTGTTCCCTTCCCCTCTTCTTCTCTTGCTGTGTACCAGCTATTGTTCTAATTACTGGGGATACAAAGACAGGAGGGGAGGGAAAAGTGGAAGGAAACAAGGAAGAAGGGAAAGGAAGAAAAACAGAGATTCAGGAAGGCAGAGTCAAGGAGAATACATTTATGTGACTGTACTGAAGTGGGAGATGGAATATTGAGGTCAGGGAATAGTCTAATTTTACTGGAATATAGAGTACATGAGATTGAGGTCATAGACTGTGTCCTTAAAAACTCTATTTTGAACTGAATTGGAGTCATACTGTGGAAAACTTTAAATACTGTGTTGAAGAGTTTCTGTTTGATCTTAGAAGAAATAAGGAGACAAAGGACTCATGATGAAGCATACTATCCTCCTCCAGAGAAAGAACTGGTGGTGTCTGAATACAGTAACCCCCCTAATCCTATTTCATGCTAACATAGTTCACTCCTAATGGAGAAATAGTGTGCAGTTAGTAGGTAGGCAGTTAATAGTAAGGCAGTTAATAAATAATAGATTGATGGACTGGTTGGTTGATTGATTGTCATTGGTAGGTTCTCAAGGCTCACACAAATCTTCCAGTACAGAAGAGCAAAATTTCACTAGATGAATCAATAATTTTGTTCTGATGGCCAGTTCAAAAGCATCCCCAACCCAACTACATTTAGTTCTTAACTCGCTTCTTGTGCTTTCAGTAAGAATATGGTTAACCTTCCCAGTTGGTTCTAAGCTTGATAATTTACTTAGAAAGGTCTATAAAACCCTAATTAGAGTGCCCTACCATCCCCGCCTTTGGAAAACTGATGTTTCCGAGAGCTGGGGGGTGGGGAGTGCGGGGTGCGGGGAAGGTCATTGAAATGACTCTCTCTTATAGTCTCCTGAACAGAAGCTTCTAGATCACACTTTGGTTAATGAGCCAACTTGGTTCATTTCAATCTTGCTTTGCTCTGATATGGGGTAACTTTCAAATCTTCAACTCTAGATGAGCAGCAAATATATTGCAGTGCCATTGTCCCAATCCACATCCCCCCAATTCCACCAGTCATGCCCTGTTACATTTGAGATGTAGTGCCGAAAGAGTCCACTGATATACAGCAAGAGAAAATGGACTCTCTGATTTTTTGATTCTTGACATATTGGCAAATTTCTAGGTCATTTCAAATATCAGTAGTGAATTACAGCTGTTCCTTTGACATATGATACTCAGTGATGTATATCACAAACAAAAATAAAGCTTTGTTTTTTTCTCTGTGGGACGTTTTTTGTTTCTGCATGATGGGCAACCCATTCCAAATGAGGAATTGTCAGGAGAAACCCAATTAAGGATGCCCTCAGAGAAATACATGGCCAGAAAAGAAGGTAGCCTGGAGTAGGAGTGAAGGATAACCAATGGGAAACTCGCACATTCAGTTATTAATGGGCTAATGGTAAGAGATTTAGAGGAAGGGATTGTTGTTGTTCAGTTGTGTGTGACTATTTGTGACCCTGTGGACTATGCATGCCAATGCTGTCCGTGTAGTTTTCTTGGCAAAAATACTGGAGTGGTTTGACATTTCCTTTACCAGTAGACTAAGGCCAAAAGAGGTTAAGTGACTTGCCCAGGGGTCACATAGCTACTAAGTGTCTGAGACCATATTTGAACTCTGGTTTTCCTGTTGTGGGGCCCAGTCCTCTATCCACTGAACCACCTAACTGTCTCCAGAGAAGGGGAAGACACTGACTAAATCACAGGATGGGAAGACCTGGATGGATTATGTCACGCATACACACGTTACTGAGATCAGAAACCCATTGGAAATCAAAGATTGAATATTAAATTTTTCTTTGAGATGCTTGATAGAGCTGTGACAGGGGGATTTTCCTATTGGTAACTTAACTGATGAAACTTAAATTAAAATTACATAATGAATGTTAGATGTTTGTGGATGATGAACATAAGCATTAAAAGTCAATCCTGGATGGTAGTGGGCATAAAGTTGATGGGGTGGTTTATGTTTCCTGGCAACTTTCCTATCTCTTTCATGGCATGGATTTTCCATGAAAGATAGCCTGTTAATCTGTTTTGTCTTCTGTAGTGGTAATTATTTCCCTTAACTATCTAATAATATAATATGTATCATATGAGATCATACGAAAACATATAAGAAATGAAAGAGTATTATTGTGTCAAGGGAGATTAGAAAAGTTAAGGAAATTAAATTTGAATTTAACTCAATATAAATGACCTGAAGGAAAACAGTTCAAGCAACATACTGCTTTTCTCCCATCGTGGTCAAAAGAGTTAACATATTTGCTGTAAGTAGATATTATAGCACTCATATTTTGGAAAAGCATAAAAATAGATTGGATGTCATTTAAAGGCAATATGGCTAGAAGATAACCATCCCGTTGGAAGAATCATAGCCAATACCAGGTTCTTACTGGGAAGTAGTTACAGGAGAATTGATTAGCAGGTTTGATGTGCTTTGGCATAAATTAGATTTTATTTAGAAATACAACTCACACTGCACTACTCTTGGCTGGAAATAAATGTGTAAATTAGAATGCCTTCCAATGTAATTACACTGTCTCCTAATATAAATCATTTCAGAAATGAAAACATCACTTTCAAGTAGAAGTGAGTGCTCGTTTCAAGCTGAATTAAAGGGAAGGTCATGAAGAAAGCCGAAACCCATATTTTGTGATGACAACAAGGGACAGTATGCAAAGAGTACTGTTTCACCATAAAACCTAGTTTCTAGTGTCACAGTAGTATGCTAGAGCATATGAGGTTGGTGCCCTTGTTGTAAGGATCTCTTTCCCCACCGCTTGTGACTTGAGTGATTCTAGAAGGGAAAACAAAACAACCACTTGACCATCCAAGATATAAACTCCTTATTCTCATTCTTCTCCTTAAACACACAGAACTGGGGCAGCATCTGTAAAAATCATGGCAAGATAAGATGTCTTTAAAGCCTGATTCATTACAGCTCACATGAGGTGGCCACTTGGGATGTAGCAAATTGGACTGATTGAATCATCATTTCCCATTATGTGGTAACCATATGTATGTGACCTCAGAAGGCTCATATTTGGGTTGGTTGAGTCTTTCTTTGGTGTACAATTCAATTTAATAAACATTAAGTGCTTACTATGTGCCAGGCATCAAGTAGGTGGGGTTACAATGAAAAATGACACCATTGATCTTCCCAAAGTATGTGTCTGAATTTGTGCCTTTCCTAATTCAATCAATTCCACTGACTCCTTGTTGCTTCCACGATCAAAAATAAAATCACCTGTTTGACTTTTAAATCCCTTCATGACCTAATCCTTTCCTGCCATCACTGCCCCCCCCACACACACCTTTTTACCCCAACTCTGGCCATGTACTCTTTCATTTGGCAACAGCACTGGTCTCCTTGATGTTCCGTGAACAAGACACTTCATCTCCCAACTGTGTGCATTTTCATCAGCTGCCCAAGTCTGGAATTCTCTCTCTCCTCTTTATCTCTTGGATTTTCTCACTTTTTTCAGCTTTTTTTTTTTTTGCTTCAACTAAAGTTCTACCTTCTGTGAGGAGCCTTTCTCTAATTTCCATCTTAATGCTAGTGCCTTCTGTTGAATATCCTCACTTTATTTTGTTTATATCTTGTTTTTATGTAACTGTTTGCCCCATCAGAACATGGGTCCCTTGAGAGCAGGGACTATCGTGGGCCTTTCTTTATATCTCCAGCTCTTAGCACAGTGCCTAGAACATGGTAGGTATTTAATAAATGCTAGGTGATTGACAATTTTTGCCTTTTTGAGGGACCAGCTAGGTAGTACAGTTCATAGAGTGCCAAGCCCAGAGTCAGGAAGATGAGTCTTCTTGAGTTCAAATCTGGCCTCAGACACTTACTGGCTATGTGACCCTGAACAATTTATTTAAACCTGCTTGCCTGGGTTTCCTCATGTATGAAAAGAGCTGGAGAAGGAAATGGCAAACAACCACTTCAGTGTCTTTGCCAAGAAAACCCCCAAAGGGGTCACAAAGAGTCAGACACGACTGAAAGGACTGAATAACAATAAGTGAAGGAGGGCAGAATATAATAAATACAAATAAGTATGATACAAGATAAAATGTGGTAGGAGGCGGGAGGAGAGATCTAAGTTAAGATGTTTAGAGAAAATCTTAGGAGACATTACTTTCTGTTCGGGAAATGAGGTAGGGGAATAGCAACTTCATGGAGGAGGCCTGAGCTAGGCCATGAAGAAAGAGAATCCAACAACAAACAGTTATTAAGCATAGATTATGTGCCAGCCACTGTCCTGGGCACTAGGGAAACAGAGGCATGATTCACAGTCTCTGCTTTCAAATCTAGTGGCAAAGACAGGGACATATGTTTATATCTATATCAATCTAGATATATAATGTGTGTGTGTAGATGTAACACACATACATACACACACACATACATCTTTACAAAAAAAAAATACCAGGTAATGTATGTGAGGCACTTGCATGGGGTGGAGGTAGGGGAAGAAATGAAGAAAGACCTCATCCAGGAGGTGATATTTGGACAGAGCTTTGAAAGGAACTAGGGATTTAAATGGATAAGAGTGAGTAAGAATATATTCAAGACATGGAGGAAGGAGATGAATGCTGGGAATGGACAAAAGCAAGAAGCCCAGTCTGACTGGAGCATGGAGTACATGATTGAAAGTTGTGGGCACAAAGCCTGGAAAGATAGGTCAAGGCTAGGTTGTGAAAGACTTTGTAAAACAGTTTTTATTTGCTGGTAGAGGTAGCATGTAGCCACTGGAGTTTATCAAGCAGGGGAGTGATAGGGCTAGACCTGTACTTTATCGGTTGTTCAGAGTATAGATTGGAGATGGGAAGAGACCTGAGTCAGGGACACCAGTTTGGAGGCTATTTCATTATTCTAGGGGAGATGTAATGAGATCCTGAACTAAGATAGCATCTGTGTAAACAGAGAAGGGGATGAATGAGGAAAGTTGTAAGTATAGGATCAGTGAGACTTGGCAACAGGTTGAATATGTGGGATGAGGATGTGAGTTGAGACTGACTGTGAGGTTATTGACTTGAGTGACGGGAAGGATGTGATATCCACAACAGGAATAGAGAAGGTCATAATTGAGGTGGGTTTAGGAAGGGAAGTAATGAGTTCTATGGTGGATATGTTGAATTGGAGATGCCTACAGGACATCCCATTCAAAATGTTCAATAGATACTTGGTGATAACAGAACTAGAGTTGAATAGAAACACTTGTACTAGATATATAGACCTGGGAATCCTGTGCATGGTAATGATAATTAAATCCGTGGGAGATAACGGGGGGGGTGTGCGTGTGTGTGTGTGTGTGTGTATGTGTGAGACACACAGACACAAATAGAGAGAATAAAGGGGAAAAAAGAAGGCGTAGGATAGGACCTTGGGGGAATACCTGAATCGCCCTTGTATGGGTGATGTCAGAAAGGAGACTGAGAAGGTGAGGACAATTATTACAGGGGACTAGAAGAGAACAATGTCATGAAATCCAAAGAGGAGAGAGTATTCAAGGTAAGAGTGGTCAAAGGTGTCAGATGCTGAAGGGAAGTTATGAGGGATGAATATGGAGAAAAAAGTCATCAAAGGAATAGGCAATAGGCAGTTTTCAAAGGAAGAAAACTAAATTGTCCGTAACCATATTAATGATTAAAGAAATGCGAATGAGAACAGCACATTCATCACATTGGCAAAGGTTACACAAAAAAGGAAATAAATATTAGAGGGGCTATCAGAAAACAGGCACGTGAATGTACTGTTGGTGGAACTATGAGTTGGTCTGAGCCATTCTGGAAAGTAATTTGGAATTATGCCCTCCAAATAACTAAACTGTACATAACTCTTAGACGGAGTGGTACAACTGCTAGGCCTGTATCTCCAAAGAGATCAAAGAAAGAAGAAAAGGACCCATATGGACATATAAGTATATGAAGACATGGTCAAGTTAGAATTCTTGAGTGTTATGATGTCCAAAGTATTAAAAAGGAGTATCACATAGAATAAAAGATCGGAGTAAGACTGCAGTTCTCAGCTCTGGGCATTTTCTCTGGCTGTCCCCCATGCTGGCAATGCTCTCCTTCCTCATTTATGCCATATTGGCTTTCCTAGCTTCCTTTAAGTCCCAACTAAAATCCCATCTTCTACAGCAAGCCTTTCCCAACCCTTCTTAATTCTAGTGCCTTCCCTCTTTTAATTAGTTCCCATTTATCCTGTATATAACTTGTTGTACATGTCTGTTTGTTGCCTCCTCCATTCAATTGTGTTTCCTTTGAGGGTAAGTGTTCTCTTTCACCTCCTTTTGCCTCCTTTACCTAGTCTTAATCACTGAATGGGCTTCAAAAGGCCAAGGTCTCCCACTGCATCCAGGGCCATCTCCAATTGTCCTGATCTATATCTTGCCATTGGACCCAGATGGCTCCAGAGGAGAAAATGAGCCTGGTGACTTTGCACAACCCTCCCTCACTTAAATCCAATCCACTTGCAAGTCATGGCATCACCTCCATGATGTCATGGTCCTCTTCGAGAGTGAAGGATAAACAATAACAATCCTCAGCACTTAGCATAGTACCTGACACATAGTAGATACTTTTAAAATGTTTGTTGACTGACTGAGAGCCCAGGTGCTCTAGTGGTATCTTCAAGCTGTCAGGAGAAAGCCAAGAAAGCCTTTCTTTCACATGCTGGGTGGACTCCCTGTGATAAATTTATGGAAAAACATGGATGGGGACATATATTTGGGTTGTAAATGTGCATCCTTGGAAGAAACATCTAATTCAGTGAGATCACATATCTGGGCACTTGAAAAATATTTAGTGATTAATTGAGATATGCCCTCTTTCACTTCTCTGTTTCAGTATCAGACAAAAGCATTAAAGTATTCCTTACTGAGAAGTGTCTGTTGTGGCAAAACAAAATGCATCAAGAAATTTATTTTTAAAATGAAATTAATACATGTGTAACCCAAGGTCCAAAGCCCATTGGTATGGGGCTTTCTCCCCTTTGGTATGAGATTCTGGTATGAGGAAAGAGTCCCATACCAATGGGCTTTCGACTAGGGTTACATATGTGTCCTCGGAAAGAAAAAAATGACAGAGTGACTTTTGTAGTCACAGATGTGTCTAGCTATTTCTATAGCTTTGTACATTTGTAAAAGTTAATCAGGCCAGATAAAAGGAAAATTTAAATTACTTAGAGAAGAGCCTTCTTTGGGCTATAAGACAAGAGCTGCCTTCAGCCTCATTGATCCTTAAACTGTTCATAGCAAGAATACCTCTCAGAAAGAGAAACTACTTCAGCTTCAATGACTAGTTTTGGTTTTGACTATAAATGTCCCCTATAGAGGTGGGGCATTATGGGATAGTGTGCATGTTGGTGGAAGCCCTTGTCTTGCTTGATTTCATTTAATTTTTAAAAACTTTTGTTACAAAGGAAATCTAGGTAGGAGAATAGGAAAGGCTGCATTTGGAAATGAATGGGATATAAAAACAAAAGTGATTAAAAAAAACCAACCTTTTCTTTTTTCATGTAAATGCCCACTTTGGTGTTTTCTTGTGAAAGAGAAGGGCCTAGAAATTGGAGAAGGGGGAAAAAACATTGCTCAGGTGCTTGAGGAGATTAAAAGCTTTTTTTTTTTTTTGGAGGCGGGGAGGGTGGAATACTGCTTATTTGCTTGTAAGGCCCATTCAAATGGGCTTCTGGTAGGGTGAGAATACAAATCCTACCTTTATTGAGGGAAATAGATTTTCTACACCTTGATGTCTTGCTACACTTGAACTTTTACAACAGAATGAGCTTTGCCTCTCACACTTAGTGAATAAAGCCTACATCTTTCACTTCAGCCAACAGAATATACCTCATCCTGGTTAGGCAATTCAATTATTAATCAATCCAGCTCCAAGGTCTATTTTCAAAGGCTTCCTTTAGATATCTGACATTGCAAAAGGCAACCTAATAGACACCTTTACTGTCTTTAAGAAAAAAACAAACAACAAAATATCCTCTAGGTTTTATGTCTATATTTCCTTCCGTTAGCAGAAGGCAAAACAGCTGAATCATATTATCTCAGCCAACATCAGAAACACACTAATCTCTGCCTCTCAGGATCCCTAGTTTCCCTCTGATTTGATTTTAGGGGTACAGGGACCCCAAAATACCTAGGTGCAGGGTGGAGTTGCCTGGAAAGAATTTGAGGACTCAAGTGGTCTTCCAGTCATGTAGCAAAAAGTTTATGGTAATGCTATATAGTGGGCAGAGCTCTCTTGGAGAACTCACGACCTAACAGGGGTGATGCTAAAGGTTACATAGAAAAAAGTTCAGTAAGTGGTGTACCAAGTATGCTAATTAAATGGCAAACATACAGTTTCTGTACCTTGGGCCCTGGCATCATTCACTACTGGCATGGCTTGGTCAGGGGGGTGGGGTGGGTGGGAGGGAGGCTTCTCAGGGGTGTGTTTTTAGTCTGTTATGTCTGTAACGAGATAGCCATGGGAGTTGACAACTATAGCTTGACTTTTAGATTGTAAACGGTAACTCTGGGAATCAGTACATGATACTTCTGGTGGTACAAGATAGTCCTGTTCAAACAAGGGAAATTCTATAGAGGTCAACTTGTTCTTCTAACAGGGAGAGATAGTTTGCCTTACTGGGTCCCACTCACAAGTTATTGCCAGAGATAGGATCTTTGGGCTGTGGTCTGAGCGTAAGCACCCCATCACTTTCAGGCTCAGCTCAGATCCCTCTACCACAGTGATGAGTACTCTCTCTTGAAATCACTTTTTGTATATACTTTATAATTCTTCTCTGTGTACATACTGCATACCCCCAGGATACTCACTGAGGGCAGGAATTATTATTATTTTGTATCTCCAGCATCTAAGGATACAAGTGCCTTGCACATAGTAGGCACTTAATATTTGTTGAATTGGATTATGATTTAATGTTATGCCCATAGTCTTTTTGGTGCATTGAGATGAAACCATTCTAACATTTGATCAACATTAATATTCTATCATACCTTCTAAAACTTTAATTGAAGAAGTTATACATCCTGTTACCCATTATCCCGTATAAAAAAGATCTATGAGATAAATTCCTTGCACTTAGTTTCAGGAAAGATTTTGCCTCTCTAGGCACATTTTTATACTTCCTTTGTCAGATGGTGCATATCATATAATCTAATATGTTTGCCTTTTTTGTCTTATGGCCCAGGAGACAAAGTCAATTTCAGTGCTCAAAAGCAGCGATTAGCTTATCTCAGGTCCTTGGAAGTATCTACTCTCTTTGATCCTCTTATATAGTGTCTGTTCTGTTTTTGTCCTTAATTATCATATTTTCCATTATTTTTAACTTCACAAAGCTATTCATCCTTTTGACCCCCGCCTCCCTCAATCTGCCATCCCTTCTATCAGTGCCCCTCCTTTTTCTTTCTCTATTCCTTTACTACTTTCCTCTCTTCTATCCTTCCCTCCCTTTTCTTTCCTTTCCCCTTTCCCCTCCAACTGCCTATAAGGCAATTTAGATTTCTATATACCTGAGTATGTTATTTCCTCCTTGAGTCAAATCTGATGAGAGTAAAGTTCAAACAATGTTCATCTCCTTCCTTTCTTTCCCTCTACTGTAATATGTTTTTGTGCCTCTTCATGTGATGCAATTTACCCTTTTCTGCCTCCTCCTTTTCTCTTCTCCCCTTACAATCTTTTTTCAGCATTTAATTAGGCTTTTTTATCCTCACATCGAAATCAACTTAAACCCAACCCCTCTGTCTATCTATTTCCCTTCTATAGGATGTAATAAAGATACAGTTCTCAAGAGTTGTATCATCTTCCCATGTACAGATGTAAACAGTTCGTTCTTATTGAATAACATTTTTTTTCCTTTTCCTGTTTACCTTTTTTATGCTGCTCTTGAGTCTTATATTTGAAGATCAAATTTTCCATTGAGCTCTGGATTTTTCATCAGGAAAGTCTGGAAGTCCCCTATTTCATTGAATGTCCATCTCCTCCCCTGAAAGATTATGCTCAGTTTTGCCAGGTAGTTGATCCTTGATTATAATCCAAGCTCCTTTGCCTTATGGAATATCATATTCCAAGCCTTCTGATCTTTTAATGTAGAAGCTGCAAGGTCCTGCATAATCCTGACTGTGGTTCCACAATATTCAAATTGTTTCTTTCTGGCTGCTTGCAGTATTTCCTCCTTGATCTGATAATTTTGGATTTTGGCTACAATATTCCTTGGCATTTTCAGTTTGGGATCTCTTCCAGGAGGTGATCGATTGATTCTTTTGATGACTATTTTATCCTCTGGTTCTGGGCCTCTGGGCAGCTTTCATTGATGATCTCTTGAAAGATGCTATCTAGGCTCTTTTTTTCATCATAGTTCTCAGGCAGACCAACAATTCTTAAATTATCTATTCTGGATCTCTTTTCCAGGTCAGTCGTTTTTCCAATGAGGTATTTTATGTTTTCTTCTATTTTTTCATTCTTTCAATTTTGTTAGACTGATTCTTGATGTCTCATAGAATCATTAGCTTCCACTTGCCCAATTCTAATTTTTAACAAATTGTTTTCTTTGGTTAGGTTTTGTACCTCCTTTTCTATTTGGCCAATTATACTTTTTAAAGAGTTGTTTTCTTCAGTCTACTTTTTTTTTTCCATTTTGTCAATTGTATTTTTAAAGGAATTGTTCAACTTTTCTTCTACCTTTCTTATTTGATTTTTAAAATTCTTCTTGAGCTCTTCCAAGAAGGATTTCTGGACTTGAGACCAGTTCATATTCCCCTTTGAGGTTTCGATTGTGGGTATATTGACCATGTTGTCCTCTCCTGAATTTGTGTTTTAATAATCCCTGTCACCAAGATACCTCTCTATGGTCATTGTTCTTCTTTGATTCTTCTGGCTCATGTTGTTTGCCTTTTTTCTGGCTTTTAAATTTGATCTCTGCTTTTGGGGCCTGGAGGCACTGTCCCAAACTTCTTGTGCTGTAGGCTAGGGGCCTGGTTACTGGTTTTCTGTGCTGGGAGCTGGATGTTGTAGTGGTCTGGTAGTTTGCCTGCTGCTGAGCTGGAGTTGCTGTGTGCCTGGTGTTGGTGCTTGCCTGCTCCTCCACCCCGGGGGCTCAGGATCTCCTGCTAGTCCCTTGAGGTGGGGCATGCTGCTGGCTGGCTGGGATGCCTCTCATCCTGTACTGGTCCCCTTCGGTCACAACAAGAGGGACCTTTCCCATTAATCCCCCTAGCCTCCTGAGATAAAAGACTGCTGTATGGCATCTTTCTGCTGGCTCCACTGTTCCAGGATTTTTCCTGGGGCAATGTTCTCTGGGTTTTTCAGTCTATAAGGGAGGGTGAGAGCTACTTACTGCTTACTCTGCCATCTTGGCTTCTGGAAAGCTATTCATCCTTTTGAAAGTTAGATATACACTCTAAATTAAGTCATCTTTTCCTTTAACTAACACACACACACACACACACACACACACACACACACACACAATGGCAAAATGTCCACAGGAAATTAGTTAGGAGGAATGTGAAAAGAGACTCGTTTATGAGTCCTATTTATGTCTACTTTCAGTTTAAGAAGTGTGAATGCCAGGGCAGTTAGGTGGCACAGTAAATAGAACACCTATCCTGGAGTCAGGAGGACCTGAGTTCAAATCTGGCCTCAGACACTTGACATTTACTAGCTGTGTGACCTTGGGCAAATCACTTAATCCTAATTGTCTTGCTTTCCCCCCTCCAAAAACAATAAAAAAGGATGAATGACAATGTAGAAAGGGAAAAAAACAATCCATCCCAGGTATTTTCTGTAAAACCACAAATTAAAAAAAATTCTAATCAGAATGTCAGCTTATTTTTCAATTGTATATTTTATCCATTAACAGATGAGTACCCAAAGTGTGGGAAATTAAAACATTTTCTCTTGTATGTTGAAAATATTGTATTGAAGTTTGGAGAATAATAACTATGAGAGGCAGGGTTACATAGTCCCACAGTGTCAAATCTAAAAGGAAGGGGGCCACTAAACCATACAAAAGGATCCCTTATGGGGCAGCTAGGTGGTGCAGTGAGAAGAGCACTGGCCATGGAGTCAGGAAGACCTGAGTTCAAATCTAGCCTCAGACACTTGATACTTACTAGCTGTGTGACCTTGGGCAAGTCACTTAACCCCAGTTGTCCTGCCTTCCCCCCCTCAAAAAAAATAAAATAAAAAAAATAAAAATAAAATTGAAAAGGATCCCTTATTTATTTTAAAAGGATGATGCTTATTTATGAGAAAATGATTATGAGAGAATGATTATTTTCTCATTATATTAATTATATATTCTGTTAATAACCAGGACCCAAAGATCCTCATTTTTGCTTTCCCATTCAAAGTCCAGTCTCTCAAGGACATTTCTGACCCCACCCAGGCCATCTTGTCTAGGTGGAATTCTTACATGATCCACCACTCTTCAAGTAGTTCCAGCTGGAGAATAGATTCTTTTGTATAGATTGCTGGAGGTAGAATGATCTGAGAGTGCTGACAAGATCAAAGCAGATGCCTCAATCATTGATTGGCAATGGCTAAATAAATTGTGGTACATAAATGTAATGAAATAATACTGTGCTGAAAGAAATGATGTATGTGATGAATATAGAGAAGTGTGGAAAGATCTGTATGAACTGATGCAGAGTGAAATAGGAATAGCCAAGAATATAATATACACAGTTACTACAATAATGTAAATGGAAATAATAACGCACCAAAAAATCAAAAGTAAATGTAAAAAAAAAAATCAGTCAATAAATCTTAATTGTACCTCCACATTTCACATCTGCCCCCTTTCTATTCCCTCTACTCCTCCACTGGTTCAATTCACCTTTCATGTGGCCATTGCAAAAGCCTCATGATTGGTCTCCTTTCTAGTTTCTCCTTTATTCCTTCATTTTTTACTTCACTGTCAAAATATACTCCCTAAACCACAGGTCTGGCCATGTTACTGTCCTGCTCAAGATTCTTCAGTGACTCTCTATTGCCCCTTTCATCACATAAAAACTGGGCCTGGCATGTAAACTCAACCACAAAAGAATTCCAACCCTCAGATTTATTTCATATTACTACTCTTCATATATGTATATCACAGGCAAATTATCTGTTCATTGGATCCACTTTCCATCTCCTATGCCATGTGAATTTTTATTTGGTATATTTTGCTTTTGAGGTACTAGTGGGCCTATCCAGGTGGGAATATGAAATTTAACATGAAGATCTGAACAGAAGGGTCAAAACTGAAGATCAAATTTAGAAATTATTTGTATAGAGATGAAATAAGAATGAGATTACCAAGGCATAATACAAGCTCTTGAGGGTAATGACTGTCTCATTTTTATCTTTTTAGCCCCAGTGCCTTGCACTTAGTTGGCAATTAATGTTTGTTAAATTGAATTGAAGGGAGATTATAGTATAGTGAGAAGCCCAAACATAGAACTTAGGGAAGAACCATATTACTGATTTATGAAGAAGGACCTAACCAGAGCATACTGTTGCAGTTTGGGATGCTGGGAACCCTGAAATATAAGGGTCTGCCTTGAAAGAATTCAGCTACTCAAGCCTTCTTATAGTCAGAGTAGTGAGGTTTTATTATAACACCAGAATGGAAGGCAGTATTATATCCCCAATAGGAGCAGGCAGAGTTCCTATACAAAGAAACTGTGAGAAGATCTGGATGGGATTAAGGAGTGGCAAGTAGCCTGGGGTGGACCAGGTACAGACAAAGAAAGGAGTTAAGTGGTCAGAGAGCCACAGTGAAAGGGCAGTTAAAAGGATTATTGAGTATTTAGGTCGAATGGGATGGGCCTGATGTCACACATGAACCACCAGTGACGTGAGCTGAAATGTGTGGGAAAGTGCAGGTGCTGAGTTGCATTCTAAGTCATGGTCTTTTTCTTTTTTTTTCTTTTTAGTTTATAACACTCCATTCTACAAGTTTCGGGGTTCCAAATTTTCTCTCCCTCCCTCTTCTCCCCCCTCTCCCCCCAAAATGGCATGGAATCCAATATAGATTCTATGTATACCTTCACACTGAACGTATTTACATGATACTCCAGTCGTAAAGAAGAATTATAACCAACGGAATGAATCATGAGAAAGGAGAAACAAAACCAAAAAAAGAAGGAAAAAAAAAGAGAAAGCAAAAAGTTTGCCTCAATGTGCATTCAGGCTCCATAATTTTTTCTCTGGATGTGCATAGCTTTTTCCATCATGAGTCTTTTGGAGCCGTCTTTGAACCTTGCATTGATGAGATGAATCAAGTCTATCAAAGTTAATCCTTGCAGATATCATGTGTCTGTAATCATATATAATGATCTCCTGATCCTGCTCCCCTCACTCAGCATCAGTTCATATAAGTCATTCCAGGTCGTAATGAAGTCTGTCTGCTTCTCATTTCTTATAGCACAATAGTATTCCGTTACATTCGTATACCACAACTTGTTTAGTCATTCCCCAATTGATGGGCCTCCCTTCAATTTCCAATTCTTTGCCACAACAAAAAGAGCTGCTATAAATATTTTTGTACATACAGGTCCCTTTCCCACTTGTCTGATCTCTTATAGTCCTAGAAGTGGCATTGCTGGGTCAAAGGGTATGCATATTTTTATAGCCCTTTGGGCATAGTTCCAAATTGCTCTCTAGAATTGCTGGATCAGTTCACAACTCCACTAACAATGTAACAATGTTCTAATTTTCCCACATCCTCTCCAGCATTTATCATTTTCCTGTTTTGTAATGTTGGCCAACCTGACAGGAGAGATATGGTACCTAAGGGTTGTTTTGATTGGCATTTCTCTAATCAATGGTGATTTAGAGCATTTTTTCATATGACTATAGATATCTTCGATTTCTTCCTCTGAAAACTGCCTATTCATATCCTTTGATCATTTCTCAATTGGGGAATGACTTGTATTCCTATAAATTTGGCTCAGTTCCCTGTATATTTTACATATGAGCCTTTTATCAGAGACACTGGTTGTGAAGATTTTCTCCCAATTTTCTGCTTCCCTCCTAATCTTCGTTACATTGGCTTTGTTTATACAAAAACTTCTCAATTTAACAATCAAAATTATCCATTTTGCATTTTGTAACACTTTCTATCTCTTCCCTTTCCCATAAATCTGACAGGTAAACTATTCCTTGCTCTCCCAAATTGCTTATAGTATCAGCCTTTATTCCTAAATCATGAACTCATTTTGACTTTATTTTGGCATATGGTGTAAGATATTGGTCTAGGCCCAGTACCTACCTGATAGTTATTGCTGACACCTCAAAACCTGAACATAAAATAAAAGCCTAGGTCTTTGGTGCCTTAGCAACTAGAGTTTTAGAAAGCAGTATACATGTAAACCCTGCACTCCCCCCCATTTAACCACATGATTAAATTTATGATTTCAACCAAACTGTTTAATGAACACTTTCAGATAGTTAACTGGATAATATCCGGTTTGGAATCCAGAATGTTCCTGTATAATTTGCCTAATTTTGATAGCTAGAATGCCATTTGCTCAATAAGAGCCTCGTTTAACCATTCTTTTTGCAGGGGGAGCTAAATTGTATATACTTGCAGATCAGATTATAGTATCACAGTATAATAAGTTTAAGGCTGGAAGAGACCTTGAAAATTATCCAGTTCAAACTGCCTCGTTTTACAAATGAGAAAACCTTGTCTGAGAGAGATCAAGTAACATGTCACCGGTTATACAGCCAGTATCTGAGCCAAGATTTGAACTTGGGTCTTCCTGACTTTTGAGTCTAGCGCTCTGCCCATTAGACCACTTAGCTGCTTTCTTTACATACACGCATGTATGTATATATGCTATAGTACTTTTTTGAGAAGGGAAATCAAACTTTTGTCCCACTAGGCCTCGCAAAGCACTTTACTTCTATATCAGGTGTTTTTCCTGTAGTGTAGGTATGGGTCCAAGACCCACTGCAGGCATTCAAGGTTTGTTGAATTACATGGAAAAATGACCATAACATTTCCCAACCCCAAAGGTTGGAAATACCGTACAAATTAAGTGATTCTGTAACATAGCATTATTCACTGATGAAATGCTAGGGGTATACATTGATATTTCCAAATTTTATTACCTCTCTGTAAATACCTTAGCTTCCGTGTTAATTGGGATAGCTGCCCAATTGGCATATGTTTGTTCCTACTGGGGTGGGCCAATTAAAGAGTTTCTATTGCACTATTACCTCAACAGATACTTCAGTAATTGAGTAACTCTGAAGTAGATGAATGCCTCTAGACTTTGCGAAAAGCTGGGGTGGGGTGAGGGGAAGGGAGGAGGAATAGTTAAACATGTAGGAAAAAAAAAAACCCAATGGATTGTTTTTTGTTTTTTCAATTCAGAGACATAGCAAAGAAAATTGACCAAAAACTGGTTGAGGAAAAATAGGGAAATTGTAGTTAACTGTGTGGGGAGTGGGGGGAGGGGGGTTTGGTATGTCAAATTGGCAAACATTTTAAATGGTGAAGTTAAGTGAAGGGTAGAGGTATATCTTAAACCTAAGAACTTATGGTTCTAAATAACATTTGTTCCTATTGTTTGAATTGAGGATATCAGTCTTATCTACACATAGAATAACAATTCTTTGTCTATAGCACCTGAAGTGCTAAATTTGACCTTTGTGCCAATTGTTATACCCGAGACTTTATGGCACCCTCAGAGGGGCAAAAGTTAAAACTCGGAGAACTCTGGCTCATTTTGGAGTTGGTTTTGCTCATATAAAGTACAGTAAATGAATGTGAAACTGTTAAGGAATTTATATATAAACAGACGAATATATCTGAAACCAAAATTACTGAGGTTGAGATGCAGTCCAGGAACCCCAAGACAAGAGTTCCCAGACAGGGTTGTTGGGGGGAGCACACCTCAAGGACCAGAGTACCGGAAAGGGTCAAGCATTGGAATGAATTCATGATCTCAAGCATTCTTTAAGTTAAAGTGGCAAAGATTTACTATGCTTTTCAGTGGCCAAGAGTTCTTAGGAAACCTGCAAACTTGGAGGGGTGCAGGTAAAGTTTATATAGGTTATTCTATAGTAAAACATGTGCCAAATATGTTAATTAGGTGATTCAGGGCTGGATTAGGGAGTGGTCAGTTCTTAAAGGAACATGAACTTTTTGTATCCACTGTGCAGATATTTTACCCAGAGTTCAATGGGAAAAGCCCCTCCCCTCCCCCGGGGGAGGGGACTACATGGAGTTGTGGTTTTAGGCTTGAAATGTCACCAACTCAACTAATGGTCAGGACTGACTGGGAAATACCCAGGCTGCTTCCATCAATGTCTTGTTAGACAAGATAAATGTTGGGGAGTATACATATGTCTAAGTCTAAGATACATATGATAGGTCAGTGGGTAGTAAATACCTTTATGACCCAGTACATAGCCAGTTCAAACTAATAAATTCTAAAGTACAGCTGGCCACTGTATCAGGAAGAGGGATAAACGTTTTGCTAGGGCTTGCTGTCCTGTTTTCCTAGAGAGAAACTGCTAGGACACTGTTTTAAGGCTAGGGAGAGATGTGATTTTGGAACTGGGATCGAAGCACAGGCACCCAAGCACCCCATCAAAACCATAGAACTTTGTTAGTGAAAATGTTTAAATTTTGGAGCTAATTAAAAATACACCTAAGTGGACCATAGGTGGCCCAGATTAGAATCTATCATTGCTGAAATATGAGATTCAGAATTTTGGTATGAGAAAGTACAATTCACATCTAGGTTTTGCACTGTTATTTGGGCCCGGTTTTTCCTTTTGCTCTTGAAAGAGCAATTTTCATTCTAAAAAAGCACTTCTGGCTACATAAAGATTTAGAACCACTGTAAAATCCTGCTAGGTTGATATAAAGGGCTTCTCTGGAAAGACTGATTTTTAGATCACTTAAAGCTAAAGAATTCTTGTCCTTACACAACATTAAGGATGAAAATTTTGCCTTACATGATACCTTTTGATTTTCCTTACCATTCTTCATGTATTCTACACACACACACACACACACTCAATGTTTGAACTTGCAGAACTCAAATTTCTAGAGAAAATGCTTTATCTTCCTTTAATCCAATTATTAGGTAATTGCAGTAGTTCTTTAAAAACAAAATTATGCAATTTATGTGAAGAAATTGCACTTTGGTTGTCCTGTGTTCCACCCCTAAAATATTAAATGCCCTGCATATCCAATCATCTGTGTACCAAAACAAATCTCAATAGGGTCAATTCTGTGGAAACAAACCTAACCAATTATTGAGCTACATTTTGTGGATAAAACCAATCTAGTGGATTTTCTGCTTTGTACTCTTTGCTTCTGCATCATGTAATAAGTAACATTGTAGGTTTAGGCTCATAATTTGATCCATGTGGAACTTCCAGTGTGAAAACTACCTTTACCAATATAGATCAGCAACTGTGTCATAACTAAATGTTATGGTTATAGGTTATACAGACACAAAAAATACTGGTTATTCTGGTCAATTCATATAAAAAGAAAATTAGTCAAAATTGGTTATTAGGTATCACATAGATGTAAAAAACTTGGTAGTTTCTCTGAATTCTCTTTCTAATCAGTTGTGTAGACTTAATAAAAAAGAGTGGATTTTTGCCTACTCATAAAACTGTAACTTATTTTCTGACTCGAGTTATTTTCAATACAATAAGCTGCCTACAGTTAAAATTTCAATAACATATAAAAGATTTGAATGAAGACAATAGTATTCTATTTCGATACTTACATTTGGTTTCATCATTCATTTCTACTTATTGCAACTGCAGCCATTCAAAAAACATGACCGGATGCTAGTAATCCTCTTCAGATAGTATGTCACACTTTTCTCACCTTAAAGTTTATTGTTAGTAATATTTATGTCTACTTTCCTTGTGAGGCAGCATGCATGCATAGCACAGTAGAAAGAGCTCTAGATTTGGAATCAAATCCCAGGACTCTGCCACTTTTCATACATACCTTTGTGACTTAACCTTCGGGTCTCAATTTCCTCATCTGTAAAATGAGAGCAGTGGACTAGATGACTTTGAGGTCCTTTCTAGCTCCAAATATATGATCATTGAACGTTTTCATAAGTAAGATTTTTCTTCTCATGAATAATTTTGATTGCTAAAATCTCTAATTTGTCTACTTTTTTTAGTAGAGAGAAACATGACGATGCAGAATTCAAAGTCTAAGCACAAAAAAGCTGTGAAAAGGTGCACAGACTCCCAATAAATACCATTACACAAGCATCACATCCAAGTTCTTTTTTTTAAGACGTAAGCCAATTTGAACTCCTTTTTCTTCTAAATGTTTAACACTAATAAGTGTTCTTTGCTATAGATATTGGATTTATTGTCTTTTCACCCACTAATTTTATAATTATGATTTTATTAAATATGGGGACCACAAAATGGCTAGTCTTCTGCAATACAATTAAGGAATGTAAGATGATTTCCATGATCTTCCTATATTACTGTCCAGAACTGCAAATGCTGACAAAGTGGAACAAGTTGGGGCACATGGTAGTTTTAGCAGGGCTATATTTCTGACTGTGTCAGAACTGATACAGGATTTAGATCTGGAGGAGATCTTAGAGGTCATATATATAGTTGGAACTCCCATTTTCCACATGAGGAAACTAAGGCTCAGAGAGGTTAAGTGAGGCCATTGAAGTCACACATTAAAGCTCAGTTATCCTGACTCTAAAGCTGGTGCTCTTTACACCATACCACAGAGAAATTATTTTTTTTGGAATACAAAATTTCATTTGTTCCATAAATGTTCACAGTGTCTACTACTTTTGTGTAAGACTATATACTGGGTGATGGGGGTGAAAATATATATAAAACAGTTCATGATCTTAAGCAAATAATCCTGTGGCTATGAATAGAGGTGATATTAAAAGTACTGATAGGTCATAATGTAATTCCTTTGAGCCTTTACTAATAAATACAATCAGTTATACATTCATATAATGAGCCAATGCAATGGCATGTTTTCCAAACAAGTTTTCTTCTGATAGAGTTAATGCTAGCCTGAAGAAATATAATATAAAACATCACTTCTAAATAATCAAACTCTCAATATGAAAGAAGATATATTAGAAGGAAGTATCCAAAACAGCAAATGTATTTTAGAGCAAAATCATTACAAACAAAATCCATTTAATAAATAGATTCCAATAAGGACATTTTACTCAAAACAGAAATCCACCCACTAACACACAACATAAAAATTCATTTTTGCTACTAATATAATTTTAAGAAAATGTTGGTCATAAAAATGGGCTTTAGAAATAGAAGTTTATCATAGTGTCATGTATGTAATAAGAATAACTAAAAAAGCTATTAAACAATGATCCAAGCAAATCAAGGAGGAAGATTTTTCACCTAAGGGGAAAAAATACCCCAACATTTTTCTTAAAGAATGATTGTACATAAATGATTAAAACATAACTCATGACTCTACACATGGGGGAACCAAACCTGCACTCTATTATTTATCATATATTTACATTGCACACCTTTTAAAACTGGCTGCAGAAATACTTTTATGGTTTTAGAAAGGCACAAACTTTGAGGAAACAAATGAAACCAAATTCATTTTCTATTGAATGAATACATCCAAATTATCTATTTCTTTTTGGTAGATGTGAAAAATGATTCAATTTCATGCCTTGTACTACAAATAATTCTTTTCTAAATATGTGGTATGACCAAAGTAATGAGACTGTGGCTAATGAAAGCCATTCCACACACTCCCTCCCACACAAATGTGAAAAGCAGTTTCATTACTTTATAGTCAGGCCATGTACATGCCAAATAGTAGAAAAACCATTTCATTTTTCCTTAAATTCTCAATTCAGCTACTGTCATTTAATGAGTCATGTGCAGAGCTCATTGGCATCTAGGATAGCAACCTCAGAGAAGCTTTCACAAATTCAAAGCTAACTGGCTTTAACTTGGTCATTTTCATTTTTCCTTTGGTGGGAGCAAGTCTCAAAATGCAATCTTTATTATTTGTTTTTTTGCACATTTACACACAGCTTAAGCCACATTTTTTCCCCAAAGTTCCTTCTTGGACCCATTTTTCCTCCAAAAACATTGCCTGTCCTATCAGAAATGGTTAAAAGGGAACATGTATCAAAAATAATTTAAAAGTTTTGCAGTCCTAAACATTTTTCTCAAATTTCTTTTTCATGACTAGTTTCATTACTATATAGACTGACAAAACAGACAATAATTAGTTATAGCCCTCTCTAAATTAAAAAAAAAAATTAATGTGCTAATGAAGCCACTTCTAGGAAATTTGAAAAAAAAAAAAGGAGATTTTGTTAATTTAACTCTTTGTGGAGCTATAGGCTTTTAATGCCTACAGAGTTTAAATTCTTGCTTTTCAGACTACACTATTTAATTCACTAAATGATTAGCAAAATAAATTAATTCATGGGTTATAAGTTAACATACATTACTTAAAATGTTGGGCAGATTCATTGTTATGTTTTATAAATCAGAATTTGGTAGACTGAAGCAATGTATTATGGACCGTGGTGGGACGCACTTATCCATTACCCTTTAACAACTTATTAATGACTAGAATCCTCAATTTTCAGCAGGTAGAAAGAGGTAGATGTAAAAATTCAATTCTCTGTCGAATTGGAAAAATGGCTTAATTCTGAGGAGCTACAGTAACTTAAATAGAGATGTGCTAATAAACCCTCAAATTTAATCCTATTCATTTCTCAAAGACAGAAATCTAAAATTTGAGAAATTATATACACTGATCACAGACTATTGTTTAAATATAGAAAACATTGTTACGGTTAAAAATTTCTTATGTTCTTACATTTTAACAAAACTTAATATTAAATACTTTTACATAATGTATCATGTGTATAACAGTAGAAAACTTATCAGCCTAAGCTAGACAATGTTAATTTTTTTTATTGAGCAAAAAATAACAAATTTTATGGAAGAACATGAGCACTGATGAGCCAGAATATCCTTTTTTTGCTTAATATATTCTGACAAGTTAGACAACTCCTTGAAAGACGAGACTGAGTTTGTTTGGAAGGTAATAAGGTGTGTGCATTTGATACTTTCCATCCTTAAGAAAATGTTAAATGACCCTGAGATAAGACTATAAAATTGCCCAGTCTTTTGATTTGGGTGCTACCAATAACGCATGCAAAAATAATTGCTATTTAGCCTTTAGCCTGTTGTTGTACCTACACGGATTACAGATAATCTAATTTTGGATTTTATGCTGTCTTAATGGTCACAGCAAAGGCAACTCAAGGCACTGGCCTGCATGCTTTGCATATTTGTACCTTAAAATTCATTATAGGAAGGATCTATTCTATTTACAATGGGCCTGGAGGCCTTCCAATGGTCTCAACTCAGTCTATAATACTATTCAGAGCAAGAGTTTTTTTATAGCCAGTTTTTTTTTTTTGTAATAGTAACCAAGCAAGTCTGCTTTATATGCTGTAGTTTCTTCCTAGAAAATAAGGCATTTTTGTTCTTCGATGATTATTTCAGAGCAGTCTTGTTTTGTTTTTTCTAATACATATGAACATGCAATCTTTCTTCAAATTGCATGGTCATATTTAGTAGATCTTATACATTTACAGAGAATTTTGGTTACAAATGTTATTCACCAAACACACACTTTTTAGTTTAAAATAATACAGTTTCCAACCCCTTGCATATACTGCAATTGCTTAAGAAAACAGTGCAACTATAAAGTGGCAAGATATCTTCCACACACAAAAAAATAGCATATAAAAAGTGGCAAGTTAGTCATATTTGATAGTAAAAGACTCTTAGTCATGTTCCATCTTTGGTTCTTATGATTTGACAAGTTTGAAGCCTTGTCCTGTGTCCAGCACAGCAGGAAGAAACCACCTCATCTTTAACCTTTTCAAGCACCTAAAACAAGCTTTGCAGATCCAGAAAAGGTTTAGGCCACACAGCCAGTTTGCCAAATGCACCAGAGGGTATGTAATACGAGGAAAATATAACATCCAGTGCTTGGCAACATCACTTCCTGTTGGCAAATGCAGAGTGTAGTCGCTCCATCGTTTTGATACACCATACACTGCTTTAATAGCACGCCCCTTTTCAGTCCAGCTGATGTTGCTGTTAGCATTACAGTTATATTCTACCCAGTCTCTTGTAAAGTCACCAAGCTGTGCAGGGTCACCTTCTTCAAGGTCCACCACCTTGGTCATCTCAGCTCCCTGCACTGCAATATATTGATCATTAATTTTTCTCACTTCTTTAACCCATGGTATTGAGTTCTCATTATCTAGTACAATAATAAGACGGGAACAGAAAGAACCATTCTTTTCTCTCCACCATTCCAAAAGTGTGTCAAGCCGTAATATGTCTCCACCTACAAAAAAAGAAGAAAACTCAACAGTAAGAAGGTATCTGAAAATATCTGGATTAAGGAAACAGAGGCTGAGATTCGAGGGAAAGACTGTGAAAAGACTAATATTTACCAGAACTTCCCCGATGCAGCTGCTTTCCCCTCCACCCACAACATGGGGTAGGCTGAGGCTCCTCTTTCCATAGGGATTAGATTTCTCTAAAAGGAAACAAATCTGTCCCAGGGATCGCCTACCACAACTTCCTGGTCACCTAGCGGCATAAAAAGTCCCAGGTACAATAGCTGAGGTGCCTCTGACTGGGAAGTTTTCAGAAGATCATGAAAGTCACAATGTTCCTCACCATATTTCCTATGCTGATGACCAGAAGCATTTTTGTATGGAGACAATGATGCACGAAGAGAAGCCAAATGTCACTATGTGTTATGTTAGGGCAAAGGAAAACTCCTTTTGCTAACTGTTCAATGATTTGCAGGTGCGTCATTTCATCCCCAATAGAACCTGAAGAGGTAAGTTGCCTCCAACAAGGTCACACAATTAATTAGTGGCAGAGCTGGAATTAGAGCCCAGTGATTTTTCAACTATATCATTGCTAATGTTGCTAATCATTTAAAAAGTTACCCTATTTGCATTAAAAGTAGATTTGTTGAGATAGTCAAGAAACTTGTTTTATAAACTTGAATATGGCTTATTTATTTTAAAAGTATGATGTTTGTTTATGAGACAACGAGTATAATGACAAAAATGATTATTTTCTTCTTATATTAATAACCAATTTTATACATAGGGACCCAAAGATCCTCATTTTTGCTTTCACATTCAAAGCCTGGTCTATCAAGGACATTTGTGACCTTGCTGAAAAATTCACCCGACCCAGACCATCTTATCTAGGTGGAAATCTTACCAAAACCCACCACTGTTCAAGTAGGACTGGGTAGAGAATAGATTCTTTTGTATATATTTCTGGAGGTGGAATGATCTGAGAATGTTGATATGACCAAAGTCATGTCCTTCTGTCCCTCATTAGGAAAAGCCCACCTCTCATTATAATATTCATTCTTTCATTAATTGTTAACCAATCAGGGTTGATTTGTACCCTCAGGGACACCACATTTTCAGAGAGAGAGAGAGAGAGAGAGAGAACACTGACCTCTATTATTTGCTAGTCTAATTAATAAGTTGATTATTAATCACCCAGAAACTGTCAGGCTTTTCATTTGCATCATTTAATAAGGAAGATCAATCATTGTACTTAACTAATAAACTATCTTCATCTGTCCTGATTTTTGGTGGGTAAGGACTGAAGGTCTTACTTAATTTTACTATAGGTACTATGAAAGGTTTTTATTTTTAAAGCTGTTCTAGCCCCAGAAAAATAGCAAATAACTACACAAATGTAGCAAGAAGGGCACCTAAAGCATAAGTGTCAAGTACATAGGCAGCCCACAAGCAGCTCTCCTGAGGAGAGGAACCAGATCGAAATTCAGTTGGGAAATATTTAACAAAATAAATAAAAATACAATACAACAGAGATAATGTTAATGGCTGCTTTTCCAAGTCAATATGTGGTCTGCAGGGATCCTTAAGTACAGTTTAATGGCCTCTGTTTCCATTTGAGTTGGACACCACTGGTGTAAGGTAGTTAAATTTCAGAGTTTGCTATGTAGTTTCACAATTTTCCATCATTTAACCTGGTACATTGGCACTTTGATAACAAAACTCAGGAAACCACTGGTTTAAATTTTCCTGATTTCTCTATTCTTCTTCCCAGATAGCTAGATGCTGGTAGAGCAAAGTCATAAAAATATATTGATTTATCCCACTATGTGAACAGTGCTTACCCTAAGTGGATTCAACACCGCTGCTTCAATTCAGGATTCACTGATTTTTCACTATCATCCCCAAAGCAACTATTTCAAATATTTCAAGCCCCACACCCACCACAACAGATGATCACAGATAATGTACCTGCATTTTCATTGAAAAGCCTGACAGCATCCAATAAGAAATTCCCTTTTGTTCAACTTGTCTCCCTCCATACTTCCAAACTTTTCAATATCTTTACCCACTCTTTTTTTTCCTTAGAGATGAGGTGTCCCCACTCCTTGCCAAACTGAATTCAATAACTCTTTTCTTAACCCAATTCCTTAACATTTTTTTGAGGAACTTGTTCCATCAATCAAGTGATCCAAATACAAGAAGGTAAATCTGATCTCACAAGCATGAGAAATTTGGAGGGATGAGATTCATGATCAGAATGTGTCTTATGGTAGGGAAGACAGGAAGATAGCATTGTATTTTAAGAAAGCATGTCTAATGCACGTGAGAAAATCCAGGAACTACAGAAGAGATGCATGGTGCACAGCATTTGGGTAAAGATTAATGGAGAGAAACAAGAATGATGATGTTGTCAGATTTTATTTCAGTCAACCTAGAGAGTAAAGAGATTGGGTACAGGAAACATTTAAAGCATGGCAGAGAGTGACCATATAGTCAATGATGAGGGACTTCAACTGTACAACAACTGTTGGTGCTTTCTCTCTGTCAAAAGTAGAGCAGTGACATCTTATCTTGGCTTAATTATAACTTATCCTTCAAAAGGTAGAGGAACTAACAAGAAAAAACTCTGTTCTGGGTCTGAGTTCCACTAATAGGAAGGAATTGGCTGCTGCTACAGTGGAGAAGATGAGATCCTTTGGGGGATATGACCATGCCCTCTAGAGTTTGTGATACATAAGGGGAGAAAAGCCACAGGTATAATCTGATATGCAGTGTAAATTTTCAGAGAAGCAGAGATAGGTAGAATATAGACTGAAATTCTACAGATGAAGCCAGTCTAACAGTGATGGGAAACACAGGAATCAAACTGGGAAGACAAAAAAAGAAACAACTTGTCATCTAAAAATACCTAAGATTTTAAAAGGATATGTAGAGAAGAAGAGGTAGTGTGTGGTACAGCACAGTAGGTACAGAGCCAGCCTCAGAGTCAGAAAGACCTGGGTCTATAGTTGGCCTTTGACACAAAACTCTCAATGAAAGAAAACAGAGATGTTTAATTTTTATTATAACAAAGCTTTTGGTAGAGTATCTCATCCTGTCCTTGTGGAGAAAATGGAGAGATGTAGACTAGGTAATATTAAAAATAAATGGATTCAGAAATGATCAGATGGCTGGACTCAGAGTTAATGATTCACTGTGCATAAGACAATAAGTCTCCAGTGAAATACCTAAGGGACTCCTACTTGGTCCTCTGCTGTTTAACACTTTTATCAATGATTTGAATCAAGATAATAGAAGGCATACTTATCAAATCTGCAAATGATAAAGCTGGGAGGGATAGATAACATTTTGGATGATCTAGACAGGATCTAAAATAATCCTGTCAGGCTAGAAAACTGGGCTGAATTTCATAAGATGAAATTTAACAGGGATAAATGTAAAGTTTTACACTTGGATCCAAGAAATCATAAGTACAGGATGGGAAGCTAGAAAGCAATTTAAATGAAAGAAATCTAAGAGTCTGATCTGAGTCAAAAACGTAATAGGCTGACTGGATCTTATTAAGAGACATAGCTTTCTTGAATAGGAATATGCTCCTACTGTATTCTTCTCTGGTCAGACTATATTTACTAATCAGCTAGTCAACAAATAGTGCTAGGGGCTGTGCTATATGCTGGGGGTACAAAGAATGGCAAAAACATACATCGTATCTGCCCTCAAGGAGCTGAAATTCTAATATGGAAGACAACATGTAAACAACTATTTACATATAAGATACAGAGAGAGTAGATGAAAGGTGATCTTCAATATTGTGTTCAGTCCTGGGTACCATATGTTAGTAAGAACATTAACAAACTGAAGAATGTATGGAGGAAAGCAGCTAGGAAGGCGATGGATATGCTACATGGAGACTGGCTGAAGAAAACAGGGACATTTAGCCTGGAGAAGAGAAGACTCAGGAAAGACATGCTTGATGTCTTCAAGTATTTCATGTGGAAAAGGCCTTGGCGGCAGAACTAAGGAAGAAGGTATTTTTAGTTTTTAGCTGATTCCAGGAAAAGTTCCCTAGTAACAAAAGCTATACCAAAACGAATGGGCTGCCTTGGGTGAAAGCTGGTTTTCCCCCTCACTGAAGCTCTGCAAGCTGTGGCAGGATGTCCCCTTATTGGGTATGTTATAGTGAGAATTTTTTTTTCTGGTGGGTTGGACTAGGTGGCTACTGAGACTCCTTCCAATTCCAAAATTCTGTGACCTGTTTCTTATATTTTTAAACCTTCCTCCTTTCCATAAAAATACTTAGGACTCAACAATTCTAAAAAATCTATCCCAAGAAAAAGGCTTTCCTCATGTTCTAGTTGTGTGTGTACTGAGTTGTTAATTTCATTCAAGTGCTACTTTTAGATCTCACTAAATCATGGGAGGTGACCCTGAGTCCTAAAAAGCAATGCCAGTGGAGCATAAGTTTTGACAGTTCCAACCAAACTGGAAGAGTTTTGAGTAAAGGTCTGTTCACATCTGTTGTCTGAAGACTAGCCTCACAAAATAAATTCAAAAATATTGTGAGGTTGGTCACAGGGTGATGAATTTTTTCAGTCCCAGCCACTCTCAAAAGACCACCTACTATGTTACAGAGGAGTTGTGGTCTGTGGGATAGAACTCTCCTACTAAGAGTTAAGGTCCCCAAAGTACAGAATATTATAAATTTATACATTCAGGACCACAGTGTAGCAACTAAAACAATTGCCTCTAAAAAGCATTTGATTTCATCTTCGCAGACTCTCAATAATATAGTGTATTTTAAGATCACTTTTATGTAACCAATATTTTATATGGATTTGCAGCAAACCTATGATGTCATACCTACAATCTTCTTTTCACTCAAAGTTCTATTCTTTATCACTTCTCTAATAACCACTTCTTACAACAATAATTTAATTTAGCTGCTCTAAAATACTTTCGTTTTTCCTCTCTTGAATCTCACTATAAACTTAACCTACAAGCATTTCATAACATCTACTATTAAAGATGAATATTGCATAATATATTATATATGTATTTATTATACAGTTATTTTATTGGAATGGAGAAAGTTGACCATTTACAAACAGAATACTACCTCCTCTATAAGAAAAGCTATATTAAATAGGTGCAGCCAGATCAATATCAATGGCTTAAAATACCTGGGTTGAAATGGATATTAAGTAAGAAAATATTTTTAACATTAATCTCCCTCAGACAATAATTTAGACAAAGAAAACATTTTAAACTCTCATAATTCATGCGAGGGGGTTCACCCAGATGATCATTAAGGTGGCCTCCAATTTTAAATTCTTGAGATTCTATACATACACAAATGTTTCTTATTTTATATTTTCAGGTGTCTAAGACCATTAGAAAATTGTATCATTTTATAGCTAGGAGGGATATTACAGGTTAAGTCCAACCCCTCATATTATAGCTGAAGTGAGGCCCCCCCAAAAGATTAGCTCATTTATTTAGATTTAGTGATAGTGTCAGGACTAGAATCCAAGATTCCTTATTTGTGCAAGTCAATATTCTTTCAACTATGCCACCCTGCCTGAATTAAGACTGAACACTTTTTTCACTGACTTCTTTGAAATAAAGGATAAAACGACAAAATGAACTAGAAACCTCTGTTCTTATTCTTCATAGACAAAGACTTTGAAATACTTTATTTATAGAAGTTAGCTTTTAAAAATAATCTGTAGCATTATGCTGAAAATCTAGGTATTAAAAGAAAATTAACTTACTGAGTCTAAAATTCTTTTCCCTCTAACTACTATATAATTCTCTTTTTAATTCAGAAGACTTTTCTCTAATAGCAATTAAAGTTATCCATAGTAAATGGATCCAGAACTCTGGGATTTCACACGACCAAGTGTAGGTACACTTGGTGTTTGGAGAGTAAGTAAGAGGAACCTACAGGTCTGGATTGATAGAAACATTTCCAATCTTTAAAAAGTTTATTACCTGACAGAGCCCATTCTCCAGTACCATGAGTGTGACCACTGTAATACAAAACATAAGTGTCATGTCTGGGTCCATCTGTAGTCCGAAGTTCAAGGAAAGCTTTGAGCTTGGAATGTAGAGTATCTAAAGAAAATCCACTCGTGGAATAATCACAGCCATATGTTTCAATCATGTGATAGGCAAAAAATCGCTGAATGGCATTGAGCATGCCAGTAGACCTCAAGTTCAGTTCCTGAACATGATCTGGTGGAAGAAGTGTTGGCTGACCATCAGGACTATAGGAAAAAAAAAAAAACAGAAGGATAAATTAAGTTGGAAGGATGCTAAAAATCATCTAGGCCAGAAGTTCTTAACCATTTTTGTATCATGGAACCCTTTGGCAGTCTGGTAAGGCCTACGAGTCCTTCTAAGAACAGTATTTTTAAATGCATAAAATACAATACCCAGAAAACCAATTATATCGAAATGTAGTTATCAAAAAAAAAATTAAGCCTAAGTTCATGGGCCCCACATTAAGAATCTTTGATCTAAGCTAGGGATGGGGAGCCTGCAGCCTAGAGGCCACCTGTGGCCCTCTAAGTCCTCAACTGTGGCCCTCTGAATGAACCCAAACTTCACAGAACAAATCCCCTTAATAAAAGCATTTGTTTTGTAAAACTTGGACTCGAGTCAAAAGTCTGCACCCTAGGACCTAGAAGGCCACATGTGGCCTCAAGGTTTCCAGTTCTGATTTAAGCCAGTTGCACACAAATGTGTTAACTCTAAAAATATCTCCTCCTTGCCACTCCTAAAACTATCTAAGTATCAAGGTAGATAAGAGAATTCCAAATAATAACCAAGCTCTTTTATATTAACCAGTTTAATTCAATATTTTTAAAATGCCAATGTGAAAGACACCAAGAATACGAAGATGAAATAATGGCAGCCACTGCTTAAACTGGGGAAATCAAAATATAAGTTCTGAAAGGTCTCTAGAACAACCGACTCTCTAGGAGAAACATTGCTCTCATTAGCACCTCATTTATAATTGCTGGCCAAAAATATTCGTTAATAATATTTCTTAGAAAAAGATTTTTTGATACATATTTTGAGATAAAATCTATTTTAAAACTGAGTGGGGTCAATAAAGAAAAAGGATATACATTTCTTGAGTTAAAATCTCTAAATAAAAATTAATGAACACTTCAATTATCTACTTAATTTTCATATTTAAAATAGGTCCTCATAAAAGATTATTAACTTTAAACTTGGATTAAAGGGAAGGATATGTTTGGAAATGGAAATGATACAAAAGATACTGACTTTTTTTGAAAAGAACTTTGATTTCAAAGTCACTGAAGAGGCTGTATTTCCAAATCTAGAAACAAGTTCAAGAAAATGTCACTATGAAAGAAAAGCCTAACTTAGTGAGCAATAAATGAACCCAAAACAGGAATTCTATCCAAACAGATAATAGGTGAATGAATGATTGGTAAAATGAGTGTGCCTGAAGCTCCTAAAGGGAGTCATCCCTAAAGGAAGAACAAAACTGTGATTTATTTAATCAAGTACTCTAAAACTCAATTTAGAAGGCTAGTCTTCATAACTAAATCAAAAAGACTAGGCTCTATCTCAAAATCTCAAAAAAATAATGATGAATTTACTTGAATCTAGACCTCATACTTATCAACTGGCAAAACCACCAAAAAAAAAGAAAAATGACAAATGCTGGAGGGGCCATGGGAAAATAGGCACAGTGATGTACTGCTGGTGGAACTGTGAATTGATAATTTTAGTCTGTAAATCAGTTTGAAACCATGATGAAAAATTTAACAAATCCCTACTAGGTCAACACCCCAAAGAGATAAAATAAAAAGGAAAAGGTTCTACATGTTCAAAAATATTTATAGTTTGGCAACTAGCATTTACTAAGTACCACTATAAGTCAGGCATTATGCTAAGCCGCTTTTTTGATAATAACAAAGAACTGGAAACTAAATAGGTGTCCAACTGGCTGAACAAATTATGGTATATGAATAGTATAGTGGGAAAAAACAATGTATTTGAAGTCTGAGAACCTGGATTCAAATCCTAGCTGTCTCACTTGCTATCTGTGCAGACTGGTTAAGTAGCTTCAACTTTCTGGGCCTTTCTGGGTCTCCTCACCTGTAAAATGAAGGGCTTGGATTAGATGGATTTCTGAGGTTCCTCTGGGCATTACGTGGCTCATTAGATATAATAGTGGCTCGGAGTTATATCCTGGCATTAGATATAACACTAGTTGAGTTCAAATCTGATCTCAGATATTTACTAATTGTATGACTGTGGGCAAGTCACTTAACCCTCCCTAAAACTGGAGAAGGAAATGGCAAAACATTGCAGTATCTTTGCTAAAAAAGCCCCAGGGACAGTTGGTAGGCAGGGTCCTGAAGGGACAGACAAAACTGAACAGCAATGAGGTCCCTCTAAATTTGTTATTCTGTGATTTTTATCTTGAATCTGTCCTATGTTATCATCACAATATACAGTTCTTTATTACCTCTTGTCTAGACTATTATAGCCTCCAGAATGCTCTTCCCACCTTTACTCCCTCTTTTACCAAATGCACCCTTCATATCACCACTAGATTATGCATAAATCTGATCTTGTCACTCTTCTACTTAAAACTGCTCAGTGATTTCAAACTTGTCTTCTACAATTAAATGCCATTTTCCCCTTCTAGAACCAATTCATTTTACTCTCCACCATGTATTGTACACTCTAGTCAAACTAGGCAATTTGCCATTTTCTATACAGGTATCATCACATTTTCCTACTTTTTCATCTTTGCTCACACTGCTTAGAATGTCCTCCTACTCCTACCTGACCTCTACCAATTGAAATCCCATTCAATCTTTTTTGCCTAGCTCAAATGCCTTCTGGTCCATGAAGGCTTACTCCAATCAGTAATGACGTCTATCCCACGGACCTCAAATAACACTCTCTGCCTCTCTTATATATTACCTTATCATCTTCTATTATAACAGCCCAGGACAATGAACCTAAGAACCTTGGAAATAACAATGCTTCCAGTCCAGTGCTCTCCAAACATCCTGGGAAGCAATTCTTGTGGAAATGAAGCCTACCAATTGCTCCTGCAGTTGCTACAGCCACAGCTGCCAAAAACACAGAAAATTCTTGCCACCAAAATCCTTGGCACTGTTAAAGGACTCACCATCAGATAGTGATATGATTTTATCAGTGGAAATGTTGAAGAAGAGACATTTATATCTACTTCGCCACTACACCGTAAGGCCTGTGGAACTTTTCCATCTGACTTGCGGCTGAGACCTTCCATATGTGCTGCTTTTTCCATCAGAACATGAGTTCCTTGACAACAGGGCCCATCTTACTTTTTTATTTGTATTACCAGCACTTAGCAGAGTTCTTTGCACATAGTAGTTTGCACTTAAAAAGTTTTATTCATTATTTTTGTAACTATCACATTTTCCTATTAAACTGTGAACTCTCTGAACAATGCATTTAATAAATAGTGGCAGTGGAAAAATCATTAGATTTGAAATCAAGGAACCTCAGTTTTCTCATTTGTAAAATGAGGTGGTTGGACTACAGGACCTCAGAAATTCCTTCCAGCTCTATGACTGCAACCCTCGGATCCCATGAAATGAAAATGGCTATAAACTACGTCCCATGGCTATTAGAACCGAAGCATGAATTGGGTTGTTGGTTTTTTTTTTTTGGGGAGGGAGGGGGAGAATCCACCACTTGTTATTGAAAGATTATAGACTGTTTCTATCATTCCTAACTCAAAACACTGCTGTGAGGCTCCAATGAGATAAAGTATGTAAAGTGCTTTAAAAAAATTTTTAAGTACTATAAAATATCTGTTATTATACCTCAAGTTATTAAAGTCTGAAGCAAAATAAAAGCTATGTGACTATCCTTTACATCCCAACGTGTCTCAAAAACATAGTTCTAAGGTAATATATGAATCTTCCCATTTCCTTAAAAGAAAAAGAAATATAAAATTGCTTAGCTAAAATATCTAAAACACTCCATTGCTAGAGCAGTATCAATATGAATGGTAACTATAACAGAAAATTCTGTAATGTGCAAACTAACATTCCTATACAAATTTTATTTATCTAGTGCTATAATTTCCTTTCTGAATGGTTAAAAAAAATTCCACCACTTGTTGTAGGGTATACCTTTTGAAACTTTTACCTCAAATACAAACCTCTACAACTTAAAAAACTTTTCTTTAAAAAAGGGGCAATAAGACTTTTTGAAAGCCAAGTCCTTGTAAAGGATTAAAATAATTTAGTTTTAAAAGTGTCTCTTCTCCTTTAAGTGAAAAAATAAGACAAGCTCTGCAGTTAGAACTTCTCTGTGACAAAAAAATTATTTTCCTCTCAATAAAGACACCTGCAATATGTAAGCAAAATCAAGGCATCACTTAAAAAGAATACATTAAACTCAATTCTTTGGGGTTAAAACAAACAGACACAGCAAACCTACACCATAACAGCTTTAGAATAAACCAAGGTGGGGGTGGGGGCGGAACCTGTGGCCTTCTAGGTCCTTGGATTTAGCCTTCTGACTGAGTCCTGGTTTTACAGAACAAATCCTTTTATTAAGGATTAAACTATAAATATCATGGATAACTAATTAATAGTAGAGCCATTTAAATAAGAAATTCCTTTGTAATGAACTCTCAAAGAAATTATTAAATTGGGGCCAAAATATTTAAATAAATCACAGGTTCTTAACCTGGGGTCCAGGAATGTTAAACACATTTTTGATAGCTGTATTTCAACATAATTGTATTTACTTTATACACTTAAAAACATAATTTTGAAAAGTCCATATGCTTCACCAAACGGCAAAGGGGTCCACGACAAAATAAAAGGTTAAGAACTCCTGAAATAAATAATTTAAAATGTTTTGAATATGCCATGCTTACTTAGAGCAAGATTTTTTGTAATTTTTTATGATGAGAGTAAAAATGCAATGCTTATATTTTAAGTGTTATGCTCATAGTTTTTAAAAATGTTAATCGAAACTGATTTAAACTTAATAAATGGTCATACACATTCTAATGACTGTCCTGGATAACTGTACCTGCAGAAGTTGGTGGGAATCACAACAGCATATCCAACACATGTTCCTCCTAAACAATTACCCAGTTCATGGAAGAGCCCATGAGCCATAGATTCCAATGGTAAAACGATAAGAAACATGCTCAAGAAGATTCCATTTGTTGGCTAGAGGAAATAAACAAAAATGCCATTTATCAGATATGTTTGTTTTCACATTTCAATAATAGCCTATCCCATACCTGCTAACAAAAAACCCAAAACCCTCTCAAAACTTTTCAACCTAGACCCTTCATTTAAATTCTAGCTCTACTAGCTGTATGACCTAGAATAAGTCACTTTAACTCACTGGGCCTCGGTTTTCTCGTTTGTAAAATAAGAGAATTGGACCAGAAACTTTATAATGTCTTCAGAAGGATATAAAATCCTATGCTGCTAAATACAGTGTGAAGAAAAATGATCTTGTTGTATGACTGGCAGATCTTGACCCAACCTGCCCAGAAACAGCCATTATTTCATCTGTAAAATAAGAAGGGTGGAGTGGATAGTCTCTAAAGTCTTTTCCAACTCTACACCACTTATCCAATAATCTATGAAGCTCCTGACAGTAAATGTCCACTATTAATGTTATTGATGAGACAACTTAGGTTCCTTGATTTCAAATCTAGTGATCTTTCCACTGTCGCTGTTTATTAATTAATTAACTGTCAACACGTACCTTGATAATCATAGTCTGGATGGAAGCACTTATACTTAGCCTCTCTAAAAAGGTATTCCTCTTACGGAAAATTAAGAATTTTTATGAGAAATTTCTAAATTCCTATCACTAAAGGAAAATCATGACATTTTAGCTGCTGTAGCATACAAAATATATATACCTCAATGTATTTTCAAATAGAGTTGTCACACATTATAATAGACATGTACAGCTAAAGAGAGGAAACATAATTGTAATTTTAGAAAATCACTGAATACTAATCACAAATATCAGATTAATCTTAGATATGGGAAACTAGGGAAAGAATTTCAGAGTTGCAGTATTTTTTCAAAAGTTACTGATTTTTTTTTATTAGTTCAAGGGGATAATGCAAGTATTTCCTTTTTAATTATAGAGTTTGAATAATCTCTGAAGAAGGATACTTGAATTCATTTTGACATTAACTTCTTTTTGATATTTTTCCTTTATTTCTTTTCCCCACTGCTGAGACTTGCCTTAGAATTATCCTTGTCTCTTCTTCTCTCACATCCCCATCCCCTACATGCAATCAAGTGTTAAGTCTTTGTCTATTCTACTTCTTGTCAACTTGGGAAAAACTCAGACCAACTAGGTAATCAGTAAATAAAGTGAGGCATTTACTCAGGGTCAAAAAAACTGCAATTTGGGACAACACACTACTTTATTCAGACAAGGATGCCCAGGGAAGACGGGGCGGGGTGGGGTGGGGAATAGGGGTTCTTATAAGGCATAGTCATGGAAAATAGCAGGAGGGCACATAGACTGGATACACAGCTAGCTTTACCAGGTGTTCCAGAAATAAGGACAGTGGGAAACTACTGGGGCATGTGTGGGTTTTCTTGAGGGCAGTGGGAAAGTGCTGGTCAGAGCAAGGTTGGGGCCCCAGGGTTTCCCCAGAGTCTGAGACTCTGTAACACCTCTCATATTGAAGTCTCCTCCTCCTGGCTCCACCACCACTCTAATTCAGGTCTTGATCCCCTGGGATATGGACCACTGCAATAGCCCCTCCCCTTTCTAATCTGTTCCCTCTATTTGCCAACTTGATTTCCCTAAACTACTGATCATGTCACCACTCATGCAGAAATCTTAAGGGGCTCCCTGTTGCCTCTAGGATAAAATGCAAACTTCTCAGCTTGAGCTTTAAGGCTCTCAGTATTATGGGTCCCACTTAACTTTCTAGTCTCCATATTATACACTCTCCCTCCCATTCAAATTGGATTACTAGCTGTTCTCTCCACAACATTCCATAGCTTAGTGCCATGCCTTTGCACAGACTGTTACCCGCATGGGTAATATACTCCTCACTTACCCCTCTTAGAATTTCTATATTCCTTCAAATCACAGCTTAGGAACTACATCCCACAAGTCATTCCCTTACTTATTCCCTTTCCCTCTACGTCTTGTGAATGCTCTTATTTTCTTTAAATTATTTTGTATTACTTGCTATGCAGTAATATTGGCTTTTGTGTAGATGCAGCATCCCCAGCAAAATGTAAACTCCTTAAGGGCAGGAGCCGTTTTTGTTTTTATCTTTGTATCCCCCAGTCTTAATAAATGTTTGTTGAAAAGAACAGAAATGATGAAAAGTCTTGATGATAGGGTAAGCTGCTCATAATATAAAGGACATACTGAGCATACATTAATAACAGTGACCTGTAGAGTATTATATAGTCACGTAAATTAAAACTCTCAACTATTACTGTTTTAAAAAAATTTTTTTTTCTAAAATAAATTGCCAAAGGCCAGCATCACTTCCACTATATAGGCTTACTACACAATTTACGTAACTGCTATTTTCGTTCCTTATTGCTCTTTTGAGAAGAGCTACACACACACACACACACACACACACACACACACACACACACACACACATTTATTGGGGAACGGCTAAACAAAGTGTGGTACACTGATGTTATATCCTATTGTTGCACCTCTAAAAAAACCACGACAAATATGAAGAATTCAAAGATGCATGGGAAGATTTACAGGAACTGAAGCAGAGTAAAATAAGCAGGATCAAGAAAACAATATATATCACTATACTAACATAAAAACAACAACAACAAAAGAAACTGAAGGCTATGTAAACATAAGAGTGGCTCCAGGTAAAATGCCATTTTCCTCCTTTCTTTGAAGTTAGAACAGGGGTATGATATATGCATATAATATAAGATCAGATGGATGTATTGGTTAGCTTGGTGAACTGCCTTTTTTCCCCTTCTTATTTTTTGTTACAAATAATGGCTCATTGGGTGTAATGGAGGACAGCTAAGTTCAGAAATGAATGTGCTGTAAAAAGATATCAATAAAAAAATTTTAAAAACCCAGCTACAATAAATATGAATGGATTCTACCTGTATCACAACTTATGCTGCTTTTCTATAGATTCTTTGAATACTAGCCATCTTAATGTTAAGAACTTTTTTGGGGGGGGGCGGAATTGGGGTTCAGTGACTTGCCCAGGCCTAGTAAGTGTCAAGTGTCTGAGGGTGCATTTGAACTCAGGTTCTCCTGACTCCAAGACTGGTGCTCTATCTGCTACACCACCTCACTGCTCCTATTAAGAACTTTAGTTACGGGTACATGTTATATTGCAGTCATATGTAGATCTTCACATGTTCTCTGGAGGTGCTTTCATGTTATTTGCATTTTCAGTCAGCAGAGCAAATGCTAAAATGTTCCCTATCTTCTTTCTGTAAGGTTTTACATATCATAAAATATAAGGACTATAAAACAATGTTATTAAATAGAATGAGCTTTGATATGTTCTCAAAAAATTTATTAAAACAAAAAAGCTGAGCCAATAGACTATTTTCCAATGATGCTGTCATTGCTTAGGACATTTTTGCAACTGTTCTTTGAGAAACTGTCTTCTGTTACTTCCCCTGCTTAAAAACCTTAGGCTGAATTCCCCATTTCATACAGAACAAAACACAACCTCCTGCACTGGCATTTGAGACTCCTCTGTGGTCTGGCTTCAACCAGTCTTTACAGATTATTTCATCTTATTTCCCTGGATGTGTTGGCTCTATGCTGCAGCCAAATTGGGTAGATAACAGTTGGTTGATCTCATCCAGTCCTCTCCTATATTCCTGTATTGTGCATTCATGAATGCTGTCTTTGGAGCTGAGATTACAAGGCAAATGCAAGGAGCCCACTGAATGAAGTCAGAGGATCAGGATTCAAGTCCCTGTGCTGATACTTCTTACCACGTGATCTTGGGCAAGGCATGTTAACTCTCTGTCCTCTAGTTAAAATGAGGGAGGTGTAAAGGTCCCTATACGACTTAAATTTCTTACTCATTGGAATGTGCACTGTCCCTCATCTCTGAACTGATGGCAAAGTTGAAAGAATGAGCACTATATATATTTAAAGAGAACCCCAGTTCAAATCTCGTTCTGCTTTCTATTTAGGAACTTTTGTGATCTTGGTGAAATCAGTTAATAAATCTAGGCCCAGTTTCTCACATAAAGGTAGATTAAATCTTCTCTAAAGTCACTTCTTTTCCCTACATATTACCATCAAAAAATCCCTCATTTTCCTATATTGTTTGATTTCTCTTTCATTAAGACTATAACTTTCCTGTCCTACTGCTTGTTTTCAACAGAAAATATTACGACTATTGATGTCCCTATTTCATAGAAAAGACTTACTACCCCCACCCCCAGACTCCCTAACCTGTAAAATTTTGTTTTAAAAACAGATTAAAAAATCTTTGAAAGTATATACATGTGACATTGGTTTTACTTTCTCAATCCTAACAAATACCTATGGAATAACAACACAGTTACTATTGTGTAATACAATTGCTTAAATGAACAAAATATATTTTATTTACATATATATATGTATGGATATAAAACATGTATACATATATGTATACAAAACAAAATTAGGGGTAAATTATAGATTTTGCAGTTCAAAAATATGAAGTCATTCATAATATACCTGTGAACTACAGAAAAGTTCAAACTGTTAATCAATTTTGTAGGTCACTCGGGCGGAGCCAAGATGGCGGCTGGAAAGCAGGGACCAGCCTGAGCTCCCTGCCGAGCCCCTCCAAAAACCTATAAAAAATGGCTCTGAACCAATTCTAGAACGGCAGAACCCACAGAATAGCAGAGGGAAGCAGGGCTCCAGCCCAGGACAAACTGGATGGTCTCTGGGTGAGGTCTATCCCGCACGGAGCTGGGAACGGAGTGGAGCAGAGCCCAGCCTGAGCGGCGTGGAACATCCAGACCAAAAGCCGGGCGGAGGGGGCCCTAGCGCCCTGATTCAGTGAGCTGCGGCAGTTACGAGACTTCTCAACCCACAAACACCAAAGACTGCTGAGAAGGTTAGTGGGAAAAGCTGCGGGAGTGGAAGGAGTTCGCGGTTCGGCTTCCAGCCCTGGGGGCAGCGGAGGTGGGGCAGCTACGGCTGCTGCTGCTTCCGGCTCCAGGCCCACCTGGTGGGAGGAATTAAGTGGCGATCATCAGAGCAGGGGTGCACAGCCTGCCGAAGATCTGAGCCCAGTTCGGGTTGGGGGTCCTTGGGGAAGGAGCAGTGCTGGTGTGGCAGAGCTGGCACCTCCCCCCCAAACGTGGAACATAGAACTCTGTAGTCTACAAGCAGTCATACCCCACTGAAAAACTCAAAGGTCAAGTTAGCTGGCTGGGATTATGGCCAGGCAGCGAAAACGCACCGAGATTCAGTCTCAGACTCTGCATTCTTTCTTTGCTGACAAAGAAGACCAAAACATACAGACAGAAGAAATTAATAAAGTCAAAGAGCCTACAACAGAAACCTCCAAGAAAAACATGAACTGGTCCCAGGCCATGGAAGAGCTCAAAAAGGATTTGGAAAAGCAAGTTAGAGAAGTAGAGGAAAAATTGGGAAGAGAAATGAGAAGGATGCGAGAAAACCATGAAAAACAAGTCAATGACTTGCTAAAGGAGACCCAAAAAAATACTGAAAAATACACTGAAGAAAACAACACCTTAAAAAACAGACTAACTCAAATGGCAAAAGAGCTCCAAAAGCCAATGAGGAGAAGAATGCCTTGAAAGGCAGAATTAGCCAAATGCAAAAGGAGGTCCAAAAGACCACTGAAGAAAATACTACTTTAAAAATTAGATTGGAGCAAGTGGAAGCTAGTGACTTTATGAGAAACCAGGATATTATAAAACAGAACCAAAGGAATGAAAAAATGGAAGACAATGTGAAATATCTCCTCGGAAAAACCACTGACCTGGAAAATAGATCCAGGAGAGATAATTTAAAAATAATTGGACTACCTGAAAGCCATGATCAAAAAAAGAGCCTAGATATAATCTTTCAAGAAATTATGAAGGAGAACTGCCCTGATATTCTAGAGCCACGGGGCAAAATAGAAATTGAAAGAATCCATCGATCACCTCCTCAAATAGATCCAAAAAAGAAATCTCCTAGGAATATTGTCGCCAAATTCCAGAGCTCCCAGATCAAGGAGAAAACACTGCAAGCAGCCAGAAAGAAACAATTTGAGTATTGTGGAAACCCAATCAGAATAACCCAGGACCTGGCAGCTTCCACATTAAGAGATCGAAGGGCTTGGAATGCGATATTCCGGAGGTCAATGGAGCTAGGATTAAAACCTCGAATCACCTACCCAGCAAAACTGAGTATCATGCTCCAAGGCAAAATATGGATTTTCAATAAAATAGAGGACTTTCAAGCTTTCTCAGTGAAAAGACCAGAACTGAATAGAAAATTTGACTTTCAAACATAAGAATCAAGAGAAGCATGAAAAGGTAATCAAGAAACAGAAATTGCAAGGGACTTACTAAAGTTGAACTGTTTTGTTTACATTCCTACATGGAAAGAGGACATGGATGATTCATGAGACCTCAGTATTAGGGTAGCTGAAGGGAATATGCATATATATATATATATATATATGTTTATGTACATATATATAAGTGAATGTGTATGTATGTATATATCTATGTATATATATATGTGTGACACAGGGTGAGTTGAAGATGAAGGGAAGATATCTAAAAGAAATAAAATGAAATTAAGGGATGAGAGAGCAACATACTGAGAGAGGGAGATAGGGAGAGATAGAATGGGGTGGATTATCTCACATAAAGGTGGCAAGAGGAAGCAGTTCTGTGGGAGGAGGGGAGAGGGCAGGTGAGGGGGGAATGAGTGAACCTTGCGCTCATCAGATTTGGCCTGAGGAGGGAGTACCATACATACTCAGTTGTGTATCTTACCCCACAGGAAAGAAGAGGGAGGAAGAAAAAAAAAATAAAAGGGGGGGGATGATGGAGGGGAGGGCAGATGGGGGTGAAGGTAATCAAAAACAAACACTTTGGAAAGGGGACAGGGTCAAGGGAGAAAATTCAATAAAGCGGGATGGGTTGGGAAGGAGCAAAATGTAGTTAGTCTTTCACAACATGAGTATTATGGAAGGGTTATACATAATGATACACATGTGGCGTAGGTTGAATTGCTCAACTTCTTAGGGAGGGTGGGTGGGAAGGGAAGAGGGGAGAGAATTTGGAACTCAAAGTTTTAAAATCAGATGTTCAAAAACAAACAAAAAAAAGTTTTTGCATGCAATTAAAAAATAAGATATGCAGGCAATGGGGCGTAGAAATTTATCTTGCCCTACAAGAAAGGAAGGGAAAAGGAGATGAGAGGGGAAGGGGGTGATAGAGGGGAGGGCTGACTGGGGAACAGGGCAACCAGAATATACGCCATCTTGGAGTGGGGGGGGAGGGTAGAAATGGGGAGAAAATTTGTAATTCAAACTATTGTGAAAATCAATGCTGAAAACTAAATATGTCAAATAAATAAATTTAAATTAAAAAAAATTAAAAAAAAATTTTGTAGGTCACTCAAATGAGATGACTAATTTAAAATTCCAATTTAAGTTGTGAACTGATGAAAGTGCCTAATAATAACACCTAGTACTAGTGAATACAAGAATATATCCCACAGCAATAATGAATAAAATATAAGATTTTCAGGGGTTTATTGTTCACAATTTTAGACACCTGTATATGCTACTTTTATGACTAATGAAAAATCTGATTTTAACAGCCTTAAAATTGAAACTTAATGCAAAGTTTCCAATATCTTTAAAAGTTTTGAAGGTCAAAGGTGACTTTGCAAAAGTACAACAAAACATTAAGATAGCGCTATGGTATGATTCCTTTTTTGGAAAAAAAAATATGTATCATATATCAGATTTATTTTACAAAGTGAGAGGATAACAGTGCTCTAGAAAAATAAAAAAAAATTCTGCCTACCAGGAGATTCCTTATGAAAGGATGAAATATAAATTCATCAGTTCTGAAAACTCACTTGCCACATTTGAAGCATATTTTTATAAAACAATGAAAAAGAGGCCAAAAACTGTAAATGATTACTTTAGATTATTTCTGAGTTAGTAAGCCAGAAATGTTACCATGCATTCTATTAAAATAAAACAAGCCAAATAGAGGATAACTTGGCACTACCTAATATTCAAAGACCTGATGGTCACATCCTTAGTTGAACAGATGGCAAACACATCTAGGAGGAGCCAACATGGATTAAGGTTATTTCATCTGCTTATTCATTTTCAGAAAGCCTGAATATTACTGGTATGTAAAGCACTGAGCCACAGCCTCAGCCTAGAATTCATCTGGGACCTTAATATGCCCATTCTATTTTAAGTAACTACTCTATTGTCACAGACAAGACAGAGAGCCTGGATGATAAAGATGAGAAGAATTATCTCTGGATGTTTTTCCTCTAGAATTAGCCTTCCATTTTTGTCAGTCCACTATAAATCTTTAGAACATGTCTGAGTTTCAGGGAGTGGCACATAATGAATAAAGAGTAGCTAATGAGGTATCTTACATCTGTTAAGTAATGACCTCTGTCCAAATATGGGCAGTATATGTTAATACTTTAAAATTTCTTCCTATTGCTACTATATTTAATTTGTAGCATAAATCCCTGTACAATGTGCAAAAATGGTTAGCAAGTTTCTTATAAGTCAAACTAATATTAACTGGAATTGCTAATTTAGGGTCTACAAAATGAATCATTAAAAGGCTTTGAAAATAAATTGAATTCAAGAATCTTAGAGCTGAAAAAGGCCTTAAAGAGACTATTTAGTTCAGTCTCCTTTGTGCTTGATGAATTCCCTTTATCATATCCCTGACAAATAGCTATCCAGGCTCAGTCTAAAAAACCTCCAGCAACAACACTTTCTAAATTTATTTACAAATTTTAGTCTTGTGCCAACCAAGCTACAAAGGGGGTACTTTATAAGAGTTAGCTAAAATAATAAGAAAATTCATTTGGAGGAACAAAAGATCTAGAATAGAATCTCAAAGGAAATAAGGTGGGAAAATATGAAAGGAAATACAGTATTTAGACACCTCAAATTATATTACACAGGAGTGATCATCAAAACTATTTGGTACTAGTTAAAAAAAAATAGACAAGTAGACCAGTGAACAGACTAATAAGCAAGAATTAGAAATACATGAACTGTCTGATAAACCTCAAAGCACAAATTACTCCCTATTCAACAAGAACTGCTGGGAAAACTGGAAACAGCTTAAAACACATATCATAACAAGCTCAAAATGTATACAAGACATATATACCAAAATATTTATAGCAGCACTTGCTATAGTAACAGACCTTTAAAAAAAAGTAGCTGCCCAGTGACTGAAGACTATCAAACTGGTTCATGATTATAACTAAATATTGCTGCACCAATTAAAAAAAGGATAATATGAAGAATTCAGAAAAGCATGGGAACACTGATAACAGAGTAAAGTAAGCAGAACCAGAAAACAATATCTACAATGACTGTGACAATGGACAACGTAAACAGAAAGACAACACAAAAGGAAGTTGTTCCCAGGGAAGAGCTGAGAAGACCAATCTCTGAACTCTTTACTGCAGACGTGAAGGACTTCAGGGATGCAAAAGTGGGCATATTCCCAACATGGTTTATATGTTCATTAGTTTTGCTGAACTACTTTATTTCATCTATTTTTTAAAATTTTTCTTATAAGGGATAACTTTCTGGGGGGTGGTAGGGAAGGATTTGTTTGGAAATGAATGGGATATAAAAATAAAAATAATAAATACAGGACTTTTCTTTTAAAAGAAAACATCAAGTGACAGGGTATCACTTATAAACACAATGCATTTCATTTCCAACTAGCTCTAATTGCTAATAAGTTCTCTCTTTAACACCTTAACTCCTTCAAATTATTCCCAGTTTTGCTGACTGGGCACAACCAGAACAAGTCTCCTTTTTTTCCCCACATGACAGTCCTTCAAATATAAGAAAACTTATCATATTCCCTCTAAGTTCAAGTTTTCAGCTTCTTTTTATGTGTTCCCTCCCCCTTTTAGAGTGAGCTCTTTGAGGGCAAGGCCTCATGCCTTCCTTTCTATCCCTACAGCTTAGCATAATGCCTGATACATATTAAGTGCTTAATAAATACTTATTGACTCTGTGTATACCCTTTGACCTAGCGATACTACTACCTATTTTATATCCCAAAGAGAGCAAAAAAACAAGGAGAAGACCTACATATTTTAAAATATTTATAGTAAAGAGCTGGGAATAAAGTGGATGCCCATTAAGGAATGGTGAACAAATTACATACATTAATGTAATGGACAGCTACTGAACCATAAGAAATGACGAAAGGGACAAATTCAGAGAAAACTGAGAGGGCTTATATGAACTGATGCCGAGTTAAGTGATAGAACCAAGAAAACAATTTATATAACAACATTTTAAAGGAAGAGTTAAATAAAGTTAAGAAGCTACTTAAGTACCACAATCAACACTATGTCTCGTTATGATTATGGAAAACTGGTGATGAATCACACTTACCACCTCTTCATCCAAGAGGTGATGAACTAGAGATGCATGAGACAGTTTCAGATATGGCCAATGGGTGGATTTGTTTTGCATAACTATACTTATTTGTTATAAGAAGAGCTGGGGTGGGGGAAGGGCAGAGTTAGGGCAACTGAGAATAGTGATAGTGAAAAAGGAAATAAAAGTGTTAATGAATCATTAAAAATGCACATTAAGAAGCACAATAAAGTTCAGAAGAAGATACAGACAAGTAAGGCAACACATTAAATGTGAACTACCATATTAAATGTGAAATATATAAAAAAAGATAAGGCCTAGGGCCTTCCTTTTTCTTGAATAAAGGCCATTTTAAGGAAGTCTGTACATTTTACAGAGTTTTCTTAATTTAAAAATTGTTTTTAAAAAAAGAGCCTACGGGTAGCTAGGTGGCGCAGTGAGTAGAGCACTGGCCCTGGAGTCGGGAGGACCTGAGTTCAAATCCGGCCTCAGACACTTGACAAACTTACTAGCTGTGTGACCTTGGGCAAGTCACTTAACCCCAATTGCCCTGCCTTCCCCCCTGCAACAAAAAAAAAAAAAAGAAAAAGAAAAAGAAAGGCTTACTATTGTTGCTGAATAAAGGTTCTGGTTTTGGGGTTTTTTTTAAGGAGGCTGGGGTAATAACAATAATGACCCACATTTATGTTGTACTTTAAAGTTTACAAAGAGCTTCCCTCACAATAATTTTGCTAGATATTGTAGTGAATCAGGTTATACCATATGACACACATCATAGATCTCTTGTCTGCGTGGCATCAGAGGGGAAAACAGGAACTTTGAAAAACAAATGTATTCCTGTTGAGGTCTAGAGGTTCTGGGAACCCTGAAATGCAAGGGTAGAGGGCACGGGTCTGCCTCAAAAGAATTCAACCTCTCAAGCCTTCCAAAGTAGAAGTTTATTTGTGATGCTAATACAAGCAGGGCAGACTCCTAGTGAGTCTGTGCATTTGATAGGGACAAGACTGATATTTCATAGGGAAAAAGATTGTGGAAAGTTTAGATGGGATTAAGGAAGCAGCCTGCAGGTAACAGAGAATGGAGGGTTGGGCTGGGTTGGGGGCCACAATGAAAAGTACAATTGAAAGGAGATGAGTCTGATGCCTCAGGTGAATGCCAGGGATCTGGGTTCAGGGGCTGGGTTTCTGAAATTCAAGGGAAAGTTCAAGGGGAGGGGGTTCAGATCCCATACCCCATCATTCCTTTCTGACTAATGTTAGAATGGTCACCTTAAAGGGAAACAGGTTGTTTCATTACAGCTTTTCCACCAAAATCCTGAAGTTTAAACCACACCAATTGTAGATCAAGAAATCCAAAGAGAAACTAGAGTGAGTGACATCTTCAACTGAAAAAAAAAAATAGCCAGATACCAATGGGCAATAGAAAAGAGACCTCCTCAAGCAAAGTGAACACCAACACAACCAGAGATGAGACATATGTGTGTAGCTTGTGAAGCTTTGTGCCTGAGAACAGTAAGAGTGAAGGCTCCCTTCAGAAAGGCTCAGGGTGGAGAGCCCCAAGAAGTGGCAGCATGATTCCAACCAATATCTTGTCTCAGAGATCAAGCCAGGATAGATCAGCCCAGGGACTCTGAGGTCAATAAAACTCTATCTTCAGCTGCCAGAGAGGGTCCTGACTATCCAGCCAAGTGAACTTTAAAGATCCAAGGGAATAATCCTAGGAAGTAAAGGTCAGTAAAAGAACCCAGAACGCTGAGTTTGAGATCGAGCAGTGCCAAAAAGACCACTCAAGACTTCAGCAGGGGGCAGAGTCTAGCCCTGGCACAAAGATCTAATTCAGTAACTAAAGCTGTAGAGATGAATAAATCAAAGAAATTACTGACTAATATATTTATTGCAAGTTATTATTATTGCAAGTTTAACTCTGAATCATGTGAGACCAACAGGAAAAAAAAATGGGTTCTGCACAAGAACTGCATGAGTACCTTGAAGAAATAAAATACAATATAAAAAAAACAGAAGAAAATGTAAGATCTGATATAAAAAACAACTGATCTGGAAATTAGGTCAAGGAGAGATAATTTAAGAATCACTGGATCCTTTGAAAACTATGAAAAAAGCCTGACACTACATTTCAAAATATTAAAAACATAAACTGCCCATATCTATTAGATCCAGAACCAGAAGACAAAGTCAAGACATAAGGAATCTACCTGTCATCTCTTAAAAGGAACCCCAAAAAGACAAGTCTCAGGAACGTTATAGCCAAAACCCAGGGAGCTTTCATGTCACAGAAAACTACTGCAAGTATCCAAACTTCTTTCTTACTTTGTCATGTGCAAGTTGGCAGATCCTGTTGTGTTAGAAAAAGGGGGTAACTGCTAAGATACACAAGAACTATATGAACACAATTAACCAATACTTTTCACACGAACAAAGGCAGATCTAAATAACTGGAGAAATATTGATTGCTGATGAGTTGGTCAAGACAATATAATAAAAATGACAATACTACCTAAATAAGTTTATTTATTCAATGCCCTGCCGATCAAATTACCAAAGAACTACTTTATGGAGCTAGGAAAAAAATAACAAAAAAAAAAAAAGGATTTCAAGGGAATAAATGAAAAACAAAAGAGGACTAGCAGTACTAACATTTTAAACTATACTACAAAATTATAATCATCAAAACAATCTGGTTATTGTTCTTCAGTTGTCTTCATGAGCTTATTTGGGGCTTTCTTGGCAAAGACGTAGAAGTGGTTTGCCATTCCCTTCTCCAGCTCATTTTACAGATGAGGAAAGTGAGGCAATCAGGGTTAAGTGACTTGCCCACGGTCACACATCTAATAAGTATCTGAAGCCATATTTGAACTCATGAAGATAAGTCTTCTGACTCCAGGCCTGGTGCTCTATCCATTGCACTACCTAGCTGCCCCAAACAATTTGGTACTGCATGAGGCTAAATGGTAGATCAATGTTAAGAATTAGGTACACAATATACAAAAGCAAATGAACACAGTAGCCTAGTGTTTGATAAATCCCAAGAACTCAGCTATTAGGCTAAGAACTCACTATTTGACAAAAATTGGAAAGTAGTCTGGCAGAAACTGGGCGTAAACCAATATCTCACACAATATACCAAGATTACCTCATAATGGGTAAATGATATAAAGAGTGGTATCATAATAAGCAAAACAGTGGAGCATGAAAGAAATTACCTGCCAGATTTCTGGATAGAGTTCATGAGTAAACAAGAGATAGAGAGGTTCATGTAAGGTAAAATGGATAATTGTGATAATGAAGTTGAAAAGCTTTGGCACAAGCAAAGCCAATGTAGCCAAAGTTAGAAGAAAACCAGGAAATTGGGTGGGTAGGTGGAGAAATCTTTGCAGCAAGTTTCTCTGATAATAGTCATATTTCTCAAATATATAGGGACTGAGTACTAACAGTTAGAGAAATGCAAATTAAAACAACTCTGGGGTAGTAACTTACACCCATCTGATTGGCTAAGATAACAGAAAAGGAAAATGACAAACAATGGAGGGGATATGGGAAAACAGGTATATTATTGCACTAGTGGTGGACTTATGAGTTAGTCCAACCATTCTGAAAAGTGACTCGGAACAATGCTCCAAAAGCTATTAAATTGTGCATACCCTTTGACCAAGCAATAGCCCTACTAAGGTGTATACCCCAAAGAGAAAAAAGAAAAAGGAATATGTAGATATGTAGATAAATATTCACAGCAGCAATTTTTGTGGTGGCAAAGAACTGGAAACTAAAGGGTTGTCCATCAACTGGGGAATGATTGAACAAACTATGGTATGAGTGTGATGAAATATTATTATGCTGTAAGAAACTATTTCAGAAAAACCTGGGAAGACTTATATGAACTGATGCAGTGTGAATTGAGCAGAACCAGGGGAACAATTTATACAATAACAGAAACTTTACAAAGACAATCTACTATGAAAGACATTAGTAACTCTGACCAATACAGTGACCTACCACAATTCCAAAGAACTCATGATAAAAATGCTATCTACTTTCAGATAGAGAAATGAAAGATTGGGTTGGGAATATTGAAGCATAGATTTTTTCCTTTCTTTTTTTCCCCTGGAACATGGCTAATGCAAAAACTTGTTTCACATGTCTTCATATTTGTGATGGGTTTTGTATTTCTTGCCTTTTCAACAGGTGGGGGAAGAAAAAGGAGTGGGAGAGAATTAGAACTGAAAATAAAATAAAACTGAATTTTTTAAAAAAATAAAAGGAAAAGAGTAAACTCTACTTAGGGCTTCTAGAGACTGTTTCTTCTTCTTTTTTGCTTTCTCTGGGTAACTGAGACAAACACTAGAAATAATAGGGTTGCTACTAAAAAACTAATATTAAACCCCCAGAGAAGGTCAGTGAGTATACTTGACAAAATAAGAACTATTAAGTACTAAGACATTTCTGGAATCTGTTGTCTAGACATCTCATTTCTTATGTCCCTATTGTCTAGACATAAGAAATAGCAACAGGACACTGAATGTTTTCTTTCATCTTTGGCCAAAATGTTTTCCTTTCTACTTTTCTGTGCATCAGCTCTCAATACCTCAGAAATGCCTGCACTTCTACAATAAAACCAATATAAAAATTCTATAATATAAGGTTTTCTAATTGACAGCTTTAAAAAGAAACCTTAAAGTAAAGGGAAAAGCAGTATAGTCAATGAATACTGACTAAACTGCAGGAAACAACAGCTGTAATGGAACATTTTAAATTTAAAATGAGATTCTAAGGGAAACAACAGAAGTTAATAGGAAAGCTTCAGCTTTTTAATGTAAATTATTTGGAAAGATACTACGGAATACATTTTGAAAACATTACTAAACTAAACAGACAACAATAACTATTCACAGGCAAAGACATTTGGAAAAAAGGGGACTAAGTTCAGTTCTAGAAGAGGGAGCTCTGGGTTCAAACTGTACTCTAGGACCAAAGTAGGTCAACATTTAGTGTGCTTTTCTAGTTAAAAAATGAGACTGTTTATCAACTATGTCTTAAGAGTAGTATGAAGAAAAACTAATATAAAACTTTTTACAAATTTAGCTTTCTCTAAAATGGCCAGATAGACATAAAATGCCACATAGTCCACTGTTATATGGATTCTCTCAAGTTTCTTACTAGCTCCTTTTTATCCAAGTTTACATTCACATGATACTTTTTAGTAGACTTATCTGATATCCACTGTCATTCTTTCTTTTAGACTATTCTCAATATCTAACACATTCTCATTTAAAGTTTTCTTTAAATCTCACCTTCTCCAGCCAGTTATTTATAATCAAATTCCATTTCTCACTATTCCTACCTTTAAAGCAGCTCAGTGGCCTCATGGTTAGAAGGCCAGGTCTGGAGTCTGAAAGACTTGAGTTAAAATCCAGCGCCAGATATTTACTGTGTGACCTTGGGCAAATCACTTAACCTTTGTCTGCCTCAGTTTCCTCATCTATAAAACAGGTTTAATAATAAGCACCTATCTCCCAAGTTGTTGTGAAGATCAAATGAAATGGTACGCGTGAAGCACTCAGCACACTGCCAGGCACATGGGTACTATATAAACGTTAGCTACTATTACTATTAATCGTTCTTACACCTCTCTTCCTTCAGGATTCCAGTTCTATAAAGTGATAAAGGAGACCTATTATCTAAAATTTAATTAGCATCTAAAGTATATGATCATGCTTATTTAAAAAAAAAGACTTATCTCCAAACTTTGCTGTTTTTCAAATGAGCCAAAAACATTCCACTAAACATACAACTACTAAGGCTACATACAGTTTAAAAGTAAAAAACTGATTTATCCAGTAACATTCTTACCTTTTGACACTACTGATGTGCTATTTTTCTCTTCTCTTCCTTATTTAGTGCCTACTATATAGTGAAAAGAGTACTGAACCTGGAGTCAGAAGAACTGAGTTAAAGTCCTACCCTTCCGACGCTTATTTACTGTGTGACCCAGGGCAAGTCACTTAACCTCTGTCGGGCTCAGTTTCCTCATCTATAAAATGAGGATAACAATAGCATCTGCTTCACAAGGTAGTTGTGGGGACCAAATGATGCATAAAACTTTGCAAACCTTAAAGCACTATATATAAATTCCAGCTATTATTATTATGGCTATGGCAACAGACCATGTTGTCCATCACATCGCAATGATTCTGGCTAAATTCAGAGAGGCTCATTTATCTACCAACGTACGGAGATGGTTCAATACTCATTAGCACAACTAATAGTGCCCCACGCTGCTGTTGCTGTTCCATCGTTTCAGTCGTGTCCGACTCTGTGACCTGATTTGGGATTTTCTTGGCAAAGATACTACAGTAGTTTGACATTTCCTTCTCCAGCTCATTTTACAGATGAGGAAAGTGAGGCAAACAGGGGAAAGTGACTTACCCAGGGTCACACAACTTGTAAGTGTCTGAGGCCAGATCTGAACTCAGGAAGATGAATCTTCCTGAGTCTAGGCCTGACACTCAATCTACTGAGCCACCTAGCTGCCCAGCCACAAACACAGAAGTCACTTAATTAATGCTTTCTAATTTTGAAATGTATCAATCACTATGTACTAATATGCATGCCTATACATAATTCATTACCAGTATAAACTTAGTATACTAAGTTTACTAGTCTAACTCTAGTCTTAATAGCTATGTTAGAAGTACACTGGTTAGGAATAAGTACTTTATTTAGAACATGAGGCTTTAGGTACTAGCACCAGGTAGTAAGGAAGACATAGTCCTACCTTCAAGGAGTTTAAAAATCTAGTCAGAATGATAGAGACATGTACACACAACTTGAAGACAGCCTATTATAGAGACAAGTTAAAGCTTGCAGCTGGCCCAAACAAGGTCCACCTACTACCTTGCTCCAACCAACTGAGCTTAAAAAAAAAGTTGTAAATGCTTATTATTAAAGGAATATGTGATCATTATGTGTTATATCTTCTCAGTTCCTAGGAAGAACTTTGATCAATTCAAAGATCTCTAGACATAGAGGCAACTGAATCAAAATACAGAATGAGGCAAATACTGGATGTCCCAGAGGTTTAAAAGCTTAAAGCTGCACTAACTCTTTTGGGATATGGCAAACGTATAGATCTGTCCTGTGTGACTACCTTATTTGTGAGAAGAATTGTGTTTTTCATTTTTCCATAGGTGGAAAAGGTAGATGGAGAGGGGAATTAGCTATAGTGCAGCCAAGAAAAAGGAAAAAGAAAAGCAGATGACTGAAGCATTTTTTAAAAATGCACAGAAACCCAGAAGGAAAGACAAATAGGACAGTTTTTGAAAGTAACATGTTGAATTTATTATCTATATTACTGTTTAAAAAAACCAAGTTACACATAATAAAGATTCATAGTTTTACATATAATCATCTTTGTGTTCTATTTTTTTTTTCTTGTTAGAGTCAGTTAGTGACACAATCCTGAGCCTGGACTCAGGAAATCTTAAACTTAAATCCAGCCTCAGACACTAATTAGCTGTGTAACCCTCAGCGAATCACTTAAGCTCTGTTTGCCTCAGTTTCCTCAACTGTAAAATTAGGATAATAATAGTACCTACCTTGCAGGGTTCTTGTGAAGATCAAATGAGAGAATATTTGTAAAAACTGCTAAGCACAGTAGCTGGCATATAGTGGGTGCTATATAAATGCTTATTCCCTTTCCCATATTTAAAAATATAAATGGTCATTGGGGGTGGGGGATGTCTGTTCAGCTTAACAAAAAAAAGGGTAAAAAACATAGTTAATACCTACAATGAATGAAATATTTCACTACAACTTTTGTATACTAAATAAATAGCTCTGATGAGGGTTTTGTTTTGATTTTTAAAGATAAAAAGTACTTATGGATAGGAAATACGTTGTGTTCAGCTAGAAACAAAATAGACTTCTGAATGACTGGTAATAATGATGATCTCCTGAGCAAAGGACTAAATAAATATAAAGAATTCTATGTATCTGAAAGTGATTTTAAAATGTTGAACAATCTTAATGCTTCCAAAGCATTAATATGCCTGAACCTTTCTGGAACATAATGCTTTATAATATTTTGAAAAATTAAGCATTTCAATTTCTAACTGACTTAAAAGCAAGTCTTCTCCAGTCTGAAGAGCTGTCACTCTTAATGTTTCCATAGTTTTCTAGATTCTGAAAAAGGCAGAAACCTAATCTGGAACATAATATTACTGAGGCATAACAAATATGGGGAATAGTGGGAAAACTACCTTCTGGCTCTTGTATATTACAATTTTAAGAAGATAAAATCATGTGGATGTATAATTTTTGGCAACATGGTAAATTTATTTGCTTCATCAGAAACTTATGAAATGCCTACTATATATATGCTGTGCTAAGTATTAGAGAAGACAAAGATATACAAACACAAAAATGTATACATACATCCATATAGTACAAAGATTCTGAGATCAGGTTAACTTTATTAATAAAAGCACTATATTTTTTGATTCATCTACTAAAATTCCTTTTCCTGTGCCTAGCTAATCTGTGTAATTCAATACAATATTAAAAATTATTAAAAGGATATGGCACCAGAAAACCAAATACAGTATTTTGGGAAGACCTAGCCAAGTTTCATCTGTAATGAACAATACAGCCTCAGAGTAAGGAGATTTCTTCTAAGCACTCATCATAGATTTCTTTTGTTTTTACTGGTCCACTTCTAGTACTCCTGTCCGGATCCTACTCTCTTCCCCTGGAAATTACTTTTCATTTACACTACAAATATCTCTTATGGACGAATATTGAAGCATTTTCTCCCCATAAGAATGTTAGCATCTTGGGGGCAGGGACCACATTTTTTGCCTTTCTTGGCTATCTCTGTCACTTATCACAGTGCCAGACACATAATAAATGCTAGATGACTGATAGCGCCTCCTCTAAGACACTAAGTTCTCTAATGATGATCTCTTTTTCCCCGTCCTCAGCACAGTGTAGGCACTGCTCAGAGCAGGCATTTAATGAATGTAAAATAATAACAAAATTAATAATAACAATAATAAGCTAGCATTTTTACGGAAATTTGAAGTTCAAATTTTGCAAAACTCTTTACAACTATTATCTCATTTTAACCTTACAATCTTGGAAGGGAGGCACTATACTATTATTATCTTCATTTTTATAGATAAGGAAACTGAGACAGAAGTTAAGTGATTTACTCAGGGCTCACGTAGTTAAGTGTCTGAGGCTGGATTTGAACCCAAGTCTTCCTGACTTTAGGTCCATTACCATATCCATGCTTCCTCCTAGCTTCCTCCACCTAGATACCTCATTGGCCTAGAACTTTAATCATATAATAATATGTAAAATAGCTAAATTCAGAAAAATCATTTGGGGTTACTGAATAAGATCATTTTAAGGTATTAGTCTCCTGGCTTTACAATCATGGACGATTCTCTCACAACAGCCATAGCAAAGGATACAGAACAAGAAAACAAGAGGGACAAGCAACACTTGGTATGCCAGAACCTTTTGCCATAGGCAGTTACTCTGGGCTTCAATTAAGAGAAGAGCAGTTTATATTATCATCAACTAGCATTTATATGACATTCCCACTGAACCTTTGGGCATATTTACATATCCAACTACAAAGTTAAAGCTAATAATAGAATCTGAAAACCAACACTTTGGCAAGGATGGAACAAACAGATGGGTCTTAGTATCTCATGCCATTGGAAAGCATATATAGACACACCAGGGACTGAAATTCCAAAGGCGTGGACAATCTACCAAATGTCCAGCCTTAGTGGGGACTTTCAGTTAATTAAGCTATTTCATCTATATTGTTTTAGCAGATCCATGTTCCATATGTTAAATATTAGTATATGCAGTGAAATAAATGCCCAATATATACATGCTTTCAGACAAGCATCTAAAAATATGCTTTAAACTTGGAATTCCAGCAATGAATTTTAGAAGTTAATAACTTAAAAATAGCAAGTGACCAAGGAAGGGGGAGGCACATAATCTGTGATGGTAGAAAGACTACCTACACATACAGAATCACATATTCCTGAAATATTTCATTTCCAAGTATGTGAATTCAAGTGGGCTTTCACTGTGGCAAGGCCTCTAGCAGTGATTCATTATCTCACTTACCACTGCTGTTTTTCTGAACCTTTTTATCCCTCTTCATACCTTTCATAGTTACTCCTTCCCCAATGTGTTGAGAACTTTTCCTCAAATTTCACTGCAAAAATTGAGTCCATTCACAAAGAGCTCCTCATCACCTCACATCATTTAGGAAACTTTTGCAACTATCTCCTCCTTCACTTGTTTCACATGAAAAGGTAGCCCTTCTCCTTGCCAAGGCAAACGTGCCATCTTTTCTAGCAGATTTCCCCTCTATCCTTCCTACTCTCTCACTAATTTTCAGTTTCTACTGGCTGCTTCATGTCTCCCTCATCCTCAAAAAACCCTGACTTGATCCATCCAGTCCCATTAGCTATTATCCTAAATCTCTCCTCCCATTTGTGGCTAAACTCTTTGAGAAGGCTGCTTACAAACGTCTCCATTTCCTTCTCTCTCATTCTCTTAAAAACTGTCTAGTCTCACTTTTCTCCAAAGTTACTAAAGATCCCCAACTATAGACGGATCTAATTGGCTCTTCTCAATCCTTCTCATTCCTGAACTCTCTACAGCCTTTGATATTACTGATCACTCTTTTCTCTCTAAATTTTCATGACAACAAACTCTCCAGGTTATCTAATCTCATGTCTGTCTCCTTAGCTGGATATTCATCCTTATTATGTCACTAAGTGTCCCATAAGGTTCCATCCTGGCCCTCTTCTCTTCTCCCTTTATACTATTTCACTTAGTGATCTCATCAACTCCTGTGCATTCAATTATTTCTATACAGATGATTCTCTTGTCTATCCAGCCCTAACCTTTCTCTCAAGCTGCAGTCTCGCATCTCTAACTGGCCTACAGGACATTAAGAATTGGATATCCCATAGACATCTTAAACTCAACATGTCCAAAGCTGAACTCATTATCTTTGCAGTTTACTGCAGTAGCCTGCTGGTTGTTCTCCCCTGCCTCAAGTCTCTCTTCACTCCAGTCCATCTTCCACTCAGCTACCAAGATTGATCTTCCTGAAGCATAGGTCTGATCACATTGTTACCACCACCACCACTACCACCACAAGTCCCTTTCAATAAACTCTAGTGGCTCCCTTTGGCCTCCAGGATCAAATATGAAATCCTCTGTTTGGACCCTTCCTACCCTTCCAGTCTTTAAACACCTTATTTCCCTCCTCATACTCTATGCTATCCAGGGACTCTGGTATCCTTGCTGTTCCTCACACAAGACATTCCCTCCCCTGACTCTGTGTATTCTCACTGGCTATCCTTCATGCCTGGAATGATGTCCCTCCTTATTTTTCCTCCAGACTTCCTTCAGGTCTCAGCGAAAGTGTGACTTTCTACAATAAGCCTTTCCTAGTCCTCCTTAATCATAGTGCCTTCCTTGTGGGACTTCTCACAATTTGTTGTTGTTGCTGTGTATATCTTGTTTGTACACAGTTGTTCACATGTTGTTTCCCCCATTAGATTGTGAGTTCCTTGAGAGCAGGACTGGTTTTTGCCTGTCTTTGTATTCCCCAGTACTTAGCACAGTGTCTGGCATGTAGTAAGTGTTTAATAAATGTTTGCTGACTGATTAAATTAGAATGAGGAAAAGAAGATTTGAACATCTGTTATCTGAATAACATGGGTAGTATTCCAAAAACTAAGCAGAATAATCCAATACTGTCCAAAGACCTTGATACTATAGAACGAGTCAATGTTGCCCAAGGATATCAGTCACCTTAATTAATGATTTCAATATTGACCTGATATAACAACGTTACTTGCAGCCACTGTAGCACCAGCACACAGGAGGGTTGCTAGCACAGGTTCTTTGATCTGCTTTTCTGAAGGAAAGCAACTTCAAGGGGTTAACAATCTTATTTTAATCAAACATACATACATCATTCTCTTAGTTCAGGGGGAAAAGCCAGTACCCTGGACTTCAGAAAGAATACAAACAGAAATTACAAGCAGAAATTATAAACAGAGCAAATAACACAAATCAACAGACAGGCTTCTAGCTGTCTAACTATGATATTACATACATAGTTACCAGAGAGAGGGAAGCACCAACATCTGGGTTTTCAAAGCCGGGCAGAGGGAGGGAGCACTCCTTAATGGCTACCCACAGTCTTGTCTGGCCAAGTCACAGGAACACTCTTCCAATGAGTGAGCCCCAAGCAAAATGCTAACCTCAGAGTTATATACACTTCTTCAGGGTCAGAGGGCGTCACAACCATGTGACTCAAACCCATGTGACCTAGGCTTTCCCATGACTTAAGCAGGTCATCAAAAAGTCCCGATTCAAAGCCTCTTGACTGAAACAAAGGCAAGACTCAAAGGCACTTGATTGCCTTAGTGCTGAGAAGCACTCCAAAACAAAAAATAGCAAAAAGTCCCACCCTGCTTGCAATTACATCTTTGCTACCCCACTGGAATAAGTTCTATTACCATTCCCTGAACTGCTTTGTCTTTGGTAGTGGTTATAAAAAAGGATTCTAGAATTCTAAGGAAAATTTTTCCCCTTTGTCTTGAGTCTAGTAATTTTCCTATGATGATAGATTTCTATTTGGTCAATTGGAATGCCTTTTTAGCTCCAACATACTCAGCTTCAAATGTCAAAACATAGGATTCATTAGCAAGAAAACAAAGACTGCTGCAATCCAGATTCATTGGGCTGGGCACAGGAATTATAGAATTGTAAAGGCTTTTGAATGTCTAATCCTCTTATTTTATGGATAAAGAAGCTGAGATCCAAATAAGTTAAATGACTTCTCCAAAATCACAAAACTGATAAGTGGTACATTTATTAAGTGCCTACTATATGCCAAGAACTGTTTGAAGTGATAAAAAAATAGTTGCTGCTCTCAAAAAGCTCACAGTCTAAGGAGGCCTGGGAAATACTTCTTTTAGAAGGTAGGACTTCAGATGAGACTTTTAAGAAGCCAGGAGGCAGAGATGAGAGAGAGCACATTCCAGGCATAGGCGGAAAGCCAGCAAAAATGCCTGGAGTCAGGAGATGCAGTGTTATGTCTAAGGATGGTAAGGAGGTCAGTGTCACCAGAGTATGTGAAGGGGAGTGAGGTGTAAGAAAACTGGAAAGGTAGTACATGCATTAAAAGTTGTTGACTTGACTTTAGTTTTCAAAGTACTTTCCCAAATACACAGAATGGATACCTTTACAGCTCCAGAATAGAAAATTCAAATAAGATAAATAAGACAGACATAAGTGCTATGAAAACTTAAGCAATTCAAAAGTATGGTGTAATGTTAGCTTCTGGGAAGAAAACTGTCCTGTTATGCAGCAATTGGAATCTGGTGATAGAATTTACAATGGAATCATGTTATCCAAGAGATCAAATGGCAAAGGTATAAAAATCAACAAACAGTACAAAGAGTAACTGTAGCTGTCAACTTACTGATTGTTTATGTGTACCCAATATGGAAAAGAGGTAGCTAGGCAAAAAATAGATAAAAAGCTGCCTCAGACTCAGGAGGACCTTTCTTCCTATTCCTCCTAGATACATACTAATTGTGTGGCCTTATTTAACCTCTCAGTACACCAGGCAACTCCAACACTGAAGGTACAGCTAGATCTGCATTGTTAGAGAAGGGTTCTCATGGGGAGTTCTCTATACTGATGATATAAGAAGTCTAGTAAAAACAAAACAAAACCCAATATGGAAAGAATATTAGATGAGTTTCTCAGCAACACTTGGACAATACTTTCATCAGAAACATTTTCAGATTGAAATAAGGATTAATGATTTCCATTGTCCACATTACAAAATTACTTATTCATTAACATTTAAGAGTAATATCTTGACATTAGTTAAGAAGATCAAACTAATTTACATTGCCAGTTTATAAAAAATTCAGTTACAATATACCAGGATTAACAGTGTTTTCTTTCTAAAATGGGCTCTTCCTTTACTTTTCTCTCTGCAGTTCTAAGATGTTTTCTTCACTCAAAAGTATTTTAAGGGCAAGTTCTATGTTGGCTTTTCATATCCTCTTAAGTTGCCATGCCTGTGTTAAACTTATGTTATGGTTAAAAGGAAAAACAAGTTGTACAGAAGACAGAGGTTCATGTATAATTCTCTTTTTCTATTCTACTTTGTATGTAGAAATGCTCATTTTATTTGGTGTTTGTTAAGTTCATAATAAAAACAATCTGTTTCGATGCTATGCTTAGACCTGTTTGATTAGGTAGTGTACCTATGAAATGAATAGGCTTACTTTAGGTACAGGAAACTAAGTAAAGTAGGAATAGACCCTTCAATATACTTTTTTCCATAAGGTTAAAAAATTCTGCTAATTTGGCACAAAAATTCTTCATTTTTTCTACTTTTAAACTATGAAATAGCCTAGTTGGAACAAGGGTTAAAAGAAAAAGCTGCTGGGATCACTCTGTCACTAACTTAACTGCTACCACACCAATTCTCCAAATATATATTTATTGTTCTCCCACCTACCAGCTATCCCAGAATCTTTTCACAACTTCTGACCCCTTTTGTTCTATCTCATAGTCAGCTGCTTTTTAGAAAAGTACAAATAGCTTCCTTCACACTACTCCCACCCAACACTAATTGTTCCAACTGACTCAGCTTTAGTTATTGCATTTTCTCTTTTTCTCCCAGTGTCTCTAAATTGTCTTTTTTATTTTTTATTTAAACCTTTTTATGGATCAGTCATTTCCAAACATGCTCCCCACCACTAGGAGCCTCCCTTTGAAACAAATGGGAAAAACACAGTAAAGCAAAACCAAGTGACACAGCAACCTCTCTGACAACATATACATTTTATAGAGAGTCCTCCACCTCTACAATACAAGATGGGAGATGTATTTCCTCAACTATTCTCAGGGACAGACAGGACTGGTCATTATAATTACTAAATCTGAATTGTCTTTTTAAGAGGCAATATACAGCAGTGGGCAGCTATAGTAGTTCTTAACGAATTCTAGTCTAGGTGAATGATTCCTTCTACTTCAGTACCTAAAGGGTCCAGACCCTTATTCCTTCAGAAGATTCTTACAATCATATAAAACACAACTTATAATTAATTAGGTTTCTCCACAATTTACATATTTGTAAATATAAATATTAATTTCATTAGCATTATTTCTATTTTTGATTTTTACAAATGCTCATGTAAAGAGTTGACTTAAAAGACCCACAGTAGGTAATTGCTCTGCCAGTATGAAAACCTCACCAGAAACAGGTTGTTTGAATGATGTGGCACCAAGTTACCTGCAAGAGAGCCCTTTCTCCAAGATAGAGCATTCTAATAGCTGGCTAGGTCCTACAAACTCCATCTCAGCTAAAATCCTATTCTCTGCAAGAAGCCTTTCCCAATCTCCTTTAGTGACTTCCCTTTGAGATTAATTCCAATTTATGCTGCATATATCTTGTCTGTCTTACAATTTTGTTTCACCCATGTAAGCTCCTTGAGATCAGGGGCTGTTTTTGCTTTTCTCTGTATCCCCAGCACTTAGCACAGGGTGGCATTAATAAAATGCTTGTTGCTTTGACTTAAGAAGTAGAGTGGCTGCCTTGAAAAAGTTCTTGGTTAAAATTGTGACATATGATGGTTATGCGATCTGGAGCAAGAGATTCAATATCTTATCACCCTCAGTAATTCTCAGAGACTGTAAACTGACAATCTAATGAATGGAGGGAGTTTCCATACTCCAAATTCCTCACATCGGTTCAATTAAAACGAAAAATTACTTTTGCCATCAGTTTTTGCCTAGAATATTAAGTACTTTTGTTTTTGTCAATGTAGCTCCTCCCAGATACCAATAAAGATGCCAGAGTTCTGGGAAGTGGACAGTAAGCAAAGCACTAACACTTTTCTCTGGGGAGTTTTCAGAACTGACTGGTTTGGGGGAGAGTGACAAGTTCCAGCCCTGCTCAACTGAAAGTGAGAAATTTGATCTTAAGGAAGTTGGTGAACAGTATTAAGACAAGTGTTTCTACTACTACTAAAGAAGAGTAACCTCTCTTACACAGGATATTTCTCTATTTCCCATCTCCCTCAAGCATTAGGACTTTTTGAATTCCATGGCAGTGGGACATGACCTATGATATGATAATGGATCTTATGAACCTAGGAGTTCTTTCTGTTTTGTCTTTGAGTATAGGTGGCATGAATAGCAATCCCGAGATGGATGCTCCTGGTCTTGGCATCAATTTCATCAGTTGAGAGTTCCTGAGTCTAGGTACAAATTTCCCAGCAGAAGGGACTTCTTAGAGTAGAAAATGACCACTTCCAGGAGAATACTACAGATGAAATGCTAAGCCATACTCTAGCTTGCCAAAAATTATGGACCTTCTGTGGTTTGTTCCAACAGTGAAGATGTCAGACACTGTGCTGGGCATTGTGGATACAAAGACAGGCAAAAACCCAGTCCTGCTCTCAAGGAACTCACAGTCTAATGAGGTAGACAATATGTAAACAACTATGTACAAACAAGATACACACACACACACACATAAATTGTGGGTAGTCTCAGAAGCACTAAAATTAAGAAGGACTGGGAAAGGTTTCTTGTAGAAAGTCAGGCTTTAACTGAGACCTGAAGGAAGCCAGGAAGAAGATGTCAGGAGGGGCATTATTCCGGGCATGAAGGACAGCCAGTGAGAATACACAGAGTCAGGAGATGGAGTGTCTTGTGTGAAGAACAACAAGGAGACCAGAATCAGTGGATAGCATAGAGTATGGAGAGGGGAGTATGGTATGAGAAGACTGGAAAGGCAGGAAGGAGTCAAGTAATGATGGACTTTAAAAGCCAACAGATAATTTCATATTCGATCCTAGAGGCAAAAGGGAGCCAAGGGAGTTTACTGAAAGGGGCTGGTGGTGGTGATGGTGGTGATGTGATCAGACCTATGCTTTAGGGAGATCAATCTTGGTAGCTGAGTGGAAGATGGACTGGAGTGAGGAGAGACTTGAGGCAGGGGACAGTAGCCAGCAGCCTACTGCAGTAATCCCGGAACGAAGTGATGACAGCCTATACCAGGTGGTGACAGTCTCAAAAGAGAGAAGGGGGCAGAAACAAGCAACAACAGATTGGATAGAGTGTGTGTAACAGTAACAGGAATATTAGGAAAGGGGAGCAAGGAAGAGGGGAAGGAAAAGGTAATGAGTTTAGTTTTGTATACACTGAGTTTAATAAGTGAAGTTAAAGTGAAATACATATTCAGCAGTCCCATAAACTGTTTCACGTTTTAAACAGCAATGTCTTTAGGAAAGTATAATCGAAACAACTGGTTACTGTTTCATGTTGTAAGTAAACATTTCTTTGTGGTGGAGGAGATAGAAAGCCGTCTTATATATGATCTATTTTTTATATCAAGTACCATTCTAGAAGGGATTCTATAAATCACTGGCTATTCCTCTTTTGGGGAAGTCATGGAAATAAGTTACGCTTTAGCTTTGCTTTAGAGACCTTCTCTAGGCTCTACTCTGGGATTTAAGTGTAAGAATCCCAAAAGTTTAAGAATAGCCTAATGCCCTCTTTTGGAGGTCAGACTTTCCCAGAACTAAAACTGGTCAATATGAGCCCAGAAATGGAGTCCCTTAGGGGAAGAAGGAATCCCTCTCACAGATCTTTACATGTCACTAATTTTTTCTAGTTTAACTAATGAAACATATCTGGCTATAGTTCACAATGTTACCACCACACCCTCTGCCCTGGAAATTCTTTATGCTCTTTCCTCTCTGGTGTCACTGGTATCCTAGTTGACGATGTTACCACCACACCTACTGCCCTAGAAATTCTTTATAATCTTTCCTCCTTGGTGTCACTGGTATCCTCCTTCCTAGTTCTCCTATCTAACTGCTCCTTAGTTTTCTTCTCTGGTTCCTTTTTCTTCTTCATCTCACAGAATGTGTGTGGGCATCCCCCAAAGCTCTCTCCATGGGGACCTTTTATATATACTCTCTTCTCAATCTCAACTACCTCTTTGGTTTCAATTATCTGCTCTATGTGAATGAATTTGAAATCTATTTCCATATCTACTTTACTCCTTATCTCCAGGCCCCTAGTTTCCAACTGTTGGCTGAACATTTTCATATGAATGTCCAGCTGACATCTCAAACTCATGTCCAAAACTAAACTTGTTTTCTCCCCTGAAACCCGACCCTCTTCTTAATTTCTCTAAGGTACAATACTATTACTCTTTCAGATATCTGGTTAAATAACCTGTCACCTTTCTTAAAACAGCTGTCATGTCCTTTTGTTCTTCCACCCCATTGCCTCTTCCACAGTCACCACCCTCTTCATGAGCTCTCCCACCTACACTCTCAAAATAGCCTCCTCACTGTTCTCTTTACTTCCAGTCTTTCCTCTCTTTAATAAAATCTGCACACTGTTGCCAGAAATAATTTTCTTAATGCAGAGGCCTGATTATTCGGCTCTCACATACATAAATTTTCAGAGACCTCCCTATTGCCTATAGGACAAAATGCAAACTCTTTATCCCGGTATTCGAAGTCTTACACAATTTGGCTTCAATTCCTCTTTACAGATTGTATGTAGTCAGCCAAAGTGAACTATTTACTTACTAATCTATAATCTTGTCTTGTCCTTTCCTGCTTCTGTACATTGCAAACATGGTCTCCCCCAGGCTTGGAACCAGTTCCCCATCCTTTCCCTATTAGTAGCTACTCCTTCAAGCCCAAAGCTCTTAGGCCTCTTCTATGCAAACAGCACTTTATAACTTGTGTTATACAGGCACACCTCATTTTATTGCATTTCTCTTTATTGGGCTTCACATATAATACATTTTTTAAAATTGATCGTTTGTGGCAACCCTGCATTAAGCAAGTCTATTGGCGCCATTTTTCCAACAGCATGTGCTCATATCATGTCTCTGTGTCACATTTTGGTAATTTTCACAATATTTCAAACTTTTTCATTATTATTATATTTATTATGGTGATCTGCTGAGATCAGTGATCTTTGATGTTACTATTGTAATTGTTTGGAGTGTCATAAACAGCGCACTTATAAGATGGTGAACTTAATAGATAAACGTTGTGTATGTTCTGACTGCTCCACTGACTGGCCATTCAGTTCCCATCTCTCTCCCTCTCTTCCAGCCTCCCTATTTACCAAGACACAACAATATCAAAATTAGGCCAATTAATAACCCTACAATGGCCTCTAAGTGTTCAAGTGAAAGGAAGAGTCAATTAATGCAGCAAACTTCACTGCTGTCTAATTTTAAGAAATTGACAGCCACCTCAACTTTCAGCAACTACTACCCTGATCAGTCAGCAGCCATCAACAAGACCTTCCACCAGCAAAAAGATTATAACTTGCTGAAGGCTCAAATGATGTTTTGCATTTTCTTTTAGCAATAAGGTATTTTTAATTAAGGCATGCACATTTTTTAATACATAATATTATTGAAAACTTAATAGACTACAGTATAGTGTAAAAACAACTTTTACATGCACTGGGAATCCAAAAAATTCATGTGACTTGCTTTATTGCCTATTCACTTTATTGCAGTGGTATGGCACCAAACCTGTAATATCTCTGAGGAATGCCTGTGGTTATTTTTGTATGCAATATATCCTTCTACTGGAGTCTAAAGCACTCAAAATTGGTATGTTATTCTTCACCATTTTATCCACAAAATCTAGAACGTACAGGTACTTAATAAATGTTTGTTCAATTAAATTGCTTTTTTTCCTCACTTAATACAGAAAAGACTTTATGACAGAAAGTATGTAAGCCAACTAAACTAAAGGAAGGTATTTTTGGTAAGTTTTCTCTTGCATCCAAAAATGAATTTAACATTTTTTCTGTTAATGATGGTAGCAAGTTATCTCAGGGCCTATTGGGCAATGTTAGACTGACCATTAGAAGTTTTTCATGAACCATACTGAGAAACAAAACAAAACAAACATCTGCACAAAGAATAATTCCTTTAAGAGTATCTGTGATACAACACCAAAAAGATCTTATATTCTGGCTTATATTTCACCACAGCAAATGTTTTTGACACAACACTATGTATAGTAGCACAGAATAGAAATTTATGTTACCTTCTTCTCCCAACAGAATGTGTTTTTGTCCATGGCATAGTGCCAGGCAGATGATAAGTACTCAATAAATGCTTGTTGACTAACTAATGCAGCACATAGCAGGTACCTAATGTGTACTGAATTGAAATTAAATGTCCCACTTCAGGGAAAAGCCCAGCATGCCTTCTGTGGCAATAGGTCAATTTAAATGACATTTGCTGTCACGTTACATTAAGGTAAGTGGTAGGCCCAAGAAGAATCACAGTATTTCCCCCACTGAAACTTTTAGAGAAGAATGTGGGGAGTAAAATCAAGTACAAGTTTGAACAACATTGCTTGTTGTTTGCTGAAAAATACGCTGAATTACATTATCAAGACTAAAGTTAGGTCACAGAAAGTCAGAAACTTTCACTCTACAATTCTCAATTAACTTGGTATATTATTACTACCTGCTTGGATTATTATAATAGCCTTATAACTACTTTCACAATCTACTCTCCTCTCATCAATCCTTCACATTATTGAAGTACTAATCATAACAATAATGACTATTTATATAGCATGTTATAGTACAGAGTGCTTTTACAGACATTCACTTGAGTGTCACAATTCAATGAAGTAAATATATATGCCACTCAATTTTACAAATGAAACTAGGTCTTAGGGTAAGTGCTAGAAAGTGCTAGAGGTAGGATTCAAGGCCAGATTTTCTGACTGCAACTTTCCTGACTCTTACTCTACTCACTACAGTCCAATAGTCTTCATCACATCAGAAAACTATATCAAAACCCTCCAATTGCTTCCTAGTGTCTACTGAATAAGGCTGTGCAATGTTGTACCAACTTGTCTTTTCAACTTTATTTTATACTCCTTCCTTCCATGTAGCATACATTCCAACCAAACTGGAACACTTATACCCTACATTCCCTTCTATGTGTCTGTGGAGCATTCTCCTCTCTCCTTTCTGACTACTGAATTCCTACCCAACTCAAAATCCACCTTCTACAGGAAACATTTTCTGATTGCCCCCGTGAGTATCACTAAGTTTATGCCTCTTTTATGTAGTTATCATGAATTATACTTGTTTATGTATGTGTCATAGCTTCCTACTAGACTGAGGGCAGGAATTCTATAGTTTTACATTTTTGTGGGCAATTAATATTTATTTTATTGAAATTAAACTGTTGAAACCATCCTTTTATCAAATATCATGTTAAAATAATATAATTATACAAGAGGAAACAGATGAATACTCACTTACCTGCCAAGATACTGCACCCAAAATTGCTGTTGCAAGAAGACTAAAGAAAACTAGTTGCTCTGAAATTAAGCAAAAATGCCGCATCCCTTTAGATGCCATTACTCTATCGAGGCTATTATTATCTGCCCTGTGAGTGCAATAGACTTTATGACAGTCATTTAATTTGGTATGGAACCCCCAAAGAGTTATAAGAAAAATAACATGGCAAATCATCCAGAAAATTCCAAAAATGGAAAACCCTGGTATTACAAAGTACCAGAGATAAGGGTTCCCAAGCTTAAATGCCGAAAGAATAAAAAAAGTAAGTTCAATCAAGCCAATGGAAATGACAGAAAATCTTCTACAAATTCTTCCACGATACAAGTATGGTTTCCACCTTTCAGTAACTGAAAGTCCACTAAAATAGATGTCAAGGAAGGGATCTGTAATTAGACAGATAAAAAAACATGCAAAAGCAATTGGATTCTGAGGTGTTTCCAATGAAGAAAAAAACAGTAAGATGCCAAAAATCACCAAATTTGGAATTGCTAGGAATGACTTCATTCTTAGGTCGATAATCAGCATTGCCAAACCTACAACAAGCAAGATGACACTCATAGACTTTTCCACCAGCATAGTGGTACTAGCAATGGCAAATCCAACCAGCTCGAGGAATTCAACCGTTGTCAGTAAAGTGGGCCGGTGACGGACACAACCACAAATTCTCTCCACCAAAGCACATAATATCCTCAATACTATGGAAGTCAGGAGCAAATACTTAGTCACTTCTTCCTTTACATCTTTTTTAAAAGGTGTATTATCTAGGAAACAGAGGAGACCAAGCAAGAATCCAAACCAAAGGTTGGAGAGGCTTAAACTTGCTGCTTCCATTGAAAAATAATAATAGAGAATGCTGGCAATCCCAAGAACAAAAAGGCCAAGTATAAAGATGACCAGAATTAGGGAATCTGCTGTCTTTTCCCATCTTACGTAAAGACCTAGGCATATTGCTACCAATAAATTGATTCTGGCTAAGTAGCCAAGATATCGAACTGAAGAATGCATGTTCACTTCTCTGTTTACTTCTTCCAGTCTTGTCATTGCCATATACAGACAATGACTAATACAGTAACGCAGTGATCTGCACATGTAAACTGGCAATTAAGGCTCTTTTCTCCACACTGTAAAAACTGTTTGCACTGCATCCAGGAAATCCAGAGAATCTGCAAGCTCCTACTTCGCCATCTCCTCAGAAGAAATCTTATTTTTTGGAGACCTAAAAGAAAAAAAAAAGATTTTTATTAATTTTAAATTTATTTTCAAGGTAATTCTTACATTGTACAAAATAATGTAACATAAATAAAAATGAATTGCTGTTTCTTCTGTCACATGATTTTAGCCATCTGTGTATATTTATAGTAAAGAAAATACTAAATTTACGTTGGTATTCTTCTCCAGCAAAAGTACAACTTTGATGCCTCATCAGGTGTGGAGATGACTCTGAGCTCCTGAAGGCTGTAACTGTAACAGTAAATTCTGCAACGTCAATAAATCAACAAGCATTTATTAAGCATTTACTATACCTCACGCACTGTGCTGGGTCCTAGGGATACAAATACAAAAATGTAACAATACTTTCCTTGAAGGAGTTTATGCTGTAACAGAAGAAACAATAGGTACATAAATAAGTATACACAAAATAAATAAGGGGCAATGGGAGAGGCAGAGGTACTAGCAGCTGGGAGAATTAGGAAATGCCTTGTAGAAGGTTGTACTTAAGATGAGTTTTAAAAGAAATTAGGGATTCTAGAGACCAGAAGGAAATGCTTCATGTAACGTCCATTTCAAAGGCCATCTGAGAACCAATCTAGCTCATCAGCAGGTTGGCCGTAATATTATGAATTCTTTGGCCACAGCAACTCTCAAAGATCATGTACCAAGGATTAGAAGGATTTGAAATAGGCATGGAGGGAGTATCCAGACCAACAAAATCCTTGAAGATGATGGTGGGCATTTATATAGAACTTTAAGGTTTGTACAGCACTTTGCAAATGTTATCTCATTTGGTCCTCATAACAATTCTGTAATGAGACAGGTATTGTTATTCTCATTTTAAACATATGGAAACTGTACTAACAGCAGTTAAGTGCTATATCCAGAGTCACACAGCTAGGAATCGTCTGAACATAAGTCTTCCTGACTCCACCAAGTCCAACACTGTATCAAGCATCTACCAATTTCAAAATACTGCCTTGAAGTACTAAGGTATATGGTAGTACTCAATAAAAAGAGATTAGTTATTCAAGTGCTATGTAAAGGTTAGCTATTATTATTATGATAAGATTGTGAGCATTCACACGTGGCTCTAAGGTTTGAAAAGCTCTTTATAAATATTATTCTCTTTTATCCATACAACTCAGAGAGGTAGGTGTGCTATTATTATCCCCATTTTACAGATGAGAAAAAAAAAATAAGGTAGAAGTTAAATGGCTTGCCTAGGATAACATAGCTAGTAAGTGTTTAATGCTGGATTTGAACTTGGCTCTTTCTGACTCCACTTTGCCACTTTTGCCAATTTTATTTAAATAAAAAGTTCTGCCTGTATGTAGATTATTATATGACTGACACTTACCATTAGCAGGGCATAAGCTGTGAATTTTTCTACTTGGTAATGAACTGCCCTCATTCATCCACTCATAGTTCTAATACCTGGTACTCCCCAGAACCAAGAGTATATACCTGCAAGTCAGTTTCCCCAGGTTAGGGTACCATTCATGGCTATGAAACAGAACAAAGTTTATAAGGAAAGACTGACATCAATAATACTTCTAATTTCACAAATAACTGAATGTTTTTTTGAATTAAAACATTTTAGATTAATAGCAGCTCTTCTTACTTAAAATGACCCTACATTGCTTTCATTAGACCTCTCAAATTCTGTATAATTGTAGACCCTTAAAATGAAATTTATATCAACAAAAATACAAAAAGTTTTAATATATTAAACCTACTCATTCCATAAATTTGTTCCATAATTATCTTTACAATTCTGACTTTACCACAACAATCTCCCTCAATCACTAAAACAATTTCCAATTTTAAATGAACAACTCTGTTGCAATGTCTCCAAGCTGTCTAAGTCAAATATTTCTGTTACAAAAGCGTTTAAATTCTATTTCCAATAACAAGAATTTTCAGCAGCATCATTATTAATTTTTTAAATACAAAATTAAGTATTATAACCTGAAATGCCTTATAAGCTATAATTCAAATTGGATGGCTGTGAACTTAGGATGGGTGATTGAAAACTAATTTAAACATCTGTTAGCAATTAAAAAAACTATAAGATTGTTTCACAGGAACAGACTGATGATAAATAGGATAGTTTTCTTTGGCTTGTGGTGACAATAAACCTACAGAGACCCCCATCAGTTAAAAGTTTAAGGGAGGAAATCCTCCAAGAACCCAGTTTATGATCAACATATCTGAAATTCCCTAATAAGACAGACACAAAAAAAAAGAAACAGCAGGTCACCATGTAATTAGCAACCCAGAGTTAGCCATTTGGCTAAGAGAAATGTGCCCACCATGTGACATAATCTGTTAAGACTGGATTGGTCTCATCTGTCATCTTTGGATGCCAGCTATAAAACATTCATGGAAATGACAAATTTGTCCAAGAAGGAATTGCAGATGTCTCTCAGATAATCATTCTTTAGTTACTTTGCTTTTGTATGTTCAATTAAGAATTTAAGAGGCTAAATATTTGTCTAAAAGTTGCCATTTTATTTGTTTCAGTTCAAAACGAGTTGAGCTCTTTTAGTTTTCTAACCACACTACTTCAAATAATCCCCTAATTATATATGAATGTTTTAGTCTTTTTTCTTGACAGATAAGAAATGAAAACATAATGAAATATTTTTATTTTTCTTTGATGTATAGTATCAAATATGAGAGGTAGTATGGTACGGTGGGCAGAGCTGTCCTTGGTGTCAGTAACACTCATATTCAGATGTGGCAATTATATCTGGCTGTGTGACCCTGTGCAAATCACTCAACATTGAGTGGACCCAGTCAAGTCACTAAGACTGTATGTTGTAGAGCTGGTTTCAGTTTTCATTGGTAGAGGGTTTCTTCTCTAGAAGTTCCCTATATCCACAAAATCACAGGTCCAGACCAAAAATGCACAAATATACACACATTACATGTGCATATATATGGTGAAGTTCTCCAGAAACTCTTGTTTTAAAGATGGTATTGTGCTGATTTATATAAAGCCCTAGAATATTACAAGGTCCCCAACATGACATTCGCCACCACTTAAAAGTTTAGTCTAATAATCCAAGAAGGAAAAAATAAGTAGAGGAGTACCTATTATACACAGTTGGATGAACTTAGCTGGTCCATCAGTACGTATGTCTTACACAGATACTGCAGATGGACAGTGAATTGAACTTGATATAGAATAGGTTGACAATGGACTGAATGCAATTTGGGAAACTGTATAGCACCTTCAGTGACTCCAGGCTTCCCCTGAAACAAAATTCATCTTTTGACAGCAATATTCTTCCAATGATACTATGCAGCTTGAAATCACAGAATACCATAACCTCCAAAGAATCAAAATTGCAGGCTAACCAAAGGGCAATGGAGAAATTTATATTAAGTTTAGACTACAATATATCATCAATGCCCCTTTGCCCAAAATATAGTGTATTGGAAAGAACAATGGGTTTAGAATCAGAGGTTTTGAGTTCAGATCCTGACTCAGCCACTTGGGCAAATCACTGACTGTATCCCAGTTTCTTTATCTGAAAATGAAGGAACTGTACTACACAGCTCTTTTCTATACAGTTTTTACATAGCTACAAATCCTGTAAGTCAGGCCCTCATCATCTTTTAGCCAGATTACTGTAAGAGCTTCCTAACTGGTGTCCCTACCTCCAGATGCTCCCCTTCTGTAATCCATCCATAAAGCTGCCAAACAGATATTCCTAAAGCATAGGTCTCACTATGTCACTCTCTTTCCCCAAGAATCTCCACTGGTGCCCAATTGCCTCTGGAATAAAATACAAACTTTCCTGCTTTAAAGGCTTTTACAATCTGGTTCTGGTCTATCTTTCCAAACTTACTACATGGTACCATCTTTCACATACCCTATATCCTAGACAAAACAGCCCACTTGTTGTTCTCCATAAAAGTATTCCACCTGTTTATTAATTCCACCACACCTAGAATGGACTCCCTCCTCAGCACTGCCTCACAGCATTCCCAACTTTCTTCAAGTCTTAGCTCAAGTGCCACCTTCCAAGGGCTATCTTCATTTCTCCAGTTGTGAGTGTTCTCTCCCTTCCATCTCCCCCTACCCCAACTTCTGGTTTTTTTTTTTGTTTTTTTTTTTTGCTGTTTATCTTACTATGTAGTTACTTTTTGGCATACCTATCTGAGTTTTGTTTTGTTTTTTTCTCCTTCCAAAAGAAGTCCCTTAACAACAGAGACTCTTTAGCTTTTGTCTTTATATTCCTAGTGCCTACTATAGTGCCTGGAACATGGTAGATGTTTCATAAATGTTTGTGAAATGAATCTATAATAAATAATAGATAAGACAACTTGTATGCTGTACGGGTACCCACTTAATAATATAAGACATGAAGAGAAGTCCCCTGAATGTCAGGTAGATTCCAACCCCTCACACTGATGGAAAATTTTAATGGGAAGATATGGACAAGAACACAGAATTAGAAAGTGATTTATGGGTCACATTAATGTTGTACATTAAGAGAATACCCACCTTGAAGTCATGACAGAGCTACTAAACAAAGAAAAAAATCCATCTATTTTACTCATTCATTCATATAAACACTTGCCATTCAACATTTTTGTCAATGACTTGGATAAAAGCGTAGATGGTATGCTCATCAAATCTGCAGATGACAGTAAGCTGGGAGGGACAGCTAACATACTGGAAGAGAGGATCCAGAAAGCTGGAGAGGTTAAAGCACAGGAGGAATCTATTAAGACAATAATAAGGGGGAACAATGTAAAGTCTTGCACTTGGGTAAAAAGTTCAACTACGCAAATATAAGACGAAGTCAAAATAGTTAGAAAACCATTCTGAAAAAGATCTTGGGGTTTTAGTGAACTGAAAGTTCAATGAATCAGCACTGTGATAGAACACCCAAAAAAGCGAATGTAGTCTTGGGCTGCATTAAGAGTCTAAGAGTGACTTCTGGAAAGTGGGAGGGGAAATTTCCAAAGTACTTCTGCCCTTGCCAAACTTCATCTTCAGTCTTGCGTTCAGGTCCGAGCACCACAGTTTAAGAAAGACAATAATAAGGTGGGAAGTGCCCAGAAGAGGGCAAACAGCATGGTTAAGGGCCTTGAGACTGTGTCATATGACACTGTTTGAGGAACTGGGCATGTTTAGCCCGTAAAAAAGAAGCTTCAGGGGATACATGACAGTTGTCTTCAGGTACCTGAAAGGCTGTTGTACAGAGAAGGGATTAGATTTGTTCTGTTTGGCCCCAGAGGATAGGACAAGGAATACTGGTGGAAACTGCAAAGAGAGATGAAACATGCAACCTACTTCTCTCCTAAGAGGTCTGCCAACTGAGAGAGAGAGGGGTGACAGATTTAAGATACAGAATGAAATACATGTTTTTGGATATGGGCAAATGTGGGAATTTGTTTTGCTTTGCTATCTGTATTTCTTCCTTTGTTTTTGTTGGAGGTCATGTGGGAGGAAGAAACTAAGTGCATATTAATTGAAAAAAAGTAAAGTAAAATAAAAGATTAAAAAGGAAAATGGTAAATAATATACTGAACTCCATTGGGAGGGAGGAAGAAACCTAGAAACCTGTGGATAGGTAAAGATCCCAACTAGGTTATATAAATAGGTGATATGATGCTCAAAAGAGGAAAGGTTGCTGAATGATGGTTGCAAAGAGACAGGATAGAAGTGTGAGTAAGGAGCAAAGAGTGTGCCTACTCCTTCCTCCTATGGGTCTAAGTTTTCAGGGGTCACAAAGGATGGAGCTGCCAGTACTTAGAAATGGTGCCCCCCCCTCCAAAAATTAAAAATTAAAATTAAAAAAAAGATGATTTCCTTTCTGGGGCAGCTAGGTGGTACAGTGAGTAGAGCACCTGCCCTGGAGTCAGGAGGACCTGAGTTCAAATTTGGCCTCAGACACTTGACACACTTACTAGCTGTGTGACCTTGGGCAAGTCACTTAACTCCAATTGCCCTGCCTTCCCCCCTCAAAAAAAAAAAGAATGGTGGCCATGGATACAGTGTCTCCAGGAGGAAGCCAAGTTTCCTAGGGCTTAAGTAGTCAGAGCATGAAAGAAAGAGGTAGAGGATGCGGGGAAGCTATTATAAATATAATTAAATGGCCATGATGAATGTTGCACATTGTTTATCAGTTCTGACTTTTTTTTACATTACTAGGAGGTAGTAAATTTCATATCTTTCTTTATAAGTCTGTAGTGGTGAATGTCCAGTCATTCTGATTGCAAAATATAACCTCTGCTTGAAAGAAAGAGAAGAGAAAATAAAGGAAAGAAAAGAAATTGCAGAGACAAATCTAGGCTTGTGCCAGAAATTCCTAACAATTAGAGCTACCCAAAAGTAGAATGGACTGCAGAGGCCATGCCACCACTTGGGTAGGCATGTTATAGTGGAGACTGCTTCTGTTTATATGTTGAGCCACAGGACTACTAAGGTCATTTATAACTCTCAAATTCTGTGATTTTGTGTGGTATGGTGGGCTAGGTGCCAGAGCTCTAACTAGAAATCTCAGTTCCTGGGATAAATTCATTTGAGGATAGGGAGCTGGGAGAGGATGGGAAAAGGAAAGGAAGAAAAGAAACAACCTCCGGACAGAATGTCCTGGGCCTTCACTGGGAGCTAAGGATGAAAGAAAGGCCCTGAGGGACCGTCCCACCAAAAGCATAGTTTTAGAGGGACAAGGGGCCAAAATCTTTTCCCTCATGACCTCCAGTTTCAGCTACCAGCAACAAATGACGCCCAACCATATCATCCATCACCTGGATGTCCCTAAAACCTAGATGCCCTGAGCTACAAAGACAAAAAAAAAGTCACTGCCCTAAGACACTGGTTCTCAAAGTGCAGTTATGCTCATGAGAACCTTCCAGGGGTCCCAAAGGTCAAAATTACTGTCCTATTAACATTAAGATCTAATTTGTCTGTACTCTTTTTTCCCTTTTCCAACTACATAACTGTGTGAGACTGGATTTTTTTCCATGTACTTCAACCAAAACAACATATTTCCACAGACTAAAGGAAGCAGCAGCTATGAGAATCCAGCTATCTTCTAGTAAGCCAGACATTCAAGAAACTTCTAAAAATAAGTAAATAATGCCACTCTTCTTAATTTTTTTTGGTTTTGTAAAACAGTTATTTTTCATAAAAATAGGCTATTTGTATTAACATATAAAGGGTCTGTTATGGTTATTTTAAAAATGTTTTAACAAATAGGTATTTTTAAAAATTTGTCGGTTTTAGTTTCTAATATAGTAGATACAGACATAATCTAATTAAACAAAAGCTCTTTGGGTTCCTCAATAACTTTTAACAGTGGGTCCTGAGACTAAAAAGTTTGAGAACTTCTGCCCTAAGAGATATGTGTGTGTGTGTATATATATATATATATATATATATATATATACACACACACACACACACATATAAACACACACTCATGCACAGAGATAAGTAGTATACAAGACAGGGTTCAATGCGAGATAAAGAAGAGAAAGTCAGTATTTATCCCTATTTAGAGGTGGGGAAACTTTCTCTGTAGCTGGGAGGTGTTTCAATTTACCCCCAAACCTACAGCAATTCTCTTTAGTAAAAGATCCCCATCCAGAAAACCCCAGCATCTTCCTCATCGTTGTGTACAAGGTCTTCCAGAGTCCTAGGGCACTTTCCCGCTATAAAAGCTTTTAGGACAAAGCACAGAGAAGTGAAACAAAACGTGGCACAGTTTGTGTAGTGACACCAACATGAGGGAATACCAGCTTTTTGTCCCTTGTTCTTTCCTGGGGGGAGGGGAACGGCCACCCTCTCAGACGAAATGAGAGGCTGCAGAGACAAGGGAAAAACCCGAGAAGTTCTCTCCCTTCTCGGGGGTCACCGGGTCCCCCATTTCACACTTGCATAGTTCTGTCAATCCTGTGCAACAACACTTTCCTCAGCAAGTGGTACCAGCATTAACTCCATTTCCCGGACGCAGAAACTGAGGCTAAGTGACAGCGTCTCCAGGACCGAGACCAGCTCCGGCTCTTCCCCCCACGCCTCGAGGCCTCGGCATGTCGGGGGCCGGTACTGTGGGCCGCCGCCTAGGGGGTGAAGGGGTGGGGGGTCGGGATGCGTCGGACGCGGGCGGCGGGCTTCTGGGGCAGGCCTGAGGAAGCCGCCGCCGCCGCCGCCGCCACCACCTGAGGCGCGTTCCGCGGAGGAGCCGGGGCCGCCCGGGACCCCACCTCGCCGCCGCAGCCGCCTCTTCCTACCTGGCTCTGCCTGCGCCGGTCTCCTCCTCTCACCGGGGCCTGGACGTCTCGGCGTTCGGGGGACGTAAGGAGGAGGGCCCCCAGTGGGGCCTGCGCCGCAGAGGGCGGGGGCTGGGCCCGGAGCGGGCGAGGAACTAACACAGGCCGGATTGTTGGAAAACTTTCTCCGTTACTAGTGGGGTCGCAGTGGCGGCGGCCATGTTCCCGCCGCCGGCTCAGCGGGCGGTACGGAGCGCGGACAGGGTCAAACCGCGCGGCGCCTCCTTCGAGCTCGACTCAGCGAGCCGCCTCAGGCCCGGCCCGGGATCGCTGCCCGCGAGCTGCTCCCCCGCGTCCCGCCCAGCGCGCACCCTAGGGTCCCGGGCGAGGCCGGAGGCGGCCGTCCTCGCTCCCTAGAGCCAGGCGAGTGGGGGACAAACTAATCACGTTCATTAGTAGCTCCATCAGGATACTGTGCTAGAAAAAGCCCTGACCTGGGTTCAAAGCCTAACTCCACTCACTACTTACCAGCTGTATGACCTTGGGCTTAATCATTTTACCCTGTTTCTTCTTGTGCAATACAAAGGATCTGAATTCCAGGTCTAAGTCTATGACCCTATGGCGGAAGAGCCCCAATCACCAGCGTAAAGCGTAGGGCTAGCCAAGAGACCTGTTTTTACCCTTAAGGCCAGCGCGAGAGGCCGGGATTTCGTGGGCCGGGGGAGCCAAGGCATAGCAGCCTTGGTTCCGCAATTTAGCTCATTTACCTAGTTTCCTGGGGCAGGGAGACGTTAAGTGTTTTATTTTCGGTAAACAAGCTGTGGGCGTCGGGGGTGGGACTTAAAAGCCCAGGGCTTCCTGATTCAGAGGCCAAGTCTATCCAGCAGGCCGGGCAGCCTCTTTAACATCCCTGCAATCTAAATCTAATAATTCCTTTATGGTTTTCACCTTGCGCCTGGGACGCGGACGATCCCTGCCTTTTACGACCCTTGGTGTCCTTAAAAGGCTCAGTTCAAGTGCCACCTTCCTTCAACGAGGGGCGTTTCCTGATGCCCCTACCTTCCCTCCTCAAATAGCCCTGTATTCATTTTGTATAATAGTTTTGGTGAGGCAAAGAGCAAATCACAGAAAGAAACAGAAAATTTCATCTGCTATAGTTACAGCAGTGAGACAACAGCGCCTGGTGTATAGTAGGCACTTAATGAATGTTTGAATGATTGACATACCAAAAGTTTTTGGATGCAGATAAGGGGAACATAAATATTTGTAAATGCTTTCATCGAGGGAGAGAGAACAGATCAGTTAATGGGCATGCAGCTGAAAAAAAAACAATAAAAGCAACAAATCAAAACCCCTCAACTAAACACTAAATTAGAAATTCTGAAAATCAAGTAAGAGATTAACAAAATTGAAAGCAAAAAACAAAACAAAACAAAACATGACAACAAACCCACATTGAATTGATGAGTAAAAGAGGAATTGCTTTAAAAAAAAAAACTGATTAAATGAACATTTAGCTAGCCTGATAAAAAGAGGAAGGAAAACCTAATGGTTGCTATCAAAATGAAGGCAAATTTACAAGTGATGAAGGAAGCTATCAGAAACTTTAAGCTCAATTATATGCCAACAAAACTGATAATATAGAGAAATGGATAATTATTTACAAAAATCTAAAATACCTATATGAAGGGAACAAGAGATTCAATAACCCAATTATTAGGAAGAGAAATTGAATAAGGCATATAAAACTCTCCCAAAAAAACCCTCAGGACCAGATGGATTTAAAAAAGAAATCGATCAAACATTCAAAGAACAATTCATTCCAAGATTGCCTCAACTGTTTGCAAGAATAGAAAAAGGAGGGATCCTGCCAAACTCATTCAATAATACATATATGGTCTTGGTACCTAAACCAGTGAGAGACAAAACAGAAAACACTATCTTAAATTTTCCCAAATGAATATTGATTCAAAAATATTGAGTAAAATATTAACAAAGAGTCTATAACACCGTATTTCTTAAAATGATGTACTATGACCAGGATATATGTGTCAGAAATGTGGGGCTCATTTTAAATTATTTTTTAATGCATACAGTTACATCAATAGATGCCCCCAAAAGCAACATTAAGAAGTATAGGAATAAATGGATCTTTCCTAAATTTGGTAAAATCATCTATATAAAGCCATGAGCCAGCATTATAAATAATGATGAAAAGCTAGGGTCACTTTTTAAATTCAATTTTATTTTATTTTCAGTTCCAAATTCTCTCCCTCTCTCTATTGAGGAGAGATAAATAAAACAAATACTAGGTTATTTCCAGTATGATCAGCTAAATCAAGAATGTCTGCTATTACCACTGTCATTTAAAACAGTGCTAGAAATTCTAGCTATAGCAATAAGACAAGAAAAATTGAGGGAATAAGTATAGGCAAAGTAGAAACAAAGCTATCACCTTTTGCAGATTATATGATGGTCTCCAAATGTCAACTAAAAATTAACTGAAACATTAACTTCAGCAGAGTCATAGGATATAAAATAAACTTACATAAATCATCAGAGTTTCTGTATATTACAAACAAAACCCAGCAAGAAGAGAGAGAAAGAAAATACTTAAAATAACTACAGAAGATATAAAGCTCATCCTCTTACCACATGACCTTGAGTAAGTTTCATAACCTCTGTAGCTTTCACTTATCTGTAATATGGGAGTGGGTGTATACTAGATGATCTCTAAGGATCCTTCCAGCTCTTAACCCATGGTCTCATGTGTCCAGCATTATTTTGAGTATAGTATTAAATATGGTATATTGGGTTTTTCTACTTATAAATCTAGTGCTAATACTAGATTGCAGGAACAATATCTCATTTAAATTACTTCATTCAGCACACATTTATTAAGCTCCAGCCATGTGCAAGGAACCACATGGGTTTCTAGGAATACAAAGACAAAAGCCAAATAGTCCAGCAAGAAATTCAATGAATATGAGGAATTCAGAGAAATATGGGAAGATTGCTAATTTGTACAAAGGGAAGTAAGAAGAATCACCATGATTAAAAGTAGTGAAAATTACAAAAATACTGAATGGCAACTAAACTCTGAGTAACTGTAATGATCAATCTTGTTCCCAGTAATGAAATATATAAGAAAAGATAATGAAATATACCTTCTTCCTCACCAAAACAATGCGAGGGATTATAGCTGCAGGAAATTGCAAGCATTATCAGACATGGTCCCTACATCAGTTCACAGGATCATACATTTAGACCTAGAGGGCACCTTAGAGGTCATCTATTTAACCCTTTCCTTTTACACATGAGGAATTGAACCCCAGGCTATGGTCATGGTCTTTCATGGCCCCTTCCACTCCTGCTTCCTTGCTAGCTCTTGTTTCATGTTTTGAGGTACAAGCAGAAATTCCGAGATCTCCAGGAGCAAGAGGGCTGAAACATTGTAGTACAGCAAAAAGAGCATTGGCTCTGGAATCAGAGGACCTGGTTCAAATTTTCCATTTGTTGCTTGCTACCTGTCATTTAAGTTCTCTGGACCTCAGTTTCCTCATCTAAGGGAGCTAGACTAGAGTGCTTCTGAGGTTGCTTCTATCTCTAGGTCTATGATACTATGAGCCCTGAAATGGGGGTGCAGAAAATGTGGTGAAGAACTCCAAACTCCATGGCATACTCCATGAGGTAAATGAAGCAGAAAGTGATGACAACATTAACAACATAAAGGCACATGTGTATCTGAGTAGTTCACTGTTCCTGAGTATGAGTGGGGGATATATGTGTACATCAACATTTTCTGACTTCCATCACTCTGTTAAATGAAACTTCCCTGCTTCTCTCTACCAACTAATCTGTAACTTCTTAATTCTACTAGCACTAGCCCACTGTTTGATCCTGCCTGGCATTCAGAAAGCACTTGGGTATGCCACTGAAGTGTACACCAAATCTAAGTTCTAAGACACAACCAGATCTAGTTAGGGTCACAATGGGAAATAATAAAAGGATCCTAAAATAATTCTTGCTTATTCAAATGAAATATTTGTTAAAAAAAAAAAAGCAAAACCTTAGCACAGTGCCTGGTACATAGTAGGTGCTTAATAAATGTTTGTTCCCTTCCCTGCTTTATGCACAGGCAGAAGGTCTACATGCAGCTGCCTATGTGGCTTCTGCCTAAAGCTGCCTTTATTGAAATTAGAACTGTTAGGGCAAACTCCTGACATCTGGCAAGTCTCCCTGAGCAGCTGGATATAGGACAGTCACCGGGGGACCATTGCAGTGACAGGAGATTTCAGCCTGTGGTTATTAATGACAGTATAATGATCATAATAACCAGAACATCCATTCTTTTCCACCTGCTTCCATGCAGGCAAGACCTGCACACTCGACATAAGCAGTAACTCCACACAGGGTTATTTCACCCACAGGAGATATTTCAGATCAGAAACACCTGTTGAAAGTGTATAATCACGCTAATAAAATCAAGAGAAACTCTGAAGCATCAGTGCAAGTGAAATCAGGATAATTCTATTATAGGGATAGATACAGATCTCTCCAGTAAGGAGTGACATAAGCCAGAAAGAGAAAGAAGGGGATGATTTTTTTTTAAAGAATCTTTGTTTTCCCTGTTTTCTCACTTGCCCTTTAATCCAGGGATTTTGAAGCTTTTTATATGTGTCACCAGAACTCTTTGGCAGTCTGGTGAAGTTTATGTGAAAAACAAAGAACCTTTAAAAAAAAAAACGAACCCATTCTCTTCTTTCTCTCTTCCAGTCTTGTGTTCCTCCTATCCATTCAGAGTCAGCTATTTACTCTTAGTATTCAGCTCAACAAGACTTCTGTAGAAATTCTCCTGAACTTCTGGGGCAGCATTTTTTTTTTGGCCAATCAGGAAAGCAACAAAGGGACAGAAAGGGCAGTTGTCTTTGCCCCCAATTCCACTGCCTTGTCAGTGAGTCATGAAGGGGGAAGGAAAGGAGTTGGAAGTTTTCATTTCACCAGATCTTCTTAACCTGACAGCTCATTACTGGTGACTGGTACAGGTTTTTTTGCCTCTTCACTCATGCTGTTCACCTCAAAGTAAAGAGGATACCTAGAGTTCTCTTTGCTTCAATCCCTTCAGCTATACATTTGGGGAATCTCATTGACCTCTGTTCATCATGTCAGCCCTGGGGTCTTCTCCCTTCTGAGGTCTTATAGTCCTATGAAAGGGCTTCAGCCCTTGGCCTATGTGTGTGTTTGTTTTCTGTTAGGTGAACAGATTGGAGCCTCTGATCTTGTGAATTTCAAAAGGTCAGGAGAATAGGCCACAGGATCCGAGAGTCACACTGGGTTTTGTATCCAGCCCAACAAAAATGCCCCACTAAGGAGTGACCTGTAGGCACGACCTCTGTCACCCATGCTAAGGCAGCTAAGACAGGGATTTATCTGGCAGTCAAGTCACATCTGGACATGAACTTGGCAGGACCAATATTACATGGAAATTAAGCTGAATGTATCCCTAAGTGTTGGGGGAAAATGATTGCTTATTGAGAGAAAAGAGAAAAGGAGAGAGGAGGAGAGAGAAAAAAAGTATATTCATCTAGTGGAAATGGATGGAGGAATGTAGGAATGCATATGAATATGTAGGTATATCTGGGTGAGTCTAGGAAATTCAATACTGGTCAATAATGTTTACAGGATAGAGAACCAGGCCATGGAGTTAATGTTGTAAGGCCAATTTCTTTTTTCGATGTTTCTGTGTCAAGAAGAGAGTTTTTAACTGCTGCTTATTGCTTCCTTCAAAAAACTGCCCCAACTTGAAGCTTTGTTGCCCAATTAATTAACCTCTCTTGTAAACACTTTATGAGGAAATTTCTTGATGAGACAATCTTATAACTTTCTCACATTTGAGAAGATCTCTAAAATTCACCTCCCATAAATGTTAGAGTTGCCTGTCTGTATATATTTGTGTGTGTGTGTGTGTAGGATATGGGAACCAAAGTGAAAATCTACTTTAATGTTTTGATGAGTCTGTGATCTTAATGTTGGTACTCTCTCCAATGTTGCTGTTACAACTCTTTGATGCCATTTCATCCTGTGAAGTTCTTGCCCATGGCCTCCCATAAATCCTCCACAGGAGGTTTACTCAACATGCTAGGGACCTTCATCCAAATAATCTAGATCTTTTGACACTGTGTGGAAACCAATAAAGTACACTGTTCATTAGTTATCCTTTCCTCTTACTAACATGATTGGTTCATCTCCTTTTGTGGGCAAACCTCTCTATCTTAAAAGCAAGCTAAGCACATATTAATACAAGACTGAAGTATCACTTGACTTCATCAGATCATAGATTTAGAACTGGAAAAGACCTTAGCAATAATCAAATTCAGCCAGCCTCATTATCGAATTCCACTATTTTTCTATCCCAAGGTTTTAGTCAATATTTGTTTTCTTCTTTATATTCACCAAGCCACTAGTTTACTTCAAGCCCATGTTACCTCTTCCTTTGACTATGCAGCCGGTCTTTACAGGTCTCTGTATCACCAACACAATATTCACAGTAACGAGGGCAACTATGAATATGTTGGTGTAGTTCTGAATTGCAAAATATAACAGACTCTCTCTATGGAAGACAGAACCAAAACATTTATTCAAACACCAGAAAGCCAGATCCCAACACCAGAAAGTCAAATCCATCACAGCAACAAAGAAATCCTTACCCAATAATAATGCAGGGGTCACCACCATTCCAAAGCCTTCCCCCTGCTCGGGCCTTCCCACAAACAAAAACTCACAGCTAGCTGCTTCCTCTCTCTCCCTCAACTCTAACTACTCTGATCAACTTCCTCCATTCTGCTCCATCCTTCCTGTTCTACCCATTCAGCAAGCTCCTCCTACCACAGGCTTCATGTAAATTAGGCTTCCATGTGACTTAAGCAGGTCACATGGGCCTATTAATGGATGGGAACAATCTTTAAGCAAAAAAAAAAAAATTAACAATACAGTCTCCCTTTTCCAAATCTCTCCCCTCTCCAATTCATCCTGTATATAGTTGTCAAAAGAATATTCCTAAATTGTTAATCTCATCACAGCATCCCCTTGTTCAAAAATCTTTAAAGGGTCTCTATTGCCTCTAGGATCAGATCTAAGCTCCTCATACTAGCATTTAAAGTTATTCACAATCTGGATCCTAAGTTTCCAGACATTTCATATTAAGTCCTAGTCACAGACTCTATATTCTAGCCAAACTGCTACACTAGCTGATATCTGACCCAGACAATTTTGCTTTTGCACAGGCTACCACCTAGAATGGGTGGTCCCCCCTCCTCCTTCCTTATTTCTGCCTGGTAGAAAAGTCCCTAGGCTTTATTCAAAACTCAGCAAAAGTGCCGCCTTGTACTCAAAGTTTTTTTTAGATTGTATGTGTTTTGATTATGTCTATGTTGATGATTACTGTACATGTTGTATTCTCCCAGTAAAATATAAGCTCCTTGAGGGCAGGAGTTCTCTATGTCACTAGCATCTAGCGTAGTGCTTTACCACAATAGATACTTAAAATATTTGTTGAATTGAATGAGAAAAGACTTACCTGTACAAAAATATTCATTATCATCAATATTTGTAATAGCAAAAACATTGTATGTAATCAAATAGTGTTTCCCCACAATTGGGGAAAGACTAAAAAATTATGGTATGTGAGTAGAATACTATACTATAAGGTACAATGAAATATGATGACTTCAAGGAAATAGGAGGCTTGTATGAAGTGATATAGAATGAACAAAGCAGAACCAAAGGGAAAAAGAAAACAAACAACCCAACAAAAAATATAATTGCTACGTCTTTGTAAATGAAGATAACTTTAACCAGAAACAAAACCCATATCAAAATCATTGAGCAACTTTGTTACTAACATATAAAGCATACACCTGTCTTTTAAAAAATAGAAAACTCCTAAGGAACAAGTTTGTATGTACTACAGGTCATAATCATTCTTCCATATTGCTTTATTTACTTAATGTTTTCAGGTATGTTGTCTGGAATTCAACTGGGAGTAACATAACGTGTTGAAACCACATTTATCATTAAAAATAAAAGCAAGCTAAGAGATATTGCTTAAAAATGGAACAGATTGAAACAATCTAAACCAAGAAATGAAGGAAAACGGAGATGTCAGAAGAGGGAAATAACATAAATTAAAAGCAAAACATGCAGTATCTGCAATAAAATTTTCTCTTTGCAAACAGTGGACATGTAAAAGTGGAATGGAATGGAATGGAAAAAGATAATAATTCTGGGATAGTGGTGTTAAACTTCAGCTTTCCCACTGCTATTGAATTCAGAAATGCACCACCATGGAGATAGCCAAACTAGGTATGGTCATTTAATGTTTACTAAGAAGAATGTGATCTTTGTCTTTGTGATGATACTTAGCAGAGCTACGAATTTGTCCACAGCTGAATGAAGAACATCTCCTTTATGTTACCTCCTTTGGCAAACACAATCTTCTTGAGCAGCTGTGACCAACAAACATCTATTATGTCATAAGTGTTTGTCATTTATTTGGTGGAATTAGGACATTAATGGATGAGACAGTGTTCTGATGACTTTTATGATTACTGAGATAGGAAAGAAAAGTTAATGTATTAGGACCCTAACAACCCACCTTCTTTTCCCATTCATAATGCCTTGAATCAACCACTAACAAAAACAATGGTACTAGTAATTCATGGTAATCACTATTGCGTTCAATATTTGTATACCTCCATCAAAGGTAGAAATATGGTAGTAGGGACAACACAACCAAAAAGAATGGACAGCAGGTTGACGGCCTACAGGAATGTAACATTTAAAGAGACAAAATAGAAAAACTCTGAAATGGTTGGGTGATTTGTACGTGTATATGGAAGAGGGTGTGTACCTTTATTATATACATTTACGAGGTTGGTACCCCAAGAGTGAGGGGATTGGAAAAGTGTTTGTGAAAAGGAGAAGAATCTAAGGCAGGAGTTCTTTGTGGGTGTATGTGAGATGGACTCCTTTGGCAGATTGGCAAAGCCTGTGGATCCCTTTCCAGAATGTTTTAAAATGCATATAAAGACATACTTTTCTTTTCAACACAAGTTCCCAGCCATGCCCTGCCACCCCAAAATCTATTCACAGACCTCTTGGACATCTATGGAACCCATGTTAAGGACCCCTGATCTATGGTCAGGCCAAATAACAGATGATACAGCACTTGAGTAGTACCAGTATGAAATCTTAGAAATAGGTATTTGAAACTTTGAATAAAGGGAAGAAAGTTGTTTTCTGAATATGAAATAAAAAGTATCTGGGAGTCAGGGTTGAGACATGAGAAAGAAGAGATTATTAAAGATGATTTGACTAAGAATGTAAGTAAGCTCTGTGAGGGCAGGGATTGTTTAATTTTTTTCTTTGTATTCCTAGCACCTAGGACAGTGCTTAGCAGGTATTTAATGAATACTTGTTGATTGACTAAAAAGGCAAAAGCAGAGGAATAAGAATGATATCTTTGCATCTATTGGTTAATAAATGTTTAATGAATTGAAGCAATTGCCAGCTACAAAAATCCTATGACACTTAAGGTGCCATAGGTGTCATACGCTGCAAAGTAGAGGAACTTCCAAATTTTCTATTAAGAATGATAATACTGGGGCAGCTAGGTGGCACAGTGAGTAGGGCACCGGCCCTGAAGGCAGGAGGACCTGAGTTCAAATCTGCCCTCAGACACGACACATTCACTAGCTGTGTGACCTGGGGCAAGTCACTTAACCCCAATTGACCTGCCTTTCCACCCTCAAAAAAAAAATAAAGAATGATAACACTGCCTTATATTTGTTTAGCACTTCACTTTACAAAGTGCCTTCACATATATTACTTCATTTGATCTTCATTACAAGTTTATATGGTAGATAGAGGAAGGATTTCTATTTCATCACTGAAGCTAAAAGTATCAATGATGCAAAAGTGATGTGCACAAGGTTTTAAGTGGCAAAGCCTGGACTTGAATTCCAAGTCCAGAATTTTTTCCATTATGGAAGTACATAACTGTGTTTTTAAAGACAAATTTATGGGCATTGGGCCTTGGATTTCATTCATATAATGCTTAAATTATACATGTCTTTTCCTCAAGAAGATTTCAATCTCCTAGAAGACAGACTATGTTATTCATATTTCTTTATAGAGTTCTATCTCCCAGCCTATCCCACTCAAGTGTTCAGTATAGTTCTTAATACTTTGTTAAAAGGTGTGATGAGGTTAGCTTTGTTTTGTTTCATGTTTGCCATTGATCACAAAAGAAAACTGATGACTCCAGGAAGGATTTTAGAAAATCCATCACTATTATTAAAAAAAACACCACCACCACCAAAGTGGCAAATCAATGATAATCATTTTCACAAACAATACATGCACGAACAGCACAGCATTTCATTTATTATTGTAGTGTTTGTTCATATTTGAATTTCATGCTTTCCTGGGGAAAACCAACTTGGTTTCTAAAAGCATCATTATCCATCCATAGTCATTAAATCTTTGCAATGACTATGTAACTAAAACGGTGTTTGGACCTTAACCTTACTAGTGTTATTAGTACCATCCAAGAGTTAGGATGCCTTAACAAAAAGATGTAATTAAGAATTTCAGTCACTCTGGCTGATGTCTAATCTATTTTTTGGCAATGGGTCTTTTGAACCCCCTTGTAACACACTACTGTCTTGCACTGGCTCTGAACATTTTAGTTGAAGTATTCCTAATGACTCAATAAGGAAAACTCAGACTTTAGGAGGAAATTTTTTTTATTATTAATGGAATTGTAGGTTTTGTGAGCAAACCATGGAACAAAGTTAAGACAATTTAAAAAACTTATTGGTGGAGCTGAAAGTCTTTAGATGTTTATAAAACATATCTTTGCTTGAATTTGCCTCCCTCTGACACTTTGGATGCAACCAAATCTATTTTAAAACATTTATGGGAAACCTTGAGGAATCTGGCTATAGTTGCACATTTTAATTCTTTTTGCTTAGTAGCAGCTGGTGGAAATTGCTAAAGGGTGGCACTGGTTTAGAATATAAAGGGCTTGAGCATCTACAGACTCAGGACAGATGTACTCACATTGCCTTTGTTCATTTGTATTCAGGACAGCAGTGCCATACAAGATGGCTGACTCTTGGCATACCCTTGATTTTTGTCCATAAAACAAATTCTCACATCTTCCAAATAAGACTCCATACTCTAGGTCAAAAGAGACATAGGACTCATGAAATATTAGAGAAAGAAGAGTTTACTGGTTATAGAGTCCAACATCCTCATTTTACATAGTGAAGCACCAGAGAGGCAGGGACTTGCTTATGACTAGGCTGATAAGTGGTAGTGTAGAGAATGAAATTCTTACACCCTATGGTGTATGCCTCTAGGATACCACTGAATTTATTAGATTAGGGGATTGTAATCTGCATATATATGAAATAAGGAAAAGGGAGGGAGGGGAAGTGATATTATAACTTCCTACATATATCGTTTCTTCTTACAAAATCTTTGTGGAGTGGCAATGCAAGTTATAGCATGTTCATTTTAAAGTTGAGGAAGCAGGTTCACAGAGGTTACATGACTTGCCCCAGTTCAATACAGCCTCAAACCCAAGTTCATATATTCAATCTAATGTTCTTTCTACCACATGCGGTGGGAAACAGCACACTGTTGTATCCCTTCCTCTCCAACATTCAAAGCCATTTTTCTCCCTGGGAAGGAAAATTTATATGCAACCTCAGACAGCAGGCAGCTACTTGGCAGTGTTTTGCCTGCTAGGCAATGATTCCCCAAATCATTTTTATGGTACATAGTATTATGACAAATCAATGCCAGCCTTGCAGCTGCTTAGCCATTAAAAACTATGCATGAAGATTGATCAATACCAATGTTTGGGACTTAGTTCCTTCCAGTTATTTTTCCTTTAATCTAAAAAAATATGAAAATCTGTGGACACTGCGTAGTATTTTCAATATTGATGGACCTATCTTAAAAATTCTGATTACAACAGGAAAATTTAGCCGAGACATTCTTATTTTTGATTACTACACAGATCCTTTTTGAACATGGTATTATAGAATTTAAGTTCAAAAGGGCCTCAGAGGCTACTTAGTCCAACTCATACTTTAATAATCTCTAACAAGTAGTCACCCAGCTTTCTCCTGAAGATCTTTGTGAAGAAGGAATATTCCTCCTTGGGCAATCCATTTCACTTTTAGGTGGTTCTGTGAGAACTCACACCAGCCTTCCTCCACAAAATCCACCCAGTGCTATTAGTTCTTCCTTCTAAGGCCAAGCACAAGACTAATCCCTCTAGCACATCTTCTCTACACCGCAATTCCATTAATACATCCAAATATGGTATAATCTTGAGACCCTTCATCTTGGCTGTCTTTCTCTGAGCACTCTTCCAGCTTATCAATGTTCTTCCCTAAAATGTCCCCAGAACTAGGGAAAACAAAACAAAAACAAAAACCTCACACAGATGCAGACTAGGGAAGAATAAAGGGCCACCAAATACCTAAACTTGGAAACTATGTTTCTCTTCACTGCAGCCCAAAATTACATTAGCTTTCTGGTGCTATATCATATCTTCTTGACAGGACTTATTATATGAGATTCATTGAATTTGCAAGTCACTAAATCCCTGGATCTTGTTTACATGAATTGCTATCTAGCCATGCTGACCTCACTTTTTTATTTGGGAAGATGATTTCTTTTAACCCAGGGATAAGACTTCATATTTACCCCTATTAAATTAAACTTGATTAGACATAGCCCAATCTTTTAACTTGTCATCTCTCTGAATCCTCTGTCATCTAGCATGTTAGCTGTTTTTCCAGTGCCATGTCATCTACAAATTTAGGAAACAGGATGATTCTTTTAAGTCAATTAAACTTTTTTGGGAAAAGACCTGTGATTTCATCAATGTAGGTAGACTCCAACAAAGGAAGAGCTTCCTCTACCAGTGCAGATCAGCACCTTCTCTGCAACTTAGTTGTAAGAAATTTGCTGGAGGCGCTTGGAAATTGTGACTTACCCAAAAATCACACAGCCAAGTATGTGGAAAAGTGGGACTTGACTCTGGGTCTTCCTGACTCAATGGAAGGCTACACACTACCAAACATTCCTTCTTTTTATCCAGTCATTCATAAAAATATTGAACAGCACGCTATGATCTGTCCATGACCCATCCTATTACAGACTTTCTAAGCTGACAATGGGCCATTGAAGAATACTTTTTGGGTGCAGCCTTTCAAGCAGCTCTGAATCCACTTACTTGTACAATTTAGCTCACACCTCTTCATTCATTTACAAGAATGGCATAAGAGCCTGTCAATGCTTTGTTAAAACTCTAAATTAACCATATCTACACATTTCTCTGTTCCATCATTCTTGATGAAATCATACTTTGTCATCACTTCCTTTTCTACATGTTCACTAACCATCTGTTTAATACACTTTAGAATTTGACAATCTCATAGGCCTATTTTGTGATTTTTATTCTTTTAAGTGAAAATTGAGACATATGTCCTCCTTTAGTTCTCTGGCACCTCTTCCACTCCACTATCTCTCAAAGATCATCAATGAACACCTGACAGTTCTTTCAGTAACCTGGGCCTAGAAACTTGGAAGAGCAGCTAAGATACTGTATTAGTTATCTCCTAACATTTCTTGGGCTTCAGTTCCTTATTAGCCATTTTCATCCTTTCTAGTCCAGGTCAGTTGACCTGATGGAAAAAAACAGGAACAGGAATCAAGTAGTTGTGTCTCCTTTCCATCAACCATCACCATTGTCCCATTCACTCCAGATCTCCTATATAGAAACTGAGATAATGTATATGAAATCAAAATAGTATTTAATAAGTATCACGTACCAGGCACTGGATTAAAGGCTTTGCAAACTTTAAGGTGAAATAATTGTCAGTTATTATGCTTTGACTCTCTTCTTTCTCCTAATATGCTTTTAAGTGGAAAACCCCCAAAAGAAATTAGCTTTTCTGAATTTGGCATAGAGCTCCAATAATTGTCTGGAGAAGTTAAGTCCTTCATCAAATTCTTATCATTTCTCTATGCCAGAATGGAAGGGTTTCCTGAACTCATCTCTCCAGTTCTGGTGGTGGGGAGTATACTCTGATGTTTAATTCTCCTTGTTTTAAGTTAAATTGGAGTTCGCCAACATTGATATATTGTGTCTCCAGGACAGGCTTGTGTTCCATTCTCCAATCTATTTTATTTTCATGTGGTCAATAGTAGATTTAGGATAGTATCACTTGTCTTGTCTTTGTTTCCATTCATCCAGACCCAAAAGTACTCTTCCACGCTTCCCCATTCTGGTTTCAGAATTTCCTCAACTAATACAAAGCAACTCCTAGTCCCTTATACCTAACATGAGTTCCATTACCACAAAGACTTGGTAAGGGCTATGAGGTCACATTTTCCTGCTTTTATTATAATCTTTTAGACTATCTTGTTATTCATATTCTGTGTATGTGTGAATAGACATTGGAGACTCTGGATTTCATTGCTGACTCCTTTATTAGATTTTTGTCTGTGAATTTTCCATTGTTTCTGTATTTTTCCTATGGGATCTAGTATTGTAGACAGGAATGTAATTTTGTTCTTTTCCGATTTAAATCTTTTATTAGATCTATAAAACTCTGAAAAAAATGTGTGTGTAGATATAGGTAGATAGATGGATAATCAGGGAATCAGTCTCAGTTTACTTATCTACACTGTTTGTACTACATACCTCACTGGGCTATAAGTAAGCATGAAATAATAAAGTATATAAAACTTTGGAAATTAAATCACTATAAAATGTTGCTAACATAAACAATAAAAGTTACTAACAATGTACTATCGAAATACAAGAAACAGACAGACTTTCTAATGCAGATAAATCAGTAATGATGAAAGGGAAACTAAGACAGACTGAAATAAAAATAAGGAAGTCAAACGATGTTTATAGTAATGATCAGTATTTAAGCAATGGAAACCTACTATACACATCAGCTATTTTTTTATAAGCATTTGTAAGTTTCTGCTTGTTAACTTAGGAAGGAATGTATAACAAAATTCATTTTGATGTTCTAAACTTGTGAATTTAAAATAACCTGATTTGAACTTTATTTGGACAAGAACCTACCACTGAACCTATCTATGTTTAAGGCTAACAGAAAAATGCATTGCAGAGATGCGCATCTACATAGTGAAGAGTAAGTCAAACAGAGTTAAACCTAATACTTTAACTTCAGTGCAAAGAGAGGTGAGAACTCTAAACTAAATGTCACTTAACCAATATATTGTCTATGATGTTCTATGTATCACAATCAACTATCAATTCCCAAAGAAGCTTTTTGGTCCCTCTTTTTGGGGTGACTTAATCTTACGCTATAGTAAACCGTCAAGGGAGTAGGTTAGTTATTCTTCACATTTACATTACAAATTATACATGTACGTTTAAAGCAACTATAAATTTTCAGGAATATATAAATTACTTTGAGAGAGTAACCCATAGGGGATCATGGCTCTTCAGCTAGATGGGACCAAAGACGTCATCCTTTAAACCTCATTTTAAAGAGGAAACAGAGCCCTTGAGAGGTTGGGTGACTTGCCCAAGGTCAAAAATTGTAAGCATCATTGGCTTCAGATTAAAAGAGCATTATTTACTGAACTAAAAGAAGTAATATATCTAACGAGTATCCTACAAATTAAAAATAAATGCAGAATGTACTGGAGAGAACAGTGGGTTGAAGGCATGAGATCCTGGTTCTAGTCCAGGGGTTCTTACTGGGATCTACAAAACCTCAAGAGGTTTGTGTTTAGATTTCAAGGGGCTCATGAACTAGGATGGGAAAATTTATATATCTTTATTTTCCTTAACTTCTAGCTGAAATTTAGCATTTCCCTTAATTATTTAATAACATTTTCTGAAAAGAGGTCTATTGGCTCTACCAGCTTGCCAAAGAGGTTCATCACACACACAAAAAGGTTACGAAACCCAGTTCTAGTTCAAACTTCGAAATAAGCAAGCTAAATGACTAGAATCAAGTAACTAAACATCAGAATCAGGTTTGTCTTTTCCAAAAGGAAGTTATCGGGTCTCTATTTTGACCTCTTGAGGCAGTCAGATCCATTTTTAGACATCCTTTGTATTACGAAGTTCTTCCTTCTACTCAGCCAAAATCTGTCTGTATTCAACCTGGTTCTGCTTAAATTAAATCTAATCCTTCTTCCATACAGTAACCTTTCAGTGGTTGAAGTCAATGATCATGTTCCCACTAGAGCTAATCATCATCAACTCCTTCAACAGATCTTTGTATGAAGTGGTAGAGTCTACCAATTAGATACTGAGTCTAATGCTTCATCATGGAAAGGAGATCACTGTTTAGTAGCTTAAAGGTTATATCAGTGTTGCATAAGCTCTGGTAGGTCTCAATAAGCAGGAAAGGGTATCTGATTATCTGCCTGCTAGACTATGTGTTTTTTGTCCAAGGACTAGTCTAAATTTGGATTTAACTTCTGAATAGGTTGGCTAATGGGTGATGAATTTTTCATGCAAGGTAATTTGTAAAGATGCCTCTTGTAGAGATGCACATCTCTATAATTAATTTTCCTATTAAACTTTAAGACCGTCTGGAATACCTACACCAGTGAAATCACAGATTCTTGCCATAATTACATAAAATAGGGGGAAAAATCACTTAAAATTCTGTGGTCCACTGACTCTTCATATATAACATAAAAGGGTTGAATGAAATACTAACACCTTTTACAGTTGAAAATTTTGAATGTTCTGCTACTCATACCTTTTATAAGTGGCATGTAAGTACCAAATTGTACCATAATCACCAGTTTACCATGACACTATTTACTGAAACATCTAAATAAAAGTTTGCAAAGCTCTCAGTTTATAAGTAACAGACATGGAGATGGGAAGATTATTTTTTTTTTAATAAATGTGCTTTGTTCACAAAAAAAGTGAAAAAGGACAACATCAACTCAAACATACATTATCTGGTGTGCTACCCTCCCACTCCTTGGCAACCATGGTATAACCACACCTGATCTAGTCATGATCCTGATGAATTCAACCAAAAGATCATCACTTGCTTTTAAAACCCAATTATTCAGACAATCTTGTACTAGTTGACCATACCTACAAGGCATGACTCCCCCCTTGAATTTTTCACACCCAAATGAAATCATTCTGCAAAGTACCTATATAGTAAAACTATTAACTTTTTTCAAAGGCTCCTATATAGCATAACATATATCCTGACAACCAAGCCATTGGAATGGATTAATTTCAACACTTAAAACACTTACATGGCTTTTGTGGAGCATGTATTGGTTTGAATTCTGTGCCATCTCTGAATAAACAGTAAATTCAGAGTACCAGGTGATATTCATGAATTCAAACACAGGTTTGTAGACAACTTTAAAGTACTAATTAAAATACACCATGCACACTTTGGAGCATAAGCAAAATCAGCAACATGTGTAAACAATTTAAAGAATGTATAGCACCAACATTTTAGCTGTAACATAACTGCTGACTCTAAGGCCATGCTGACATGAGCATCCCTCTCCCACATGATATTTTATTTACTTTCAAAGCGCTTTAAAATGTGTTACTTTGTTTTCTTTGCTCTTGTAACTGAACTGAGTGAAATCAAAGAAAATGAATATGGCAGTGTAGGCACTCTGACCACAATGTAGTTTTGCAATTATCCTAAATTCAGCACTCCTTTTGGTTAGAAGAGATGACTGCACAGAACTTAACTAGAAAGAAAAGTCAAGTCTTAATTTGAGTAATATTATGTTACCTAAAAAAATGAATTATCTCAAATGATATTCTACAAATTTCAACCTATAATATATGATTTAGAGAAATGACATTTTAGGTTAATTAAAATCTAATTTTCAGTAATTTAGCCAGTAAAATCTAATTTGAAATAATAGGTGTAAACAATCAACTGCTTACCTCTTAAAGGATAGACTTTATATTTCTAAATAAAATTTGACATTCAATCTTAACTACAGCAAGTCACAATAAGCACAAAACAGTTCATATCAGAGTATAGAAGTGTAGTTTATGAATCTTAGGATCAACTTATAGAAAATGCAGTCTTTTTCTTTTAAAGCAACCATGAAATCTGAAATTTTGATATTTCAGTGCAAAACCTCAGTATGAGGTATTTTTAAAATGTAATAACCACTTGAAAAAAAATCCACATAGTGGCACTCTTAAAAATGGTAGGTTATGAGACAGTTTCTGGCTGATGAAAATAAGGTAAGATAGGCTAAATATTCCAGTTGTTAAAACTAGCTTGTCTTCACCTAGACAATTTTTGCCTTCTTCATCTATTTTCTGAAGAAGAAAAAAAAAGTATTTTTTTAAATGAAGAAAAGGTATAAGTCCATTGCCATCTAACTCCAATATAAGCTCCTCTGCTAGAATACAGATAAATAAGAATATTAGACTATCAAAAAATAATTTTGTGATATTATCAGGTGGAATAATTTACATTTTTTCTTTAAAATTCCAGAACTTAATTTCATCACTGAAATAAAAAGGTGAAGACCATAACAAAGGTGATTCATAAATCACAGCTCTTTTAACAAGTTCAAATGTTAACATAGTTGCTTTGGGTCAGTGGTGAGCAGCATATCACTGCCTAATTTTAAAATTCTGTATATAATGAACTAAGAGCCACCCACAACTAGTTACTAGAATATTTATGTACAAATCAATATGAGATGTATGAAAATACTAACTGCTTAATTAGGTTAATGGAATTCATTTACAAAGCCTTCTCCCCCAAAGGTTTCACTTTGGAGTAAAAAATTAATTTTGTCAAAATTTACAAAAGAATGCAATGTATGATATTCTTGCTTGACTGTGATACTATGCCACACATTCCTCATCCCTACCAAATTCTGGTTAAGCTTTTTATAACAGCAGAAGAAAAGAAACCACAATGAGTATTATTACTAATATCCATAAAGCACAGGCAATATTGGTTCATCAGCCAAAATTGAACGGAAAACAGCTTTCTGCTACAGACAATACTTTTGCTACCAAAAAAGAAAAAAAATTGATAAGTGCGTCCAAAACCCCCCCCAAACAACCCAGTCTTTTACTTCACATCAAATTTAACTTGTGAGTCAAAGTGCAAACTACAGCTCTCTATGCAAATACCTCAAATTTCCCCAATTCATCTTAAATTCCAACAGTATTTAAAAGTAAAAAATAAAAAAGGAAAACATAGCAAAATGATGCTTCATTTCACACAACAGCACTGAAGAGAACAATGTACCTTTCTATATTTTAGTGCTACAAATCCTAAAGATTGTAACAGTAGTTTCTGCTACACCATGAGTCATTTTGCATGAAATTTTAAGCTTTTTATATAAGAATAAATTTTAAAATTTAGAAGTAGAAAAAAATAGCAAACTCTGTAAACCTTTGCAATTTTTCTATGCAAACCGTGTTTTTAAGTACTGAGCCCATGTTAATATCTCAAATTAGTTTAGGCAAGAAAGGAGTCTTGACTGAAAAGGGCTTTTTTGCATTTATATTAACTTAAAAGTAATATGGGATCTTCTAGCTCATAGAAAGGAATTGAGCTTGCTTGACTTTCTCCAGAATCTGAGTCATATGGAGCATCAGGAAGCTCTGTGAAACTATAAGCCAGCTGTTCATCTTCTACATCAGATCGGACATAACAGGAAGGATTAGAGTATTCCTCATCTTCTACACTGTTGAAATCTTGTGGAATATATAACATTCCTGGATAGTTCCTGCTAACCAAGTCAATGGTAGTTTTTAGAGAGATTTTCCTAAATGCCATTAGATGCATGTGAGAAAATTTTGAATACTTGAAACGTTTAAAGCCTAGAGACTCTATAGCAATCTTCCAGCTTTTCATCATCATAGCATGTCGGTTCTGATGGGAGGAGTCAGGAGTGATGATGAGTAACAGGCCATTTAATACTAAAAGTTCATGGGCTTTTTTGCAACAAATCCACCGCTGATAAGGTGATGGGAAATAAGAAAGAAGGAGAGAGAAAACAACTACATGAAAAAGCTCTCCAGGAAGAGAATCAATTGGGTTTTTCAGCTGTTTCAAAAAGGCATCTATTGTATCTTGTGCAAGTTGGAGCGGCTGCTGAAGCTGAAGGTTCAGGAAGTCACATTTATAGACACTCTGGGGAGAAGAAAAGTAGAACAAATTAAGACTTTGAAAATTACTGTTTGCTCAGAAATTAGAACAAGCAGATACACTCCCACTCCTTACCCCGAATTGTCATCCATTCAGAAAAGGTATTATACCAAAATTTCTGAACATTCCCTAAATATTTATGTGAATTTGTGACTAACTTTAACTTTACTTACGTATCTCAACCATACTCAATTGTACACTATTGGGTAAGATATTATGAAAAGGTAAGAAAATTGCCAAAACCAGCTAGGTTTACATTTACTTAAGCTTGGATTATCAAGTCAAAGCAGAATAAATTATTTGGGGCCATTTAATAATTTATTTAAAAGCTTAATTTATTTGAAATTTCTATAGAAAACAAATCATACCTTTTAAAATTCATACCTTAAAAAAAAAGCCTGGAATAGTGAATCAAATCTAACAACTTAATAGGGATAAAGTATCGAACCTGGATTTAAAAAATCAATCACCCAAACAGAAGTAGTGGGGGAAGATGTGATTAGGTTAAAATATCACATGAAAGACTTAGTTGATTGTCTTCAGAGACTCAGTAGTAAATAGGGCTGCCAAAACAGTAAGATTTCATTTGTGGGAATAGCATCAAGACTTTGGGAGGTAAGAGTCCCATTATAGTCTGCTTTGGTCAGAGAGTAACTAAAATGATATATTTTGAACTAAGTGTTACACCTTGGGGTGTATCCAGAAGGGCATCTAGGATGGTAGAAAAACAACATGGAGATAGAGTGGGAGACATGTGATAGTTGTCTTTAAATATCAAAAAGGCTTATATTTGTTTTGCAGAACAAACAGGAAAAACTAGAATCGATGTTAAAAGTTTTAGAGTATATATAGTAAATATATACATATAGTAAATATAGACACGGAAACTGTTAACTTCCTGACAGTTACTAAATAATGGATTGATTTCTGGAGAGCTAAACACACACACACACACACACACACACACACCCATTTAAAGAGCAAACTGCTTTGGCCTTTTATTATCTCATTAATTATGCAAAAAAGGCAGCCACTTAGTTATACTGCCTAGAATGTCTTTCCGCCTGAGAAGGAAATGAGCAAAAAAGCCAAGATGGAATTCTTTAAGAAAACAAAAAGATCTAGGGTTGCAGGGGTCACCACTGCAACTACAGATAAAATAACAGGATTTTTTGGGGGGGAAACCTGAGGATGGAGGAAAGAAAGGCCTTGGGTGACAGGATCACAGATCTTGTGGTAGAAGGGACCTTTGACACCATCTAATCCAATGGCCTCACTGATAAGAAGACAGAAGCCCAAGGAGGTTGACTGACTTGCTCACAGGTCTCAAGACCTGTATGGCAGAGAATAATTCGAACTCAGGTTCTCTTGACTCTTGTTCAGGTCATCAAAAAAGGTTAAATGACAGTCAATATACTTTATTTGACAGGACAGACAAGTATATGGCATATTTTTAGAACAATTTCCATCAAAACATTTACACCTTACACATGGGCTAACCCTCAGCCATTTAGAAGAGTTCACTCCTTCAATAATTCCAAATAGACAAAAATTTTACTATATTTCAATTCATATCATAGGCAAAATAACTAAGCTAAAAAGAGAAAAGAAAACAAGAAGGAGGGAAAAAAAGCAGCAGCCCAAGGTCATGTTAATGTTTTAATTAGTTATAATTATATTATATACAATATATAAAATAATATACAATATCTATATAATATATAATAAATTAAGTGTATTTAGTTAATTACTAAGTAAAGATGCAAAAGCTAATATTCAATACTATAAATTTAGTTTTAAAAATATGGCCAGTTAGATATACAGCCAATATGCTACGGGCTTCTGCTGCAAAGGAAGTTACTTACTTTTTTAGGAAGAAGTACATTTTAAAATATATTTATGAAATATATAAGTGCAAAAACATACAAATAACTGATACCTCCACAGCAGGTACAATGTCTATGCCAACAGTCAGAAATTCTTCAAATTTTAAAAATGGATTAAAGCAGCTGCCAACATCAAGTAATCTGATCTTTCCTGAGGGTTGTAGCAACCTGAAAACAGAGATGATGAAAATTATGAACTGTTGCTTAAAACATAACATTTTAACAATTATCTGCAAATAAAAAGGGAAGACATGTAAATAAATGTGGCCCAAATGATACGAGAAGGTAGTCAGTCCATTCTTTGACCATTTATATTTGACAAAGTATATACAATGCATGTATCTTTTACCCTAACTTGTTTTGGTGATACAAAAGGACCAAAGTTATCAATTTCTCTGTTACTAAAGAGTTTTTCCTTACTATCTCATTTTCTAGTCTATAGTATATCTGAGAAGTCACAAGACACTTAAGGAACAGGGAAAACTCTTAAAGATATCAAAAAGACCACACACATTACCATTTTAAAAGGTAACAAAACAGCTAAATGCACTAAACGGATATCTAAATCAAAACACAGAGATGTTGTCCCAAATCATAAAGATGAACGTGCAAAGACAACAAAAATAAAAACATTAAAACAATAAATTCAGATCAAATGCACATAATTATTCCTTTTGTGTTTTTGTTTTTGCAAAAAACTTAAGTGCACATTAAATAACACAAGATTAAAATTGGGAAAAAATATGGTATACTTAAGATTTTATTTAAAAATTGCCTGGGAGAAACTATGTTTAACTTAGGAGGCATGTTGCTGCCAGAGTGTATCTTCTGTTCTATGGGGCTGATAATATGATATCTAATTTCTTTAATAATGGTGTTGGTCATGTGGAAAAAAAGTCAGGACAGTAGAGTGGAGAAAATGCAGGAAGACCTGGGTTCAAATACTACCTAACCAAAATGTTAGCTAGAAGGAGTGTCACAGTAGCATTCTTGAAAAGAGTGATCCCATCTCAAGTTTGTAACGAACATGCCACTTCCAAATACCTGAGTATGTTAAAAAAAAATGAACTGCAAAGGTCTAGTAGTTGAAGGCTTATGACGGGCATTTCTGGTTATCTTGATAAAATGTTTTTGTTGTTAATGGCTTGCTCTGTTTTATGTTACATTATAAACACTTGATAGTGAACGTGAAGATACCAGTATGTTCTTATAGGCACAGCCACATATTACATTAGCTAAAAGCTGACTGGTTGAGTTCCCCTCCAAAAGCAAGTTATACCAAACTTAGGCTGCCATTTCTAATCATGAAAGAAGGTTCAGGGCTACTATGTAGGTCAAGTCTAAATTCTCATGACTCAACAATCTGTGTGATAATTCTTTCTGTCAATATATTGTTGATAAAAGAGGTACAAAACAAAATCTTAAATGGCCTAACGGTAAATAGTAAATGTAAAGAGGCACAAAAACTCACTGGAGAAAAGAACTCCTTAAAAAGAAGAACTAACCAAATGGGAAGGAGGTACAAAAGCGCAATGAAGAAAATAATTCCTTAAAAATTAGATTTGGGCAAGTGGAAGTTAATGACTCCATGAGACTTTAAGAAACAATAAAACAAAGTCAAAAGAATGAAAAAATAGGAGAAAATGTGAAGTATGTCATTGCAAAAACAAATTACCTGGAAAACAGACTGAGCAGAGATAATTTAAGAATTACTGGACTATGTGAAAGCCATGATCAAAAAAAGAACATAGATACCCTATTTCAATTAATTATAAAGGAAAACTGTCCCAATATCTTACATACAGAGGGTAAAACAGAAATTGGAGGAATCCACTATCACCTCCTAAAAGAAGTCCCAAAATGAAAACTCCCAGGAATATTATAACCAAATTCCAGAGCTTCCAGGTCAAGGAGAAACTACTGCAAGCAGCCAGAAAGAAACAATTCAAATATCAGAGTCAGTCAGGATCACACAAGATTTAGTAGCTTCTATGTTAAAGGAGCAGAGGCCTTATAAGCTAGGATTACAACCAAGAATAATCTATCCAGCAAAACAGAGTATAACCCTTCAGGGGAAAAAATGGATATTTAATAAAATGGAGAACTTCTAATCATTCCTCATGAAAAGACCAGAATTGAATAGAAAATTTGACATTCAAATAGAAGACTCAAAAGAGTCATAAAAAGGTAAACATGGAAGAGTAATCATAAGGGACTCAATAAAGTTAAACTGTTTGCATTCCTATATGGGAAGATGTCACATATAACTTCTAAAAACTTTATCATTAGAGCAATTAGAAGGAGTCTACCTAGAAAAGGGGCAGAGATGTGAGTCAGTTATGTTGGGATGATCTCCTGAGAAAGAGGAATGCAGTGGGAGAAGAGAGAAAGGGAGAGGCAGAATGGGGAACTTTTATAATGAAGGGGGAAATGGTGGAATGGCAAGCAATGCTTGAACCTCACTCTCATTGCAATTAGTTCAGAGGGAAGAATATTTATACACTCACTCAGTAGGGAAATGAGATAAGAAAATGGGGGAAAGAGAAAGAAGATGATAAAAGGGAAGGCACATTAAGGGAGGCAGTGGGCAGAAGCCAAATAGGCTTTTGAAGACAGATAAAAAGAGAGAGCGAGAAGGATAAATAGAAAATACACAGTTAGTAAACAACTATGAATGTGAATGGGATGAGTTAACCCATAAAATGGAAGCAGAGAGCAAAATGGATAAGAAACCAGAATCCAATGATATGTTGTATACAAGAGACACATGTGAAAGAGAAAGACACACACAGAGTTAAAATAGATGGCAGCTTTAGATGCTGCTGCTGGAGCAGAATCTATTATTCTTCAACTGATGTATAAAAGGACAGGGGTAGCAGTCATGATCGAAGACAAATAAAAAGCAAACAGACCAAATTAAAAGGGATAATCAGGGAAACTACATTTTGCTAAAAGGTACCATAGTGTATTGGCAACCACAAATGGGCTCCTTAGCACTTAGTCAACAAGTGCCCTTGACTAGTTTGGCTTTTTCCCCTGAACTGAATGCTGTTTGTATCTTGGACTGGAGTAAGCTTGTCGGCCCCTTCACCTTGCTTCCCTTGCTTAAGCTGATGGAAAGAACCTGTGCTTTTCTGGTCAACCCCTTCACCTTGCTTAAGCAGATTGAAAGAACCTGTGCTTTCCCCGGCGTACCTTACACCCCCGCAGAAGCTGGATGGTTAAAAGCAGCTCCCGTTGGAGCCAGAGGCAGTTACAGCTACAGTTACAGTTACAGTTACAGTTACAGTTACAGTTACAGTTACAGCCACAGCTGAAGCAGGAGCTGCCAGTAGCAGAGCTGACCTACGGGAGGAAGCTGAACAAAGACTTCAGGCCAGTGGGTAATCTTATTACCATAGAGGGGGAAGCATGATTTTGCTTTACGCAATCATGCTTCTCTGTAGCCTCCTGGTTACTCTTTCAAGGCGTACTTATTGGGCCTGGAAGCTTTTGATCAATATATCAAAATGGGGTTGCTGGTTCATGGGTTGGTTACTGTGGAGCCTAAATATATGTTCTGATTCTTTTGCCTTCTACTTTGAGAGTTTCTTATATCCGGCGGTTCCGAACGTTTCAGACATGTTTATGATCCTCTTTGAGATTATAAACTCTGCCCTCCTAATACACATAGCCAAGTAGCATGAAAAATTTTTTTGTAGTAAGTTTCTCTGATAAAGGCCTCATTTCTCAAATATACAGGGAATGGAGACAAATTTTAAAAAATAAGAGTGCTTCCCCAATTGATAAATGGTCAATGGATATAGTTTTCAGAAGAAATCAAAGCTATTTGAAGAAATATTAAATATGCTCTAAATCACTACTGATTAGAGAAATGCAAAATAAAACAATTCAGAAGTACCTCACACATTTCAGAAATGACATATGCTGAAGGGGAAAAGGGAAAATAGGTACACCAATGCATTGTTGGTGGAGTAGTGAACTGGTCCAACCATTGGGAAATATTCCCAAAGGGTATAAAATTGTGCATACCCTTTCCAGCAATACCAATATCTGTACCCCAAAGAGATTGAAGAAAAAGGAAAAGGGCCTATATGCAGAAAAATATTTATAGCAGTTCTTTTTGTGGTGGCAAAGAATTGGAAAGCAGGGGGATGGATGCTCATCAATTGGGGAATGGTTGAATAAGTTGTGGCATATGATTATGATGGAGTACTACTGTGTTACTAGAAATGTAGAGGGGGTTGGTTTCAGAAAAAACATGGCAAAACCTATATGAACTGACATAAATTAAAGTGAGAAGAACTGGGAGATCATTGTTCAAATAACAGCAAAGTTGTAATGATGACCAACTGTGAAAGACTTTGATAGCTCTGAACAATACAAATGATCTAAGACAAAACCAAAGGACTCATGATTAAAAAAAGCTATCCCATCTCCAAAGAGAGAACTGATGATCTCTGATTGCAAATTAAAGCATAATTTTTTCACTTTTTTTGGCTTTGTTTTGCAATATGGCTAATATGGATATGTTTTGCATGATTTCACATGTATAAGTGATATCATATTGTTTGCCTTCTCAGTGGGTCGGGAGGGGGGAAGGAGGAAGGGAGAGAATCTGAAACCCAAAATTTAAAAAGAAAAGAATGTTTAAAATAAGTAATAAATAAGTTTCTTTAGCCTTTAAAAAAAGATTTCATAACAGGTGTTAATTATTTTAAGCATCTTCTTCACATCCAGCTTTTACTTCAGGAGGAATGAAAGGAAAAATTATTGCGTCCTCACTATATGCCAAACCCTGTGCTATATGCAGGAGATAAATACAGAGAAATAAATGAGTTCCTACTCTCAAGTAGCTCATATTCTAAACAGAGTAAGAAAGCACATATAGGAGGTTTCTGCTGCAAATCAGAAAGGCACACTGGTACCCGGCAAGCAGTGGTGAAGCAGATGGTAACGCATCTTCTTTTAATGTAACTTTCACTGATAAACCATACCTGTTGAATCATTTGACGGTGGGGAAAACACTGTTTTGTTGGTTGTTGTTTAGCCAGTTAAGTGTTCTAAGGTATTCAGATACAGCCTTCTTTTTAATATCTTTTTGTTCAGTGGGTCTTGCCTAAAGGAGGCCAAAGCATCTATAGGTATTGCCTTCATTCACTGATTCAATGTGACTTCTAGGTTCAGGTTTAAAGCCTTCAGTCTCTATATTTCCTTGGTGTAAGAATTTTACAATGGTATCTTAAAAAATCATTGGAGAAAGATTCCACAAGATGAAAGAGCTATTTGATTAATTTTTCAGCAGCGACATAAAGCTTGTAGCTTGATACCTAGCCGTGTACCGTAAATGATTAATAAGATATTTTTGGTTCTCCCCCTCCCCTTTTAATCTGCAGGTCACACTTAGACCTACTTAGGAGATGATAGTGGGTTTAAGGCTAGGCAAAATCACAATGGGTTTAAACAATCTCTCTGAAAAATGCTACTGTTTTATATGAATTATTCTTGATACAGTGTTAGCGTTGTATTTTTAAAACCAAACAATTTTTAAATGTGAACATCACATACTCTAGCATTCTTGCTATGCCAGAATATCTATTTCACATGTTTAGAGTAAATTGGCTATGCATGTGGCTTATTATTATCGTCATCATTAATAAAAAGGTGGGTATACAGCTTGTAAAGGTAAGTGCAAAAGTACTTAGCAAATGATTGTAAGGAGAGGGAGAAAGTCAAAGATCACACAGAGGTGATAAATAATCATGTCAGGTTAACAGTGGTATTGCTAACATAGATATTAAAATATATATACTTCATGAAAAGAAATCAATTTCAAGAGAAACCCGTTTCAGTACTGATATTTTGAATTTTTGGTCAGACTATCAGGTGGAGATATAGGTAGGTAGCAGAAGAGGCTGTCAAGAGCTGAGTGCTCCAGAGAGCAAAGGGCTATAGACTAAGAAAAAGCTATTGAATTTGGCAATTACGTGATCAATGACCCCTGAAAAAGCAATTTCATGACAATGGTGGGCACAAAAGCCATAAAGTGGGAGTGACTGATGACAGAAAACTAATACATGGCTATTATTAAAAGTAAAGGTTAATTCTTATTAGGTTGACTTCTAAATTATTTCTAACATAAAATAAGCATGAAAACTGATGACTCAATGATAAATTATGGAAAAGTAAAGAGTTGCTATATATTTGTTTCCACATTGTTTAAATATGTATATCACTGATACGGATAGAAATTACCAGTCAAAAAGTAACATCTTCTATGTTTCTAGAACATTTAAAGAAGTTGATTCATTTCTAATGCTGGAAATTTTAAAAGCAAAAATCTTGAAAATATATTTTCATGACTAATAATTTTTATGTTCAATACTGGGGACAGTGGTTAAGAAAATGAATTATATTTTTAGGTTATAGTGTTCACATCCATGACAAAGTAACCCCTCATGTTCAAGGTAAGAAAAACCTACTTTGATATAGAGGAGCATAGATGTAACTTAATAATCTAAAAATATTCTCATCTATTAAGACAGTGTTAAAACTTATCGGTCACCAAGGTGTTTTCAGCTTTAAAAAATAAATGGATGTATTCACTAAAGGAAAGTAGTGTGAAGAGTTCATAGTAAAATTCTGCCACCAGTTGGTTTAGAAAGACTCCTAATGATAATGAAACAGTATGTCCAAATAAGCACTCTTGCTTCAGCAACTGAGTTATTTTGGATAACTAAGACCTTAAAATCTTGATAATTTGCAATAATGGAAAGCAGCAGAGAATCATTGGATTTAGACATGAATAGACTAGATCAATTCCTCAGTTCAACTACCTCATTTTAAAAGAAAGAAAACTGAGACTCAGATAGACTGACTTGCTCCAGTCACATAACTTAAATATGCTATAACTATAATCCAAACACAGATCTTTCAACTCCAATGCTTGTTAAGAGGCAGCAAGTTGGTACAGAGTTCAAATCCTGCCTCAGGCACTTATTAGCTGTGTGACCCTGGGCAAATTAACCTGTTTGCCTCAGTTTCCCCAACTGTAAAATGGGGATAATAGCTGCATCAACAATCCAAAGTTGTGGGGAACATCAAATGAGATAATATTTGTAATGCACTTAGCAAAATATCTGACACATAGCAGGCATTTAATAAACAATTGTTTCCTTCCTTCATTCCACAGACTACATATTCACTTACATGTGAATGAGGTATATTTAACGTTTTGGCATTTCTTTTCAAACCAAATAAAAGCTGCGAAGCACAAGTTTGTAAGTATAGCTGTCTTCTTTCAAACCAAGGATACAACGATGTTCCTTAATTTTATTAAGATCTGAAACCCTCCGATCCATATAAATTAAGAATTTTAGATTTAAGCATTATTTTCACGTTTTAAAACTTTTTATAGTAGTTGTCCTCATCTCATTCTAAGTATGAGAATGGAATCACAGTATGGTTTGCATGATTGATGATATTCTTTAACATTCATTATCTTATTTATCTTCACAGGTCTTAAGGCAGAGGGGGTAGTTGTATAATCTACATTTTTCATATAAACAAAATGAGGTTCACAGAGTCCAAGAGCTAAAAGCTACTTCTTGAGTCAAGATCAATCTAGGAACCCTTTCTACAGTATTTAACCAAATAGTAATCCAGTCTGCTTTTGAAGACCTCTACTGAGGAGGAAGTTATTTGTTTTTCATTGTTAGGAACATAAAATGGATACCTACAGCTCTTGGTAAGGCCCCGTCTACGTACAAGTAGAATAACTCTAATCACTCTTCCACACAACAATCCTTCAAGTTGTTGAAGATTTAACATTATAAATCTCTTGTCTAGGCTAAATATTCCCATCCCTGCCCCCGCCAGTTCCTTCCACCTATTTTTATATGGCATGCTTTAGAACCCTTTTACCATTCTGACTGTCCTTTTGAATGTTATAATTTTGGCTATGAGTTCCTAAAACAGGGTACCCAGAACTGAATTTCATATACTCTGATATACCCCGATCAGAGCATAATATAATAGAACTAATACAACTCTAATGCAATAAATATTAAGGACCTATTGTATGCAATGTACCATTCTGGTAACATCATTCCTTTGGCCCTTCATTTCAGCCTCGTAGTCTCAGAGAGTTTAAAGGACTTTGGCAAAAGACTAAAACAACTCAGCCCAGTGTTCTTTCTACTCTAAATTGGCTATGAAACCTTACTTATATACTTGGACCATATCCTCTTACTTCCAAGTTGCCTAAAAACTCATACAGTGGTAATTATTTGAACTTCAAAAAATTTTCCTTTAAAGAACTATCCTTTATGTTTCTTCATGCAGTTTTTACTCTTCAACAGATCAGAGACTCAAACAAGATGACATAAGTAAAATTCTTTGTATACTTTAGTACATAAATGTCCATTTTAATAATGATTAGTATATACAAAGCAGAAGCAAATGCAGTTACTTGGCAACAAATCAATATACTATAGAGACTGTGAAGTAACTCAAAAGGTAGAGACAAAGATGAGAGAAAAAGTAGAAGGTGACCCAGTTGACTCTACAGGAGCTTTACATAAGTATACAAATTTTGAAGAGGCAAAATGAAACAATGGATAGGGCAGAATGTAGAGTAAAGCAGATGTGAGACGCTATTGTTTACTACCTGTGTGACCATAGACAAATCACTTTACCATTTTCTTCCTCTGCAAAATGGAAACAATAATACTGAGAGTATCTAACTCACCGGGTTGCCGTGAGGATCAGATAATGTACAGAAAATGCTTTGTAAACATAAAAATATTAATTCAAATGTCAGCTATCATAAAGAAAACAAAATCTTTTACATGTAGACTGGATATGACAAAATAATTTAATAAGGCAACAGATCTGACCATCTAAAATTTCTGTTTTAACTATACAAGAAAATTTCCCAGGAAATTCTTTTAGTCATGTATTCCAGGTATCTCATGATAGAAATGAATTGTTCATTTCGAAAAAGTAGCTTTTAGTTTGTAACTAACAAACCTAAAATGTGGGTTTCATTTAACTTACACATTCCTGGAATTTCTTGGCTAAATGAAAGCAGTTGCAAATAAGGTCAACAATATATAGTGGCATGGAATAACTGTAATAAAATTTCTCAGCTGCAGCAAAAATCTTAAAAACTTGGCCTAGGAGACCAATGACAGCTTTAATGCAGACAGAAATGATATATTCAGATTTATTTTTCATATTAGAGAGAAGATGTACATTTGCTATATTTTCTTCTAAGTTCATTTATAGGCTTTTGGGTAACATTTTAATATGAAGAAAACAGACAATTACCTGAAGATAACTGGAAAAAATATCTTTTGCAATTCTAAATATCAAAAGTTTTTATAAATTGCTTAAGGTTGTTTTTTTACTTTCTGATCTGAAAGGACTCCAAATTTTAAACATCTCTAGAGCTGTATATGTATTTTAATGGTATCTAGTGAAATTATGTTTCTCTGATTTGTTCTTTAATACACCAATTATTTAGTCTCCATTTAATTTTGAAACCTCTCCTAAAAGAGTCTTTATTGTTTTTATTCAATTGTAATTAGAAGAAAAGCAGAAATAATCTTTTGCTCTCATTTATTGTCTATAGTGCTTTTAAGCATGATATAGTGTCATTTATTTTTTTAACCATGTTTGTTTGCTGTTGTCTCATTGAAAATCATAATTGTTACTCCTGCTCTTTTAAGTTTACTTGAAGCATAATAAATTCTGCTCTAGCCCCTCATCTTTAAATTGTGTGAAGATTATAATTGTGTTTCTTATGCACAAAATATTGCTGGATTCCGTTGTTTAGTCCATTCTGCTATGCTCTCTGTTTTATGGGTGATTTCATCCTATTCACAGTTTTGTTTCTTTCCATTATATCCCCTAAAACCTTTTCTTCTTTTGTCTTCTCCCCAATTTACAGAAGGTTAAGAAAAGGAATGAAATTACACTAGTGATCTGCAATTGATGTGATCTGTTTCTACTCCATTGCCTTTCTTCCATGCTTGCCTACTCCCTGATTACTAGTGCCTATACTTTTTTTTCTGTTTAATCACCTCTTATGATCCAGCCTCCAAAAATAAAGTTTTGCTTTGTTTGTGACTATTCATTCCAACTCTATCCTTCCTTTGTAAATCCTTCTCTCTCATCTCCTTGTCCCTGTTTGCCTGTTGAGTTCAATGTTTACTATGAACTATGTTTATGTTTAATCTGTCTTTAGTTAGATCAGATGAGTGAGTTTCATGTTGACAACAACTCCAGCTCCCTTACCTCAGAATAATTCATACAAGATTACAAAATCTTAAAGAAAAACATCTTTTCAAAGACTTAAGAATTGATAAATGCAAGGAACCACTATAACTAGAGGATCAATGATGAAAAATGCTTCCCAGTTCCTCATAGGTGATGGATTCATGGTACAAAATGAAAGATGTATTTTTGGATAAGGGCCAATGTATGGATTTCTTTTGCTTGACAGTGTTGTCACTTTTGCGGGGGGTGGGGGGAGTTGTGATAGTGGTGCAAAAACAAAAAATAACATAGTAAATGAAGCATTAAAAAAGAGAACAGGGTATTCAAAAGGAAACAGACAAGCCCATTCTACCCTTCCCCCCACCATTAAAAAAAAAAAACAAGCAAAGATAACAAATCCCTGAAGCAAATATGCATGGTCAAGCAAAACAAATCCCCCACATGAAGCACGTCCAAAAATGTTATATCTCATTTTGCATATTAAATCTAGCCCAATCACTCACCAACTTATCAGACTGGAATCAAATGATGTTATTTCCAAATATTAAATACGCCCTCAAGGGAGGAATACTTGCTGCTATTAAAACCATTAAGACTATTCAAAACAATGTACTAGAGGGCACAAATACAATTTTGCTAAAGAGAAGATTCCCTCCCCTCAAAACCCCACTTACTTAGATGTCATTTTCTCATTTGAGACACTAATGCAATTGTATATTTCAAGTCCTAAATAAAATTTCACCTTCTACCGGAAGCCTTTCTCAACCTCTCTTAATTATGGTGCCCTCCATTATTTCCCTTTTTATCCCATACATTGTTCATACATATTTGTTTGATTGTTATGTGCCCCATTAGATTGTGAGCTCCTTGAGGCCAGGGGGCTCACTTTTGTCTTTCTTTGTATCCTTAGCACTTAGCACAGTGTTGGGCACACAGTAAGCTCTTAATAAATGCTTGCTAAAAAAGTATTTTTTCTTTAAATTAAAATGCTGATTTCCATTCCATAATGCATGTTTGTCAATACTGGAACTCCAGAAGATCATTAACATACTGGATGTGATTAACTTCATGAATAGTGGCAAGCAAATACTTTAAAAATTGACTTTAGTCAATAGAAGATTTAGTTATTACTCAGAGAAAAACACATTGAAGCAAGAATTCAGAACATATAATCCCTTCACTGTAGAGGGTCTTTCAATTATCTGACTTCCCTCTTAAGTATTCCTAAACTTTGTTCCAAAAAGTTCTGGTGATATAACATAGGGCTTCTAAAAATGAAAAATTGGTAAGTGAAATTTTCTCTTTCTAAAACAATTATGAAAGAAATAGAAAACATACTTACATATGTAATCAGGCTTATTGGGGCTAGGGGTGGGGTGATATATGATAGGCTGGAAAGGTAGATTGGAGCCAGGTTCTTAGGGATTTTAAATGCCAAAAAAAACCCTAGAGGTAATTGTAAATCACTGAAGTTTAATTACCAAGAGTAATAACAGTCTGGCCTATGGTTTTGGGAGTATTCCTTTGTCAGCTGCGTGTAAGATTTTCTGTTTTACCCTACACCAAGTTTGAAAAAGAAATGCAATATATTATTCTTCTTCAAAAGAATTTCTTCCCCAAATGGTTTATAATGGTCAACATGTAGCAATTCTAAACTTTTGAAGTCTAAAGGTACAATATGACTAATGATTATAACCTCTAAATAAGACTTTCAGCATGTTTGAATCAATTCAGGCAATATTCACCCTATTTACTGACTCATCTTTCAGTTTTCATAAATGGTCTAATGAACTTTTAAAGATGCTTCCATTTGGATTTGTGGAGGGAGCACCCATAACAATGAAATGACAGATTAATGAAATAGTAAATATTAAAGCATGTTCAAAATAATCCACACAGAAGACACATTGCTCTCACATAATCTGAATTTATGGCAAATGTATTATTTTCTAGTGTTTTTCTAAAGCATTTTTTGGAAACTAAATTAAGACAAGTTGAAGTGTCTCTTATTATGAAATAATTATGCTGTAGGTATACCAGCAAATTATTCCAGATTTTGTGATTTTAAACTTTAGCACATTTTTGCAGTTTGCTTATTTTTTTCCCCTTTTGTGAAATTTTTCCACCTTTTCCCCAAAGAACCAAAGTCTTAAGAGATTAAAAAAATCCTTAAATTTGACTCTCAAAAACTATTTGGAAGACATCAAAATAGGGATAATGTAAACCTTGCTCCTAAAGAGTTTTCTAACCCTAAGAGAAAACTTAATTTTTAATATTTGCTTTCATTTTTAAAGTACTTTTACATTCCAGTGGTCTCATTTCTAACAAAACACTAAAAGCTAATCCCATCTGCCAGACTCATTCTTAAAATGGGAGAAATGAAGCGTAAAGAATAAGTGACTTATGCTTCCCGTGATTATATGTTCTGACTCAAGACTATGGTACAAGCTTTCCAGGTATCAGAAAGCCTCAAGTAACTGGCGCTTTTTCAAAGACGAAAAATATTGCCAAAGAAAGCCAAAAGACTCATAAAAGTTTCAAACCCTTCCAACTTCCCAAACTTGCGCCCTTCTCTTTTTGTTTAAAACAAAAAGCCACCTAGATTTAGAGCCTGAAGTTTCCTAAGAAATGACTTATTTCAGCCCTTAGTGTCCTCTTGTTACTATATCACTCTGCTACAAAAAAGTTTTGAGAGACTATCATACGTTGTAACAAAAGCCCAAAGTATAACTTTTGCAACCTATCAAAGGCTATAAAATGCTGGACTTAAATTAATAATCTATCATTTCTTCTGAAGGAACAAACACTTATTAAGTACCTATTCTGTGTCAGGCCCTTTCACAAATATTATCTCATTTGACTCTCACAAGAACCCTATGACATCGATATCTCTATCTCATAGTTAATAATAGTGATAGCTAACATTTACATAGTGCTTACACAGTGCCAGGCATTGTGTTACTAAGCCCCTTACAATTATTATTATTTCAATATTCTCACAGCCACTCTAATGATGAGGGCATAGTCTCTGGGAACCCCCTTGAACCTGGAGTACAGTCTCTGGGAGCCCCCTTGAACTCTCCTTGAGTCTTCCAACTGGATCTGGCCTTCCCCTAAGGCCATGGGCCTTGCATTATCATTGGACCCAAGTCTTGGCCTAGCCTAGCCCTCTATTGTCCAGCTCTTTCCCACACTTAATCCTGATCATAATATCTATACCCTAGCTCAGTTACCCTAGCCCTCTATTGTCCATCATCTCCATGTAGCCTTTAGCTATTTCCCGCCCTGGAGTCTGATCTCATCTCAGTCCCATCAAGCTTCTCTTTAGACTCCTCAAGTCCCTCCCTAAACTTTTCCCTTGGCTGAGAAGGCTTGAGTCCAATTCTTGGCAGGACCCGGCGTGTTGGTACTTTGGGGTTTCGAGGACCCCTCAACCCCAAACCTCTTCACTAGGAGGTAAGCAGTATCATTATCTCCATTTCATAGGTTAGATACTAAGGCAAACAGAGGCTAAATGACCTGCCCAGAGCTACATAGCTAGGAGGCATCTGAGGCAGGATTAGAACTCCAGTTCAGTGCAGTCCTTGTAGGTAATGCACCACTTACCTGCCTCAGGGATAGTAACCCTCTAGTGAATAAAAGAAAATTTGGCTTAATGTGTTATGTACTATGTTGGAAGGGGGGGCAGGGCGGGTTACCTAAGCATAAGCTTTCATCCAATCATTTCTTTTGTTCAACAGGCACTTAAATAAATGTTTGTTGACCTGATTCCCATTAGAGAGAAAAAGTTGTTTTGCCCTAAAAGACAGTTCTAGGAATGGCCTTTTCAAGCAAACAATTTTCATTTGATAAGTTTTTAGGTTGTTTTTACTAAATGTTTTAAAGATAATATGGTATTTTTGCAACTTTGGGCATAAATAAATTTAATGCTATACTGACTAAATTGAGTTAGTTAAAAAAAAAAATACCTCATTACTCCCTGACCAAAACAACTACATTATTTGGCAATGACAGGGTATGGGATCTGAAACCCCCTTGAACTTTCCCACGAATTTCCAGAACCCAGCCCCGGAACCCAGATCCTTGGCATTAGCCTGAACAGTATAAAACTTTCAACTTTCAGGTCATTGTGGGCCCCAAACCCTCCATTCTCTGTTACTTCCAGACCACCCCAGGCTACTTCCCACTCCTTAATCCCATATAAACTTCCCACAATCTTTTTTTCTGATAAAAATATCAGTCTTGTCCCTATCCTACACCCAGACTCACTAGGAGTCTGGCCTGCTTGTACTGGCATCACAAATAAACTTGCTACTTTGACTGGAAGGCCTGAATGGTTGAATTCTTTCAAGGCAGACCTGCGCCCTGTACCTTTGCATTTTGCAGTTCCAGCACCTCTAGGTCACCATAGCAATAAATGCACTTTGAATTAATAAATCCTCAATTACAACTTGGTATAACTTTATTTCAAATTCACACTATGGAGCTAGCTAGGTAAATGCTAAGGAACAGAGGTTACTGCTTAAATGAGTAGATAAAATTTGAGTTGTAATCATTCATCCACAAAGTTATTGAACTGATGGTGACTGGGAAGTACAAGATGAATAAAATCAGGAAGGTTAAAATACAGTCATTAGCATACCAGAGCATCAGCATAAACAATATTGGCCTTTTCTTACATAGCAAATACATTTCTTGCTTTTAAGTGATAGTTCTAAATTGCTTTTCTCTTGATAGGTAATGATTCCTTTTCTTATCTTTACACTATTCATTTGCTGAACAAAAACCTTTCCCCTCCCCCCACAGAAAGGGTAAACATACAGTCTTTTATTGATCCGCAAATTCCAAATCAGCGAGGAGTTCAGACAGAGAAGATAAGAGGGATACAAAGGATTCAATTTTGCAAACATTCCTTAAGTCTGACAGACTGGAGGGGGAGGGAGAGGAATGGCTAAGTCATGATTCCTTGCCCTTACTGAGTTTGCTGTCCAGCAAGAAAGCTTATACAATACACAAAAGATTATACAAAATAATATTAAATGTAAGTGAGCAAATACTTAATTGCATAATGTCTAAGGGGGATGTGGTTGCTGCAGGTTGTGGAGACATAGGTAAAATTTTCTAAGAGGTGGAATTTGAGTTGGACTTAGACAAGATGGTTAGTAATTCAATAGCTAAAAGGGGTGGTGGAGGAAGATATTGCACGTATAGGGAAGAGAGCAAGACAAAAACCCCCAAAAAAGTACCTTCTAAAGGTTCTCAACAAGGAGAGGATGGGGGGTGGGGGCAGGCAACAATAGCCCTTAGATGCAGCTGGGATGATTCCTGTTATGGGAATTGGAATAATTCTTTAGACAAAATATTGTAAGAAACACTGTAAAGAAACTTTGGCAACCAGTTGATATGCCACTAGACTGGAGACTGCCAAACACTGTCCTGATTTTCAAAACGGGGACAAGTATACTACTTCTTCACTAAGGGCTTCTTAAGACACCTTAGTTTCCCTTAAGGTTAAAGTCATGTCAAGACTAATGACACTTCTGCAGAAAACGTTTCTTGCCACACACCTAGTGGTTAGTACTCTCTCCTTATTTAAATACTATGTACTTATCTGTTTACTTGACAGAATCATAGATCAAGACCAGGGAGGGATCTCAAGAGGACATCTAGCCCAACCCTCTTATCTTAAAGACAAAGAAACAGAGGTCCAAGGAATTTGGGTGATTTGCCAAGATCATACAACTAGTAAATGTCATTCATTTACTCTACGATCTGAGTTCTGTACCAATATCCCAAAGTAAGATATAAGCTCCTGTTTTTGTTATTTATATCCCTAATCCCTAGTACATATAAATTTTGAATACTTGCCAGATTGGATTAGATTAGAAAGTGATACTTTGTGAGAATTTAGAAAGATAGAGCAATTCACAGAGTAAACCAGGGTGATATATATAATGAATATCAATGTTCCCACATACATTATGTTATGAATCAATGTTCCTAATACTGTAATAACTTACAGCTCCCACCTATTGGGTCGGTAGTCCTGCTGATAGACCCTTTTGGAACAGCAAGGCAAGAAGAGAAGAAAACAGCTCATTTATCTGACATTGGAAGATGTGTGGCTAAGCTTAACCACTGCATAGCTGTTTTACAATTTAATACATCTTCAACTTTAAAAAAGACAATAACAGAGGAGCAAACCTCACATTTCATTATCTCAACAGTCTTTCAACATGGACAAGGAATACTAAAGAACATAATCAATTTTAATTCAACACATACGCAAGGCACTATGGCAGGGACTGAGACACAAAACAAGTGAAGGGCCTTTACATTCCAATAGGGGGAAAATATGCTCATAAATACAAAATAAGACAAAACAATTTTAAGAGGAAAAGAGTGCTAATACTTTGGGAGTAAAATGACAGAAGTGAAATCAAAAGTACAAAGCAGCAACTTAAAAAAAAAACAACAACGAAGAGATGATAAAGTGGAGAATAAAGGCTAATGATCTAAAAAGTGAAATCCTTAATAATGCTGAATAAATGAAGCATTACTTTATTAGCTTTAAATATCAATGTTATGTAAAACATTCCAGATGATCTCCCTGCTTTGCCTAATGTCAATTTTTTTAAAGCTTTTAAAATATCTCATCCTATAAGCCATTAATTTCTATATTTTGGGTACTGACCTCTTTTGATATAACTTTCCTGAATTTAGTTTTGGATCCACATTAAGTGATTTTTAAGTATTAAGTCTGCCTCTTTAAGAGTTAAACATTTGGAAAAAAAATGAGCATTTTGGATGGCAATCTTTCTATATGCACCACATAATTTGTAACATATTTTCATGTCTTTCATGGTGAACATAAAGTAATCTTTCTTAATCATTATTAGGAGTGTAAGAAATGGGAGGAGTTTTGTTTCCACAGAAGTAAAGGTGTGCTTTCCCTGCCCCCCCCCCCACCCCAGCTTTAGCAGAGACCAGGCCTCAAGGTCGGTCAGGTGAGAGGTCAGAGGCTTGTACTCATGTGCATACTTTTTGAGAAGGCAGTCTGGGGGATTAGAGAGGCCAAACCCACTTGAACCTGTTCAAGCTTATCTAGGGTCTGGTCTTGGTCAAGAATCCAGGCCTACTGATTTGCATCATTTGCATATGTTAAAGAGGGAAAGTAGGGGAAGTAAAAGAATATAGTTTAATCCTAAACTAAGACAAGGAAAATCTAATTAACTTCACTTTTGCTTCTGTATCCTTATTATCCTATTTATATAAACTGTATAACCTAGGAAAACTACGTGAAAAACAAAGATTGTAAACTAACCATGACTCTAGCAGGAGTGGAGGGAATGGTTACCCCTGCTCCTGCAGCTGTATCAGTGTGAGTGTTCCCGTGAGCACTGCACCCGCTCTCCCGGGGAGCGTAATAAAATGCCTTCCTCTGCCCACTCTGGTCCTGAATTCTTTGGGTGTCAATGGGCAAATCACATGGATTTTCCTAAGGTCAAGTGAAGGGAAGCAACAGGCAGCGGAAGCTCGCCAGGCTTACTCCTGGATCTTGTCTTGGGGTGTCCTGTGATCCCCACTGTGGTGTTAAGAGGGCTACCACTCTGGATTCCCTTGGGGAACCCTGTGGTCTGCATGGCCTTCTTAAGGGGACATCACATGGGACTTCCGGCCCTGTCTCGGGAGCCTTGTGATCTTACTGCCGTCCTAAGGGGCCATCACTTGGGTCTTCTTTAGGATCTGACCCCTAGGAGGCCCTGTGATCCCCACAGATTAAGGGATGGCTACCACTTGGTCTTCCTCTGGGAGTCCTGTGGTCTGTACAGCCTTCCCTAGGGATTATCACAGGGTTCTTCTTCAGGACTTTGGCCCTGCCTAGGAAGTCCAGTGATCGCCAAAACCACGTTTCTCACAATTTGGGGGCTCGTCGCGGGATTCTGAAGACCCCAGGAAGGGTGAGTAAGATAGGGCAGAGGGAAGAGCGCTCCCGCTCACTGTTAGAGCGGTCCCACTCACTGTTAGAGCGGTCCCACTGTCTTAAGCTGAAAATCCCCTGGAGGCTCTGAAGGACCCGAGACCTTGTTTGAACGAGAAGAGTGTGCAGACAAACGCAGAGGGAACGGCCGGAGACTGCGCAAGTCAGGTCACCTGAGCAAGGTAGGAACAAACGGGTAGTAGTACTGCCTTGTCAAGTCTGGGGGTTCTAGGTTGAGAAGTAAGGTTTGCCTAGAACGGGAAATAAGAGCTCTAAGAAAAGGTACCTAGGGAGGATGGAAAGGATCCTCCTAACACTCCTCCTCCCGTTAGGAAGAATGTTGGCTAGCTGGGAAGACAATAAGTCGACCCAGGGAAAGTACACCTAAGTGGGGAGAATGGATTTCTCCTAGTGCTTGGAAGAAAAGCACTTGTGGGGTCGACCCAAGGAAAGTGATTTGGTTTAATATTGGAAGTGAGTCTGAATGCAAATTCTAAATTGTTCATGTGAAATGTCTGTCTAATGTTTTGTCTGTGCCTTTTTGTTCTATGTTCAGGTAAAAATGTTTAACTCTAGGAGACCTTTGGTATTAAAATAGTTAGATAAGGAATCAGAGCTGAAACTGCCAGTCGGCAGGGCTGGGGGCTCTGAATTAAGGGTTGGTTAGATTCTAGAGGAAAAATCTGTGTATTTTGTAGTGAGTTAGCCTAACATCAGGCAAGTGTTTAAACTGTAGAGGAGAAGTAAAGGGGTCTGTATGAAAAATTGGATGACCACTTTAAAGAGGCTCAGTGATCTGCTTAGAATGTGATTAAAAATTGTTGGTCATTTTTAAGTTTTAAGGTAAAAAGAAAGCAGCTGGGAAAAAGGAAAGCTGGGTGAGTATGTAATTTATTTATTTGAAATTTGGGTCAAGATTAAGGAAAGAAAGATTGAAATTGGAAATATGGAGAGTAAAGTTTCAGTAAAGATTGGGAAAATAAGAGAGATAGAAGGTAGAGATAAAAGGGGGGGTTGTAGAATGGCAGCTTGAGACCACCTGGTATTCAGTCCACGTGTTCCTCCTGGCCACCCCCCCCCCCCACTCCATCTTAGAAGACTGGGTGTGTCAATTAGGATTAATTAGTGCTTAGAAAGGTAGGCTCCCTTGCCCTCAAAGGGCTGCCTGGCCCCACCTAGGGAGGAGCCCTTAGAAAACTGAAAGGGATTTTTCCCTTTTATCAGAGGCAGCAGGCTGAAGGGGAAACTGAGAAATATTTTAGCTTGGTATAAAGAATGAGTGGGGGAATATGCAAGCCCATGTGGTCCTTAAGAGTCCAAAAAGTTTTTTTTTCTTTTTTTTAAGAGAAGTGCCCCACCTCTTCCCCCTCAAAAATCCTTAGAATCCTTAGGCATTTTGTTAATTGCCAGTATGCATAAGATGAAGCTTAGAGAAAGCAGGGTGCCAAATTCAAAACTGGATGGTTCTTAAAGCAAATAATGATATGAAATAAAGTTTTCTTTTTTTTATAAGTTTGACCAGGCAAATATTCCTAATACTAGGCAGAATTAATGTCCATACTCAACCTCCTGTTTATGGGAGAAGAAAAGGGTATGATTAGAAAGGCAGCCATGGAGGGATGAGAAAGGGGACACCCTCCAGGACCAGGAGTGGTAGCTGCAGATAGGAAAATTCCCAAATGAAGATCCAAGCTGGGATAACAATATTAAAGAACATCACAGGAATATGCAGGATCTTAGACAATTGGTAATAGAAGGGATAAGGGAAGCTGTGCCAAAATCACAGAATATAAGGCTTTTGAAAAAAAAAATCAATCTCCTTCTCAGTTCCTAGAAAGAATTAGGAGATATTCAAGATCCTGTTAAAGAGGTTAAATCAAAATAAAGGTTGTTAGTGAACCATTGGTTTCTGGGGGTGCTCAAGACCCCAAGGTGCCCACATGCTGGGTCCTGCCGAAGGAATTCGGCTTGGGCCTTCTCCGCCAAGGGGGGAGATGGGGTTTGTTGGAGGTTCACCTTGACAGGTTGTCTTGGGAGGTCCCACCCCTTTGTGACGCCTGTCAGGCAGGCCAGATTTAGTCTAGGCTGACCTAGATTGAATCTGAGCACCTTCAAGGAGGCAAGATGGAGATTATATACACAAAGATTGTGGGAGGCATTGAGGGGTGGTCTGGGGTGACTAGAGGAGGGCTTTAGGAAGGGTCTTGGGGAGGAGTCTAAGGAGGACCAGATGAGGTCAGACTCCAGCAACCAAGAGAATGGAATTAAGGGTTGGAAGTAGCTGAAGGCATGGATATTGATAGTATCAGGGGTGGGAAGTAGCTGGACAATAAAGAGCAAGGCTAGGTAGAGATTTGGGCCTAATGATAATGTAAGGCTTGTGGCCTTAGGGGAAGGCCAGATCTAGTTGGAAGATTCAAGGACAGTTCAAGGGGGCTCCTAGAGACTGTTCCAGATTGAAGGGGGTTCCCAGAGACTGTGCCCTCATCACTGTGGCCCAAGGGATGCTAAAAGTAAACTTTGTCACTAGGGTATGGCCAGATATAAATAAGAAATTGAGAGAGATGGAGTGAGAGATCAATAGGCGAATTATTGAGAGAGGCTTAGAAAGTATATGTAAGATGGGAGTTGGGGATACCGAACTCATCTGTGGTAGAGATTATCAACAACCAGACTGCCGAGGCATTGAACCTACTGGCTGATCAGGCTACCCAAACCAGAGAGGCTGTACTGCAACATAGATTGGTTCTTAATTATTTGCTAGCAGAAGAGGGAGGTGTTTGTGGGAAACTCAACCTCTCTAGTTATTGCATAAAAATAGATGATAATGGACGGGCTGTAAAAGAAATTACTAATAGTATCAGGAAACTAGCACATGTCCCAGTTCAGGCATGGACCAGTCCATTCGATCCTTCTTGGTTTGATTGGTTCAAGGGTTCCTGGTGGAAACGAATTATTGGAGTATTCCTGCTAGCATTATGTGGCCTATTCTTGTTACCTCTTATGTATACCCTGTATTATACAATTGGTTACCAAAACTGCCATTCAGGGTATGGGGGCGGTATATTTTAATGAAGGAGGGAGGGTAAAAATGTTGATTGTAAAAACAGATGATGGGAAAGATGATGAAGAATGTGAATTAATGTTAAAACAAATTGAGAATAGGAGTAAGAAGTGTGGGAGCAAAAATCCAAAAAGCGGGGGGTGGAAGAAGTTTTATGAGATAATATTATTGAATCATTATCCCATAGACTAAGGCTGGGATTTAAAGTTATATTGTATCTTTGTGGGATAGGGTCCTTAGATGTTTTAAAGTGATATAAGAGCAATTAGGTATTGATACAAATAGTGTAATTAATCCCTGGAACTAAATCAGAGACATTTTCAGTTTAGGGAAAGGAATTTCAAAGTAAGTCTCTTAGGAGAGAAGTTGTAGAATAGTTATGTATTGATGGAAAAAGTTAAATGTGGATTTGAATTCATTCCATCATCTAAAACATAAAGATAAAAATTATATGGTTCAATTCTTTCAGATCAGGTATAATTAGAGAAGAATAGAGAAATAGAGGAGAAACTGATGCAAATGTGTCAGAGCAGTAACTTATGATCTTAATGGGAAGATTTTATGAAAAAGGGAGGAAATGCTTGCAAGCTATTTAGAGCTAGCTTTAAGGATGTTCCTGAAGCAATGTGACTTTATAGTCATCAACTATTGGAACTTGCCTTTAATGGGACTGTTAACTGACTGTTTTTCTGAGTCTAACTCCAGGTGTGAGTATCAAGGAAGGCTGATCCAAGATGGCAGCAGCCCTGTGGGAGGGCAGGCATGAGCTGCAGGTATGATTTCTTGGCAAAGTTGAGGGGGCAACTGTTCAGCATGTGCTGAGGTGGGACCGTCTTGACCTGATGCCTCAACTGAAACCTGGCAGACTAGGACTGGCTCAATGCAGCTTGCAGTTTGACACCCTGGAGTTGACAGGAAGCTGGGGAAAATATGGTCCCCTTACTCTAAGTCCCTACTGTCTTGGTGGCAAATTTCTATAATCAGAAGGTTTTGTAAGTCTATTAAAATAGTTGATTATGGAACATCTTAGATTACTCTAGGACTGGGACTAGTGTTGTTAGGTTTTTTTTTCTTGGAAATGGTATGGAGACAATTAGGTCAAGGGCTTGTGAGGATATTTTGTTATTTGGTTAATATCATGCTTGCCTAAAGCTTTGTTACAATTAGTAAGGTTAAAAGAAGAATGGCTTGTGGTTTATTTCGTACATGCCATCAAAGAAACATGGCATGACTAAAAGTTTTATATATGTACTGTGTTAAGAATTGGTTATCTAATGTATTTAGGTAGGTGCTGGAGTCTGCTGTTAATTCCTTAGTGAAATATTATCCTCCTGGTGAGGAAATGTTAATGTAAAGTATGTTAAGTAAAGTATGTAGGGAGTTAATGTAAAGTATGAGGAACTGGGTTCTGATGTAAAATTTCTTAAACATGGCAATTGGCCAAAGTTCCAATTTTGAATTTGTAAAAATGATCAGGGTATAAGGATTAGAAAATTGTGCCAAGGTAACTTTTGTAGGAGAATGGAAAGAAAGCTGGTTCCTACAAGAAGGCAAGAAGAAGATGCTGGAGATGGCTGGAACAAATACCAAGGACCAGAAGACTTCACTGATGTTCCCTGCCAGACAGCTTATGGGAAGAGACTTTTGAATCTTAAAGGGACAATTGCATTATCCTTTTCTTTTGGGTCTCTGTATCTGTATTTACAAAGGGGACTGCCCCCTTTGATTTTTCAATGCGTCGATCAATCCTTCCCATATTTAAGGGGGTGATGATTAAGGAGAAAAATTCAGATGAGAAAGAGAGTAAGGGAATATTAAAAATGTGGAAACAAAAATTTGAATAAAAGAAGAGGGGGAAATTGTAAGAAATGGGAGGAGTTTTGTTTCCACAGAAGTAAAGGTGTGCTTTCCCTGCCCCCCCCCCACCCCAGCTTTAGCAGAGACCAGGCCTCAAGGTCGGTCAGGTGAGAGGTCAGAGGCTTGTACTCATGTGCATACTTTTTGAGAAGGCAGTCTGGGGGATTAGAGAGGCCAAACCCACTTGAACCTGTTCAAGCTTATCTAGGGTCTGGTCTTGGTCAAGAATCCAGGCCTACTGATTTGCATCATTTGCATATGTTAAAGAGGGAAAGTAGGGGAAGTAAAAGAATATAGTTTAATCCTAAACTAAGACAAGGAAAATCTAATTAACTTCACTTTTGCTTCTGTATCCTTATTATCCTATTTATATAAACTGTATAACCTAGGAAAACTACGTGAAAAACAAAGATTGTAAACTAACCATGACTCTAGCAGGAGTGGAGGGAATGGTTACCCCTGCTCCTGCAGCTGTATCAGTGTGAGTGTTCCCGTGAGCACTGCACCCGCTCTCCCGGGGAGCGTAATAAAATGCCTTCCTCTGCCCACTCTGGTCCTGAATTCTTTGGGTGTCAATGGGCAAATCACATGGATTTTCCTAAGGTCAAGTGAAGGGAAGCAACAGGCAGCGGAAGCTCGCCAGGCTTACTCCTGGATCTTGTCTTGGTGTCCTGTGATCCCCACTGTGGTGTTAAGAGGGCTACCACTCTGGATTCCCTTGGGGAACCCTGTGGTCTGCATGGCCTTCTTAAGGGGACATCACATGGGACTTCCGGCCCTGTCTCGGGAGCCTTGTGATCTTACTGCCGTCCTAAGGGGCCATCACTTGGGTCTTCTTTAGGGTCTGACCCCTAGGAGGCCCTGTGATCCCCACAGATTAAGGGATGGCTACCACTTGGTCTTCCTCTGGGAGTCCTGTGGTCTGTACAGCCTTCCCTAGGGATTATCACAGGGTTCTTCTTCAGGACTTTGGCCCTGCCTAGGAAGTCCAGTGATCGCCAAAACCACGTTTCTCACAGGAGGATTAACTATGTCATTATATTGAATATTGATGCCCTAGCAAGATGGAAGAGGTGGGCAAAGCTGTTTGCCCCCAGACTAAAAGGGCTCAGTCTGACTTGTATTTTGAGTTCTTCTGTCTCTCCTTTTTTGGGTTTTTCTTTCAACTTGCCCTTTGCTTTCATGTCTTGATGGTATCAGTGCTCCTGTCTACCCTTTAATTGACCTTGGGTTAGAAAACTAAGCTTATTACAAATACTAATAATAGCACCTGCCTCACAGGGTTGTTGTGAGGATAAAAATGAAATAATATTTATAGAGCACCTTGCAAACATTTGGCACAATATAAGTGCTATCATCATTACCATCATTACTTAAGCTTGAGTGTTCAGAATCTGACATTTACTTTAAAAGTTCAAAAGCTTTGATATTCCTTCAGGATGCTGACAGTGTTTTGGATAAAATGACCTCTGGATAAGTAGGATGTCAATGTATACATTTCTGGGGCAGGGTAGGAATCATCCAAACAAGAAAGTTTCTGAAAATATCATAGCAGGGCACAAGCTGAGTTTTGGGGGGGGGGGGGGGGGGGTTTGTTGTTGTTTTTTTATTGGAACGCTAGTGAGAATATAACCCCCTCCATTTATGGAACCTGCCTTATAACATATAGTCTTAGGGAGTTGCCTAAGTGCACTGAGAGGTTAAGTGACTAATCTAGGGTCATGCAGTCAATGTATCAGAAGCAAGACTTGAACCGAACCCAGGTCTCTTTGACCTGGACAAGTGAAAAATTCAAAGAAAGACCTTACAGGGTGCTGTTAAAAAGAACGGTAGGTTACATGCTTCAATCTCTTAGTAGAGAGTAAGCCAGAGCACACAGTGCTCTATTTTCTCCACAGGGTATCCTAAGGGGTCCAAGTGTCTCTGCAGCAACTGAAAATATACCTGGATTTAAACAAAACATCATAACCAAGTCTTTCATTTGGTAAAAGAACATGGAGTTCCTAGGAGACAAGATAGAAAGATATGGGTGGGATTTTAAAATAATTAGAGGGTTCAAAGTTAGGTGAATGAATTGAACCCAAGACAATAAAGATCCAAATCAATCTGATGGAATACTTCTTCCATTAGTGAGTTCCAAGGGCATGCTCTAGGCCCTAAGTTATTTAACACTTATCAGTGATTTGAGTGACGGCACAGAGGGCATCAAATCTGCAGGTGACAAAATGTGACACATATGCCTGTCTTTGGTACTGCTGCACCTCTGCCACTCTTCACGATTATTCAAGGACCACTGAACAGCAGCACAGCAATCAAGATCCAAAAATATTTTGGCAGGCTACAATGAAGGATCAAATATAATAAGATTAAATTTAATAGGGCAGCAAGATGGTTGAGTGAACCATGTCTCCAAAAAATTAGAAATGTGCCAATGAAGCAAAAGATAAAACTAGCAATCATTCATTAAATGAGAGAAAAATAAGCTCCTACAAGAAAATGACCATAGCAGAAGAGATACTGGCTTACTATCCCATATGCTTTTTTGCAAACGCCATTTCTTTTGTCAACGCTAGAGACAAAAGGTGATCTGAGACCAACAGCAGTTTGGGTGGACCCATACCACAGGCCCTCATCAGACTCTATCCTTGTTTTTCTCTTCTGACTTCCTAGGATATCTCCCATGCATGGGCATTGCTGCAATAGTTACAGAGACAGAAGACTACTGGGATTAACACTAGGTGGGCAGGCCCTCACCAACTGCATTCAGCAGCCAAGCTAGCATCTACCAATAACCTCATGGGGTCTTCCCTTGGCAGGAATTAAAGACTTTACGAGGAAAAAAATACAGAGAAAATGAGCAAGCAAAGAAAAAACAGGAGTAACACACCCAGAAATGTGATCCTCAAGCATCAGAACTTCCAAGTCAGAGAAAAAATGCTCCAAGTGGGAGAGAAAATACAAACCACAGAACCACATTAGAATCAGATAACTCCAGATGTTAGTGGGGGATATTCCAAAACAGCAAAAGAGAATGAACAACCCCAGGTTATCTTTTAAAAATGAGCATAACGGAGGTAGGAAGAGTATTTTTAATAGAATTTGTTACTTTCAAGAACTTAGATGAAAAATCAAGAGTGATAAAAATTTTCAAAGACTCATTCAAGTTAGATGGCTTGGATTAGAATTAATTATGCTTCAGATGAATTAAAAAAGGGAAAGCAATCTTATGTAACCTCACCCAAGACAACAGCTTAAAAAATTACAGTTGAGAAATAAGCAAGGAAACTGAATTATGCTTAACAGCAAATATTAAGTATATGTACACCTGCCTCCCTGCCCCAACTCAGTACAATATTTAAGCTTTTGAAGGAAAAACTAAGGGCTATGTAGCAAGATAGTAATTGTTGGGCCCTTCAATATACTGCTTCCAGAATGAGACAAAAAGATAAAAAAGATAAAGTATTTGAGGCTATCAGAGATCAATCAATAAACATTTATTAAAAGCCTACTATTTGCTAGGCACTATGCTAAAGGCTGGAGATGAAAAAGGCAAAAGAAAGTGTCTGCTTTCAAGTGGGGGAGGAAGGGGCATGACATGCAAACAAATGTATACAAAGCAATCTCTATATACAGAATAAAAAGGAAATAATTTAACAGAGGGAAGTCAGATTAATTAAGAGGGGTTAGGAAAGGCTTCCTGTAGAAGGTAAGATTTTAGTTGGGTTTTAAAGGAAGCCAGGGAGGTCAGCAGTTGGAATGGAAGAGGGAAAATGTTTCCAATATTGGGAAAGTCAGAAAGAAGGTGTAGAGCCAAGAAATGGAATATCTTGTTCATGAAGCTGCCAGGAAGTCAGTGTCACTGGACTGAAGAGTACATGTCAGGAAATAAGGTGTAGAAGGGCTGGAAAGATAGGAGGGGACTAGGTTATGAAGAATTTTGAACGTCAAACAGAGCATTTTGTATTTGCTCCTAGGGGCAACTGGAAGCCATTGGAGTTTACTGAGTAGGGAAGTGACATGACTATCTATGAAAGACCTATAGTGATTATTGAACAGAAAGCTTCAAGAATACTTATTTTTGGCAACATGTAGCAAACCTTTACAATAACTGATAATGTACTAAGATTTAAAGAATTATAATTTGGATAGAAACCAAAGAGATCAGTCTTAAATGGAAACTAGATAATTTTATCCTAAACAGAGATGCCAAAGAACAAATCAGAGAAAAGATAAATAAACATCACAAAATTTATGATAGTAGCTAAACTAGTTCCTGGGGGAAAGAGGGTCAATATGTATGTGTGTGTGTGTATGTAAAAACACACGTATACATATGTATGTGTATACACACAGAATACGTAGAGGGTAAAAATGCAAAAAAATGCAAAAAAAAAAAAACCCTTGAATACCAAACAACTGCAATAAAAATGGAAATTCTGAAAAATCAGAGATAGCAACCAAATTGAAAATATAAAGACTACTGAGCTGACAAAGCTAGGAGCTATTTTTGAAAAAGAACAATAAAACAGATCGACCATTCACTAATTTATTTTGCCTTTAATAAAGAGAAAACTAAACAGCCAAGATTTTAAAAAGGAAACAAAAAAATTGAAAGTAAAAGAAAACTGTTAGAAACTACCACGTCAAATTATACACCAATAAAATTTAGATGAAATAAATATTTACAGATATAAAATGCCCAAATAAACAAAAAAAAGGAAATGGAGACATTCCCCGGTATAGTTGGATATACAGGTCCTAATACCACTATGATCCTAAACCAAGGAAAATAAGGTAAATTATAGACAAATATAATGAATAAATACTTATGCAAAAGCAAGGAAAATACTAGCAAAAAAGTTATCAATATGTTCCAAAAATTCATTCACTATGTTCAAGTTGGATATATGCCAGGAATGCAATGGTTCAACATTAGAAAAAGTATTAAGATAATAAATCATAACAAAAAAGGCATGATTTTTTTTCAGTATATGCAGAAAAAAACAGCTAGCATTATTTTTGTAATGGAGAAATGGAGAAATATGAGGAACTTTTCCCAATGTGGTTGAGAGTAAAACAGGATGTCCATTATATTCACTTCTACTGAAAAAAAGACAAGAAAAGAAAATTGGAGGACTAAACAAAGGCAAAGACGAAGCACAATTATCTCTTTTGCTGTCAAGTGTAGCTTATTTAGAGAATTCCAAAGAATCCAGTAAAAAACAAACAAACAATACCGTAAGATTATAACTTCACAAAAGCATGACATAAAAATCTTCACTGAACAATACCAGAGAAAAGAAATGGTAAAAAGAAATTCCATTTAACAGAGAACGCATTTGGAAATTTATAACTACAAAGGAAGTTTTGCAGAAATAAAAATGATTTAAATAATTTGAGAACTATTCAATTTTCATCACAAAGCCATCCCAATATGGTAAAAATGACTACATTACACAAATTACCCTATAAATTCAATGTTATAAATTAACAGAGGAATCTTTTATTTATTTAGAGGAATAAAGGTCAAGAATATTGAGGAAAAAAAATTTAGAAAGGGGAAGACTTGCACACTACTACAAAGCAAAGATTATGAAAACTATCTGGCCCTGGATTAAGATTAGTGGAAGACAGCGGATGAGCAACAATTAAATTATGCAGTCTATTTACAACTCTAATCTAGTTCAATCCCTTAATTTTACAGATGAGGAAATTGAGGTTCTGTTTGCTTGCTGACAAGGTAATATAACTAGCAGCTAATAGTAGAGTGGAGACTAAAGCCCAGGTTACTAATAGTTTTCAACCATACCATGCATCTAAAGAATGACTACAAAATTAAACTATAGAAAATCCTTGGGATCTGATATAACATACATGAATATATATTAATATATTCATTGATCCAATTTTCTCCCAAACAGGGTCAATAAAAATACAAGCTGTTTCTGGATTCTGATTTGGTTACGCAAGTATTTAGCACACCGTGGAACACTCAACATACACTGAAGAGTAGCTGGCTTAAAATACACATAAGCTAAATGTTAAAGCTACATGAAATTAGATTTACTTTCACTTCAATTTGTTTCCTAGGTGATAACATGCATTTTCAGATTTTATCTTTGTATGTTTCACACAAACAACAAGAACACAAGAATTTGCTGAATTCATTGTAAGGACCTCCTTTATTGTAAACGTTCACCTTGTAGACCCATGGCACTATAATTAAGAATCTTAGGGCTTCATAGACTTCATTTCCGTCAAGCAATAAAGGCCCAAAGCCTCAAATTTATAGAAGAGAAAAATATGGCAAAGGAATGTTAAGCAGTTTCCTCAAGGTCATTCTGTGAAGCAGTTATAAAGGTGGGAACTAAATTTACTCTAACTTCACAGGGTTCCTATAGGATAGAACAAAGGAAACTAACTGAGGGAGTGTAGAGCAGGAGAAGATTTTTAAAGTGGTTATAATCTAGATGAAATTAGTACTGTATTTTAACTGAATGAAAACTTATCATGACCAAGGGAAGGATTTCTAGGAAGGGAAAGTAGAAGAGAGAGGGATACACTGAGAAATGTAGGTGATGTAAAAATAAAAGATATCATTAAAAAAGTTTTTTAGAAGATTATATTAGGTAAAGGGTTGGGGATGATATATTATGGATTTACTCTATGGGGCACAGTGTTAGTGCAAGTAATGCTGTGAAATGTATTTTTGAATATCCCATACTTGGAATGCAGCAGTGATTTTTGTATTGCTGATCTGTAGTCAGATAAGAAAAGTCCGATTTCATCAGCATTGGTTAAATGGGTATAGATATTTTTAAGGAGTATTGAAATGGCTGCAAATGGAATAGTCTAGAACATGTACTACATTAAAAAGGCCTCCAATTTTAAAATTACAAAGCTCAGCATACCCTCCTACTGATCCATAATGATTATATTCCTTATGACTGATACCCAAGTTTAAGCAAAAATAGTAAGCTGGTACCCTATGAATTTCATATAACCTACAAAAACAATTTTGGGCTGCCAAAGAATGTCTGTATTTTTATTCATCTAATTAATCTCAATTAAATGAATGAAATTCAATTGTATACTCTTTAATTGTCCATTCTGAACATCTAATTATATGTTATCTTCTATTATTGTGTGCTAGACACATAGTAGGCACTTAAGTATTATTTGCTGTACTAAATGTGCCATGCTGACAATTCCTAAGCATTTATTACTATGGTAATACTTTATGTAGCTGACTCAATTAGTTTATGAAGTTGCAGTTTCTCATTTTTCTCCTCTATTTTCAATATAAATTGTTCAAGAATTAACTGAAAATACATAATACTACCATAAGGCTGATCTGTCTGAACTCAATGCTTCCATTCAAAGAACTTCCTTATATAGGATCACTGTACTTTTATGTTAAAAAAAAGTTCAGCTATTTAGCTAAAATTAAACTGAAATTCTAAGGTGAAAGAATACATTTTCACAAAATTTACAGAAAATACATTTTGTTTTTGACCACAAAACATTTCTTTTGATTACATTTAAGCTTAGCATGACCAAAATTAATTCAACTTAAGGGCAGAGGTGGCAAAAAGCTTATTTCCACTGAGGGTCTGATATCTAAGATATATAGACAATTAACAGAAATACATGAACAAGGCCATTCCCCAATAAGTATTCAAAGGACATAAACAATCATCCAAAGAATTGCAAATTATTAACAGCTATATTATATTCACAGTCAAGAAGGCTGGGAACGTATTTTGCATCTATCAAAACCTGAAATTCCCACCAGACAGAATAATGATCATGAAATCCAATGAGAAGCTATATTGAATGACTTTTTCCACCGCAGAATTACACAAAGTCATAGATGAACTCAAAGGCAAAAGGAAAAAAGAACACCTGCAAAGCCAGTGTCATCTCAGGCAAACAAGCCAGCATTTCTCAGCAATACCATGGAAGACAGATTCAATAAGAAAGCCACAGAGGGACTAGAAACTAGACCTTGGAACCTTGACCATGCTATTTATTACAAGGCATTTTAAAAATTTGTTCTGGTTTTTCACTAGGGAGGTGGATCAGGAGGGGAAACAGTAACAGGGATACAAAAAGACAGGGACCAAGAATCCTGTATTCAAACCAGGTCAGCTCAGATACGAAGTGGCTCCAAAGTCCTTACCATGCTGTCTTGAAATGCCATAGAAGGCCCTGAAAATGTAGGATTATAAACCTCAAAGATTCAGGTGGGGCCTGACCCAAGGAAGTGAGAGAAGTCAGTTCAGGAAAGCTAGGTGACTCAGGGTAAAACTAAGGAGGGCTAACCACCCCACTCAAAAGTTCAACAGGGAACCTGGACCTGCCACAAATTCCCAGCTCAGTTTATCCTACTGCTGAGTAAACCTAAGACCTCAATCAACCCATATAAAAATTACCGTAGAAACAGAGATCCCGTCCCCCCCCCCCCCAAAGAAGAAAGTAACTCTATAACAGATGAAAGAACAAACTCAAGCAAAGGTAGATTTTCCAGAAGGACTAGATGAATACCTAGAAGAAACAAAGCAAAAGATTAAAAAAAAAAATCTTTGGAGAAAAGACTTGGAAAGAATAGTTTAGAAGATAAAATGGTATAACGTATAATATTACAATAATATTAAATGGCGTACATATCATACAATATACATCATATAATATTATACAATATATAATATTATAAAAGGACAACACTGAAAAAAAAAAACCCAACTATGAAAAACTTAAGAACTCTGATCAAAGAAATGACTAACCATGACTCCACAGGACCAATGATGAAGCATACATTAGCTGCCTCTTGACAGAGAGGCAATGGGCACAAAGTGTAAAGGCTATGATACATTTTTGGACACAAGATAATGTGGCAATCTGTTTTGCTTGACTATACATATTAGTTGCAAAGGTTTTATTGTTCTTTGAGGGGAGAGAGAAAAAAAATGTTTGTTAAGTAAAAAAGATAAAATTTATTTAAAAAAAAGAAGCATACATTTTTGAATACAGCCACTGTGCGGATTCATTTTGCTTGACCATGCTATTTGTTACAAGGGAATTTTAAAAACTTGTTCTCCTGGTTTTTTATCTAGGGAGGTGGATTAGGAGGGGGCATGGTAATAAGGATGCAAAAAAAGAGGGCCACAAAAAGACTTTTTTTAAATGCACAGAAGAGAAAAATTTGAGAGAAATGGGAGACATATAAATAACATGGAATTTATTATGTAACTTTTAAAAAGCAAGTGGTATAAAGTGGAGATATATGGTTTCATATACATCCTTCTTTTTGTGTTATGCTGTATATATGAAAAAGCTCTTTTACGTTGTTCACATTCAAAAGTAATGTTACTTAAAGGAATGATGAATGACCTAAATACCTGGAATAATATTCAGCGCTTCTAAGTTTGGCCATGCCAATATAACAAAAATTACTGCCGAAGTTTATCAACAGATTTAATACTACATCAATCAAGCTATCAAAGGGTTTGATAAAATAACCAAATTATGTTGGAGGAAAAAATGAACAAAAAAAGTAGAAATAAAGGGAGAGTAGTACTTTTGGGCCCGAAATTATGTTATAAAACAGCAATTATCCAAAATACTTTTTACTTGTTAAAAAAAATAGATCAATGGAATAGATTGGATAAGCAAGTCAGTAATAAAAGAACTCAATAACCCAGTGTTTAGTAAAACCAGAAAATATGAATCACCTAGGAAAGAGCTCCCTACTTGATAACTGCTGGGAAAACTGAAAAGTGGATTAGAAGACTTTAGCTATCTATAAGATGGATTTACCTCACAGAATCACTTATTCTGATGAAAAGAAAAAAGAGGAATGACCTCAAGAGACAAGCATGGGTACATCATAAACTCACTGATCTATTAATAGTGTTATAAAAGACACAGAGGTTGGAGACAAAGGAAAGTAACAGAGAATGAAAATAAAAACATGGAACTGCTATGAAGAAAATATCTCTGGAACAATAAACCTGGGTTAAAAGGCAGGAAATGCTATGGACAAAAGGGTTTTTAAAACCTACATTGAGAAAAAGAAGAGGATAAAATAAAGGACAGGCCAACTAGCTCAGGGTCGATAAAGATGATGACAAAATAAGACAGAAAAGTAGAAGTATTCAAGTCTTACTTTACTTTTCTTGGCAAAAGAGAATGATCCTTGAATGTGAAAAAGGCAGAGAACAGAGTTGGCTAATACCAAGTTGACACCCAATGACATAGAATCACTGTTTTAAAGCTAATAGAAGCCTTAGAGTCCAGCTAATCCAACTCATTCATTTTATAGATCGGCAAACTGTGGCTCTGAAAGTAATTTGCCCATGATTACATAGGAAATACAAGTGCCTATATCTAGATTCAAATCCAGTTCCTCTGACTTTAAATACAGAGACCTTTCCCTAGTCACAGGGACAAAGCAAAATATGTAGGGGTATAACAAAACAGCATCTAGCTCTTGATAAATTTAAGTCACCAGGCCCACATGAACTATTATTAAGGGTGCATATAAGAATGGGCATTCTGATTGCTCATACCTGTCCTTCACAAACCACAGTGTATGCACTGTGTTCATACAGGGTGCCACATTTTAGAAAGTTAGTCAACACGCATTTATTAAGCATTTATTATGGGCCAGGCACTAGGAATACAAATACTAACAAGCAACAAATACTGAGCAGCATGTTTGAGGAAGAGTAAGTAGGCCAGTGTAATTTAATCATGAATTGTTTGAAGGGCAGTATAACTATGGTTAGGGAATATAACCTGAATGAAGATCCAACATGGAAACAGAGGAGTAGTCAGATAAGGAGAACAATTAGGAGAAGTTAAGTGTCATAAAAAAACTAGAGAGGAAAGTGTGTCAAGGAGGAGATGGTGATCAATAGTGGCTTAGGTTGCAGAGATCAAGAAGAAAGAGGACTGTTAAAGCAGATAGCAGCTAAAGGAGGGTGATCAAGATGTTCAATCATGAGATAATGCCACGTAAGAATTAAATGAAAGAAATGGAGACATTTTAGCCCACAGGAGACTTTTTATGGATGATAATGATATTCTAGGGCTTGAAGGGATATAATAAGGAAAATGAATCGGACTATTCTGGAAGGCCACAGAAGGCAGAACAAGAAACAATGGGGTAGAGGTTGTAAAGAGGCAAATTTATACCACAGTTTCATTCAGGTTGGACTAGAGAGCCACTAAAGCCTCTTACAATTTAGATTCTTATAATTCTGTGAAACTCTCCCTGATCACAAATGGGTAACTTTACCTTCTCTAAGCTTTCTAACATTTTGTTATACCTCTGTTATGGCACTTACCACTTCTAGCCTTGCATAAAGGTTATCTTTGCCCATGTCATCTTCTTTACTGAACTACAGGCTCCTTGAGAAAAGTGACTTATTTAATTCACATAGTAGGAATTAATCAATATATGAACTGAAAGAACAGCTAAAAAAAATTCACAAACACACACAAAACGAGACTGATACCCAGTTTCTAACCTGATTTTGCACTATTCTTTAGTCTCCAGAATTAAATCTTTTGAAAGGCCTTTAGGTACTGCAAAGGATAAAGAAATTATGCAATTTATTAAATGCCTATTATGTGCAGGCCACTGTGCTTGGTACTATAGGGTAGACAAAAAAAGGATAACATGGTTTCCCTATCCTGGAGGAGATATGGTGGTGGGGAGGGGCAAGACAGACATATAAAAAGATATAAAGCAAGGACAGAAATACCAAATAAGTGGTCAATATGCCAAACATCAGAGAAGAAATTCAAGGAATCACAGATTTAGAGCTATAAGATTGCTTAGGTCACCTAGGCTCAACAGACTCATCTGAGGGAGACAGAGAAGTCCCAGTACACAGATATTAAGTGTCAAGAGGAAGGACTGAAAACCAGTTCCACATTACTCTACCCACTGTTGCCACTCTGCCTCTTTAAATAGATGAGACATTAACTAAACTAAACAAATTAAATTCTAAAAGTTCAAAAGCTACAGGTAATTGTGAGTTAGGCTGTTAAACAGAGGAGGTCATATTGAGGTAGCCAGGTCTTGAAGGATGACTACAACTCCAAGAGAAGTGTGTATGAGGGGAGGACAGAGGCATTCTACACAGAGAAATAATATGAATAAAAGCAAAGAGGTTAACATTCTACAGACTTCTGTGGAGGGTACTAAGTAGACTACATTCTCCAGTTGCAACAAAGAATATGTTGAGAGGAATAGCAGGAAGAAAGGCAAGTGGCAGATGAGGAACTGATTATGAATTTAAGTGTAGATCTGGTACTATATTTAGTAGGGAGCTATTGACATTTTTTTTTAGTAAGGGACTAATGTGGTCAAAATACTGTTTTTGGAAGGGTTCTGTAAGATTTATTTAGCCATTGTGATAGAATGAAGAAGGGTGAAACTAGAGACACTAGTTAAGACACTAATAAAACAAAACAAAGGCTTATGCTAGGGTGCTGGCTGTGAGAAACATTATGAAAGCAACAGCATTTGATGATTGGATTTATCTCTTACGTAGATTAGGATTTTTAATATGCAATTTTGTCTTTACGTGACTCAGCTATGTTGAATACTCAAAATTGTAAGTTACATAAAGTACATTTTAAAAACTCTACAGTCACTAAAAATCTAGATATTTTAAGAGTCATTGATCACCAAAAAGATAGAGGGGAAAATGCTTCTGGATTTGCCTGATTTTTAATCCGGTTTATTTAATCCTCTTAACATGACTTTCTTAACTGAGATCTAAAAACAATAGAATAAATTTAATCATAATCAGCTTTCCTCATATTCTTTCTTAGTATTCAGGTTGTATAATCTGGAAGATCACATTTCATTTATATTTTAAATCTAAAAATACTTTCTTACAAAGTAGATTGTTATATGATCCAGAACGAATAGTAAATAAATAACGTTTATGATAGATATTACTCATTCCATGTATGTAGGAAGTGCCACTACAGTAATGCAATATGAATTTTCAAACACTCAGAATGTAATAATAATAATGATGCCTTACAGTAATAAATATTTCTTTTTCGTCCATGGATATGGCAGATTAAATGCTCCTAATTCCCTCAAGCAGTTAGGACATTACTCCCTACCTCTCATTCTACTACTACCAGAGTACAAAGCCTTTGTTAAAATAGAGACAAGCAAATGGGGAAGACATTATTAGCAGCTAAATGAAATTGTGAAATTGTCTCTGTAATGCGGCCAAAAGGAGAGACAGGCAAGGAGCCCCAGGAGGAAAGTGAGCTTTCTTGGAGTTAGATGAGTTGGGTTCAAATTCAGGCTCAAGTCATTATCACCTGTGGGACTGAGCAAGTTCCTTAAGTTCTCTGGGCCTTGGTTTTCTCAACTAAAAAGTGAGAGAGCTGGGCTAGATGACCACTGCAATTCCTCTGGGTTCTAAATCTGTGATTCTATGAACAATATAGAACATTAAAATCTTGTTACTCAGCATTTGGGCTAATAAGAATTATCAATAAATGGGAATTTACTATACCACTGGAAGTAAAGATGCTTATTACATTCAGGTTAAATTAAATTAAGATAGATTTGGCTAGCTTTAATTTTACGTTCTCAAAGTGAAATCAAAATCTGCTCATCAAAGCATTAAGTGAATACACAACTTCATAATTATTTGCAAACAAACATTATTTCATTGGTTTATCATGTATACATTTACATTATCATATTATAATACCATTTCATGAAACAAAAAAAAAATCAGAAAACTTACTCAGTTATATATTCAGGGTTTGTAAAGCTGAAGTTGGTTAAATGATCTTCAAACTTAGATGAATCGTTAACACTTAAGGCTGGTGCACTCTTAGCAGCAAGCACAGCTCTTTTTTCATCTTTTTCAAGGGCTTTCTTCTTTCCACCATTTTGGAAATATTCTCTGCATACACTAAAGGAAAAACAAAGTTACATACAACAGTATATAAATACAAGAAAAAGAAAATTATGGTAAAAGTATAAATTTAATGAACTTAAGATTAAAGAATGCCGGTTGGATATTATAATTAAACCAAAAGTTTATTAAGCATGCTCTAAGAAAGTTCAAATTGATTACAGAATATCAAGAAAGAATGAAGGGTATTAACAAAAAACGGTGATGACAAAAATAAGGTCTTTATTGTTTGGTACCAAAAAAGATACCTCTACTGTATGAGGGCATTTATATATTTTTCTGGACTTTCTTAAGCAGAAATTAAATTCCTTGTAGAGAGATATAGGTTATATCATTCATTATTATCTATAAAATTATAATAGTCTTGTAAAATGATAAAGAATTCCTATTATTTGTCAAAGCAGCATAATTTAAGAAATATGATTTTTAATGAAAATATACCAAAGAGATAACCTTTGGTATACCAAAAGGTAAACTACAATAAAAATGTATTAACAATCTACCAACTGGAACCAAATATGACTACCTCCTTGCTAATGTAACTACATACAACTATGTGAGACAGCATAATGTGTTTTGGAAAGACACAGACAAATAGTTGAATTTAGCCATTTCTATAATTTACAAATTTCAACATAATCATCAATCTGATTTTCTACCACACTGAAAATATTCCCAAGTTAGAGATTTCATAAAATGCAATGATTCAGACCATGAATAACCACAAAAGAATGTTGTTTTGATGAGTAACCCTTGGAGGATAGGTCAGACATAAAAGGTAATGACATTATAAGACAGAATTTGGTTATTGTTTTGACCAAAACTAAGCATGACTTTATGAACATCTCATATTACAGATGATATGTAAGTACATTCAAATGATGGTCCCTTATATTAACAAACAGTTCTAAGTATATAAATATGGATGCAAAATATAATTCATAGTGTAAATTGTAAATATCAGAGCCACAGATACTAAGTTAATGGAACAAGAACAATTCACCATAACTCAAAAGTATTACATAGAATACCAATAAATTGATTCTAAATTATTTTGGTCTTCTTTACTATCTGAAAATAGCCAAAAGCACACAGAAAGTTCAAATTAGCCATCACTATAGCATTTTCCCCATTATGGTCCAATGTGCTTGAGATTAAGAATACAGCCAACCAAATTTCCTCTTTTGATATAATAACTACAACTAGCAAGCCAAAGGAATGCTATAATTAGATGCTGAATACTAAGATTTCAGTGAAACATTTAACAGTATTCTCATGTTATGCTTGGATATAAAATAGAACGATATGAGATAGATTAGCAGCCTTCAAAGTAGAGGCCAAGGGTCCAATCCCAAGGAGAAGATAAGAGTGTATCCCACCCACCTTGCTATAGCCAATCATGGAGTTTGTTTCTAACATAAGTACACCTACTCTTTTATCCATTAATATGTACCCCGAATCCTACCAACCTATCAATAATTTCTTCCCCACTCCACCCTCTCTTCCCCTTTCTGTGCAAAGTACTTATCTCCCTTGCTTCCATCCCCTTGGATTGTGAGCTGAGTTTGGTGGCAACCGCCAATGAGGAAGAAGAGCTCACCTCCTCCCTTTTTCATTTTGCCAGAATGAGCCACACAGGATGAGCAGGCATGGATGGGTTATAATCTGAATCATAACCATGTTATCTTCCCCCTCACCTCACCTCAACTCCACTCATCTTCTGAACTTCCCTATTATTGTGAACATCGTCACAATCCTATTAGTCACCCAGGTTCTTATAATTTCATTGTCAATTTTGACAATAATTTCCCTCAACCACATCCATAGCATCTTTATCACCCATTCTTGTGGTTTTACCTCCACATTTCCCACATCTCTCTCCTCAAAGCTGTCATCATAGTTCAGAATCTTATCATCTCTCACCTGGACTATTTCGCTGCTTTCTAACTGGTCTCTCTGCATCAGCTCTCTCCCCACCTCTAATCCATCCTCTCCATAGCTGCCAATTTCTTAAAGGACAGGTCAGACCATATTACTCCACAATGCAAAAATTTTAAGTGGCTCTTTATCACCTCTAGAATCTCATCTTTTAATTTCTATTTTTGTGTTACAACATGTATCAAAAGTCAAATCAACAAGCATTTATTAAGTGCTTATTATCTGTCAGACTCTGTAAATCACTGAGAATATAGATATATGGGCCCAAAGAGGAATGAAGACATAATTAGCCTGGGCATTTTCTTTAAAATGGAGGTTTAAGAAGGAACGAATCAATAAGAAGAAGAGGTCACGGGGCAGAATGAACTTTCAGGGTGAGAATGCACAGGGGCAGAGTGAGAAGGCTGTTGTAGCATGCTGGAAAAGGTCCAGAGAACCAGTAATGGAACCAAGAAAGGAATAAAGACATTCATTTATGTACATAATTATTAGTACAAAAGTACATTATGTAATTTTAAATATGTGAATATATCCATATTGGGATATGTGTTAAAAATCTGTTTACTGAAAGAGGCAGCTAGGTATTATAATAGATAAGAGTACTGGGCCTGGAGTCAGGAAGACCCGAGTTCAAATTTGTCCTCAGACATTTAGTGGAGGTGTGATCCTGGGCAAATGAATTAACTGCGGTATGCCTGCTTCCTCATATACAATAGAGGGCTAATAATAGCACCTACCACCCAGGGAGTTTGTGAGAATCAAATGAGATAATAACTGTAAAGTGCTTAGCACAGTGCCTGGCACATAGTAAGCGCTATATAAATATTTTTGTTTTGTTTTCTTAAGAGTATCAAAAAAGTTTGAAAACCACTGGGCTAGATGAAAGTAGAGCTCCTAGAAAGAGGTGAAACTGACTGAAACATAGGACCCAGAAAGTCATTAATAGACCCATTTCAACTTGGGGGGAGGCCTCAAGCGCACTGGGCCAAGGGTCTGGGTCTGTCCTTGTTCTTTTCAACATTTTTATTAATGATTCAGATGTAGTCATAGACAGTATCTTGCAAAATCTGAAGATGGACATGAAGTAAAGAGGAATAGTAAACTAACTAGATGATATGGTCATCATCCAAAAAGACTTTAATAGGCCATAAAGATGAAATTAAACAAGTATAAATGTTAAGTTCTATGCTTGAATTTCAAAAAATCAAAATCTTAAAAATCGCTTTTCCTTTTCTTGCCCAAAGGGCTAACAACTGAGTCCCAAATCAGTCTACTTCAGGGTAAAACTGCTGTAAGTCTGCACTGCACCTTCCTTGTTTGTGATGTTCCTGGCCAGAGAAGGCGGGGGTGGGGGTGGTAATAGAGGATTAACTCACCTTCTGAATTTCCACCAATATCTTGGCTCACTACAGCCTCAATGTAAAACACCAACTTCCTAACAATTAAAGCTAACCAAAAGAGACAAGTGTTATCTTGGGAGGTCACTTCCCTCTCTTCAGAGGAGGATAATCACTTACTGGAGATGCTGCAAAAGGATTCTTATTAAGCTTATTAAGCTATGGCATTGAAGTTTCTTACAACTCTTAGATTCTGTGAATTAAAATTCCAAGCCTAAACTATGCCAATTTCTTGATCATAATACTTTTCCTGGTATCTGTATCTCTGTTCTATTCAATTTGAGCTGTACTTCCAAGTGAGTTGAAACGATAAAACTTTTAAGATTTCAAGCAGGAAAACACTGATTTCAAAGACAATGGGAATACCAAAAACAGCTCAACTGTGATTAAATGTTCCTTTCCAAATTGTTTTTGGCAGCTAGATTCATCCACATCTGAATCTGTAAAAGAGTTACCTGATCATGTAGAAGATCACAACTCTAATTTAGGAAGCTAGATAACTAATTAGGAGAGAGCCAAACTCTATTTGTCAAACATACAATACAACGTAGTATTATACCACATAACAGAAAAAAATAAACTAAACTATGCCAGAATATCCTTTAAATTGGCAAACGTAATAAAGAATGAATTGTTTTAATTACAACTCTCAGTAACTAATTCCTCCACTGAATTGATAGTTTTATATCCATAACTTACATTAGTATAATTTTATCTTAAATTTTAGGCCTGCCAATAAGAGGAATTACCACCAAAAATCTTATTTTGTAATTTTAATAACTATAAAAGTACACTTATAAAAAGGAAAAATGCAAAGAGTCATCACTATACCTATGTCATTAATTCTACAGAACAATTTTTTGATACTAAGTCATTATGATGTACTTTTATAATGTTCACAAGCAAAACTTCAAAAGAAGAATGGGCAGGAGATTTTAAGTTCTAGACAACTATACTATCTTCCAAACTGCTGCTACAGAACAGTCCCTCTTTCCCAAGGTAAATCTATATGTTGGAGCTCACAAAAATATATACTGTCCTATTATTATAAGGTGGCCACTAAATTAGTCAATTATCAGCATACGGAAAACATAATTGTATCTACAAACACCATAAAAATAAAAGGAAACAGGGGTGGAGCCAAGATGGCGGCTGGTAAGCAGGGACTGGAGTGAGCTCCGTACCGAGCCCCTCCAAAAACCTATAAAAAATGGCTCTGAACCAATTCTAGAACGGCAGAACCCACAAAACAGCAGAGGGAAGCAGGGCTCCAGCCCAGGACAGCCTGGATGGTCTCTGTGTGAGGTCTATCCCACACGGAGCTGGGAGCTGGGAACTGGGAACGGAGTGGAGCAGAGCCCAGCCTGAGCGGCGTGGAACATCCAGACCAGAAGCCGGGCGGAGGGGGCTCTAGCGCCCTGGATCAGTGAGCTGCGGCAGTTACCAGACCCCTCGACCCACAAACACCAAAGACTGTGGAGAAGGTTAGTGGGAAAAGCTGCGGGAGTGTAAGGAGTTCACGGTTTGGCTTCCAGGCAGGGGGGGGGGGGGGGCGGCAGCGGAGGTGGGGCAGCAACAGCTGCTGTTGCTTCCGGCCCCAGGCCCACCTAGTGGGAGGAATTAAGTGGCGGATCAGAGCAGGGGTGCACAGCCTGCCGAAGATCTAAGCCCAGTTCGGGTTGGGGGTTGGGGAAGGAGCAGTGCTGGTGTGGCAGAGCTGGCACCTCCCCCCCAAACGTGGAACATAGAACTCTCTAGTCTACAAGCAGTCATACCCCACTGAAAAACTCAAAGGTCAAGTTAATTGGCTGGGAATATGGCCAGGCAGCGAAAACGCACCGAGAGTCAGTCTCAGACTTTGCATTCTTTCTTTGCTGACAAAGAAGACCAAAACATACAGCCTAAAGAAGTCAATAAAGTGCAAGAGCCTACACCAAAAGCCTCCAAGAAAAACATGAACTGGTCCCAGGCCATGGAAGAGCTCAAAAAGGATTTGGAAAAGCAAGTTAGAGAAGTAGAGGAAAAATTGGGAAGAGAAATGAGAAAGATGCGAGAAAACCATGAAAAACAAGTCAATGACTTGCTAAAGGAGACCCAAAAAAATACTGAAAAATACACTGAAGAAAACAACACCTTAAAAAACAGACTAACTCAAATGGCAAAAGAGCTCCAAAAGCCAATGAGGAGAAGAATGCCTTGAAAGGCAGAATTAGCCAAATGGAAAAGGAGGTCCAAAAGACCACTGAAGAAAATACTACCTTAAAAATTAGATTGGAGCAAGTGGAAGCTAGTGACTTTATGAGAAATCAGGATATTATAAAACAGAACCAGAGGAATGAAAAAATGGAAGACAATGTGAAATATCTCCTTGGAAAAACCACTGACCTGGAAAATAGATCCAGGAGAGATAATTTAAAAATTATTGGACTACCTGAAAGCCATGATCAAAAAAAGAGCCTAGATACCATCTTTCAAGAAATTATCAAGGAGAACTGCCCTGATATTCTAGAGCCACAGGGCAAAATAGAAATTGAAAGAATCCATCGATCGCCTCCTCAAATAGATCCCAAAAAGAAATCTCCTAGGAATATTGTTGCCAAATTCCAGAGCTCCCAGATCAAGGCGAAAATATTGCAAGCAGCCAGAAAGAAACAATTTGAATATTATGGAAAAACAATCAGGATAACACAGGTTCTGGCAGCTTCTACATTAAGAGATCGAAGGGCTTGGAATGCGATATTCCGGAGGTCAATGGAGCTAGGATTAAAACCTAGAATCACCTACCCAGCAAAACTGAGTATCATGTTCCAAGGCAAAATATGGACTTTCAATAAAATGGAAGGACTTTCAAGCTTTCTCAGTGAAAAGACCAGAACTGAATAGAAAATTTGACTTTCAAACACAAGAATCAAGAGAAGCATGAAAAGGTAATCAAGAAACAGAAATTGCAAGGGACTTATTGAACTTGATTGAACTGATTTGTTTACATTCCTACATGGAAAGATGATGAGTATGATTCATGAGACCTCAGTATTAGGGTAGTTGAAGGGAATATGCATACATATATGTATATATATGTTTATGTATATATATAGGTGTACGTATGTATATATCTATGTGTATATATCTATGTGTGTGTATATATATATATATATATATGTAAAAGAGAGAGAGTAGACACAGGGTGAGCTGAAGATGAAGGGAAGATATCTAAAAGAAATAAAATGAAATTAAGGGATGAGAGAGCAACATACTGAGAGAGGGAGATAGGGAAAGATAGAATGGGGTGGATTATCTCGCATAAAGGTGGCAAGAGGAAGCAGTTCTGTGGGAGGAGGGAAAGGGCAGGCGAGGGGGGGAATGAGTGAACCTTGCTGTCATCAGATTTGGCCTGAAGAGGGAATACCATACATACTCAGTTGAGTATCTTACCCCACAGGAAAGAAGAGGGAGGAAGATAAAAAAAAAAATAAAAGGGGGGGGGGATGATGGAGGAGAGGGCAGATGGGGGTGGAGGTAATCAAAATAAACACTTTGGAAAGGGGACAGGGTCAAGGGAGAAAATTCAATAAAGCGGGATGGGTTGGGAAGGAGCAAAATGTAGTTAGCCTTTCACAACATGAGTATTGTGGAAGGGTTATACATAATGATACACATGTGGCCTAGGTTGAATTGCTCGACTTCTTAAGGAAGGTGGGTGGGAAGGGAAGAGGGGAGAGAATTTGGAACTCAAAGTTTTAAAAACAGATGTTAAAAAAAAAAGTTTTTGCATGCAACTAAAAAATAAGATACACAGGCAATGGGGCGTAGAAATTTATCTTGCCCTACAAGAAAGGAAGGGAAAAGGGGACGAGAGGGGAGGGAGGTGATAGAGGGGAGGGCTGACTGGAGAACAGGGCAACCAGAATATATGCCATCTTGGAGTGGGGGGGAGGGTAGAAATGGGGAGAAAATTTGTAATCCAAACTGTTGTGAAAATCAATGTTGAAAACCAAATATGTTAAATAAATAAATTTAAATTAAAAAAATAAAAGGAAACAGATAAACAAAGAGAACCTTAGAGACATTCAAGTTTTACCTCTGCCAATTACTAACTGTGTGACCTTGGGCAAGTCATTTAAGCCTTAGTAGCCCAGGTAACTCTCTAAGAGTTGCAAATAGTTCATCTTCACAGATAGGAGTATCAAATACTTGTGAAATCAAAAGTAGGGTCCTCTTGAAAAAGGGAATTCTTATTACATCTCTGTCCTGAGAAAGGCTCTTGGAAGACAGGAGAATATACCTTATCCATAGGAGAATATACCTTATTCATCTTTTATATTGGCCTCAAATCCTAGTACAATGCTATAAACGTAGGAGGTACTCAACATTTTAAAAGGAGCTTCATCTTTTAGAATTGGTCATGATCTTTAGTGGGGGGGGGGAGGAGGAGAGAATAAGAGACTGGGTCTCCCTATTTTGCCCAAGTTAAATGTGCAGCAGGTATTTCTTCATAGTCCTGATTATCAATACTGATCAGCACAGTAACTTTAACTGGTTCTGTCTGAAAAACAGAACCAGTTAAAGTTCAGCTCACCCCAACTTGGGAAACGTGGTAGCCCTTAGCCTAACTCCATATATCAGCCTAAGCTTCAGCAGCAACAAGAATTAAAGGCATTCTCTAGTCATCATCTTTAAATAGGGTATTTTTTCAGCTATACATCTGAGTTGTGTTCTGAAATGGGGCTAATACATATAAGGCTATGTATTATGTTGAATTACATATGTAATACATTTTAATATGTATGGGGTTACTATAATGTTGAATATGAGGTTACTACAATGTTGAATACATTGTAGCATGCATGAAGTTAATACATAGAAGACTGTAGTACAATGAAACAACAATTCAATAGAATATCAAAACTAGTAAATTAAAATTGGAATCTACTTCTTTTATTTAGAAAATCAACACTTAGTAATACAATAGCAAGACATTGATGTTTACTAAATAAAGTCCCACAAAGATTTAAAAAGGGTAACTAGAAAATAGCTATTGTTATAATCTCATTAAATTTTATATTGGCCTTCCAATGACATCACTGCTTCAGAATATCATTAGGCAGTAAAGGATTTTCCAGAAACTAGGGATAGCAAAGATGAGCACTATTTTACTTTCCTAAGTAGACACCAGGGCAGCTAGGTGGAGTAGTGGAATAGAGTGCTGGGTCTAAAGTCAGGAATATTCATCTTTCTGAGTTCAAATGTGACCTCAGACACTTACTAGTTGTGTGACCCTAGGCAAAGTCACTTCATCCTGTTTGCCCCAGTTCCTCATCTGTAAAATGAGCAGGAGAAAGAAATGGCAAACCATTCTAGTATCTTTGCCAAGGAAACCCCAAATGAGGTCATGGAGAGTTGGACATGACTGAAACAATGAACAACAACAAAGTAGACATCAAGAATTTTTTGTCTTATATAAGTTTTAAATTTAAAGTAATGGATTTCTATAACTTCCCTCTGAAATTGTCCTAACAGTCTATTAATGTATTTCACTACAAACTAACACTTTTTTCAGCAGACTGACCAAAAAATGTGAAGGAAAAATTACCTCTTCCATAAAATATTTATATATAATTTTTGGCAAACTACATTGCCTCAAAAAAGGAGGCTCAAGTTTGCGGCATTTACAACTTTAAGTTTAAACAAATACTCATGTGAATACCATACACAATCTAAAAGCCAAAAATGATCTTCTTAAGCACTGATAGTTCTAGGTTGCTGTTTGGACCACACTACCTTCTTTTTGTTATATGAAACAATATGTTAAAATGCATTTCATTTTATGTTTAGTTTTTAAAATTATTTCATATACAAAAGGCCTCCTAGGATTGTAAACTAAGTAAATACCACTAAATTTTCTTTTTCAGTCTGCCAAAATAGTTTGTTCAAGCTATCAATTATTTTATTTGCTAAAAATATTCAATCAGACAAAGCACAAACCAAAAGATAATCAAAAAACTTCACCTATATAGTGGCTAAACTTTACTACCTTTATAGAAGAGATAAAACTTCGGTTTCTATAAATTCCTTTTCAAATTCCCTCAGCATACACAACTGTACATAGATTTTAACTACTCAAGTTTAAATACTTAAGTTTAAACTTCAATGCAATTGAAGTTAAAAAAAAACACCCCAACAACTAGAGAATATGGTAAACAAGAAGCACATCTCCTAATTTATGAACAAAACCTTCTAAAAGAAAAGGACCTCCAGAATTTTAATCTAGTATATATTTAATAACTATGAGAATGGTTTGGTAGAAAGAACACTAGACTGGAAAACTAGGTTCATGTCTCAGCTTACCAATTAATTGTGTGACCTTAGTTTAGTCAATTCAGGTCAGTGTAAATGAAATATTAAGACTGTATATAAGCAAGGCCCAATGCTAGGCTGTGGGAACAGAAAGAAGAAAAATGACAGTCCATGATCTCAAGAATACTCAACCTCTTCCAAATCACTTAACGCTTCTGAGTCTCAAGTATCTTCATCACTTAGGTACCTCAGAAGGACCATCTTTAAGGATCTATTTCAGGTCAAAATGTGAAGTCTATGAAACAAGGCCAGGATTCCTTTTCAGTACAATGAATTCTATATAATAAATTATAATTGAATGGAAGTATACTTGTGAGTTGCAAAAGCTAAAACATTAGAGAAGGGGAAAACAATACTATACTTTAAATCTTAGTACTAAACATAATAAAATATTTAAGATTTAAAAGGTATAACAACACAGAAGAAAATAAACTGTCTTAAAAGTTTAAAAAAATTACCTGCAACACCATTCAATACGACCTTCCCCTTCACAAGTTTTTGCCCAATGATTATCTGCAAGATTTTTCATTGCAACAGCATATTCACAGAGTGTTTCTTCATCCTCACAGTGCTCTCTCCAGATCTTATCAAAATCTCCAACTAAGAAGAAAAGAATTGAATATATATTACATTTTTAATGATTATATTTTAAGTGATACTCTAGGCATTTTAAAGTGATTCTAATCCAAAATATTGCTTAAGGAGTATACATTTTAAAAGCTACTTGTAAAATCCAGGATTTTAAGTAAAATGTTAAATCAAAAATCTTATCAGATGTGTTTTGTTTTTACATTGCAAACATTTATAGATTGCCTCCCACTCCATAAGAGGTCTAGTATAACAAAGTAAACCAATTAAGTAAAACTAATAATATAGTGACTTCACCTGAAAGTGTATACAACATTCCATAGCCCACCTCTCACCCCTCCATTAAAAAAAAAATTAACAGAAATTTATTTTCTCTCTCCCATTTAAAAAAAAGAAAAGATAAACAAATTTCTTGTAACACATGCACAGTCAAGCAAAACATTAAATTCCCTCCTTGGCTATGTACAAAAATATATATGCTTCTTTCTGCACCCTAAATCTATCACCTCAGTGTCAGAAAGCGGTCAGTATGTTTGATCACTGTTCCTCTGGAACCATGGATGATTACTGAGTTCTTACAGTTTTCACAGCTGTATTTCTTCATAATGTTGTTATTGTATAAATGGTTCTCATGATTCTGCTCATTTCACTTTTTATCAGTTTGTAAAATTCATCAGAACTGTCCTTTTTAATAATACATTGTTCTTCCGCTGGTTTGTCTTCATTTCTCATCAAGCTGTACTCTGGGTTCCTTAACATACCCAAGAAACCTCTTTACCCTGAAAATTCACTCCAGCCCTGGGACCTTTTAAGTACCCTTTGCCAATGCGGCTTCTCCCTCAGATCGGAGGGCTCCATTTAAGGAGGATGCCCAGGTCAGTGCTATATCTATTTCTCAACAACCTGTATGCCTTGGCTACTTCATCATTCCCTGATACCACTTCCCTCACCTCCCACTTCAGCTTCCTTTACTGCACTGTCTTTCTGTTTGTATTTGAATTCATAGTACTTAGTACAAAGCCTAGGTAAATAATAAATACCTAATAAACAGCTTGTTGAATGACTGGTTCTGCTTAGTTTTTTTCTTTACAACATTGTTATCACTTTATAAATCATTCTTCTGGTTTAATTCACTTCATTCTTTATCAGTTCACTCAAGTCTTTCTAAGTTCCTCTGAAATCATCCCCTTCATCATTTCTTACAGAATAAAAGTATTGTATCATGTTTATATACCTAATTTGTTTAGCCATTCCCTCAATAATAAACATTCCTTTGTTTCCAATTCTTTGAACCTACAATAAGGAGCTGCTGTCAATATTTTTGTATATCTTTGTTAGAGTTTGTTTTACTTCAGACTAGTAACTTCCTTAATCTATCCTTTCTCTTGTGCTCCCTCCCCTTTTTGTCCTATGTACAACTAGGCTCTCTGGGGAAAAAAAATTAAAAGTACCACACACTTTTAAGTTTAATTTTCATTATTAACATTTTCTCCATCACTTTCTTAAGTCTAGATAATTAACAATAACAAAAACAAAAATCTGATTGAAAGAGATAAAACAAAAACCTAGATTTTACTGAGAGGTAGCATGGATATGTTAATTAAATGGCCTAACATCTAGATAATTAAAGGAAGGACTAAACAAATGAAAAAGAAATAATAAAACCTTAATACTGGGGAAACTTCAACTTATACCTTTCAGATTGAGAGAAAGTTAAACCTCTGAATAAAATTTTAGCAAAGTATGATATTGTAGCTCTCTTATCATTACTGATTGAGAATAAAAAGGAATACAGTGTGTATATATTTCTCAGCTCTAAATAATACTTTTATTTTTAAAAACTGTTATGTATTATTAGAGCATTAAAATAAAATACCCTTAGAAATGCAGAAATATCAAATATATCCTCTCATAACCACAATACAATAAAAATTATATTCAGTAAAGGGCAACTAAAGAAAGGATTAAAAATTAATTGGAGATTGAAGAATTAGCAGGTCAAAGAACAAGTCATTGAATGATAATTTCATTAATGATAATGACAACAATGAAATAACATAATAAAAATTGAGATGCAGTTAATGTGATCCTTAGGGGTAAAACATATATCTCTCTAAAGAATTTCATTAACAAAAAAGATAAATAACAAATGAATTGCACATTTAACTAAAAAGAAAAAACCTAGAAAGCCAAACAAATTACAAACTCCCCCCCAAAAATCAAAATAGAAATCCTGAAAAATAAAAAAGAACAAAATTAAAAATAAAAAGCACATCAAATTGATAAATAAGATTAGCTGGGTAAAAATAGGAGATAAAAGAGACAAACTGCATCTAATTTGATAAAAAAAAAAAAGGAAAACAAATAACCAGAATCAAAAGTGCTAAGAATTCACAACGAGGAAATTAAAAACTATTTTGCCCAACTACATGTCAATAAAGGGCAGCTAGGTGGTGCAGTGGATAGAGCACTGGGTTTTGAATCAGAAAGACTCATCTTCATGAATTCAAATCTGACCCCAGACACTTACTAGCTATGTGACCATGGAAGTCACTTCACCCTGTTTGACTCAGTTTCCCCATCTGTAAAATGAGCTGGAGAAGGAAATGGCAAACCATTCTGGGATCTTTGCCAAGAAAACTCCAAATGTGGTCATAAATACCAGGACATGACTGAAATGACTGAACAACATGCCAATAAAACTGATAAATGAAATGGATGAATAGTTACAAAATACAAAAGGCCAAAATTTACAGATAATGAAAGAGAATTTAAATAACCTAATGCCAGAAAAAAAAATTTGACAAAAAAACCGATTCACAAGCAAATTCTATCAAACATCCAAAGAACAACTAATTCCAATATTATGAACTGCTTGCAAAAAATAGCAAAAGGACTACTACAAAGTCTTTTTCTATGATGCAAATATGATCTTGATACCTAAACTAGGAAGAGTCAAAACAAAGAAAGAAAACTATAGGAGAGTTTCCTAGTGGATACTGATGCAATACATAAGTGGACAGTAACACATAAACATATACACTATAACTAGGTTGGACGTATACTATGAATGCAGGATGGGTTAAATATTAGGGAAATTATCAATACAATAGACAATATTACTAAGAACAAAAATCCTATGATTATATCAACAGCTTCATAAAAATCTTTTGACAAAATGCAACATTCATTTCCATTTTTTTTAAAAAGGAATAAACGTGCCTGTACTTAACATGATAAGTTTTGTTGTTATTTTTCAGTCTTATCTGACTCTTTGTGACTCCATTTGGGGTTTCCTTGGCAAAGGTACTGGAGTGGTTTACCATTTCCTTTTTCAGCTCATATTACAGATAAGGAAACTGAGGCAAACAGGAGTAAATGACTTGCCCAGGATCACACTGCTAGTAAGTGTCAGAGGCTGTATTTGAACTTAGGAAAACGCGTTTTCCTGACTTCAGGCCCAACACTCTATCCAGTGCCATCTAGTTGCCCAATAGGTAAGTACCATCCAATTAATGCTAAGTCAGCATTATATAGAGATTAAACTAGAGGCCCTTCCAATATGATCAATAGTGTAAAAAAAAAAAAAAAGGATGTAATGGACATGGGAGTCTACCTACCAAAAAACAGAAAGTAACTAAATGAACACAACTACAAAACACTCTTTACAGAAATCATACCTAAATAATTAGAGGAATAGTAACTGTTCATTGGTAGCCTAAACCATTAATAAAAATGACAATATTAGCTAAATCAATTTACTTATTTATTGCCATAAAATTCAAATAATCAAAGGATTACTTCTTAGAGTGAGAAAAATAGTAACAACTTATCTGGAGAAACAAAAGGTTAAGAATCTGAAGAGAAACGAAAAAAATGTGAGATGGTACCACATCTCAAACTATACAGCAAAGTAATAATCAACAAAACTATTTGGAACAGTTAAAAAAGAGATCAATCAATAGAACAGATTAGCAATACTTAATACTTAATAAACCCAAGGACCTACCTTTACCTGGGGGTAAAGAACTCACTACCAGGAAACTACTAGGAAAACTGAATAGCAGTCTGGCAGAAATTAGGTTTACACCAACCCTTCCAATTATATCTGAAGATAAGTCCCAAAAGGGTACTTAGTAAAAGTAACTTCATAAACAAAAAGCAGGAGCAAGGAAGAAATTCATAGTTATGGATACAAGAGTCTATGATCAAAGGATAGAAAGGATCATAGAATATAAAACAGACAATTTTGGTTGGGCAAAATTAAAGTTTTTGCACAAAATTAACATCATGAAAAACAGTTAACTGGAGAAAAGTCTTTGCAGCAAGTTTCTCATATCCAAAAAACATATATAAGATCAAGGGACATTTCTCAATAGCTGTATGCCATATGAATAGGCAGTACTAGAAGAAATGCAAGCTATCAACAACCATATGGAAAAATGATCCAAACCACTAACAACAAGAGAAATGCAAATTGAAGTACCGCTTTATACCCATCACATCAGGAAAAATGAAAACAATAAAATGGCAATCATTGGAGGGGTTATGAGAAAACAAGTATATTAATGCAACTGATCAAACAACTGTATTGCTTTCTCCTTTCCCATCTGTCACATCCCAGTGTGTCTCACATATACATATATATTTATAATGTTTAATAACCCTAATAGCTGTAAAATGCTGTCATTTTTAAAAATATAAAAACTGGGAATGCTGATAAAATATTTCACTCAGCCTGCTTATTAATAAAATTTTATAAGGTCAATTATTTGATAAATAAAATACAATGCATACTTTCTACTTTTTTTCACCGTAACTCTAAAATCCCTTTTGAAAATATGGCAGGGGGAGGGAAACAGAGAAGATAAACAATCTACTAACAATCAATATTAGTAGTAAATACAGGATACAATTTAATTCTGACTCATACAGTCTAAAGACTAAAGCTCAGCTGGCTGCAGGTACAATAAAAAATCAAGTGAAAAAGTCAGTTACAAACTCAAAATAAAAAATTCTCAAATTTAGGGGCCATTAACTTAACTAACTTTGGCATGAAGTTAACATCAACTACTTGAAATAGCAATCATTTAGAGAAATATATATCAAGATGATCTCTAAGATTAACTTATAGCCCATAAGAATGGCAAAAATATTTTAAAATAATAAAATGCAAAGTTTTCAGTGCTGTGAAGAAATTGGCATTCTAATGTGATCAGTGCAAATATTTTACAGAACAGCATCCCAACATACAATAATATTAACAAAACTTACTGTAATTTTTTACAATTATTTTTTGACCCACAAATTCCACTGTTAGAGTTCCAACCCCAAAATATTACGAATAGACAAAAATGACCTACAAAAATCTTCATCGTTGCTCTATTTGTAAAATAAAATACTGGATATATATACTTTCCATAGCAATAGTTGGAAAGAAGTTAAATAAATTATGGTATATAAGACAATGGAATATTATGATGCTGTAAAATATTAAGAATTACAAGGAAATACAGAAAATCCCGTGTGAGGTAAATACAGAGGTAAAAGCAGAACCAGAACTGTCCACACTGATGGAAAGGAAAGAAAAGATAACAGGCCCAAACTACATGGCCTAGGAACAACAGGCCTTGGTACTCTTTCTGCTTTAGGTGCAGAAGTGGAGTTCCACTTTGAGCCACAGGAATCAGGAAGTAGGAATCCAGGCTAGGTTATGCAGCCAGTTCAGGAGCTATGCAGGAGGAAAAACTTCCAAAGTAAGCTTCTGGACCCCAGACCAGCAGGACACTCACTGCAGACATAGCAGACATAGCAGACATTAGTGGGACCAATGCAATTCAGGAATTGATCTTAGTTTGAGTCAGAGACCAAGAGACCAAGGTGGTAGAGGAGAGAGTTCTGAAGGAAATGTGTGCATGTTTGCTCTTCTTATAGTATTATGAACATTATATATTACATATTGATTATATAAGAGGAGGGAAGAAGAAAGGGAGGGCAAGGAAGAAGAGCAGAGGCCTAAAGATGGTAGAAATTCAGGAAGGACTAGAAGGAGAGGCACAAGTAAATACTTTTCTGTATTTTGTTTATTAGTTTTAGGTCAAGTTTTTCCCCTTGTCTTCTAGTAAATCAGTCAAGAAGTATTTACTAATTGCCTACTATGTGCCAGGCACTGTGCTAAGCGCTGGGGATGAAACAAAAAAAAGACAAGGGACAGTCCCTGACCTCAAGGAGCTCAAAATTTAATGGAGGACACAAGATGCAAATATTGTACATACAAGTTATAAATTCAATAAACAGGAAATAATCAAAATAGGGAGAGTACTAGAATTAAGAGGAATTCAGAAAGGCTTCCATTAGAAAATGGGATTTTCTCTGAGACTTGAAGAAAGCCAGGAGGCAGAGATGAGAAAGGAGAATATGCCAAGCATGGGGGACAGACAGTGAAAATTCCCAGAGCCAGTCTTGTTCATCATATGTTTGACTATTTTTGCTGATACTTAAATTTTTCATTTTAATTTTTAAAGAGAAATCAAATTATTCATACTAATAAAATCAGGTATATTTAGTCCCAGACGTGTTCCATTTTTAGAACAATGTTTCTATGACTCGTCCTTCTCCTTCACTTTTCAAATATAATCAGCTACCAGTTGATTCTTTATCTCTGCAACATCTCACATTTGTCTTCTATCTACTCCCATTACTATCACTCAAGTAGACTACTCTAATAGCTTCCTAAAAGGTCAAGTCTCCCCCCCCCCCCACCCCCGCCCTTACTCTCCTCTAGCCACCTCCAATTCATGTTTCATACTGCTGCAAGAATAATCTGTATGCACTGACCTGGTAACATCTTTCTGCTCAGAAATCTTGAGTAGTTCCTGATTGTCAAAGGAATTTTAATTTCTTTGCCTGGAATTCAAGACCATCCTTGATCTAGCATTATAATATTCTGAGCTTTATCTCAATTATTCCTTTTCATCAAGGTATACCCCATCCAAATTGGCAAATTCTTATAATGTACTTCTATTGTTATGTTATAGTTATTAATTTATATCTTATAGTCCCATTAAGCAAAGTTCATGATGGCAGGGAGCTGGTCTTGTCTAAATTTTTCATCTCTTCCAATGTAAAACATAGTGCTGTGCATATATTAGGCACTTAATGTTTAATGAACTTAACTTTTAAGAATCTATTCAGAATCATAAAATTTATCTTAATTTTGGTTTAATATGCTTCATATCAGGAAACTTATCTGCTAGGAAGGCCAAAGACAAGCAGGTACTTTTATATTTGGGGGATTTTATAACAGATTTCTTTTCTGAAAACTACTAAATAGAAATTAAGATAGTCTAAATCCAAATTTTAACATTTAATTTTAGTCCTATATAAAAACTGTAAGACACTGAATGGCTTGGTGAATAGAGAGCTAGCTCTGCAATCAGAAGACCAGAATTCAAGTTCTCTGACACATAATGGTTGTGTGACCCTGGGCAAATCACTTAACTGGTAAGTGCTCTTGGCAACTCTCCAAAAATATAAATTACCAAAGGTGCTGACTTACATAGGTTAAGAATGTTTCCTTACTTGGGAATTCCCTAGACTAATGAAATGATAGATCCTGTCCTTAGCCCTATGAAAAACTGTATTCTTTAGAAGGAATATGTAATGGGATTAATACTTTTAAGTACTTTAAAATTAGAAAAGAATATACTATCACGAACCAGGTTAATATGTTAATTAGTTTTGCTGAAATGTTCCTTTTTAATATTTGTTCAAAGGATGGTTCTGTGGGTAGAAGAGAGGGAGATACTTAGAATTGAAAGTGCTGTAAAAACAAAGTATTCATTTTTTTCCAAGTTAGCAGATATGTTAAAAGGGTAAATGGTCAAGGCAGGATCTATAACTAAATAGTTAAGGCAAAATGTCAATATGTGTTATTTCCTCTCCTTAGAAAATGGTTTTTAAGCAAATGGAAATCTACTGTCAGAGGGTAACGCATTATGATCAAAGTATCATAGGAAATGCTTAAAAACAATAGCACTCTCAGCACTTAACTTCTTACCCTAGATACTGTATTAAAACAAATTAACCCATGAATATAGCAGGGCAGAAAGCTGTTCACCAATGATTGAGGCTATTCCCTTGTAATAGCAGCTCCCAACCTTTATGGTATCAGAACCCCTTTACAATCTTAAAAATTACTGAGAACACCCTTTCTACACTTAGAAATTAAGGACTCCAAAGAGTTTCTGTTTATATAGATTATATCTGTCAATTTTTATCAAATTAGAAATAAAAACTGATGTTTTAAGCATTTATTAATTTAAAAATAAGTCCATTACACAGTAACATAAATAACTTAATTTTATGAAAAATAACTTTTTCAAAACAAAAAAAAATAGGAAAGTGGCATTGTTTTACATATTTTTGCAAATCTCTTTAATATCTGGCATAATAGAAGACAGCTGGATTCTCCTATCTGCTTCTGCATTCAATTTGTTACAATGTTACTTCAGTTGAAGTAAATGAAGAAAATCTAGCTTTCCAAAGCCATGTAGCTGGAAAAGGGAGGAATATTTTAATAGGCAAAGAATGTCTTAGTCTTCTTATGCCTACAGTTTTGAGGCAGAATGTGGTTCTAGTACCATACTTTGAGAATTGCTGCCTTAAATTTTTTTCGGCAAGTGATACAATATTACCCCACCCACCCACTCGTGACAAAGGACAGATTGGGTTAGGAAACAAACTGAAACACAGAGGTCAAATAACTTTCTCAGGATTAATACTGGTAGTTGGTGGCAGAAACAACCCTAGATACAATTGTTACACAGTAAGATGTCATTTTTTAAAGTTCATTTATTCATTCAACAAAAATTTATTAAGTTCTTACCACATGCCTGGCACATAGGGATAGTATAATGTTATTAGTGGACAGGTCAACCTTGTAGTCAGGCAAATCTTAGCTTTGCGACCCTGTGCAAGCAAGTCACAGTGGCACAGACAACTCTCTTGGACTTAAGAGTGGCACATTAGATGAAATCACAGGTCCAGGCACTATGCTAGGTTCTGGGGATACAGAGACAAAAATAAAATAGTTTCTGCCTTCAAGGAATTTGCATTCCAGGGAAGGGAACAGGTACACAAACTAAAACAAATGAGAGTGGGGGCAGGGAGAATTTAGGGAGATCAGGATGGCACTTGAACTGAGGGGGTAGCACTTGAGCCAATCCTTGAAGTAAATTAGAGATCCCCTCTTATGTTGTCTGGCAGACAAAGTAAAAGCTATGGTGCACATGGTAAAGCTCAAAAGTGTTTGATGGAAAATGAATGGTCCAAATCTTACCTATCTAGTGGCCATGGATAAAATATAATGTGCTAAAAGGAACTAACTTGAAAGCTGGATCTACTAAGTAGGTGTGTGCTGAATTCTTGTCAAATCCAATAGTCTTTTCATAATCCTTGGTTGTCTAATATCCTCTTTGCAATATGGTATAACAGTAATGACAGCAAGCCTTTACATAAGTACCTACTGTGTTCCGGGCACTGTGCTAACAGCTTTACAAATTATTAATTCATTTTATTCTCACAACAACCCTTCGTGGTAGATGCTATTATCAGTTTCATTTAACATCTGAGGAAACTGAGGCAAACTGAAGTTAAGTGACTTGCTGAAGGTTACATAACTATTAAGTGTCTGAAGCCAAATTTGAACTCAAGTCTTCCTGATTCCAGGCCCAGTGTCACCATCCTCTCCCTCAGTTTCCAAGTGTATTGGTAACTAAGGTGGGACTTTTCTTTTTACTGTTTTCTCTTTTAGAATGCTAAAGTAATCAAGGGCCTTTGATTAAGTCTTCTTAGGTACAAATCCCCAGGCCCAAACCCTTTTGCTGATTAGATGTGAAGCCTTTGGGCCCTCAGAAGCGTATATAAACTCAGAGGTTAGCATTTTGTTTGGGGCTCTCACTTACTGGAAGAGTGTTGATGACTCTGGGTAGCTGCTGGACTTCCCCACTCTCCTTTGAAAAAACCCAGTTGGTGCTTCTTTTTTTGGTAACTATGTATGTGTGATGTCTTGATCAGACAAAGCCTGTCTGTTGAATTGTGTTATTTGCTCTGTTTATATTGTCTCTGTACAGGGTGTCCCTAAAGTCAGGACATATAGGAAACTGATGGCAATGTGGAGTTATTGCATCGAGTTCACATGAATCTTGCAAAGCGCATCAACCTTTGCATCACAAATGATGGAAATCATATTGAAGATGTTATCTGTTAATATTCCAATTAAATAAAATGTGGTTGAAAATTTCATTCATTTCGTTTCTTGAAAATATGCATTTTTGCCTGTGTGTCCAGACTTTAGGAACACCCTGTATTTGCTCTGATGTTCAGAGCTTTTCCCCCTGAACTAAGTGAATGATATATGTATGTTTGATTAAAGTGAGACTGTTAACCCCTTAAAGTTGCTTTCCTCAGAAAAGCAGATCAAAGAACCTGCGCTAGCAATTCTTGTTGCTGGTCTTGGGTCTTATACCCCTACAGCAGTTGCTAGCAACATTGTTGTTACACCAAGATAGTGAATTTTCCTGGTTCTCTTGTTTGTCCTTGGACCATTCTTTCAATGACTCATGCTTCCTTATACTAACTCATGAATATCTATCAAAGGTGGTTGGCCTTCAGACCTCTGGGAAGGCATCTACTCTCAGGGTCTTGAAGTTTATGGAGGAGCCTCCCAAGTCAGCCTATTACAGGCTTGACTTTCCACCCAAAACTCCCCAAACACACCTTTTCCACTTAGCTGCACTGCCACCATCTCAAATTCAGCAAGGAAAAAATAAAACAAGCTCACTAAACTCTTCTCAAACAAACAAAAAAGCTTCCTTAACTAATCCTATTTCTAATGGGACTACCCTCATCATTCAATCTTCTACACCAAAAATATTGGAATTCCCTCTGATTCTTTCCTACTCTATATCCAATGTATCATTCTTCCCTTCAAAATGTGTTTTACATTTTCTTCTTACCGCTAACACCAATCTGTTCCAGGTTTTTCTCACTTCTCAATGTGGGTTACTTATAACAGCCTCCTAGCCTGTCTTGACTCTAGTCTCTCTGCTCTTTGCAATTCATTTACTCCAGATATTTAATTAGTTTTTCACTTTATTCTATAACTTACATCTAAATATTTTAATATTTTTTTCTAAAAGTACAAAGTTCTTAAAGCAAAACTGTCACTTGCTCAATAAGTTTTTTTTTTTTAATATCAGAATAAATGTTATACATTATCATGTGTTAATGAGACCCAAGGGCAATTATTGGGTAACACTGAGATTTCAGGCTATTTATTTATGTACACTTCAAGAAACAATGTGTGAATTCAAGGTAGAAGAAACCGGAAACATTAAAGAAACCAGTTTCAAGACAAGATTTAAGTTTAGGTAAGCTGAGCTTTTAAAAAAGATGGACATTACTACACCTTACCTAGATTGCTAATCAACTGGGACATTTGAAAAGTAGAACTAAGTGGATCCTGGAAGTGACACCCTGTTCCAAGAACAGTCTCTCCTGATTATCAAACCTTCAATAGGTTCCCACTTGTCTATCCATTTTCAGCTCCTAGTTATAGCTAAGCTGTGCTAGATTTTATATGGACCTATAGAAGTATATGATACAGGGCTAACTATATTGCCTAAAAATTGAAACATACATAGTCCTGGCAATTACATTATGAGTAAATATAACATTTATTAAAAAAAAAACCAAAGAAACACAATAACTACTTGAAAGGCATAATGTGTAGGCAAGTCAACAGTGACAAATCAACTTTTAAGTTTTGAAAATTTTTTTTTATTTTTACAATTTGTAATTATAAATTTAGATACTATACTAATGAAAAGAAGTATTAAGAAAATGAACTGTTATGCATAACCGTTTATCGGTTTTTATGGCTATCAGTTAACAAAATGTCCTAGGACAAAGCTAACCTAAATAACCCTTTTATGGACAGTGTTCACCTAACTGCTGATTTTGCAAAGATGCTGCCACAAAAGACAGTACTTTCTGACTTTGTATTAGAGTGGGTATGATTAAATTAAAAAAAAAGTAAGGTAGAAATTAAAAGAAATGTGAAACCAAAGATAATTTACTCAAGCTTTTGTTGGGGGCAGGTGGTTAGGGGAGTGTTAAATTTGTTACATTAACTCTTTATATTCTTCTCTTGGGCTTTTTAAACACCCTGGGGGAAAGAAATCCAGAAAACTCTTAATTAAAAAGCAGATGGTTTGCTATCTTAATTCCCTTGAGGAATTTCAAATCTCTGAGGAAACAAATATTTTGATTTTTCTTTGAACTCTCTTCATTTTTTACTTTTCACTTCATCTACAAATTGCTATACTTATCTCATAGGATTATAGAACTAAGACTTAGAAGGAACTCTTAGGGATCATCGAGTTCAACCTCAACCCCCTTATTTTACAGATGAAGAAACTGAGGTCTAGAAGGGAAAAGAACTAGCCCAATCTCACAGGTAGTAAAAATAGATCTAGAATTTGAACACAAGTCCCTCAAATTCCAAATTCAGTGCACTTTCCACCACACCCACCATATAGGGCCTCACTCTCATTTAGCCATCTGCTATGAAGAATTTAATGGACCTAGAAGTATTCATTAAGTACCTACTATGTGTTTAGCACTGTTAGCTAACCTACCACTCAAAATGTGGTTTGCTCTTGCTTAGTCCCACCAAGTTTAACATCATTTCCTTTCTGAACTTATTTTATGTAACATATAGCTCCTGAGTTTTTCTATTTTAGTTGTTGTAACACTCTTGTTTTAACCTACAGCCTTATGTGAAAAACATTTCCCATCATTAGCATTCTAAATTATACATCATATTCGGTATTGAACGAGCATTAAAATATTGACTAAAATATAAATGACCACAAGACATGTAAGAGTAAGTTGAACTATAGAAAACAGTAACTGTGGTTTTAATGCCAATTGCTATTGTCATTTATATAGTCTTGAAGTGTTGATATGGACACCCAGTAAGTTTAGAAAAAGAGTTGTCAAATATAATGGAAATCATTCATGGCTTCTTTAAAAGAACAGGATTGTGGGAAAAATAATACAAAGGCACCTGAAAAAACACATGGCTCTACTTCAGTTCTCAGCTTGATGTGTACTTATCAGGCTGATCTGATTAAACAATGAAGTCTTTGTTTGCAAAGCAAAACATGCTGTTTCTTATTATAAGCATGTCTATAACTCCAGTGATATTTAAAAGATTTTTGGTTCATGTGGTGGTCTGGATTTTAAAGTTCCATATATCAAAGATAAAAATCATCTAAATATACAGGCAGTACATGGCTTACACAGATCCAACTTACAAACGTCCTTTACAAAAACTCAACAACCTTCCTCAATGCTGCTGGAAATATCCTTTTTTCCTTCTCCCTAGATCCTTACAGATCCCTGGAATCTGAGTCCAAGACAATGTGGTGATATTGGGCAGGAAAGGAGTAAAAAAGGTTTGGAGTGCAGGGGAGGAGAAGGAAAAGAAAAAGAAGCAAAGAACACCCTAGAAACCCCCAAGGCCACTCCTTCCCTTTGGTCCTAGGGGAAAGTAAGAGGAAAAAAACAATGAAAGAAATGCTCCCCTTCACACCACCCTAGTACCTTTTATTCTTCTTACAATATCCTTCTTGTCCTTCTTTAGTCAACATCAAGGCCTCTACTCTGGGTCATCTTTACCCTGCAATCCTCTAACTCCAAGGTCAGGCTCCACTACTCCAAGCCCCCTAATCCTTTTTTATTTAGTCTCTGCTCCAAGCCACAGAAAATAGCCTAAGGCAGTCCTCACTGCTGCTGACACTTAGAGTAGTGGAAGATGTGTCCTCAGCAACTTAAACTGGAATTCAGAACATTCTCCAGTCACCCTCACCCCATACAAGAGTACTATAATTTTGGTATACTACTAGCTAAAATGGATTTAGTGGGCTAGCTTAGGAGACCAAAATCCACTTATAACTGTTTCTATCGAAAAACGCTTAGTATTCCAAATAATCCAACATACTAACGAACTTTGGGAACACTACTTGTACATAAATTGTGGATTACTATATTAGTATAAAGCTCTGATATACAATAGAAAAAAATTTTAAAATGTGTAATTATGTACAAAATCCAATTACTCCCTTATAGATGTCATTAACATTTTTACCTGTGAGTTTTCAGATCATCGTGCTCACTAGGATAATTTCATCAGACAAGAGACAACTGTTTAATAAGGTTTTGTGTTATTAGAACAAAAGGACAGAGACATAAAAGTCTAAATAAATGGCAGAATCCAGAATCCAACAGAAATGATTAGGAAAATCTAGAATCTTTTAGGCCTGCTAGAATTTGGACAAAAGCAAAACCAGGTCATTTTGAGTATATACAAATGGATATAACTTTCGACTATGAACTCTAATTATCAACAAGTAGTGTTCCCATGGTTAACATTCAGGTTTAAAGACATGTTTTAACATGTGAGAACTAAGCAAGGGAAAACAATATTTTAAGAAATCATCACACAAGTTTAATTAGTAGCCTGTAAAATTAGTAGAAGCTATCCCTTTATAAATAGGGGAAAAGTAAAATATTGGTACAAATGTAAATTCTAAACCATATGCTTACCATTTATTTCCCTTCCATAAGATACATTTTGCTTAAATTTCTTAAATATTTTGCATAAGTTATCAAGACAAACATAAGAAAAATATATTCATTTATTTCTTCATCTTTCCAAACAATGTAAAAATCTACAACAAATGCCATTATGTAAGTGCATTCTCTAAAGATCAAGAATGATGCAACAGTTGCTATGGTAACTACTCCTTTTATTGAATAAATTGTGGGTTGGGGATAAAACATCCCTTTTAAAAACAAAATTTCTACATTTTAACTATGCCAGTAAGATTCTTTCCCAGTGCTACCTATTAAAACACTATGGGACAATCTTTTGGGACAACAGATTATTTTATAAGGCCTGGGTTCTTAAGAAAAGGAAACTAGTTTTGAATTCGTCAAGTTTTATTTGAAAGACTGAATTTATGGTTGGAGAAATAAAATGTGACTGCCACAAAAAGAAGTAAGGATACTTAATTTTAAATTTCCATACTTAACTAGGTTTATGTACATATTAAACTTTTGATAAAATAACTAAATATGAGATTTATACCACAGTATTATACTACAAATACCCTGACTTGTTACACTGTAGGCAAACTAAAAATAATAAGGCATATAGAAGTGGTAAGGGAACCGTCATTCTCCTAGAGATGAAATGCACAGTAAAAAAAAAATTGCTTTCTAATCTTAGGAAGGAAAAATAATAGCACTTCTAGTTATCATTGAAAATATCTAATAGTTGCTTAAAAGGAAAACCTAGACTTTATGAACAAAGTCCTCTATCTCCTTGTTTGCCCACATACATTTTAAGACTCCAACGATATTTATTCCTTTTTTGTTAATTTCCCTCAAACATAAACAAAAGTTAATAATGTTCTCCAACTAGCTCCTACCACTTTGTAAGGAGCTACTTACCCACCACTGATTGTGGGACAGTGGCCTCTCAGATACAACTAGTGGAAAAGATTCTGGCATTAGTGACACTGATAAGGGGATCCATCAGTTTCAAAAACTAATTATTTTAACATTTCCCTCTCCTTCCCTGACTGCTACCCTCTCCCCAAGTCAAACACATTTTAATAGAGAAAGAACTGGGTAAAAGTGGTGGGGGGGGAGGGGGGAGGGAGATTTGGGAATCCGATTTTAAAGAACACCACACCCACGCAGCAAAAAGGCCTGCTGAGTTCGCAGCCCCCCCAAAAGCCAGAGGCCCAATGAATTCGGGCTGTGAGGTGGGAAATGGGGAGCAAGCGGAAAAAGAAGGCAGTGACAGGAAAGGGATGAGGGGGCAACTTTCGTCCTCCTGGTGATAACGGTTTTTACCTGGTCTTTTTCCTCAATCTTGTTCTTCGCTCCACCTTTTCAAGTACTTTTTATTCATAGCCCCTCCCCCCACCTCCAGATGCGGGGGGGGGGGGGTGGTTTCCAACAGTGACCTCAGCGATCCTGACTTGGGGAGGGGGTTGGAAGCATTGGGGAGGGAGCTTCTTTTCTTTCTGCCACCCCCCCTTTTCCCATTGCCAATGTCCCTCCTCCCCGAGTTCTCCTGAGGGGGGGCAGGGAGGCAAGGGGTGCAGAGGTTGGGGGGCTGGGGAGGAGGCGAGCAATGATGGGGGGGGTGAAAGGAGACGGTAACGACGGGCAACCCCGCCCCCCCCTCAGCTGTTTACCTTCGCGGTACTTCTTGCGGAGCCGCCGGTGGACGCTCTTCACCAACCCCGAGAGCTTCTCCTGCTCCAGCTTCCGCTCCTGCTCTCGAGGCGGCTGGCCGCCCGGGGGCCCGGCCCCCTTCCCGCGAGCGGCGCTCCAGCCCCCGGCCCCGGGCTCCATGTCCCTGCCCCTGCCACTGCCACTGCCGCCGCCGCCGCCCGCTGCTCGGGCCCCAGCAGACACTCGCACGGCGGAGCGGAGCAGCGGAGGAGGCAGCAGAGGCAGCAGCGGGAGAAGGGGGTAGAAGGCGGAGGAGGAGCAAGAGCAACGACAGTACCCCCACCCCCGCGGCACCCGAACCAAACGCACGACGTGATTGGTGAGATTTGGAGGGCTGGGCGGAAACGGAAGGGGCCAAAGGCCAATCATCAGGCAGCCCCGGCGGCGGACTTGGGTTATTTGGGAAGGCGAGCAGCTGGAGGGGGCGGGGCTGGGGTTTGGGAGTGCTAGGCCCAAGCTCCGAGCTCTTTTCCTAGCCTCCCCCCACTTTGCCCCGCTCCAGCCCAGCAGATCGGGGGCGCATGCGCGTTCGTGGTTCCCTAGATTTGCTGCGGTCGGGGGTGGGGTGGGGGGTGCGGCGTTCTCTGCTTTGTAGTTTGTTTTCCATTGAAGTGCCTGTCCTTTTACCCTATTTTAACTACCCTCATCAAAAGGGAACAGTGTACTGGGCTCAAAATGACCGGTACCGAACTGTGACCAAAATGTACCTTGCTGAACGCAGGCTTCTTTTCGCTGTGCGGTGTTATGCAAATGTCTTTGTTCCTATAAAGCTTTTCCAGGTAAATGGCAGTCCCATTTTGCAGACTGAGTAGCTAGTCTAGTGTCTCGAAGCACTTTCACCTACGTTATGTCTATGTAAGCCTCTTCAGAGCCCTGTGAGGTAAGCAGAGTAAGAATTAGTGCCATTTTGTGGATGAATCTGGCTCCAACGTCTCATTCCAGCCTATTATTCGTTCTTATACGTTACTCCCTGTCACGAATTCAGTGGTGGCCTTCTCTAGCTCAGGACGTTCCATCTTCTAGGTTCATGACTTTGCATTTGCTGTCCGCCGCGGCTGAAATGCACCGCCTCCCAACTTGCATCTTCTAAGCATCCCTGGTTCGCTTCGAGTCTTATTTCAAGTGCAAACCTCCTCCATGAAACGGTAGAAGATCTTTCCTGGTCCCTGAAGTAGCCAGTGCCTCGCCGGCACCACGTTCGGTGTGATACCTGTATTTGTACGTGTTTCTCTGCCCTATAGAATGTAAGCTCCTTGGGGGAAGGGACTTTCATTTTTGTCTTCGTATCCCCAGCACCTTAACACGATGCGCATCACAGAGCAGACACTTAATAAATGTTTGTTGATTGACTGATGAAGAACTGTGACTCGTTTAAATTACTAAATGAGCATCATAGACCAGTAAGTGATGGAGTCAGGACTTATAATTTAACTTTTATGGCAAGAATTAAGAGAAGTTCTTAACTGTTTTTGGTTCCATGGGCTCCTGTGGCAGTCTGGTAAAGCCCATTGACACTTTCTCAGAATAATGAGGATTACAGAGAAAACCAATTATATTGTAATACAATTATCAAAATATATATAAAAAACCCAACCTTTACATAATGCCTAGTTAAAAACTTCTAAAGGGATCTTAGAGATCGTCAATTCAATTTTTTTTTCAGATGGAAATGGAGACCTGTAATTAGCCAAAGTCACAACTCATTCGGATAAATAATGCAGACATCATCTCTATTTTAGGGAGAAAAAAATATCTTAGATAAAATGACTCACCTTGTCCACGGTCACAAAGTCAGTAAGTGTCAGAGACAGGATTTGAAGCCGGGCCTCTTCTGACTTTCAGTTCAGTCTCCTCTCTACAACACTTCTGCTAGTATATGGCAAAGCTGAGACTAGAACACATCTTACTATGCCAATGTCTCCCAACCTGTGAGCCTCAAAGTTATATTTGGAGGAAGAATCATTTTGTAGAGAAGGACAACGAGACCTTAAGACATTAAGGAACCTGCCCAAGGTCAGCGTATCAATAAACATCAAGCACTATATTCAAAGACAATGAGTACAAAAAAGGGGAGAAGCTCCTGCTTTCGAGGAGCTCACCATCTAATGGAAGAGATAACATGCAGACAACTGTGTACAATCAGGTTATATACAGGGTAAATTGAAAATAATCAATGGAGGGAAGAGGAGGCAGTAAGCATTTTTATACACCTCCTGTATGCCAGGCCCTGTGCTGAGCTCTTTTACAAATATCGCATTTGATCCTTATGACAACCCTGAAAGGTAGGTGCTGTTATTATCCCTGTTTAACAATTGAGGAAACAGGTGTTAAGTGACTTGCCCATGGTCACACAGCTAGTTAAATTGTCTCAGTCCATATTTGAACTCAGGTGTTGTGACTTCAGACCTAGCATTCTAATCTATTGTACCACCTAGCTGCCTACTAGAATTAAGGGAGAATTGGGGAAGTTTCCAGTAGAAGGTGAAATTTTTACTAGGACTTGAAGGAAACCAGGAGGCAGAGATGAGGAGGAAGAGCATGTGGATGCATGGTCATGGAGGTTAATAAACATCAGAAGTGGGATTTGAACCTGGCCTGTCAGATACCATATGCAACATTTGCCTCTTCTCCCTCTAGCATTTATTTAGCTCATAGCAAAGGAGTAAATAAATATTTGCGATTTCTATGTATTTTATGTATATAAGATCTCAAAGTTTTCTTTCAGGTCTAAGGTTCTATGGTTTTTGTTATAAAATTTTTATCTAATTGGGGAATCAACAGACTCTTTAGCTTATGCCCTATGTACTCCTGGTAGATAAGGGGAACATAGGAAAGGAGGAAAAGAAGAGGAGAGGAGAGAGGTTGAGAGAAGGAAGGTGAGAAAGGGACAAGGAAGAGGTGGGGAAAGGTAGAAAACTGCCAACAGTTGCCTCAGGTACTATTAAAGGCAACTGTCAAGATAAATGGAAGTTTGTCTCCCAGTTTAGATACTGAAAATTGGAGAGGTGCAAAATTTAGGGAATTGAAGTGACTTCAAAGAAAGCAATTGAATCCTGTTTCTGTTTAGTTGCAGCAATAAAGTGTAGTGGGTGGACTTGTTAAAAGCCCAGGTCATTTCATTGTCTGGGACTTACAGTAGTTGACTTCATAGGTGTGGTTATCCTCAGAGATTGATAAAATTCTAGTATTCTGTAAAAATTTGATTAGACCAGCCAATTGTAAAAGTAAACTGTGCCCTTTGAACTGACCCTCCAAAAGGGAATAGAACTGAGCTAATAGCCTGACAATCAAATCATCTTGTCCTAGTTAGTATTAAAGCAGTTAAATTTCTAGCTTTAACCTCTGAAAGTCATTCATTGACTACTAGTGAATTTTAAAAATTTAAAACATTTCTATTTGTTCAGTTTACTTTCTTGATTTTGTGAGAGGTTCTTGCTTATTTTTAAATTGTTTTGTGATTAACATATTCTGACAGGCAGTACAGTTCAGGGGGATGGATTTGGGTTCAAATGGGTAGGGGCAGCTATGTGTCACAGTGGATAGAGTGCTGGGCCTAGAGTCAGGAAGATGAGTCTTCATGAGTTAAAATATGGCCTCAGACACTAGCTGTGTGACTTAAGCTAGTCACTTAACCCTTTTTGTTCTCCTCATCTGTAAAATGAGGAAATGGCAAACACTCCAGTATCTTGTCATGAATAGCCAGACACAAATGACTGAACAACAACGGTTGGACATGGGCTTTGCCACTTGTTTCCTATGTGGCCCTGGATAAGTCCCTTTACCTCTCTTTGTCATGATTTATTCATCTGTAAAGCAAGGAGGTTGGACTAGAAGAGCTTTATACTTCAGCTTGAAATCTACCATCCTATGATGCCTTATTCTGGTGTGGAGGTGACCTCAGGTTCTCAAAGGCCATACCACTTGAGACTCTAGTAGCTCTCAGGTAGCTGAGGAGGGCTTCAAGAATGGACCCAATGATGGACTGTGTGAACATTTTCTCAGATGGCAAGCCTAGCTGAGTTCGGAGATGGTTATGTCCAAAAAATTGGCCACTCTGTAATGAATTTTTTAATGTATGGATTTTGGAATAAAATGGAAAAAAATCCATTTTATGAGTGGATTCAGTTCATCAAAATGTAGGGATTGTTAGTGTCTCTGCAAAATAATACTAAAGAAATCACCAAACTCTGCACAGGGATTTGGAATTTCTGCAACACATGAGTAATATGGCAACATGTCTTATTCCATACTGAAGAAGGTAGTTTATTAGCCCCCATTTTCCAATATGATATTCCTGGGGAAGAGTTTCTGAGTGTTTCAGAAGAAAGAAATAAGTGTGGTAAGAAGGATTTTTCATTTAAGAGGAGTGTATCTCTAATGCTCAAATGGATGGCTGTAGATAGATAATATCATTCCCTATTCAGCAAGTACCTGCCATCTCCTGGAAAAGATGAGCATATCTTTTAAATCTTAAACCATGTGTGTGGTATTAATATTGCCGTATCTTCATGGTTATTGTTATTTTTGCTGTTTAAAGGAATCATAAGGTCACCGATTTAGAGTTTGACAGCTTAATTAATCTAGTCCAACCCCTTCATTTTACAGATCAAGAAAGTGACACCCAGAGAGGTTAAGTGACTTGAACAAGAGCAGAGAGGCAGTATGTGGCTGAGTCTGTAGTAAACCTCAGGTTCTTTATTCTAAATCCATTGCTCTCAGAGGTCAATACAATTGGCTGGGGGCAGGGGGGGGGGGAGGGGGAGGGAGAAGACAGGATGCAAACCTACCTGCATTTACTAAACAGGAAAAACCTGTTTGGTGAGAGGGACCAAATCTAATCTCTTCAACAAACACTTGATAGCTGGATTTCTCATCCTCATTCTTTGCCTCACCTGACCAGCTTCTGCACATTCCCCCCACATTCATTCAGCTTGTCAAAGTGTATATCCTATTTCAAAGAACCATTCTTTATATAGGAAATATCCTTGGGAAGGAAATATTTTTATTTTTAAAATAAAATTCTTTGTGAAAGGCAAAAAAAAAACTCTATCTTACATTAAAATCAGTTCTAAAGACAGTGAAAAGCATTTAACTAATGTCAGAATACCACCTCACATTCATATAGTGCTTTACACCAGAAAGCTCAGTGAAGTAGCTAGGATTAGCTCCATTTTATAGGTGTGGAAACCAAGTTTAGGTGACTTGCCCAGGGTCACACAGCTATTGCCTAGAACCAGGAATCAAACAGATTTCCAGCTTATGCTCTACTATACTGGTTGTCTAACAACAGGTTCCAGCCCAAGACTCACTTGATCATTGTTTGGATTCTGATGGTTCAGAGTGAGTATAAATAACAATTACTTCTGTTTTGGCCAGAAACCCTGAGGATTTTCCCCTCTCAGAATAAATTTGTTTTTTTATTTTTTGACTAGGTAAAAGAGGTCATTCTTTGCCTCATTTTTATTTAGCCTTAATCATTGAATGGGTGTTGCCTCAGACGAACTGAGAACTGGGAAAGACCGTAGCTTCAAAAGGCCAAGGCTTCCCACTGCATCTAGGGCCATCTCCAGTTGTACTGATCTGTATCTGGCCACTGGATTCAGATGGCTCCAGAGGAGAGAGTGAAGCTGGTGACTTTGCACAGTCCTGCCTCATTTAAATCCAATTCACTTTCAAGTCATGACATAGCCTCTTTGAGAACCAAGGACAAACAACAACGGCAACCATATTGAGCTTTCTCTTTAATCAAGTGCCATTCAATTAGAATAGTAGTTTCGGTCAATGTTGGAAAGTAGACCTTGATATACTGAATGCTGTCAATGAAGGCCTAGTATATCTTTCTAATAATAAATTGTAGTGTGCAGGTAGTAAAATAATTTTAAACTTTACCTTTCATCTAAGGTTCCAAAAACACTTTACATTTCATTTTGGGTTATATTATTTTTTCAAAAAATATTTATGGAGTAGAGGGGGGTGGAATAGTATAGGTTTTAGGGGGTTATGGATGCCTTTGAACTACCTAAAGTATTAATAATTTATTTGCATCATGTATTGATTTTCAGTACAACTTTTCCAATACCTTTAGACTCACTCTATCACTATACTCTTTAAAAAAAAAAAGAGAAAAAAGATAGTTACATTTAATGTTGATTGGATATGCACTTGTGTGCATCAGTAGATGAAAGACCTGATTAGATTTTTAATTCTTGAAGAGGGAATTTTATTCTCCAGTTGGCCAAGCCTTTCGACCCATGATTATTTAGATATTTTTTTTTAGAAATAGAAGTAAGAATGAAAATTAATAAAATTGGAGGAGGCTGACAGATATTTTTAAGCCATTCACTTTATATTTGCATCATTTCCCAGAGTGAATTGTATAAAAACAACTACCTAATTAGCCCAGTTCATTCATGCAAATAGAAAGAATCTGTAGATTATAACATCAATTATGTATGTTAGGTAGAAACTGTCAGAAGGCTTTCCTTTCTAATGTTTTCCATTGCAACTTCTTTGGGGGAGTGAACTGAATGTTTCTTAATGATATGTAAATAGAAACAAGTATAGCTGAGAAATAGAAAGAGGAAAATTTTACATGGATGGCAGATTACAACTCAACAAAAACATACTCTTAGTCTTCACCAACAATACTTAGTATGTGTTGTAAATAGATTGGAAGTTCCTGGAGGGCTGGAATAATTTTCCTTTTGTGTGTGTAGCCTGTCATCACAATGTCTCTTGGTTGTACATAGTAGGTACTCAATAAATGTTTGTTGGACTGGAGCATTGTTTTAAACAATTGCAATTGTTTTAAATCCTATCATTATTATATTGACTAGCATTTGCTACAACATCTACTTACACAGAAAACTTTAAAATAAAAATCAAATTAAGGCTCTTAATAACTCAGAAAGGTTTTAGGACCAGTGTGAATTGCAGCTGATGATAATCATGATTTGTGACTACCACTAAGTAAAAAAAAAAAAAAAAAGCAAAATTAATAGTGCTTGTGCTATGAAGTGCTTCATGAAATTAGGTAAACATATTTAACAGGGCTGGTGAAAGAACAAAGTTCCTGATGGAAAAAGGGAAAAATTGATATTTTCCTAGTGTAACCAGAGCATGTCTTGGCATGCCCCCTTTGTTTGACATAGAGGCACCTTCGAGGGACTTTTGGAGCAAGTCTAGATTGCCTAAGATGGAGACCTCTGCATCCCCTACCAGGTAACCTACTTGACTGACTGACTGCCTCTTTAAAACTGCTGAGACTGAGCTCTTCCCTCTTTTCTGCTACTCTCTTTTTGGCCACTCTTATCCGCTGTCCAGAGGGTGAAGATCATAGCTCACTACAGCACAGGGGCACCACGAATGGAGCCAGTGGGAAGGGAAGGACTTTCCTTCCCCTGCTCCCCATAAGATCTAGAAGTACCAGCCATGGCAACTTTCTTGGAGCCAGGATGAAGCAGCTAGCTCTGGCAGAGAGGCCCTGAGAAGTCAGGGTGCCTAGGAGTAGAGCCTGAGGATGGCTTTGGACTTAGAACTGAGGCTGTGCTCTATGGCAACTGAGGTGGTATATAGAAGGGATAAAGGGAGGAGGATTATGCGTCCCACAGTTTGGGGAAGTAAGCTTGTATATTTGTGATTATGCCTTCTAAAATAAACATTTCTGTGTAAAAGCTAATGTAGTTATCAGTGGCTAAATGGAACTGGCATGCAGGGGACTGCCCCCTACAATTGAGGGAACAGTGTCATTGGGGATTAGAACTATTTGCTGAGTCTACACATCCCACAATCCCCTGAAGGGTATGGAAGAACCATGAGTGTGGAGTGAAAATGTGATACACTTGGCCTTCAGAGTGGGTACCATGGTAATATGCATTACACTAGAAAACTCCATAAAGACTTTGACAGAAAGATTCTTAGGCCACAAAATGCTCTAGAGAAAAGAACCCCATGCAGAGGTTTCGGTGATGAATTTGAATACCAACTCAACCAGTAATTCATGTATGACCCTGAGTAATTTACTTCTACCACACATCCGTCTCCTCATACGTCAAATAGGAGTCGTGGATGCCTGCCATTATTTACCTTCTTGTTGTTATTGTGGAGACCAATGATGTCATTGATGGAGGGGATTCCCAGTGAGGAAGCTCACTATACCAACGCAGACCAATACTTTTTGCAATAGTTTTGTAGAATTGCCTGTGGCACTGAGGTCAAGTGACTGGTCCACTGTGACCCAGACAGTCTCAAGGTGGGACTTGAATCCATGTCTTTTTAATTCTGAAGTCAGCCCTCTGGCCACTATTCCACCATGACTCCTACTGACTACTTTGCAGGGTTTTTATTTCATTTTTTTTTGAGTTAAATGAGATGTTAGGTCTTAGTGTTGTTGGGAAAGTTACAGAAACTACACAAATGTGAAGCATTGTTATTATTGGGCTTGCATGCATTTTATTTTTATGGCTTTTTAAAGGCCTGAGAATGAGAACTTTATACAATCAGCAAACATCATTAACTTAAATGATCTCTTTTGTTTTTTGAAACATTGTGTATCAGCCTCATAATCCAAATTTCTAAATTTTTCTTATTGGAAATCTCTCTTTTCCTAAAGCTGTAGTATGCTCTACAATACCATACTTTGTACTGGAATGGATACTTTTGAAGAAGAAGGAAAAAAAAAGGGCATTGTGTGAATTGCAAATGAAGTCATACTAAAGCTTTTTGCTTTACCAGACAGCATAGTCCTGTCTGGGTCAAGCCATTAAAACACCAGAGGCTGAATATCTAGAAAAGTCAGATCTAGAGTCTCTGTTACCTAACTATTGATGTAGTCTTAATCAAATCCCAGTCACATTGGTCAACCATAGTAATATTTTAATTAAAGGAATCCTATTTCCAACTTACCTCAAGCTTCTGAAAGTCCTTCATTCTAAACAAAAGTCATCAGAAAGTTTGATTTTGGTAAACTAAAAAAAAAAAATAAGCAACCCCCACCCCAGCAACAACAACCATTTACTTACTATTTATAAGCTTACTTGAATGGAACTTCTGTAATTATCTAGGAATCACCTACTCCATCCTCCTAATTCTGCAGATGAAGAAACTCAGGTTCACAAAGGTTTAAGTAATTTGCTTAAAGTCAGTTAAATGGCAAAGTGGGAACATGGACCCAATGCCTTTATATCACATTTTGTTTAAGTGTCTAATATTTCTTCAATTTGGTAAAACATTTTATAAAAAGAAAATAATCAATTTAGTTAAAAAAAAGTAGTCAAAGTTTTGGGGCTGAGTTGGGGTTTTTTTGCATTGTTTTTACAAAAACCTGTTGAATTTTTGTTCTTAAAATAGTTGTGATGGAATCATGGAGACTCAGAAATGGCATGCCATCTGTTAAGTGCAAGAACAGGAAGAAGCAGAAAGCTCATTAGCTGAAGATTAGTCTCTTACCCATGACTTAAAAGTTGAAAATGACAGGGAAAATACTGAATTCCTAATTTGTGTTTTTGATCTAATTCCAAGCCAATGAGAGCACCCTAAAGCATTCAATAATTTTCAAATGCACAAACAAGTATTTTGTTGTCTGAATTTAAATCTTTTCTATTTAGTGCTGTGATGTAAGTATTTACTTATCCACCAACAAGCATATAGTCCTAATTGAAGTATTACAATGTGGTCCTTCCTCTTAAAATAACTGATAGAAGACAAATTATTTTAAAATTCCCATTTGAATTTATTTTACCAAGTAATGCATGTTATCTGCTTTGAGAAGGAGATTGAGCTGGGAAAACATTTAAAAAGTTACTCAATATTGCGGTCAGGCTTTTATCCAGATGCTTTTAGTCTCTGACAGTACTATTACGTGAAATTGGTAAAACAATTAGTTAAGGTTTAAATTTTCTTGTATTTCAAGTTGATTCAAGGAAATTACTGGTATTTGATTTTACTTGTTGGAGATGGGAGAAAATGTGAGTTGGTGAGAGATGCTCTATTATCATAAATTCCATGAAATTTTTCATCTAACTTTCCCCATCCAAAGCTGAGATTTAATAGTTTTCTAAATAAATATGAAGCTCATTGAGCTCCAGTAGTAAATGTATGCAAATACTACTACATATAGAATAGGCCTAAATCAATTAGAGCTGGCTTTATAAGTAGGCAGAATAGATGTTTGCCTATTTAGTATAAATTGAAAGATATGGGGTAGATCCCTTTCCCTCAAAATATCTTGCTTAGTGCTATGAAGATAGCATAACGTGGTTGGAAGAGCATTGGATCTGGTGTGAAAAGACTTGTGTTGAAAACCCAGATCTGCCATTTATTACCTTTGTGGCTTTGGATGGATTGCTTAATCTCTGCTGGTCTCAGTTTCCTGATTTGTAAAATGAGGCCACTAGAATAGATAATGTGCAAATTTCTTTCCAATTTTAGCTGTATGAAATTTCCAGTTACAGGTTAGTTGCTTCGTACACCAGAAGATTTTACATTTTAAAAGCTCCTAATTAAAGATATCCTTGGCCCAGAGAAGGACACACTTTCAGGACAAGAGGATCTCCAGCACCCTTGATCTGCCTCAGGTACATCTTTACCATAGTATCTACCTGAGAATAGTTTGGATGCCACAATGAGGATTCAGAGCTATTACAGGGTAGCACCTGTGGGTACTGGTTGGATTCTGAGTCTTTGAAGAAGGCGTGGGTTCCAAATCAGTTCTCTAGTTAGAGCAAGTCTTCTGACTCTGATCAAGCCTATGTTTTGCAGAGTAAAGATTCTTCATGCTAGAATAAAACATGATTACTTATTCCCACTCTCTTTCTTATAGAGAAATTGAGATAGAAAAATTATGACTTGTCCAAGATCACAAAGCTATTTAGTGGCAGAACTGGGAATAGAACCTAGGTCTCTTAACTCAGTTAAAGGTTATTATATCAAACTCTATACCTCAGAATGAACTGGGCCTCCCTAAGCTCTTTATTAAGGTCGACAAGTTTGGGCTAAGGTGGTTGTAGAAGCCTATTTGTTCTGATGAAATGCCTTTCCAATCCCACTATCTCCACCCAAATCCTGCTTCCCAGTACCTTATAAGGCACTATTGCAGTAGCTTGCAAATTGATCTCTTTGTTCCAACTCTACACCCCTCCAACACATCGTGCATGTTGTTGCCAAATCTATCTAAAGACAGCTTTGTACATGTCATTCCCCTTAAACTCAGGCTGTTTTTAAGGTCCTTCATAACCTGACCCTATCTACCCCCCAGCTTTATCTCATACTATTTATTTATATGAATGTTCCAAACAGTCAGGCCTGCTCACCATCCCTATTTATACAATGCTCTTTTGTATGTCATATGCATTCTTGCACTTCATGTAGTCCCCTTTCATGGAATGGCCTTCTCTTCCTCTCCACTTATGTAAGTCCTACTTAGCCTTGAAGACTCAGCCCAAGTCTAATTGCCTTTTCCCAAAGCTTTACCTGCCTGCTTAAGCCCCAATGAACTGGCTGTCTGTATTACTCTTTAAACATTTAGCATATACCATCTTGTATCTTGAATGTTATTCATCATTTTGTGTATATGTCCTGACTTCCCAACTAGACTTTAGGCCCCTTGAAGGCTGGGGGCATGTCTTGTGATTCTTTGTATATCTGGTGTCAAGTACACGTAGCCACTTACATGCTTGCTACTACTGCAGCTGCTGGTGGAATACTGAAGTATTTCAGTACTACTACTGCTATAGCTACAGATCTTGGATCAATATCTCTTAAAATTTTTTATTTTTAATTTCTAAAACAATGTAATAAAAAAGACAACTGTATGCGAAACTACAAAACTATTGTGTACGACTTACCATTCCTTTTAAATATATAATAGTTATCATGTAAATTTATTTTTTCCTTTTTTTTCTTTTCTCCCTCCCCACACCTTAAAGACTAAAAATTACCTTTTTTTTTTCCTCTCAAGGATGAGGCAGAATGATATGGGAGAAAGACAAATGGACTTGAAATTTGAAAATTAGATTTGGGGTCCTGGTTCTGTCACTGTCCTATCAGCTATGTAATGATAGGCATGATATTTGGCTTCTCTAAACCTCAGCTTGCTAAGGTGTAAAATCAAAATAATAATTATTATACTACTTGCCTTAGTGGATTGTTACAAGAGAATCAGATTATAAATTGTGAAGTGCTTTGTAATTATCATATATATATATATATATATTAAATACTATGCATATACATCTATATGTACATAATTACTTATATTTCAATGGGCCATGAAATTTTATTTCATATTTGATATTTTTACTTTAGTCTATATATTTTACTATTTGAGGGTATCTTTCTTACTTTGAAAGGCAGCATGACACAGTGGATAGAGAGCTGGTCTCATATCCACAAAGACCCATGTTTAAATCCTCCCTCTCAAATATACCGACTTTGACCCTAGGCAATCCATTTAACCTTTTAGTCCACTAGGCCACTTCCTAAGCCTATAAATTACCTAGAAGATGCCAAAGTTCAGTGGTAGAGGGAATTTTCTCATCTAGGAATTCCCTATGTCTATGAAATAATGTGTACAGACCCTGTCCTTCCTTATTTTATATTTCCTTTTTCTGATTACTACAACCAATGGAACATTAGATTTAGGACACAGTAGATCAGCAGGAGTGGGGTGGGCTTGGAAGTAGGAATATAAAGTCAAATGGCAAGGAAATGGAACAAAATATTCACTGAAAAATTTATTGACCCTGGTCTTGTTCACGTCCTCAAATTGGAACATTCTCCAAATTCAAGGAAAAAGTACTCTCCTTCTCTGGATCATATTATTTTTCTCAATTGATAAGCATTTATTAAGCACTTACTATATTCTAGACACAGTGCTACTTTTTAAAAATCAGCTTAAGCTGTTATTAATTTTTGTTTTCTTCTCAACCTTGTATAATTCTGCTATTGCTGTGTCAAGGGAGGGTAGGAATTTCCTGTTACAGTTAAGATAAAAACCTGGAAAGGCAGAGAACCTACCAAGGAATAAAATAAATGGCTCTGTATAACAATACATTCAAACCCAAAGCTTTTAACTTACAGATGTATCAGCAATTTCAAAAGTAGTTTCTTTTTAGGACACCACAGTGATTACGGTCTGAAGAAGTTTCTGAACTTTTAACTTAAGGTAATGAGCCAGTTAATAGGAGACTGGATTTTGTGTAGGAAGCAATTACACCGATTGATAGGAAACTTGAGAAAATGAGTGCAAGCTTTAATGAGATCGACAAAAAGGTCATGTGTCTGAAAGCTGGGATAGAAGAACAAGGTGTAATGCTGGGAAAAAAATCATTAAAGACAATGCTATGAAAACCAGTGAAAACAAAGATGAAGTATAATACCACTGAAGCTAGCAGTGTAAAAGATTAAAGAATTAACATATGGAAACCTGCCTCTGAAGTCAGAGCCTATGTTTCAGTTGGTCTTAGTCTATTTCTACTCTGGTAAAGGGATATGTTAGTGCATGTGGCAATGGGTGAGGGTTTCTCAGAGCAAAACTGAATCAGTGTAACCTAATATTTTTGTGCAGGGTTAACATGAATGTGTTTGGTATTGTAGGAGAGGTTCCCAAGTTTGTTTTTGTTTTTGTTTTTTTGTTTGTCTTCGTATAAACAGCCAAACTGGTTTTTTGACCCAGAATGGCTAGAATTGGAAACCAACTTTTTATTAAGTACTGTGGCATGAGGTAAAGAATATAGACATGAAATCATGGGATCCTGGGTTAGGGTCTTTCCTTGCTCTATTTCATCCTAGAGGTACAAAAATGGGTAAGTTACTTAACCTCTCTAGATCTATTTCTTCATCTATAAAATAAGGGATTTTGACTAGATGAACTTTAAGGCCCTTCTTAGCACTAAAATTATGCTCTACCATGTGCAAGGGGCAGTGTGGAGTATTGAGGATACAATGACAAAAACCATGCAATCCTAGTCCTCAAGTAACTGACATTTCTCTGTGTGAGGATTGGGGGCAGATTTGAAAGGGATAGACTTATAAATAGATAAATATAACACAACATAGGGAGGCACAGGAACGAAGGAAAGATACAAAGTGATGCAGGAAAATGTGAGGAAGGAGAGAACACTTTCAGGGGAAGGATCAGAGGAGCCTGCAGAAAGGAAGTAGCCTCTGAGCTAAGCTTTAAAGAAAGATAAAGTTTCTGAAAGGTGTCACTGATGATCAAGCTCTTTTCAAGGGGATGACTTGTCTCGGGACACTAAAGCTGGAGATAGAGTATAAACATGAGGGAACAGCAAGTAATCCATTTTGGCCAGAAACATAGAAGATGTTGAAGTTCTTTGACCTTCTGTGTTTTCAAGTCTGCCATAACACTAAATTCAGACCTTCCCTAATGACAGCAATGGCAGAATTACCCAGGGACATAGAATAAGACTATTAAGTTTATCTTGATAAAAGGGTGTTGTAAAATAAGAGTGGGAGGTGGATGTCAGATTGTAGAGGGCAATAAGAAGCTACTAGAGTTTTTGGTCAGGGAATTAACAAGGTCATGCCTGTACCTCAGGAAGATTATTCTGGCAGCTTTGTGTAGGGTAGACTAGAGGCAGAAACACCAACTGGTAGGTCTTATAATAGCCAACTGGTGGCTAGTACAGGCAAGAAGTGATAAGGATTTGACCTAAATATAAAAGGACACATTATTAAAAAAAAATTAGAAGAGAATAGAAGGACACAACTTGCATAACTGCAACTAGAAGGGAAATTCTTAACTAAAGGAGGGATAGAAGTAATCATAAAAGATACCGTACTGGCAATCAAAATGGGTTTGAGTGGCATGTTTGTGACATCAGAGACTTTCAGACCACGTGGGTTTAAGTCTTTATTGACCCAGACAGAGCAGAAGACTGCCTTCATGAGAACTTTGTAAAGGTGAAAGCTGTGAGCTGCCTTCCAGCCGACTTTGGTGAGGTAAGCGCAAAGGTGGGGATTCGGCAAAAGCCAGTCACGGCCAGCCAGAATTGAATGATCAGGAACCCAGAAGCTCAGAGTTCAGTCCTGGGGCAAGATGGAAACTTCACAGCAAGGTGTTGAGTGTGGCTTTTTGGTCCCTTCCACTGGGACTGTTTGGGACCGAGGAGGGAGGGGTAGACTTGTTTATAGTGGGGTGGGAGAAGTGCCATGGATCCCCAGGGACCCCACCCTGTTGGCTTTATTGCCCAGCGACCCCTCAGGACTTGGAAGTGATAACCGGAACAGGATGGGGAGAACAGACTCACAACAGAACTTTGTTTGGACTTTTCTTTGAGTTGGGACTTTGGGTGCCAAGTGGAAGTCTGCAACAGCAGTTTGGGGAGAAGGAGACATCCCCAAGTGAACTCTATTTGTTTGTTTCTTTGCTTTAGGACTTTACTAACTAAAGCATGCCCATGCCTGAGGGTGCTGGGAGGAAGCCTGCAATGGCAGTGTGATCCTCAAGAAGAACTTTATACCTGGACACTCTGTATTGACTAAAGAGATTAACTTGCTTTGACCTAGGGGTGGACATTTGTATTGTAAACAAGTATTGGGGAGTGACGCTGAATGATGTGTTTTGTTTTGTTGTGAATGATATGTTTTAGTTTCTTGCTTGATTGGATCACAATGTATAATGCAGAAATTTGTTCCAGGATCCATGGCCATTTAATTTAGATTTTTGTTAGGCCATGGAACCTGGAAAGGGGTGGAGTGTATTGGCAATCAAAATGGGTTTGAGTGACATGTTTGTGACATCAGAGCCTTTTAGACCACGTGGGTTTAAGTCACATTTTTGTGATGATTTTAGATCATGTGAGTGAGTCGCATGTGTGACTCACCTTTGACCCTGAACAAGATATATAAAACCAGGGGTTGGCTTTCTTTTTTCGGTGCTCTGAGCTGCAGCAGTAGTGACCCATGACTCTGAGCCAGCCGTGGTCAAGCTCCTGGGTGAACTCAGATATTGTAAAGCAGATCAAAAGGACCTGGACTTGCAGCGTTCTGTGAGCTGGTTGTTGTTGGTTTTACACCCCCACAGCAGCTGCTAGCCAGATTATTGAAACAGATACAAAATAAAATTTCATCACATAACATTGAAAAGCATTCATGCAAAGTTAATGCTGCTAAAACTAGAAGAGTGGCAATTACTTGGAGGAAAATTCTTCCCAGTAACATCCAGGAGGCAGCCAGATAAAATGGAAAGAGTGATGGATGTGGAATTAGAGGACCTAGGTTTGAAATCTGGATCTGCCATTTATGACCTGTGTGAAGTTGGGTAAATCACTTAATTTCTTGGGGCCTCGGTTTCCTCATCTGCAAAATAAAGGGATTAGACCCAATGACCATTAAGATCCCTTCCAACTCTAGATCTATGACCTGATGTCCTTGATAAATTCTCACATCCAAGATAAACAGGAAATAGATGTAAATATATAAGAACAAGAGCCATACCCCAATAAATAAATGATCAAAGTATATGTACAGTTAGTCAATAAGCTTTTATTAAGTGCTTACTATATGACAGATACTGTGCTAGGCACTAGGAAAAGCAATGGGAATCAACAGTTTTCAAAATAGGAAATTCAAGTAATCAATAACCATATGAAACAATGCTCTTAAACATTAATAATAAGAGAAATACAAAAACGACCTTAAGATTTTTACTCACATCAGTCAGATTAAGAAAAAAATGAAGAAAAGAAAAACAAAAAAAAGAAAACAAAGAAAAAAAATGAAAGTGGTAAAGTTGGAGGGGTTGTGGGAAGAAAGGCACATTAACTAATGCATAGTTGTTAGAGCTACGAATTGGTCTAAGCATTCAGGGAAACATTTTGGGATTATACTAAAAAGTAACCAAACTGAACATACCTTTTGACCCAGATATGCCACTACTGGCCATAGTGTGTTAAAGACAGAGGGTAAGTAATAGAATATTATTGTGCCATGAGAAATGATAAGTATGAAGAATTCAGAAAAACTTGGATTTTTTTTGCACCAATGTACAATGAAGTAAACAGAACTATCAGAATAATTTACATGATGACCACTATAATTTAGAGGAAAACAAAACTGAAAGACTTGGAAATGGGTCAGTGTCTTGGTTTTATCATGACTGTTGGCGAAGCATGCCTCAAGCATTTTAGCAGAGAGCTGGTAGACTACTGGTACAGAATGAGGCATTATTTTCAAAAATGGCTAACATGTTGATTTTTTTTGACAGTGCTTATTTATTACAAGAGAGTGTCCTATTGGGGTGAAGGGTGAATCACTGGGAATAAAGACAGTGATTAAAAAAGAAATGAATATCAATAAAACATTTAAAAAGGGAAAAAAAGGAGATGATGAGGGTGACGGTAATATGATTAAAGAGAAGGTGCGTTTCTCTTATATAATGAATGAAAAGAAAATTATTTACTATATACCAAACCTTGGGGTGGCAAATAAAAAGACTTCAAAGAGTTTACACATTAATAGTAGGAGTCAACATCTATGGGGGCGGGGGGAATTGACAAAAGAGGTAATTTTGTTTGAAAAGTTACAGGGATGGTGGAATGGAACTATAGGGAAATAAATATATTTAAAAGATGTGGGCCTAGAATTAATAAGACTTGGTAAATGATTAGATGTGGGAGATAATAAAGAAATAAGAATTTAAAAGTGGCCCTAAGGTTTCAACCCTGGGTGACTGAGAGAATTGTGCTCTGAACAGAAATAAGTCTGGGAGAGATTCAGGTTTAGGGATGCATATAGTGAGTTCAGTTCTGGACATATTGTACTGAACTTAGAACAATACATTCAGGAAGAAATGTAAACCAGAGTTCAGAAGAGATATTAGGGTTGGATTTATTGATTTGTGAGTCATGGAGGTAGAAGTGAAAATCAAACTCATGAGAGTAGATAAGACTATCAAAGAGAAGTATAGAGAGAGATAGGAAGAAAAGAAGAGGACCCTAAACAAAGCCTTAAAGAGACATCCATGCTTGGGGCATCAGAGCTGTATAATAAATCATCAAAGGAAATTGAGAAGGAACAGTCAGACATGAAAAAATATGAACATGTTCCTTTATACGTAGGATATGTTCAGGCATACTTGAATGTTTCAGAAAGTGGCATTTTAATTTAATCAAATAAGTTTATTTTGACTTAAAACAAAAGCTGTTATATAGAAATATTATAATGTAATTAAATACGGGGTTTTTTGAGTTTGCTGAGTTAAAATAATGCTGTTTATGATTGAAGTCACTAAATATTCGCTTAAAAAGTTTTCTGGGTGCATACTCTAATGAAACGCTTTGCACAGGCCTACAAGTAAGAGGAGAACCATGAAAAAACAGAGGAAGAGAAAGCATCCAAGAAGTAAGGGTGGCCAACTATCAAAAATCACATAAAGATCCAAGAGTATGAGGCCTGAGAAAAGGCCATTGGATTTAGCATATTAATGATAATGAATGACCTCTGAGAGAGTAGTTTCTATTGAATGATTGAGTAGGAAACCAGATTACAAGATTGCTGTGAGTGGGAGGTGAGGAAATAGAGCACCTTTTCTGAAAATTTAGCATTAAAAGTGAGGAAAAATATAGTATGAAAGCTTGAAGGGATAGCAGGATCAAGGGAAAGTGTGTTTTTTTAAAGTATGGAGAGATCTGAGTATCTTTTAGATGGTAGAGAAAGAGCTAGTAGAGAGGGACAAATTGAAGCTGAGGGTCAGAGAGAGGAGGTATGATATATGGATTAATATTTCGAAGGAGACTGGAGGGGATAGGATCAAGGGCACAGATAGAGTTAGATAGCCTCAGAAAGAGGAGGGACCATCTTATCCTTTGAGACTTTTAAACAGAGGTTAAGTTCAAAAGAGCTTTTGAGATATGGGTGTAGGGAAGGTAAGAGACCCCATAACTCATGGCTTCAATTTAACATTTTAAAAAATATTTTATTGATATTCTTTAAAAAAACCCAACTGAACAAACCAAGTATTGGTATCAGTTCCCAAGGACTTGCCCCCACCTCCTAAAGAAAGTTCCCTTGTAACAAATAAGAACAGTTGTACTTACATTTGTGGTATAAAACTCAAATAGAAATTAGGGCCACTAAACCCGGTATGAGGATCCTTATAAGAGCATATTGACTTAACATTATGTTTCATTGTATTTTTATTTATTTTGTTAAATATTTCCCAATTGCATTTTAATCTGGTTCAGGCTGGTTTAATTATGGTAGTGTTGCTACCACATGCAGCCTGCAGGCCACATGTTTCACACCTCTGACTTACATAAAACAAACGAACATACTGTTGTTCAGTTTTCAGTCATATCCAACATTTCATAACCGTGTTTGGGGTTTTCTTGGCAAAGATACTGAAGCGATTTGCCATTTCCTTCTTTGGCTCATTTTACAGATGAAAAAACTGAGGCAAACAGGGTCACATAGCTAGTAAGTATCTGAGACCAGATTTGAACTTGAGAAGATGAGTCTTCCTGATGCTCTATGTACTGCACAACCTAGCTATCCTAAAATGAACATACTGACTATGTATGCTTCATTCTGCAGCTATATTCCACCACTTCTCTTCTGAGAAGCAGGAAGTATACTTCACCATCAGTCTTCTGAAATCACGATTGACCATGGCATTGATCAGAATTTTGGTGTGTTTCGGTATTGTTTTCCTCAACATTTCTGTTGTCATCAAGCACATTGTTTTCTTGGTGATACTTACTTTGCTCTTTGTTGGTTCAAACAAAGCATCCCAAGCTTCTTTGAATTCTTCATATTTGCCATTTCTTATGCAATAGTAATATTCCATTTCATTAGTGTAGTTTGTTCAATGTCCTCAGTCTATATAGTGAAAATGTTATGTTATGAAGTCAGCTGCTGAGAGCCAGAGATGTGGTGATAGTTCTATTGAGAACTAGGGATAGAAGACAGGTTGAAGAGGCTGGAATAGCCACTGTGGGGAGTGTGATTGAAAGTCCACCAAAGAGGAATAAAAGAATTGCTATGAATCAGTGAGGACCCAGTTGGAATTAGATAAATTTCTAGGGGACGCTGTCAATATGGTTGGAATTTCCTCCAGTGTTGTTTAGTGACTTTGAAGTAGAAGTGGAAAAGCTAGATGGCAGGGCTAATTCAGGGTTGAGGATTAATATAGCATGAACAGAAAAAGTGATTCAAAGGTGGAAAATAGAACCTTGGTGAAGTGATTAACCATAGGATCAAGATTGAGGAGTGGAAAGTATGGTAATAACAGGGATGATGAAATTGGAGAAGGGCTTAAGGAACTGGAGGAAAGGACAAAAACTAGATTTAGGAAGAGTTAAGGCAATGTGAGAAGTGGAAGGATTGAACATTTTGATCAGATAATTTCAGAATCCAAGCTCTTGGAGGTAGAAGAGTTTGGGGGGGATGATGAAATTCTAGGCATGACCATTTCTGTGGTGATGGAGGTAGCATGGAGATGTAGATTGTGGGATTTTAGGATGTTAGTGAACTGGGAAGCCAGGATGTTTGGTATTCTCTATACGGAATATTTCATCTTCTGGCTTCATGCCTTTATACAAGCTGTCCTGCATGCTTTACATGCTCACCCTCATCACCTCTGCCTCTTGAAACCTGTACCTCTTCAGACCTTTCCTGATTTGTTAGTCTCCTCCCCAACACCATGTATTTATTTTATGTGTGTGTAAATATCTTGTGTTTACAAGATATGTACAAACATGTTGTATTCTCCTAGTAGAATGTAAACTCTTCGAGGGCAGGAGACTATCTCATTTTTGTGTTTTTGCTCCTGGGGACTGGGACTTGGCAGGAGCTTAATAAATGATAGATAGATATGAATATATTTGAAAGTGAATATTCAGATAAACAAGGATGAAGAGAGGAGTTGGAGTAATCCAGAAGTTTGTTGGCCAGGTACTGAACTTATTAAAGCACTGAGTTTATATAAGCACCCTGAGATAACCTGGAGAATGTGGAGAGGAATAACATTTGGCTTCTTTTTTTTCACTTTCGATTGTTTTTGGGTTTTGCATGTCAAGTATAAAAGAAAACTCATCTGAGGATAAAATATTATGGACTAAATAATAAGGTATAATTGGAAATGCTTGTATGGAAAAGGTTCCAACAAATTAGTTCTCATTACCTTTGTTATGTTTTAACCTTTAAGCTAGGGCTGATAAGCAGCATGGATTAGTGGATAGTGTAATGGGGAGGGGAGAGGAACAGAGGGATTGATCCAATCCTCCACATAAAAGAGGCAGGGACATCTGTTTCTGGAAAGGAAAGATGTGCGCGATGACAATGCCATGCACCCCAATTTGGAGCCGGCACAAATATTCTGTAGGTAATTCAGTCTACTAATCGCATGATAATGATACAGAGTGTTGATTGCTTACGTAGGCAGAACTGGGATGAGTTCAAAAGGCACCAGTCAGCCAAGACCTTGCTCTTGCCTTTGAGTTTTTTTTTCTGACTAGCTGTTTAAAAGAGAAAGTAAAGACTGAGCTGAGAGACACACACAGAGAGAAAGAGAGACAGAGAAAGACAGAGACAGAGACAGAGACGGAGACAGAGAGAGCACCCAGGCATCCTTCATCTCTCTATCAGGGCTGCTCTGCATTGCTGTTATTTCTGTTACTGTTGTGTCTTTTCTTTGTCCCTTTAAGTGAAAGAAAATGGAAACAACCATAACCTTGTGAACTTAGAAATCAGGAGAGTGAACTATTAGAATCAATATAAGGATGGGCTGGAAGCCAGTGGGTGAAGAGTAAAGTCATAGGAGTCCTGCCCCTCCCAGTTGAGCAATGACGAAGATGCAGAGTCATCTACCCATCAGTCATGCTGTATTTGGAGGTAAATTTGGTAGGGCCAATGCAATGTACAACCTGCATTGTCTGAGGCTATACTCCTCAGGGGTCAAAGTCATCCCCCCAAGGTGTTGGGGAAAATACTTATACTTCCATTCTTGCTTTATTTGCTCAGTAAATATCACTTTGTAAAAGCTAACTACATTAATTAATTTAATGGAACCCAACACAAATCACAGGTAGTTAATGGGGGCACACTGGAATGGGGGCTTGAGTTCAGTGCATTAGAGAAAGCCATCTGGCTGCTCTTAAGGAGTATTTTTAGACCCCTGGAGGAGATGTATCTGGCATTATTCTGGGAGAGTAAATCCGGAGTATCACTCCAAAAGGAAGCTGACATCTAGTCTGGAAGATCTAAATTCACATCTTCTTTCTATTGTGTACTACTGCTGTATAACCCCGAGAATATTATTTAACCTTTCACTGCCCAGGAAAGCCCCTAAAATTGTAAGGCAGAATGATTGCTGATTTGTTTTGATACAATCATAGAGAGTTCCCCATGTCAATGAAATTACTGGTCCAAACCAAAAAATGAAAGATGAAAAAAATGCCCAAACTAGGGATAGCCTTCTTGTTGCCAGCTAATGCAAATGAGTTAGTTTTTTATGCGTTCTCTTTGCATTAAATCTTCTTCTACAATGAAAAGAATTAGAGAAACAAAGTATTATTATGCTTTGTTCTTTTTCGATAGACTAAGGATCCATTCCACATCTTTGAGTTCTGACTTGGATTCTCTCTCATTAAGAAAGCAAAGATGAACCTTAAAGGCAAATCAGCTATTAACAGGGAACAGAATCTAGGCTTTGTCATTTCACATTCCTGAGTAACCACCCCGTTTTGTAAGATTGGGAAATATTCTAGTTCCTTTTTGGTCTCTTTTCTGTCTAACATTTGCATTTAATCATATCCTGTACTCTTTACAATATTTTTCTTTTTGCATAATTGTGTCCATGGGCTAATCTTGTCCATTAGTGCTGAACCATTTGAAATCTAAAAGTACATATATGTGTGTATATACACATGTGTATGTATGTATATATATATATGCATATTACATAGATGTTCTCTACCTCTCTCAAACACACACATATACACAGATGCAATCTATGGAGAGGAAGAAATGGCCTTCTGTCAGGCTTGTTTTTGTATTTCTAATGTATGATTCATCCTGATCCATGTTAAGTACAGACCTACTGATGTCAGGGCTTGTTTGGGGAAGACAGAGATTGAGTTCTTTCTTTGTTATGAATTTGCTGACTGAGTTCTGCTAAACTCCCTCTTATAGTTTGTTTTTTTTTTCCCTCAAAAGGGGCAGGGAGTAGAATCTTAGTGACATTTTAATGTTGAAATATACCCTGTTACAAATGAACCACTTTGAACAAATGGCCCCATGCAGTTTATGCCAGTAATCTCTAACTTGCTCTTAAATGGGGAAATGAATAATTCAGGGTAATTCCAATAAGATACAAAGTTTTTCATTTTTCCACTTCTTCATTACTCATTTACAGCTCATGTTACTGGAATTTACCACCCACCAATGACTATTTAGGCTTTAACTAGAAGTTCTGAGCTTACTAAGATAATTTGTTTTTATCACTCAGGAATGGACAGATGTTAGGGACAGGCCTGACACAGGCCATTACCTTGTTAGTTCAGGTTCAGTGTTGGGATGAAATGAGGCACTGTGAGTTGTTCAAGATCCAACAAAAGGAGGCTTATTTAGTCCTAATGTACAAAGAATATTCAACAAGGATACCATGACAGTGAGCTCAGTTACGCACAACACCCCTCACCTTATGGAACTAGTCTTCTGATGGGCAGTGTTGAGGTATGGTGATTCATGTGGCCTCAGAATGTTGGCCAAGTCTATTGGGCCCAGACTACTTGGGTAGGCTTTGTTATATATGCCCTTAGGTGACCAGGAAGCCACATAGAGTCAGAAACTACAAGGAAGCTACATAAAGGAAAGACTAACTTTAAATTATTGAGTGGATTTTATGAAATATCATTTGGAGGAATTATTGAATGAGTCATAAGATCAAAGACTTAGAACCAGAAGGGCCCTTAGAGGACATCAAGTCCAACTTTCTCATTTCACAGCTGAAGAGAATGAGGTCCAGAAAGTCTAACCCATGGTCATGCAAGGAGCAAGTAGCAGTATAGATATTAACTCCAGTTCTCTAACTCCAAATTTAGCATCTTTCTGCTGCACTACATTTCCACAACACCCAGAGAGGCAGTGTGGAGTTGTGGATAGAGAGCTAGCCTTGAAGCCAGCTGGGAAAAATTGCATTAGAGTCCACTCTTTGACATGTACTGCCTGTCTGACTCTAGGCAAGTCCCTTGAGGCAACTCAATTTCCTAAGATTTTAAATATCAGGGAAGGTCTGACTTGCCCGGGTAGAGTGAATTTCTTTGCCTGGTAGTTCTCTGTTTCAATGCAGTCACAGGTCTCTAGTCCATTCTCAGCTTCTAACACAGGGCTTTATGCCAAATAGGCAGTTAATGTGTGTTTGAAAAAAGCAGTTCCTGCCAATGAAATGTAGTATCTCAATCACGAACATGGTGTCATCATTGATCGGTATTCAAAATATAACATCAGAATTATTTTGACATCAGATAGAAACACACTTGCCAACCAAGCACAATACTTCAGGGTATGAGCATGACTGGTATTAGAGCAGTAGGAGAAGAGTGTGATGGTGGTTTTTCTTCTTTGTAAACATTTGTAGTTTCCAGGGCAGTTACTCTGAATCTGCTGCTAGTTTTGTTAACTAAAAAATTAACAATTTATCATAAAGACCTTATCTCATTACGATTGATTATGACTTAATTTCATAATGAATCAGGCTGCTTTACTTAGGCAGAGAAGGATATTAAAGTTGTGTTAATTTCCATTTTTATACTGATAATGTCTTAGCCTCATAAAGAAAATTATCAAGTATCGAGAGAAAAAAAGAGCAATTAAAGGCAAAGGAAAAATTTCAGAATGATAACGTCTGGATTGTTCTTTCTCTACACATCCTGGCAACTACAGCTTCCACCTCATTTCGGTCTTTCAAAGTCTAAGGACTCTGCTGGCAGGAAGATTAACCAGCTGCTTATGTGGTGTGATATGAAGATTTAATTATGACAAGCTTGCCACAAAGTATAATTTTTTGCAAGTCTGCTACCCTACCTAAAATTCCTTCAGTTACAATCAATATTTAATGACCTTCTGGAGGAATACATTTTAAATTAGTTAGACTGAAGTATGGTAGAACATTAACTCAAATTCAATTGGGGGTTATTTTGCCTCATTAACATTACCACCCAGTAGCACCCAGCAGGTGAAGGTCACCAGAGTGGATGGTACACAAAGTAGGGAAATTTAGCTGGGGGCCAGTGGTAGATATAGGGAAGGTGCAAAACCTGCAGTGCTACCTTTTGGGTGCCATGAGCAACCAAGGGTTAGCATTAGGGCACTTTAAAAGGGTAGGGAATATACACACAATACACATATATATGTATATGTAAATGTATGTTTGTGTATACATGTGTGTGTGTGTGTATATACACAAACACATACATACATACATACACACACACATTAGGAAGGAAACTGTGAGTCCTTCAAGCCAAACTTTATATAGCATTTTTGCTTAGTAAGAGCTCTACTTAAATGAGCCACTAATAATATATTCAGAGTGTAGCTTATAAATGTATTCATGTTTTAAGGTTGGAATATGTATGTATATATACACACATATACATACATATGCATGTATAAAAGATAATATATAACATTAGGATTTATGAATATATTGTAGGTATTTTATATTGAAACCAGGAAGGAATTTGGAAAATTGATTTGAAAAAATCACTTAGCTAGCTATTTATATTTTCTTACTTTGCTTCAAAGAAATGCAGTTTTAAGAGAAGAAAAATATTGATCATAGTGATATAAGGATGTGGGTGGGGTTGATTCATTCAATCAGTCACCCTATCCCACTAAACCCTGGTTCCTTTATCAGTCCATAAGACATCTAAATTGAGTCAATCAGAGTTGTTGACTAGATATGGTCTATATACCTCTATTGAACCAATCAATCAGTCAATGAAATCAAAAGCTTTAGACTAAGTGTGAAAGATCCTATGATTAATTTCAAGTTTTTGAAAGCCATTGTATGAGGGCCATTGGAGTGACATTGAGCTGGAAATATATTCAGATTATTGAGGAGGCTTGGTATTTCAGTAGTTTTTGTATAAAATGTCAAGCTAATTCAGAATCTAGGCATTAGAGTGTCTGGTGGCTTAGTGTTAGAAGCCTTCTAGCTAAGCCCAAGAATGAATTGGGGAAGGAGAGAGGAAGAAGCCCCATGGGAGCAGAGAAGAAAAAGAACTTTGGACCTGGTGTAGGTATCAGTCTTTTCCCCAACTCTTGTGCAGAAGAGAACCTTATGAACTTAAGAGGGCTGGACTTCCCATCAATGTCCTAGTTCTAACAGCATCCCTGGAGCAAAATGATACAGCTAAAGACAAGATAGGTTTACTGAGTAAAGGCATATTTAAGACCCCACAAGGAACACATCAAGGAAGCCATACCATACCTAAGAGAAACATCATGAATATCACAAAAAGGGAGGAAAAGACTCCCGGCCACCAGGATCTGTGAATGACTCCATTTTTCCACGTGCTTTCAGTTCAATCCCTCTTTCTCCTGGACTCTGTATATTTTAGTGGATTATTGTCACAGTCTTATGGGGGTATGTTTTAAACCAATATATTCCCAATCTTTCCCTCAAAGACCCAATTCCATGTTTACAATTGTCTCTAAGATTTGACTATCCTGTGGGCACCTCAAACAACATATCCAAAATGAACTACTTATTGTCATCTCCAAATTTGTCCTCTCTTCCTTCCTGTTTCTGTGGATGGCACCATCGTATTTCCATTCACCCAGACTCAAAACTTTGGAAGTATCTTTCTTCTTCCTTCCCTTTCCCTAAGCCCTAGTCCCAACATCCAAAGTCCCATCAGTGCTACCCCTATACCTTTTGAATATGTCCCCTTCTCTCCATTCAGACTAGTTCAAATACTTATCATCCTTTACTTTGAAATAACAGCATCCTGTCATCCTTGTTTCTAGACTTTCCTTTCTTCAGTCATCTATGTGGACACCACCATGGCACAGATACCATTAAGCTTGGTTTATAGAAGGAATGGCATAACCAGGAAGGCCAGCAGGTGCTGATGTGAGATTACTCCACACCAATGGCCGAGCTTGAAATGGTGGGGTGAGGCCACATTGCCTTAATGGAAAGGAACAACTCATACTAGAGCAAAACAGCATGATGCAATCCTAGGGTTATGGCTTCTTTAAATTGATGGAGCCCCCTTTCTGTATAGACCATAGCCAATTGGGGGTCACAAGTATATCCTCACCAGAAGAATAAGGAAGACATGGTAGGCATCATGCAACCATCATGATCCTTGCTACCTGCTTCACTTATATCCTTTAATAAAACATATAAGTGGTACATCCCCTCTGAGTTCTCGTTGTGGAGGCTCTGCTGGGCCTGGTCTAGGTACTATAACCCATACAATCTTCCTGATTTTGTGCATATAATTCTAATATAAAAGTTTGCACTGACTCCCCATTGCTTATTGAATAAAATATAAACGGGTCCTGGCATTCAACCACCTCTGCGAATGAATTCTAATTTATCTACAAATTTGTGTTGTCCAAAAATGGAATGCGCTTCCTTACAAGATGCTGATTTGTTCATTCCTGGTGATCTTCAAGCAACGTCTAAGTAAGAAATCCTTGTTCCTATGTGGTTTAAAATAGGTGGCCTCTTAGCTCTCTTCCACCTCTGAAATCCTGCAACTCTATAATTCTGTGGGAAGAAGACATGGCCCAACGTCACTGCTATTCTACCTTTTCTGCCATGTTGGTACATGTTATTGTTCTCTCTAATAACTGCTTGCCTTGCATATTCTTCCTTCCATGAGAGGTGTGGCTTCCCCTCTTTGCCTGTGGTGTCCTTGTTTCTCTGCTGCCATAGCAACTGTCCAAAGTAGGCATTTCCTTTGATCAGTCACATGTCTACAAAGGGGAAAATTTCTTGTCTCTTACTCTTGGTTCGTAGTTTACAAGGGTGTGTATGAGGGACAAAAGGGGGTCCAGTTTGGCAAGAGTATAGGGTTTGGGAGTAGAATAGTATCAGATAAACATGGAGAGGTTGGGGCTCTGAAGGGCTGTGCCATATAGTTCTTGAATGCCAGCAAGGAAGTTTGGAATTTACTCAGAAGGCAACACAGAGCACTTGAAAAGTTTTGGAGTGACATAAACAAGTCTCCGTGTGAAGGTGATTCTTCTAATTGGTAAAAAGATGATTTTTTTAATTGGCAAAATGTTGGATTTTAGTAAGATGGAGAGGAGAAGGAATAGAGGCCAGAAGAATATGTAGGAGGCCTTTTAGAATAATTCATTTGGGGAGTAGTGAGAACCTAAAGTGTAGAATTATTCCAAAGAGGAGATTATGGAATGGATAAGTGCTAAACCCTAATGTATTTTCATGCTACTTTGTAGACTATAAATATTTCCAATTTTGATTTTGGCAGTGACCACTAGAATACTTTCAACCAATCCATAAAGATGCCGACTTCCAGGTATTTTATACAATTCATTTTCTCCCACTATGATGGGCTTTTAATACTTCCTTGAGTTCTGTTATTTCTCATTGTCCCTTATCTCATATATCCATTCAGTCGCCAAATCTTGTAATATTTCTTAAATCCCTTCCTTGTAACAGGTGGGCCTGAATTAGGCTTATTTCTTGTTTAGTTTAGGTTTGATGATAGAATGCAGTGAAAGGGGCAGCTAGATGGCACAGTGAGTGGAGCACTGGCCTTAGAGTCAGGAGGACCTGAGTTCAAATCCGACCTCAGACACTTGACACATGTACTAGCTGTGTGACCTTGGGCAAGTCACTTAACCCCAATTGCCCTGCCTCCCCCCAAAAAAAGAATGCAATGAGAAACATATAGGTCATTCAACAGTTAACCAAAGAAGACTTTCTTAACCATGACATAGAAAGAATATTCAATAAGGATTCTGTACCTGTTAGCCTGGGCAGGAGTCCTACCCCTTGATCCCTTATATTCAGAAACTCATCTGGTCAGCAGGGTGGGGTATGGTGTTTGGCATGCCCTCAGCATATCCTCCAAGTTAGCCTATTCTCAACTTGAGTGGACCTTTTTTTTTATCATAGGAGAACAGGAAGTTTTCAATATATCCAGAGGCCAAAATAAAACTTCATGAAGGGAGACTGGGCTTTAAGTCCTGGGACAACTTTGATAATTTTCCAGGAGGAAGTCCTTCCCCTCCCTCATTAGTCTAAGGCATGCAGGTGGGAGAAGGGGGAACTCTGGTAGAAGTAATCCTATCACATTCTTTTTCTCTCTACTTCCACCACCTTAGTTCAGGCAGTCATCATCTCTTACCTGAACTATTTTAATATCTTCCTAACTCGTGTCTCTGTCTCTAGTCTCTTCTTCCTCCTTCCCTTCTAGCCTATCTTTCACAGAGTTTTACCCTGAGTAGCTTCATATTCTTGATTGGGCAAAAGATGAGCACTCATATTAGTGTTAATTAGACTTTTTGTTTTTAATCAAAGAATATAATAATGTTAGTGATTACAGATATGGGATAAAAAGATGGAACCATTAGCTGTTGCAGTTGGACTTGGTTCCCCTCATATCTCTCATTAGGTCCCAGAGTCTTATCCTAGGTCCTGATAGGAGCAGCCCATGTAAATGGTGAGGGTTTTGCCAAATCAGAAGAACAACAATCACCCCACCCCACCCCTACTCTCTTTATCTCCCCAAATGCTTCATGCCATATCACAGAAACTTTTCAAAACAGGATTTATGGAGCTTGGATCTATGTGTCCTCTAGACTCTCTCCTGTATTTTACAAGCTTGTTTTTCTAGACTTTCTCCCCTCTTCAATCTTGTTTTCCGGCTTCCACCTACTTAAATTCTTATTATGCACACCCTTGGTGTACTTCCTTATTACAATTCTATGTAGAGCAATCAGGACTTAGTAGAAGTTGTAGCTGGCATGGCCAATGCCTATGGTAGCTGCCAAAGTGATTTTCCTAAGGTACAGGTCTGACCGTGTCACTCCCTTACTCAATAAACTCCAGTGACTCTCAATAAACCCCTATTGCCTCCAGGATAAAATATAAAGTCCTTTGTTTGGCATATAAACCCCTTCATAACCTATCTTTCTAGTCTACTTAGACATTCCTCCAGTTCCCATGCTCTATGGTCCAGCCATAGTGGCCTTCTGTGTTTTCCCCACACACAACACTCCCTCTCCCATTTCTGTGACTTTCACTAGTTATTCTTCAGGCCTGGAAAGCACTATCTCCTAGAATCCCTTCTTTCTGACAAGACTCTCTTCAAACACCTTTGAACTCAGTTCAAACCTTCGAAGCATGTTTCTCTACAAGAAGCACTTCCGGTTACCTTTCACAGCTCCCAGATACTTCTAGTATTTTCTCTCCAAAAATTAGTTCATATTATTATAGATAGTGTGCTCTGGCTGTCTCTGCCTCTCAGGGTGCTAGAGCACCCTAAGAGGATATGGGCTATCTCTTTTCTGTTGTCATTGGGTCAAATCTCCATTGGCTGTGTTTCCCCCGTTGTTAGACATTAGCTCTTAGTGCCCCAGCTGCATTTAACCAATTGACATTGGGTTACTTTTACAAAGATAGAGCATGAAAACATATATAGAATCAGTCTGATTACCGATCAGAGTCAGTATATTGATTCTCAGATTCCTGTGGCTCACTCTTCTGACAGTTTGAAACTCTCAAGGTTCGACTCTTCTCTTTCTATTTAGAAGGGTAAAGAACAAGGACTGAGGCCTCTTTCTTGGGCCACATGACCCCAGAAGAGAGAAAGACCTCAGGTCTCACTGAATAAAACCAAGTGAGGAATAGGCGTTTTTGAATGCCTTTGTATCCAGTCATTGAGCTTCTTTAATACCTGGTTGCCCAACAAGAACCATTTTTGGAATGTCCATGTAATGCTCTCTAGTCTCTTCAAGGTACTTTTCTCATGTTTCATCATTATTCTCCCAGAAAATAGCTCACTAGTCTCTCCTTTGTTCATGCATTAGCACCAGATTACCTTATTCTCCATATTTTCAGGACATGTTTATTTATGTACAATTTTGTCTTTCCTAATAGAATATAAGCTTTTTAGGGCAAGGATGTTTATCTTTGTATTCCTAGCACATAGCAGGTACTTAATACATGCTTGTTGATTGATTGACTCCTTTTATACTTTTGTAATAGCGATTAGTTTCTGATTAATTTGGTGAGTTCCCCAGTCAGTGATGAGTTACAGTCTTTGTCTTAAGGGCATCTTCCATGAAGCTAGCTATGTGTCCTGGCACCTTGCAGAGTGAACAAACAACTCCTTTGACTGGTTCTCAGTTACTGGGCCTGATTCTAAGAAGATTATTAAATGAGAGTCAGGAACTCATACTCATGTTGAAAGTGTCCCTTGCCCCTTCTTTCTATAAAAGGAAGCTAGTTATACTTTACTTCTTTTTCTTGGACTTCTAGATTGGAGCACAGGAGAGGGGAATTTTCATTCTGGCAGGAAGATTCTTCTTTTTCTTACTCCCCTGCTTCACTAGATCAAGCATTGGAAATGGTAGTGGTAGGCATGTGCTTGCATGCTGCCTGAGAGAGGCTTTCAAGGATAATGTTCCTGAACCACAACCTCCTATGTAGAAGTGGAGGGATTTTGAATTCCCTAGGCAACATGATAGGGTAGCTAGGTAGCACAGTGGATAGAGCACCGGACCTGGAGTTGGGAAGATTCATCTTCCTGAGTTCAAATCTGGCTTTAAACACTTACTAGCTGTGTGACCCTGGGCAAGTCACTTAACTCTGCCTCAGTTTCTTCATCTTTCAAATGAGCTGGAGAAGGAAATGGCAAACCACTCCAGTATCTTTGCCAAGGAAACACCAAATGGGATTATGAAGAGTTGGACACAACTGAAAAACAAAGCAGCACAATCCCAGAATCTAGTTCTCTGAATGGAGAATGGAGATTTCCTGGGCAGCATTGGCTTTGGGAGTTGTCTTGTTGGTTAGCCCACCTTAGAAAATTTACAGCTTTGAGAGTTAAAGAAGAGGCTTCATACAATGGGATTTCTTCAGCAATGCACCTGGGAAGGAAAAGGATTACCAAGAGAGTTCTGCTCTGCAGCTAAAGAACTAAAGCCATGGCATAGTGGGGCCAGATATCTGGAGCTTTCTAAACTTATTATTTCCGTGAGTTATTTGGTCAGTGCAAGTCCTTAGGAAAGGGATAGTTTGTCCAGCATTCTCTAAAAGTATATCTGTCTTTTGGGTGGAGAGAAGTCTAAAGGGTTATTTGACTGCTTTACAGATATTTTCTGTATCTATTTATAGACTCCTGTGAGTCCTTTGCATCTTATGCATTTCCTGTGGGGGTGAAATAAAGATTGACCCACGCCCAATACTCATTTTGTACACTGAGTGCCTTTATGGGATTTGGGGACCCTTGCTTTCCATATTTGAGGGAAATCTATACACAAGTGTAATTTTGGAGATTTCTTTGGAGTAGAAACTCAAAAATGGAGAGAACTACAGTAGTGAAATTTGGCTTAGCCCTCTAGGATTGAACCTGATTGGTATGAACCCAGAACCTTTCAGGAGTCTTGGGCCAAAGCATTGGGCTTTCAGGAGCACAAATTTTGTTGGGTTTAACTTATCCTCCATTCTCTATTGTGTACCATGGCCCTCTTTTCCCAGTGCTGGAGTATTGGTTGGTAAATGACCTTTGGGTCAATGTCTTGTAAAGGAATTATGATCACTCGTATTACATAGTGAGTCTAACAACCGAATTCTGTTATATTACAATGGAATATTCTAACATTTGGGGATTTCTTTCTTCATTTGTTAAATGAGAAGGTTAGACTTCACATCTCCAAAGTATATTCCATGACCTAAGGATTCTAAAGTGTGTCATGAATTTGACTCATTTCTATTTCCATAGATGGCAGGTATGCTTGGGCCAAAGTCTAAGTCCTAGTAAAGATCTAGAGAAGCTCCCCTCCCAGGAAGAGGAATGAATTTAATTACTCCCAACTTATTCCCCTTCACCAAAGTTTAGGTGTGATTGAAAAGAAATCCTATGTGAGATTCATTTGGGAACTAAAGGATGTGGGAAAGTAATATTTTAGTTTAGTGATTTCAAAGACAGAGATAAGGATCATATAGGGATTGCCAAATTTCAGTCTTCCTTAAATTCTTAATATCATGGTGGTATACAGTTGTCAATGCTATTTAAGTAAATTTAAGATTATAAAATGAAGGCAGATTATTATTCAACTTTATATATGCTGTTCTTGAATACTCTACTCAGTTTTAGGAATTTATTCTCTTCCCCTTTCCTATTTTCTTCCTCTTTTTTTCTTCTTTGATTTCTTCAGTGTAGGAAACTTTCACTATGGGAACTCCACTCAGATGCCAACTCTGTAACTAATTAGAGAGTTCCCTAGGGCTTGGAGAGGTTAAATGAATTGCCTGTGGTCAAGTAGTTAGTATATGTCAGGGATAGGACTTGAACCCAGGTCCTACTAACTCCAGGGCCAATCTTTTATTGACTATATATCAATATATCTCAAAATAGCTCTATAATCTCAAAAGATATATCTCAGCTGTATCTCAAAAGACAGTGATAAATTGATATTCATTTAAATGTTTGTTGTTGTTCAATCCTATTCGACTCTTTGTGACGCCATTTTGGGGTTTTATCAGCAAAGATAATGGAATATAATGCCATTTGCTTCTCCAGTCATTTTACAGATGAAAAAACTGAGGCAAACAGGGTTGTGTCTTGCCCAGGGTCACACAGCTAGTAAGTGTCTGAGGACAGATTTGAACTCTGGTCTTCTTGACTCCAGGCCGGGCACTATCCACTGAGCCACCTAGTTATCCATTTAAACGTTCCACAGACCAAAAAAAAAAAGATTAGGAAAGATGAGGTTTGAGGAGAAATATAAGCACCTAAAAAATTAGAACCATAGAATTTGAGCTGGAAGGAACTTTAGAAGTCATCTACTTCAATGCCTTCATTCTACAAATGAGGTTCAGTTTCCTGACCCCTGATAATGACTTCTCCAAGCTCAAACTCGCAGCAGAACCAAGGGGTCAAACCCAGATTCTCCAACTCCATATCTGGAAGAGGTAAGTATATCTTATCTATTGTGTATTACTCTATTGTGTAACTATTTCTCAGGTGATGCAGGTAGCTTTGCCATGCTAAAAATAGCTAGCTGGTATCCAAATAGGATAATTTAAGTTAGATTAGGGAAGCTATTTTAACTGCCAACTCAGTGTTTTATACAGTCAGCAAATTATGTCAGTGCTTCTTGGAGAATGATCAAAGGACCTAAATAAGCCTCTGGGTATTGCAAATTGAGAAACCAGTGGAATGCTTTACATATCCCCAGAGAAGGACTGATAGAATGCCAGGCAAAGAAACTCAGTTGGATGATGAATTCTGAACCTGACAATGATCTCAGACAGTAAAAGAGTCCAGAAGGAGGCTCTTTATTTCTGTTAAGTTTGAAAAAAGAAATACAAATATCCATATTAGGGCACAGATTGGATCTTATGGGAGAGAGCCCTGGGAGTACTTTTGACTAGAGGAAAGAAAGCACAGTGAGGTTCAACACCATCTCCTACCTATGTATTCTTCCCATCTCATGCAATGTTTTTCCTTACTTAAAAGCAAAACAAAACAACACCGTCATTAATTGGTTATGAGTTGAAAGGTCAAAGTAAGGGAGAAAGAAGTGATTGTCTTTCTGTATAGTTAGCACGAAGAGCAAATTCCACAACAGCAACTGAAGAACTATAAAATGGTTACACACACACACACACATGCACGCACACACACTTAAAGTAGCAAATGCTAGAGTTAGAAGTGAGGCTTAAGTTTCTGATCACAGAATCCTAGAATATCAGAGTTGGAAAGGGCCATAGCAGCCACCTAATTGCACTGTTTACCCATAAAAAACTCCCCTCTGGTTTCATTGTGCAGTTGAACTTAGGGATTTCTAGAAACAAGGTTTACATCAATGCTAGAAACTATGAGAGAGTTAATTTTGTAAACCTTCACCTTCCTCAGCATTCCCAAACTATTCATGCCCAGCAAAGGCACATACAGAAAAGGAGAAGATCTAGGCTCTGGGCATCAAAATTTTAACAACCTCCCCAAGTCTTGCTTCCTCTTCCACCCTGCACCCCCTTTCCTCCCCCCACTTCAACTCTGCTCTTCTACCACTTACAAACAATAGATCAAGAAGGCATAAAATGCCTGGGTGTGTGATTCTCATTGATGTTAAAGGATGTTTAGTGCTGCTAATCTGAGATGCTGAAGCCAAATTCAGAAGGAATTGAGCAATTTGGTCCCCATAGGAAGAAAATCTGGACTGGATCAGGATTGCGTGAATACAAAGGAGCCATCCCTGATCAGTTAGAGGAGGGAGTCATAATGCCTCCTCTAATTTGAGTCATTAAGTTTGTTGCAGAATTGGCCTTAGTTTATGGATATCCCCAGCCAATGTAAACTGTAAATTAAGTTTGAGAGCTGGAAGGGACCTTGGGGATCCAACTTCATTTTATAGCTGAGGAAACTTTCCCATATAGGTGAGGTGATTTGTCCAAGCTCACAAAGCAAGTCTGTGGCAGAGGTAGAGTTTTTGTATTTTCCCTGCTTTGCACAATGAACAAATTTGGAGAAAACACCTTCGGGATGGAAGTATCTTCCTGTATGCCTTCTTTATCCTGAGCTTCTCTTTGCCCTCAGTCACAATCAATGAGACAACCATTTCATGTAGACAAAAGGTGGAACGCCTTAAGATTTTGTACATTTGGCAATTTGTTACCTAAATAATACATTTGTTCGAGAGTTTCTTAACTTTAGGTTTATGGATAAATGATAGTCTGCTTTGTCAAAGAAGAAGGAGAGAAGGAGGAGGAGGATGGGGAGAAGGAGAGAAGGAGGAGGAAGGGGTTCCCCTTCATGACATACATTATCTGATAAGTGGTCATCTGACTTTTACCTGTATACCTCAGGTTGGGAAAATTTTATTACCTCCTAAAGCATCCAATTTAACTTCTGGATAACTTTCCTTATTAGAAAGTTTCCTCTCATTTCAAGTCTATATTTCCCTGTCTGAAACTTCTTCCTACTGTATTTAATTTTGTTCTCTGAGGCCTGAGTGAGTTTTTTTTTCCCCCAGGGACTGCCCTTTAAATACTTGAAGAAAACTCATGTTCCCTTCAGTCTTTAGGTCCTTTAACCAGTCATCATATGATATTGAAGTCCATTTACTAGCAAATGAATTATACCCTTACTCTTCAAGATTACCTAATGAATTAGGTTTTTTATGAATATATTCTTTTTGAAATGTGCTTTTTATTTTTCAAGTTGAATAACCAAAAAATAAATTGGTTATTTAAACTACAAGTATCTGGTTTAAAGAATAATGAACGGGCACTGTGGACTGTCTTAATTGGAATGAAAATGGTCAGCAGGAATATGTAAAATTATTTATTGAATTTGTACCAACTTAAATATAAAAAGGCCAAAATGTCTTGTCGAAGTTTATGTTCACCCTAACTCAGAATATGATGATGCAAAGAATGTACATAGATATTTATATGTGTATATATGTCTGTTTACAGATACATATATGTATACACATATATACACATATACATATATATAAGACTATAAGGAAATCTCACCATGTTACAGAAATCCATCTATATATCTCTGTCTGTCTGTCTATCTATCTGTTTAGCTGTCTGTCTGTCTTTCTATCTAATTTCTCTCTCTCTTACTCTCTCTCTTGATATGGATAGGTATGGACTTGTAATTTTGTTAGACTATGGAACTCCTAGGTGTGGAGGGAAACTTACTGGCCTAGTTAATATAGTTCCAGGCCTGAAGTCAGGAAGAGTAATCTGCTTGAATTTAAATCCAGCCTCAGACACTTGATAGCTGTGTGACCCTGGGTAAGTCACTTAACTGTTTTCCTTAGTTTCCTCATCTGTAAAGTAAGCTGGAAAAGGAAATGGCAAACCACTCCAGTACCTTTGCCAAGAAGACCCCAAATGGGGTCATGAAGAGTTGGACACAACTGGAACAAGTGAACAACAGGTATGGAAAATCCCACTATAAATGGAAGGAATGAACTTCTCTGCAACTTAGATTGTTAAAGAGTTGCTTAAAGTTAAGTGACTTGCCCAGTCAATATATGTCAGAGACAAGGCTTGAATCCAGATCTTTTGAACTTCAAGACTGTCTCTCTACCAACTATACCGTGTTGTCTCTCTCTCTGCATAAATGTAGTACCTATTCTGAGCTATTCCCCAACGTATGCTCATGCTTGTGGATTGGATCCCCAGAAGGAGATTGACAAATTCATTTCTGCAGCTCTATAGTCCTAGAACTATAGCTCATGAGCTCCCACCAATACACTTTTCATTGATAACTGGGACTTTCAACCAAGATGGTTGCCAGAAAAGAGATAGACTGCCCATAGTGATTCCAGCAAAAACCTAAAAATCCCACCAGACAAATAATTATCAAGAATTATACAATGAGGAAATCGGGGGGTTGCCCATGAATTGGAGAACGGCTGAACGAGCTGTGGTATATGATTGTGGTGAAATATTATTGTGCTATAGAAATAATGAGCAGGCAGATTTCAGAAAAACCTGGAAAGGCTTACACAAACTGATACAAAGTGAAGTGAGCAGAACCAGAACATTGTATACTGTAACAGCAGTATTGTATGATGAGGAACTATGACTAACCTAGCTATTCTCATCAATACAATGATCCAAGATAATCCCAAAGGACTCATGATGCTATCAGACTGCAGAGAAAGAACTGATATCATCACAACACAGACCAAAGCATGTTATTTTTCATGTTCTTTTTTTCATTCTTTTTTCTTTTGTTTTGAGTCTTCTTGTACAAAATGACTAATATGGAAATGTTTTGTATGATTGCATATGTATAATCTATATTGAATTGCTTACCATTTCAGGGAAGGGGGAGGAGAGGAAGAGAGGGATGGAATTTAGAACTCAAAACATAAAAAAATCAAATGTTAAAAATTATTTTAATGTGTAATTGGGGAAAATAAAATATAAAAAAAGAGTTTTCCAGTAAGAAAATATGGTAAGTGACTTTATCTACCTTACAGCTGTACAAAAAGCTAATAGCCTGTGGACAATAAGGAAAGGAGTTTCCAGCAAAGTTAGTGGCAGAGCAGAAAAACAAACTGGAAACCTCCCAACACTTCCAGAGACAGGCCAGAGACACATGTGGCCTGAAAGGATCTATAACTGGAGGCAGTGAGAGTAGAGGGATCACAAGAGAAAGCTCCGGGCTCCATAGCAAGAATTTTGGTAGCCACTGGGAATGGTGGCAACCAGTGTGGCATGGCAGCCTTCAGACGATTAAAGATGATTAAAGGGTCTTACATCCTGTATTGAATGTCTCTGACACTGTCTTGATATACCACAGAGGGTCTTGAAGATCTAACACTCTGAATCTCAAAGATCTGGGGAGGCCCAACCCTGGGAGATGGAGGACAACACAGGAATCTGGGTGATCCATGTCTAGACCAAGCAAGGCCAGCAACCCCATCCAAAAGCTCAACAGAAGGCAGAGCCTAGACCTGGCATAAGGCTCCAGTTTGAGAATCCAAGCTGGAGAGATGAGACAAACTAAAGAAGAAATGGACTACTTTAAAGAATTATTATAGAACCAAATACCCAAAATTCCAGCCTAGAAGGAGAGTCCATAACAACTGCAAGTAGTCGCTCAAAGGAAAAAGGAATGGATTTTTCACAGGGTCTACAGAAATACCGAGGAAAAAAATGAAGCAAGAGATTTTAAAAATGAAATAAAAGCTATGGAATCAAGAACTGGAAAAAGAATAAGGAACTTGGAACAGAAAGTGGTAAACATTACCCAGGTCTCAGACTTTCTGAAAATTAGAATGGACGAAATAGAAATCAGTGACTCCATGAGAACAAGAAATATTAGAATAAAATCAAAAGATTGATTTTGTAAACCTTTTAAAGCTAAAATAAAACCAGAAAAAATATTAGGTATCTGATATAAAAAACAACCCAACTGGAATATCAGTCAAATATAGGTAATTTAAAAATGACTGGACTCCCTCAAAATCATGACAAAACAAAAGAGGTCCAAGCACTATATTTAAGAAAGCACAAATGAAAATTGCTCACATCTATTACACCTGGATTACAAAGTGAAGGAAAGAAGAATCTAATGATTGTTTCCTGAAAGAACCTAAAAAATTCAGTCCCAGGAATGTCATAGCCAAAACCTAGAACTTCTGCATCAAAGAAAAAAATACTAGAAAGAGCTAGGAAGAAAGAATTTGATTGCCAAGAAATCACATTTGGGATCACACAGGACCTGATAGTTTCAATAATGAATGAGAGGTGATCTTGAGATATAATATTTCAAAAGGCAAAATAAGAATAACTTAACCTGTAAAGTTGAGTGTAATCCTACGGAGATGGAGAGAAAGGGATTTGTAATGGAACAGAGACTTTCAAGTATTTCTGATGAAATGCCCCAAACTGGGTAGGAATTTTGAAATGCAAACATGAGATTCAAGAGAAGCACCCTAGATCGACCCAGTTCCTTTCTCTGTTGTTTTATAGAGTTTATAGTAAGTGTAGTTAGAAATAAAACCACAATCATACTGAGCCCCTCACAAGGACAATAACTAACATTTAGGAAAATATTTGGCTCTTTGCTTTAATTTATATTTACATTTATAACCGCTAGCTAACCTCTGGCCTCTTTGTGGTTGATGCAAAAGTTGGTTGTTTGTGTGAGGAAGCAGCAGTACATAGGACGGTGTCTATTAATAGTTACCAGGAAAGAAGTTGGGAGAAAGAACAGATATTTTCTTGGAACTTCCCTTAGTCCTTGAGGAGGTAGGTACGTGTGGTGGGTGGCATGTCTGAGTCTTCTGCTCAAGTTGCTTGCTTTGGGCCCATAGCCTTCCTCTATCTCTTTCTTCTCTTTCACAGCTCAGTCCTACAGTCCTACATTTACTTTTCGCTTTCACCAGCTGTCCCTGTGCTGTTGGGTCTTTCTAGTTTACCTTGTGATATCCTAACTCCATGATCAGATGCTCAAAATCTCTTGGGTTCTGAATACGCTTCTATGTTCTATGTAGACCCACAAAGTGTCACGAGATCCATAGTCCAAATGGATCAAACTTCCTGTTGCACCTAGTTAGAATGTCTTTGATTGAGTTAGGAAGATATTCAGGCCTTGTTCACAGCTAGCTCTGATTGATTGATTCAATAATTTTCACCTGACAAAAGTAATTACTTTTAAGTGGAGTGAGATAATCAATGGACCCACCCACTTACGTGTGTCAAGGCAACTTACAACTTGGATAAATGCAGGGTCTAGAAGACCTTTCTCTCCTCATATCACCCTTTCTGTGGCCCAACTCTTTCTTTTAAATATTTAATTTATTTATTTTCAGTTTTCAACATTCATTTCCGTAAGTTTTAAATTTTCTCCCCCTTTCTCCCTCCTCCCTCCCCAAGATGACATGCAATCCAATATGTGCTCTATGATGCATTCCTATCAAACACATTTTCACATTAGTTATGTTGCAGAGAGGAATTATAATGAATGAGAGAAACCATGAGAAAAAAAACAAAACAAAAGAGAAAAGAGTCTGCTTTACTCTGCATGCCAACTCCATAGTTTTTTCTCTGGATGTGGATGGTATTTTCCATCATGAGTCCTTTGGAAAAGTTTTAGGTCCTTGAATTGCTGAGAAGGGCTAAGTCTATCAAAATCAGTCCTCACATAGTGTGGCTGTTACTGTGTACAATGTTCTCCTGGTTCTGCTCACTTCACTCAGCATCAGTTCATAAAAGTCTTTCCAGGTTTTCCCAAAGTCTTATAGCACAATACTATTCCATTACATTCATATACCACAACTTGTTCAGCCATTCCCCAGTTGATGGGCATCCCCTCGATTTCCAGTTCTTGGCCACCACAAAAAGAGCTGCTACAAATATTTTTGTACATATGGGCCCTTTTCCCATTTTTATGATCTCTTTGGAATACAGCCCTAGAAGTGCTATTGCTGGTCAAAAGGAATGCACATTTTTATAGCCCTTTGGGCATAATTCCAAAGTGCTCTCCAGAATGGTTGGATCATCTCATAGCTCCACCAGCAATGAATTAGTGTTCCAACTTTCCCACATCTTCTCCAGCATTTGTCGCTTTCCTGTTTTGTCATGTTAGGCAATCTGGTAGGTGTGATGTGGTACCTCAGAGCTGTTTTGATTTGCATCTGTCTAATCAATAGTGAGTTAGAGCATTTTTTCATATGACTATAACCTACTGACTGTCACATGACTGTTAACCTATTAACTGAAAACTGCCTGTTTTGACCATTTGTCAATTGGGGAATGACTTGTATTCTTGTAAATTTGACTCAGCTCTGTATGTATTTTAGAAATGAGGCCTTTATCAGAGACTCTAGTTGTAAAAATTCCCAGTTTTCTGCTTCCCTCCTAATCTTGGTTGCATTGGCTTTTGTGCAAAAAATTTTCAATTTAATGTAATCAAAATTATCCATTTTACATTTCATAATGTTCTCTATTTCTTGTTTGGTCATAAATTTCTCCATTCCCCTGTGGCCTAACTCTTTAACAGCAGGGCTAGCTCTCTCTTGAGTCCATAGCTGGCTCAATTCTCTGCTGCCAGAAGTCTCCATTCTGGAAACTCCTTCCTCTACCTTTCTGTAGTCATGTCTGTCTGAAGTGTGTATGTCTCTTATGCTTGCTGAATGCGTTGTCTTTTATTGGTAGTGTGGTCTGCTTCAAAATGTCATGGTTGATCAGGGGAGGGGAGGAGGAGAAACATTCTCTTCTCTCCTCCAAGAGTAATGACCTGTCAGGGGTCAAGTTCTTCCTCCATTGCTGGCCTTAACTGACTCTGTATTGTGTCAGTTGCTTTTATCTGATGTCTGAAGGACCCATAATCACCTCAGATTGATTAAATCACTTCTTCATAACTTTTAAGAGGTTATAGAAAAACTCCTTATCCCCTCCTTTACAGAAGTATCCCCTATATATACACACACATATGTATACCCTATGTATTAGAAATATGTTGTATTTCTAATATGTACACATAATACATTCTATTTCAAATATATAAATGTAATATATTCAAATATATACATTAGAAGTATATTTACAACATATAATCTGTATTTTAATACTACATATACAAATATGTATACACATACACATTTATACATATACATATATGTATATATATAGAGAGAGAGAAAGGAGAGAGTGTACACCCCTTGGAGATGCCAAGGATATATGGATATATGGATACTGGAAAGGATGTACACTTGACATACACACACACACACATTTTTTCAGGCAGTGTTAGTGTTGGAGCAAAAGTTGACAACACCAAAGAGAATTGTGGATATTTACAGCATTGTTACTGGAATTGTATCTTTTGTCTGAAAGGCTAGGAATTTATAACTATAGTTGGAATGTTGCACTTTTACAAATAGCCTATGGTCAATGTATCACCTTAACCTACTCCTCAGACTTTCAGAAATACTATTTCAAAATTTAAGCCAGATGGCATCTTTTAATTGGGACATTACCCTATTCAAGCCTTCTTTATAATCTAGCCTTCCAAATGACTTCTCTGCCTTTGCCATGAGCATAGGAATAAAAAAAAAACACCTGACAGAAGTATCAGGAAATATACTGATCGCTGGGGAATGGTGGTCAAGACTCTTTAGTTCCCTTCTTGTTTTTCTATTCCTTCTCCATCAGAGGATCTATGAATACGAATAATAATTCTCAGTCATGGATGGCAAGCCAAATCTAGAGGCTGGCATGTCTATTCTATATAGTACTATCACAGGAGGATGTCAGTTAGATCTGGAATTGATCATTACTAGGTAATCTAATTTTTAAAAACAAAATCACTTCACCATATTGCATAAAAATAGCAAAACTTTTGAAAGAAAGGTTCTGGTTAGTTTTCATAGGGTAATTTGCTCATATTCCTATTCCTTCCCAGATGTGTTTCCCATTATGTAGATTAATATAATATAATGTGGAAAAGCATACAAGTTTTATGTTTAGGAGCTAAGTGATCCCAGGAGATGGCTTTTCCTTATATATTCTCATTCTTTATACCCCGAATCCTGAGCAAGCCATAGAATTTCTGGGTAATTTTAAGTACATTTACAGACATAGTTGGAGCACTGCAAAAAAATTTCCAAATAATTTATTATTATAGCCTGTTAACCTATAACATGCTAAATAAACATTTTAATTTGTATGAAGTAAAATAAATCCATGTGAACAATAGCTATTTGACACTATAAGAATTCTTTACTAAAATTAACTCGAATGTATAAATATAGACTGGAAATATAAAGAAAAGCCTATTCATAATAGACCATTTAAGAAATAACTTATTCTAGATATACTTAGCCAAGAAAAAGAAGTCCTTTGTCAACATGGATGAATTTCTCTTTTTTCTTGGAGTATAGTTCACTAGAATTAGAAAAGAGAAAAAAAAGGAAAGGGAGGAACCTGAGGGATACACCCATAAATGTAAGTTTTATCATCCTAGTCTGGGGCCACAACTCTTCCCTGCTTTTTGACAGCAATTTGACCAATTCAGATGCCTAGTTTTCTCTCACAGGCCACAGTTAAGCAGATGCCAATGAAGTGCCCTGCTGGTGATTCTTATCTTCCTAGCATCATGCGGACCCCTTCCCAGGGCCAACTCCATTGAGGCAGATACTAGCTAAGAAGGAACTAGATTCTCTATTTGGAGCAATTTTGCATCAGCTTTTGCCAAGGAATTCAGAAAATTACCATGATTTGCTCTGTCAAGGAGGTTTAAGCAAGGGCAAACTTAAGATCATAGCAGCAGAATGTTGCTGCAGTTGGCTTTTATGGACTAGGCTGACTGACTTCAGTGTAAAGGAAAAGCATCTGGGAGAATGTGCCCCATCTGTGTTTCTATATCTGGTACTCCTCTGTCCCGGATGCCCCTGAGCATTCTCACTCTCTGTTCCAGCATCCTTGACAACTGTCTTTGCTGTTTATACATTTGATGTGGGCATGATCTACCCCTGTATGCCTGTAATCCCATTGTTTATCTGCTCCTGCGGCCATCACCTGTACTATTCATACTTCTGAGTGCCTATGGCTCTGGCCATATGCCAGTAGTCGTGTTCACATTTTCATATACATCTGCATTTCTGCGACGGGGATGTTCGATAGAGGCTTTTCTCATTATCAACTGTCAATGACATTTATCTCTTCAAATCTCTCTTCCTCACTCCTAATCCCAATCAGGTAGGAGTAGTTAGAGACTTCTAGGATGCTACTGGTGAAAGCAGGAAGATGACTAAGGTCATGGATATCGCTTTACTTGGTATCAGGAAATCCTGAGTTCAAATCTGGTCTTAAACACTTACCAGTTGTGTAGCTCTGGGCATGTCACTTAATTTGTCTGCCTCGATTTCCTCATCTGTAAAACAGATAATAATAGCACCTATCTCCCAGGTTGTTGTGAGGTTAAGATAATATTTTTAAAGAACTTCACAAATGTTAAAGCACTAAACACTAGCTATTTACTACTACCATTACTTCTACTCCTACTACCACCACTACCAACACTGCTACTGCTGCTGTTGCTATTAGTACTACTACTACTGCTACCAGTACTACTATTACCACTACCAACATGGCTACTGCTGTTATTACTACAACTACTACTACAACTACTACTACTACTACTACTACTACTACTACTACTACTACTACTACTACAACTACTACTACAACTAGATTCTATATTTGGTGCAACTTTGCATCAGCTTTTGCCAAGGAATTCAGAAAATTACCATATGACTACTATGACTATAACTAATACTACTACTACTATGATGATGACAGCCACGTCTGTTTTCTGTGCCATATCTTTCCCAATCAAGTACTGCTATATTTTAGTAAGCATATTGACATGGTTCCTAAAGAAGGTAAACAGGATGGTTAAGGGACATAAAACCATGCTAGGAACAGTTTAAAGAACTAGGTATATTTAGTTAAGAGGAAAAGTGATGATTATATTCCTTGAATGCTGAAAGGTTGTCACATGAAAGTGGGATTTTGCTCATACTCAGGGGGCTTAACTTGGATGAAGGAGGCTGAGAGAAGTAACTCAAAGGATACTCTGAAGAGTTCAACCGTTATGCCACTGACCTTGGAACAGGTCACCATCTCCAAACCCTTCTGTATGTCCTATGACCAAGGCCTCAGTCAGCTTGCAGCATGGCATGATGCATGAAACTCCACCAGAGGTCACAGAATATAAGGTAATATAAGGCACGGGGGGAAGTTATGTGCCAAGCACTGCGCTAAGTGCTTTACAGTTATGACCTCATTTGATCCTCACAACAACCCTGGGAGGGAGGTATTATTATCCTATTTTACATCTGAGTAAACTGAGGCAAGTAGAAGTTAAATAACTTGCCCTGGATCCTGCTGGATGCAGGATCTGAACTCAGGTTTTTCTGACTCCACCGCACCACGAAAGCTCCCCCACTTTTGTTTTTCTTGTCTAAGGGATGGCCTACTAACTCTCTCTCTTTACCTCAAGAATAAAGAGTTCATTAATCAGTCTAGAACACTAGTGAGGAGGTCTTCATTCCCTTTGCCTTTTATAAGTAGCCCTAGCACAGGAGTGAGGCTCTCACCCTAATCAGTGCTGTTGGCAGCAGCTGCTACTTCCCTTCCACACTCTAGCTCAGCTTCCCTGCCTTTATTATTGTGGTAATAGGCACATTTTGGCTCCATCTAAAAGAAATACTTCCTCATCATTAAAACTGTCAAAAGCTGGAATGGGGTGCCTTTGGATTTAGTGAGTTTCCCTTCACTGGAGATCTTAGGACTTTTTCTTGGCCAAGCATATGCATAGTGAGTCATTTTTCACCTTTCAGGGATACTCTAAATATGATTCGCGTACCATATTGTGGTTTCACTTGGTAACTTCTGAGGTCCCTTTTAATTCTGAGGGTCAATAATTCTATGGCTGGATTCAGTTGTAATAATAATTGAGAATGGATCTACACTGGTTTTTTTATGATTTTGTTGAGAACTTTCTACAGAAAGGTGAGAATTATCTAATCAGACCAAAGCTTTGGGGTCCCACACGGGTCACTTAACCCTGTACTGATCTTTTTGCTTCCTTTTGTGGTTCTTGGACAAATTTAACTGCATCAGTAGGTGAGATAATAACTGACCAGCGAGAATACACAGCTGACTTAATTCTTACTTTGCTTCTGTTTCCCGCCCCCTCCCCTGCCCAGAACAATGACCTTTGAACTGAAAATGACAGAACAAAAATGGCTAATATGGACTTGTACCAAAGATAATAAGGAGATAGTAAGAGAACACCTAATTGCCCTTGATAAATTCACACCACTTGGATCATGTGATATTTTGAATATTATAGAAAACGAAAAAAAGACCATGATAATAGAGATCATCTTGTTTGGATTTTCGTAAAAGGAAAGAGAAAAGAATCGGCAAATTATAGGTGAGTGAGATTAACCTCAGTTCCACTCGCAGGACTGGTAAGCCAGCCTAGTTGAAGCAACAAAGCACTTTGAAGGAGAGCCAGGAGGCAGTATGTGCCAAGCAGGTCAGACCACCTTTGACCTAACACCTTTGACTACCACATCCTCTGAGATCCTGATGGAGACAGCTCAGGACTCTGAGCCCAAGAATCTTTGGAATAGCAGTGACCTTCCCCCTCCCCACCCCAAACCACCAAACTTGCTTCCAGCCCAGCTCTTACAACCACCACTGAGCTGAGAAATTATTGTGGAGAGGGGGTCCACCTTCATCATCACCAGCAACATCTGCTAACCAATTGCCATTAGCAGTTATATGAGTACAAGACCCTTGAGAATAGAAGCACCTCCCAGACTATCAGTTCTGCTTCTAGCCCAACCCTAACTGGGGAAGCTACTCCAATGAGAGGGGGCCAACCATCCTGACCAACTGCCATACATAGGGCAGACAAGCCAGCCTAATGGAAGCAGCAAGGCACCGTGAGGAAGACATAGGAAGCAACATGTGCCAGGCAAGTCAGACCACTAATACCACCTTGACCACTATCTCCCCCCAGATCCCGATGGAGATAGCTCAGGTTCTTCAGCCCAAGAGACTTGGGAATAGCATTTCTTCCCTTCCAGTGCTCTCAGCCATCTTCCTGGGAAGCAATCTATGTGGAGAGCAGCTTGGCAAACTTGATGGCTTACTCATATTTACAGATTGCAAAAAGCTAGGAGGGATACTTAGCACACTTGTTGACAGAGTCAGATTCCATAAAGATCTTGATATTCTAACATGTAGGGTTGAATCTAATAAGATGAGAAATTCAATAGCAATCAGTATAAAATCCTACAGTATAAAATCCTTCAAAACTCAACTTCATAAAGCATAGGACAGCAGAGGCATAGTCAGATAATAGTTTCTCTGAAAAAGTTCTTGACATGTTAGTGAATTATAAAGTCAACATGAGTCAGAATTTGATATAGCAGCTGAGAAAAGCAAATGTGGTCTTAGGTTGCGTTGAGAGAGGCTTAGGTTCCAGGTATAAGAACATAGTAGGTCTTCTGAACTCTGTACTAATGAGAACCATGTCTAGGATACCATTTTCAGTTCTGGGTACCACAGTTTAAGAAGGTATTGATAAACTGGAGAACATACAATATAAGGCAACCAAAATTGTGAAATGCCTTGAGTCCATGACGTATGTGGGTGGGTTGAAGAAACTGGATATGTTTAGCCTGGAGAAGCCTTATAGGGCACATGCTAACTATCTTCAAGTATTTAGGAAGAGGGATGAAACTTGTTCTATTTTCTCAGAGTGTAGAAACAGAAGCAATGGGTGACAGTTACAAAGAGGCAAACTTTGTCTTGATCATAGGGAAAACTTCTTAACAATTAGAGTTGTCCAAATGGGCTGCCTCAAGAGGTGATGTGTTCCTTCTCCCTGAAGGAGAGGCTAGATGACCATTTGTCAAATATGTTATATTAGGGATTCCTTTCATATTTGGTTTCAATTACATGGTTGCTAAATTTCCCTCCAACTCTAAATTTTGTGGTTCTATAATAACATAATACAATATAAAATACAATATAATGTAACATAATGTAATGTGATATGATATGATATAATATATAAGAATAATGATTTTTGCTGAAATCCTGATTTCATGTGTTTATTCTATGTGGGGAAGAACAATATCTGATTTCCTTTAGGTATGTCTACTAGATACAAATGGGAAATGAAGTCATTAGTGGACAAGAAAGGTAAAATGTAAAAACACTCTACTTTATGTAGTGTTATTCCTAGTCATCTCCACCACAGGCAAGTAAAATGTGTTGGGGAATTTCTCAACCTGGGTTCCTAGAAAGCCAGAAAATGTTACTTACTAAATATTGGCTACACTGGAGGTTAAATAAAATTAAAAGTCAAACTGAAAGGAAAAGAAATTCATTAGAGCCTTGGGTCAGCTCCAGATTCTGCTGGTAGTAGTCAACTCTTCCAAATATACAGATTTGGTTTAAGTAACTTTTCAGCTTGGAGTATGGAGTTAATCAGCAGCATCCCAGGGTGGGTAAGTGAAACTTAAACAACCAATGAGGTGTTAGGTTTCCATATTTGGAAGGGTTACTGGAACCTATAGGACCTCCCAGATCTGGTGGTCTCAGAAATGTTGCAGAAAGAGTGAAAAAGCCCTAAGTTGCAGATCTCTTGTCACAAGGTTATTGTGAACGAGAGAAAAATTTTCAAATTGCTTAACCAGGCTTATTTGAGGTAGGCGATGGGCCTTGTCCATATGGCATGGTCAAAATGGAGGTTCTTAATCTTAGGTGGTGACTGGGTAGGGGGTGAAGATAAAGGGAGCAGTACAAGGGTAAGGTTTTAAAGTTCAGAAAGTCAGAAGCACAGCCAGAGGGAGATGAAGGTTGGTCAGTTTAAATAATGAGTTCAGTTTTACACATGTTGATATATTTCCATGTCTTTAGGTCATCCTGTTTGAAATGTCTAGTAGGCAATGGGTGACATTGAACTGAAGCTCCTAGAAAAAAGAGAGGTTGGATATATCTATCTCTATATGTCTCTGTCTATACAAATATATGTGTATATGTATGTGTGTATATATGTAATATATAAAAATATATGTATGTGTCTATATATGTATATATTTGTGTATATGTATATGTATATGTAATTTGTTGTTGTTCAGACTCTTTGTGACCTTGAAGAACATTCTATTCATGGGATTTTCTTAGCAAAGATACTAGAGTGGTTTGCCATTTCTTTCTCCAGTGGATTAAGGCAAATGTCATATATACATATGTATCTACATATATGTGTGTGTTCTTGTTATTGTTCATCCTTCATTCCTGAAGAGGACCAATGACATCATGAGGGTGATTTCTTGACTTGCATGTGAATTGGATATGAGTGGAAAAGAGCTTCACTCTTTCCTCCAGAGTTATTGAAGTCCATCTTGACAAAGGTCAAGATGACTGGCAATGGCCCAGGATGCAGTGAGTGACCTTGGCCATTCCAAATTAAGCACCAAGAAACTACAGAGGGAAAAGAGAATTGGCCTGGGATGGAACCTTGAGGAACAACTACAGTTAGGAGTAATGGTATGGATGATGAAGCAACAAAGGAGACTCATAGTAATGGTTAGACAGGTAGAAAAAAACCAGAAAAGCTCTCTGGCCATTTACCCAATAGAACAGCAGACAACTGAACAGCATCAGGTAGAGATTACATGTAGTAGAGCCAAGTGAGGCAGAACTGGTGGGAGTAGTATGATGATATTACCAGGAGACATCAAAGGCCCTATAATATTGCAGACAAGAATTGCCCCAGGATGTGGGTGCCATGTCCACATGTGTATCCTACCTTTGCCCCTCCACATGTATACTGTGACTGCATGTATTCCCTATGTGGAGGCCATGCACAATGTACCCCGGATACAACTTTTCCCTACGTGTGTGCCCATTCACACATATGTCCTGGCCATCACTGTTCCCATTATGTGTCTCCCTCCATACATGCCCTGGTCTTATTCCCTACAGGTATATGTTTTTACATGTGCAATAAATGTATTTTTACCTTTTCCACTGATGGTATGTATATTTGTGGGGGAGTATGGCTCAGGTGTATGGGAGAAATGTTTTATTACTACTTTAAAAAAACTATTCTCTTGCATTAAATATCTTTATTTGAACCAATTGTATACTACTAAAGGAAAGCTCCTGAGCTATTGTTTTGAGTAGATATAGATTGACAAGAGTTCCTTGTATTCGAGGCAGCCAGATATCTTTGGGAGACCTTCCCTGGGAAGGATGGGAAATATTGCCTGATGCCACATATGGATGAAACAGAGAGGAAAAGACAAAAATGAAAACAAACTCATAAAGATTTATCTCTTTTCTCTGTCAATGACAACTGAGCCACCACAACTGGATGATAACACTATAGTCTCTCATGTGCTAAAAGAGAAAATAGAAATGACGCTGAAGAAAACAAAAGATAGGAAGAATAGCTAGCCCAGACCAGTGCAGACAAAAGATGTCCATTTTTGAGGCAAAACAATTTTGAGGAAGTTCATGGAATGATTCTCAAAATAAATGAAAGCAAGGAGAATGTCAGAGGCTTGGCAGAGAGAGAGAGAGAGAGAGAGAGAGAGAGAGAGAGAGAGAGAGAGAGAGAGAGAGAGAGAGAATGAGAGAAAAATAAAACACAAACTTCATTATTACCAAAAAAGAAAGTTGAACAAAATATCAGTAACTACTCATCTGTAGACCTTCCCTACACAATATTTATGAGATTAATTTACATTCACATCTAGGGTATGTATGTATCTAGGATATGTAAGTATCTAGAATATCCTTGAAGGTATGAGAAGGGAACAGGCAACCTTTTGCAAATGATATTCCTATAATGGTCCACCTTTTACAATCACCCCAAATTGACTGAAGGGTATAGAGAATAAAAGATACCACTGTGCTTGTTTGTTGATTATAAAAAAGCATCTGACCAGGAGACCTGAGGATTTTTGCTGGCAGGTAAGAAAGAATTGGCTGAAATACAGAGATTAAAGATTCATGAAAGAGGGAGGAAGGGATAGCTGTGGGAATAAGGTCTGGGTGGAGGCAGAAGAGAATGGAATTGAGGACACATTCAGAGGGAAAGACCTTAGAGAGGAATTCTTGTGCTACCAAATTATGATATTGAGGAGATATGGTGTAGTAGTGGAAAGCACCTTGGATTTGGAATCAAAGAATCTAGATTCATACCCCAACTTTACCATTTACCACCTGTGTGTTCAATTTACTTTTCTGGGACTTAGTTGCCTCACCTGTAAAATGGGAGGGGATTAGATTAGATGATCTCTCAGGTCCTTTGTAGCTCTAAGTACTACAAGTTTTTATATTTAAAGAAATGCAAAAGTAGAGCCAAGGGAGTTGATATCGGATAGAGTCTTTATGAAGTAAGAAGTTAAGTCCTTTGCTGTAATGGCTAGGTTGGGGGTTAGTATGTGGCAGGTGATTTGAGGAAAGGGGAGAAGGCTGAGGAGAGATGTTTGCTCTCTCTACTGTTAAGTATACTTTCCCCCTTTTGTTTTTATATTTATTTTAAACATTCTTTTAAAATTTTGAGTTCTAGATTCTCTACCTCCCTCTCATCCTTCCCTACCCACTGAGAAGGCAAAATGATATTTAATTATACATTTGAAATTATGCAAAACATTTTCATATTAGCCATATTAAAAAAAAGAGAAAACTACACTTTAATTTGTACCCAGAGTTCATCCATTTTCTCTCTGGAGGTGGATAGCATTTTTTCCATAGAGTCCTTTGTAATTGTCTTAGGTCATTGTATTGATAAGAGTAACTAAGTCTTTCACAATTAATCATCATTACAACATTGCTATTACTGTACACAATAATCTCTTGGCTCTTCTCACCTCACTTTGCATCAGTTCATATAAGTCTTGCCATGTTTTTCTGAAACCACCCCCCTCATCATTTCCCACAGCACAACAGTATTTCATCACAATCATATGCCACAACTTATTCAGCCATTTCCCAATTGATGAGCATCCCTTCAATTTCCAACAAAAAGAGCTGCTATAAATATTTTTGCACATATAGGTCCTTTTCCTTTTTCCTTGATCTCTTTGAGGTATGGACCTAGTGGTGGTATTGCTGGATCAAAAGGTTTGCACAGTTTTATAGCTCTTTGAGCTTTGCTCCAAATTATTCTCCAGAATGGTCGGACCAGTTCACTACTCCACCAACAATTTATTAGTGTATTTATTTTTTTCCCTCATCCCCTCCAGCATTTGTTATTCCTGATAGGTATGAGATGGTACCTCGGAATTGTTTTAACTTGCCTTTCTCTAATCAATAGTAATTTAGAACCTTTTTTCGTGTGACTATAGCTTTGATTTCTTCTGAAAATTGCCTGTTTGTATCCTTTGGTCATTTATCAGTTGAGAAATGGCTCTTATTTTTTACAAAATTGACTTAGTTCTGTACTCAGTCTATATTTGAGAAATGAGGTCTTTATCAGAAAAACTTGCTGTAAAAATTTTTGATATTACTTCATTTTCTATGGTACCTTATTAGCAAAATGTAGTTTCCCTGATTATCCTTTTAATTAGGCCAATTTTTGCTTTGTGTGAGATCATGATTGCTACGCCTGCCTTTTTTTTTACTTCAGTTGAGGCATATTAGATTCTTTATTTTATTTTATCTTAACCCTGTGTGTGTCTTTCTTCTGGTTTTTAATCCGTTCTGCTATCTGCTTTTAACCTCTACCTCCCTTAATCTGTCCTTCCTTTTATCATATTTATTATTATGTATTTATATTTACTTATATATTTATACATATATAAAATTATCTATCTATCTATCTATCTATCTATCTATCTATCTATCTATCTATCATTTGAACAGGGATATATATTCTTCTCTTCTTGCACCAATTCCAATGAGAGTTAGGTTCAGGCATTGCCTGCCACTGCTCCCTCCCCATTTTCCCGTCCATTGTAAAAGCTCTTTCATGCCTCTTTTATATCAGAAAAATGTCTCCATTCTACCCCTTCCCTTCCCCCTTCACTCAGTGCATTCCTCTTTCTCACCTCTCTATTTTTTTGGGAGATAATTCCAAAGTAACCAACTCACATCCAGGAGGAATGCTAGCTAGTGCTTGTGGCTGCAGAATAACAGAAGCCCTTCCTGAGTAAAGACCAGAGCAGTGACCACATTTCTCCCAGGATCACCCCACCTTGGAAGCACAAAACCTTTCCCTCTAGGCCCTGGAATTGTAACCAGTGCCCTTGCTCCCTTGTGACCCCTGAGTTTTTCTAACTCCCGAACTGCTCAAGGGCAATAGAGTTGCCAACCAGTGCTACCAGTACCTACTGCTAGCAAAGCATCTCCTGTAACCTATTTCTGACCATTTGTCTGACTCCCTTCCCTCTCTGGCCTAGTTGCTCCTGAAGCTGCTGCCAAGGCTGCTGTTGCTGTCCCCTCCCTCCTTCTCTTCCTCCTACTGTAGGGAGCTCTGGACAGGCCTCCACCTCAGTATCACAAACCTCTCTTAGTGGTCTCCTAAGTTTTCTTGGGCTTGAAAACCAGCCCACCCTCACCTTTTGTTAGCTCTACAACTCCAAAGTTTGATTTGAAGTATTATTTTAAACTTGTTTTGAGAGGAATGTTGGGAGACTTCAGCTGGGTTGAGTCTGATCCACCATCTTCAAACTATACTCTCTCAAAAACAAGAAAATAGACCCTTTTTCCTTGGGTGAGTACTCTGGTTGCTGTCCCAGAAGAAACACCATGATGTACAATGCAGGCAGAGCCACCTGGATGCCACAGGGGCGGAGTTCTATGTCAGGGTATAGCAACAATCTTGCTAGCAGCTACTGTGGCTGAGTAAGACCAATAACACCAGCACACAGAGGGCTGCCAACACAGGTTCTTCAATCTGCTTTTCTAAGGAGAGCAACTTTAAGGGGTTAACAATCTCAGTTTAATCAAACATACATATATCATTCACTTAGTTCTGGGGGAAAAGATCAGCCCCATGAACTTGAGAGCAAATACAAACAAATTACAAACATCAACAGACAGACCTTGTCTGATTCAAATCACAATTTATAGTTACCAGGGAATCACCAACATCTATCTGGGTTACAAAGCCAGGGGACAGTTATGGCTTCCCCAGAGTCTCAACACCCCTTCCATGAGTGTGCCCCAAAGGTCAAACACCAAGCTCCCCTCAATTATATCCTGTTCGGAGCCCTGAGGGCTCTGACCTCACCCAGGCTGTGTGTGTGAAAGTTCCCCGTCCCCAGTATCAAATCATATACAAGCCAACGACTCCTGATTGCCTCAGTGCTGAGAAATAGCTGAGAAATACTCCAAGACAAAGACAGCAAAAGGTTTCCCACCAATTCAAACAAAGGGGAGACTTGATAGTCTTAGCATCCCAAAAGGGAAGAACGGGGAAAAATCTAATTGCTGTTACACAGGGCGAGTCCAAGGCCAAACTCACTTGTTCGTTTTCTCTGAGAGGTATGTGTAGTTCTGCCAAGAACCTTTTAATAAGTTAAGTAGCAACCATGATTTATAACCAGCAAAGATATGTGTCATGTACTGAGTTTTATGATTGCCATAGTTATATCAAGGTGGGTGGAGTTGTTCTCCTCTAAATGTAATTAGGGCATTTGGGTGTGGCCCCTGCATAGATCTTAAATATCCACCCTCAAGTTTTGGGACTGCTGACCCATGAGCCCTCAGAGAGACTGGTATCAGTTGCTGTAATTCTGAAGTACTGCCACTGATTCTCTAGGGAAGGGAAATTAGATGGCAAAGAATTATATTCAAAAAGAAATTATATCCTTATCAACATTTACAGAAGAAAATAAAGTGGCATGATTTCTGTTTATGAGCACACCAACTAGATTTAATATGAAGGCGTATTTACCTCTAGGCATTTGGGTGGATTTGAGTTCAAATCTTGCCTTAACACTTACTAGCTGTGTGATCCTGATTAAGTCACAACCTCTCCCTCTTCTGTTTCCATGTCTGTAAAATGGAGATGATAGTAATAGTGCCTAATTTATAGGATTATTGTGAGAATAAAATGAGATTTTAAGAAAGCATTTTGCAAACCTTCAAGTACTATATCAGTGCTAGCTATTATTACTAGTACAGACTTTTAAAAATTTTAAACTGAGGTCCTATTGTGAATATTTTATTTTTCTGAAGCAATATTCTTTAAATAACATTCTCCTTAAAATTGGAAAGTTAGTTATTTTGTATAAAAGATCACAGGCAAAGCATTCATTCAAGCCTGTTCTCTGTTTGAAGAGGGGTTCTGGATCATACCAGAAAGCACTGAGTTCTTTTAGGATATAAGATACACAAGGCAGGGTCATATTATTGATTAACTGAAGAAAGAAACAGAAATACTAAAATGATTTGTAAATAGGAAAAAGGAGGAGAGTAGAGCACACATGCACAAAGTGAGACCTGCTTGAGGAAGCTGCCTTGTCTGGACCTCAGAACCAGTAAAAGAACAAATTGAGAGTCTGATGAGTGAAGGTTTCAGATGTTAGAATACAGTGATGAATATGATGAATGAAGAATGTCCAGGATTGATTTCTAAAGTAAGGAGGGGATTTCGAAGGACTTTAACCCATCAGCATCAAACTAGAAACTTCTCCTCACAGACCATAGTTTTAAAAATTTACTTAATATATTTTTAATTCACCACATGTGTGCTAGGTGACAGCTAGGTAGAATGCTGGACTTGGAGTTGATGGTTGGTTGTTCTTCTTTCTTAAAGAGGACTAAAATGACATCATTATGCTAGAGAATCAAGTTTCAGAGTCAAGTGTCTGACTGGCTGATCTGACCAATATGAGCTTAGAATGCTTTTCCACAGGTTGGACACAAATAGTCCATGTGAACATTTAGGGTAGATTCTCTAAATACGTTCATCTTGCATTTCTTTTGAGTGATTTCAATTCTGCTTTGCTCATAGAGCACAGCACCTTCTCTGCTGTGGGCATGCCATGCTGGGCAGTCCTGTGCCAGTGCCATGTCACACAATCAATTCCAAAGTTCTTAAAAGAGACCTTGCCCTGTGTGAGTTCTCCAGCCAACCAACCAACCAACCCATCGACATCAAACTAGAAACTTTTCCTTACAGACCATAGTTTTAAAAATTTAGTTTAATAAAGTTTTAATTCACCATATGACTGCTAAGTGACAACTAGATAGAATGCTGGACTTGGAGTGAGGAAGACCTGATATTGAATTCTCATTCAAACACTTTAACTAGCTGTTCAACCCTAGGCAAGTGAATTAACTTCTTTTAACTTCTCTGGGCCTCATCTATAAAATGAATGGGTTTGACTCGATGGCCTCTAAAGCTTCTTGCTAGTAATGAATAACCCGGTCATGAACAGGTGTGACCCTCCCTCTCCTGCTTAAAAACTTTTAGCAGCAGCTCAGTTGCCTATAAGACACAACAAGAACTCCATCAGCTACCATTGAAGACCCTCCTTGATGTGGTTGTAATATATATTTCCAACCTGACTTCACACATTTTCATTCTTCTCCAGGTTACACTGCTAATTCTCTGGATTTTCTGTATTATTCCATAATAACTCCTTCACCTGGGAAGTTCACTTCATCCCTGGACTACACACACATGGAAGCAACTTATGCTCCTGCTGTCTCTCTGTCTGATTGTCTGATTCCTCCGTTTTAAGGAGGATGCCCGAATTAACCATTTCTTCATTTCTCTTGAGGCTCTGGACTTTCTCTACTATGTCCTTGTGCTTCTCTACTCTCACCACCATTTTGGGGTGGATTCTCTAAATTTGCTCATCTTGCATTTCTTTTGAGTGATTCCAATTCTGCTTTGCTCATAGAGCACAGCACCTTCTCTGATGTGGGCATGCCATGCTGAACACAGTCCTGTGCCAATGTCTTCCATGTCACACAATCAATTCCAAAGTTCTTAAGCGAGACCTTGAGAGTGTCCTTGTATCGCTTCTTCTGACTACCATGTGAACGCTTGCCCTATGTGAGTTCTCCAATCAACTAACCCATTGACACCAAACTAAAAAATTTTTCTCACTGACCATAGATTTAAAAATTTAGTTTACTATATTTTTAATTCACCACATGACTGCTAGGTGATAGCTAGCATTCAGCTAGCTTTTGTGAATTAACTTCCTGAATTAGAATGTAAGCACCTTGAGGGAGGGACTGTCTTTGCTTGTATTTGTTTTCCCTGACCTTAGCACAGTGCCTTGAATATAGTAAGCCCTTGGTAAATGCTTGTTAGCTTGACTTGATTTTACTCCACTTACAATCGATCCCATATGGATTAAAGCAATAGCTATTTTTTATTCTCCTTTAGTACTATGCTTCTAGTGAGTTTGTGAAGGTTGTCTCCAGTCTCTAGAAAGCCTTCCCTCTTTGACTCTTAAAATCCTTTTTTTACTTTAAGGTCTGATCAGGTGCTTGCTCCTTCGTGATATCTTCTTTGATCTTTCTAGCTAAAAATGAGCTCTCCTCCCTTAATCTCTCTTAGATCGAATTGTCCAGAACATTTGTCACCCTCCTTTCATTCCAGCTAGAAAAGTAATTACTTAATTACTCTATTCCAGGAGGGCAAAAACTGAGTTGACTTTCCTTTGTTGTACCCCTAGTCTTCCATAGTGCCTTGTACATAGTAGGTGCTTTATAAATGTTTTGAATTGTGTTGTAGAAAAGAAAGAGCACTGCTTCTGGAGTTAGAGGCCCTGGGTTCAAATTTTGCTTTTGATGCTTACTAGCTGTGTGACTTTGAGAGCAAGTCACCTAACCTTCATGAATTCCCACCTTTTATAGGAGGCCTCCCCCAACCCCTCTTAATCCCAGTTTTTCTGTTTTTTCCTATATATCCTGTATATGACTTGCTATGTATAAATTTGTTTGCATGTTGTCTCCTCTATTACATTGTAAACTCCTTGAGGATAGGAACAGTTTTTTTTTGTGGCTTTTTACATCCCCAGTGCTTAACACGGTGCCTGGCACATAGTAGGTACTTAGTAAGTATTGATTGATTGATTTCAATTTCTTCATCTGTAAAATGGGAGGGTTAGATGGCTTTTAAGATCCATTCTAGTTCTAAATTTGTAATTTACAAATTAAACTGATTATTTTTCAGAATGGCTAGAATGTTTTTTTTTTAAATAATCTAGGTTCTTTATTTCTAAAGAAATGCACAGTTGTTTCTCATGACTTTCTCATGACTTTTAATTGAAATGTTAGGCTTTGAAAAATTAGGATGAGTTGCGTGTATGTAAAACTGTAAGCCAATATATCCAAATGTGTGTCTAAATGTATGTTACTTGCCAAACAGGATTTTATTTTTTTGAACCTGTGATTTCATTGGATCAAAGATTTCCTCTGCAGGAACATCTTCTCACTATGCAGATGGGCACCTTCTCTGTAATTCATAATCTTAGAGTTACCTGGGATACTGAGAGGTTAAAGTATTTGTCCATGGTCACAGAGTCAGTGTTGGCAGAAAAGGAGCTTGAACCAATGTTTTCCTGACTCAAGTTTAGCTATTATGTTAACTGCTGCTACCTCTTTTTAATAGAGTCTAAATATAATTTTATGAAGCCACATCAGGCTAATTAAACCAAGTGGTGGTGGTGAAAATAAGCAAAAATTATGTTTTATATGCATTTGTATATATGTAGTATCTACTTATATATCTTTATCTCTTTAAAAATTTTAGGGGCAGTTAGGTGGCGCAATGAGTAGTAGAGTACCATGGAGTCAGGAGGATCTGAGTTCAAATCTGGCCTCAGACACTTGATACCCTGGCTAGCTGTGTGACCTTGGGCAAGTCCCTTAACTCCAATTGTACTGCCTTCCCCCCTCCAAAAAATTTATTTTATTTTTAATTTATGGAATAAAGCAAGCATTTTCATAACAGAGTGTAATAAAAAAGACAATTGCACATGAAACTGTAAATATATTATGTACAATTTGCTATTCATTTTACATATGTAATAAAATTATGTAATTTTTTTTCTTTTTTCTTCCCCCTGTCCCTACCCAGAGATGGCTACAATTAGACACAAATAAGTATAGATAGATAAATAGATATAGATATGTAAATTTATTCTATACCTCTCTTTATCAGTTCTTTCTCTGGAAACAGCATCTTTCTTCATATGTCCTTTATTGTTAATTTGGGTATTTATAATAATCAAAATGACTTATCTCTCAAAGTCATTCTTTTTTTTTTAGAAGTCATTCTTATAACAATATTGCTGTATACAATGTTCTTTTGGTTCTGCTCATTTCGCTCTTCATTATTTTGTGCAAGTCTTTCCATATTTTTAACTTTACGAAATGAAGTAAGTAGGTATACTGATAAGTATTAATTTTAAGCTATTAAAATTGTTAAGCACACTGAGTTGTTCCTAAATAGTTCAAAACTATTAAAATTATTATACAGAATGCCCCAAAAGCTTTAATAAGGTTAACATTGAACTAAGACTTTTGGGACACACTATATGTATATATGTATAACTCTAATTATATATGTAAACTACTCAGTGCCTGCAGTGTGCCACATAAAAATGAAACGATCTTTGTCCTCAGGGAACTTCCATGCTATTGGGAAGAAATGATACATACACAAATAAGGAAATACAAATTATATTCAAAGTAATTTCAATGAGGAGGGCACTGTAACTAGGGGATTCAGCAAATGCTTCTTATAGGAGGTGGCACTGAAGATGGGCCTTGGAAGGGGAGAAGGGTTGTTCCATGAAGTGGAGATGAGAATAGGGTATGGGGAACCACTTGTGCAAAGAGTGCAATGTCATGTATGGGGGGAATAGCAACCAGGCCAGTTTGGCAGGAACTAGGAGTATGTGAAGGGGAATAATGTACCATCAGCCTACAAAGGCAGATTGAAGAGCCAGGTTGTGAAGGGTGTCAAATGAGAAAGAAAGGACTTTTTATTTCATCCTAAAGGTTATAGGAAGGAATTGAATTTCTTTTCAGGGTCAGACCAGTGCTTTGGGAAAATCAGTTTGGTAGTTGGGTGGACTATGAATTGGAGAGGAGAGAGATTTGGGGCAGGGAGACAAAATGAGAGGCTATTAAAAGTTCAGGGGATAGGTGATGAGGCCTGAACTAGGATTGGTGAGTGTGGATGGGGAGAAAGGGACTGATGTGACAAATGCTGGGGAGGTTAAGTCAGCAAGACTTACTAAATACATGTAGAGCTTGCAGGACAGGGAAGCATTAAAAGATGACTGTAATTTTGAACCTAGATGACTGGCAGGCTCATCTTACCCTTAGCATAAATAGGAAAGCTTGAAGATTATACTCACCATATTTGTTAAGACTGATCTCCACGATTGTCATGGGTATCCTTGATGAAGGTTTGGGAAGGAAATAAGCAAATGACAGAAATGGTCATTTTTGCATAGATTATATTTTATAGTTATATATTTAACTGAATGGGGTGGAGAACAGAATATCTCACTATATTAAGTGTTGATTAGAAAAAAACCCATTTGATTCAGTAGAGCAAAATGCTATATTCCTTTTTGCTCACAAGTTAAAGAGTTAATTATTTTCTTCTAGCATAGCTGCTTGTAGCCTCATAAATTTTCTTGTCAAAATTATAACAGATTTCTTTTTCTTTTCTTGTAACTTCTATAATAGGTTTTGCCCCCCACTCTAAGATAACAGTAGCTTCTGTCAAGGTCACTTTCAGAATATTTATTAGCATCCACATTGAATATTCCGTCTACCCTGAGATGACTGCTCCCTCCCAATGTCAGCGACTGTATATCAACTTTAGCTTAATTATGAAGGCCAGTCCATTATGGTCTTTTTTCCCTAGACAGCAGGTGCTTACATATCAGGCCACTGAGGGTCTTAACTATATGTCAAGGCCACGTTTCCGTAAGTGCAAAGAAGACTTCTCTTGAGCTAGACATGTATGCCCTTGCCAATTAGCATTCAAATAGGCTCTCCACAAACTCAAGCAAGGGTTGCCTTGTTGATTTCTGCTCTTAAATCTTCAAGAATACATAAAGAGTGAAGGCCCCACTGAAAAGGACCAACAACAGAAGCTAAGCTTTTTTTTTTTCTATGTAAATAGGAGGCTCAAACTAGAGGCAGTTGGTGATGTAGTAGATAGAGTACCGGGCCTGGAGTCAGGAAGACGAATTCAAATGTGGCCTTAGACATCACTTGCCAGCTGTGTGACCCTGGGCAAGTCACTTAATCTTGATCCACCTCAGTTTCCCCAACTGGAAAATGGGAATAATAACAGCATTTACCTCTCAGGGTTGTTGTGAAGATCAAGCGAGATCATATTTGTAAAAAGGGATCGGTGCAGTGCCTGGCACGTAGTTGTTATTTTTGCTCAGTCATTTAGTCATAGCTGACTTTTCATGACACCATTTGGGGTTTTCTTGGCAAAGACAGTGGAGTGGTTTGTCATTTCCTTCCCTAGCTCATTTTACAGAGATGAAAAAACTGGGGCAAACAGGGTTAAGCAACTTGCCTGGGATCACACGACTAGTGAGTGTCTGAGGCTAGATTTAAATTCAAAAACATGAGTCTTCCTGGCTCCAGGCCTGGCACTCTATCCATTGTGCCACCTAGCTGCACATGGTAGGCACTTTATAAATGCTTATTCCCTCAAATCACATCGCCATCAAAGACTTGCCCATTGACCCTCATACAGAAACTGGTGCTTGTATCAACCTGAAGAAGACTGGTAGAAGAACAGAAACTCTTCAGACCCAGAGAAGCGTGGCAGCCCCCACTGAAGGGGCCTTGGAAGTCCTTCTTGATCTTGATATTCATTAGAGATCTAGCTGGCTTTAATTCATCTCCTATATTATCTCGTCTCCTTCAACAGACCTCATTGGAATATAGATGAACTGTTTGTTGGGTTTTGCTTTCACTTTTTAGTGATATGGGGATAATGTTTACCATATAACTATTCATTTAGGGACCATTTCTTGCTAAATGTTGGGGAATGGGCATAGTTTCAAATTGCTTAACAGAAGGCCTAGACCAATCCACGGTTCCACTGATAATACGTTAGTGTGTCTGTTTCCCCATATTCCCTTCAACAGCAGTCATTTCCCTTTATTGTCATTTTTGCCAATCTGATAGAGGTGAGGTAGAACCTCAGTGTTCTTTTAATTTACATTTCTTTAATTGTTAGTCATTTGGAGCATTTTTTTTTCATATGGTTAACAAGTTGTTAGCTTGTATTCCATTGAGAACTGCCTGTTCATATCCTTTGACCATTTATTTACTGGGGCAGGGGAACCCTTTTTAAAATTATATGACTTCTGAGAGTTTTCTTCTCCCAACCAAATCTACATATTTGTATTTTCCTCCTGCTTTAATCTTTAAAAGCCAGCTTTCTTGTGTGAGAGGTGGGATTTTCCTTAGGCTCAAATGGTTTTGTTTTGACAGCTTTCTCCATTGTGCATCATTGTGGGCTTTCCCTTAGTGGTCACAGCATTTCTTTCCCTTGCCAAACACCTTTGCAGCTGTGCTAGGGAATGTAGCATCTGTATAGTAGGAAGTGACTATGTAAGTCTGGGAGAAACACAGATAAGCAGTCTGGGGTAAGTTGCCTTCTATAGTGTCCTTAGGGTAGCTTTGGTCAGCACCCTGGTACCTGCTCATCTAAAGTGTCCTCTAGGCTAGGATCCCAACAGGGCAGGAACAGTATACTATCAAAGTTGAGTCCTGTGCTACTTCAGAACGGGAACACAGAGTGCATCTAAGAAAGCATCTGTTAAGTGTTGACATGTTCAGCAGATTTGTTTGAGATCTGCTGTGTGATTCTGACCTTGCCCAATTGAATTCAGTCTCCTAGCTCTGGGGGAGATTTGTCCAGCAGTGAGCATCTTTGTGACAGCTAAATACCAAGAGCTAGACTGTCTTTATACACTCTGGGATATTTTAGACTCCATTCTAAACAGAATTTTCATGATTGTCTTCCATCTGTTTGCCTAACGCCTCTGATATTTCTGCGTCTGTTGTCATAGGGGTGTATGGACAACCTGAGGCAGATGTGTTCAGTGAAAGTTAGGCAAGGACAAATTCTGGACATTTTCCACTTAATGAGCATACAGCTGTATTGTTTATGTGTTCGGAACATTTCCCTAGCCAGGAAACATTGTGTTCAATCATAATAGAGAATTATCTTGTATAGCTGTGCCTCTTGGAATTCAAGAGGGTACATGTTAGTTAAGCACTTGTTTGAGTGGAAACAAGAAGTAGGCCACTCTATACCTGGGACTATCTTCTGTGCTCCAGATTCTCTTTTTTCAGGGAAACCTATTCTTACACATGATGGAAGGGAGAAATAGTGGGATATATAGCAGCAACTTAAGTCACCTGTGTGAATTCTAGAGCAAGAGGAAGGCTATGCCTTCCTCTTGAATTAAATGCATCCTTTAATCTTGGGGATTTATGACAATAGAAATGCCAGGTGGAAAAATGATAGAATCTCAGCTTCCCATGGCTTTGTCTGCCTTGGTCCCTGAATGAGAACATTCTAAGCTTCTGTGATCCACGTATGGATTGTAGGCAATCACCAACTCTACTTCAACTTCTTGCACACAGTGGGTAACACACTCACAAGCTTTTCATGTACCAAAGTCCATATTCAGATTTTAGTCTCAGTCTAGTGTTCCCAGGATAATAGATTCATATGTTTAGAATAAGGAAGGGACTTTAGTGATAATCTAGCCCAACTCCCCTCATTTTACAGACAAAAAAACTCAGACTCACTGAGGCTAAGTGACTTGCCCAAGGTTGAGTTGAGTTAATAAAGTCTGCCCGCTGAAGTTTGTATGCCCACAATTTTCTTTATTAGCTATTTGTTGCCTACAAGTAGAAAATTCCACCTTAATTTCTTCCCTACAGTAACAGGGTAGGTTTTTCCCCTGTAGTACTCGTCACAGTAAATTATAAGTGATGTTTTATTTCCACATTCTCAGGGGGACTGTTTTTCTCCTTTCTACATAAATTTCTCTTGGATAAAATTGTACTTTTCTACAGTGTTATTTTAGAAGGAAAGATATACCTTTAGAGTTAGGTAGCTTAGCTTAACAGACACAGCAGGAGGAGAGTACAAATGAAAAACTGAAAATAGTTCAAAAGATCTTGGTATACTAGTCATCCCCTTTGGATAAGCACTAAGCAGTGAAGAGAGGTGTATGAGGAAGTGGGAGTGGGGGGGTGGGAGTATGGGAGGAGGCAACATAAGATCCTTTGATGCTACAGAAACAGCAGGGAAAAGCTTTTAACTGATTATTTAAGATAGTGGAATGAATGGAGGTAAGTCCAATTAATAATGCATTACTGAATGCCGTTCACCCAAGGTGCAAAGAGCTGATAAACTATGAAATATGTCCATATGACAAGCATTAGGCATTTATGGTTTTTAAGTGTGTTATGTGCAGAAAGATGCTATATTCAGGGCTCAAAAGGGTGACCTGTTAATGGGAACCAATGACATTGGAGCCTGATATAATAACCCAGAGGTAAGATTTGATGGACTGGGTAATTTTTTTTTTCAGTGAATGCCAAAGATCAGGGAAGGGAAAAGATTCTTCATAATCATCCAATGGTGTGATATTTTCTGTGTGTCTCAGGGGATTTTCCAGCGTCTATATGTTATTAATAGTTCCTCAAATCAGCCTAAGAAACTGAGTTCAAATTTTTTTTCATGCTGATAGTCATCTCTCTGAGGATTGTGTGTGTGTGTGTGTGTGTGTGTGTGCGCGCGTGTGTGTGTTTAAACCGGCAACAGATTTCCATCTCCTACATGCTTTTAAAGGCTGTCTCCATAGTGATGGCCAATGAGAGGTGAGCATTCTGCAGGTTTCTTTCTCAGTGTATGTGGCACAGACATGGCTCTTTTCCTGTGTCCTTGTACTTGCTCCCTCTACGCCATTACTGGCTGCCTCCATGGCAACCACCAATGAGGACTTGCACATATATCAGTGCACCCTCTATGTTTGCACCTCTCTGTGTGTCCTCCTGCACTCAATGGGATCATAAAGCATCTGAGAGCAATAAATGGCCGGTCTGTTGGTTTTGTGAATCTCTGGCAATCTCCTTCTCTTTTCATCTCCTCAGGATATCTCCTAACACCATTTTAGTAAAGATGGTACCTGCCTGAGTTAGCTCTCTCTATATGGTACACATTACTCTTCTCTGATCTTGGTTCCTTGGGTGGGAGGAGATTTTCACATTTTTTTGAGACAGAGGCCGGAGAGATTTGGTGTTCTAAAATGTTACATCTGTGGTCTGGGGTAGCTATTTAGGTTTAGGGTATATTTTTCTCATTAAAGAGAAAAGATATGGAACCATTCAGACCTTTCCTTCCCCTTCCCCATTCTATGTTTTCGTTAGTAAATTTTAACTATTTTGATATCTTGTATCATCAACACTGCCATCATTTGATGACCATGTATTAGGTTTATGGTGCTGAAGGGTATACAAAGAGGCATAAGGGATTCTCCCTGCCATGGAGAGGTTTATATTCTAATTGCTTAAGTCCTGCCGTTATGAACATAATAGATTTGCCATATTTCCTGATGAAAGATTGGTTGAAGATACATCGTCATCATCATCCTCCTCCTCCTTCTCCTTAGTACTATCTAGCATTTATATAGTGCTTTAATGTTTGCAAAGCCCTTTAAGATATTATCTCATTTTATCCTCACAATAACCCTGGGAGGTAAGTGCTACTATTATCCCCTTTTTACAGGTAAGGAAACTGAGGCAGATAAAGGGTAAGTGACTTGCCTAGACCCACATAACTAGTAAGTGTCTGAGGCTAGATATGAATTTAGGTCTTCTTTGTTCTAATTCCAGAGCTCTATTCAATTCATATAACTGGAACTATATCTTATATATCCACTTGACTGGGCATATGAGATACAGGTCTGGCATTCAAATGATAGAACACACATGTGTGCACAAACACACGAAGCTGGATATACAGAATGCTTTGTTTGGGAGAGAGAATATAAATAAAGGTGAAAATAGATAAAAGTAAAGAATATGTTTAATTACTACAATAATGCCTATTAATAGAACATAGAAGTAATTAATTATATTCCTTAACATAGAAATTTGGGGTAAGAATAGATAATTTTTTCATCCTGGCTTTAATTATTGATGGATACAATTGATTCTTCTTATATTGTACAAATAGCTGTATTCAATACAGAGCTCTAGGATCCTAAAACTCATATCTAATGGTATTCTACTAGCAACTGTGTCAAAATAAACACCTTTGATAAATTTGTGCAATAATTCTTATTCAAAGTATTGTGACACTCCTGAGGATTAGAAATCCACACCTCTGAGATAGATGTGCTGCACAGAATGAGAGAACAACAAAATTTGAAAGATAAAAGAAAATTCTAAAATTTGAAGACCAAAAAAAAAAAGAAAATTTTAACATTAGGTAAATAAGGGCAAACAAGTTCATGCGAAGAGGAGATACACAAAAGAGTAAAGATATTGTGAACATTATAAGAATCAGTTTGGAATCTGGCCAACTAGAAAACTATTCTGTTTTCCAAAAAGCATTACTCTGCTTTCCAAATGGTTATTCCTATTGCACAAGACCTGCATATTGAAGAGTTTTGCCTTTCAGTTTTAATCCTCCTCTCTAGTCACAAGAGTGACATCTCTGGCTAAAATATGGTGTTGGAGAATGGGGCTTGGCTTTCTAGCCCATAGCTTAAGATAAAGGAATGATGGGTTCTTGGCCAATGATGGAGTGCATCTAATCGGGTCTGGGAAGAAAATATTTGCCTTGAAATGTGCTGATTTCATCAAGAGGTTTTTAAATTGAAAATCAAGGGAGAAGAGGGAAAAGTGCCCAGATAGAACCACTGAATTCAATACTGAGGAGAACAACAGATATAAGAAAGTGAAAGGAATGATACTAGTCTTTTCCATTAATTCATAAAAAAAAATAACTCAAAAGAAGGGTAGAAATGATATTCAAGATCTCAGATAACAGAGTGGTATTAAACAGAATGAGATCTTAACCCAAGAAGGAAAATACAAACAACTCCACAGAAGTTTTCATTTATCAATATGGGAATCATTAATGGAGTACATCAATAGAGAAGCATGCCATATTTAAAAAGTACAGTTCTGATAAAAGGGTAGTGGAGTAGCATTTTACATAGAAAAGATACACAGCTGTGTGGAAATCCATGAACCTGGGGGGAAAACTAACAAATTTCCCTCACTACAAGCCTGCAGTGCATAACTTAAATTGGATCCGACCTACTGTTTGACCATCCTATTCTGTTGTTGAATATTCACTTATTGGACCAGTAGGGTCCCGTGGCCACTGATATGGGCAAGTCTAAGAAAAATGGGGAAGGAGTCTGAAAGTGTTTTAAAGCACGCAAATGTTAGAAACTTGGAATCTGGAAGACCTGAGTTCAAATCCTGCCTCAGATACTAGCTGTTTGACCCCAGGCAAGGCACTTAACTGCTGTTTACCTCAGTTTCTTCTTATGTAAAACTGAGATAATAGTAGCACCTACCTCTCAGAGTTGTGAAGATCGAATGAGATTGTGTTTGGTAAAGTTCTTTATAAACCTTAAATCCCTACATAAACGCTTATTTATTGTCATCATTATCATTGACTAGTCTTTTGGTGTATTCTCTGCCTAAGAATTTAAGCTGTTTACAATAGAACACAATTCAAAAATAAATTTATTCAGGGATACAGATAACACACAGCAACACAATTACAAATGCTTTTTTTTTTTTTTTAAAAAAACAACTTGATGATAAACAGACTCCCTAGACTAGCATTCTTTTGCTATATAGACCCTTCCCTTGCCTTTCTTTTTCTCTCTCTTTTTTTTCTTCCAAAAGCATAAAGCTCAACTACTACAGCATGGTGGGTTTGACTCTGTTCTTGCAGTTGTATCATAATCAGAGATATTTTCTGATTAAGAGTAAAAAGAAGACCTGACTACAGACACTAATGGGGATGCAAAGGGAACTCACTGACCAATTCAGATTTTAAGACATGAAAAAAGGATGGGAATTCTTAAGAACAAATTAAGACTGAATATTAAAAGGTAGCATGATCCTGTAAGAAATGTATTGGAAGTATTAAAGCCTAGAATCAGCTGAAGCTGGCTATAGATACTAAAGACAACAGAAAGGGTTCGGTTTGTGTGTGTGTTGGAATGGGGAGCTATGTTGGGGTCAAATGGGGATGGTGACAATGGATGATGATGGAAAGACTGAAGAACTCAACTTTTACTTTGATTCTGTTGTTTCTTCACAGGAGAATGATTTTTCATTTGGTAATGTTATGGCAGAAATTGTTAGCAGTGAGTGGAAAAACAAGATAAGTGAGGAGACAGACTGAGAGCATTGAGGTGACCTTGATATATTCCAGCAACCAGATCCTGATGAACTACATCCCAGGGTACCAAAATAGCTGGCAGACGTGATTACTTAGCTACTTATTTACTGTAATAGTTATTTATAATATTTAGGTACTGTAATAATATTTGAATGAGGAATGGGAGATGTAATGTAAGACTAGAGCGGGACAAATATCCCATTTTTTTAAATGGAAAAGAATAGTATTTCTAAGGCATACCAGTGAAACTGATTTCTTTTCCTGAAAAAAAATTCTAGAACACATTATTAAAGGGATTAAAGTTTGTGAGTATGCATAAGTATGAAAAAATTCAGCATGATTTTATCAAGAACAGGTCATGCCATGCTCGTCTCATTTCCTTTTCTGAAAGAGTCTCTAGATTGGCAGATAATGGAACACTGTAGTCATCATATTGCTAGATTTCAGCAAAGTATATGACAAAGTTTCTGATGCTGTTCTTACGGACAAGATAGAAAAGATTACATTAAATGATAGTACAGTTTGGTGAATTAAGAACTGGTCAAATAACTGGACCCAAAGATTACTAATTACTGGCTGTATGTCAGCTTGCAGGGAGGTCTCTAATGGAGTTCTACAAGGATAGGTCCTTGGCTCTGGGCTATCCAACTGTTTTAATAACAAGACTAAGATGAAAGTAGGGCTGCGAGGTGGCACAGTAGATACAGTGACAGGCCTGGAGTCAGGAAGATTCATCTTCTTGAGTAGCCTCAGACACTTAGTAGCCAGGTAACTCTGGGCAAATCACTTAGCTCTGTTTGCCTCAGTTTCCTCATCTGTAGCCTGAGCTGGAGGAGGAAATGGCAAACCATTCCAAGTATCTTTGCCAAGAAAACCCCAAATGGGGTCATGAAGAGTTGGGCATGATTGAAAAATGACTGAACAACAACAAGAAGATGAAGGTATAGATGGCATGTTTATTAAACTTTCAGATGATTCCAAGTTTGGAGGGATTTCTAACATGTTGAGAAACAGAGTTTACATAACAAAAATATATCGATAAGCTAGAATGATGGACTGAACCAAATAAGGTAAATAGAATTTGGAAAAGAAATTTAAAAATTCTAGACTTAGGTTCAAAAAATTAACTTCTCATGTGCAAGATGAGAGAAACATGGTAAGACAACAGATTGTGTGGGAAAGATCTGGGAATTTTAGTGGACTCATTATCAAATAATAACAAGAAAAGGTATTTCTAGATGACATTATAATAGGAATTCTATCCAGAACAATGAAGATAATAATCCTACTAGCCAGAAGACAGCCATGCCATATAGGGGGACCAAAAAATGGAAACTCTACACAAGAATTCCAAAATGTTTCCTGACTGATCCATAAATATATTCATTACCAAACCTGCTACATGATCCGTCCTGGGAACCATGGCTACGTCTATTCCCTTAGGAAATGTAGAAAAAAAAATTATGATCATTAGTAGCAACAAATTACAGGCATTTTGTATACCAATATGTACAGCTTTTAACTTCTTCTAAATCAGAGGTATCATTCATGGCCCAGGGTATACCCTGAGTATAGGTCTGAACCAGATTAAAATGTAATTGGAAAATATTTAACAAAATAAATAAAAATGTAACATAGATAATGTTAATTTGTGATTTTCTAAGTCAACATGTGGCCTGCAGAACAACAAATTTCTATTTGATTTTGATACTTCTGGGAGGTATTTTACAATCCAGTGACACTAGCCTTCTTTTTGTGGCTGATGATTCCCCATCTCCTGATTCTGCTGTTGTGCTGATTGTTCCCCATGCCTGGAATGCTCTCTCTCTTTGCTTCTGGCTCCTATGGGTCTCATGGTTTCCTTCAGGACTCAGCTTAAATCCACCCTTCTTCAGAAGGCCTTTCCCAGTCCTCTCCTCCCACTGCTGGCACTTTTTCTCTGAGATTGCCTCCCATTTACACCTTGTATATTTTATATCTACAAGGTTGTTTTCATCTTGTCTATTCCATTAGAAGGTGAACCCATTGAAATCAGGGACCATGCTTTTTCTTTGTATTCCTAGAGCTTAGCACAATGCCTGGCACATTTTGTTGTTGTTCAGTTGTTTCAGTTGTGTCTGAGTCTTCATGACCTGTTTGGAGTTTTCTTGGCAAAGATACTGGAATGATTTGCCATTTCCTTCTCTAGCTCATTTTACAGATTAGGAAACTGAGGCAAACAGTGTTCACTGACTTGCCCATGGTCACACAGTTAGTAAGTGCCTGAGACTAGATTTGAACTCAGAAAGATGGGTCTTCCTGACTTCAAGCCCAGAACTCTAGCCACTGCGCCACCCATTAAGAGCTAAATAAATAGTTGTTAATTGACTACTATACTCTGTGCTGGTCAGGTCACATCTATAGTATAAACATATGGTATTATGTTTAATTCTGGGCTAGTATTTTAGGTAAGACGCAGATGATTTTGAACATGCCCAGAAGATGGTAGCTAGGATGGTAGGAAGATTGGCAAAAAATACCTGTATGAATCTGTTGAAGGAGCTGGAGATTTTTTTAACATGGAAAAGATTTCTAGCAAATGTGGCAGCTGTCTGTTGTATTTGAAGAAGAATATAAGCTCCTTAAGGCCAAGAATGGTCACTTTGATATCTGTATCCCCAGAACTTTGAATAGGATTTCCTTACAAGGGAAAATTTCCCAACAATAAAAGTTTTTCCAAAGTGGAGTGGGCTATCTCAGGAGACAATGAGTTTCCTCTCCTTGGGGATATTCAAGGCTGGATAACCTCTGGATGAGGTTATAAAAGGATTTCTTGGTCAGATACAGATTGAACTAAATAGCCTCTGAATCTCTTCCAACGCATATCCCATGACACTTTATATGCTATAGAGTGCCTGAAAGTGGGGAAAGTTGGTGTGCTAATTAAAATGAAGGACATATTGGATGTAGGATTTAGCACTTTACAGGATTTTAGAAATTACCTAGTCTAGTGGTTCTCAAAGTATAGTCCAGGAACCTTTAGGGGAACCCCTTTCATGGGTTTCATGAGGTCAAAATGATTTCCATAATGATATTAATAATAATGAGGATTTAATAATATAATAATTAAATGATATGATAGTATTAAGTTATAATCAGATAAATATCAATAGACATAATCCTCATTAACAAAAATCTCTTTGTAGGTTCTCAATAATTTTTCAGAGAATAAAGAACAATAAGTTTGAGAGCCACTTATCTAGTCTAGTTTTCTTCATTTTAGAGGTGGACAGGTAAGCAACTTTCCATACTTCATGCAGGCAGTAACATAGACTAGATTTGAATCCAGGTCCCCTGGCTTCAAATCCTGGGTTCTTTCCATTAGTGAATGTAAACTTATTGAGGGCAAGAAGTATTTCTTTTTTTTTCTGCTTTATATCCCCGAAATGTACCATAGTGTCAGGCTTGGAGTAGATCCTTAATAAATGCCTACTGATTGATATTATTAAAACCAATATTATATATATATATATGTATATATAGTACATACATACATATATACCTTTGTATATATTTTAAAACTTGTGAAGCATTTTTACATACATAGAGATGGAGGCTAGACTTGTGATTTCTTGGACAGAGAATTTCTAGGACTGCTCCAGTGTTAACACGGTAGAATGAAAGCAGGCTCAATTTCTTTTTGCTTCTGTTGTCTCTGTCAAAAAGGATGCTCTTCAGACTGGAAAGGACAGAAAGATGACTAAGAAGGAAATTCAAGGTAAGGGAAATGATAATAAAGAAGCACCTGGATGCTCTAAATGAGTTCAAGTCACCTGGTCTAGACAAATTACATCCCAGGGTATTGAAAAGAATTTCAAGGTGTGATTATTGGACTGTACTTGGTGATTTTTAAGAAATTGTAATGAATGAGACAGGTGCCATTTTAATTTTTATTGTATAGGACATTGACATTTATTTTATAGAGACATTAACAAACTGGCCTAGCAAAGATGAAGGTTCAGAAATGTCAGGTTCAAATCCTACCTCAAACACTTACTAGCTATATGACCTTGACTAAATCATGTGAGCATCCATGATTTTCAGTCCTCGTTTGTGAAATAGGGGCAGCTAGATGGCACAGCGGGTGGAGAGCCAGGCCTGGAGTCAATAACTCATGTTTCTGAGTTCAAATCTGGCCTCAGACACTTACTACTGGGTAACCCTGGGTAAATCACTTAGCCCTGTTTGTCTCAGTTGCCTCGTATGAAAAATGATCCGGAGAGGGAAATGGCAAACTAGTCCAGTGTCTTTGCCAAGCAAAGCCCAAAAGGGGTCACAAAGAGTTGGACTGGACAGAAAATGACTGAACAATAATAATTTGTGAAATGGGAATAATCATGGTATTTATCCCATGGGGTTGTTGTGAGCCTCAAATGAGGTGATTTCAAACCCTTGAAGTGTTATGCAAATGATAGCTATTATCATGTCTAGAGAAGGATGGGGAGGACACTTGAAATGATGTCATACTACTAGGTTGAGTTCTGTAGCTTTAGATGATTAACCTTGAGGAGAGAAGAATCTAGGTGGAAGGGGAAGTTTGGAATGTAATTACAGACTTCAACCTTATTAATGGGTGACATGTGACAGGAGAATTGAACTTATTCTACTTGGTAGAACTCTACCTAAAGTGGGGCAACTAGAACTTTATTTCAGGATACTGACATCTAGGGATATTTTTCCCATAGTCCTTATTCCCAATTTACCTCTACTGACTATATAACATATGAGGTGTAAATACCCCTTCATCTTAACCTGGTTGTTGGCCACTTCCTCCTTAGAATCCCACCTTTTGCCTAGTTCTCTCTTCCCTCCACACTCTCACCTTTTGCTTTCTGCCTTTTCCTGCTTCTGTCTTCCCTTTCTCCCAACCCCCAAGCTGTTTTGCATAATATGGGGCTGCAGCTAGACTTTCTGGGTGATCTGATCAGCTCCTTCCACTTTTGGTGCAACTGTTCCCAGTCAGAGCAAAATGACCCCTACATCCCTATCCCCAACCAAATTTGCTCTGAGCATCTGAATCTTTGTTTTTCTTTGCTTCTTTCCCCCTGGACGGCAGAACTGGGAACAGTAGGCTGAAGTTATAGAAAGACAGATTCAATCTCAATATAAGGGGTATTATTGGGGCTCTCCAAAAACAGCATAGGCTATCTCAGGAGGCAGTGAGTTCCCTGTCACTGGAAGTTTTCTAGTAGAGGTTAAATGAGGACTTATCAGATGATATTATAAAAAAATAAAAGATGTTATAAAGAATGTTTCAGACTGAGGAAAGAGTAATATAGCCTGTAAGGCCCTCCTCACCTCTAAGATTCTATGATCCCAGGTTTCAAAATCTGGGCAGTATTTTGCATGCCTTTCTGCCTCTCAGAATTTGGCCATATCTAACTATTTGAGCAATTATGGAAGTTTTTGATGACAAGATTTTGCTGTTGCAATATGTATATAACATAGTCTTTGTAAGCGGATGATCAGACACCCCTGAGGTCTGGTGCTACATGCAAAGTGAAGGAAGTCACGTGCCACTAAAGTTTTCTTAACCAATTCCGTGATGCCATCTGTGAAATCCTTCCATTAACAGCTTAGCGTGTTGAATTGACTTTCCGAAAGTTCCTCTAATGCCCTTCAGAGCGTTTCCTTTGATTATGAGTTAAGTTCCTCCAGAAGGCAGCAGTTTCCTCTTTTCCATTTTATCCCTTTTGAACAACGGGATAATTCTAGCCAAACCTATTGCTAAAGCAGATACGTTATGATCTAGGTTGATTTGACAACTTCCTAAAAGTTTTTTTTTGTACTGTTTCATATTCCTAAGCCATAGCTGTATTTCAGCAATTCCACACATGCCTGAGAATTTTTCTTCTCTAATTTTATTTTCCACCTCCTGCAATGTCAGATTACCAACTGTGGAGCATTTGCAATCATTCTCTAGTTTTCTCTCTTTGCCAACTCTCATCATATGGTAATTGGCCAATAGTAGCTTCTCTCTGCCACCCCATTTTACTCGCAGGTGTTAGGTCCTATCTCAGTTTTATGTAGGTTATTAAACTGTCAGATAAAAACAAGTAACTTTTCTGGTGTTTCTTATTGCTCAGTTTTCACCATGTATCCACGTTTATCCCCATTGCATCTCCTTTAACTGTGAATGAACTTGAAGTTATGCAAGACCAGAAATCTTTGAGTTTATCCCTTTAGTGTAATTATACCAAACAAATGGAAAGTCAGAGTAGCTAATGATAGCATTATTAGCACCTGAGCATATTAGACTGTAATGTCTCTCTCTATTCTTTTCTTTCCTGTGTATATTTGAGTTGTTTATCTCATTGGATCATAAGAAAATAGAATTCTTGGATATTACTGTGTTGAAAAAATGATCCTTCCACACTCAAGTTCAATACCTTTAGAATTCTTCCTTAAGAGGTTTAAGTTTTTCCTACCTGTCTCTCAGTGATCATAACAAATGTAACAAGTCAGAAGAGCCCATAAAAAGCCAAAGAAAAATGATCTCCTTCTTGGAACTAAGTATGCTAATCCCCAAACAATTCTAGCCTTGGGATATATGTATATTAACTTGGATTTTTTATTTTGGACAACAGTAACCTTGTATATTAAATATATTCAGTGCAGATTTCTAAGGAATAACCATGAAAATAAGACTAATTCAAAAGACCTTGGCAGAGGAAATTATTATGGGCTAGTAATAAAATACCCCATCCTTGTTGGTCAAGGGAATTGTTTGAGATTATTTTTAGGTCAGTTATTTTTCAGTCATGTCTGACTCTTTGTGACCTCATTTAGGGTTTTCTTGGCAAAGATACTAGAGTGGTTTTGCCATTTCCTTCTCTAGCTCATTTTATAGATGAGGAAATTAAGACAAACAGGGTTAAGTGACTTGCCCAGGGTCACACAGCTAGTAAGTGTCTGAGGCCAGATTTGAACTCAGGAAGATAAGTCTTCTTGACTCTAGGCCTGGCACCCTATGCACTGTGCCACCTAGCTATCTCCCTGAGATTATTTATGTAACCAGAGGCCCTGGCCCATGGATGTGCTAGACCCAGATTGAACCTAGTAAGAACTAATTATCAAATTTTCACCTTAGAAATTAGTCAACTACAAATTAGGGATCGATTTATGATTTTGTTGATTGTTTAGATTTAAGAAAGTCATTGAAAATGTTAATATTGCAGATTAAATTTAAAAGTTTATTATGTGTATAATTTTCTTCCCATAGATCCAGTAATTAAATATTTACCAGCGTATCCCTGCCTTGATCCCATTCTCTAGGCTTACAAAGAGTGGGTTTGATATTGAAACCTTTCTCTTCAAATCACACTATCTTTAGCTTGTGTAGATCATGTCTAGGTGTCCAAAAAAAAATCCCTCCAGATCCCATCCATGAATATATATTTTCACCCTAGAACTTTTATTTCACCCCACAGAAAATACAAAAGCCTGCAAACAAATGCAGGAAACACATAAAGTACTAACAACAGTTGATAAACAAACAGTATAATTCTCTTTTCTCTTGTGAATCCTACTCTCTACCAAATTCCTAAAGTCCTTCAGACTTAACACCACTTGGTTTCAATTCTTCTTGGAAGGAAACTGGACTTGGGACTGCTATATAGGCAACATGCCAACAATCTAGTGAGTCCCTCTTTCACGCCACAGGGACTCTGTAAAGGCTTTGACTCTCAATTTGAGGTTGCCAGACAGGCAACTCCCATTCCTCTATAATCCATACCATCTCAGGAAATCACTGTTATGTTGGGATGCAAAGCCCAGATCCTTTGATCTTTTGTGATATGATTTTATTCCCTTACTGCTATCCCCTTATGCACTGGAAGCCACATGTAATATATCCTCTTCTTTCTTCAAGAGGCATAATGCTCAGGAGAATTTCCATTCTTTTGACAGAAAGCTCATTCCCTGAATTGCCAAAGTTGGTGTTATTCAGGGCAAACACTGAAGCTAGCAATACCTAAGAAGGCTGGATTTCACCACTTCCAATCTTGGCAATGCTAAGAGGCATTCTTCAGGAACTCTTTCCACCTGGGTATGTGGTTCTTTTTCTCTGTAGTGGCCATATGGTTGAGCGGTTATATTACTGTTTCTCCTACAAACTCATCATGAATCAAAGTCTTTCTTCTCAGGCCAACATGGTCAAGTATGCCTCTGTTTTTGCCTTGCATCTTTCTAGAAATCTTTAATATTGCATCACTGCCCCAGCTGTTGCGTCTCTTCCATGCAGCAAAGTCCACACTTAGGTCTCTAGTTTCTGGTCTATTTACAGTGTTAATAAAAAGAGGAAAAAAGGCTAAAAGCAGCTAATAACTTGGGGTACAAAAACTTTCCTCTTGGGCCACATAGGTGGAAGGCACATGCAATTTGCCACGTGCCTCCATTATAAGGCACACTCACAATGGGTGAATAGCCTTACCATGCTCTCAATGGAAAAGAAAAAAAGAGTCTCATAAATGTCCAATAAAAAAATCATAGCTTCTCTCACAACAGTTCTTTCTCTTGAGAGTGTGAACCAGTCAATTTATCGTAGTAGAGTACCCTTGATCAATGAAACCTACCCTCCAAGAAACACAAAGTGGCTTGTCTGTGTCCACTAAAAGGCAGCACAAAGTTACAACAAATATTCGCTCCCTCTATGTTGATTTGAAACTGATAGGCTATAATCAAAGGATATATTTGGAAAATAGTATTTATCAAAAGTGGGCAGCTAGGTAGTGTGGTGAATAGAGCACTGGACCTGGAGTCAGGAAGACTCCTCTTCATGAGTTTAAGTATGGCCTCAGATACTTACTAGCTGTGTGACTCTGGCTAAGTCACTGAATTCTTTAATCCTCATATTGCTATTTCTCCTACAAACTCATCATGGAGCAAAGTCTTTCTTCTCAGGCCAACATGGTCAAGCATGCATCTGTTTTTGCCTTGTATCTTTCTAGAAATCTTTAATATTGCACCACCACCCCAGCTGTTGTGTCTCTTTCATGTGTCTAGTCTCTGGTCTTTATACTGTGTTAATACTGTGTTTCCTCTTCTATAAAATGAATTGTAGAAGGAAGTGGCAAACCACTCCAGTATCTTTGCCAAGAAAACCTCACATGGTATGTCATGACTACTTTTTTTTTTTCAGGAGAGAATGTTAAATATTTTCCACACATCCCTGGCCCCTGGTCATTTGCTCTATTGGTGTAAACAAACAATTGTTGTTTAGGCAATTAGTTGTGACACTATTTGGAGTTTTCTTGGCAAAGATACTGTAGTGGTTTCGCCATTTCCTTCTCCAGCTCATTTTACAGATGAGGAAACTGAGGCAAACAGGGTTTAATGACTTGCCCAGGGTCACACAGCTAGGGAGTGTCCTCCCAACTCTATCCACTGCACCACCTAGCTGCTCCATAAGCAAACAATAGAGGAAAAGGAAAAGCAGGGCATTGAACACAGGGGAAGAAGCCTTGAGGAGATGCAGAAATGTCCTTCCTACGTGCCTATATCTATGCTCTCTCTTATTATTGTTGAGCTGTGTCTTCAAGCGGCTTGAGATCTGGGTGTTAATGACTGTTATCCATGATAAGTGCATCCTTGAAAGGTATTCTCAGCTCTTTCCTGTTCCCTCAGGCATGTCTTCCTTAGAAGAATCTGACAAGAACCTTGTAAATAAAGGAGAGTGATGTAGTGGACAAAGAATCATATCCCACAACCCTTTGATTTGCTGAAACAGTCCCTCAGCTAATTTAAAAATATGGCTTATGGAAGAATTTTAGAACCAGAAGGTATCTTGGCATCATCTAATCCAATAGCCACATTTTATAGATGGGAAACTGAGCTCTACAGAGGTTATGTGACTTACCTAAGGTCACACAGGTCAGGCCATTCATGTGAGAGCCAAGACTCAAACTCAGGTCTTCTGACTCCAAATCCTGTGCTCTTTCTACTATAACATACAACTGTTGAATTTGGATTCCCTCCCCACTCACTCTAGTGGATTATTTTTACCTGTTTGCTCTTTAATTTAACATGAGAGAGACATGAATCCTTCAAAACACTGGTGGGGGGGGAAGGGCCCACAAGTATAGATTTTTAAAAAAGCAAAACAAAACAAAAACAAAAAAACTGCTGAACAGCAGGTGGGTCAGATTGCCTTTGGGCATAGATTCACATCTGGGCTGTAGCGTATATATACTTAAATATTTAAATAGATAAAGGAAGTAAATGCTGGAAAAACTATAAGATTTCTAGTAATAGTTCTTCAAGAAAGGCTCATTTTTCTATTGAAAATTATAACAATTTAGCTAATTATACCCACATGCTACTTTATTATCTTCTACTGAGTTTTTGCTTACAAATGCAGCTGTATGTAAGCTGCTGAATTCATAAGTTTTCTTTTTGTTCTTATTTTGTTCTAATTTACAGTCTTTCCATGAGGCTTGGTGTTTCTTTCCTGTTTATTTGGTGGCATGTAAGAAAGATAGTGATGAAGTGAAGTGACTGGAATACTGGATCATCAAACCCTACCCCCACCCCAAATCCTCAGTAAGTCTTATGTCAATCTTTCTATTAATATGGTTAATTTAGTGCCACACTTTCTTCATTCATATATAGCTATAATGCTTGGTAGTCTTTTTTTAAGGTGGATTATGAATGTTGTCTAGAAAATAAAACTTTATGTACTTGAAAATGAAAGTAACAGAACATTAGATTCATAAGAGATCTAAATGACCATCTATTCTAGTCTTTTCATTGTACAACTGAGGAAATAAACCTAGAGAGAATCAAATGACTTGTCCAGTCACACAATTAGCCAGTGGGAAATCTCAAAGAAAATCCCAGGACTCCCAATCCTAAATCCATTTTGTTTTTGTCCATAGTGAAGCTCTTGCCTAGCTTCCTTGGCCTGATCTGGTTCCATGCTCCACACTAATGGTAAGACAACATTGCTACTCAAACTAATAGAAAGTAGCAGAGTAACCTGTGTCTCCTCCTCTCTCTAAGCATGTTGGAGTTTTTAAAAGTTTGGTTGTTGGGATGGAGGCATCTGCCATACACTTAGCTATTCTATCTTGGACCCCTCTTCTCTCTCTATCCTCTTTCTCTTATTGACTTCACTAGTCTCTTTGGGTTTAATGATTGAAGCAGCTGGCACAGTGGGTAGAATTCCAGGCCCGGAGTCAGGAAGGATTCAGTTTCCTTTTTCTTTTTCATGTTAAGCTTATTTCTTCATATTGTAAAAGAAGAATCAGAAGAAAAGGGAAAAACTATAAGAAAGAAAAAACAAAAACCAAAGGTGACATAGTATACTTTGATCTGCATTCAGACTCCATAGTTCTTTCTCTGGATATGGATAGCATTTTCCATCATGAGTCTTTTGGAATTGTCTAGATCATTGTATTGCTGAGAAGAACTAAGTCTATCATAGCTGATCATTTCACAATGTTGCTGTTACTGTGTACTCTTGGCTCTACTCACTTCACTTAGCATTAATTCATGGAAATTCAGGTTTTTCTGAAATCTGCCTGCTCATCATTTCTTTTTTTTTTTTTGACATTTAGAATCCCTTTTATTTGTACAGTGCTTCATACTTTACAAAGCATCTTAACACTCACTGTCTCATTTGAGATTCGTAATAGCCTGAGAGGTAGGACTCCCCAAGTTGAGTTCTGTTTTTTAGAGGTAAAATATAAGCTACTCGAAGAATTTCATTTTTTATTTTTTTAAATTAAGATTTTTTTTTACTTTTTAGTTTACAACACTCAGTTCTGCATGATTTTGAGTTCCAGATTTTCTTCTCCCCCTCTCCCCTCCCTCCCCAAGATGGCATGGAATCTGATATATCTTCTACATATAACTTTGCATTAAACTTATTTACACAATAGTCAAGTAGTAATGAAGAATTATGACCAATGGAATGAATCATGAGAAAGAAGAAATAAACAAAAAAAAACAAAAACAAAAGAGAAAAAAATGGAGAGCAAATGGGTACCTCAGTCTGCATTCAGACTCCATAGTTTTTTCTCTGGATGTAGATAGCTCTCTCCCTCATGAGTCCTTTGGAGCTGTCTTTGAACCTTGTATTGCTGAGAACAGCAAAAGTCTATCAAGGTTAGTCATCACAGAATCCATATATCTGTGGTTGTGTATAATGTTCTCCCAGTTCCACTCCGCTCACTCAACATTATGTCATGTAGGTTTTTTCAGGTTATTATGAAGTCTGTATCTTTCTCATTTCTTATAGCAAAATAGTATTCCATTACATTTATATACCACAACGTATTCAGCCATTCCCCAATTGATGGACATCCCCTTGATTTCTTATTCTTTGCTACTACAAAAAAAGCCTCTATAAATATTTTTGTACATATGGGTCCTTTTCCCACTTGTGTGATCTTTTTGGGATACAGCCCTAGAAGTGGTATTGCTGGGTCAAAGGGTATGAACATTTTTATAGCCCTTTGGGCATAGTTCCAAATTACTCTCCAGAATAGCTGGATCAGTTCAAACTCCACCAGGAATGTGTTCCAATTTTCCCACATCCTCTCCAGCATTTATTATTTTTCTGTTTTGTCATTTTAGCCAAGCTGACAGGAGAGATGTGGTACCTTGGGATTGTTTTGATTTGCATTTCTCTCATCAATAGTGATTTAGATCATTTCTTCGTATGCCTATAGATGTCTTTAATTTCTTCCTCTGAAAACTGCCTGTTCATATCCTTTGACCATTTCTCAATTGGGGAATGACTTGTATTTCTATATATTTGGCTCAGTTCCTTGTATATTTTAGAGATGAGGCCTTTATCAGAGACCCTAGTTGTAAAGATTTTCTCCCAATTTTCTGTTTCCCTCCTAACCTTTGTTGCATTGGCTTTGTTTATACAAAAACTTTTCAATTTAACATAATCAAAATTATAAATTTTGCATTTTGCAATGCTCTCTATCTCTTGTTGTGTCAAGAAGTCTTTGCTTTCCCATAAATCTGATAAATAAACTATTCCTTGCTCTCCCAAATTGCTTATAGTATCAGCCTTTATTCCTAAATCATGAACCCATTTTGACTTTATTTTGATATGTGGTGTAAGATATTGTTCTATGCCCAGTTTCTGCCCTACCATTTTCCAATTTTCCCAGCAGTTTTTGTGAAATAGTGAATACTTAGCCCAGAAGTTGGATTCTTTGGGTTTATCAAAGAGTAGATTGCTGTAGTCATTGACTACTGTGTCTTGTGTACCTAACCTCTTCCAGTGATCCACAATTCTGTTTCTTAGCCAGTCCCAAGTAGTTTTGATGACTGTTGCTTTATAGTACAGTTTAATATCTGCTATGGCTAGGCCCCTTTCCTTAGCATTTCTTTTCATTAATTCCCTAGAAATTCTAGGCCTCTTGTTCTTCCAGATGAATTTTGTTATTATTTTATCCAGCTCTGTAAAATAATTTTTTGGTAGTTCGATTGGTATGGTACTGAATAAATAAATTAATTTAGGTAAAAATGTAATTTTTATTATTTTAGCTCGGCCTAACCATGAGCAACTGATATTTTTCCATTTATTTAGATCTGACTTTTTTTGTGTGAAAAATGCTTTGTAATTATGTCCACATAGGCCCTGGGTTTGTCTTGGCAGGTAGACTCCCAAATATTTTATAGTGTCTACAGTAACTTTAAATGGAATTTCTCTTTCTATCTCTTGCTGTTGTGCTTCGTTAGTGATGTATAGGAATGCCGAGGATTTATGTGGGTTTATTTTGTATCCTGAAACTTTGCTAAAGTTGTTTATTATTTCAAGTAGATTTTTACTTGATTCTCTAGGATTCTTTAAGTAAATCATCATATCATCTGCAAAAAGTGATAATTTAGTTTCTTCTCTGCCTATTCTAATTCCTTCAATTTCTTTTTCTTCTCTTATTGCCACAGCTAACATTTCTAGTACCAAATTGAATAATAAGGGTGATAATAATAAGGGTGATAATGGACACCCTTGTTTCACCCTTGATCTTATTGGGAATGCATCTAGTTTATCCCCATTACAAATAATGCTTGGTGATGGTTTTAGGTAGATGCTATTTATAATTTTAAGGAAAGCTCCATTTATTCCTATGCTTTCTAGTGTTTTTAATAGGAATCGGTGTTGTATTTTGTTGAAGTCTTTTTCTGCATCTATTCAGATGATCATATGGTTTCTGCTAGTTTTGTTGTTGATATGATCAATTATGCTGATAGTTTTCCTAATATTGAACCAGCCTTGCATTCCTGGAATAAATCCTACCTGGTCATAGTGTATTATTCTCATGATAAGTTGCTGCAATCTTTTTGCTAATGTTTTATTTTAAATTTTTGCATCAACTGCTTATCATTTCTTATGGAACAATAGTATTCCATTACATTCATATATAGCTATATGTTCACAACTTGTTCAGCCATTTCCCAATTGATGTGTATTCCTGCAACTTCCAACTCTTTGCCACCACAAAAAATATATATATATATATTTTTGTGCATGTGGGTCCTTTTGTCTTTGTAATGATCTCCTTGGGATGCAGACCTACTAATGGCATTGCTGGATCAAAGGGCATGCACAGTTTTATAGCCCTTTAGGCTATATTAGTTCCAAATTGCTCTCCAGAATGGTTGGATCAGTTTACAACTCCATCAACAATGCATTGGTGTTCCAATTTTGCCACATCTTCTCCAACATTTATCATTTTCCTTTTATGTCATATTGGCCAATCTCATAGGTGTAAGGTAGTTAAATTTTCTTTTTTTGTAAAGGAAGGGAAGAAGCATTTATTAAGCAACTACTATGTGCCAAGCACTTTATAAATCTGATTTCATTTGTTCTTGATAACAACCCTGGAAGGTAGATGCTATTCTGATCTCCAATTTACAGTTGAAGAAGCTAAGCAGATAGAGGTGAAGCTACTTGTCCAGGGTCACACAGCTATTAAGTGTCTGAAGCTGTATTTGAACTCAGGTCTTCCTGATTCCAAGCTCAGTGCTTTATCCAGTGTACCACCTTCCTACTTCCAGATGCCACCTACCTCCTGGGGTTGTTGGGAGAATCAAATGAGATAATATTTGAAAAGCTCTTTGCAAACCTTAAAGCACTATACAAATGTAAGCTGTTATCATCTTTATGCGGAAGACTTCCAAAAACTTATATCAATCTCTCATCTCTCTTCTGAAATGTAGGCCCCTCTTGCCAACTACCTGATGGACAGTTGTAGCATTTTCTATGTCCCATCAGCATCTCAAACTCAAAATGTACAAAAAAGATTTTTTTTTAATATCCCCCCACACACTCGCCTAAATCTACATCTCTTCTCAAACTTATGTATTAATGTAGTTCAGGTGATGCAGGCATGAACCAGGGTAGTGACTGTTGGAGTGGAATCTAGCAGGTTTATCAGTTGATTGGAGGTGCATGTATGTGTGCGCGAGCGTGCGTGTGAGCACGCAAAGGGATGGGGAATGCAGATAGGAGATTCTGAAGTTGTGAACCTAGTAATTTCAACATCTCCAGTATTACACTGGCTTCTTAATTAGTCTCCCTGCTTCCAGTCTTTCCCTTTACAAAGCCATCCTTCATACAATGTCCTAATTAATATTCCTAAAGCAGAGAGAGGTGTGATCATTGCACTGCCTCACAAATCTTCAGTGGCTCCCTATTACCTCTAGGGTAAAGTACAGAGTCCTCAGCATGGTATTTCACATCCTGCACAACCAGGCTTTTTCCTTCTTCTTTAGACTTATTTTCCTGTTATAATATTATTTATACTATTTTGGCCAAACTTGACGTTCCGACATGTGAAATTTTATCTCTTACCTCTAAACCTTTGCAAAGGCAGAGGTGTGCTGGTAAATGTTTAACAGCCAGCTCTGGGGAGGGGCGGGGGGAGTGATTTTCCCATGTTATACTTTTAAGATTAATCACCATCATCAACATCTTCTTCATTACTTTCTTAAGTCTAGACAACCGACTAAACAATAAACTGAGCTCTGATTTGTGGCATTTGTTGATTTCCACTTTCTAAAAGCTCAATGTGAAAAATTAACAGTCAGTTGGAGATCACTCCAGTATGTCATTGCCAGGCCTTATGCTCTTTCCCTTTTCAGCTCTGTCAGTCTCCTAACTCCATTCAAGGTTCCTTTTAAGGGACACCTTCAGCATGAGACCTTTTCTAATATCTCTGCTCTCTTCTCTCCCTCCAAATTAGTTTCAATTTACTTTTATGTGTTCTGTATTTTCTTACTTCTTATCCTGCTGTTCCCACAAAAAAGTAAATTTCTTGAATGTAACACGTTTCATTTTTGTCTTTGTATTCCTGGGGTGTAGCACTACCTCAAGCAAGGAGGAAGTGCTTCATCAACTGAATGGAAGACAATGCTTCTGTGCCACTTCCTGCAGGAACTGTAAGTGCTTGCTCTTTCCTGAAATAACTTTCTATTTAATTGTCTTTTTATATGCTGCATTTCCTTGATAGAATTAGGTTCCTTGAGGGCAGCAATTGTTTCATTTTTGGTTTTGTATCCCCAGTGCCTAGAACAGTGTCATGTTTGTAATAGGCAGACGTGCAATGGGTACTAAATAAATGCTCATTGAATTGGGTTACATGGATGAGTGAAAATAAATATAAGATGTGAATTCAAAAGCCTATTGTCTCCACCCCACGTCATAGAGCCAGTAAGAACTTGAAAAAAAGCTTTATTGTGGATAGTGTCAACAGAAGGTAAATATCAACTCATATATATGTGTATATGTATGTATGTATATATGTGTACATATACACGTATGTGCATGTGTATGTATGTATACACACATAAACACACACACACAAACACCCCCATACCCTCTCTCTCTATCTATATACATGTATATACACATACATACATATCTATCTATAGCTATATGTATATATCTAGATCTAGATTTATATATAGTAGATGGTATAGTGGTACACTGGGCCTGGAGTCAGGAAGTTCTGAGTTCAAATGTGGTCTCAGACACTTACTAGCTGTGTGACCCTGGGCAAGTCACTTAACCCCTATTTGCTTCAGTTCCTCATCTGTAAAATGGGGACCCACCAGAGAAGGAAATAGCAAACCATTCCAGTATCTTTGCCAAGAAAACCCCACAGACAAAGTTTATGGGTTCATGTAGAGTCAGGCACAACCCAAAGACTCAACAATGACAACAACCAGGTGATAAGGAAGCAATAGCCTAACCCCTTCTCCCGCGTGAATTAGGCTGGTTTTTCCACTGAACGTTGACAGGACTATCCTTGGGAATTCTCCCAGGCCCAGGATGCTGAGGCTAAAGCTTTCTCTCCTTTGACACAGCTTCTTAGAAACCTCTGAACATATTGGCATGGCTTCCTGGTCAACCTAAGGGCATAATACTGCCTAGTCACATGAAACCAAAGCCCTTCAGACTCAGAAGAGATGCTAAAGATGAGCAGGTTGCCATACCCTGCCCTGCTGGCCAGGTGAATTTCTTTATGAAGATGAGGGGGGTCAAGCGTCTACCCAGTCTAAATGCTGGAGGGTCCTTGTTAAATGTCTTTTCTATGCTACGGAAGCTGGCGGAGCAGTGGATAGAATACTGTGCCTCATTGCAGATCTAACCACGACACTTACAAACTGTGTGACCCTGGGCAAGACACTTGGCCTCTGTTTGCCTTAGTTTCCTCAACTGTAAAATGGAGATATTAATAGCACCTATATTGCAGGTTTGTTGTAAAGAACAAAGAGATCAGATTTGAAAAAAATACATAGCACAGTGCCTGGCACATTGTAGGTGCCACATTAATGTTTATTCTCTCTCCTCCTGCCATGGCCTAATTAAAATTCCTTTTGTTAACTGTTGAATGTCCTATGACTTCCTCATTTCATCTCAACATCAAATCTGAACTAACAGGGTGCTGGCCTGAATCGGGCACCATCTCCGACATTTGGTATAATCGGTAATTGGCATGAGGTTGCAGAGTGGATCGCATCATGTTTGAAAGGGAGAAAAGGATGCTACAAATATGGAGCATCCATTGATTGCATTACTGGAGACAGCACCATGACACTTTATGGAAAGGGGCCCTCCTGGTGGTGGAACTGAGAGGAGGCATCCACTTGCCCAGAGCAGTTAGTTCAGTGGATACTCGAGGATGCTGTCAGGGAGGATAAAGAAAGCACCAAGTCCAGCATTTCCTGGTTGTTGTTGACCATTCCACAGATGTTGGACTATCAGCAAGATAAGACTAAAAGTAAATTGGCCCATTACGTTCAGCAAATAGAGACAGAGCTATTGGCTTTTAAGAGCCATGCAATGAAGGCCAGTGAAGCTTGTAACAAGAGTGTAAGTGAAAGTAGCTTGGCTCATGGGGTGGGGACCAACAGGCTGAAACCAGGCACTGACAGGCCTCTGGGAAGAAGTACTAGTCTACAATCCAGAGATTTCATTGCATCATGCTGAGATCAGAGCCATGAAACAGGAGAATAAGAGGATAAGAGAGAAAGAGTGAAAAGGAATCCGGGAACCCTTGGTTAAAAAAGAAAAAAACCCTGGAGTTATGTTATTACTGTTCCTAGAAGGAACATGATTTCTTCCACAGAGGCACTGGGAACTGGGTGGGCTTTCACTGCTAAGGAACTGGGGAAGTGTCAAGAGAAGTTCAGACACCAGTCTGAAGAGTCATTGGTACAGTGGCTGCTGAGGGTGTGGTCTGATAGAGCCAATGCAGACTCTCTAGGAAGCAGAGATAGGCTTTGGGAACAATCAGAGGACTTGTTACTGCAAAGTCGGTTGAATCAGTTACCGGCTCTACATTGAAGCTATCCTTTGTCCCTTTTTAGGTGGCCAGGATGAGGAGTCACATGTAGGAGGCTCCATAAAGATTCATTCCCACTGTAGCTTACTCCCCATGGGTATTTGCAAGAGGGATGATGAAATTCCTAAGGGAAATAGGTTTGACAGATGAGATATATACAAACGCCTCCATGGCTTGCCACACTCTCTGATTAACCTGTTTTGGGGACAATTAGAACCTGCCTTCTGCCTGCAACCTGCCCTGAGTGGCTTTAGACTTTAGCTATGGTTCTTCCCTCTCCCTTTCCAGTCCCTCCTACCCACCTCTAGCCACACAACATTATAGGTGTGGGTTAATCAACTGGTGAAATCTGAGCAGGCCATCAGGACAGTTGTGGTCTGGGAAAATACTTATTAGGGCAAATGGAGGACGAAGCACAAATCTAGATGGACAGAAGGTGATAGCATTCTTTCTCAGAGGCAGCTTTGGGTGTGGCTATTGAAACAGAGTTGATAAGAATGCAATTGATGGCCTGCCTATGGGGGTGCTAGGAAAACTATGAGGAAATCCAAGGATCCATTCAGTCCCATCCAAGCCTCGGGCATCCCCAAAAGCCTCTGTTCCATTTAGATCACTCATGAGGAGTTAAGGAAAGCAGACAAGGGTTGGGGAAGGGATATCATGAGCTCATGGGAGTTTGTATCTGTGTGGGCTATTTCTTAAATCTCTATGCAGGTTATTGTGTGTCAGGCCAAATATAAATCCTTGGATTTGTCTGAACCATCTTATGTGGTTAATAGCAAACACTCTAGAGTGGTGGTGGTGGTGGTGGTGGTGGTGGTGGTGGGGTGTGTATGTGTGTGTGTGTGTGTGTGTGTGTGTTGGGAGTGGGGAGTTTGAAAGATACTTCTCCTCTAGTGTCAGTAAATAAGCATTTATTATTAAGTGGCTATTATTATATGACAGGTAGGAGGCAGCTAGGTGGTGTTAGAGCATTGGGCCTAGAGTCAGGAAGACCTGAGTTCAAGTCCTTTCTCAGACACTTACTAGCTATGTGACCCTGGGCAAGCCCCTTAACTCTGTTTGCCTCAGTTTCCTCATCTGTAAAATGAGAAGGAAATAGAAAACCACTCCAGTATCTTTGCCCAGAAAACCACATGTGGGATCAAGAAAGAGTCATATATAACTGAAAGGATTGACTAACAACGTGTAACAGATATTGCACTACATGCTGAGGATACAAAGAAAGGCAGAAGACTGTGCCCTCAAGGAGATGAAGAAAGCTGGACTCATTTTTTTTATACCAGCTCTTCTTAAGAACAATGATGTACAACCCATGAAGAAGGCAGAAGGCACCTGGAAGCTTGCATTGGACATGGGACATTGCAAGGGAGCTGGACAGTCATCATACCCATCATTACTACTGTTCCTGACCTGTCAGTGTCATAGACCAGGTAGCCCAGACCATTGTTGAGTATACAGGGTCACCAGTGCTTCTTTCTCTGTTTCTGTGGCTGACTAGTCAGAAGCAGCTTGTTTTTACCTAGGAAAAATCCAATGTACTTTCACTGTCCTTCCCCAGGGCTACCTGAACTCTTCCTCATACTGGTCTCATTCTTGTGGTCAGGGACCCGAAAGAGGTTTCCCTTCCTGAGGGCATTAATGTACACCACTGAATTGATGACACAATGTTGACTAGGCTACATAAGGCTGTGGTGGCTAAGGTGATGCATTGGATGGTGGTCTATGTAAGGGATAAGCAGTAGGAAATCAAGAAATCCAGGGTCCAGCCTGCTCAGTCTAGTTTTGGGAAATATAGTGGGTGGGAAAAGCTCAGAGGATTTTCAACATGGTGCAGAAGAAGCTAATGACACTTGCTTTCTTATGATCTAGAAGGAGGCCCAGACACCTATTGGATTCTTTGTGTTTTGGAGAACCCACATTTTGTATCTGTGTGTCCTGATGGCCCTCATTTACTGAGTCTGCCTTTTTCTGGAGGGACTTATTGTAGCCTATACAGCCTTGGAAGACCTAAAGCAGGCTCTCCAGCATTTTCCTCCTTTTGGCCTTTCTGACCCTCTAGAGTCTATGATTTTGGAGGTCTCTATTTGCAAAGACCAGTCTGAATGGTGACTTTGTCAGACACCAAGAGGTAGCCATAATAAATGACTTTTAAGCTTCTGGAACAGCAATTTGCCCAAAGTAACCACTCACGATACCACCTTTGAAAAGCTGAGCCTTAGCTGCTGTGAAAGGGATGATGTGGGGTTATGTGTTGCCTATTATGCATTGGGTGATATGAGGTGGGTAGGACAGAGGATGCTTCTTTTGTGTGTGTTTTTTAAAGTGTAGGTAGTATTGGCATTTTTATAATTTTGGCTTGACCTAACCTGATGAATGTTTCTCCATTTATTTAGATCTGCATTTCTCCAGAGGGTTTTATAGTTGGATTCAAATAGTTCCTGGGTGAATCTTTATAGAATATTTTATAACTTCTGTACTTGTCATGTTTTTAAAAATAAGTTTTTATTGATATTTTCTGTTTGTTACAACATCATAGTTATCCCAAGCATCCCTTCCCCTCCCAGAGGGCCATGTCATATGAAAAATAGTATTTTTTTGGAAAGGAAAAAAAACATCAGCACAGCTAATCAATACATTTAAAAAAAGTCTGAAAACATGTGCAATGTGTAAGACTTGTGAACCTGTCCCTCCAGAAGGAGTAGGTTGGGGTTGTCTTTTCATCTCTTTCCATTTGAGTCCTGCTTGAGCTTTATTTATAATTTTGTTCCATTTACTTTTGATCTTTTGATGTATAGTTGTTCTTTCAATTTACATTGTTGTATTTACGGTGCATATTTTTTTTTGGTTCTGCTTACTTCACTCTGCATCAGTTCATATAGACATTTCTATGCTTCTTTGTATTCATTGCAAACAAATTTCTTACAGCACAGTAATATTTCATTATATTCATGTACCACAATTAGTTTAGTTATTCACCAATTGGTGGTTGTCTACTTTGTTTTCAATTCTTTTGTATTGCAAAAAGTGCTGCTATAATGTTTTGGAGTATGTGGGGATTTTCCTTTTTATTGATAGCCGTCTTGAGGTAAAAGCCTAGGAATCCAGTCTCTGGTTCAGAGAGTACGGACATTTTAATCATTTTATTTGGATAATTTTGAATTGCTTTTCATAACGATTGTACTGTTTCACAGCTGCACCAACAATATATTGTGTGCCTGTCCTTCCACAACCTCTCCAACATTGCCTGTTGCCAATTTTTGTCATTTTTGCCAATTTGCAGCATGTGAGATGAAACCGCAGTGTTATTAGATTTGCATCTTTCCTATTATTAGTGATTTAGAACCTTTTTCCTGTGGTTGTGAATATTTCGCAGTTCTTTTGAGAAGCTTGGTTATATCTTTTGACCATTTATCTACTGGGGAATGGCTATTAGTTTCAAATATATGTGTGTGTATGCATATGTGTGTATATATTTCGTATATCTGGGATATGAAAACCTTATCAGAGAAATTTGATAAAAAGATATTTTTTCCTATTTGACCACTTCCCTTCTTATCCTAGAGGCATTAATGATGTTTGTGAAGAAGCTTTTCAGTTTCAAGTAATTGAAGTTATTTATCTTTTTTAATTGCCTCTATTTCTTGCTTTGTTAAGAATACATCTCCTACCCGCAGCTGTGAGAAGTGTATGATCTGTTTCTCTTTTTAGAGTATGGTCTTCTATTAAGGTCATATATACATTTAGAATGTATTATGGGATGTGGTATAAGGTGCTGGCCTATGCCCAGTTTCTGCCAGGCTGCTTTCCAGTTTTTCTGATAGTTTTTTTTAAAATCAAGGATGTTTTTATTGTTAAATGGAGGTAGTATAATGAAAATCACACTTGCCAGGGTCTCTTAGGTGTTAGTGCCCTTCACAAATAGGTTTTGACTATTCCAGAGACTGATAGTTTCAATCCAGGCCCTGGAACTCTACCTTCTCCTCTATCTCAGTGGGCCCTATCTTATAACCTGGTCCCTGAGGAATGTTGTTTTGCCTTATTTACCAATGCTCCATCTTCTACTAGAGAGGCAAATACAACTGGATTTTAACAGCCTCTAATACAGTAATGGAAGATACTCTAAGAGATGAGGATTCTGGAAAGTCTTCTCACTAGGCTGAGCTGCAGGCTATGTGGCTAGTATGTGAGAGAACCTTGAGGGATAGGGAGGAGAAGATGTTAATCTAGATGGATACTTTGGTGGTATCCCTGAGGCTGGCTAAGTCATTAGGGATCTGGAGAGAACAGGACTATTTAATCAAAAACTCTCCCCTTTGGCACCAGGACCAATGAAGGAATTTTTCAAATGCCTTACACTGCATATAGTTATTTATGGAGCATGTCAGAACCCATCCGAAACATCATGAGCTTTCCACTGAATTGAAGGACCAAGTTGGAGCCATCATAAGAATAGCAGAGATTGGGGAATAGGTCTACTGCTAATATGGAATTGGAAGGTGCTGATGCTATGTTATCCTGGAGGCATGTCTGAATGATTTCCTTAACTAAGGATGAGTTAGTTATTCCTGCTAAACTGACCTCTTTGTACCAGTCAGAGTACCCATCTAAATGGCCTTTAAGCTATCCCAACTGGCAAAATGGTCTGCTTACCTCATCTCAGGGCAAGGAGTTTGCTTCTGTTAATCAACAGCCACATCATTATGCTCCTGACTGTGAAGGTCATATGCCATTCGCAACCTCCCAGGAGCCATGCCTCTGATAAATAAGGGCTCTCTAGGAAGTGGAAGGGTTCACTGGCCCAAAATCTTGGATCCAGTCATAGAAAGATATACCTGATAATAATGGACTTATTTTTATACATAGTTCTGGCTTACTCTTTCAGACTTTCTATATTCTTTCCCATTTAATGGAATTTCGTGGGCCTCAAGTTTCTTGTCCCCCTTGGAGGGTTTTATATACCCTGGAGAAATAACTTAGCTCCTTCTTAATTGTAGGGCTTCCTTTTTTTCTGGGATGGTTCATATAACTTCTTTCCAGAGAGGCTTAAGTGACTAAGGAGTCGTATTGTTGGGAGGTACTTTGCTTTTGAATAGCATTAGGGAGGTGATTGTTCCTACATTACTATGGTGAATGGGTATTTGCTTGGAAGAAAGAGAATCCTCTAGTTGACTTGGTGGTAATTTTGATTTACTGAATAAAAATGAGGGAGAATCTTTACTTAGCCACTTTGGAAGAAGGAGGTGGTCCTTCTTCAGAAGCCTCTCTGGGGGCAAAGATTTGGTATCATCTCTTTCATGTAGCTCCCAAGGAAAAGGGTTGTAAGCCAGGGAATATTGGGTGGATGGCTGTATGGAGAAAGGTTTGGTATCAACTTAGATCCCAAGACAGTATGCAAGGTGCTCTTAGCTACTTTACTATAGATGACCCTAACATGTGATGGAGAATCTGACCGTGTTGGAGATGTCATCGTGTGTGTAGTAGCCATGATATTCCTAGTGCTGCTTCTGCTCACTGCTACCATTTTACATCAAGACCCACTGTGAGAGCAAAAATTGTGTGTGAACTTCTTTTTATAGTTACCAGATATGGTGGAAGCAATAATCTAACCCTGTCCCCCATGTAAATTGGGCTAATTTTTCCCTGAGAGGTGACAGAGTGTTCCTGGAACTTGACTGGTCCAAGGGACCAAAGCTTGAACTGTACCTCCCTAACATAACTTCCTGGTAGCCTCTAGCCATAGGAAAGTGGCTTTCTGGTCACCAGATGCCATTGTAAGGCTCAGCCACATTGAGTTGAGACCCTTCAGACTCAGCAGATGTCTCAAGACTACACAAATCACTATACCCTGCCCTACAGACCAGATGCATTTCCATATGGAGATGGGGGGCAGTTTTCTATCCAAGCTAAATGCTGGAATATTCTTATTAAATTCCCTTTCTGTGTTACAACTAAGTGAAATCCCTTTCATTAAAAGTTGAATGACCTGTAAATGCCAATTTCATCCCAAGACTGAACCTGAACTAACAGGGTACTGACCTGTCAGGCCTGCTCCTAACATGAGGACTGCTCTCCTTCCATTTACTATCACTGAGCAAGTAGGGAAAATTGAGATTTTACCCCCCAAGAGAATATGAAAGATGGTTTTGAAGAAAATAAAGCAAAGCTATGCGCCCAACTAGAGTAAATCTCCCTTCAGTCTTCTCTTCTTAAGCATGAATAATTCTATGTTTTTTCATATCAACGTGCTTTTGCCTTCATTATTTGTTCCAGGTATGTTATATTCTTGGTTTGGAATTCCTTTCCTCATTTGCATGTTAGCTTCATCCTCTGTCTTGAGATGAGTCGATCTTTTTTATTTTGTTTATTTTATGTTTTTGGAATTCTTTGGCTTTTAAAGTTACCGTGCCTGAACTAGATTGATTGTGCTGCTGTTCCGCGGTTTGTCTGTTATTTTTAAAATCTGGGTACCCAGAGGGGACCAAAAAAAATCAATGATGTGGATAAGATATTTGATGAAGATGATACTGGAGAATGACTGTTAGAAATACAGAAAAGGGTTCAGCCACTGGAATGAGTCAGTCTTGTAAATGAATAAACCAGGCACAAATCTGACAAGTATGCAAATTACGGAATAACAAGTGGACTTAACATTTTAGTTTAATTTATACTAACAATAAGACACAAAACCAATGCATTGAGAAAACCAGCAATCTAATTTTTTTTACCTTATCTTAATTCTTTAAAAATCTGAAGTAAAGGGCCTATGTTGATAGCAAATACATGGAATAGCAACAAAATGTAAGTCAGTAGAATAAGTTCCTTGAGGACAGGAGTAGTTTGGTTTTTGTCTTTGTTTCTTCAGCTGTTAGCATAGTGCCTGGCATACTGTAAGAGTAGAGCCTGATAGGGACTGGTGATATCATTACTATGGAAAATCCCAATTAAGGAAATTGTCTCAACCAGTGAGGGTCAGGCAGAACTTAATCCTGTATCTTCCTGGTTTGAAGGCCAGCTCTCCATCCACTAACCATGCTGCCTCTTACATAATGGGTACTTAATAATGCTTGCCAAATTGAATTGGACTAAGAATAAAGTAAAAGGGAGATGACTGAGAAGAGATGAAACATAAGAGCAAACTTGATAAGGAACTTTAAGCCAATTAAAAAAAAATCTAGGGGATTGTAGTGAATGGTCATCATTGTCCCGGTATTGTAACTTTTAAAGATGGTCATTGGAGGGACATGGGAGACTTCCTTCAGCAACACTTTGAATTAAATAAGGTTTGAGTTTGATGACCTACCACCTCTTCTCCTTCCAGTGTCTCTCCATGGAGCCTAAATTCCTTTTCTTGCAGATTATTATGTCACTTTCCATTCCTGAAGTGTCTTACTCTTCCAGCTAACTTTTGCTACTGAAGACCTGACCATACTGAGGGTCTCTGATCTTAGCTCATGATAATTGAAAATATGTTATCCCTAGTAAGGATTTTTGCATTTTAATTAGGAACTTTGGAAGATCAAAAAGAATGAAATGCATCATGAAATATTGATGCTACAACAGCTGTAGTAGAGATACTTTTGAGGAAGTTATAGTTTCTAGGTGCCTTCATATCACATTGGAAGTAGCACACACATATCACAAAGACAGAAGTAAGTTCCCAAGGCCAAGCAGACCCTGGATTTCTGACCTGAGCTTACCTAAGGCAAAATGTCTGCTATAAGTGTCCTTGTTACCATTACCCATTCTCCTGGTATGGTAGAACAAATGAAGAAATATGGAGGGAGTATGAGAGACAAACCAGGACATTGCCACTTTAGATACAACTTTTCCTTAGGATGATCTCTGTTAAATTTGGGGGGTTACAGCTCTGTATTTGACTTAGGTAGTTAATTGATAAGAACAAATATTGGACTGACTGGGACCTCAGTGACCTTTTGGGTAGAATTATTACCTGTATATTCTGTGTTTTGTCCATATACTTGCCTGGGATTAGAAAAGGGAGAAAGTTTAAAAAAAAAAAAAGAAGACTTTTTAGATATGAAGCAAATCTCTGAGGAGGGGCCTTCCGGAAATGGATAGGAAACTAGAAATTAGGAATATACCAGAAAAGGCTTGTGGTTTTTCAAGTACGATCAGAGAATTCTTACTTGATGTGATGAAGGGTTGCTATGAGCAGAGTACCAGTCCATTTGTCAATCCTCTGCTGGGACACAGGAATCCAGGAAGACCAGGACAATTAGGAGGCAGTGTGGTACAGTGGTAAATACACTGACTCTGCAGTCTAAGGACCTAGGCTCATGTCCTACCTCTGACACTTACCACCTTAGTGTACATAGGTAACTTATTTAACCAGCCTGTATCCCAGTTTCCTGGGAGCCGGATTAAAGGGTCCCTCCCATTTCTCAATCTGGTTCAGATCCTGGCAAGCCAAAAAGCAGCAATTCTCTGAGTAAAGTGCTGGTCGTACGTTAGCTGGGTGGGTTTTACATCTCTTGCCAACAGCCATAATTTCTCTACCCAGGTGACAAATGACATTGCTGTGCTAGACGCTGTGTGGCAGTGCTCTGGAAACTTTGAAGGATTTGAGTACAACCTTAATGATTCCTGTTCGAAGAGCAGAGCCGGCCCTAAGCACAGCTGGATGGGCATATAATTTGATTCAGATTTCATTGGTGTGTGGAGCATTTGGAGTGGAAACTCCCTCCACCAATGCAGATTGGTAACTTTTCTCTAACTTATAATCTTATTTAAGAATATGCCAGTGGCAGGAATTGAACTGCTCTTCCAGATGCCAAAGCTGTTTGTTTAATTGCTATGTAACGCCACCTCTCTTACCCTCTTTTTTTCCCAAAGATCTATCCTATTGGCTTACTGCAGTGACCCAAACTCCCACATTAGACTTATTCATTTGTTCCAGGCATTGTGCCCCCAGAGTACTGTGGTGAACTATTAAATTACAATTGTCTCAGAGAGGTGCTACATTAAGCATTTTTCAACCATTAGCACAAATTAATATACCAGATTAGCTAACTAGTCACTTAATATAGCTCCAAATGAAGGAACAGAATAGGAGGATGAAATTTGGTTGTGGGAGGAAGGGAATGGGAAATGTGACTGGCATATTTGAAGATGGTGTTGGATAGCCAAGTAGGCAAGATATAGTGTTGATGGGAAAGATTATTTTATTGAGAGTGCACAAAGATAGGCCTCCCTCATTTCACACATTTGACATTCATATTATCAAACGTTTGTTTTCAGATTTCCCTCTTATCACTGGAAGGAGACCAATGTGCCTTCTTTTCTTAGGTACCTAGATCAGATGCCCTACTTACTGAATTCTTGGTTGCTGGGTCACTGAGAAAAGATGTTTTTATGCACTGGTTTGGGTTGTGGTTTTCACTACATGCTATTTGAAAAAATTGTGGCTCCAGAATTTTGGGGAGAGTAAAGAGGGACAGGAAGAAAGACTGTGCCAGACCCCAGTGGTTACAATGGGCCCATTCTTCCTACCCTGTGTGGTTCATGGGGTTGTAGATTTGGACTTGGAAGGGATTTTAGAAGCCACCTTCCTATTCCATTGGCTTTGGCAGCTCCCTTTTTCCTCCACAATTAAATATAAATCTTTGATTTGGGCTTTTAAAGTCTTTTGTAATTCAATCCCTTCTTACCTTTCCAGTTTTCTCACACCTTCCTCCTCTAGGTGCACTCTGTGCTTTGGTGACACAGGCCTCCTGACTGCTCTTTGCACAATACACTCTCAGCTCTGAGCATTTTCACTGGCTGACCTCCCATGCCTGAAACTGTCTTCCTCTTCAACTCTGCCTTCCGGCTTCCTTCCAGTCTCAACTAAAATCCCATCTTCTGCAAGAAGCCTTTCCCAATCCTCCTTAATGTTAGTGACTCTGATTTATCCAATATCTATTTTGCTTACATGTTGTTTCACAGGCCATTAGACTGTGAGCTGCTTGAGATCAGGGACTGGTTTTTTTTTTTGCACTATTTTGTATCCCCCTCGCTTAGCACAATGCCTGGAACGTACTTGATGCTTAACATACTAGCTGACATACTTTATGCTTAATATACTAGCTGACTGACTGGCTTTTAATTCAACTCCATTAATTTCTTTTTAAAAAATCCCTTTTATTATTATGAACTTGATAAAGATCAACAAACATTAACATTTCTCTGTTTAAAGATGAACACAAAAGAAGACTGCATATGAAACTGTGAATCTCCAAGACATACAACTTTCTTTCTTTTTTTAATCTAATTCTAACTTAGCAAAGTAATTCTAACACTTGTATTCCCTTATGAACTTTCTTTCAATCTCTTCAGTGTATTTTTAAGGATTCATTGATGCTCCTTTCTTCCTTTTTTCTTTTAGTATCACTATCAATCTTCCCTTATTCCTTCAATCTTCCTCCTCTAAAAATAATAAAAGCCTTTCCTTGAAACAAATAAGCATAATTAATAAAATATATAAACATACTGACTTATGTCTGAAAATGTATATCTTTTTGCTCATTTCTTGTCCATCACCTTTCTGCTGAGAACTGGGAGGCATGCTTCGTTTGCAGTTTCATGGAGTCATAACTGGTCATTGCATTAATAATAGTTCTTAAGTGTTTCAGAGTTGTTTTCCTTTACAATATTGTAGTCATTACACAAATTGTTTTCCTGGTTTTGCTCACTTCACTTTATATCAGTTCATACCAGTCCTCCTGGGTTTCTTTGAATCTGTCCTTTTTAGCATTTCTTATGGCACAATAATATTATATTACATTCATATTTCTAACTTGTACAGCCATTCCATAATTCCATAATGTTTCAATTCTTTGCTATGATTCAACCCTCTCATTTTAAAGATAAAGAAACTATCTCTTGTGGGGTGGATACAATAGGGATATGCTGTGGCGGCGAGGAGTTGTTTTGCTAGCAAGTATTTGGGGAAAGTTCCTTCTTACTCTATATATATATTCTGGTGTTGCAGATGTCCTTACTATTTCCCTTTAGGCCCAAATGCATATGTCAGAGTTGGCTCAGGAACAGCTAGGAATCTCTTCACCTGGGGTGAATACAAATTGAGTATGTGTATGTGGCACAGAGAAGAGTCCCATGAATGATGGTATTGCTAACACTATACTGAATTTACCATATGAATTATGACAGTGTTGTTATATGTGTTCCATTTTTTTTAAAGTTGACCTTTGATTTCATTGGTATCAGGAATTCCTGATATGAAAACTCCCTCTACTAATATAGACAGGCACCTGCTCTGCAACTTATGGTCTTAGAAACTTACAGTCTGGGGCCAGTGAGAGTTTAAATGACTGGCTAGTGGTCCCCCAGACAGTTCTGTTGGAGGTAGAGAGGCATGAACCCATGTCTGCTCGATGCTAAAGTAAGGTCTCTAACTAGTAAGGCACACTGCCTTTCTCTCTACCCTACATGCATCATAATTGTACAAAAGAATAGAATAAATTATGTAACCAGAAAAGGCAGTGGGCTGGTCACTTGACAAGAGCAAGGGATAACAAATAGCCCAGATACTTCCTGAGTATTCATATCAGGCTAAATGATCTAAAGGAAGGACTTCTGCACATTGGGGATACCCCGTATAGAAGATTTGTAGGAGGAAATACTCAACTTGTTCAGAATGAAAAGACAGGTTATGATGTTCATAATTTGAAGGAGAAACGTATTGAAGTATCACAAATGACTGTAAGTCACAAAGAAAGTGCCAACATGCATTGGTAGAGGAAGATTTCTCACCTGGGAATTCTCTTTACTAATGAAATCTAATCCCAGTCTCTATCCCAATCCCTACAATTGAATTAAAATGTATGGTTGTAGTGGTAAGACTAATAGTAGTAGTGATAAATAACTTGAACATATAGATAATATCTTTGCTCTAAGACATTTGAAGCACCAAAAATATTCATAATGGAAAGAGCAAATGAGATAATACTTAACTGAAGAAATTGTTAGATGGACTAAGGAGAAATCTTCTATTCATTTGATGTTTATTTTGCTTAGCTCTCTTAGGACCAGAATTTGTCAATGTGGATATTATCCCGAAGGGAGAAGTCATTTTGGTTTTAAGTTAGAATTTGTCTTTGGAAACATTTCGGCCTGACCTTGATTAATATGCATATTAACATTATCTCATTTTCATGTGTACTTGCCCCAGGTTTTTAGAAAAGCCAGACAAGAGAATCATTTCAGATCATCCTAAAACTGGAGCCACATCTTCTGCCTTCCTCTTTGAGGACTTTTAAATAAACATTAATTATAATGGTGCCAATTTAGTCATGTCTCATGACATAATCTCTGAAAACCTGTCATTATCCATCAACATATTCCAAGAAATCTGTGCAGCATTTCATATTGCTCTGTGCAGACACTTTTTGCCTCCGAAAAGATATATGCCTTATGTAATACTCAGGCCAGGCAAGCCACACTTCTGGAGCATAAAATTAGTTGTAGAAAATCAGACATCATGGTTAATCTGCCTGGCTTTATATATTGGCTACAATATGGCAGAAGCAGCTAAATGCTTATCTGATGAGAGACTTCTTCCTTTGTATTGTGCAGTGAAATAAGATAATATGATGGTACAAGCTCAGTATTGCTTTCGGTGCTTTGTTCAATATCCTGCAATGTCTTTGTGCTCTTTCTGCTTGGTATGCAGGTTTCTGAAGTATTCTAATAAACCCCTGGAATATGTAGGACTTAGTAGTGATGCATTGTGTAAACATCTGGTGGACTCAATAAAAGTCACATTCCCCTTTATAGTCTTACAATAGTATTGTCTAAAGAATTGAAGTTGAGGCTTATCCAAAGGGCAGTGGAGAAGCACATACCTAATGCACGTAGGCAGGCTGAAATGCTTGATAAGCCAGCAATTTATAAAGGTGAGACCATGTAAAGCAAGTAATTGAGGAAACATATGAGTCAAAAATATGGTTGATTTGTTGTAAGAGTGAAAAATGATGATCAAGAGTATGAGTGCTCCATGGGTATCCAACTCTGTTGAGGGAAAGTGAGAAAAGCCTTGGCACATTGGGTGGTTCCCTGTGGTGATCTTATGAAAGTCTATGGGTAGAAGTCCATCCATACAGGATGAGCAAGCCAGGCTGGATTACAGTGTGCGTCACTAGAAGGAATGCCTTCACTGAGGAGATCAAAGGTTCCTTTGAGTACTGAATATTTAGTTATTTTTCACAGAATTCTTTTGAGGATTATCAGGGATAAAGTCATCTCTATTTTCCAGATGAAAAATCAGAAAGAGACAAGTTAAGTGAATCATCCAAGATTAAAGGAGTCAATGCAAAATGATGACTAGAATGTAAAAAAATCTTAGGTTCTTATTTAAACCTTGTTCATGATAAATGAGAGCATTAAATATATATGTAACACTGAGTTCTCTGGTTCCCCACTGCCTGAGGGCCAGGGTGTATTACGTATCACTGCTCCCCCTAGGATTCTCTAGTACCTTTGAAGGGCTTGGGCTGGGGGGGTATCTAGTTTCTGACATTGGCTCAAGCCCTTTTGATTGTGTTTCCCAAATTTTAGAGGTCATCCCATTAGATTGTGGGCTCCTTGAGAACAGGAATTATTTTTTGCTTTTCTTTCCATCCCCAGGACTCAGCACAAATGTTTGGTACATAGCAGGTGCCTTGTGGTAAGCAGGTGCTTAAGGCAACTAGGCGGCTCTGTAGATAAAGCACTAGGCCTAGAATCAAGAAAACCTGAGTTCAGATTTGACCTCAGACACTTACTAGCTGTGTGACTTATGGCAAGTCACTTAACCTCTGTTTGCTTCAGTTTCCTTATATGTAAAATGGAGAAAATATTAGCAGCTACTAGGGTTGTAGTGAATTATAAAGTATGTTGTACAGTACCTGGCACATAGTAAGTGCTAAAATGTTAGCTGTTATCATCATCATCATTATTAATAAATGTTTATGAACTGATTGACCTGAGTTTCATTTAGCCACTTAATAGATTAATTTTTACAAAGAAATTTACTTCAAAGGTGTAGCAAGAACAAACATACATACATTGCTCCCAATATCTCAGGGACAGAATCTACCCTACTTCCCTTTAGGCTCTGGGGGAGCGAGGTGATTAGGTTCACAGTTTAGTTTGTTGTTGTTGTTGTTATGTTTGTCCTTTGTTTTTGAAGAGATCCGTGTTCCTATACAGCCTAAATCCCACCACAATCTAAGTCCAAAGCCTTCTGGGACCTCTATTCCAGAACCCTGGTTTCTTAGCATTTTCCTGCATGGATTTCTGGACTCCAAGTTCTCTATGGTTTGAGCTCCTGGGTCTGGGGACTCTACCCACTGTACCTAAAACTGAAAAGGACAAACGAAACAGACTAAAACCCCAAGTCCATTTCTTTGGGCCACAGGGCCTAAGGTGAGGGAAGGTGGTCTCTTTACTACCTAGTGTACTGCATGGTATCAATGAACAAAAACTTTACCCTTAGCTGTCACTGGAAAGAGAATGAAACTGTCCTAGACTGGCAGTTTTAAAGGTGCAGCAGTTCTGGCTAGCTAATGGGAAGAGGCAGTTTCCAGGTCCATGGTGAATAAATGCAGAATGTCTTCTCCCAGAAGCAGGTCCCTGGTATCCCACACATGGGTACCTCCATCTTGGGTGATCTGGGCATGCACCAAAGCTCCATTACACTCACATTTTTTATTTTATTGAAGCTTTTTGCTTTTATAGCATATTAATTCCTGAATATACCCCTCCATCCTTCCCTACCAAGAGAAACTTCTCTTGAAATATAATTTTGAAAAATTTCTTTATGGCAAAAACAACCAACACAGAAATGACATCTGGTTAACTTTCCACACCCACAGACTCCCATCTCTTCAACGAAATATTTATCTCATCACTTTTCTGGAAACATGTTTGATTATTTTCATGTAACATATATGTTCTGGCCCCACCTTCTCTGGGCCAGGTAGATTATGTCTTCCCTTCAGGGTTATCAGGCTCTCTGAGAGATTTGTGGGTGTTTTTCTTTCTCCACTGCTATTGGTTTATATTACCCTACTGACTGTGTTCCTTTCACTTATAGGGGCCCAGTGATTAGCATCCCAGTTCTATTTAATCATTTACCCTTGGGTGCCTTTTCTAAAGTCATTTTTGCTTCAAAGATACAACAAAAAAAATACAAAAATTTTCTCCAATATCTCTGGTGCATGATTCCCCCCTCAAACCATCTCTGTCTTTTGGGGAGAGATGAGTCTCAAAACTTACAGTCCTTACAAAGCATTGGTCTCACCAAATTCATGCCCAAAGGTGATATCACTGCTGTATGAGTCATTCTGCTAGACTGGGGTCCAGAAGGTTCATTGCTTTTTGAGTCACGGATGCTATACTGGCTACAAAATCTGACTTGAGTTGTGATTCCTGGCTTCTCACGCTTGCTTTCCTGGCCCTTGAAATTCCTAAAGTTAGATACTCCACTCCCTGAACCTAGAATGAAAAAGATGAATGAAAAGGGCTAGGAGGCTCCATTTCTCAGGGGCCATCTGGTCTCAGAGGGGGAAAACCCCAAGGCCATTGACTCTCACCGGGATGCTGGTGCCACTGGAAGACAGCCGAAGACTATGAGTCTGAAAAGAGCCAAGAGGTGGCTGAAGCTGACACAGGTCTTTCTGAAGATTCTGACAATTCTGACTATTTAGCCAAATGGAATGAGATTCCTCCCAATGACATCATAGGCCAACTGGAACCACTTATAGAACAACCACATATGTTCCTGTTTCTCTAAGGAACTTCCCTTATATATCATCACTCTCCTCTTGGAAGCAACTCCATGTGGAGTACATCTGAACTAGCTATTGGGGTCTGCACACGTCAGAACCTTATTTCAATAATACCACAATGTTCAGTTTAGTTTTGTTGTATTGCTTTTTTTTTCCTGTTTACATATTCATTGTGCATATTATTTTCCTGGTTCTGCTTACAGAAATCTGCTTCATTGCATATAAATTTTCCCATGTTTCATTGAATTTCTATTATTCGCTGTATCTTATAGCACAATAATATTCTCAGTTCTTTATATGTAGAATATTTCTGCCTTGAATTTCAAGGAAAGGGAAGCTTTCCAAGAATCTTTCCAAGATCTCGTCCTGAACCTTTATCTATGTGACTCTCTAGAAAGGAACAGCTATGATGGGAGTCACTATTCTTGAACATCAGGGAGGCAAAATGTCCACTTTAGGTTTGTGTGACCTTGGTCTAGTCTTAAACCTAGGTGCTGGTGATATGCAGTGAGTGATTTTTGCCATTAATTATGGAAACATATAAACCAAAGATTAAAGAGTAATAACGTACTTAAAATATAGCATGAATCAACCAATAAATCAACAAATTTTTGTTGAGCATCTTTTGTACCAGGTGTTGGGTGAGGTGCAAAGTTCAGATAAAGCTAAGCAGTCCTTGTTCCTGTAGAGCTTAAAATGTAGGAGGGGCATGCATGCGAAACATAGGTTGATATAATACATAATATTACATGTTATGTACAAACTCCTTTGAGGTCAGGGTCTGTCTCTTGCCTCTTTTTGTATTCCCAGCACTTAGCACAGTACCTGGAACATAGTAGGTGTTTAATAAATGTTTACTGATTGATAGATTGATAAGAAAATCATTATAAGCCAAAGTGCTATGATGGCAGATGATACTTAATTATAAGCATTTCCCTTCTTAGAGCTTTCTTTTTAAATTTTTTAAATTTAATTTTTTTTTATTTTGAACTTAAATATTAAATGAAATGGGTGTTTCTCCAAACATAGAATAACAGAAGAGGACTGTACATGAAACTGTTCATCTCATGTACAGTTTATTCTTTCAAATAAATAATAAATTCAATATGAAAATTTCAAAGCAACCCTAACTTATCTGTGACTCTTTCTGGATTTCTTCTGTGCATTTTAAAAATAATGCTTTAATTACCTTTTCTTCTTTTTCTTTTGGCTACCCTATACCTGTTTCCTTTCTTCCCACATGTCTCCCCCGCCCCATTGGGAAAAAAAAAAGAAAACAAAGCCCTTGTAACAAATATGCATAGCCCAGCCTTTCAAAAAATGCTGATTTCATTCTGCATCTCGCTGTCAGAAGAGAAGTAACATGTTTCACTTGCCATCTTTTGGAATTGTGATTGGTCGTTACACTGATCAGAGTTCTTAAGTCTTTCAAAGTTGTTTTTCTTTTCAATGTTGCTATTGTAATAAATTGTTCTTTTGGTTCAGCATCAGTTCATAATGTTTTCCCAGGTTTCTTTGAAATTGTCACTTTCATAATTTCTTATACCACAATGATACTCTGTTACATTCACATACCATAATTTGTTTAGCTCTTCCCAATGGGCATACTTTAATTTTCTAGTTCTTTGCCGTTGCAAGAGTTGCTATAAATTATATATAGAAACAGAACGTGTGTGTGTGTGTGTGTGTGTGTGTGTGTGTGTGTGTAGATAGACATAGATAGCTAGATAGACAGACAGATGGTTACTGTTCAGTTGTTTCAGTCATGTCTGAATCTTTGTGACACAATTTGGGATTTTCTTGGAAAATTGGAGTGCTTTGCCATTTTCTTCTATAGCTTCTTTTATAGATAAGGAAACCGAGGCAACTAGGGTTAAGTGACTTGCCCAGGGTAGCACAGCTAATAAATGTCTGAATCCAAATTAGAATTCAGGCCTTTTTGACTCTAGGCTCTATCATCTGAGACACCTAGTTGCTATATTAATTGCTATATATACACATATGTATATATATGTAATGTGTATATATATTCATATACATTGTATATATTTCCACTTTTTTGCATTTTTTAGGCTTGGTAATGGTAGAGCTTTCAATGATCTCAAGATACTCTCTATTGCAAAAACGCATCTCTGTCTCTCTGACTCTGTCTCCCTCTTTCTCTATCTTTCTTTGTCCCTATCTGTCTATCTTGGTCTCTCTCTAACACTAACATTTTCTCATGATGGTCTGTGGCTGCAAATCATTGACTACCACAATCTTGAAAGACTCAACATTGTAGGAAGGTGAACCAAAGAGCAATAGAAAGCTTCATGGTGGGGGCAAATAGGTTGCAATATATTACTAATGGTGAATTGCACATGGGTCATGGCATAAAATAAATCATTGCCACATGTGATGAAAAAAGGTCTAATATCAGATATGTGTTGAGAATAATAAGGTGTTGAGTGTTATGCCAGTATCCACACAACTATAAAGGAATTAGAAAAAGGCTTTCAGCACATTGGGTAGATCTTCCATGGAGGATTCATGTAATAACATGGCTAAGGATCACAGAAAATAGGAAAGCATGGAAGGGCTGCTATCTGCCTCAGTGGAGGAAGGACCCACATCAATAAGCTCCCAGAAGATCCATGGAAGTCTCACAAAACTTCTTATGACTTTCTGACACTGACAATGTTTTAAACTATGGACCATATCAGTCTAGAGCAAAGAAGTGGCAATGAAGATATATCAGAAAAGGAGCCTCCCCTCTCTCCCCCACCCCCCCACAGAGAGTAGTAGAAATGAGGTAAAGAACTAGTACAAAATCAGCTCCCCCTCATTTCCTTATTTATTAAATCATATGATTATTTTACTTGTCAGCCAGTGTCTAAACCTCTGAGTTAGCTTTGACTTCATTCTTATCCCTTCCATATCTAATAAGCCACCAAAATCTTGTTAATTTTTTTCATACTATTTCTAGGTTCCAGTGTTTCCCATTCATTCCTATTGTTTTTGGCATGGTTTAAGTCCTTAATTCTCTATGACTAAACTATTTGCAATAACTGCCTAACTGCTATCATAAGATCATAGGAGGAGATGTAGAGCTGGAAAGGACTTTAAAGGTCATTTAATCCAAGGTCTTCATTTTATAGATGAAGAAATTGAGGGGACGTGGGAAAACAGGTACACTCTTGGTAAGGCAGTGAACTAGTCCAACCATTCTGGAAAGCATTTTGGAACTATTCCGCAAAAGCTATTAAATTATGAATACCCTTTGACCAAGTAATATTGCTACTAGGTATTAAAGAGATAAAAGAAAGAGGAAAATAGATCAAAGAAAGAAGAAAAGGACCCATATGTACAAAAATATTTATAGCAGCTCCTTTTTTGTGGTGGCAAAGAATTGAAAAGTGAGGGGATGCCCATCAGTTGAGGAATGAATGGCTGAACAAGTTTTGGTATATGAATGTAATGAAATACTATTGTTATGTAAGAAATGATAAAGGGGATAGTTTTAGAAAAACCAAGGAGGACTTGTATGAACTGATGTAGAGTGAACTGGGCAGAACCAGGAGAACAATTTATAAAATCATAGTAGCATTGTAGAAAAAAAACCCCAGCTAATTCCTAAGCAAATAGTGACCAAAACAATTCCAAAAGACTCATGAGGACATGTGCTATCTTCTTCCAGATAGAAAACTGATAGACTCATAGTGCAAATTGAAGCATATTTTCTTCTTTTTTTCTTTTTCTTTTTAGACATGGCTAATGTGTGAATTTGTTTTGCCTGGCTATACATATTTGTAAGGGGTTTTGTTTTTCTTTCCCTCTCAATGGATGGGGGAGTGGAAGGACAGAGAGAATTCAGAAGTGAAAAGAAAATAAAATTGTTATTGGGGAAAAAAACTGAGGTAAAGAGAGGTTATATAACATGCCCAAGGTCACTCAGGTGGTAAACAGTAGAGCTGGGATTCAAACCCAATCCTCTGATTCCAAATCCAGCACTCTCTTCACTATAGTAGGTGGCTTTTCTCTATCCCTTGTCGTTGTCTCCTAATTTATTCTATGTACCACCACCCAGTTAGTGTTTCAAAATAAATCTTTGATTATACCCTCCCCTGCTCAAAATCCTTTAATAGCTCCCAAATTGTCTGCAGGACAAATCCTAATGTGCTTAGCCTCATATTTACAGCTTTGTCCACAATCTAGTCTCAATCTGACTTTCCAGAATTGCCTTTTGTGACTGCCCTAGACAAACTCTCCATGCTAGGAAAACTGATTTATCCACTGAACTCCTAATGTGCATTCTCACATTTGCCCTTTTATGCATACTGTATTCCTCACCTGCCCTACCAATTTAAATCCTATGTGTCTTTTAAATCCTAATTGAAATTGTATCTCCTCTGACCACTTTAGCTGGAAATCATCTTTCTTAATTTTGAGATCTGACGTTATTCTTGTCTGCTTAGTACTATCTTCCCAAATAGATTATAAACTCCTCATACTTCTTTGAACCTCTTCCATGTCCTTTAGGTGCTCTAATATTTGACTGTTCATTTAGATAATGAGTACTTTTTTTGGGGGGGGGTCCTTATTTCTTCTTGCTTCCACCTAGAGTGAGTCTTCTGTCCCTCTAACCAAATTCTTGTGACTGCAAGGAGGGAAGTTGTTGTTGTTGTTTTTTTTTTAACATTCTGAGGGTCCTGACCAGTGTTAAAAGAATAATAACTTCTTCAAATAGCAAGTTTTCAGATCTTGTTGTCTGGTTTGGACATAATTAGGTTGAACTGCATAGAATTGTGAAGTTTTACCTAATTTTGCTTGGTCAGTAGCATTTGGAGAAATGACCTTCCTTTATAAAAACAGCCTGAGGATAATTTAGAAGCAATTTGTTATGTGTAATATACATTTTTGGTGACCCTTTCAGTGTGTCATCACCAGAAAACAACCACAAAGGTCTTAGATATGCTAACCTGGTTGATATGAAGGGTAACTTTCATTAGAAAATCTATTTGAAGTGTTAGCTTACATATGTATATGTGTATGGCTTACATAGAGGGCTGGCCTTGGAGTCAGGAATAAATCAACAAGCATTTATTAATCACCTAATTTGCACCACTCTCTGTTCCTATTGTTACAAAGATACACATGACAACCCTCAGTCCGTAACCTCGAGAAGCTAGAAGAAAAATTAAATTCAAGTATTGCCTCTGTGAGATCCTGGGTAAATCACTGGATCTTTCAGTGTTCCCAGTCAACTTTCTAAGATGGGGAGACAGCAGAGTGGCTGACCTGCTGATGTGAATAGCCTTTCCACATCAGGAGACCCTCACTGATAAAAATCCCAAGTTTGGGACCAAAACCCTCCAAAAGTCATACTCATAGAAGTCAATGAGCAGTCTACCAAGTGAGACACTTAAGTATCTCAATTCAAAACATAGATACCTAATAATAATAGTAGTTGCAGGAGTAGTAATAATAGCTTAACATTTATATAGCGCCTACTATATACTAGGCAATGTATTAAGTGCTTTACAAATATCATTTCATGTCATCCTCACAATAACCCTGGAGGTGGGTTCTCTTATGATGCCCATTTTACACTTGAGGAAACTGAGGCAGGCAATGGTTAAGTGATTTACTAGTAAGTGCCTAGGGCAGGATTTGAACTCACGGCTTCCTGACTCTGTGCCCAGTGTTGTGTGACCTCCCCTAAAAAGAGAGACTGCTGTCTAGACATCTAAAGGGAAATACCAAGTTATCAAAGTCTCATAACTCTAAAGTTGGAAGGGACCTTAGGGGTAATTTCAGACACCTCTCTGATTTTACAAATGAGGGAACCAAGGTCCTATGAGGTTAAATGACTTGCCCAAGATCACACTGTTAGGAATCATTAGAGACAAGATTTGGACTCAGATCCTCTACCTGGAGAGTCAGGGTTCTTTCCACTGTGTTATGCTAAGTGGGAAGATTCTGCATTTGACCTAGATTTTTAAAGTAGAAGGGAAAAAAGTGTAGACTCAGTGAAAACATTCTAGAGCTTAAAAAATGTAAAACAGTTTAATATTAACAAAAGAAACACCTGGTAAAGAAAATGAGACCTAAATGAAAATATGTGTGGTGCGGAAAATCCAAGATTAAATTATGTACAATAAAAACACACAGAAATCCAACTGGTAAAATAAAATGATTGAAGCAGCAATAAGACTAGCAAATGCCACTATTACTCTTTTGATACATTAAGGATAAAAACAACAGTATAGGGAAAATATGCTGATGTATAGTTGGAAATGACATGGTGATTATTTGTAATTTTTTTAAGAGGTAAAGTGATTTCTCCTATCCATCTAATTCTCTGTGGATCATTCCTTCGGGAACAATCTTTTCTAAAAGTTATATAATCATATTCAAAAAGTAAATTTCTTTCCATTAACATACTTAGGTAATGTAACTCTAAAGAAGTGGCTTCTTTGGAGGTAAGAAACCAGTAGCTAGGTGGTGAGGTGTTTAGAATGCTGAGCCTGCAGCCAGGAGACTCATCTTCCTGAGTTCAAATCCAGCCTCAGATACTTACTAGCTGTGTAACCCTGGCCAAGACATTTAACTCTGCCTCAGTTTCCACATCTGTAAAATGAACTGGAAAAGGAAATGTCAAACCACTCCAGTGTCTTTGCCAAAAACCCCCAAATGGGGCTCATGAAAAGTTGGACATGACTGAAAGACAACTGATGAGTAAAAAGAAACCAGGAGCCAGCTACAGTGGATGTTGTCCTTGGTATGCAAAGGTACCTAGGAGAAAGCACAAAGTGAATGAAAGGGAGATTAAAGTGCAATGCAAATGAAATATTTATAAACATGGTGGTGATAACAGAGGCTAAAAGTTTACAGAAGGCTAATTTACACAGTACCTTTCCTCTGAAGAGTGCAAAGAGTAAAGGGTAGTGCTTGGGACAGTTGTCTCTCACAGGAGAGGCCTCTAGAATAGCTTGCCCATATTCGAAGTACTCTGTGGACACACATTCGATGGAGTTCACGAGCCTCACCAACATTTGTACTTTTTCAGCCATAGGAAATAATTCAAACCGAAAACATCTAATGAATAGAATAGTAAAAAAAAAACCAGTGTAATAGAACATTCCTGGCTTACCCTGTAAATCTAAGACACGTTCTTTAACAAGTGTTTTACTAATATGAATTAATTTTTGTAGTATCACCATGAGCTAGGATCATAGATTTAGAACTGGAGTAGGGCTTAGAGAGGTCAACATTAAGACCAATCCCTTCATTTCATGGCTAAGGAAGCTGATACCCAAAGAAGTGACTTGCCCCCAGTCACACAGCTAGTAAGTGGCAGAGCTGGAATTTAGACCCAGATTCTCCAACTCCAAACCTAATACTCTTTCTTATATGTCTATCACCTCTGATTTGGCTTTTCTATTGAGACATTGATGACTAGCAAATTTGTGACCTGTCTGAGGTCACATAGCTACTGGTAGAGTAGAACCATGATTTGAGAGGGAATTTCAGTTCAAAGCTCAATGATACTAAACCATTGGTTTTCAAATTTTTGCAATAGCAGAAAATTTCATTTTAATGGAAGTATTATAGTAAAATGAATTTTAAAATTAAAAATAGTTAATAGTATCAAATATTATAATTGTAGCTTAAAATTCTTTTTAAATGATTGAAAAGTATCTCTTTTATCCATTTTATGTTTACTCTAACCATGGTATAGCTGGGTTAGTTAGTCATAGGGACTTTGCTGTTTGCCACCAATGTGTTTTATTCTCTTGGCATCCAGTACCTTGGCATCAGTTAGTGTTCCTTGGGCATTTGCTTTCTGTGTTTGCTCAGATGCCTATAATTTAGGTACACAGTACCGGACAGAACATGATCTTATGCCATTTTATCATTGTGGACTGGGATAGTACTAGTCACCAGATAACAAGCCCTACCACTTTCTTACAATCTCTTTTCTCACTCTGTTCTCTAATGAGAGGTTGTGTTGTACAGTGGAAGGACCACTGCATTTGGAGGCAAAGGGACCTTGGTTCAAATCTTAGCTATGCTACTTACAACCTGTTTGAACCTGGGTCTCAGTTCCTCACTTACAATCTGGTGGACCAGATAACTTCTGGGCCTCTTTCCACTTCCAAATCTATGACCAACTCTGTGACCCAAAAGGCACCCCAAACTACTCAAGCCCTCAATTTGTACTTGCACCTGCTTTTTGGTTACTCCTTCTCTTCTCTGGATGAATTCCAACTGTATTGCTGTGGCTCCCAAACTCTACTCTGTGATTCACTCGTATTATCTTACTCTGCAATTTCCTATACACACAAAGTACTCTCACCTTAATTTGGACTCCCCTATCTTGCTAAAATTCTCATGGCTCCTAGGCTGTTCCCTAAACCACTTATCAGCATAGACCAGCTCCAAAGCCACTTTCTCTTTTCCTAAATACCCCAATTGCTGCAAATACAGAAATTTGCTTTGTCTTCATGGTGGCTGTGTCTGTCTTTTATCTTCTTAGTCCAAGGTATCCCAAGTTCCTAATAATAATCTAACCTTGTGAGATGCCTCTCACCAATTTTCATATCACTCTTATTTAGGTGAATTGTTCCAATTTTATTAACATTTTCAGTTAAAAATTTTGAGTTTTGTTTTTAAAATATAATGTTTTGTTTATAAATCCCTTTGTGACTTTGCCAGAACCATACAGCTATTTTTTTTAAATGTTGGTTGCTTAAAACATACATTGCATCAGTCTCATTAAAAGGGAATCAAACTTGTAGATAGCTACTGTCACTTCTTTCTTCTTTGGGATCTGGTACCCCTATTAGACTTATGGATGTTTATTCTACCATGAGAATTTTAATTAATAGCATTCTGAAATTCCAGATTTTACCCAAATATATGTAATGGGTATTACCAAAAATGTCATAGTATCCAAAAGTGAATACAATTGGATGGTGATCTTTTTATATACATTCTTCTGAGATTAACCAACAGTATAGTAGTGCCTGTCATACCGTCCTTGTTCTCATCAGTAACTGATTCTAGGTCAATAATAGGCCACCTTTTATTCATGAGATCAATTTTGTCCAATCTAGGCTAGTTCTCCACATAAGCTGAACACAAACGCACACATTGTGCTTGACCAGCACACCACAGACAGTAAAGCAGGTGTGTGTGATTGTCCAGCATTACAACTTTTTTTTTGTTAATATGGCTCACATCCACCCCCTTCTCTCCACTCATAGGGCCATCATCCTAGTTCAGGCCCTTATCACCTCTTAGCTGGATTATTGCAATAGTCTCCTAATTCACATTTCTATCTCTTTTCTCTCCTCTATCTAATAACATATGTTTCACGTAGCTACATGTTTGATATTCCTAAAGCACTGATACGACCATATCCTCCTGTTCAGGAAGCTCCTGTGACTTCTTGCCTCTAAGATAAAAATATAAACTCCCTTGTCATTTAAAGTCCATAATAATCTTGTTTCAGTCTTCCTTTCTAGGTTTACTGCACAGTATGTTCCTCATACACAACATTCAAATTTGTGTCTTCTGGCCTTTGCTCAGGAGGTCTCCCATTCCAGGAATCCATTCTCTTCTCACCTCTGCCTCATAGGAGTCCTGGTTTCCTTAAAAAATCAGCTCAAGTGCTGCCTGCTATGAAAAGTCTGTCCTAGTTCCCTTAGTGTGAAAATGTTGAACTAAGTCAATTGGCTAGGGATTGCAAACTATGAACTACAGGCCAAATCTTGCCCACTGCCTGTTTTCTACAGTCTGAGAGCTAAGAATGGTTTTTACATTTTTAATTAAATAGTACAAAAATAGGAGGCAGATGGAATTGGCCCTTGGACTGTAGTTTGCTGACTCCTGAATTAACAGTATTTATTAGGCCACTACTATATGCCAGGAAATGTGCCAGGTGCTGGGGACAGTAATTTTCTTTTCTTTCTTTCTTTTCTTTTCTCCCCCCACTCTCAAACACATGTATATAGGTTCAGACCTTTGTTATTTATGAAGCAGTTTCCTGTAATTTGAATTTATTTTTTTTCCTTGTAGTTAGACAGGCCCCTTTTAGTGTCTAGGTGGAACAGGTAGGTGGCTGCCTACATGGAGTATTCACCTCTATACAAACCTACTATCTGGAAAAGGTTGGATAAATTCAGTCACATTTGGGTAGCAATGACATATAGTAGTTTAAAGTCCATCTCTCCTAAGGACATTTGCATTTTAATGAGACTCCAAGCCTGGATGAAGCTTTTTTTTTTTTTTTAAACTAGTGGTACTAGTCCCATGTGTTTCATTAGTGAATAGAGTTGACATACTTTGTAGTGACGATCTCTGAAGTGAATCTGGGACAGAGGATAAAAGATGCTGTCATTGGGACCTCTCCAATTGCTTACTCCAATCACTTTTCTAAGCCCAGGTATTCAGCTCTGTACCATAGCTGGCCACATCAGCTTCATGTTAGCATAACTTTAGAATCTTAAGGGGGCACCTTGAGGTTTTAGATGATTGAATGTTGTTGAGGAGCTAGGATTCAGCAGCTACTCTTGATGCCTCTGGTAGAACAGGCCCCTCAAATGGTTAATCAAGCATCATTTTTAGCCCTTGATGAAAATGATCTTTCTCTCCTTCAATTTCCCTACAGAGCTTGGTCAGGACCTCTCTTTTGCTCTCCTCACATTCCACCTTGTACCAGGCAAATTTGTGTGCCTGTTATATTCTCTCTCTCAGATTTTGGCTTCTTCCTAGGATCTCAGAATTGGAGAAGGCATCTCACATCCAAATTCAACCCCAACCTGAAAAAGATCCTCTCTAAAACATACTTGACAAGTGGTCATCCAGAGTTCTTTGCTAAGTGACCCCTAGTGAGAGGAAACACACTACCCAAGAGGTCATTCTGTGGAAAGCATGCTGGATCATGAGTTCAAATCCTGGCTTCTACTACCCCTTACTATTGCTGTGGACTTTGGGAAAGTTACTAAGCCTCTCTAAGACTCAGTTTCTTCATCTGTAAAATCAAAGAGTTAGCTCAGATGATCTCTAAGATACCTTCCAACTTATAATGTGAAATCTTAATTTTTCCTCTTTTATAGAGAGGACCTTGCTTGTTGGGGTTTTTGTTGTTGTTGTTTGGTTGTTGTTGTTAGGGTTGTTGTTGTGACTGGGATAACATGTGGCACATGCCAGGCCCTGATAAATGTGTGTTGAATGGAAATGAACAGAATTGAATTGAAATTCATACTTGTAGAACTAGGTTTCACCACCAAGTTCTGGGTCACAAATTATTGCATTGTAGACTTCCCTTAAAGCCCAGGATAGCCATAGCCTCCCTTTCAGTGGGATTTTAAGGTTTAATTGATTGGCACTTGTAAAGTGTACCCCATCTGATTTTTGAGTTTGTAGTCTTAGCTTTCTAGAACTGAGTTAATTTCCTCCCAAGGGAGGTGTTTTACAATTTCCTTAAGTGATAGCTCTAACCTAATAGTCTCACTGTTTAAAATCAAGACAGTTCAAAGTTAATAGGTTTCTAACAAGCTATTCTGAGCACAAACATTGTTTGTTTGTGCTCTCCTACCCATCTTTCCATGCTCTGTTCTGAGCTGAGGTTGAATGAACTTGAAGATAAAAAAGCAAGAATATAAATCTTTTCTTTGAATTGTTTTAGGCTTGGTAATGTCAATGTGAAGCCCCAGGTGCCTTTAAAAAAATTCCTTATTTTCAAAATGTCGCAGAATCTCAGTGTTAGAGCTAAGATGAATCTTAGAGACCATTTAGTTCAAACTACTCATTTTAAAGTTGAGGAAAACAGTGTCAGAGAGAAAGGAAGGGAGAAAGGAAGAAAGGAAAGAAACAAGCATTTCTAAGCATCTACTATGTGCCAGGCACTGTGTTAAGTGTTTTACAAATATTATCTCTTTTAATTCTTACAACAAAACTGGAAGATAGGTGTTATGTGTTATTTCCATTTTATAGTTAGGAAAACTGAGGCAGAATGAGGTTAAGTAACTTGTCCAGAGTCATAGAGCTAGTAAGTGTCTGAGGCTAGATTTGAACTCCTGACTCATGGCTCAGCAGTCTGTCTACTGCACCACCAAGCTGCCTCCAGAGAGGATATAGGACTAGACTGAAGTCATACAATAAATGGCCCAGCTGAGACCCAAATCTAAGCTTTCTGACTATTTTCTTTGCTGTTTCCATTATACTAAGCTTCTTCTATTATGGAATTTCTATTATTATTAAAAAAACCCCATCATTTTCTGAATGTAATGGTACATTATTGTTGTTGGTCATTTGTTCTCAGTCATGTCCAACTCTTTGTGACCCCATTTGGGCTTTTCTTGGCAGAGATATTGGAGTAGTTTGCCATTTCCTTCTCCTGCTCAATTTACAAATTAGGAACTGAGGCAAACAGGATTAGGTGACTTGTCCAGGGTCACACAGCTAGTAAGTGTCTGAGGTCGGATTTGAACTCAGGAAGATGCATCTTCCTGGATTGAGGCCCAGCACTCTATCTACTGTGCCAACTAGCTGCCCCTGAAGGCACATACTGAAAGTTAAAGAGGCATCTCACATGAGAACCAGACAAACAGATGCATTCATTGATTCAACAAAATATTTATTGAGCAACCAATTATGGTAAAAGCTTTGTGCTAAGCATTGTGGGGGATACAAGGACACAGAATAAGCTAACCTCTGGAGGCTTGTTTCTGAATTTTAAACCTATTCAGAGATTAGGAACAGTATTCTTAGACCAGAATCAATCATTCTGTTTTTCAAAATCATGAACCCTATTCTCTCATTTTGTGAGTGATGAAGCCAGTGCAAATTTATGGAGGACAGAAAGCATTCTACAATTCCTGTGCTCTTGTCTAGAGTTAACATAACGTATGTTAACACAGCCAGAAATGTACAGGGGAAACAGCCAGAAATGTAAGTCTCAGTTCTAACTCCATTTTCCTGAGGCCTTTAAATGGAGGAGTGACTAGGGATGAAGTTTATCAGCATTTCTCTGTACTCAAATGAGTCTGTAACCCTTCATTGCTATTTGAGTAATCCTTAACTTTAATTTTTTGAAAACTATAGTGTTCCATAACTAATAACTACAAAATATTCTATAGAATATGACATAGTTTGATGGACAACCTATTAGCTACATACAATTGAAATCCTGGGGCATTTTTTACTCAGGTTCCTTCTATGTAAAGAAGAAATTTCTTAATTTGCTGATTATGGGTTTTGAAAGCACAAAAAGAAATGCTAGTTAGGGGAACCATTGTGTAGAATTTCTATATTACTTCAATGGAACACAGAAGGCCCAGAGTTTTCAATGGATACCATCAATTACTCCCACCTCAAGGAATGTAACTAACAAGATGTTCAATGTCAGGAATTTTAAACCCTTTTTTGTGTCATAGACTCCTTTTGTCAGTGTTCCTCAGAATAATTAAAAAAAATTTTTTTTGATCAACAGCAGTCTGCTTTTTCTCACTCATACCTTCCACTTTCCCTCAATTTGGAAAGAAAAATAAAATTCTCCTTACAAACACAAACACAAACAAAAAAATGATCAAGCAAAAAATATTCCTACTTTATTCCAACACCCCCCCCCCCAATGTTTCAATATGCACTGAGTCAATCTTCTCTTTATTAGGAGGTGGGTAGCGGGTTTCATCATGAGTCCTTGTGAATCATTGGATTGACTAGAGTTTCTAGGCCTTTCATAGTTGTTTGTCTTTATAATATTTTTGTCACTGTATAAATCATTCTGCTGGTTTTGGGCAATTTACTTTGCATCAGTTCATATAAGTCTTCCCAAGTTTCTCTGAAATCCTGCCTGTCATTATTTCTTACAGCAAAATAGTATTCCATCACATTTATATACCATAACTTGTTCAGCCATTCCCCAAGTGGTGAGTACCTCCTTGGTTTCCAGTTCTTTACAACTACAAAAAGAGATGCTATCAATATTTTTGTTCATCCCCAGTTAGAGTTTGTTTTGGTTAGGACTACTCTATCTCTCAATCTGCTTTTCCTCTTATTCTCTCTTCTCCCCTGGTTCCCTGTTGAGTGGAAATATTTTTGTACTCAACTCAACATTTGTCTGAATGTGTTCTTTCCTCCTTTGACAAGTTTGGATGAGAGTGAGGTTCAAGTGACTGACACTTCCCCCTGACCCTTCCTCTTCCTTTTTGTAGACTTCTACTTGTAACTCCAGTTACATAGTTTATTTTTATCACTCACCCTTGTTTCTTTTCTGCATTCTTTCTCCTTTTATAGAGTCAAGGAATCTAATTCCCTTTCATAATTATAACTCATAATTACATAGGGCTTTATTGTTATGTAATGAGGGCACCAAGGAGGAGAAGCAACAGTAAGACCTTGCCCCCTTGGCTTCATGCCATTCTACCTGATAGCCCATAGTGGCTCCTCCTCCAATGCGACCAGGTAGGAAAGAGGAAATACCTTTTAATTGCATTCTTTGTTCTGTTTCAGCAGCCAATTTAAAAACTCCTCTTTTTTTATATTATAAGAAGACTGGAAACAATAAATAAGCATGCTCAGAAGTATACATGGGGACTGCATTAGCAGACTTAAGGACTGTGTCCATTGGACAGTCTTTCCCCTACTTCTATCCCCCACCCCCATCCCTTATACTTATAAAATACTTCCCATATATATCATATCATTTGATCTTCCCAACAGTCTTGTGAGGTTGCTAGAGGAAATATTATTATCCTTACTTTGCAGATGACAGAATTGATAATCAAAGATATTAAGTGACCTACCTAGTATTTGCAGTGCAAATGTGAGACTCTTCCTACTGCTGGCTCACATTGCTCATACGACTACCTCTACCACAAGAGTTGGAGAAAATCAACTTCTTTGAATTTAAGTGTAAATGTCTGGCAATAGTTTAATGTGTTACTTCCTCCTAGGGTTTTTTTTAAAATCCTGGAACTGTGATTTCATTGATATTGGGAACTCCTGATGAGGAAACTCCCTCTTCCAATGCAGACATGCAGCTATTTTGTGAATTACAGATATAGAGAGTTGGTTATAAATTTGTATTTTAACAAAAGATACCTGGAGAGTGCCTGGCACATTGTAGGCGTTTAATAAGTGTTGATTGTTTGACTGACTGAAGAAAGCAATGCTAAAAAAAAGGAGCAAAACACTAGTCAACATAATTCATGAACCACAGAGGGTGGATAGAGTTATTTATGAGTACCAGGATTTTCCAGAGAGAGAAGGAACCTAGGAATTTTAAGAGATAGAGGCAAGGAGGGAGAGAATCTGAGGTATTAGGGGCAACCTGAGCACAGGCATAGAAATGGAAGATGTTGCCGTACAGGGGAAACAGCAAGTAGTCTGGTTTGTCTAAATTTACTCATTTTGTATATATTCTATTTACTCATGTATGTCCATGTCATGTTCCCCATGAAAAGTATGCATGTATCTACATATACATATACACATATACATATTTACCTATTATAATACTTCTTGCACCCAAGTTGGGGGTATTTTGCGTGCTGCTGGGTAAGTAAAAGGAGATACTCTGGATTGGGAGAGATTGGGGAAAGGAATAAGCATTTATATAGCACCTACTGTGTGTCAGGCATGGTGCTAAGCACTTTGCACAAATCTCTCATTTGGTCCTCAAAATAACCCTGCTAAGTAGGTGCTACTAGTATCTCCATTTTACAGTTGAGAAAATTGAGACAAACAGAGACTAAGTGATTTACCCAGGGTCACACAGCTAGTAAGTGTTTGGGGCCATATCTGAGCTCTGGTCTTCCTGACTCCAGTCCTAATACTCTATCCATTGAACCACCTCTGACTGGTGAAGAGAATGCTGAGTATGATGGAGTACTACGTACCTGCTGAGGGGCAGAGCTGGTGCAGAGAGATTCTGGGGAGAAAAACATGTGGAGTTTGATATGCTCGTTAAGAGAAACTCCAGGGAAAAGAGAGAGAGATAGAGAGACAGAAAGACACAGACACAGAGGGACAGACACAGAGAGGCAGATAGAATGACAGGGGGACAAAGACAAACCTTGGACGCTGCAGACACTAGGGGAAGCTGGTTTCAAGCTTGCTTCCTTAGAGACTTCACAGACTTTCCGTTGAGTGACATCGAGCCCTCTCTTTTGGTTTAGCTGAGATCTCATCTTGTTGCCAACTAAGAGCTCATCAGTTTTGTTCATTTTTTTTCTAGTATATACTTACCTGTATAACTTGTCCAATTTCTGTCCTCTGTAATGAGTTTATCCACCATTTGCTATTTGTGATGGTCCTTTGTGTAACTAGCATTTGGTAGGAAGGAATCAAACTGGTCAGTGTAAGCTAAGAGCTAAGAACCAGGGATGTGGCTTTCATTGTGAACTAGATTTATGCTTTTAGACCTGAAATATTTAAAATAGAGAGGTAGATATAATTATAGTCCCATATTCCTTTTGGAGATAGGTGAAAGAAAGAGTAAATGCCCAGCCACAGACCACATTCTCCCCTAAAAGTCTAAATTACAATCTCTTTTGGAAAGTGGTAGGCAAAATTCCAGAGATATCTATCCATGCTGCCAGTGTGCCACATTTAGACAACTCATGGATATACATATCTTTCATATGTGCATAGAGCTATATACTGTATTTTCACTTCCCAAAAAATGGTACATAAGTTCTGTTTCTTGTTTAAGCCTCCTTATTGTTCTTTGCATAGTGAAATATTTATATTTATAGATCATTTAAAATTTCACCTTAAAAATAAAAATTTGGTTTTCAAAAAGAGCTTTGATTTTTTTTAAAGGATAAAATAGGATAAGAGTAATGGCCAGTAGTGCTTTTCCCTTCAAGGTTACCTTCCATCTACTCTGAATGCTTCCACTATTTTTATACATTTTATCCTCATTAGAATGTAAGGTCCTTGAGGACAGGGATTGTTTTTGCCTTCCTTTGTATCATCTGGAGCCTGGCACATAGTAAATACTTAGTAAATTCTTGTTGACTGGCAAATTCTTTAATTCGATCAGTATTTATTAAGTGCCTACTATGTGCTAGGCACTATGCTAAGCACTGGGAACACAAATAATAAGAAGAAAAACAGTTCCTGCCCTCAAAGAGCTTACATTCTAATGAGGAAGACAATACATAGAAGAGAGCTGAAAATCAGGGGGGCAGTTGAGATGGCCACCATGGGGTTGATAGTTCTGTGCAGTTGAAATCAAGCAGAGCTGCTTATGGAGAATAGAGAGTTATCTAGGAGGTTCTGAAAGTTCTGAGTCCTCTATAAAGGAAGGCTTTGGGAGAAGTTTACTGCTTTACCTTCCAGCCTCCCAGTCAGATGAAGTGTTTGAGGAACCAAAAAATACTGTGCTGTAGTACGTAGAGTTCTGGGTCTGGAGTCAGGAAGACTCATCTTCATTGGTTCAAATCTGGCCTCAGACACTTACTAGATGTGTGACCCTGGGCAAGTTACTTAACCTTGTTTGCCTCAGTTCCTTATCTTTAAAATGAGCTGGAGAAAGAAAGGGCAAACCACTCCAGTATCTTTGCCAAGAAAGGCCGAGAGAGCCCAAGAGGGCTCAAGAAGAGTAGCACTGAAAAAAAAAAGACTCGACAACAACAATCAAAAAACTGAATTAATCTGCACAGTGATGAGATTTCAAGTGATTTGTTTATTCTAAAAGGAAGGTATGATGTTCCCTGGAGTCAAAACCAAGCAATGCTGCTGAATGAAAATGGAGACAGTGTTTTAAGAAAATCTGAGAAGCACCAGAGCAGGCTTTGTGGAGGTGACTCTACTTTGTCCAGGCCTTAAAAGCAGAGAATCTCAACAAAAAGAGATGAGGAAAAACTAGGTGCTAGGCATAGAGGAATGACCTATGCAAATTCAGGGAGACTGAAGAACATAAGAAATGATGGAGGAAAGCTAGCAGTCCAGTTTGGCTGGGACGAAGACTAAGTGAAGGGAAATAAAGTGAAATTAAGTTGATAAAGTAGTTCAAAGCCAGATTGTGGATGGCCTTCAATACCAGACTAAAAGTTTCTATTTTATCTTCTAAGCAATAGGGAGCTGCCAAAGGCTTTATATGTGTATATACATATACACGTATATGTATATATACATATATATGACAATGCACCACCATTTCGAATTCATATATCCTTCAAATGGCATATAATCATTGTAGTATTGGGATATTTTTGCAGAATATGATTGTAGTTGTACTAAGAAAATATACCTCTTATTTAACAGCTTATTATTTTGCTATTTTTTAATTTAGGGGAAGAAACAGGGAAAGAAAAACTAGCTTACCTTTGTAATTATCACAGGAAATTATATGATTTGGAATATATAGTTATTTCTTTTTCAGTAACTTAAATGTAATGTAGTCAATAGAAGGCTGGTACTGGAGTTAGGCCAACTTGGATTCTGCTTCTGCCACATAGTAGCTGAATGTGTGGGAAAGTCACTTAACTGTTCTATATTCCAGGCCACTCTCTTAAGTTACAGAAGAGCTGCTGATCAGCATTAGTGGAAGGAGTTTCCACCCTGGAATTTCCCTAGATTGATAAAATCATATACCTAGACCAAAAAGAAAGGTTGAAAGTCATTGAAATTAATCTCACTGACCCTTCTAATGATAGCATCCTGAACCAAGCCCTGTTTTATACTAGAGACTGCACATGTGAAAAGTATCTTCATATTAATCGCTTATGTTTATGGCTGTACTAAATTACTATTCTTCAGTATGCTTGTTATGTTTTTTCTGCTATGTTCATTTGACTATGTTTTATGTTATGTTAATGCTACTGCACCGTCTATTTGTTAGTTGTTTTGCATATTGCTTTTGCTTATACAATTAACCCTTCTACATTAGGGGGTGTTAGAGGTGCAATCTGGAAAATCTGCATACATTTTTTTGGCCCTCCCTTTGTATCAGAGAAGTCTGAATTATCATGGCATTAATGAATCAAATATGTTGATAATATGCAATGCTATATGTATGTTTTGTGCATTTCTGAGTTTCTAAACTTTTCTGTGTTGTCTGCTGGCCTTTGCTTGTCATCTGTGGCTTCTGTAAAACTTCCAAATTCCCATTTAATTTCTTATGCTGACCCATGATATAATGAAGCTGCAATGGGAAAAGTCGCTGATGTGGAAGGGATAACTGTTGTTAAGCTATATTTTAAGTATTGGCCTATTGATAGCGTTGTTGTAGCCAGATAGCTTTGCTTTGTTAATTATCCATGCTCATTGATTTTGATTGATTGCTGTATACTATGGATATGAACATACTTTCAAAATGTGCTTGTGTTGTATCTTACATATAGTTGGCCATATTGTAACTATAGTATCCTCTGAGGTGATGCTATATACAGACAATTCTCACTTTCTGTAAGTCTGCATTATGCAAATAAGGCAGCTGCAGCAGTACCAGTGTAGCCCCAAACCAGGGGTTCTCTGCTCCAAACACTGAAGTTGTTCTGGCTTTGGTGGGGCCCCAGGCACTGAAGCTCCTCTGGCTGCAGGGATCCAAAGACACAGCAGGGGTGAGGGGTGGGGATGCCAAGCTCCCTGAGGGTAGGGGGAGGTCTTCGAATGGTCCACTTACACAAGTTATAGCTGTCTGTATAGTTCCTTACCTACTGCGTGTGGCAGCTAGGTAGTACAGTGGATAGAGTGCTAGTCTTGGACTCAGGAGGACCCAAGTTCAAATTTGGCCTCAGACACTTACTAGTTCCCATCTAAGAGCTCATCAGTTTTGTTCATTTTTTTCTAGTATATACTTATCTGTATAACTTGTCCAATTTCTGTCCTCTGTGATGAGTTTACTCACCATTTGCTATTTGTGATGGTCCTTTGTGTAACTCGCATTTGGTAGGAAGGAATCAAACTGGTCAGTGTAAGCTCAGAGCTAAGAACCAGGGATGTGGCTTTCATTGTGAACTTCATTTATGCCTTTAGCCCTGAAATATTTAAAATAGTTAGGTAGATATAATTATAGTCCCATATTCCTTTTGGAGATAGGTGAAAGAAAGAGTAAATGCCCAGCCACAGACTGCAAGTCATTTAACCCTGTTTGCCTTAGTTTTCTCCCCTGTAAAATGAGCTGGAGAAGAAAATGGCAAACTCCTCTAGTATCTTTGCCAAGAAAACCCAAAATGAGGTCCCAGAGAGTTGGACACGACTGAAATGACTCAACAACAGCTAATGCATGTTTTATTGATGTACATTTTATTAATTTCAGTTTCAGTGTACCAAAGGTTGGCTACCTGGGATGCCAGTAAATTCATCCTTATTGTTTTAAAAAACCAAGGTGTGTTTCTATTGTAATATACTGTATAAACTTGTATTTATACTGTATAGTTACAGGTTTTGATCCTATGGTTATAAGACTTTGGATCTTTGCAAGGGACTGCAGAATTTTAACCCAGAGGGGATTGTAACCCAAGTCCCAAAGCTCATTGGTATGGAACTTTCTCCTCATTGGTGAAGATCAGTGTAAAGGGTGAGATGGAATCAGGGAGTTGGGGAGTGGGAGACAGGAGAGTCTCTTCAGGTTTCCTCAGTCTCTTCAGTTTCTTTGGGCTTTGCAGTCATTTGGGTGCATCTGGCTTTCAGCTTTGAGAGAGAAGATGGATGATGCCAACCCCACTTCACATTGGTAAAGGGAGAATAAAATTCTGAGAAGAAGCCAATGTTAGACGACCTGGCAGTCTTCATCGTATCCCTATCCCCAGCTTTCTACACTAGAGATTTTGGGGAATTACCCCTCAGGAGAGCTCTGGGACTTTTCTCTCTTGGTTGAACTGAGTTACCTCACTCCCAGTGGGAAAGTTCCTTCCCTTGGAATTGTCTGGTATATATTCTTTATATACTTTCTCTGGTTTCTGTTTTGCTATTAACTTGGGCAAAATTTTTTTTTTACTTAAAAACAAGTAATTACTCAACACCATTTTTGCAAAATTTAAAGCTACAAATTAAATGGCCTTTTGTGATTTTGATCATGAAAAAAAGACAGTGAGTCAGATACTGTAATAAAATACTCACATGGCTTGTCTGTACCAGTTGTGGTAGACCTTGAGAGAAAGTTGTTTTAACAGCTGAAGAAGCTGACTCAATCTCTTTATAGTCCATGGTGTTAGGGGAACAAGTACATATTGAGAAATTGCTGGAGAAAAAAATAGACATTTTTTAAAGCCAGTAAGCAAGTGTTTTTTTTAAAGCCACAGTGGCATTTACTGAAATGAGTTAAGGAGATTGTCAAGTACATCAGTATACCCCACCTTACCTTTGAATTCATAGGGTGTGACTTAGGCCTTGTAATGTCCCACTTGTTCTATATCTCCATATGGACTCATCTTGGGATACATATGAATGTGGAAGAAATCACCGCATTTCACATAACTTCTGTTCTAGAAATAGGCTCAGAAATTATACAAGGTGTGTTTATATGAGGGATAAAGAGAGGACTTCTAGGTACATGTGTATATAGACTTTGTCTGAACATACAAAGCTCTGGCTCACTTAAATCCAATTCACTTGCCACTCAAGACATTACCCTTCTCATATCATTGGTCCTCTTTGAGAAGGAAGGATGAACAACAACAACAGTACAAAAATATAGATATATACTGTAGGGTACAATATGGACCTGCTTTCCAGCCATTAACTCTAAGCCATGCCTTCAAACTGTACTTCCCTTGAGGGAAAGGACTGTCTTGCTTTCTGGAATTTATATCTACAGTGCTAACCTCAGTATCTGACACATATTAAGCACTTAATAGAGGCTTCCTTTTTTCCTGCTCTTTTTTCTTTCTTTCTTTTCCCTTCTTTCTTTCTTTCCATCTTTCTTTCTTTCTTTCTTCCTTTCTTTCTTCCTTCTTCCTTCCTTCTTTCCTTCTTTCTTTCTTTCCTTCTTCCTTCCTTCCTTCCTTCCCTTATCTATCTATCTATCTCACAGGATAAGAGTGGTGAAGAAACCCAACTTTTCCTAGTAATCCATGGTTGCAGCTGGGAGATTGCTGACTCCAAACTGTGACAGTCTGTTAACTTCTCCTTTTGGAGCAATGATTTTATTTTGGTCAATGATTTCATTTGGTCAAAAGACAGGTTAAAAAAGAGAAAGATAAGCAATGACCTACATAACCCTCCAGATGGTTCATTAACCTCTGGATAACTGAGTTGATTGTACCTGAGAAACCATGAACTACATCTCTCTTCCATTATTAGAAAAGAACTATAATTCTACAAAGTGTTTGCTTCTCTTCTGTTTTAAATGAAATCATGAAAACTTATACATTGAAATAAGCATTGTCCCTTTCCAAGTAGTCATATTGGAAAGTTATACACCTATTCTATCATGTTGCCATGACTCAGAAATTTTAGAATTCTTCAACTGGCTACAAAGTCTATGGTACCTTCTTTTTAATATTCTTCGTGGTAGTATATCTTCACCCCAGGGGTTGGAAATTTTTTTTTAAATCAGCAAAAGTTGTTCAGAGCCAATTCTGGTAAATAAGGTAGGTGTTAAAAATTGAGTAGTGAAAGAAAAAGTTACCTAGGACATGATCTGACTCCAAAGTAAAGAGATGGGTTATGTGTGTGTATGTTTGTATGCATGTGTGTATGGCTTACAAATCGGCTGTAAAGGCAGTTTTACAAGAGGGATTCGATTTGAGCAACTATATAGTATTATAAGGACATAGCTTTTCAAGTCAATAATTTTGAAGGCCAAAACTTAATTAAACATAGGAATCCTAGTTATATTTACTTGAAAAATCTATTTCATTATTTTAAAGTGATGCTCATATTGAAATGAAACCAATCTGCACACTCAAAATGGTGGATTAATCAGGGAAGAGTCAGCAATCATGTGCCTCCCAAGCTGCAGTTTGAAAAACCAATAGATTCAGAGCACGTGAGCCCCCATCAGACTGCTTCAAAAGAACGCAAATCTAAATCAAAGGAACTTAAGATGGTTTCAGGAAAAATTGAACATCATGTCCATCAACAAGGGATGACCAGTCTCAGCTAGGATGCAAGAAAATAGAGATAAAAGCAAAGCTGATGGTAATACTCAGGATTTGGGTCTTAATTAATTTGGGCCAAACAGTACTGAATGTTCAAAATTGAAGAAGAAAATGGACTTGGGGTTTTTAAGTGCACTTCTTGTTCAATATGAGTCTTTAATGATATATGGTAATTAAAAAAGGCAACCCCTCCTAACCACAGCAACCTAATATAACCTAAGGCTTCATAACAGCAAACAACATTAGCTGACATACACAAACACACACACACACACACACATACACACACACACACAAACACATATAGGTATGTACATAGTAAAAGGGCCATATGTACAATATTATATTTGTCCTCACAACAGCCAACTACAGGTGCTGTCACCTCCATTTTCCATATAAGCATTAAAGCTATGGGAAGCTAAATGGCTTCTCTATGGTCACATAGGTAGAGAGTTGAAAGTCAGGATTTGTACTCAAGCTTCTATGAACTCCAGGTCTTTTCCTCTTTCCAGGATTCCATGCTATCTGGGCATTCTGGAAATTATGGAAGCGTTTTCTCTAGAATAAAGGAGGTGAAGATGATGTTTTACTCTGTCCTGGTATAATAGGCACCCTTTCTGACTTCCTATAATGTGTTGGCTTGGGCTCATCTCACAAAGTAAGACATCTCAATATATGAAACGCTGAGCAAAGAACCCATGATTCTTCTGCTTGGCTGAATGTGTTCTTTCAGAAATTACTAAGATACATAAAAGAAAACTCCCAAAGTTATTGTGTAAACAAGATTTTATATGCCTTTTGTATGAATATATACGCATATGTACACATATATACACATGCACAAATGCACAATTTTAATGCCTCTTTGTTAAATACTTTAATTGTGCTTTTATATTTGCATTTCTAAGTCATGAGGCCTCTGTCTAAACCACAAGGAGTTAGAGCTGTATGGATGAGCACAATCATTGAACTAATTTAATTGAACCAATAATAGGATCTTAGTCTCAATCCAGAGACATGAGAGCAGGTCTATGTGGTATGTGATAAATTTGCAAGGTCAACCATGGGATTAATCAGAATGCCTCACTTCTCCCCTGCCCCACCCCTGCTATTTTTCATCTATGCTCCCCTTTTCTTCCCTCCTACCCCCAGTTACCTCAACCAATTTTAATGCTCAAAGATTCCAAAGTGTAGATTTTGGAACAGAGGTAACAGATTAAATGTTTTCTTCCCACCAATTCAAATGAAATAAAGGCCAAAGTGAGATTGAAAACTGGAGAAGTATGTAATAATTCTGAAAAGAAGTCCTCCTGAGCTATGAAAAGGCAAGAGCTAGAACACTGTATTTTCTGCTGCCATCCCACAAACTTATCTGCAGCCCCTGGTATTTATATGGCTACCATTGCTTGACAAAGGAAATGTTTTATAAGGCTGAATAAGACTATCCCTTCCATATGGAAACATCCAGGAGGACAATAGTTGTTGTGTTTTAAATTTTTGCTCCTCACCTAGGATCCAATAGGTGGTATCTCTATCCTTAATACATCTCAGTAGGATCTATAAGATTGTATGTGGGCTGTCTTTTCAGTTTTCTGCTGTGCTAGCAGGCTTATCACATAACCAACCATCTAGAGAACATTTGCTACTAAATGGTAGGGAACAGAGAGGAGAAGCTCTTCTCCTTTCCAGACTCTGAAAATTAACTCTTTAAACCCAAGATACCTGGTTACGCTACAGCTTTCTCAGTGTGGGTGCCACATTTAGGAGAAACATTTCATTGGAATACATTGGAAAGAAGGGAACCTGTGTAGTAAGAGGACTGTTTTACACTTTGTTTTTTTTTATATTTACAGTACCTAGCACAGTGCCTCACAAAGAGTTTAGTTTACGTCAGTATAAGGAATTCCAGATATAAAAACTCTCTCCACCAATGCAGCTCTGCCACTCATTTATAATTTAGTCTTAGAGGTTAATTGATTTTATTAATAATGATATAGCCAGAATGTGTATGAAAAAGAACTTGAACCAAGCTCTTCCTGACTCCAAGGGTGATTCTATCCCTTACCCCATGCTTCCTTTCATAGTATGTGCCTTGCACATAAAAAGTACATAATAAATGCTAACTGTTTGCTGGATTGGATTGACATCACATCATAAAAGGAGCTTTTTGAAAGAATTTGGGGCTGTTTTTTTAGCCTGGAGAAGAAAATATTTAGGGGAGACATTATAGTTGTCTTTAAACATTTGAAATGTCATATGGAAGAGAAATTAAACTTAATCTGCTTTCAGAAGATTAAACTGTCAGCAGGGTGCAGGATGTATTGGAAAATGAATCGGAGGCACCATGAATCTATGTGGGGAGATTTGTTTTTAATGCAGGGGGACTTCTTAAGCTGGGTTTTTACATCATACCAAAAACTACTCCTCACTTATATGCAATTCAACCTAAGAAGTATTTGTTGAGCACCTATGTGCCAGACACTGTAGTAGACACTGGAGATACAAAAACAAAAAAAAAGGAAGAAAGAAAGAAAGGAAGAAAGGAAAGAAGGAAGGAAGAAAGGAAAACAGAAAGAAAGAAAGAAAGGAAGAAAGAAAGGAAGGAAGAAAGAAAGAAAGGAGGCAGAGAGGGAAGGAAGGAAGAAAGAAAGAAAGAAAAAGAAAGGAAGAAAGAAAGAAAGGAAGGAAGGAAGGAAGGAAGGAAGGAAGGAAGAAAGGAAGGAAGAAAGAAAACAAAAATATAGTCCCTTCCATCAAAGGGCTTACAGATAAACACACATATTAAGTAAGTAACATAGAAAGTAGGATGCTATAAGGGCAAAGAAGAAATCTAAAAAATATTTTCTTCAATGCTTTAAAGATATATTATCTTGCTTGCTGTGGTCATTTTGTCCACTAATGCCATTATAGCCCCTATATGATTTAGTAGATGCTTGAAATAAGTCCATCATCTAGCAGGGTTCTTCCCTCCACCCATATATAACATTTGTTAGTCTATTTTTTCCCCTGAAAGATGACAAACATATCCCTAGTACTTCAACCCAGGAGGCCAACGCTTAAGTGGCACCTCATTTGATAGAACTTCTTGGTAGTCTCTGGCTTTCTGGTCACCTAAGGGCATTAAAAAACTCACCCTTTTGGAATCAAGGTCCTTCAGACTTGAGAAATGGCCTAAGATTATGTAAGTCATCATATCCTGCCCTACTGAACAGTCACTTTTCCATATCATGAAATGGAGTATTTCTACCCAAGCTAAGCGCTAGAGTATCATTGTTGAATATCCCTTCTGTACTGTGGCTAAGTAAATCTTTTTCTGTTAACTGTTGAATGACCTATGAGTATCTCATTTTGTTCTAACAGTAAACCTGAACTGACTGGATACTAATCTGAGTTAGGTTTGTCCCTAAAGATGGTCTTTGGGAGCTGTTGTAACCAAATATTCACCAGCTTACAGAGAATTGGGTTTTGAACTTCTCTGAACTTAGTAAGCTTGATCCTCAGTAAATAGACATACTGTTTGTCACTGGGCCCATGCAAGAGCTTTTCTAACTTAGTAGATTCTCTCATATGTTATGCTCTGTAGGCATAGTTTTTGATAACCCAAGGTCATCTCCATGCCAGAATGAACATTGACATAACACTTGTGTAGAGGACATAGAACAAAATATGAAGGAAATAATAGGAGAAAATTAGAAGAGGGAGCCATCACTTTCATTTGGAGAGATCAGAGAAGGTTTCCTGAAGGTAGTAGCATAGTGACCTTGGAAGGAAAAGCTTTCAATAGGTGAGATAAGGAAGGAATTATGATTGTCATAAATAGGTTTATGAGTCATTTGCATAGAACTGATCATTAAAGCCATAGGAATCAAAGAGATCACCAAGGGAGAGATTATAAGGAGAGGAAAAAAAAGAACCTTGAGGCATACCTATACTCAGTAGGTGTTGGTGAATTCTCTCCACTGAGAGGAATGGAACCTTCTGGGGGAGACACACTTGTTAGCAAGTGTCCAATGACTGTGGGTCAAAGCTAAGAGGCCGAACTGAAGGCAAAGGCATTATTGGTGTGTTAAGGAAGATTTCTATCTCACTGTGGCAGCTTTAAGCTTCCTAGGATACAGATTTGGTTTTTATAAACTTTCAGGCCTACTTAGAGTACACAGCCACTCAGTAGCATTCTGCGGCAACTTAGGATAGATAAACAAAGCACTTCACAGAAGAAGGAGGGATAGAGAAAGAGAGGGATCAGCCAAGGGAGAAAAGGGGAGCTTTTGAAATGTAACTATTAAGATTTATTATGAGAAAAACATTCCTTGTTCTAGGCCTGGAGACAAAGGAAAATGACCAAAAAATTTTACAGTTGTAAAAGAAGCCCTTTTAGACAAAACTTCAGGCTTTCTTATTACAGAACGAATAGTTTTTATAAGAACAGATGAGACCTTCTGCTTTACCATGTTCTTACATGGTTTGTTATATTTTATTTCTGCTTCTGCAGGGGGTTGGGGATCATCTGATATTAGACCACCAGGTGGTTGGGGGATTAGTCCATCAAGATGCTGCAAAATACTGTGGTTCATATTCTGTCCCCCTCTCCCTCTGTGCCCCCAGTGGCTCAGAGGATGCCTACAAAAAGTGAGAGTCTGAGAAAGAAGGGTAGGAGTAGAACCAGGACAAGTTAGTATCTGAGAACTCAAAGGGAAGAGAAAGTTTCAAGAAGGAGAGGACACTGAATGGTGTTAAATGCTATAGAAAAATCAAGGAGGAAAGAGCCTACGACAGAGCAATTGGATCTCACTAGTAGCCTTGGAAAAAGTAGCTTTGGGGGAGGGGTTAGGCACAAATTTGGAGGGCGAGTGACCAAGTGATGAAGTGAAGTTAATGAATGAGGACTACTCTTTCCAGATGCTTGTCAGTGATGGGGAAGAGAAGTAAACAATAACAGCTCGAAGGCAAAGAAATATTTTTGTTACTGTTGTTTTTGTTATTTCAGGACAGGAGAGACCTGAGTATGTTTGTAGGTAGGGGAGAAGGAGCCACCGGGTTGAAGACGAGAGAAAAGGAATGATGGATGGGGCGAAGTCAGGAAAGACATAAGAAAAAATAGGATCAGGGGAAAAAATTGGATGTTGCCTTGTCAAGAAAGAAGGCTGGAGGAAAAGGAAGTTGAGGACAGAGAGGTTGGTCTCCATTTTCTCAGCAAATTAGTAAAGGTGGAATTTGGAATTTGAGGAGAGAGAAGTGTGAGTTGTGTGATGGGAAATTAATGACATTAATAAAGGGAATATCATGCGGAGGCAAGGGCCTATTTAAGGTAAGATAACATGCCATTGGGGAGAGGCACTACCAAATAGGAAGAGGCTTGAAGAATAAATCAGTGCTAAGTTTTTACTTAGAATGGAGATACTCTCCCTGATGATGATGACTCTTGCTGATTGTGGAGATTAGAGGGCTAAACCCAGAACTGGGGATTGTGAGTATGCACATAACCCTCATATTTGGAGAAGAGGAAACTGAAGCTTAGAGAAGTAAAGCAATTTGCCAAAGGTTCCATAATTAGTAAATAGCATGTCAAGGTTCAAACCCAGACTTCTGATTCCAAATCCAATGTCCTGTGCCATGCTGCTTCCCCAGGATCAGATTAAAGTTAGGCACTGAATCTCAACTTTCTAATTGTCCCAAGTACCCTTTCCTTTAAATGACTCTCGCTACTTCTTAACACAGCACTGTTGAGTAGCAGTTCATCTTTGTAGTGACTGACCTTCAAAGTTTTCTAGCTAGTTTTCAATATGAGCTTGACCCAAAATTTCTTTGGGTTCAGGTTTTTCCTTTTGTCTGCCCCATTTGGCTCAAATATCTCCTGCCAGTATCACTGCACAGCTTAACTTTACTCAGATACTCAGATTTGGATGTGTTTATACTGTGCTACTGTTCTAATGCCATTGTACTTTGCTGTGTCCTTTGTCACCACCCAGAATCCCATAATAACAACAGACAGTAAACTTGTTTCCTCTAAAGTTTTGGCACAAAGGCTGGCTGGCCTGTACTCATCTCCAGCTAACCTGTGTTAGTGGCTTTAAGGGGATAGCAAATAGCCTGACTAAACTGCCCTTTTATTAGTCTCTACTGAGGTTGCCAGCTAACAACACCCTGACAACCCCCTTCCCCCAACCGGCTTTTATATTAATCTCCTTTGGTTTGCTTTTCATGGGAGTTTGTCAGGAGTTTTGATAGGATTTATTGGTGTTTTCTTAGGCCACATCTAAGCAATTATTGAAATAATTGTTTTTGGTTGATTATAGTTTTCTTCTCCTTTAGGTAGGGGGAAGTGAGTAAGTATGTAGGGGTGTGTGTTTGTGTAGTGGTTCTTGTTGTCATTTCATTACCAGTTTCTTTGCATTTGGTGAGTTCAATCGTATAAGTGATTTCCCACCAACCCATCAAACTGGAAGTGTTTTACCCCTTCCTCAATTTTTACCTAGTGGGCTTTGTTTTAATAATAATTTATCTATATTTATATTTAGAATAATTTAATAACTTTATTCACCAAACTCCTCATCTTGTATTTTACTTACTTGGATTTATATAATATTCTCCACCCCTGTCCCCAATTCTGTAAACTCTAAGATACTTTAGGGTCGTTTTTATCTTTACGATGGACTTTAGCTTCTGCACCTCTGTTTGCTCTCTTGACCTTTTGAAGCTCACAAGGTTGAAGCCCCGTCTGACGGTCTCCCACATAAGAGCAGGAAATAATAGATACACCAAAGAGAGAAGCAAAGCAGGGCTACATGCTCACCTACCACATGACAATGGTCTAGGGAAGGAGGGGGAGATGAAGGACCATCACCACTCTCTGCACCCAGAGACCCACAGAACTCCTGCCCTGGATGCAGCCAGGTAGGAAATCATTCAGTCAGTGCTTTTTGTAAGCACTCTCAGTTTTAAGCCATCAATCAAAAAGCTCCTCTTCTTCGAAATGTAAGCAGACCTTAAACAATACCTGATGTGCTTTGAAGTCCATGTGGGGACTGCATCAGCAGAGCTTCTGTACATGCTTGTAAGGATTGGGCTTTCATTGGCTGGTCCAAGTTCACTCTTACACTCATATACTTAACACTAGCATTCAACAAACAACTGGTGCTTTGCATTTGGTAGGGTCTCAGTAGAAGCTGAACCAATAAATATAATTTGTTGTTGACAAAGCTAGAAATGCTACATGATTAATCTCTTTTACATTATTTTTCTGTCACTGGAATAAGCTGTGGATATATAATAAACTTATTTAACTGTTTGTACTGATAGCTCTTTTTGTCAGCCTTGACTGGTTAAGTTGGTCACCTCTACCAACTTGGTTTATGACCTACAGCAATGGAAAACACACATAAAGCACAGATGCGAGAATAGTCATATATAAATGGGACCTTAACTTATCACTGGAATAGATAGCTCTCTTGACATTTTACTACCTTAGACAGATCTACGATCTGATGAGGATATTCCCTCCCATGATGCAGATATCCACCCACCCATGCCTGCCTAACTGTGGGGCTCTTCTTCAAGTCCTCTCCAAAAATGGATCACAGGGAGTCTACCAAGTGAACTGGGGGCTTTTCTTCAAGTTCTCTTGACATTATGTGGACACCAAAGGAACAGTCAGGCTATCTATTGGGTGTCTCTTGTTCTTGATATGTGATCAGTCCATAGTTTTGCCATTCATACATGTCTCTGCTGACATTCTTCAAGCCATTTTTATGTAATTTCTCCTTAGCAATGTATATATCTCTGTGTGTATACATATGTATGCATACATGCATATTATTTTTAAAAGAGCAAAAATTCCAATGTTAAATTAGCCACCAGAGGGAGTCATATGAATACAATAACAACATATTGATAAAGGCAAAGGGAAGATCATTAAATTATTTAGATAAGATCCAACAAAGCTCATTTGTTCTGATCCACTGAGAGGCCCATCCCAACAATGCACAGAACTCACTGCAACTGAAGGTGAAACATAACCATGGGAACTGACTCTTCAAAAATCACATTGTACTGCTGAAAGCCAAATAGGTTGCCTTAATCACTCATATAGATGAAAGATAAGGTAAAAACAAACTAGCAGAAGCTTTCCAACTTTCAGCCCTGGGAGCCTAATGTGGTGCTGAAAGGGAAAATCAGGCTGTGCTCTCTTTCCTGTTCCAAACATCATTATCAACTATTACCAAGATACTATCAAAATTCCTGGAATCCACAGTTTAGTCAACAATTGTGTTGATGATTCATAAAGCAGATTACATTGTGCCATTGTGTTCACTCTGCTGGGCTGCCTGTGCAAGTGACTGCTTTGGAAGCAAAAGGCAGATGATGTGCAAAGAATCATGTTATTGTAAGAGATCTTTTCTACTTACCCAAGCTCTGCTGTGATTTCTGTCATGGATAACATTAGCAAAAGGAATCTTTAATAATTAATTGGCCAGTGCAGCAACACAACATCTTGCTTTGTTTTCTACTTAGTGCTTAGGTTGGTTAGTTAACAGACAACACTTCTCATATTCTTTCTGTGAGGAGAGTACCAGCGTCTAAGGGCAGTCGGCTCTAGGCCCAGTTTAGTAATGGATCATAGGAAAGTGATTCATCAGCTATGGGACTCTGGGAAAGTCATGTTTTCTCTCTGGCTCTGAGGCTCCTTCCTCACCTGTAAGAGGCCAGCTCCTCTCTAACATCCCTCTCAGCATTGTCATCTAGTTTTATTCCCTCTTGCCCTAAAAATTTTCGTGAAAGTCAGTGTGGAATTTATGCCCTCTTGTGGGCCAGAGAAGCAGAATATCAGACTAAAGACAAAGTTCAGTGACATCTTCAAACAAGAGAAATTATTAAACGATCTTACATAAGTATATACACATATTTCTTTTTGATCAGAACTGTGATTTCATTGGTCGAGGAAACTTTCAATGAGAAAACTCCTTTACCAATACGGATCAGTTTGTTTTCTGCAACTTATTCTCTTAGAGAGCTACCTGGGTTGAGTGACTTGCCCAGGGTCATATAGGCAGTATGCATCAAAGATATGACCTGAGAAAGGTGTTCCCTACTCAAGTCCAGCTTTGTCAAAAATGTTACCCTGCCTCACATCCATATAACTATGTGCATATAGATTATATATTGCACACAGAATACATGCGCACATATATACATATATTTTATGCTTGTGTATTTATATACATAAATATATTTATATATACACTTACATATATACATATATATGTGTATGTGTGTATACACTACACACACACACACACACACACACACACTGTTGCTGTTCAGTTGTGCCTGGTTCTTCATGACCCTATTTGGGTTTTCTGGGCAAAGATATTGGAGTGGTTCTTCTCCAGTGGATTTCCTTCTCCAGTGGATTAAGGCAAACAGAAGTTATGTGACTTGTTCACATAGTTCACGTAGTTAGTGAATGTCTGAGGCTAGATTTGAATTCAAGACTTACTAACTCTGGGCCCAGCGATCTATCCATTGAACTATCTAGTTGCTTCAAATATATATACTACACCTACATATATGTGACATCTAGCATCTAGTCTATACCTATACACTACACACACACACACACACACACACACACACACACACACACACACGTGCGCGCGGGTGCGCCTTCTAAGCAGTTGACTTAGGTTTGCTATTTGGCCAATATGCCTATGAGAGAGAACATGGCATAGTGAATGAAGTCTGACCTTAGAATCAGGAAGACCAGGTTTCAAATCCTGCTTTTGACACCTATAAGCTGTATGAACTTGGGCAAATCACTTATTGTCTTAGTGCCTGAGACAACTGTCTAATAATATTCATTGTTCATCTGCATTGATGGGTGGAGTTTCTTCACCTGTTGTTCCCTAAAGTGATGAAATCAATTCCAGACTGAATATATGTATGTATACATATATGTACATATATATAACACATGCTCATGTACATATGTATATGTACACATACATGTATACACATGTGCACAGATACATGAATTCATACATATATTTAACATTTAAGATCCTATAAACTTAACTTACAAATCATTGGAGACCCCGAAAAGTTATATTTTCTGCTTTTATCTAAAGACATGCTCTAAATGAATATGTGAAACAAAAAGCATTTATTAAGGCTTATTATGTGCCAGGCACTCTGCTAAGTGCTAGGAATACAAAAACAGTCTCTCCTTTCATAGAGCTTACATTATAAGAGAGTGAGATAACACACATAGAAGTGGTGAACATCAGTACTGCCCTTAGGTGGCTTTGGAAGGTGGCAATAGTAGCTTCTCAGAGTCCCAAACACTTTGACCTTCAGTTCCTCCGAGACGCACCAGCCCTGAGACAAGGACATCATCCCCAATCTCTGATTTTTGAAATTAGTGCTGCTTTTGACCTTAGCCCAGAACCTGGTTTCTGGGTGCTTATTGGGTAGCTTAGAGAGGAACATTCTAGAAAGCCTGGCTGGTCTAGGCGTTTTGGCTTGGACCTTAGGGGATCAATCAATCAATAAATAAACATTTGTTAAATGCCAGGCTCTGTGGTAAGCATGAGAAGTTTGATGAGGAATGATCTCAGTAGCTGCCTCCAGGGTCCACACTGATTTCCACCACCTTTCCTGGGCTCTTTCAAGTGAGAGGATCTCTCCAGATGCCCCTTCCCTGAGATTGCGGGGAGTGGGGGGTGTGGGGGGGGGGTAGAAAGGGTGGACCCATCTCTGTACTCTTCCTGAACCTCTCCTAGACCTGCCCATCTGCAGATAGCAGCAGTCCTGACATCTCAGCTCTGTAGCTGAGAGTACCAACCACCCATGGAGATAGACCAAGCAATAGCCACTTACAATCCTGTTGAGAATGGGGAGGTTAAGTAGGGGGGTAAAGGTTGAAGCCCTGTCTACCCCACCTGGAAGCTATGGGGAATTTTCACAGTGCATTGACTGGATAATAAGTAAATGTGTAAGTACCTTTTCTCTACCATTATTCTAGATCTTCATTGATAAATCAGTATACCTTAAATGAGCTTATAGATTTTGTAATATATTTTTGAATCAAAATGTTTATATAGACAAGGGCCCTGAACATCCAAGGGGAGGCCCTGGTAAACGAAGAAGGGAATTTTGGTCTGGAAATTGCAGAGATCATGAGTTGATTTATAGAGCATTCAACTGATGTTGTTAAATGAACATTAAAACAATTGTTACTATTTATCTGTTTACTGGGCCTAGAGCAAGAGGTAGAAAGCAGGGTACAGCAGCACAGATGGCAAGATAACCAGGAAAGATGCAAAATGATGGTCAAGAGTGGATGGCAACATGGCTGGGACAAATGGCTAAATCGGATGTCGATCCTAGGTTGGGCTTTTCTGGGTATGGCTGTTTCTAGTGGCCTAGGCAAATTTGCGTTCACATAGTTCCCTATTAATTAAATATAGATATAGTTCCTATCCCTGTTCCAGTCACTAATCAGGACAGTTTAGCCCCAGGGTGAGAGTTCCAAAGCTGAGCAGATTAACTTCTTCAGTGACTAGGGGCACAGATTTTAGAGGTGTGGTACTCAGGCTACTGGTCTAGGTAGGGAGAGGAGGGGAGGTAGAGGTGGCAGATGATGGTGAGGGTGGCAAGGTGGCTTGGGTTGACAGTTGGATAGAACGTGAGGTGTAACTCAATAACTGCCTGCATTTTAGGAATTGTAAGTGGTATTCCATATTCCCTGTATGTAGTATCGACATTGAAAAGAAACCTTTAGACAAAAGGGAACCCATAATGTTATGGGGTTCCCACTATTTAAGATGATAAATATGTACATTATGAGTGTGGTTTATTTGATGAGGTGAATTTCTGTTTTTTCTATACTTTTCATGACACTTCATAACATTATTTGTACTCAAAGATTTGACTATTATCCAGCAAAATTGATTGTTCCAGTCATTTTATCCCATGTCCACAGATGTTGTCATTTTGATTACTTTTAGAGTAAATAGTTTATACCAGTCGTCCCTATAATCAAGTCTTGAACAGTGAGTTAGATCATGAATGTTCCAGTCATTCGATGACCTGGTTATTGACCTGCAAATGATTGATTCATAGCATGACAGATTTAGTAGGAAGAGATCTCAGAGCTCATCTGAGTCCAAATACGTGATCCTGGGCTAGGCACTTGACCTCTTTCTTCCTCACTTTCTTCAGCTGTAAAATGAGAATAGTAATAATAGCACCTACCTCTCAGGGTTGTTGTGAAGCTCAAATGAGATATTTGTAAAGTGCTTAGCACAGCGCCTGGCCCGTAGGACACATTTAGTAAATAGCTTCCTTCCTTCTTTCCTTCCCTCCCTCCCTCCCTCCCTCCCTCCCCCTCCCCTCCTTCCTTCCTTCCTTCCTTCCCTCCTTCCTTCCTTCCTTCCTTCCTTCCTTCCTTCCTTCCTTCCTTCCCTTCCTCCCTCTCTCCCTCCCTCCCTCCCCTCCTTCCTTCCTTCCTTCCTTCCTTCCTTCCTTCCTTCCCTTCCTCCCTCTCTCCCTCCCTCCCTCCCCTCCTTCCTTCCTTCCTTCCTTCCTTCCTCCCTCCCTCCTTCCCTCCCCCCCTTCCTTCCTTCCTTCCTTCCTTCCTTCCTTCCTTTCTTCCTTCCTTCCTTCCTTCCTTCCTGTGTCAAGCACGCATGTGGTAGGCAGATGAGGACAAAAAAGGAACAGCCTCTTCTTTTAGAAGCTTACATTATAAAAGCAGAGACAGCACATATACATAGAGGTGTGTATATATATATAGAGAGATACGGATATATACATACACATACATACGCATATATACCTGTGTGTAGTACACATACATACATACATACATATATATATACACACACATACAGACAAAGAGGTATATATACACACATATACATACGAAGTAGATATAAGATAATTGGTGTGTGTGTGTGTGTGTGTGTGTGTGAGAGAGAGAGAGAGAGAGAGAGAGAGAGCGAGCTGTGGAAGATAAGGAAAAGTTTCATGAGGAAGGTATTACTTGGGCTGAGTCCCAAGGGACACTAGGGATTCTAAGAGGTAGAGATGAGTGAATTCCAGGGATGGGGGAGAGACCAAACAAAGACAGAAGATGGGGTATATTACATGAGGCACATAAAAAGGCCAATTTGTCTGCACTGTACTTTATGTGAAGGGGATTTATTTTATTTCTCTACAGAAAGGAGAGGCAGAATGGCATAGTACAATCATGTCAAATTTAAATAGAAATGGGGGCACAGAAGGATCCCTGTGGGTTTCATGTCGACTTAGAAAACCACATATTTATATAATTCTCTTTTTTTATTAATACATCAACACATTCAAATCAGACAGGAACCACATTTTATTCTGGTTCAAGATGTACTTGGGAGTGTTTGGGCCATGTGTTTGATACCTCTGCTGTAGTACATAAGGTTCTGGGCTTGGTACAAGGAAGATTTGGGTCTAAATCCTACCTTTGACACACACATCAGCTCTGTAATCCTGGGCAAGTTGCAACCCCTATGAGCCTCAGACAACTCCCTTGGACCTACCTACTAAGTTTTAGATCTGTGTTGGCAGAGGGAATTCCCCGAATCCATGTATTCACCTAAATAAATGAAGGAAAACACGAGTCATTTTTTACTTAATGTGAAATCAAGAGCATTTCTGTCACTATTTCTCTTGACAAAGCCTAGCTCCCATGCCTTCAAACTTGTGAGTGAAAAGAGGATTTTAAATGATTTAAAAAATACTTACTTGCTCTCATCACTTCATGGTAAATCTGTGACAAATGCAGGTAACGAGAAAGCCATCTATAATGAAGTGGGTATTGTCCTCTTGGCTCCTAACTTCCTGAGTCTTCTTAGATACCAAGAATAACATACTATTAATCACTGTAATCTTGGAATTTCTTAAATTTGTGAATTGAAAAAAGAAAGGCCAATTTGGTTAGAGCCTCCTCTCTCCTCACAGAGGAAAAGGACACCTTGTCTTTGTCCTGTTTTCATATTGATTGAAATTTTGCAACAGCCTTCATGCTCTCAATTTGAGAAAGTTATTTTTGCAGCTGCTAAGGCAATGTCCTTCAAGTTAATATTGACATAAACCATATTTTGCCCAGGGAGGTGAGAAATTTACAAAAAAGAGCTATAGTGTGTATTTTTAAAAAATTATTTGATAAAACTGTAGGGTAGTGATCTCTAGTGAAATCCATTAAAGAGCTGCTGATGCCGGCGAATCCACAGCCCTGTTAAGAAAAGAATATTAAGTAGCTCATAAGTGGCACAGGGATGTGATTTCTTTTTTTTTCTCCTCTTAAACAAGGGGCTCCTTTCAAAGAAAAGGAAGTAAAGAATGAGAAGAAACTGAGCAGAATGAAGCTATTATGCTTTCATATAATTTGAAAAGCAGAGGACTTTTTTATTCCTATTCACCAAAAATGTGTCCTTTGACATAATGAAATACTAGGAAAATAGAGAGGGGATCTATATTATGATCACCATATCTTCTAAATTCACTATCCCATTATTTTAAGTCACATTTATTTATTATAAGTTTCTATTTTTGATATTCTTGAAAAATTAGCTGTTATTCAAATAGTATAAAAAGTTCTCTATTTTATAGAAAATAGTATAATCTGAAGCTATATTTCTTAAGAAAACTACTAGTTCTAGTAATACAGAAAATTTACTGGGCCATGACAGAAGGAGAAGTAGTGTTGCCCAATGGATAAGGTGCTGGATTTAGCATGGGGAAGATCCAGGTTCAAATCTTATCTCAGATACTTAGTAGCTACGTAACCTTGGGCAAATCACTTAGTCACCCTGTACCTCACTTTTCTTATCTGTAAATGAGAGGAGTTGACTCCCTGCACTCTGAGATCTCTTCCAGATATAAATCTATGAAACTAATATTTTTGGTGAAAAATTCAAATTGGGCTTTCTCTATAATATGATACTGATGGTTTTGGGGAAGGAGCCAATATGAACAAGATACATCTTTTCCACACTGCCTTTTGTTTCTGTGTTTTTAGTGCTTAACTCACTGCTTGGCACATTGTAAGTGCTTCATAATTATTATTATTAATTAGCAATTAATAACAACTAAAAATTGTCCCATTAGACTGTGAACTCCTTAAGGGCAGGGGCTATCTTTTGCCTCTTTTGTATCCCTTTGAATCTTTTTCTAAAATTTTGGTGCTTAGCCTAGTGCCTGGATTGATTAAGTATTTATTAATTAAACATTAATAAATGTTTATTGATCAATACATGTATGTTAAATCAAATGATTACTTGCCATCCTTGGTACAGGAAAATGATGCTATTGACTTAAAGCTGCCGGGTATATTCCTGGAATTATTTTTCTTGTAGTGATTTAGAGTCACAGTAACCTAGACAAACTTTTCCCCCTTTTCCCCTTATTACCCGATGCACACATTTGAAAAATAGCCAGCTAGAGTTAAGGTGGATGGCTCTGTCCGTGAAACTAAGTAAACAAAGCTCATGTACCACTTTTCACTTGTTAGGACAAATGGAGCTAATTTACTCATTTATGTGAATATTGTTCATCCCTTCTCCTTTGGAAATGAAAGAATGTTCTAAATAAGATGACTTTATTTCCGGAAATCAGATTATACTCTGGAAATCTAAGCATACTCTATGGCACATAGGAGTATTAAACAATGGAGAATAATCTATTTTCTTTATGCATATCAGGAACTTAACTTCCAATGTCATCTCAAAGTCATCCCGCAATGAATCTTGTAAGGTTTCTTCAAACAGGTACACTAACTCTGCTGATTCCAGCAATCTTATTAGTTTTAGTCTTTGCTGCTTCCCAGGATAAGTCAATGGGTCCCTCACATTTAAGCTAGTAGATATAATAGATGATGTCTCCTATGACCTCTACATTTGTACTTTCATCCATTAACTTTGTTCCCTGTATACTTATGTGCGTGTAGGAGTCTCTGTTACATGAAATATATAAAGTGCTTTGCTCATAGTAAATGCTTAATAGATATTTGTTGATGAGTAATAATGGCTACTATTATATAATGCCTTATGTTTTACAAAGCACTGTATGAATATTGTTTCATTTTATCCTCGTGACAACATTGGGAGGTAGGCGCTATTATTAGTCCAATTTCACAGATGAGGGGAATTAGGTAGAGAGAGGTTATACGATCTGCCCAGAGTCACACAGCTAGTGAGTGTCTGAAGTAGGTATTTGAACTCTGGTCTAGGTGGTGTAGTAGATAGAGTTCTGGGCCTGGAGTCAGGAAAACTCATCTTCAAATCCAGCCTCAGACATTTCCTAGCTGTGTGACACTGGGCAAGTCACTTGACCCTGTTTGCCTCAATTTCCTTGTCTGTAAAATGAGCTGGAGAAGCTATCACCTTAGTTCAGGTTCATGCGTGTGTATGTGTGTGTGTGTGTGTGTGCGTGCGCGCGCGCGCACACACACACACACACACACATACACACATACACAGATATGACTTTAAGTTGGAGACCTGGGCAATGTGAATGTGGAGGGGGTGCTAAGAGTCAGGCTTAGGTGGAAGTGTTGACTTCTCTTCATCAGGGGACAGTCAGTGAAATCAGCCAGCATGTTGGCTGTGTCTTGTTCCTTTTTGAGTGCTGTTTCAGTCTCTGTTGCTGTTATCTCAGCAGCCCATCTCAGGCTGGGGGAGATTCTTGATTTCCCCTTCTATCAGTCCCCTCCCCACTTAAAGTTTATTCCTAGACAGCTCTTTAGCAGGATATGCTTCTGGTACAATTGTTCTCCCTTCTTCCTCCCTTTCTCCTTGGTGAGGGGTTGAAGCCTCTGAGGCCTGGGAAATACAGTCTGGTATCTTTGCCAAGAAAACCCCAAATGGGGTCACAAAGAGTCAGACATGACTGAAAATGACTGAACAACAACCACAACTTCCTCATTCCAAGTCTAGAACTCTAACCCTTGTACCACCCAGCTGATTGATACAATAATGTTCAGAATGTAACTTGGGAAAATCCTCCTCTGCTGAACCAGTATTTTGAGTCTCCACAGGCCTAGAATATTCAGAGTGGGACAAGGAAGAGTAGATTCTGGCAACTTTTCTGTTATATGGGGTCTGCCTTGGGTTCATGCCAGTTCCTTCTGTGACACAATGCATCATAAAAGGAGGTTGATTGTAATTTGTGGTTACTGCAGAACTTCTAGACAGTCAATACGCCACCAGCAGGGAGATGCCTGCATGGACTGTATGGGACCAAGGTTCATTATGAAAAGAGAAACACCAAAGTTACCCATTGCCCTGAATCTACTATGGACTTTAAGCTAGGATAAATCCTGCCTAGCAATCCAGTTGGGTGAATAGGTGAGCCTTTTGGCCTTACCACATTCTTTTGTCAACTAGGAGCTCTATGATGATCCTCCTTCTATCATAATCTATGAGCTGGTAGGAGTAAGAAATTTCCCAGCCAGTAGTTTTGATAAACTTGGTGAGACTTGTTTGAACTAATGCAAAGTGAGCAGAATAAGGAAAACAATTTATATAACAACAATACTGTAAAGAAAAACAACTTTGAACAACTCAGTGATGAGCCACCATTCCCGAGAACACGTGGTTAAGCATGCTACCCACCTCCTGAGAGAGAGGTGATAGACTCAGTGTGTAGATCGACACATATATTTTTTGAACACAACCAACACAAGAATTTATTTTGCTTGATTTTGTATATTTGTGACAGGGTTTCATTTTCCTCCTTTTTTCCCCGAATGGAGGAAAGGGAGAGGAGGAAGGGAAAATAGGTTTTTGCTAATTGGAAAGAAATTAAACTAAAATTAAAAAAAAATCTAGCACAGAACATTGGTCAGTGGAAATGGAGGAGGAAAGAGAGATGTAAATATCTTTATTCTAGTGGGAGTAGAGGAAACTATGTCTTATTTTATTTTAATTTCACATATATTAAAAATGTAGTCATTTCTATGTTATATATCTGAATCCATTGGTGTAGAGGGAGAGAGAAGCTGAGAGAATGAATTAACCTATGGAATGAATTAACCTAAGGGACAGAGTCAGGATAATTGTAACAAATACTATTTTAAGTATTTATCTTGAGAACAATTCCTCCAGGTTAGTGTTCAGATTTATTGCTAATATACCCCAGTCCCTTCTCTGAGCTTTGGCCCTACATCGTCAATTACCTGCTGACACTCCAAACTGAATATCCTGAAAACATGTTGAACTCAACATATCTCAACAAACTGAACTCATTATCTTTTTAGCTAAGACCTCCCCCTTTTCCAAGCTTCTCTGTTTCTGTTCAAAGCACCACCATATCCTTACAGCCTTCTAAGTCTGTAACCTCAGCATTTTCCCTGACCTTACCTTGCCTATTCAGTCAGGCACTAAATCTTGCCATTTCTATCTCCACAACATCTCTTGGACCTGACCCTTTCTCTGCATGCACACAGCTATCACTTTAGTCCAGATTCTTATCCCCTCTCCCGTAGATTTTTTAAGGTGATATTTTTAACTTTGTGTACAAATTAATATAAATATGCTCCACAGAATCTTTATTTGGCTAGATCAAACATTTGTTCAGAGCCTAGCAGGACGATGTCCAGAGTAGCCACACAAGCAATGTGTATTAAGATTGTTTAGTCCAACTTGATGAGGCCATTGTTTTTTGCATGCTGCCAGAAACATTGGAAGCACGCGTTGAAGCCATACTTGTGAATCAGACCATGTCAGTTGGAACAGACGTAGCATGAGTTAGATCCCTGGCCAGATTTGCACAGGGGCATGCTAGTGACTCATGCTGCCTGTAGCAAAGATAGGAGACTAAAGGTCTCCCCTAGATCACTGTAACAGACTTCTCTTTGGCCTTTTGGCCTCAGGTCACTTCCTGTTTCAGTCCATGCTATACCCTTGTGCCCAAGTGATTTCCCTGAAGTGAAAGTCTGATCATGTTACTTCCTTCCCTATTCATTCAGCTCTGGTGGTTCTTTATTGGCACTAGGACAAAATGGAGGCTCTTCTGTTTGGCTTTAAAAGTCCTTTGACAACGTGAGTCTCAGCTATATTTCCTGCCTCATTGGATAGTACTCTACTTCCCGTACTCTGTGATCCAGCCAAATTGGCTTTCTCTGTTGTTCATACATGATGCGCCACATCCCAACTCTCTACCTTTGTATTGACTATTCCCTATGCCCTGGAATGTACTCCTGCCACAGAGAGATGGGAAATGGAGTGTTATGCTGGGGAATACAAAGAAGGTAAAGTTTACTGAGCCATACTCCAAACTACCTTTGTATTTATTCTACTTAACTACTTTATATTTAATCTCTTTAGAGTTATCCTGTGTATTCTTATAGATGGACTTGATGTCTCGTGACTTAGAATGTAAGCTCCTTATGATTAGGTACATTTTCATCTTACATACTTATATCCCCAGAACCTAATACAGTGTCTGGCACTTGTTAGGGATTAAATAAATGCTTTTTGATTGATTATTAGTTTATGGTTGCTCCAATAGAGATCTTTAAGACTATATCCCAAATATTTCCTGTAGGTAAATTTAACGATTTTGAAAACAGACAACTTGCTTTTTTCTTAAGTGATAGTGATAATAATTAGGTACCTATATGGCATAGGTAGAACCTGAAGTCTGAAAAAACCCACATCGTTAATGAGATCATATATGAACCAGAAATTTAGAAGGAACCCACCTCATTAATTGTATTGTAGATTTGGAATTGGCAGGGACTTTAGAGATCATCTAAGTCAGTTTTTCATTTTATAGATGAGAAAAGTGAGGACCGCAGCAGTGAAGTTATTTACCCAAGGACCCATGAGTTTATTAGAGTCAATACCAGGATTTAAATATGAATCCAGCAGTTTTTCTACTATTTCATGTTGCCTCTCATTCTAAACTAATAAATGCTAACAATAGTCATTAACAAAATTTTCTCACTAACCAGCTGAAATTTTAATCTTTAATTTTTTTGGATATATATATATATATAGTAGATATATGTATCCATATACATAAACACACATGTGCATAAATGTATATGCATATTTGTATACACATGTAAATATGTTCACCTGTGTATAAATATATAGATCTATTGATATATATATACACATATATAATATATACACACATACCTAAGACCTCTGTTTAGTTGCCCCAAATGGAAATGACTGATACTTCTAATGCTTCTGCTATTATCTTAAGATAACAACTTAGACTATTTTCCCATTCCTAGGATGCTTTTGCTTTTTCTCCTTTTGCTCATAATCTCTAGATTCTTTAACCTGCATTTTCCTATGAGAAATCTTTCTTGATCTCCTTTGTCATTACCGTTAATTCCCTTCTCTTAAAATATATGTGATATTAGTATGTGCATGTGTGTACATATGTATATATACACACACTAATCTGTACCTACATGTTGTGCCCCTCTCCTCCTTCCCTGAAGGCAGGGACTTCTTTTGTTTTTGCTCTGTCTCAATGGTTCTTTTGCCTAGCACAGTAGCTTGCGTGCATTATGGCTTAGTCAAAGCACCCTTTGACTGTTCCTCTTGCACAATACTCCATTTCTCATCTCTGTACCTTTGTACTGACTGTTCCCTATGCCTTGAATGCACTCCTTTCTTACCTCCACCTCTTAGAATACCTAGTTTCCTCCAGGATTAAGCTTGTGTCACCTTCTTCTACATGAAGTCTTTCTTGATCCTCTCAGCAACCAGTGCCCTCGCACATAAAACCACTTGGTATCTATTTAGGATATGCCCATATACACCCATGAACTCCCACGCATATATACATATAGAGTGCTTAGCATGGCACTGCACACAAGTGCTTAACATATACTTTTTCTTTCATTCATTCATTCACTTATATGTTGTCTCCTCCACTAGAATGGGAGCTCCTTTAGGCCAGGGATTGTTTTCCTTTCGTCCAGCTCAGGACCCTGAGCTTAAGCACTCCTAGAATAGCACTAACCCCCCAGACCACTGCCTCAGACTCTAGCATAGTACCTGGCATGTATTAGGTAAATAATAAATGCTTATTGATTGATAGTAGATGCCTAATAAATGCTTTTGGGGATTAGATGGGATTGAAAGAATAGCCTTTTATACTAGCAGGATAATACTGACCCTACAGAACTAGCATGTAATGAGGGATCAGATTCAGGAGAGGGGACCACCTAAAAGGGAGACTAGGCTAGTTGGTGGATACTATCTCTACTCTGCTCTATGTAGGAGTATTAAACTATGGAGAATGTGTTCCTTTTCTAGATGCCTTGACCTTCCAAAGCCATCCATCCCAAAGCCGTCATCCAATGAATCCTCTAAGCCGTCTTGTATCTGACACTTTGACTCTTGCTCCTTCTGCTGATCCCAACAATTTCTCACTCATTTCAGTAGCTTCCACTCTGGGGAAATCAGCTAGTTGCTACAGAAGATGCAGAGTGTGCCAACAGGGAAGGCTTAAAAGTAACATTTAGTACCTAATGTTTTTTGGAAACTGTAATGCATCTGATGTGGATAAGAGAAGGTTGCAAGAAATTCACATTTCCCAGCCAAAGTGAACCTTGAATTAAATATTCCTTCATAGAGCGGGATTAATAAAGGGAGATTGGTGGCAGGCCCTCTGAAGAAGTAGTAGATTCTTCCTTAATTCTTGACAAAGTAAAGGATAAAGTTCACTATGTTAATTTAAGATGAAGAAAAAGACATCGACAAAGTCATCTGGGATTATTTTTCCTGGCATGGGAAGGGTTTCCTCTGTTAAGTACCCTAATAGCTTTAATCATGACTAATGGCTGACACCCATTACACCTTGCTTTGAATTAGTAAGAGAAACTGGTCAAAGATTTCATTTGAACTTTGCTTTTTAAATAGGACCTAGAAGATGGCTATGATTTGTCATTGACTATTAGCTCTTTCATCTTTAGTGCAGGATGTACTAAGTAAATTTAGATGTAGATTGCATCCTGATTTAGTTTAGAAACAGAGATGCCTCATCTTATGCCATTTAGACCTGATAAATCAGTTTTGAGCTATCATGGGTCACTGAGTAAAACCACCCAAGCAAATTTCTTCTCTTCTCTGAAGCTTTGGAAAAAGAATTATGGAAACTAATCCTTTTAAGGAACTTGCTTTCTAGTGTTTGATATTTATTTGTGCACCTACACTTTCCTAAACCTGGTAGAAAACTAAAGAATATGTCATTCAATCATTGCAGTTGGGTCTTCGTGACCCCATTTGAGGTTTTTTTTTTTTTGACAAAGATACTGGAGTGGTTTGCTATTTCCTTCTCCAGCTCATTTTACAGATGGGGAAACTGAGACAAACAGGGTTAAGGGACTTGCCCAGGGTCACACAGCTAGTAAGGGTCTGAAGCTGGATTTGAACTCAGGTCTTCCTAACTCAAGGCCAAGACACACCACATCTAGATTCCCTCATCTTCTTTCCACTCACACAGCTATGATTCCAGTTCAGGGACCCAGCCCATATCAATTGCAATATTTCAATAGCTCCCTAATTGGTTTCTCTAACTCAAGTTTCTCCCCACTCCAATACACCCTCCACATAATTAGCAAAGTAATTTTCCTGAAGCATACCATATCACCAGTCTGACTATGTCCCTCCCTTGTTCCATAAACTCTAGTGGCTCTCTGTTATATCTAGGATCAAATAACTTTTCCATTTGATGTTCAAAGCCCTTCAAAACTTGGTCTCAATGTCCTTTCCAGATCTATTATACTTTTTTCTCCTTTATACAGGCTACAATCCAGGCAAACTGACCTTTTTGCTGTTTCCCATGTTTGACCTTCCATCTCCTCTCTCTGCCTTTCCATTGGCTGCTGCCCCACCCCCAACCCTCGACCCATCCCTTGAATATCCTCCCTTCTAATCTCCCATCTGTCAGAATCCCAAGTTTCCTTCAAAGACTCAGTTTGTGCTACCCTCTTCAAGGTGCCTTTTGTAATGCCGCAGCTGCTAGTGCTTTCTGTGCCCCACCTTGCCCTGCCCCAAACTACCTCATCGGTATTTTGTATCTATTACATATATTCCTCCTTATGTCAGTCAGTCAACAAGCATTAGTCAACAGGCATTCATTAGGCACTTATTATGTGCCAGGCACTATGCTAAATGCTAGGAACACAAAGAGAATCCCTGTCCTTAAGAAGCTCACTTTCTAATGGGAGAGGTAACGTACAATAGCCACATATCTACATGATACATACAGAGTAAATTAGAAGTAATCTCAGAGGAAAGGTCGTCTCCCTCTGCTAGACAGTAAACTCCCCAATGGCAGGAACTAGTGCCTAGGTCAGTGCCTGGTACCCCGGACTTGTTTAATACGTACTTGTTAAATGATTGATGGGTGGCATTGTGCAGAGCCCAGAAAGGTAGTGTTGGAGGTGTTGTCCCTTAACATTCAAATTTGAAGTTGGGGGGAAGTGAGACACTGCAAGTAACAATGTTTAACAAAGGAGGAAGTTTACTTTGCCTGATGTAGCAAGAACATGTAACAAGGTTTCAGGGGCACTTAGAGTCTCCGAACTTCATCTGGAAAGTGTCAATATATTAGGAGGCACTGTTTTCCGAAGCAAAGGCCCAGCAAGCAAGCTGTGCCCTGAGCTTGGCATAACAATAAGCCTTTGCACTCACCCTCTGGATGATCTCACTCTCTGGTAAAATCACATAATTAATGTATTTCTTTCACCAACGTCAGGTGTTCTCTGAGCTTGGCCAAGCACCTCCAGTTCTGGTCATGTTCTGGTCATGAAGCTGTGCTGTGAATCAAACTTGTCAGGGCTGTAGCTCACTGAGCAGCCATAGGTGTAAGTATTGAGATCGGCCTACAATGAAGCAGGTTCCCTAACCAGGGGCAGGCCCCAGCGCATGTGTGTCATTTACCTCCTTGCTTGCAAACCATTTCAATCACTTTGAAATTACATTTCTTGTTTTGCATAACGACACATGTATAACCTATATTGAATTTCTTGCCTTCTCAATGAGGGTGGGTGGGGAGGGAAGAAGGAAGAGAATTTGGACCTCAAGGTTTTAAAAACAAATGTTAAAAATTGTTTTTACATGCAACTGGGAAATAAGATATACAGGCAATGGGGTATAGAAATTTATTTTGCCCTACAAGAAAGTAGCGGGGAAGAGAATGGGGGGGGGGTGGTGATAGAAGAGAGGGCAGACTGAGGGAAGGGGTAATCAGAATGCATGCCATCTTGGGGTGGGGGGAGGTGGGAGAGATGGGGGGAAAATTTGGAACTCAAAATCTTGTGGAAATGACTGTTGAAAACTAAAACTTAATTAAAATTTAAAAAAAAATAAAAAAAGAAATTAAATTTCTGTTTGATTTCTGACTGTCCTGTCTCTAGCCTGCTCTGGCCAGTTAGATGCCAGTTTGGTCTCTTTGACAGTACACGTGTGGTTAGTCCCAGAAAGCTGCATCAGGAGAGCAGGGTCCAATAGGGTTGTGTAGGGGGAGGAAATTGTGTCAGGGAAGCCTGTCAGGGAAGCTAGGGCCCAAGGAAGCTGTGTCAGGAAAATCCTGGTCCTATTACAGGAAGGCTAATAAAATACTTTATGCAGTATTTTATAGTTATCTCATTTAATCTTCAGGACAACACTATAAAGTGTGTGTATGTGTGAGGTAACCAAGTTAGCCCTAAATCTATGATCCTGTTATTATCCCTATTTTGCAGTAAACCTAGTCTGATTGAGGTAAAGGGGGGGAGGTTGCCCATGGTGACACAGAGAATTAGTAGCAAAGCTGGTACTTCTTTATTTTGAACACTGAAAACAATTCTATAACTGTCTAGGAAAGGGGCTATTATTTGGCATTGATTTTTGTCTCCCTCTTCCTGACTTCTCTATTTCTATTAATTATGTTATCATTCTCCTAGTCACCCAGACTTAAAACCTCTGTCACCTTTGACTCCTCCCTCTCCCGTGTCCCTCATTATCTAGTCAGACCCTGAGCCCTGTTGATCATAGGGTCTCTATCTACATCAATCCCTCCCTTTTAATTTCTCATGCTACCAACTTGTCAGAAGAGGCTAATGGACCTGAGAGGCCCTTAACTCAAGCTAGAATATTGGAATAGTTTTAAAACTGGTTTCACTGGCTCCAGGTTCTTCTTGTCCTAGCATTTCAATTAATACTATTCAGCTAAATTCTCCTCCCCAAAATGCTGCATTTATCATGGAATCTTTTGTTCCAAAATCTTCAGGGGCTCTATTTTGTCTCCAGGATAAAGTTCAAGGTCCTGGCACTCCATGTCCATGCCCCTCTGGCTCCCAACTTACCTTTCTAATGTTTTTCTTTCTCACAATACCCCTATATGTATCTATTTTCTAACCAAACTGAGCTGCTTGCTGGCTTCAAAACACGACTTTGTATTTTCTTACTTTCTCACCTTTACTCGAACCATCATCCATCTTTCCTGGGCACTTTCTCACTATTCTCAAAACCCTCAATTGGCATGTCAATTCTGCTACTTACCACCTATGTCACAAGGTGAGTCCCTTAACCTGTCTGGACCTTAGTTTCTTTAGGGAGGAAGACTACACGATTTATGAGGACCCCTCTGGGTCTAGAGCTATGGTCCTATGTATGATCTTCTTTACCTTTTAAGCACAACCCAAGCCCCTTGTCTACAATGAAGTCTTTCCAGATCACTCACGATAATCTCTCTCCTTTGAATTCCTTATATTTACTGTCTGTAGTTTTCATTTTGCACTGCCAGAAACTATCTTATATGGAGGAAAGAACAATGGATTTGAGGTCAGTGGAACTAGTTATAAATTTTGATACCAAGCTAAATGTATATGCTTGGGCCAGTTTTTTTAGCCTCTCTCAGACTCAGTTTTCTCATCTTTAGAAAGGAAATAATAATACCTGCACCACTTATCTTATAGAATTATTGTAAGGAAAATACTTCACATGTTTTTCCCTTCATTTGAGCATTCATTTTCCTTAGAAGATACGTCATAAGGCAGAATCATCCAATGTCCCTCTCCATTTTGAAGATGAGAAAACTGAGGATTTGCCTAGGGTAATAAACGTTAATGCACCTTAAAGTATATAAATGTGAATTATTACTTTGAGGGGCAGAATAACATAGAGGAATAAGTCCTGGACCTAGCATCAAGAGATTTGTTTTCAAATCCTGGTTCTGATACTTATAAGGTGTGTTACCGTGGTCAAGTCACTTTATGCCTTTGACCCTTCAATTCCTCATCTGTAAGATGAAGATGAACCATGTATTATCTATCAGTCTTTCAGGGTTATTGTTAGTAAAGTGCTTTTAAATTCTAAAATGCCATTAAAATAGTGAAATATTATTGTAGTCATATATTTTTAACTATTCACTCAGAACCAGAGCTCTGTACTAACATGGACTCAAGTTTGAGCTTGAAAAATTATCAATAAGTAAAACTCTATGTGGCTTATTTGACTGCACTCATATGGTTAATCTAAGAACCTAATCTAAGTTAATCTAGGAACTTAAGAATCTAAGAAGAAAATTTGTATTTAATTGATTTCTGGAGTTTTATATTGGCTCATCTGCTAGCAATGAAAGCCAGCAATAAGCAATTTTCAGCACAAAATATATTTATCATAAAGCCAAAAAAAGGACATAAACAGAACTTGACTGAGTTTTAGTGAGTTCTGAACAACACTTATAAGCGATAGAAGTTCCTCTGATGATGGGCAGTGTTGGAGGATAGCATCACTGTCTCATCTTAGGACCAGTCTTACTTGCCTCTGGCTTCCAAACATCAAGTCTAAGCTCATCTCAACTAGTCAAGCTTTCTTCCATCTCTGCTGGAACCAGGTTGTTGCAGCAGCTCCTATGATCTCAGCCTGCTTCCCAGGTTTTTCAACACCAGCCTCAAAGTCATTGCCACTTTTATATATCTGGTCAGCATAATAAGTCTGAGTTACTCTTCTTATCTTCAAGCATGAGGCTTCCTTCTTTCCCAGCAATCTTACTCTTCTCTAGTCAGTTCCAATGTCCTAGTTGAGGGCATCATGAGAAAATAAGTTTTTGCTCTCCTCCAATTAATACCCATGTCTCAGGGCCAGAGAAGTTTGAAGAGTCCTTTCTCCAATGGGCATGCCATTGAAATGTTAATTAACATTCCACTTATGACAGATTTTGAATGAGAAAAGGTATGTGAAGAAGGAATTTGGTCTAGATTTTAGCATATGCCATTTTAATCTTGACGATAAGGAAGCTCCATTCTTTCTACATAATTATAGCAAGCTAGATGTATTCATCCTAGAAAAAAACAACTATAAAAATCCAGGTAGATTTATTCTCTCAGGGTCATCTTAATGCTACATCTCTGTGGTACAAATAATGTTTATAGGTGCTGCTTTGGTGGGACCAACTAGATGAGTGGAGCTGAAGAATGCTGACTGCCTGAATTTTAATCATGAACTGTTTTAATTTGTACTTGCTGGACAGTTATGGTCAAAGGTGCTTTTCATTCCTGCAAGGGGAAATACAAGTGGTTTAAGCCATGGCACAGCCAGTTTTTATCTGGGTGACATCACGCTGAGAATTCCAAGGGTATATTCCCAGGTATCACTGGCTCTCTTGCTAAATCATATTTTATGGTGGCAACAGATGAACACAAGTTAGGTCTGAAGCTGCCATTCCTACCAGACAGTATCCTGTCAGGTCCCTGATGATGCAGTAATATTCCATAGAGGTGGAAGATCAATTGCAATATTATAATGAAGAGGTAAAGGGTTATAACGTAAAGAACACAAAACTTAGAGTCAAAAACCTGAGTTGAGGTTTGGAAACATCTTATTAAGAATGATGCATCTATCCTTACCGTTTTGGGTGTCATTCAGTCTTCCCAAGCCTTAATTTCCCTTTCTGTACAATTCAGGCAGTGAGAGTAGCTTAGGGTTGCTAGCCATTATCGGTAAGAGACACTTTCTAAAATTATATATATATTTTTAGGAATGACTCCAATATCAAGTGCAAAAATAATAGCTACTCTACTTTTATTTCAAAATTAACACTCAATTAGGTATTAAGAGACCTGGGTTTTAGTCGGAGCCTTGTAAATATTGAGTTATGTGGAAATTAATCAAGTCACCAAGCCTCTTTTCCTCAGTTTCCTCATCTGAAAACTGTGGGGGTTGAATTAAAGAATTTTTAAAGCTTCTTCCTTAGCGCAGCTAGGTGGTAGAGTGGATAGAGCACTGGATTTGGAATCAGGAAGACTCATCTTGATGAGTTTGAATCTGGCCTCAGATACTTACTAGCTATGCCACCCTGGGCAAGTCACTTAACCATGTTTACCTTAGTTCATCCTCTATAAAATGAGTTGGAGAAGGAAATGGCAAACCACTCTAGTATCTTTGCCAAGAAAACCCCAAATGGGGTCACGAAGAGTAGGATATGACCAAATAACAGCAAAGCTTCTTCCATCTTCAACATTCTATGATTTTCTAGAATATCAAAAAAACAACAAAACAAACCCAAAACTTGAGTGTTAAAGTCATTGTCATAGAAATTACATGTTATTTTTCTTCATTTAAGAATCATTTCCCTTAGAACAGAAATGTGTGTTATAAGGAACAATCCTTCAATAAGGGAACATTAGAGCCAGAAGGGGCTTTAAAGATCGTTGAGTCCAATTTCTCTTCCCGTTATGAAGATAAGAAAACTAAAGCCCTCATAAAGGAAGAGATTTGCCCAAAATAACAATGCTAGTTAGTTTGCAGAACCAGAATTTGAATCCAAGTTTCATGACTCTGCTCTCTCTCCCTCCAATCCTAGACCTGCGCTGTTTCCCTGTACCACAATGATATTTTGTTTGAGCTCAAGAGAGTCATCTGAACTTGGTGTGTCGCTCAGCTCATGGTGTCTGTTCAGCAGAAAATCCATTAGGGACCAGTAGTTCATTACATGGATTCTAATATTCCCAAAGGGAGAAAAGAGGATAAAATTTCATTTGATTTGGTCTTGATTTATTTCAGTCGCACCTTCTTTACCACGAAAGCAATCCACACACTGGCAGATGCATAGTGTTAAAGCCAACTTTATTGATAGGTATTGTAGCTGGAAATGTGTTGTCAAGTTGTATAATGTTGTATGAAGTTACAACTAGAAACATCCTGCTCCATTTTATATGAAGATGAAAGCCCATTTCCCCCTCTATATTTTCTTTACAGACCAGGAGCACAGTAAAATATACAGCACAGAACTCATCTTCACAGCCCAGCAATTCTTTAAAACCCTTTCGACTGGCAAAATAAATTACATAGTGCTAGGGCTGGAAGGAAGCTCAGAGATCGTCTAGTTCAGAGGTATCAAATTCTCAACAGGCTAAACTCTCCCAAGAGTGAAGCCTGAACCAGATTAAAATGCACCAAGAAATAACAAAATAAATAGAATAAATCATTAACAAAATAAATAAAAATACAATACAACATAGATAATGTTGATCTGTAGTTTTCTAAGTCAGTGTGTAGCCTGTAGGGATCGATTTCTATCTTGATACTCATCTAGTCCAATTCCTTCATTCTATAGCTGAAGAGACTGGGTCACCAGAAAAGAAAGGGAATAGATCACATTTCATAGCAATCCTGTGATGGTAGGGAATATTAGTATTATTGTCCCCATTTTGCAGATGAGGAAACCAAAATTCACAGTGGTGACTCATTTGCTCAGGGCTATATGCATACAATAAATATTAGAGCCAGGACTCATGTATTGATTTTGCTTTCTCTACTACACCATGCTTACTCCCAGGTTTGTGTTCTTACCTCCCGAGAATGATACCAATATAGGGCATGGTCACAGCTAGTCACTTCCCACCTTTGCCCCTGAAATGACTTGAATTTATTTTGTGTATATTTTGTTTGGCCTCATCTGTGTACGTGTCATTCCCCCGAAGCAGACTGTAAGTTATCTGAGCATAAGGACTATTTCATATTCGTCTCTGTATCCCCTCTTTGTGCCAAGAACAGTGCTTTATATGTAGTTTGCATTTAATAAATGTTTTTGATTGGTTAAATGAATATTAATCAAGTGATTATTTTTAGCCCCAATAATTACACTGAATATCATGGGATCTTGGCACTTTAAGAAGTAATGTTATGAAAAATGATATATTTCAACAATCTAATGAATTTGGACTTTCTTATATAGTATATTTCATACTATTTAGTTTCAGCTTTACAGATCTGCTGCCTGAGAGAGCAGCTAGGCAATACATATGGTTTCAGTGGAGGAAATACATAAATTTAACTTTAATAGGATGGCTAACACACTAATAGCCTCCAGAGATAGAGTGGTCTGTGGTTTTATTTTCTAATTCAAAGGAGGATATATTGGTATCTGGCCCAGCATTTCTAATAAAAAAAAAAATTCCATCATAGGACATTGCAAGAGAAACTTGGGGCAAAGGAGAGCTGATTTCATTTTCTTTGGTTCTCTGTGCTACAGGTCTGTTGTGATTGCATTTTTAAAATGTAAACCAACAATTCCAGTGGATGGGAAGAATATTATGACAATGACTATTAGTCTTAGCTCACAATTAATTATACGGTGATTTAAGATTTGCGAAATGCTTGATGTACATTATCTGATTTGATGTTCACAATAATCCTGTGATGCAGGTGCTATCATTTTTCCCATTTTCCAGATGAGAGAACAGAGGCTCACAGAGTCTTAGTGATTTTCCCAGGCCTAATCAGCTACTGAGTGTCTGGTAGCTATGTAGAAGTTGTTTTAGGACTGAATATACAAGTACAAAATTAATTGGATTGTAGCTTCACTACATGATTATAGGAATAGAGCTGCAAGGGCTCTTAGAGATCATTGGCTCTTGGCATTCTTACCCTAATTTGGGTCATGGACCCACTGGTAGTCTGGTGAAGCTTTTAGCCTCCTTTCAGAATAATGTGTGTAAATGCATGGGATTGGAAAGGGAACCAACTTCCTCGAAACAAAGTGAACAAAGTATGTATTTTCAAAGTTCATGGATCTAGTCCAAACCTCTCATTTTACCAGTGAAGAAATTGAGATCCAGAGATGATAAGTGGTGTGCCCCTATTAAAAAAAATATTGCCTAGCAGAGACCAGATTTGACCCCAGGCGTTCTGCTAAGTCCAGTTCCCTTAGTACCACGCCCCCCGCCCCCCACCCCCCTGCTGTGCTTCGGCTGTTTTACAGTAAGTAGATGGAGACAGTGGAATGATTGTTAAGCTGTTGATATTGTCTAGCTTGGCTGCTCTGTGATCTGGTTTGGTTGACAGGAGGTTTACAAGGCAACACAAATGAATGAAAGATTTCAGAAGCTCTTTAGATTATTTAATCAGTATAGATAGCTAAACTGCATATTTCAGGTCTAAAGAATTCCTTCTGTGGTCTGAATAATCCAGATTGGCTATTTCTCTTGACATGTCCCCAGGCCACCTTGCACTGTGAAGATATAGTCTAAATCACGGTGAAACAATTCTGTTTGGAGCTATTACCTGCCAGCTTATCCACTCATCTGGACATAAATAGCATACTCAAACCTGGCTAAATGGCACTCTTCTCAGGTCCCAGGATATGGGACAGTGTTATTATGAGAGCTGGTTTTGTTACTTTTAGCAATTAATCTCCTTGGAGAGCTTCCAATTTGGGCCTACCATATACTGCTAGAGTGTTATAGCAAGATTCCAGTGAATTCACAAAAGGAATTGTGTAGTGAGAGCAAAGATGTTGCACAAATTGACTCAGTGAGGGCAATATTCACATTCAAAAATCTCTTCCCTTTAACTTGAGTACCAGCTCCCTATATCCCTCTGCTAGTGCCATATCCCTCTGTTTGACCTAAATAATGCTGCATAGAAATTAGTCACTCAGTCTTAGTTTGTACCAAGGCATGTTCAACTTTGTACGTTCATGCAAAATATATTTATGGAACATTGTACGGCAATTTGCATTGTGGCAAATTCCATTGTGTTGGCTCATTTTTCATCTTTATGAGTGATAATGAAGAAGTCATTTCAAGCCGTGTCATCCACAAGATGGAATCGAGCCTTTTTGGTGACGTTTTTAATAGCTTAGAAAATATTCAAATGAATACAGAGAAGAAATCATTTGTTATGATCAGGGGTAGGACAAACCATCCTGCCAATTTAGGAAAGTGGCAAGAGGCATTTGGAAGAAAATATGCAAATTAGATTTCCTCCATAGTACATCCAGAAACAAATTTGTCATGAATTATTAAATTTTATGTATCACCTTACTTCACTATTTATTTGTTTCTTATGTTCAGTTCCTTATAAAGGAAAATAATAGGACAGCATTAGATAGAGTAAAAATTCTGTTATCTCCTGAGCAGAAGGAATATTTTCTTCCAATTATGGGTGTATATATGTGTATATATCTATATTCATTATCATTTTAAATATATAAATATGTACATAGACATGAATTTTGTTCATCATGGAATAAAACAAAAACAAAGGCTTTTTTCTTTTGCTGCTTCACTCACAAAGAAATGATGTGAGATTTAATATTCTGAGCATGAAGTATTATCCTTGACATGATATGCCAATAAAATGTAAGGTCCTTGAGGACAGGGAGGCTTTTTTGTTTTGTCTTTATATCACTTAGAATGAAACATAGTGACTGGCACATAGCAGTTGTTCCATAAATGTTAGGTTGGATAGGTACCAATGGAAATTGGATTAAAAACAACAACAAAAGAAATGGCACTGAATACTTAAGAATATTGAAGACCTGTCGACTAGACATCTGGAATCAATAATTAGTCCATTCCTTCTCCCACAATGTCTAATAAAAATTACTTTGTGGAGACGAAAATCTAGATTGAATATCTGATTCTCATCAAAATGGAAAAAAAACCCAAACGAACCTGTATTTAGTGGGGAGGTCTAATGTTCTAAAATGTCTAATGAATGATGTAATTAAACCTTTCTGTGACATAGAAAGAATGCTCAGTAGCTATGTCAGATATTTGTTATAGCTAAGAGGAATTTTAAAAAAAGACCTCTCTAAGTGCCCTTTTTGATCAGCTTGTGGGAAAAAAATTCTTTTTTCTGATTCATTCCTCTTAATTATTATTTTTTTAAAAAGAAATGTGATAACTATTTTTGTATAGAGTATGACATTGCAGTTTTTAGTCTCATTCTTGTGAGTTGATACTAAATATTGTCTTTTAATTTTCATAGTTCTAAATTCTTTTTGGCATCTTTAAAATTGTTCCCCAACTCTTTTGGTATAGATTCTTAACATTGATCCATCATGGAATGCTTCCCTCGTTCAGCTTACCAAGAATAAAGAGAAAATGAAGAATTACTGTGATGCTTTGATCTGTGATCTCATCAATGTGGACATTCTCTCTACCTAGAACAAATCACAGTCCATTCCCCATCCTGTTTCATCCTCATCCATTTCCTCCCATTAATCCATTACCCTCCCCTCTGCCCTCTACCAAGGAATCTACCCACCATGGTAGAGCTCTTCTTGTAGAACTCTCAACCTGGGGTAGCTAACAATGGGACACCCATGTGGGCTGCCCACTGATTGCCCTTTACTCTCCCTGTGTTACTAGGTGAGTTCCCTTTACACAGCTGCGGCATTTCTGAACACTACTGGTAATATGTTGTAGTCAGTTCACACTCAACCATACACTTCTCTCTCCTTTGCCTTTTGGGAGTGACAACTTTAATTCTTTAGAGACTGTTGCTTGGGAGACCATAGGACCATAGACCAGGGAAAGACCACTGACTCTGGAGTCGGAGGACCTGGGTCCCAAGCCTCTTTCTGACATTTGCCTGATGTGACCCTGGATAAGTTATTTTGTTCCTCTGAGCCTCCGATGTCTCATGTGTAAAAATGGAGTAGGCCTGGATTTCTGTTACCTTTCTAGAACTATGATTCTATGAAGAATATTGATATTGAAAAAATAGGTCTTTGTTTCAGAGTAGCTGGGGATCGTTAGAAGGCTGATATATTTTTAATTGTATTTATTTTTATTCTGAACTTAATAAGCACCAAGTAAAATGAGTATTTCCATATATACTATAGAATAGAAGAGGATTATACAGGAAATCACAAGTCTCTATTATGTAGAGCTATATAATTTCCCAAATGTGATCCAGTCCATTCTCCTCCTATTCAATTCTGGGCCCAATCATCATCAATCCAGAGGTCAAAATGGACCAGGTCTGTGGGTTAACTATCCAGTTGAACATCTGGCAGCTAGGTGGAACAGTGGCTAGAAAGATGGACTTTGGGATAGGAAGATCTGAGTTCAAATTTTGCTGCAGATTCTTGCTAGCTATTGGTACCTGGGTAAAACATTTAACTTCTCTTAGCCTTGATTTCTTAACGTGCAAAATGAGGAAAATCATAGCAGCTAACTCACAGGACTGTTGTGAGAACCAAATGAACTATTACAAGGAAGGCATCTTAAATTACGTAAATACTAGTTCTCTTTCTCCTCCTGTTTCTTCTTAATATTGTTATTATTGGTATTATATTATAGCCATACATCATAAACTATAGTGGATAATAAGCTTTCTTTGTTTTTTCCTGTATTCACGGCCAAACTGTTTTTAGTAATTATGAACCCCATTTAGGAGCTCTATAATGTTTTGAGGTGGTACAGAGGACAAACATGGAAGAAAATATCACCATGTCTCATCTAACATGCTACCACTTAGGTAGCAATGATTTCCAACTTCAGCAATCCAGGAATATTCTGTTCCATAAGATGCTGGGAAATTCTCAGCAGAAAATCCATTTTGTTTCGCTTGTTAAAAAAAAAAGAAAGAAAGCACTTTTTTGGAGGTTGGTAGGAGTGTCAAGAAATCAAGTAAATAATGCTAAGATGTCACAGCTCCAAGAAGGTTGCTGCTATAGGGAGTGGGCTGCCTTCTGTTTTGCTCAAGGGAAGCAGGTTTTTAATAGACATGTGGAGGGAATCCTATGGTGAATCCTTTTGTAAAGTACAAAATCCTATTGTAGAACAAAACTCTACACTTTCCCACCGCCCACTCACTCACTCATCAGCTCTGCAATCTGGCTTCTGTTCCCACCTTTCTACTGAAAACAGTTCTTCCCAAGGTCACCTATTACCTTCTAATTGCCAGTTCAGTTCAGTTCAACAAACCTGCTGAAGTGCCTACTGTGTTCTTCTTTAAATGTTGTTTTATTGATATCATTTCCCCATTATCTTCATTTTGAAATAGATCCTTCTTTCTTCTTCTACCAAGTCTTTGTAACAAAAATAAAATAAAAAATAAAGTGGAGGGGGTGGGGGGAAGCAGCTCACCAACACATCAATTATGTCTGATGGCATCTGCAACATTCCCTACCTATAGTCTCCACCTTTGCAAATTGAGTGAGGTGTTTTTTTCTCAACTCTTCCCTAGCCAAGCTTAGTCATTATAATTACAAAGCATTCTTACTCTACTATTTATCAGTTTTCACCCCTTCTATATCACTTACCAATTTTAGTTGCCTCCTCTCCTTCATGAGATCCAGTTATGTAATTCAGTGCTTGAGCAATCATTCCCTAGACAAATTCCATGACAAGCAGATAATCTAGCCTCTGCTTGAAGAATTCCAATAGCTGGGAAACTATTATCTCTTAAGGCTATAAAATCCACTTTTGGACAGCTCTAATTTTTAAGAAGCTTTATCTTATAGTCAACCCAAATCTGTCTCTCTGATATTTCCATCCAATTAGTCCTACTTCTGGGACTGTGTGGCCAAGCAGAAAAATTATTATTATTACAGTCATTGTCATCATCATCGTCATCATCATCATCATCATCATCATCATCATCGCACAAAAAACCCTTTAAATACTTGAACAAAGTTACCATTTAAGTCATCTCTTCTCCAGATAAATATCCTTAGTTTCTTCAATCCATCTTCATATCACCTATGACACTTGCTTTTTTTCTCACCCCTCATGAGCAATCATTTGCCAGTTCTTTCATTCTCTTCTCGTATAGCATGGTCACCATTTATTTCACCATCCTAATAACTTTCCTCTGGACACACACCATCTTGTTAATGTTCCTCCTGAAATGAGGTACCCAGAACAAAATGCAACACTCCAGTTGTGTTCTGACCAGGGCAGGGTAGAGCGGTACTCTTGCCTCCCTCATTCCAGAAACTAAGCCTCTCTTAATGTAGCTTAGGACATCGTTAGCTTTTTGGTGGCTATGTTATTGACTCATTTCACACAAGCACAACTCTTTCCTACCCTGGGAAAAACAACTATAATTTTGTTTGCCCAGCTGCTTTCTTAAGCTATTGCACTATTTCTGTTCTTTTTCTCGCCAAACTTCCTGAATGGGCAGTCCTTACTTTGCTGTTTTACTTTTTCACCATCCACTCCTTAGCCCTATTTCAGTCTGACTAGGGCCATCAGTGATCTCCTAGTTATCATTTCAGTGGCTTTATTTTTTCTCAATTATCACTTTCCTTGCCTGGTCTGGAGCATCTGGCACTTCTTCTTTCACAAACTTATCTTTTCCTTTGGCCTCTGCCACTGTGCTATCCTGATCAAATAAGATAATATTTGTAATATACTCAGTACAGTGCCAGGCACATAGCAGGTGCTTCATAAATGCTTGTTCCTTCCTTCTTCTCCCTCCCTGTTTCTTTTCTTATCTTTTTTTTAAGTACAGTTTAATCCAGTTCAGTTGTTCTCAAAACCTTTTGTTGGTCCTTCTTTCTGCCCCCTTTTACTGTTTTTCAAGGTTCAGTCCTTGAGTTTTTACTCTTCTCTCTTCGAACTCTCCATAGTTTCCATCTGGGTCTGGCCTCAATCCCTTTCCCAAACAGTCCCACATCTTAACTGTTTATTGCACATTTCTACTTGGATGTCTTACAATCATCTCAAAGTCAATATAGTTAAAATCAAACACATCATCTTCCTCAAACTGCCAACTCCTCCTCCCTTATCACTCAGGCATCTCCTCCTTTGTCAGTGGCAAAAGTTTAAAATCTTGGCATTTTCTTTCAGTCTTCCCTTTCCCTTTTTTTACTAAGTCAGACAACAAATCCTGTTCATTTTTTTCTATCTCATATATCAGTTCTTCCCTTTTCATTGTTAGCACTGTAGCTCTGGATCATGCCCTTCGTAGCTCATGGCTGGATTATTATAGTAGTTACCCAGTTGATCACTTTGCATGTAATCTTTCCCCTTTCAATATAGCCTGTCCACCCCCACCAGAATAATCTTCCTAAAATGCTGTGTTCAGTGCTCTCTCCTTTGCTCAGAAATCTTTAATGATTCTTCATTGCTTATAGGATAAAAATTGTCTTTAACATTCAAGGTCCTGAAAAGTCTACAATTTATTTCTATAATTTTACTTCCTCCTAACCCCCAACTTGATCACCTTGTTCCATCTATATGGTTTGTTTTTCACTTTTTCTTGAATATGCCTTGCTTATTTACAGTTCCTCCCCTTTGCTCCTACTGTTCTCTTGGCTTGTTGTGCCCTTCCCTTATCTTCTTCACCTAATCAACTTCTAAACCTTCTTCAAGTTCAACGTCTACCTTCTTCATAAAACCTTCTCTAGCTAGTGTAGGCCACGGTGACTTTGCCTTCCTCCATACTCCTTTAGCACTTTTTTTATCCCATATACTCATTTTGTAGTTACCATTTACTACTTTGTACTACAATTGCCTACACATTGGTTTTGTCTCCCCAACTGAAGACTAATATTCCCAAGAGCAGGGACCATGACTTATGCTTTTTATTCCTACACTAGCTAGGACAGTGCCACGTACATTATAGGCACATAATAAATACTTGGCGACTAAAAGAGTGTATATGACAATACTTTCTATATACGTCATTAAAAGTTAATTTAATTTTTGAAAATGTTATTCTAATTTTATGACATTTTTTTTGCTTTGAGCAAATACCATATGATAGTAATTCATACTATTAGAGTATGATGAATCTTTGAAATAGTTACATATAAGAATTACTGAGCATGATTATTATATATCCTTATATGCAGAAAGAAAAATACACCTTTTGTTTACTTTATTGGGTAACTTCCATCTCTCTCTCCTTCGCCCTCCTTCTCCTCCATCCTTCTTCCATCTCCCATCTTCCTTTTTTGTATTGGATCACTCCATCTTGTCCAGGCTGAAAGTTCAGTGGCTATTCAGGGGCCCATCACTGATTGGCATGAGATCTTTGACTTTCTCTGTTTCTGACCTGGGCCAATTTGTCCCTTCTTAGGTAGTTTTGTGGCTCTTCATTCTTAGGGGCTTACCATATTGGCTCGGGATGTATTGGTCAGCTATGTCAGCTAACATAATTGTCAGCAAGACACCTGGTTACCTAAGGACTCTGCAACTCACAACACTTGAGCTTAACAATCCCCCCATCTTAGCCTTCCTCAACAAAGATTACAAGTGTTCACCACCATGTTCAACTCCTGATGGCTATTCTAGCAGAGGACTATAATACTAGATCAGATCCATGCTGGTCGGGGTGGGGCTGGGTAAGGGGAGTACTCGTGTTGTAGAAGTACTGAGTATTATATGAAGAACTGTCACTTTAATTTTTTCTCATTCCAAAGAACACATTCCTTTGGAATTTAGTTTTGCCTCAGGTAAGAACACTAATAATTGAATGTATTGCTATGACAACATTTTATTGTGGTCCCCCAGTGAGCCTACATTTTTAGGAGAATATATATGCTGCATCCATAATAATAACAACTCACATTAATATGGTTCATTGAGACTTTCAAAGCACTTTGCTGTCTTTATATCTTTTGAGTCTCTTGACCCTCTTGTAATGGAAGTGATGAAAATATTATTTTTCCCAATTTTATTGTTACTTATGGGGAAATGGAGGTTGAGAGAGGTTAAGTAATTTGCCTACAATCTCGTGGCTAATAAATGGCAGAAATTGGATTTATACTCAGGTTTTTTTACTCCAAGTCCAGAGTACTTTCTCCTACTATCCATATCAAACCTTACTAGAGTTTGTGATGTCTACCATTCTTAATGTAGCAGTTTTTGGTCCAAGTGACAATGGAACTCTTATCAATTTGTTCTCACAGAATGAAGAGTATAAGAGGCTAGTGAAGGTAGTAAGCTAAGATATCATTGGTAACCTTGGAAAGAGCTCTTTCATTTGAGGAGTTGGATCAGAAGCTAGATTGTAAGAAATGGGAAGTCAGTAGGAAATAAGGAAGTGGCAGCAACAAATGAAGACAACTCCTTTCTAGGAGTTTGGCTATTTAAAAGAAGAATATGTATAGGATGATAGCTTGAGGATTCAAGAATTTTTAAAAATAGGAGGAAGGAATTCCTAGATAAGGAGACATTGAAAATGAGAGAGAATGATTGAAGAGACATACTTACAGTAGAATAGGATGAGATTAGGATAGTAGGTGCTTAATAAATGTTTACCCTTATGGAATATAATTTAATAAAATATCAAATGGCTCCATGAAGTAGAATCCACCCAAAGAATCTTTGGTGGGGGAAGTACCATGGAATAATGGAAAGAAAACTATCAGAAGAGACCTGACTTGAGTCTCACCTCTGATACTAGTTCTGTGTCAAAAGGCAAAACATTTAACTGACTTCTCTGAGCCTGTGTAAAATGGGATAATAATATCTGTGGAGACCTGTCTCATAGTGTTAGTATGAGCATCAAATGAAGTAATATGTGCAATGTGCTGACCTCCAAGGAGGTCAATGACAGAAAGGAAAGCCTCATATAACAAAATATTCATAGCAGCATTCTTTGTAGTAGGAAAAAAGACTGGAAACAAAATAGTTTATAGAATGGCTAACCAATGTTGGTATATGAATGTAACAGAATATTTTTATATAATAAAACTTGGCAAACATGATGAATTCAGAAAAACATAGAAAGAATTCTATGCAAAATTCTATACAAAGAGAAGAAAGTAGAACCAGAAGTAAAACATATACAATTGCAATAACGTAAATGAAACCATACCTAAAAGGCAGATGAATTTGTTTTAATTGCCATTTACAATCTTGTTGCTAGAGAACAGAAGATGTAACAAATTTCCCTCCTCTTTGAATTATGAATTCAGAATATTGGTACATGTTGTCATACCTGGTTGCTTTGTTGGTCAGTTACACTAAACTCTTTTTTTCTTTGTTATAACAAAGGCTACAATGTTGGTAGGGAGGGAAAATATTGATAAATGACTGTGATGTTAAAAAAAGTCATAAGTAAGTGTCATGGTAATTTAAATTTGAAGATCTTTCCCACTCATTAATAGGCCATGTGACCTACTTACATCAGAGGAAACCTAAGTCACATGTGGTGGGAGGAACTTGCTAAAATGAAAAGGAAAGTGTGTTACAGGAAATGCTGAGAGAGCAGTTAAAACTGAAGAAAGAGCAGATGCAGGCATACTAGCTGTGCTGTGAGTGTTTGTGTGAAGGCCTGAGCAAGGGGGTGGAAGGCCAATGGGATGGCGAGGCTCCATGCTGTGATATTGTGTTTTAAGTTCCTTGTTGTTATGATAAAGTGGGCTTACTGGTTTTGGGAGTTGGTTGCTACTTATATGGGTTGGGCTTGTTGGTTATGAGATTTGGTCCTCTGGTGTCTGAATAAATGTTTCACTTCTTCTGTCTTTTATTGGAGAGGCTCTCATATTTCGTGATACAGAACTACGTAGGCATATTCACAATTATTGTCAATGTTGTGTTTATTGCCTTGCTAGTACAGTAAACTATAGGGAGAAGAGATGATGTTAGAAAATGTTTTAGACTCACCTTAAGATGGTCAAGTAAGATAAAGTAGAACAGCTTAGCTCTTTACAACTCCTCCAATAAGGTGGGAAAAAGAGCCCTGGTCTGAAAAATGGTCAAGAAATCCAGAGAGAAACTGTTGTAGGTATATTTTGCCAGGTTCCCCAAAAGAGACAGCCAAGAGTTTGAAGGCATTAAGGAAGGAATGGGTTATGGCATGAAAAATAAAAAGCTGCTTTTCTTGCTAAACAGTCTATAGAAGGCTTCCAGAGCATAGACTAGAGGTGAACCAGACTAGAGGTGAAACTGTGTTGGGGGGAGGACAGAGACAGGGGCCTGGACCAGGTTATGGCCCAGGATCTCTGGAGCCTACGGATGCATTGCTTTGACCCTGAATGAGGGCTCAGAAGCTTGAAAAGATCCAAGGTGGAAGCAATGCTCAAGATGCATCATTGATGAGACTGTCCCATACCTACTGTCCCAAGCTGAATGATCCAGTAGATTGATCTTTGTAGATTGGCCCACCACAGCAATAGATCACCTCCCAGTGCAGCATCTGCTCCATCACTCTTGAAGAACACTATATATATTATCTATAATGGTACATCTTAGGACCAAAGAAGTTCTCACCATTACTTCTAGATGTATAGTGAGCCTGGCTTAATTCAGGAAGTAAGACTGGAGAAATGGATAGACAGAATAAAACACCAATGATAAAAAGTATTATGGGACCATGATGCTCAGGAAACAAACCTGAAAGGAGAGAATAACTTCTTATTGATGACACATCAAAGAAATTCACAGATGTACCACAAGCTCTGGTGAAATTCCTGGAAGACATGAGGCAAGAGTTAAAAATGTAAAATGATTTACAAACCTTAAGGAACTATATAAATGCCAACTGTGCCTCTGGGACAAATAATGTTAAGGGCGTTATGTGACAGTATGTTGATAAGACTAGACATTTAGGTTTCTAGGTTTTGGTTATAGTTCTGTTTTTATTTCTACATAATCATATGCCAATTCAATTTCATTCAGTAGATATTTATTGAGTGTCTGCAAGGGGTAAAACAGGAGAGACAACGTGGCCCAATAAAGAGGTCATCTTCAGAGTCAAGAAGACTTTGGTTCAAGTCTTGCTTCTGATATATCCTGCTACATGAGAAATTCACTTAACCTGTCAGTTTCCCAAACATCTCTCTAAAACTGCCTTCTAAGCCATGCCACCTGAATTCTAGCCACCTACCTCATACTCATTCCACTGGAATTTGGACTCTGCCTCTGGGACTCTAGGTTCTGGTATGTAAACTTCTGTAAACTGTTCTGTTATGTAAACTTGCCTTTGTGTAGGCCATCCTGTCATTTCCCAGTCATTTCCAAACCATGCCACCACAGGATTTTTAACCTCCTCTACCCTCAGATTTCCTTTTTCTCTATTAAAAAAAAAAAAGCTCCTTGAGGGTGGGGACTATTTTCTTTGTTTGCACGTGTATGTTCAGTGGTTAGCACAGAGCCTGACACATAGGAAGCACTTAATAAGTGCTTTTTCATTCATACATTGATTCATAATTTATGGAGGAATTGTTGATAAGCATTGGTGTGGGAAAACTTCACTGATGAAATCACCATCTAGGGCCTGTGATTCTTCAGGGCACTGGAGATACAAAGAATGAAAAAAATGACTTTTTTCCCCCTTCTGTTACCTTAGTCATAAAAATCAGGTCAGTTGCACAATAGGCACTCACTCATAGAGACCATAGGGAGATACTAATGTCTTTATGTGGAGGTCTCTGAAAAGGCTGATGTAATTCTGGGACTTATTCAGACCCACATAGGTAGGTTCTAAGAGATTAAAATGAGGCATCATGGTTTGATGAAAAAGAACACTGAGTCAGGAGGCTCAAAGAAGAGAGCATCATAGCACAGTAAGGAAGACCTGGGTTCAAGTGCTGCCTTTCATACTTATTAGCTGTCTGACTGTGGGTGAATCACTTAATCTCTCAGCCTGTGTTTTCTCATCTGTAAAATGAGAGGGTCAGACTAGATGACCTCTAAGGTTCCTTCTAGCCCTAAATTTATAATAGACTTAGGTGCAAGTATTGGTTGTGTTGTGGATAAGTCATTTAATCCTTCTTAGCCCATACTTCCTCATCTGCAAAGTGGGTGTAAAATACGTGTTTTATGTATTTTTAAGGAAAATGTTTCATGAACATTAAATTGCTATATAAAGGTAAGGCATGATAATTATTATCATCAAAATTAGAATCTTGGGCCCCCAGGTCCTCAGGTGCACTCAAACCTGGCCTCAACCCTTGAATTGCTCCCACCTTCTCCATCTATTTCAGATGCCCGTTTCACCCTACTTTAGGCCCACATTCCTAATACTATGCTTTTCAACTTACAAGAGGACTGAGAACTTTCATTTAGATAAAAGTCAGAGTGTACCTTCATTGCCTAAAAATTCAGCTATAAAAAGCCCTCTTATTAAAGGTTGTCTAACTGCTATTTATTAAAGAGATAAAAGGGTGTTTCTTGTGTAGGTATTAGTTGCACTGAAAATCAAACCACTGCATGTCTGTTATAAAAGAAATAGCAGTAAAGGCAGCATTATCTCTGTTGGCACCTGAGCCTCTTTCTTACTTTTTTTTTCTGTTCCCAAAAGAAGCATGCATCTCAATTTTATTGTTAAAAAAAATGAACGGAATTTAGGCATGTAGGCCAGATAGGATTATCTTCTTAATGACGGTAAGGTGAATTACTTTTAATAGGATTTATTCTCATGGGGTTGGAGTAAGAGAGGAAGAAGTATATCAGCTATTTATATAAAATGCCCCCAAAGTAGTTTGCAAGGATTCAGAGAAATACTGCCATTCCACATCCATAGATAGTACTGGCTTAGATGGTTAAAAGTCTGCCATTTGAAAAAAGGCAATGATGTCTATTTAGTGACTATTCTTTTCTAGATTAAGGACTTCAGCTCTCTCCTGACTGGCTTTTATATAATTTTGACCCCAGCTACATGGAATGTAAGGGACTAATATAATAATGATATCATCTTCCCATATAAGGACTTGAAATAGGAGAGGAAGGAGGAAAATTCAAGTGGCCTTTTCTTCTGTTTCATGTGAACTCAGGAGAACTATCCTGGATATATATATATATATATACATAGACACACACACATATATATGTATATATATGTGTGTGTGTGTGTATACACACATATGTGTGTATGTGTGTACGTGTGTATGCATGTATATGCATATGTGTGTATATATGTACATGTGTATATGCACATACATACAGATGTTCATATATGCATGTATGTATGCTTGTGTATGTGCATATATGCATATACCTATGTATACATATCCACATATATACATTTATTTATTTTGCATTGTATGACAAAGCACAAACTGGATTTTCTCTCTTGCAGCTTGATTGATAAAACAACTGTGATGAATTATCTGAGTTATATGTGTGTTATATTAAAAAATAACCTTATGATGATAACTGTATCATCATAAGGGCTAAAGAAGGCCTATATTCCTCAGGATATCTGGGCCCAGAGCAGAAATAGTCATTGGAAGAATAAGAATTTAAATTCCTGGGAAAGATGTGTATCTGTGGTACAGATTGATCATATCAGGACAACTTACAGGAAAGAACAAAAAGATGGAGAAAGTGGAGAAAATGTTTGTGGAGGTTGGTGGTTATGACCATGCAGAGAAAGGGAACATTTTTAGTGATAATTGCAGTAGTATTTTGGTGATAATGGCAGTTTCAGCAAAGATCAATCCTGTGAATAGTCTCAGCTGAGAGTAGAGCCTCAGGCAAGCCAAGCAGAAACTGTATTGGTGATGGTTTTAGTCCAGAAGCAAGTGATTGGCTAGACATAGACATGGCCTTTTACCATCCAGGAGTGCAAATGGGCTGCTGAGATTTTTGCATATGAAATTTATTCTTGGAATTCTGAATTTGGGGGTGAGACTTTAATTCCAAATTACTCTGAGGAGAAAATGAAATAAAACTATACTCATTTGGGAATGAGGTCAAGATTGTTTTCTATTGTTTTGCTATTAATTTTTGTCCTAATTAAATTTTTACTGTTTCAGTGATGACCTTTGCCTGGTTCTTTTTGTACAGTGAGCAGCAAAATATATCTTAACTTGAGTTACATTCATATGTTCTCAGTTTTCTAACTGAATGGTGATGAAGTGAACCACATAAAATAACCACTTAAAAATCTTCCATTGTTTGAATTGAAGCTTAAGAGGTCCGCCATTGTGAAAGTCCAGCATTCCATATAGAAACATAAGTTTGAGAGATGATAGTTCTATAAAAAGACAGAACTGAATGCCAGGGTCAGCATAGTTTATATCAGAGAAGAGATGATTACAAACTTAGGAAGTGCTGAATGAATCTAGTGGGAGAGAATTACTAAATAAAGGAATGTGCTTGGGAATAAAAGAATGAATGGCAAATTATTTCAAGGGGAGTGTTGCTAAAGAACATATTTACAAAATTGGACCTTTGAATGAGAGGGGGTAGAGATATGAGAGTTGTACATGGAATAGAGGAGATCAAAAATTACTGGAAATGCAGAAGAAATGTAGAACAATCATTTTAGGATATTAGGTGACAACAGGAAAGCAAATCAATGTGATTTCAATGTGGAAGAAGAACTGCTTCCTAGTGCCTGGGAAGAAAACACATGGAATCCTCCGAGATTGAGATTGAGAGATTGCATGGTGTATTGTAGAGACCATTGGACTGGGAATTAGGGTTCCAGTCTGTTTTGTCACTGACTTGCATCATCTTGAAAAAATCTCCTAACATCCCTGGGCTCAGCTTCCTCATATGCAAAATAAGGGTGTTGGAGGCAATTTGGTATGGTGGAAAGAATACTAGAGTCAGAAGACCTAGGTTCAAATTCTGATTCTGCTCTTTTATTCCCTAAGTCTATAACCTTGGGGAAGGAATTTCATTTCTTTGGCCTCTAGGTTTTATTATTTTATTTTATTTCATTTTTTTAATCAGTAAAAGTATGGGGTTAGACTTGGATGAGCTGACCTCTAAGATCAAGTTCTAAATTCTGTTATCCTATGAGGACTAGATGATTTATCACATACCTTCCAGCTTTAAAAATTTATGCTTCTATTAATGGGGTCAAGAGAGCTAGTAGTCTGAGGTGAAATAGGCTGGAATGAGAAACTAGATTTGAGGATTAAGCCATAGGAAATTGCATTCTGTTATTAACTTTCTTTCTGTTACTTACCAGCACATTTTTTGAACCCCTCACCCATCTCCATCCCCATTTCTCTCAGAGGAGTCCACTAGAATTAGAGGAATCTGTAATGAGGAGAACTAAGGTCAGGTTCTACCTCTCTGAAATGTACCAACTAAGCTTACTTCTAACGTCATCTTTAGAGAAGGGCATTCACTTGTGGGAATTAGCCATGAAACTAACGCACCATCACAACCCTGAGTTGGCTTGCCCCTGCATTCTCTTGTGGTATTATACAGTCTGGCAGGGGTGATGCAAATCTTAAGATTTAACTGCAGCAGTTATGGGAGCTCATTGGAAGATTCTGAGTTCTGTTGCAATGCTTTTTGGGGCTAAATTGACAATTTTTCTCATGGTTTCCATAGTGGAAGTTTTTCAGGAGTCCATGATTTTGTCTCTGTCAACTTTTTGGGATAATGGTGGGAGACACCAGTTATCTTTTGGTTCTGTCAGTCAACTTTTTAGACTCGAGGCTACACATTTTCATGAAATCAGACATGGGCCTCATTAACTATTGGAAAATCGGGGAGGTCTGCACTTGGTTGGGTGGTATCCTTAATGGATAGGGTTGTCTGTATGTTGGTAGATTATCAATCCATGAATCAATTAATTCACATTGAAACATTAAATTAAAAATTGAACGTTAAAGCATATTAAAAATCTACTGTGCGCCAGCTTACTATTTGGTTTATGGATATAAAAATTAAAATTAAAAAATCCCTACTTTCAAGGAGGATAATCAGTGCTCTGAGACTGAGATGTGGATTATTTTTTGGGTAGCAGCATTTGCCAGTTGAATGCAGGGATGTGCTAGTAAATATTTATCAACCAGCTCTGGGGAGAAAAAGTACGTGTGACACACTTTTAAGTTTAATCTTCATTATTAACATTTTCTCCAGCATTTTCCTAAGTTTAGACCATCATCAACAACAACAAAATAAATCAAGCCCTAATTTGTAGCATTCAACAATTTTCAAGGTGTAGACACCCACCATGATGCTCACCATGAAAATTTAACAATTGCTGGTGATATGATTAAAAGTAAAACAATCCTGTCCTGACACAGCTTACATTCTAATGGGGTCTGGGTGGGGAGAGGTGGGCAGGGCAGGGGGAGACAATATGTACATATATGAGAATAAATAGAATATATAAAAATGAATGTGAGGTAGTTTGAGTAGGGAAAGCACTAATAACTGAGGGGATAAAGAAAGTCTGACTCGATAGACACAGTGGATACTAACTAGATCAGATGAACAGAGAAGATAAACAAGTATCCAAAACAATCAAACTTGATAACTCAGTGTTAGAGAAAACCAAGGATACAAATTGCTTGGGAAGAACTCCTTACGTAACAATAACTGTTGTCAAAATTGGAAAGCATTTTAGCAAAAATTAGGCTTAAACCGACACCTTCCACCATATATTGTGTTAATCTATAAATTGATATACAACCTAAATACAAAAAGTTACATTGTAAAAAAAAATTAGAAGAGCATGAGATTGGTACCTTTCGCAACTATGGGACTAGTGGGAGATTTCTTAACCAAAAGACAAAGAAGATCATAAAGAATAAAATAATATTCTTGATTACATGAAATTGAAAAGCTTTCATATAAATAAACTCAGTATAGCTAGAATAAGAAGAAAAATTGTATTATAAAGCATCAGTTATCAAAACTACTTGGTATTGGCTAAGAAATAGAGTGGTGGATCAGTGGAATAGGTTAGGTACACAAGACACAATAGTCAATGACTATAGCAAAGTGCTCTTTGATAAACCCAAAGAGTCCAGCTTCTGGGTTAAGAATTCACTATTTCGGGGCAGCTAGGTGGTGCAGTGAGTAAAGCACCGGCCCTGGAGTCAAGAGGACCTGAGTTCAAATCCAGCCTCAGACACTTGACACATGTACTAGCTGTGTGACCTTGGGCAAGTCACAACCCCAATTGCCCTGCCAAAGAGCAAAAAAACAAACAAACAAAAAAGAATTCACTATTTCACAAAAACTGCTGGGAAAACTGGAAAGTAGTATGGCAGAAACTGGTCATAGCCCAATATCTGGCACTGTATGCCAAAATAAAGTCAAAATGGGTCCACGATCTAGGTATAAAGGCAGATACTATAAGCAATTTGGGAGAGCAAGAAGGAAGAATTTATGATGAAACAAGACAGAGTGTTACGAAATACAAAATGGATAATTTTGATTATGTTAAATTGAAAAGGTTTTGTATGAACAAAGCCAATGCAACTAAGATTAGGAGGGAAGCAGAAAATTGGGAAAGAGTTGTTACAACCAGCGTCTCTGATAAAGGCCTCATCTCTAAAATATACAGGGAACTGACTCAAATTTAGAGGAATACAAGTCATTCCCCAATTGAAAAATGGTCAAAGGATATGAACAGGCAGTTTTCAGAGGAAGAAATTAAAGATATCTATAATCATATGAAAAAATGCTCTAAATCACTATTGATTAGAGAAATACAAATCCAAACAACTCTAAGGTACCGCATCTCTCCTGTCAGATTGGCCAACATGACAAAACAGGAAAATCATAAATGCTGGAGAGGCTGTGGGAAAATTGGAACATTGCTACATTGTTGGTGCAGTTGTGAACAGATCCAGTCATTCTGGAGAGCAATTTGAAACTGTGCCCAAAAGGCTATAAAGATGTGCATACCCTTTGACCCAGCAATACCACTTCTAGGGCTGCATCCCAAAGAGATCATAAAAGTAGGAAAGAAACCCATATGTATGAAAATATTTATAGAAGCTCTTTTTGTGGTGGCAAAGAATTGGAAATCAAGGGGATGCCCATCAACTGGGGAATGACTAAATAAGTTGTGGTATATGAATGTAATGGAATACTATTGTGCTATAAGAAATGGGGAATAGACAGACTTCATGATAACCTGGAAAGACCTATGTGATCTGATGCTGAGTGAGGGGAACAGAATCAGAAGAACATTATACACGATTACAGACGCCTGGTATCTGTGATGACTAACTTTGGTAGGCTTGGCTCTTCTCAGAAATACAAGGTTCAAAGACAGCTCCAAAAGACTCGTTATAGAAAAAGCGATTCACATCCAGAGAAAGAATTATGAAGTCTGAATGCAGACTGAGGCAAACTATTTGCTTTCTCTCCCTCTCTTTTTTCTTTTTTGGTTTTGTTTCTTCTTTCTCATGATTCATTCCATTGGCTATAATTCTTTACAATTTGACTATTGTATAAATAGGTTTAATTCAAAGGTATATGTAGAACCTATATTGGATTACACATGGTCTTGGGAGGGGGGCGGGAGGAGAGAGAGAGGGAGAAAATTTGGAATTCAAAAACTTGTGGAACTGAGTGTTATAAACCAAAAATAAAAAATAAATTTTAAAAAAAGAAAAATTGGAAATTGTCAATTAGGAAAAAATCTTTGACTAATTTTCCAGATGGGAGTTTGATATCCAAAATCTGTCTATGGAATTATATATATACATATACATATTTTTTAAAAGCCATTTCCCAATGAATAAATAGTCAAAGGATTTGAATGAATAGTTCTCAAAAGAAGTGCATATTCTGAACAACTATTTGAAAGGTAGTTCCAAATAATTAATTAGAGCAATAAATCAAAACAATTCTGAGGTTTTGCCTCATAATCAACAAATTGTGAAAAGATTTCAAAAAGTGGTGATGAGGGCACAGTCTCTGGGAACCCCCTTTAACCTGGAATACAGTCTCTGGGAGCCCCCTTGAACTGTCCTTGAATCTTCCAACCATATCTGGCCTTTCCCTAAGGCCATAAGCCTTACATTATCTTTAGGCCCAAATCTCTACCTAGCCTAGCCTTTTATGGTCCAGCTACTTCCCACCCTTGATATCCATGTATCCATGCCTTCAGCTACTTCCGACCCTTAATTCCATTCTCTTGGTTGCTGGAGTCTGACCTCATCTTGTCCTCCATAGACTCCTCCTCAAGACCCTCCCTAAAGCCCTCCTCTAGTCACCCCAGACCACCCCTCAATCCCTCCTACAACCTTTGTGTATATAATCTCCATCTTGCCTCCAAGAAGGTGCTCTGGTTCAATCTAGCTCAGCTCAGATTCAATCTGGCCCAGTAGATTGAATCTGGCCCCGCTTGTGAAAACAGGCCTCACAAAGGGTGGGATTTCTTAAGACAACCCATTACAGTGAATCCCTAATAAACTTTCTCTTTTCCCTTGGCTGAGAAGGCTTGAGTCGAATTCTTTCGGCAGGACCTGGCATGTTGGTATTTTGGGGTCTTGAGCACCCCTAGAAACATATGGTTCCCCTACAATCATCATTTTTCTTTAAACCTCTTCAGTGGGACTAATCAATATGGGTGGGACTGGGGGAAAATAGATATCAGGTATCAATTATTGCACTCCTAGTGCTTAGCATATTGTTTTGCATATAGTAAGCAATTAACAAGTGCTTTCTCATTAAAAAATAAAAGAGAGAGAAAGAGAGAAGGAGACAGGGTGGGGATTTTGAATTGAGCATTAGGGAGCAAAAACCACTTGTTGGGAAGAATTCGTGTTGGGAGGAACATATAGGATATACCTTAATATAATGTAACACTTTTAGAGATTGGGCATTACAGGTCAGATAAGTCATATGTTTTCTTCCATGGTATGTTTCTATTCCCTTATCACTGCTCTTCACTATGCAGCTCTGGAGAACTTTCTCTGTCCCTACGTGAAAAAAGATGAGACCAAACAGTCCAGTCTTTTTCCAGACAGAAAAATGGAGCTCTGTCCTGGTTTTTTTTTTTTTGTTTGTTTGTTTTTCGCTTAGGGCAAAGAAAAAAAAAGCAAATAAAACCTGGACCCAGTTTAGTTATGCCTTTTGAAAAGTATATAAAATACTAATAATCAAGACCATAAGATTCTTTCTTGATTTGGTTCTGCCCCTAATTCAGATAAAGCCTGAAACTTTTAGATCAGGATTTGAACCCTAGCCTTTCTATATGCCTATATACCAATACCAAATTCTATTCAGCTATCTTGTAGTGTCCCCATTCACAAATAAGGAAACATGGAGTTCAACAGCAATTAGGATTGAACTTGTATGTCAAATGGGCCTACTTTGATACTAATTAAAACAGCTAGAAAATAATTTTAAAGAACATAACAAGGTGGGATAGAGGAGGGAGTTAGAAGGGGGGAAAATGCCTGAATTTTTAACCAACAGAAAATTATTGACAATAATATACTCTCCACATAGCTGTCTCATCTGTACAAATAAGGAGGTATGTCAAAAATCTGTCCAGCATGGGTCTGGGGCATGCTAGAGTTGGTGAATTCTTATCAATCATGAGTGGGGCTCTAGGCCAAGACCTGGAGTGCTTGCTGAGAAGTGAAGGAGCCAATAGATAGGTAATGAAGTCATTGCTTGTATACATTAAGGAGTCTATCCATTTGAATGCCATTTGGAACTAGGAGGAGGTAGCACCAATAGAAATTTTTAAGGAGTTAAATGAGAAGATCCTGGTTAGGAAGGAAATCTTTTCTAGATAACTTGGTAGGTTTGTTATGTAGGCTTATCCAGCTCAATAAGGGACTGGAATACCAGAAGTGAGGGTAAAAGAGGCTTCAATAGTGGGGAATGTTGATGAGAGCAATGAGCTCAACCAGCTGGAGACCAGATAGCAGACTGTGTTTTAGAAGCATATCTGGCCAGCCAGTGTAAGTGGTCCTGAGGCTGAGACAGGAAAGAGAAACCTTTAAGATAAACTCTAGTAATATCCCCTAGGATGCCCCACACCTTGTACAGTTTAGTAGCCAATAAATCAAACAACAAACATTTATTAGCACGATGCCCGGGAAGCACTTAATAAATAATAAATAAGCACTTAATAAATGTTCTATCTATCCATCTATCTATCTATTTATCTATCCCTCTCCCTATCATCTGCTAAGCTCCTACTGTTTTCCAGATACTCTGTTAAGGGCTGGGGATACAAAGGCAAACAATGAAACAATTCCTACTTTTAAAGAGCTTACATGGGGGAGATAACAAGATAATATATAATTATATACAGAATAAATACAAAATAAGTATGAGTTAGTACTTAATGTTTATTGAATTGAATTAGGAAGCCAGGCAATATTTGGAAGTAAGTCAGCAGGGTTGAGTATCCTAGGGGCCTTAGTCTGTCAGGAGTATTCTGGGCTTACTTACCTTGTGTTTTTAGTGTAGTGGCCTTTGCTAACTTGTCTGATGGTGAAGCCATCACTACCCTATGGGAGATAAAGGCAATGTACTTCCCCCAGGTCAGGCTGAGGGAAGTAGATTTAAAACCTCCTCTTATGATTCCACCATAAGAGCCAGAGCCCAGTCTGAAGGACACCCAAGTCATGGCTTAGGGGTGTCACATTGAGGTCTGAGCCCAGCATAGAGTTGACCAGTATTTTTTCATCCCTGAGGAAGGGATACACATGAGGAATTGCATACGACACAAGGTGAAAACTGAAAAAAATCTGAGCCTGGACTTGGGGAGGTACATTGCCACACTCATATGAGTTAGTAGTAATGCTGCCAGTACCATAAGATCTTGTATGATCAGGGTCATAGCAAAAAACCAACCAAACAAAAAAAAAAACCCAAACCATTCGCTCAGCTCCCACTTACTTGGTCTACCCCAGATTTCTTTCGAAAAAATTATTTTGAGCATTGTTATTTGATTCACAGAGATAATTGTGTAGCATCCTGCTTTGATCCTGTTTACCCCTGACCCTTTCATGTCTCTTCTTTCTGATTTTTGTCTCTTTCCTACTGTAGAAGCACAGAATGTTAGTGCTAAGAGGTCCTTAGAGATCATTTAGCCTGGGGTTCCTTAACCTTTTTTATGTCATGGACTTCTTTGGTGAAGTATATGGACCTCTTCATGCTTTTATGTGCATGAAATAAAAAGTACAGAATTCCAAGCAAAACCAATTATATTGTAATAAGGTTATCAAAATATTCTTCAAAAATCTAGCCTAACCCCAATTTACAGCTATGAATATTGAGAACCAAAGAAGGTAAGTGATTTGCCCAATGTCACTCTTTTTTTGAGCCCTTCCTCTTGTCATCTCCATTTATTTCTCCCTCTATTTTTGTCTTCCTTTCATTGTATCCCCTCTGATTTTCCTCCTATTTTATTCTTTCCTATTCTCTTGACTATAACAACCACACACTCTCTCTTCTCTCTGCTCTCGTGGTCCTGCTGTTTGTACTTTTTATTTTTTGTTGCTGCCATCTACTAGGGATCTGGAAATGTAGCATGACACAGAAGAGGAGAAGCTTTGGTATGTTTTTTATGTTTAAAGATTCAGTCAAGCCAAGCCTCCGTAATCTGCCTGAGCTTGATAACAAGAATGGGAAGCAGAGCCGTATGATTTGGAAAATCTTGAGTGCTTTAAAAAAACAGATGAGTCATTTATAATTGAGATATTCATTGCTTGTATCCAAATGTTGCTGCAGGCCTTCACTCAAGTGGGTTAACATTTCTCCTTTTTATGTTACTTTTCATTCTTCACAAATAAAGGTAAAACCTCTAAGGGTATAGCCATGCAAAACACCATCAATCAATCAGTCAGTAAGATTTTATTATATCCTTACTATATGTCAAGTACTGAATATGCCAAAACAAAAAAATGAAAAAATCCCTTCCCTAAAAAAGCTTACATTTTAATGGAGGAGACAAGTACACATGTGAGTACATATAGAAAAAAACAGAAAGAGAATAAATATTAAGTATTTAACTACAAAATTGTTTGAGAGAGAGGGCATTAGCAGTTAAGGGGATCAGGAAATGTTCCATGTAGAAAGTAATGCTTGAATTGCATGTTGAAAGAAGGGAGGCATATACAAGGTAGAACTAAAGAGGAAGACCCTTCCAAGCATAGTGGGTGAGCAACTCAAAGGCATGATGAGAGGTGATGGAGTATCATGTGTGACAAATAGAGAGAATGCCAATTTGGCTGGATTATAGTGTATAGGAGGGGGAATAATACTTAAGAGTTGAGGAATTCTTTCCACGAAAGATGAGACCACACTCAGAAGAACTGTGTGTGAAGGGCTTTAAAAGCATAACAGAAGAGTTTATGTTTGATCCTCCTACTGGCAATAAGGTACCACTGGAATTGATTGAGGAGACAGATATGGTCAGAACTGTGTTTAAGGAAAATCATTTTGTCAATAGGGTAGACTGGAGTGAAGAGAGACAAATTGGAGATACCAGTTTGGAGACCCATTGCAATGATCTAGGTGAGAGGTCATGAGGATTTGAAGTAAAGTGGTAGCTATGTGAGTAGAGAGAAGGCAGATGCAAGAGATGTTGTGGAGGTAGAAACAGCAAGATTTGGCCACTGAACGGGGATAAGAGGGAGTGGGGAGTCACTTCCATAATGCTAAGGTTATAAAGTTGGAAACCTAGAAGGATGGTGGGGCCTTCAACAGAATAGGGAAAACTCATTGGCATAGACATGACAATTAAACCCATGGCAACTGATGAGGTTACCAAGAGAGATTATAGAGGGATGAGGGCCTAGGATAGGACCTTGATGAATACTAACAAGTAGGGGATACGATATGGAGGATGAACCATCCAAGGAGATGGAAAAGGATTGGTCTGACAGGTAAAAGGAGAGCCCATGAGAGAGTAGCATCACAAAAACCTAAACCAGAGAGAATATCCAGAAAAGGGTTGTCAATAGTGCCAAAAGTATCAGATAGCTTGAGAAGGATGAGAACTAAGAAAAAAATCAGAGTTGGCAATTGAGAAATTATTGGTAACTTTGAAGATAACAGTCTTATTTGAAGGATGAGGTTGGAAGCTACATTGCCAAGGGATAAGGAGAAAGTGAGAGGAGAAGAAACGAAGGCAATGAGTGTAGATAACTTCTTATAGAAGCTAGGATGAGAGAAGGAGAGGAGATACAGGATGACAGCCTGAGGGAATGAAGGGTTTTGTAAAGATTTTTTTTTAAAGTATGAGGGAGACTTGGTCATCTTCAAAGCCTGCCAGGAAAACTATTAGGGAAAGGTCAAAGATTAGTGAAACATGGGATGATTGATGTTGTAGCGTGCTAGAGATGGAGAGGTTGGGATCAAATTCGCATGTAAAAGAGTTGGTCGTGCATGGAGAAGGGCTACCTCATCTTCATGGACTGGGAGAAAGGAAGGAGGAGTGGGGATGGTGTCAAAGGGTTTTGGATTGAAAAGAATGGGAGAAGAGAGAGCTCATATTAAATGGCCTTAATTTTCTCAATAAAGTGTTGAATATATATGGTTGGCAGAGTATATATGTGGGATAAATAGACTGGCCCATATATGGCATGGGTAGGTATCTGATCTTGGATCATGCAAAGGAGACTGCAAATTCTCCCTGTTCAGAGAGTATGAAGAGGGCTGAGCTGGCACTGCCAGCCACTTAATGGCAGAAGTGGCAGGCAGGATTCAGGGCTGCCATGATTGTGTAATCTGTCATTTGTTCTCTGATGTACAAGAAGGGTATCAGTATAAAATTCTATTTATGGACTGCATAGCCAATATCTGTAGTCTAGGGGCAAAACAAGGGTTCCAAAATAAATGCCACTTTCCCTGATTGTTCTCCAGGGAAGGATAACACCCTACTATCACTAGTTCTGCTTCTTGCCCACTTCTCCCTAGCACCCCACCCCCCAAAACGAGGAATAACAAGTACACTTCTTTATTGAAGTAAGCAGGTAACAGAAATTGAAGGAAGTTATGTAGATTACAGTAGAAAAAAAGAATACTTAGGAGTTGAGAAGTTCTTCCCACGAGAGATATGATCACACTCAGAAGAAGTATTCATTCTCTTAACTTAATTATTTTAATAATTCATTCTCATTCTAGGGTTGCAGACCCTGGACATCAAAGGGAGATGATTTCCTTATATGTCTGTGGCTCCAGGGCAGGGGTGGGGAACCTGTGGTCTCAAGGCCACATGTGGTCCTCTAGGTCCTCAGTGTGCCTGTTGATTGTTTGGATTCACAGGGTCACAATTGAGGACCTAGAGGGCCACATGTGGCCTTGAGGCCACAGGTTCCCCATCCCTGCTCCAGGGAGACCTCTCATTCACCAGTCAAAATTTCACATCTGTCTTTCCTTGATTTTTTTCTCCACCTCTCCCAAGAGTTTCTCCCAACATGAAGAAAATCCTTCTCCACTATGCAAAGTTGAAATATTGGAAGCTTGGAAGTCTCTGAGCTAATCAGATATCATATCTCCCTCTGTGTTCTCAGCATACAGGGTCACAGAGTTGTTTCTCAGGAAAAATGTCCCAGGCTTGGGCTTTAGTGGGGTGAGAGTTGAAGTTCTCTTGCAGCTGGGAGAGATGGGGAATGTAGGAAACTTGAGAAGAAACAGAAGGTTCTGAATACCTTCTGTGTGGAGTGAGATAGGGAATCAACTAGGGAGGAATAGAAAATGTTTGCCTTGCTGCAGTGAGGCCTCAGTTAAATTTGGATAACATGGGGGCGGAGCCAAGATGGCAGCTGGAAAGCAGGGACTAGCGTGACCTCCCTGCCGAGTCCCTCTAAAAACTTATAAAAAATGGCTCTGAACCAATTATAGAATGGCAGAACCTACAAAACAGCAGAGGGAAGTGGGCTCCAGCCCAGGACAGCGTGGATGGTCTCTGGGTGAGGTCTATCCCACACGGAGTTGGGAGCTGGGAGCAGAGCAGAGCCCAGCCTGAGCTGCTCGGACCAACCAGACCAGGAGCCGGGTGGAGCGGGCCCTAGCGCCCTGAATCAGTGAGCTGTGGCAGTTACCAGACTTCTCAACCCACAAACACCAAAGACAACAGAGAAGGTTAGTGGGAAAAGCTGCGGGAGTGGAAGGAGTTTGCGGTTTGGCTTCCAGCCCCAGGGGCAGCGGAGGTGGGGCAGCTACAGCTGTTGTTGGTCCGGCCCTAGGCCCACCGGGTGGGAGGAATTAAGTGGCGGATCAGAGCAGGAGTGCAGAGCCTGCTGAAGATCTAAGCCCAGTCCGGGGTTGGGGGTTCTTGGGGAAGGAGCAGTGCTGGTGTGGCAGAGCTGGCACATCCCCCCCAAACATGGAACATAAAACTCGTTAGTCTACAAGCAGTCATACCCCACTGAAAAACTCAAGGGTCAAGTTAGTTGGTTGGGAATATGGCCAGGCAGCGAAAACGCACCGAGATTCAGTCTCAGACTTTGCATTCTTTCTTTGCTGACAAAGAAGACCAAAATATACAGCCTAAAGAAGACAACAAAGTCATAAAGCCTATAACAAAAGCCTCCAAGAAAAACATGAACTGGTCGCAGGCCATGGAAGAGCTCAAAAAGGATTTGGAAAAGCAAGTTAGAGAAGTAGAGGAAAAATTGGGAAGAGAAATGAGAAGGATGCAAGAAAACCATGGAAAACAAGTCAATGACTTGCTAAAGGAGACCCAAAAAAATACTGAAAAATACACTGAAGAAAACAACACCTTAAAAAATAGACTAACTCAAATGGCAAAAGAGCTCCAAAAAGCCAATGAGGAGAAGAGTGCCTTGAAAGGCAGAATTAGCCAAATGGAAAAGGAGGTCCAAAAGACCACTGAAGACAATACTACTTTAAAAATTAGATTGGAGCAAGTGGAAGCTAGTGACTTTATGAGAAATCAAGATATTATAAAACAGAACCAAAGGAATGAAAAAATGGAAGACAATGTAAAATATCTCATTGGAAAAACCACTGACCTGGAAAATAGATCCAGGAGAGAAAATTTAAAAATTATTGGACTACCTGAAAGCCATGATCAAAAAAAGAGCCTAGATATCATCTTTCAAGAAATTATCAAGGAGAACTGCCCTGATATTCTAGAGCCAGAGGGCAAAATAGAAATTGAAAGAATCCGTTGATCGCCTCCTCAAATAGATCCCAAAAAGAAATCTCCTAGGAATATTGTCACCAAATTCCAGAGCTCCCAGATCAAGGAGAAAATACTGCAAGCAGCCAGAAAGAAACAATTTGAGTATTGTGGAAACCCAATCAGAATAACCCAAGATCTGGCAGCTTCTACATTAAGAGATCGAAGGGCTTGGAATACGATATTCCAGAGGTCAATGGAGCTAGGATTAAAACCAAGAATCACCTACCCAGCAAAACTGATTATCATGCTCCAAGGCAAAATATGGATTTTTAGTAAAATAGAGGACTTTCAAGCTTTCTCAGTGAAAAGACCAGAACTGAATAGAAAATTTGACTTTCAAACACAAGAATCAAGAGAAGCATAAAAAGGTAATCAAGAAAAAGAACAAGAAAAAGAAATTGCAAGGGACTTACTAAAGTTGAACTGTTTTGTTTACATTCCTACATGGAAAGATGATGTGTTTTATTCATGAGACCTCAGTATTAGGGTAGCTGAAGGGAATATGCATATATGTACATATGTTTATGTATATATATATATATATATATATATATATATAAGTGAATGTGTATGTATGTATATATTTATGTGTATATATATATATATAGAGAGAGAGAGAGAGAGAGAGTAGACACAGGGTGAGTTGAAGATGAAGGGAAGATATCTAAAAGAAATAAAATCAAATTAAGAGATGAGAGAGGAACATATTGAGAGAGGGAGATAGGGAGAGATAGAATGGGGTGGATTATCTTGCATAAAGGTGACAAGAGGAAACAGTTCTGTGGGAGGAGGGGAGAGGGCAGGTGAGGGGGGAATGAGTGAATCTTGCTCTCATCAGATTTGGCCTGAGGAGGGAATACCACACATACCCAATTGGGTACCTTACCCCACAGGAAAGAAGAGGGACGAAGATAAAAAAAGGGGGGGGATGATGGAGGGGAGGGCAGATGGGGGTGGAGGTAATCAAAAACAAATACTTTCGAAAAGGGACAGGGTCAAGGGAGAAAATTCAATAAATGGGGATGGGTTGGGAAGGAGCAAAATATAGTTAGTCTTTCACAACATGAATATTGTGGAAGGGTTATACATAATGATACACATGTGGCCTATGTTGAATTGCTTGACTTCTTGGGGAGGGTGGGTGGGAAGGGAGGAGGGGGGAGAATTTGGAACTCAAAGTTTTAAAAAACAGATGTTCAAAAACAACAAAAAAAAAGTTTTTTGCATGCAACTAGAAAATAAGATACACAGGCAATGGGGAGTAGAAATTTAGCTTGCCCTACAAAAAAGGAAGGGAAAAGGGGATGGGAGGGGTGTGGGGTGACAGCAGGGAGGGCTGACTGGGGAACAGGGCAACCAGAATATACGCCATCTTGGAGTGGGGGGGAGGGTAGAAATGGGGAGAAAATTTGTAATTCAAACTCTTGTGAAAACCAATGCTGAAAACTAAATATGTTAAATAAAGAAATTTAATTAAAAAAATAAGGGTTTACTCTACTGATGCTTTTTGCTTTAAACCAATTATCATGTAAGAAACCATATGGAAACAAAGGATTCCATCTTGCTGGATAAAAGCACGCAATAAAAGCATCAGTAATTTGAAATCTGTGGCAAACAGCATTCATCCTGGAGTTTACCTTTGCCAGTTTATACTTTAAATGTTTCCTAAAAATATTTAAGAAGAGTCAATAGATTAGCTAAGCTATTTAAGGAAAACATTTTTCAAGTGCTTCTATGATGCTAACACATTAGTTGCAAATTCTGAATATAACTACATAAAAGTACATTTTAAAATATTATAATAATTTAGATTAGCATTTCCATTCCCATCCCACATAAAAAAACTCCCCTACATTGAACAAACCCAATAGGAGAGACTCATGTGGCATTACTGAATCCAACATATTCATTACCAGCCATCTTATTCAAAAACTGCACTACCTATAAAATAAAATTTTTAATTAAAAAAAATAAATAAATTTGGATAGCATGAATTTATACTATACTTCATCAATCTATTTATATGACATATTTCAGCTCCATTCAACATCCCATGAAGGGAGTAGCAGAGGTAAGCAGTGGGAGTAATCTAGGGATGAGGTTTGGTAAAAGATGAATGGAGATAGGTCATAGGGACAAGAGTTTCAATGTAGAATTGAAATAGATAACTACAGAGTTGAGATTAGAAAAGGAAGAAAGTGAAATCAGAGCAGCCTTCAGAAAATAGTGAGACGTTGAAGGATTGGAGGTCTTGGTGAGAGACAAATCTGCCTACTCTGACCAGGAGCTGCCATATGCCTTCTGAAATGAGATTCCTTTCTGCCTGGGTGCCAGAGGAAGGTAGCTTGACCAGAAGACAAAGTACAATCAAGGGCAAAATCGTGACAAGGCAGGATGCTGTTTTCCTGCTCCATAAATCTCTCTGCATAGGCTATTTTTACTTCAGGCCCATTTTGCATGGCAAAATGATAGAACTTGAGGTTGGAAAGGACCTTAAATCATTTTCAGAAAATCTTCATGCAAGTAATTTGATGCATAGGAAGTCTCCACAGTAAACGAATGATTCATTTCAATTATAGAGAAAGGTATTTCATTTGTCAAGATCCTATCAAGATGAGGGGTTACATGGATTTGTTAAGAGATTATTTTCCCACAGTACAATCCTGAGTAATAGGACAAGGGCTTGTTTATTGACAATTATTTTGGATGATAAAGATCACTGTTTTTCCATCTTATTTTGGGAGGCATAATGTAACATTCTTTCTCTAGCAATAAGGTACCAAGAATTGGCAAAAGAGCATCTCTAAGGTAAGGCCTTCGGTCTAATCCAAAAGATTATCTTTGGAGCAAAGGTTCTTAACCTTGGGTCTGTGAGCTTTAATTTTTTGATAACTATTAAGATAATTGGCTTCCTTTGTAGTCTTATGTATTTTATTTTGTGTATTTATAAACATTATTGTTAGAAGGGGTCCAGAGGCTTCACCAGACTGCCAGAGGGGTCCAGGACATGAAAAAGGTTAAGAATCCCTGCTTTAGAGCAACAGCTTTCCCACTGGGAATTGCAGTTAGGAATGTAGAAAATCTCAAAGGGGATCTTTGAGACAGAGTTATTGCCAACCTTTTCTTTTGAAAAGCATAACTACAGACCACACCATCCAGTCTGAATTCCTCAAGCCATAACGTGCATTGTATGTGGGTCAGCAGTTCTGAGATTTTTGACCATGTCAGGGGATTCTGGGGGAGAAGAAAGGGATTAGGACATTTATGGGTACCTTTAGGAGTGACATATTTTACTTTAGACTCAATATCCCAACATTCAGGAGGTGACAAAACAGGTACCTTAACTTTGTGCCAAATCAAGACAGACATCTTGAATATATCTTTAATGTCTAGTACTTTAATTTTTTTACATATGACTTTTGTTTTAATGTCTTTTTGATATAGACCCTGAAATGAGCCCTTGCTTGTAACAAAGAAAGCAATTAAGCAAAACTAACCAACACGTGATAGTTCATACATCATGTTCACCTATAGTTTTCCACCTCTCTTCCAAAAGGGGAGAAATTTTTCATAAATTTTTCTTTGGGGCCAAGATTGATCATTTCAGTTATTCAAAGTTTGATTTCATTTTAGTGTTTCTTTTACTTACATTATCATGCCCATTGCATATACAAGTCTACCCGTGGTTTCTCTGTATTCATCGCAATTGTCATTACTTAGAGTACAATAATATTCCATCATAATTTGTTCGGTAATTCCTCAATCACTGGTCCCAGAAATTGAAGCTATGAATATATATATGTAATATATATATATACACACATATATACATACACACATACACATATACTTATATGTACATGAGTTTTCATTCTTTATTTGGCCTCCTTGACATATGTACTTAGTAGCAGGATCTCTGAGTCAAAAATAAGGGAACAACTTAGTGACTTTTCTCGCATAATTCCAAATTGCTTCCCAGAACAGGTAGTCTTTACTCTATGCATGCCTTCCGAAGATTTACTAAGGTCAAATTTCTCTTCCCTGGGTTTCTGCTTTGACTTAATATTCCTGCCCAAATGAGAAGACATAAGGTAGGCTGACATGATAAATGGATCATAAAATAATAAAACATCCTATTCGAAATGGAAATAAAATGGAAACAAGTCCCCACTCCCTGGCAATAACCCCTTCCTTCACAGTACTGATAACTGGTGCCTTGGAAAAGCCACTGAAATTTAATTTACATATTTTACAAACTATCTTACCTTTTAACTACCATTTTTTCTGTATAAAGAATCAATGTGGTATAGAGCATAGAAAGGTGGTCTTGAAGCCATAAAGGCTAGTATTCAAATTGTGCTTTTAGCTTCCATTGGCCCTATGACCCTGGACAAATCACTTCTTATCTCAGTGCTATGGGCAATCCTCTTTCATTACGAGCTGCAGAGAAGGAGCTTCTGACCTGCTTTGGTAGGGGAGGTTTCCTCACTTGTGAGTTCCCTATGCTAATGAAATGACATCCCTAGTCCTTATTCCCTATAAAGGGCAAACCATTTCACTTTGATAGCTTATTACTGAATTCTTGAAAATACAGCTTTTTGGTGATTTCTTCAGAATTCTAAAGCATAAAAAGGTGGATTTTTTCTCCTCTTGATCAATCGCTATAGGTGGGGCTACCTTTTCCCAAAGGTTGAGGCTGAGAAATTTCTGGAAACTGGGCCTCCTAGGCCTAGTAGTCTATCCTAGAGAAGCATCTCTTATACAGGACCATTTGTCTTTGGTAATTTTCAGCACCTGGCATGCTTTCAGCATGGCTCATCAACTTTATATTGATTCCATGGTGGCCTGAGGATGAACTCTTCTTTTAGCTTATCAGAAAGAAGACTGGAATCCAGGACAGAATTGCAATGAATTATTATCTTTTACAAATCTACTCTCCTTTGTATTATCCTTACCATTCAACTATGTATTTAAATGTAACTTGGGAGAAGTAAGAATGGATTTAAGCCTACATTAACAAAATAAGTTCAAGTTGACCTTTTTTTCCCTGGCTTGGAAATAGTCATATTGGGAGTGGGGTGGGGGACTTTAAAGTGGAAGAAACCTTGGACAACATCAAGTTGAACCTCTTCATTTCACAAATATGAAAAATGAGGCCCAGGGAAGTGAGGTGGCTTGCCTTCATATAGTGAGTTAGCAGGGAGCTGAATGTGCTGAATCTATGTAAAACATCCAGAGGAAATAGGAAAAATGCAGTCAGTTATCTAAATTTTTTTGTCTTTTATTTCTTACCATGTGTCATTAGTTTGTGGTGAGAGCTGCATCGGGAGCAGCTTCAGCCTTGTACAACAGGGTATTAAAAACATCCAGAGGAAAACGAATTTGACAAATGGTGTCAACTTTTTGTGGAACACAGATCCTTAATGTTCTCCATCTTTGAATTTTCCAGCCTGATTCTCAGACTATGTCTCTTCCCTTGCTCCTTGAACCCTCCTTTGATTCAGATATTGATTTCTGCTTTTGGTCTGAACTCTCCCTTTAGCTTTTCGTCTCAGCACTCTAACAAACTCTAACTTTCACATATACATCTGGCCCCCTTTGGAAAGGAGGCTAAGACCTTTCCTGGTTCTCTGTCCTGGGAGACATCAGTTTGAACCAAGGAAGCCCCTCAGGCTTAGCCTTTAAGTAGTTCCTGCCCCTGGCAGTATTGTGGGATGGAACTATAATAATGTCAACATCAGCTTACAGAGAGTTATAAGAATTGTAAAGTGTTTTACATACACAATCTTAATAATAATAATAGCTAATGGTATATGATAGTTATGTGCCAGGCGCTGTGCCAAGTGCTTTACAATTGTCATCCCATTTGAGCCTCACAACAGCCTTGGGGGATAGGTACTATTATTATCCCCATTTTGCAGATGGGGAAACTGAGGCAAACAGAGGTTTAATTGACTTGTCCAGGGTTTCACAGCTGGTAAGTGTCTGAGGCTAGATTTGAACTTGGGTATTCTTGACTCCATGCCCAGAGCTCTATTTACTGAACCACGTAGCTTCCTCCTTTAGGAGCAATATATAATAACTCTTATAGGTGGGTCCTATAAGTATATTCTCCTTATATTAAAGATAAAGTAACTAAGGCTAATAAAGTTTGATAGTCATCTAGCTAGTAAATGACAGTGTTGTCTTAGGAAAAGTACAATCTACTTTCTGTTTACAATCCTTATTCTCTTGACATTTTTACATGGTTACCATATAAATCTCTACTTATGATCCACTTTCTTTTCTTTTGAGTTGTCAAGGATGAAGTCACAAATGTTTGATTACTGGGCCCACAACCAGTTATGGCTATCTCATCCAAGCTGAACCTTCACTGCTGTAGGCTTTGAAAATTTCCTATCTTAGTTTCTCTAACAATGCACAAATGCTGCTTCTACTTCCTTTCACCAGTCCTACTTCTTCTTCTATCTCACTAGCTATGGGCTTCCTCCAATGTTTTGCCTTTGGTTGTCTTCTCTTTTCCATCTATACTCTCTCTTGGTCACATGATTCACTTCCATGGTCTCAACTATTGATTTTATAGTGATAATTCCGAATTTGTATCTTGAGACACATGTTTCTCCCCAGTGTCTAGCCCTCCATTCCTAATTGTCCTCTGGGCACCTCCACTTGGATGTTCTACTCACATTTCAAATATAAATGTCTAAAACTGAACTTATCATCATTCCTAAAAATTTGCTCCTCCTACTTCTTATTCATCATTATTCTTCATTTACTCAGGCTACAAAACAACTTGTTCTTGATTCCTTCCACTCCCTTTCTTCGCAAATCCAGTTGGTCATGGTGTCCTCTCATTTCTTCCTTTGCAATGTTGCTTCCACTACCACAATATCAGTGCAGTTTCTCATCTTAAGTCTCTCTGCCTCCAGTGTCTTCCTTCTCCAATCCATCTTGCACACTGCCCCTGGATTCATCTTCCTGAAGTATCCCATGCCATTATTCTGCTCAAAAATCTTCAATAGCTCCCTACTGCCTACTGAACAAAATCCGAACTCAGTAAAGGGTTTAGGCCTTGTCACAATGTGGTTCCACCCTAACTTTCTGGTCTTTTCTCTCATGTATTTACCCTGTGGTCCAGCCCAAACGGACTTCTTGCCGTTCCCTGAACAACTAATGTGATTTCTTCCCTTCGTACCTTTGCTGCTGCTATTCTCCTTGTTTAGTATTCGTTTCTCCACATATGACTATCAAAAAGTCCATTTCAAGTGTTATCTCCTCCATGATGCCAACCCTGTTCATAGCCTGTACATATACACATATATTTCACTGATATTTTTCTTTAAATTAAAATCATTCCTCACCTCTAGATTGACCCTGCCACTGAGACAAAGAAAATGCATCTGATGCAGAAACCTTGACTGATTTTGTATTCAGTATTCTGCCTTACCAGTCCATCTCTCTGTTGTAAGGAAAGAGATATATTTTATTATCTCTCACCCAGGACCTTTATTGGTTTTTCCATTACTTATCGTTCAAAGTCCATTTAGAAAATTTTTTCTGTTTGCATTGTTGTAGTTATTGTGTATATTGTTTTCTTGGTTCTGCTGATTTCACTTTGTATTAGTTCATACACATCTTCCCAAGTTCTCTGAATTCCTTATATTTATAACGTTTAACCTACAATAATACTCCATTACCTTGATACCATATTTATTCCAGTCTTTCCCTAATAAATGGGCAATTTAGAACTTTCTCTAATGGAATATGTGTTACTTTTCTTTAAAGTTATTGTGTATATATTATAGACAGCTAAGTGGCACAGTGGATAGAGTGCCGCGTGTGGAGTCAGGAAGACCTGAATCCAAATCCAGCCTTAGATACTTACTAGTTTTGTGAACCTGAGCAAGTCACTTAATTCTCTTTGCCTCAGTTTCCTCATCTGTAAAATGAGCCAGAGAAGGAAATGGCAAACTACCCCACTGTCTTTACTAAGAAAACCCCAAATTGGGGCCATGGAGAGTCAGATACAATTGAACAACAACAGCAAGGTACGACAACAACATCCTCCTTGGCTTGTAGGTTCTTTGAGGGTAGGGAGCATATTTTATTTTATCCCGATGTCCCCAGTGACATATAATAACTGCTTCCACATGGGAGATGCTTTTGTCTGATGAGTGAATAAAAGTATGCAAATATTCTTTGCATGTTAACTTTTCCGCTTAATGGCCGCTAAATATTTGAAAGGGAAGTATAATGAAGTAGAAAGAGTGCTGTGGATCTTCTACCAGAAGCACAGCTACTCTGTGCTTTAGTTTTCCTTACCGTAAGATGTCTACTCTCTTATTCTGAGGGATATTGTGAAGATAAATGATAACACTGGTCTGTTGTTTTCTCCTTGTGTAGAAGAGTAAAGTTGTTCCGAGCTGCCAAAAGCACCCTTTTAGTGTGCAATGGCTGTGACATATTTTGTAGATTTATTATGAATACTGTTTATTGTTCCCAATGGATTTTCATTGTAGGCTTTCTTTGCCTCTATCCTGTCAGTGACAAGATACATTATCAAAATCCTGAGAAATGCAAAGAAAAAACTGAGAGGATAAATTCTGGACCTCTCTGTTCTATAACACAAAAGCAACAGTGCATAAAAGGCACTCCAGAACACAAAAACATGGGGATGCCAAGTACTTTGTTTCGTTCACTGCAGGCTTTCTAATGAAGCAGTATCTATAATGCATAAATAATCTTTTATCTGACAAGTATGTCAAGGGCCAGTCTACATGTTCCTCCTGCAGCAGGACTATACAAAAAAGCCCATTCCAGTCCCATGCTGTATTCACCCTCTCTTTCTTAGTAAGGTCTGCATTCTCTATCCACTTCACTTCACTTCATTTCATTTCATTTCAATTCAATTCATAAAATCTCAGGTGTGGAAGGACAGACTTCAGAGGTCATATAGTGCAACCTAGACTATAAAAGGATTTACCTTTGGAACACCTTTGACAAATGTTCATCTAGCTTCCACTTGAACATATCCAATAATGGGAAACTCACTATCCACTGAGGTTGCTCATTCCATTTTTATGGAGAGGTGATTTTTTTCCCCTTATATTGATCTTTATGCTGAAGCAGCTAGGTAGTGCAGTGGATGGATCATTGGACCTGTGGTCAAGATGATGATTTGAGTTCAGATCCAGCCTCACACACTTACAAGCTGTGTGACCATGGGCAAACTACTTAACCTGCTTCAGTTTCCTCATCTGTAAAATGGGAATAAAAGCAGTACCTACTTCACAGAATTGTTATGAGGATCAAAAGAGATAATACAATATCTGTAAAATGTTTTGAAAACCTTGAAGTGCTATATAAATGCTAGTTATTATTATTTAGTATTTAGTGCTTGCAAACCTCAAAGTACTATATAAATGCTAGCTATTATTATTATTTAATGCTTTGCAAACCTTGAAGTGCTATATAAATGTTAGCTATTATTATTATTATTATTATTTGGTGCTTGCAAACCTTAAAGTGCTATATAAGTGCTAGCTATCATTATTATTATTATTTATTATTATCTGCCTCACTACAATTTCTACCCACTGTGGCTACTACTATCCTTTGGGGTCAAGCAAAAGAAGTCTAGGTGACACAATGGATGGAGTGCTGGGCCTGGAGTCAGGAAGACCTGAGTTCAAATCTGGCATCAGATACTTGCTGACTGTGTGACCCTGGACAAATCACTTAAACCTGTTCATCTCTATTTCCTCATCTGTAAAATGAGCAGGAGAAGGAAATGGCAAACCACTCCATTATCTCCGTCAAGAAAACACCAAATGGGGTCACTAAAGGTAGAACATGACTGAAACAACTGAACAACAACAAAAAAAAAGAAGTCTAATCCCTCTTTCTCATTACAGCCCTTCAGATACTTGACGATACTTATATCACTCTGCATTTTTTCTTCTTCAGACTAAGTAATCTTGGTCCCTTCTACCGATCTCTCCCTCTCCTGATTGTCCTTCTCTGATGCACCCTACTTTGTTAATGACCTTCCCAAAATGTAGCACCCCAAACTGAACACAGTATCCTTGCTACGATCTGGCAGAATGCAATAGAAATATCAATATTATTGTTGTGCACCATATTTCTATTGGTGCATTCTAAACTCACATTAGTGCTTTTGGCATGTTACACTGTTTACTCTAATTGAGCTTCCTGTTCACTAGGACTCCCAGATTTTTTTTCATAGGATAGCTCCCCATCCTATTCTTGCACAATTGAGTTTTTGAACCCAGATGTATGCCCTATTAAATCCCTCTTCCTATTAAATGTTATCTTATTAAACTAACTCCATCATTTAAGTCTATTCAGGTCATTTAGTGAATAGTATTTAGGGTGCAAAATTTTCATAATCCTTTTCAGTGTTGTGTCCTCTCCAGGTTACATAAGATTGCTACTTAAGCTTTTTCCCCCAAGTCACTGGAGTTGAGCGGATGAAGGTCAACAATAAATTTCTAGGAATTTCACCATAGACCTACTTTCATGGTAACTCTGATCCAGTCATTCAGCTAGTACTATCATTCATTCAGCTCATCTATATTCACCCTGTCTGGATGAGAGACTTTATAAAGTGACTTTTTGATATGCAGGTAATTTATCAAATTTTTCTGATCTACATCTCTAGTAATCCCATCAAAAAAAAAGGAAATGAAGTTAATATGGTATGATGTATTCTTGATAAACTTATGCTGGCTCTTAACGATAGCTACCTTCTTCTATAAAAATTCATAACACTTTAATAAGATATTCTAGAATTCTGCCAGGAATTTGAGTTTGAGAAATCCTCCAGGACACTGTTTGCTCACTCTCAGTCTTGTGTAACCTCATCCAAGGTCACCAACATAAATTCAGAAATCCCATCTAACAGTTCTTTTAGTAGGGGAGGGAAAGGAAGGGAATGAGTATTTATAGAGTGCCTACTATGTCCTGGGTACTATACTGTTTTGTGTTTGTTTGTTTTTATAAATATTACAATGCTTCAGGATGCCGTTCCTCTGGGGCCTATGGACCGGTGACTTGAATTTGTTGAGGATAGTTAGGTTTTGTCTTACCATCTCTTCATTTTCCTTGGCTTTACCTCCATGCTAATTATTTTCATTCTGTCCCTCTAAATCTTAAGCGTGTTCTTCTCGGTAAAAAACAGAGACAAAATAAAAATTTAATAGTAATGCCTTCTTTCTATAGTGTATTATTATTTTTTATTGTTAATATTTCATCAACCCTGAATAGCAGTTTTATCTGTACTAAGACCTTCCCCTTGTCTTCACTAAAGCATAAAAAAATCACCAAAATTTTTTTTCTTGTATTTACTTATCACTTAACCTCAGCTCATTCTGAGAATAAGCACACCAATTACCATTCTTACACATTATCTTTTTTTTTAATTGTCTTCCATCACTTTTTCTTACTTCTACCTTTTCTACATACCTCTTTAATACCTATGTTGATCTATGGGTTCCCTGTACAGTCACACTGGTCTCTGGACAGCTCCCCGTTTTCCTCCTAATTGGCATGGTTAGAAAATCATTTTTAAGAGGATTCTATCTTTTTGGGGCTGAATTTTGTAGAATTTTGGGTCATCAGATCCTATTTGTCCTTTCTTTAAAGATAGGACTATTGCTTATTGTCCCCTTCTTGATTGTGGTTTTCTCTGAATTATTGGATCTTTCCACTGATATTCTTCCTGTAGCATACCTGCTACTCTCTATGGTGGACTATGTAACAGTTGTTTCCCTTCTGAATTTTCAGTTTAAAGCCCTTCTAATCAGTTCTGCATGTCTTCAGGAAAATGTATTTTGACTGACCTTCATTAGATAAACACCTAGTCAAGAGAATATCATTCCTAAATTTTAAGCCTTGGTCCAGAAATCAAAATGTTTTCTTAATCACCAGTTCTGCCTTTCTCTTCTGAAACTTCTGCCTTCTACTATCAGCAGTGATGAAAACACCACTTCCAACTTCTTGCTTAGGAATTTCTAAGCCTTAGCAGTGCCTAATCTGTAAAATAGGGGGATCAGTCTAGGTAACCTCCAAGGTCCCTTCCAGCATTTGTAAAGCTGTAAACATTTTCTTGCTCTGTTAAATTAACTAAGATCTCACTTTGTGAGGTTTGTGTATAGGTTCTATTAATTTGGAGCAAGAGGCTACCAGGAGAAAAGGAAAGTCTCCAACTTATTTGCTACTTTTAATCTAGGAATTAGATTTTATTGGTTAAGCTCAGAAAAAAACAAAATTAGACCTAGGAAATGTGTGGTTTGTTTTTCAGTCATGTCTAACTCTTCATGACCCCATGTTGGATTTTCTTGACAGAGATACTAAAGTGGTTTGCCATTTCCTTCTCCAGTTCATTTTAGAGATGAGGAAACAGTCGCATGGGGTTAAGTGACTTGTCCAGGGTCACACAGCTAGTAAGTATCGGAGGCTAGTTTTGAGCTCATGAAGAGGAATCTTCCAGACTCCAGGCATGCACTCTATCCATTGTGCCACCTCCCAATGGAAATTAATCAAATGTTCATTTCTCCACCAGCACTTTCCATTCACACATCCATTTTAAGTAGTATTTAAAAGTATTCTGATAGTATTTAACGTGAAAATTGTTTTCATTCTTTTTCACAAGGCAGTGGGAGAGGCGGTATGTTTTGAGTCCAGATGTATTTGGTTCATATCTATGAATTGTTAGCATCATGGGATTTCAGGGACAATTCCTTGTATAATATAACTTTATAGTTTATAAGACACTTTTGCATACATTATCTCATTTGAACCTCAAACAACTCTATTAAGTGCATATTATTTATCTGTATTTTGCATGTGAGGGAATTAAGGCTCAGGGAGGCCTCTGATACAACTAATAAGTGGTGCCTGGATTAGAATCCAGATTCCTCACTTCTAGTGCATGACCTTTTCCATTATACTACACACTTTATACCTACATTACGGGAATATAGAAAATATTCTTTGAAAGAAGACTGCATATTTTAGAATCCTTAGAGACATGTAGCGTATCAGAATTAGGTACGTCACAGTGATTGAAAACTGGTCTCTGGCTCACTGACTTTTTATTATTCTAGCCGGCCTTCTCTCCTTGCACCTTTCATGAGGTAGGATGGTGCCAGACCTAGCAGAATAGCGTATCTCTCCCAGGTACTGGATAAGCACTAATTGATGACGATGGAAAAGCTAGCCTGAGCTCTTTCTGTTTCCTAGCACCCGGCTGGGAATTTTTCTCATTTGTTATTTGTTCTAATTAGAAGCTGTCATTTAGTTTTGATGATTATTCTTTATTGTTGATATTAACCCTTGCCACCCTCAGCATGACATATTCCTTGCTTTTCTTAGTAGCCTACTTGCATTTTAAAAGACTCTCTAATTTAATTTCAATTTAAAACTATCAATTTCTCAAGCAATACTTTACACAGATGTGTACCAAACTAAGAATATATATTCTTTCATAATAGGGATTCTTTCATTCTTTGTATTTATAGATGCCTCACCTTCATAGTATATTATTAAATATTAAATTACATATTAATATAAATACATCTGTAGAATATATAAATATTATATTAATATGTGCCCAATGCCTAGCATGGTACCTGACACATAAGTGGTGCTTAATAAATGCCAATTGATTTATTGATTAAGAAAAGCCAATATGTAAATATCTAGAATTATAAAACCAATAAATTTATAAGAAACAATAATTTTAATATAGTATTGTCAGTATAATTATTAATAATATTGATATTATGAAGTGATTATAATAAATAAATTATAAAATCAGTAATTTGCATGACCAAAACATGATTCAGTCTACAAAAAGATTGAAAATCTGGTTCCTGTAAAAAGAAAGCTCCCTTTGTGAGTGACAATACAATTTAAATAACGAAATATGACCTACCCATAACTTCTCAGAAATGAATTTATTGTGTAAGGTGGAGAGCATTCCCTTCCCCAGGCACAACACATATCCCCACATAAATATTGTCTTTCTTTTTCTGTCTCCGTCTTTCTTTGTCACACACACACACACACACACACACACACACACACACAAACACAGAGTGGAATCAGCATGTTGTAGTGGAATGAAATGGACTCCAAATCTGAAAAACCTGGGTTTGAGTTCCGGCTCCAAAAACTAATTAGTTGTGTGTCCTTTGCTAAGTCTCTGAAGTTCTCCGAGCCTCTGTGTCCTTATATATGAAATGAGAATTGTGATCCTTGCACCATCAACTTGATAAGTAATGCAAAATAAGTGTCATATCACTTGCATTATTCATCTCATAGGTCAGCTGTTAAAAGAAAAAAAAGCACTTTGTAAAGGTCCCTCACAAATGTAATGTGTGGTAAGAGAGTACTTTGTGTTGAGAGTATTACAACCCCAAAAGAGATATGGTTGTTGTTTGTCCTTTGTTTTTGAAGAGAACCAATGACATCATGGGTGATATCTTGATGTATGTGTAAACTGGATGTAAGCAAGCTATCACCCTTATTCTCTCCTCCTGAATCCAGTGGCCAGAAAAAATTCAAGATGACTGATGATGGTCCAACATGAAGTGGATGACCTTGGCATCTTTGATGTCTAACTACGCTCAGGAGTGACCTGCTTCAGCTGCCTGCATGGCCATCAGAAGAAATCGTTCTCACTCACCCATTCCAACAGAGGGAGTCTTCACATGCTTGGGGTAGGTATCCCCCTAACTCACCAATGGGTTTGAGGCCTGTTGGTCACCCTCAACCTGATTTAGCCGTCTGCCAAGATGGTTTACCAGGGTGTGGTCACTACACATGCTACAGCTTCTTGGAGCCACAGGTGAGAGTTGGGTGGATCAACTGGACACCAAAGGTGGATGAGCAGCCCTGGAGAGGGCTTGACAAGCCCTCACATCAGAGGTGCAAGTCCTTCCTGAACACCCCAGAAAGAGATGAGGTTGGCAGTGAATGTTAAGAACATGAAAAGGATTTTTTTTTTAGCTGTGGGGGGGTGGGGAGGTAAGAGGCAGATCAAACTATTGCTTGGGAGTGAGTGAGTTAATGCTAATGAATGAAGCTGAGAAAGTCTAAGTACTAGACTCTTTTTTTATTCTTCTAAGGAGAATGTTGACTGTTAAGGACAGAACAAAAATAGTTGGCAGGGAGCTGAAAATCAAGTTATCTGGGGAAGTGGTCAGGCAGTATCTAGTTGTTCAAGTCCCCAGGCTTGGGTAAATTGCATTTTAGGGCACCATAGGAAGTGGCAGGTGTGATTGTTGCACTGTTGTTGGAGACCTTTGAAAACTGATGGATGATGGGATAGGTTGCACAGGAATCAGTGGAGAAGGGCACATGTGGTCCTAATTTTCAGACAGGGGAAAAAGGTGGACTCTTCAAGCTGTGTATGTATCTTGATTTCTATTCTTGAAAAAATTCTAGAACACATTATTAAGGGAGTGGTTAGTGAATATCTAGAAATTGAAACAATGATCATTAAATGACAGCACAGAATCATCAAGAATAATTCATAACAGATTAACCTCATTTGCTTTTTTGACCGGGAACACAGACTGGTAGACAAAGGAATGATACAGACAATAGCACATTAAGATTTTGGCATAAAATTTCACGAAGCATTTCATACTATTCATGTGGGTAAAATAAAAATATATGGAGTAGATGACAGAACAATTAGGTGGATTTGGAACTAGTTGAGAAGTCGGAACCAAAGAGTAGCCATTAATGGGTTGATTCCAACTTGGAAGGAGGCTTCTACTAGAGTGCTCTAGGGATTTGTCCTTGGCATTGTGCTGTACAATATTTTTATCAATGACTTCGACAAGAATTTGGCACAGTGCCAAGCACATAAGAGGTGCTTGATAACTGTTTATTGACTTATGATTGGAGACATAGATGGAACGTTTGTCAAATTTGAAGATGAAGTAGACCTTAGAGAGATAGCTAATAAGTTGGATGCCAGGGTCTAGGTTGAAAAATATCTCAACTGTAGAGATCTATGGGTTGAATCAAAGATGAAATTCAATAAATAGATGTGAAGTGCAATAATTGGGTTTCCCAAATCACTCATTGTCTGTAGTGCCTGTTACAGATATATGTATTGCTGCTGTACTGATGAATGGGTTAACTGTCCAATTACTTTTTATAAACTGAACAACAGACATTTTTTATCACTTTTGTTTTTCATGTATGGATTGTTTGACTGATCTCTTTTGAGTAATCATGGATCTAATCATGTCCTGGGTGCATGATGATATTAGCATAATAGCATCTACAGATAGAAACATCTTAAGGACTTTACTTCTAAAGGGAATCAATTTTCTTCCCTTTATACTTCTCCTAGGACATTCTCCATGACAATGATGAAGATGCCCTGTTCTATATGTTGTTTGATATTAATAATCCAAAAGGTCATTAAACTGAATTATCTACATATTTTCATTTATCAAGGAATCTTGTATGCTTTAAAATTATGAAATATTTCTTGTTGGAGGAGTTTAAAACTGTTTTACTCTATTGAACTGAATACTTCTAAAACAATCAATTAATATAGTGGGATTTTGGATTCACTGCATCATTTAGACAATTGTTTGACTAAAGTGTGATCTGCTGACGAAACGTGTTTGCAAAAGTTTTCATATTCTCTTCCTATATTTTCTTTTAAGCATACTCTTGATAGCTGTTTAGAGTACAAAGATTTTATAAATATGAGAAAATTGCTATAGGGTCAGTGGTTATCATGTCCTCTCAATTGCCTGTTTAGATAACAATATTACATATGATTCTCATCCCACCCCTGTTTGGAGGATGGGGGAGTGGCATATATTTGCTTCCCTGAGCTATATTATAAAATGATGCCTCAAAGCTCTTTCAAAGTTGTATTAACTTTAGCACAAGTTTACTCTATCTACTCTCTCTAGTTCAGGAGTTCTTAGTCTTCTTAAGTGTTATTTCTGAGAATGATATGGATTATCTGGGTGTGAGATAAATTATTCTATACCCTTGTTTCTCTGTCTACTGATCTTCACTATTTTATGAATGATACTATTCATAATCTTCAAATGACCTTCTTAAAAATGCCTTTGCATTGCAAACTAAGTTCTCCCTGGCTGCCATATATCTCGAGCTGGCAAAGGGTCAAAGTGTTTGCTGTAAAAGGCAATTTTGGGGCTCCTTTGGCCTACTTGTTATATTGATTGCTTTTTACCACTCAAACTTCTGAAGAAAATGTTGATAAGCAGAGACAGATGTCCTCTTCTTGACATTTGACTCTCTTGGCATAAAGAGCTCATGTGAATAGATCAGTCTGAAGAAGTTATTAGCTATGCAGTTTCTTCTCATCTTTATTTTTCTAATTTGATGTTGATTTTGACTTTTGCTCTGATTTGTCAATAGTCTGATGACACACAATAGTTGGTTCTATTACCCTCCTAGCAGTGTAACTTTGGAAAGGTAGCACAGTTTCTGGCACATAGTTAAGTGCTATATTAATTAGTTATCATCATCATCATCATTATTATTATTAATTATTATTATTGCAATTTTGCATCCTGTTCAGCCTCAGTTTCCTTATCTTTCAAATGATGTGCTTAAATCAAGTGACTTTTGGAGTCCTTTCTACATCTTCATTTATTATCCTATGAAGCAGTCATTTTTCATCTGTCAAGATATAAATGATTTTATTTTTTGTGATCTTGTTCAATGCTTACCATGTCCCATGCCTTCTATTTTTAAAGAAAGTGCATGATATATAGGCAAGAGACTTTTGTTCATTTTATAAGCTTTTGACCTCTTTTGGTTCTTAAACCTGAAGCTTACTTTCCAAAATTTTTTTTCATCCTTCTCTCCTTTGCTTACCTTTGTATTGTGGTCATTGAGTATCAAAGTACATTATACAATGATTTAATTTGGCAGATGTTGTCAAGCTCTCCATAGAATTTCTTAACCACTTGGCATTCTGTAGCGTGTAAAGTGCTGGGACCTGTATTCAGGAAGACAGATTTGAATATTGACTTGAATGCCAACTAGTTGTATGACTCTGGGTAAGCTGTGCCCCCCTTCTAGGTTTCAGTTTCTTCATTTGTCAAATGGACTCATGACTTCTAAGGTCCCAGACCTGCTCTAAACCTATGATTTTATCATCCTCTGAAAACAGATGTTGTCACATATATTGCAATTATCTTCATGGAAGTCTTTTTGGTTTTGCTCATCATGGGCACTACAAAATAAAATGACCAAGTGTCCTGCAAAATAATGTTTTCCATTGCCTTTGGGTGAGTATCATCATTTGATTGAACAACGTATCTTGGATGTCAGACTATAATTAGGATATTTGATGTGAAGATTTCCCCCCAAATAATAGCTTTGATTGTGATACCAGTTGTGTTGTCTTTGATGATACAAAAAAAATTCCTATGTTATGTAAACAAAACGATCCCTTTTCTCTTTTGTGGCCCCTTCTCCTGTTTATGGTTAAAAATTCCTCCTCTAGCCAGAGCTCTGAAAGGCAAAGAGTAGAGCATATGTGTTTATTAAGAACATATTATGTGCCAGGTACTATACTCAATGCTTTACAAATATTAACTTTTTTGGTCCTCACAACAACCTTACAAGGTAGGTGCTATTATTATCCCCATTTTATAACAGAAGAAACTGAGGCAGATAGACATTAAATGGCTTGCCCAGAGTCATGGAGCTAGTAAGTGTGTGAGACTGGATTTGATATGAGATCTTTCAGACTTCAACCACCTAGCAGCCTAGAAAGGTACCTGACCTGGTATTGCTGATCATTTTTACCAGTGTTTCATTCCATTCTTTTCAGGATGCATTTCAGCTTTCTTTTCAAGTCTTTAGAACATTTTCTTTGACAGTTGTCTACAGCTCTTAATCTCATGTCTTGTGATCTTTGTATTTTCTTTCTTCAAGAAATAATAATTTAGATACTCTCTCCATCGTTATAGATCAGATCACCTCTATGCTCTAGAAGACTCTTTCTCCTTGAAGTCTTTTTCTTTTAACTGGCCCTGTGATTTCATAGTTTTAGAGAGAGCTGGGGGCAATGAGAGGTTAATTTACTTGTACAGTTTCACACAACCAATAAATACAAAAGTTCTTTTTGACTCCGTGGCCAACTATCTATCCATTCATTCATTCATTATATCACGTTGACTTGCTACTCTGCAATGGATAACAACTTTATTCTATAGTTAAGCTTCTGATTATGAGCCTTGTCAAAATCAGCAAGTAGAGTCCTTGAATGATATGCACGTAGTACAGTTTGTTATAGGGACTGTAACTGATTATTTTACAATTTACAATTTATAACAGTCTGCCAATTCAGCCTTCAAGAGCCCAGGGTCACCTTCTTAACTCAATGAGGCATCCAGTAGAACTTAGCAGAAGCTTCTCTTTGAATTATCATTTTTAATTCTATAAAGTACATCTTTATTTCATATGTAAGAACTCAGTAGCTCATATTCAATTCAACAAATATTCAAAAATATCTATTGTGTGCAAAGAGCACTAAGCTGGGCAGCAGGGAAAGTAAAGTTTAGATAAGACATAGTTCTATTTTTTTAAAAAAAATTACCCTAGTAGGAAAATAAGACCCCTATACAGCTAAGTACCTTACAACAAAATAATACAGAATAAATGCATCAGAAAAGTTCAAAAATATACTGGGTGAGGCCTGGGGAAGTGAGGAGAAGTTGTTATTGAGTAATGAGATAAGAGGAAATTTCATGGAGGAAGAAGCTTTTCAATTGAAATTGAAAGACTGGAGAAAAATTAAACAGATAAGGAGAACAGTATGAACAAAGGGAAGGAGACATGAAAACACAGGATGTGTTCAGGGGACAGAGTAAACTATTTTAATTAGGGTATAGAATATGCGTTGAGGTGTAGATGACTTAAAAGTTTTGGTAACACCAGATTGCAGAAGACCTCAGATGCCTTTTAAAGGACTTTGAACTTTATTTCACAGGCAATAGACATGACCTGATTTATATAGATGTGCTTATGGTTGGTCTGGCATTAAAGGGATCTATGGGAGTAAGGAAAGAATGGAAGTAGGAAGACCTTTCAGCAAGCTAAACCAGGTCAGTGGTAATGCTGGCATGTTCTAGGCTAGTAGAAATGGGAACAAAGAGAAGAGGAGAAAGATAAGAAATATTTTGAAGGAAAAATCAAGAAAACTTGTGAACCAATTACATTGGAGAATTGAGGCAGAGGAATGAATAAAGGATAACTATATAGTTTTGAACATGGAAGAGTAGGTGAATGGTAGTCCTCACTAGACTAGGTGGCTAAGTGATATAGTGGGTAGTTACAGAATAACACACGAAATCAGAAAATTCTGAATTTAGACCTTGTTTCACATATTTACTTGTTATGTAAACCCAGGCAAGTCATTTAACCTATCTCTGCCTCAGTTACTTCATTTGTAAACTGGGCATAACAGTACCTACTTCACAGTTATTGTGAGGATCAAATAAGATAATATGCAGAAAGCACTTTGCAAATCTTAAAATGTGACAAAAGTACAAACTATTATTATTAGAAATAGGGAAGTCAGAAGGAAGAGCAGGTTTGGGGGAAAGTCTGGTTGTGGACATGTTGAGTTTGAGGAGTTGGTAGGCCATGTAGGTTTGTATATCACGTAAGTAGTTGGTGATTAGCTATGTAGATATAGGTTTGAGAATATCTATCTAGAGGCAATCGTTAAAGCCATAGGTTTGAGTGAACTGACATGGAAGAGATTAAAGAGAAGAGAGTCAAGAGCAGACCTTGGGGAACACCTCCTCTTAGAGGAGGAGTCAAGAAGGAAGTAAAGGAGAGGTCCCTTTTTTTCTTATTTCCCAACAATTGAAAAGGAAATGAAGGAAGCTATCAAGAATTAACTTGCCCAGTTATATGCTCCCAAAATTGATAACTTGGAGGAAATGAATACTCACAAAAATACAAAATACTCAGTTTAACAGAAAAAAAAATAGATTAAATAAGCCAATATCCTAAAAAAAGAAATTCAAGGTCATATATATTTTCGATGAATTTTATCGAGCATCCAAAGGGCAATTAATTCCAATATTATATAAACTGTTTGGAAAAACAGAAAAATAAAAGGTCCTGACAAACTCCTCTTATGATACAAATATGGTTTTGATACCTAAACCAGGAAGAACTCAGTAGCTCTTACTCAATTCAGCAAACATTCAGAAAGTATCTATTGTGTGCAAAGAGTACTAAGCTGAGTACTGGGGGAAATAAAGTTTAGATAAGATATAGAAAGCAAACTGTAAATCAATATCCCTAGCTGAATATTGATGCAATTTAAAAAAAACCAAAATATTAGCAAACAGTTTAAAACATGTTAAAAAGATTTTACACTAAAACCAGTATAAAACCATATGCCCAGCAAAGTGCATACTGTATGCTTAACTGTCTTAGAACCATATAGGCTAATTTATTGCAAAAGATCTCTTTTCAGGAGTTTTAGTGTCTTTCCTCCTTCCAATTCATCATTTTGCTCAAGCTTTGTTTTTATAATGTACATAATTTGGCAATTTGATTTAGGATGATAATTTCTGAGGTTCCTTGTAAAGAAAATAATCACAATCCCTAGCATTTATGTAGTGTTTTTAGGTTTGCAAAACATTTTACATCTGTTATCTTATTTGATCCTCACAACAACACTGCAAGGGATGCACTATTATTATTCTTACCTAATATGTGAGGAAACTGAGGCTAAAAGAGGTTAAATGATTTTCTTAGGGTCACATAGTGAATCTCAGTCAAGATTTGTATTCCGGTCTTCTTTACTCCAAGTCTAGAACTCTTATCCATTGTACCACTTAGCAGCAAGTTTCATTCAAAATTGTCCTACTAAGTAACTGGCTCTGTGTGCAGATGTAAGCATATAGCATGCCTTACATAATTATAGCTAATATTAATTATGAAAATTAATTATAATTACAAAATATGTCATGATTATAATTAATGATTAATTATAGTCAATTAAGCAATTAATCAATCAGCATTGATTAAATGCATTTTATGTGTCAGGCACTGTGGTAAACCCTTTTATAATTAGTGTTTGAAGTATATGGAAGCTAGAAAGAGTTGAGGAAGGGATTTTAAAAAGTGTCTATTTTTTTTAGGTTTATGAAGAGCTATACTGTTACTGTACAAAAGATAAAGGGATATGAAGAATGTGATGCATGAGAGAGGAAAAGACTAAGAGACTTTGTTGTCATTCATTTGTTCAGTTGTGTTCAACTCAGGAACCATAGTTCGCCAGGCCCTTCCATCCTCTATTATCTCTCAAAGTCTGTCCAAGCTTATGTTTCTTGCTTCCATGACACTATCTATCTATCCATCTCATCCTCTCCCATTCCCTTTTCCTTTTGCCTTCAATCTTTCCCAACAGCAGAGTCTTTCCAATAAGTCCCATCTTCTATTTATGTGGCCAAAGTAGTCAAGCTTCAGTTTTAGTATTTGTTCTTCCAATGACTAGTCTGAATTAACTTGTCTAAGTATTGAATGATTTGATCTCCTTGCTGTCCAAGGGACTCTCAAAAGTTTTCTAAGAGACTAGTGAATATTTATTAACCACAGAGGGATTAATTGATTTTTTCCTTCTCATTTGGATATTTTGTTGTTAGCTACAATCATCTTTTAAAATACTTTAGATTAAGGCTAAATTCTTTTGATAAGTTATTCATACTGTATTCAATAGCTATAATCACCTATATAAATGCTTTAGGTTAGAGGTAAGTCATAATAATACTGTATTCATTGTGATCTAGTGTTTGCCAGTTTATAAAATTATTAAGCTGTGTAAGACCAAGTTTATGTGCACAAACCAATTCAGCTATTCTTGAATTAGTTGACTTTTGGAGGGTAGTGATGGGGTGGTTAAGAACTGGTCTTCATCTTGTATTTTTACATAGCTAAGAAAGCAACTAAAATTTCCAAGGAGGAAGCATTAAAAGTTGATTTGCATGGTTTCTATGTGCAAATAACAATGTTCAGTCAATCATTGGATTTAAACATCACTAGCCATTTCAGTATGGGTCTACCTTATATAATGCAGGTGGGCTTGCATGGTCCTTTCCAGGTTTTTGCCATCACTTTTAATCCCATTGAATAATGCGACTGGTTGTATGGATTTAGTGTTATGATTTGATAATAAATATTGAAACAAAATGACATCAACTGGTCATGACAAAATATGTGTTGTTGCAATTCATGTTTTCTTTATGCATAAAGTTAATTATGTAATTAGCTTGAAATAAAAATCAGCGAATGAGTCAGTAAATTTAATTCTTGGGAATAGTTCCAGGTGGACAATCTTTGAATGGTGCCAGATGGACACAGAACTTTTAAAAAGATTTTGTGAATAGAACAGCAGGCATGGGATACTGTTGTATAATATGAAATGATAAGCAGAATGCTTTCAGAAAAACCCGGGAAGACTTATTTGAACTGATGCAAAGTAAAGTGAGTAGAACCCGGAGAACCTTGTATGTAGTAATGGCAATATTGTACACTGATCACTGTGAATGGCTTAACTCTTCTCAGCAATATAATGATCTAAGATAATTCTGAAGAATTTATTATGAAAAATGCTGTCCACCTCCAAAGAAAGAACCGATGGAATCTGAATGAAGATCAAAGCATACTTCTTAAATTTTCTTTTCTTTTCTTTCTTTTTTGGTCTTTAGCAATGTGGATAATATGGAAATGTTTTGCATGACTGCACATGTATGATCTATATCAAATTGCTTGCCGCCTCAAGGGGGTTGGGGCAGGGGGAGGTAGGTAGAGAATTTGGAATTAAAATGTTTTTAAAAAATGAATGTTAATTTTTTTACATGCAATTGAGAAAAATTAAATAAAAGAGGGGGGAAAAGAACAGAGAAGTAGATGTAGCCACCATTTGGGAATTACTGCCACCAGTGTTGTTCCACAATGAAGAATGGTACAATTAGGTCCATAATCAGATATTCAAGGCTCAAAATCACACTGCATTAGAACAGTGGCATTACATTGGAAGCATACCATCTAGCCTTAATTGGGATGTTAGAGCTTATCATGTCCAATATTCATAATTTACAGAGGAGGACCAGAGAGACAAAGCAAGTTGCCTAGGGTCACATAGCCAGTGACTGAACTGGAACCCAGGTCAGACTCCTAAGTTGTTTTTTTTTTTCATTGTACTCCCTAGCCCAGGGATGGGGAACCTGGGGCCTTGAGAGCACATGTGGCCTTTTAGGTCCTTGGATGTTGTCTTTTGACTAAGTCCAAATTTTACAGAACAAATCCTTTTATTAAGGGGATTTGTTCTGTGAAGTTTGGATTCAGTCCAAGGGCTGCCCTTAAGGACCTAGAGGGCTACATGCAGCCTTGAGGCTTCAGGTTCCCCACCCCTGGGCTAGCATTTACCTTTCATTTCCTAGTGGAGGAAAGGGAAGAGGCAAAATGTTTTACGATACCTTTTTCACCTTAGAAGTTTGGAAATCAGATAGAGAAGTATAATAAGCCCATGAAGTTCTCCACTTGTATAGACTAAATAGAAGCGTTTTGGCAGTTGGTAGAGCCTTCTCACCCTGGAATATCCCTCTGCTGTGAAAGCCTCTTTCTTCAGCTGGTAAGTTTCTTCCAGGACCTCCATTTTGGGGACTGGCTTAAGCTGGCCATGATTCGATCACTCTTCAATTTTGCTTCTCTCTCTGGACTTTGCCACCATGCCCCCCCCATGAAGATACTTTCTCTACCCACTCTTACCCCACCCCTTTCATCTTTCCCTTTTATGTATTATCTTTTTTTCCATTAGAGTACAAGCTCTTTGAGGGCAGGACTGTCTTCATTTTTGCTTTTATTTGTTATATCCCCAATACTTAGCCCAATGCCTAGCTTGCTTGCTACCATGATGATGGTCTTCTATAAATCATTTCCATATAGGCTTCACAGTCTGGTGATTAGCACATTAGAAAGGAAAATATTTGTCACCTAATTTAAATGTTCTAATTAACAATCATTATTATTTTTAATATAATCCAATTGCAATGCAAACATTAGAGTAAATAATTATAGCAAACCAAGAGTCAGACAAATCCAAGACAAATCACAGCTTTGTTGATGTCTTCCAAATGATGTTTTAGATTATAAACATTTCTTTCCAGTTGTACACTTCGGTCTTCATGGTCATTTCTCCTGTGAAAAGAAGTTTCCATTAATTTGCCCAGAGCAACTATCATTTATAAATTGTATTTGTAAATAATACAATTTTGTCCCACCATCTCATCTAAGAGATAGAAATGTATTTGATACCTTTTGAGTTTACATTTAATTGGCAACATGGAATAGTGGATAAGAAGCTGACCTAAGAGATGGGGAGACATGTCTTCAAGTGTCTCTGACATTTACTACATGGTCTAACTTCTTAGTGCCCCAGGCAATTTCTACATTGAAAATATGCAGTCTTTGTTTGGAAAGTGACAATATTTGAAAAATGAGAACATCAATGAAACATTCATATTTAAAAAGAGACTATAAGTTTCCTGTGAATTACTGATTTCCATCAGTTCTCCACAAAATCAAAGGTCTGGACCAAAAAAAAACTTGAAGAAACTCTCTCTCCTACCAGTAAAGTAGAGAATGTTTTCTATGGCAATAGTTGGAGTGACATCATTGTGTCTAACCACAACATTGTTGAATTATTATATAGATCAAAGGATTTAGAGCCAAAAGGACCTTAAATATCATCTCATCTAGCTGTGTCAAACTCAAATAGGAGTATATCCCTGCAGGCCCCATATTGACTTAGAAAACCACTAATTAACATTTATTTTGTATTGTATTTTTATTTATTTTGTTAAACATTTCCCAATTACATATTAATCTGGTTCCAAGTGCATGGGGGAGTTTTGTGGAAAGCAAGTTTGACACCTCTTATTCTAGTGCCATTTACTCATTTTACAAAAGCAGAAAATGAGGCCCCAAAGAGGGGGCCTACCCAACATCACACAACTTGTAAGCGTAGAGTGGAAAAACTGCAAAATTGGGCTTCTAAACAAAAAGGAAAAAAAGCATAACATTTCATTACTTGTACTTAAATGGAAAAACAAAATCTTGGTTTATGGTCTGACAAAAGAGTGATATTGATAATATTTATATTCAGTAGTCTTTTCCCATTTTACATTCTTCTTTCTCTATGGACATCCCAATGGTTCATTTGCTGAGGGTTTGCATTCCTGGCCTAGTATTCTCATGATATTCCCTGAACTCCTGGAACTCAACCTTGACCACCTTAGGCAGTACTACATTTTTTTTCTCCTCCGTGACTTGTTGCTTCCATGCTTCTCCTTAGCCCATCAAAGCCTATCTGTCTGATACCAGCCCCACTCAGAGCTAGACTATATCTTCCAAGGTGACAATATGCAACCTTGATGAACAGACTTGGTTGGAAAAGAGAACAGATCCCAAGCACTCCATCACCTCTCTCTTGATTGATATGGGTACTTCTTAAAACAATGCAGATTGAAACCCATGAATACCTTCTATGTGACTCCTGCTCATATCTTCCCATAAGTTGATCATAAAAGACAAGATTTCCCCTAGATCTAGTGACAGCCCATGGGTACCAATGGAAAATTCAAACTATTTGTTATTCCTTTTGAACCCAATGCATACACCTCTTTCTATGATCACACATTTCTGGACTAAAATATCTTTTACCAACTTCTTGTGCACCAGTTATCATTGTGAATATACTTATAATCCATTCCACACATTTCCATTATCTTTGAGTCACTTACAACTCTGATTCTTTGGGGCTGTGGTGTTCTTATGATTTACAACCAGATAATATCATTAGAAAAAGAGGTGTAAGGACATAAAGTAATTGGTAGGGTTTTTGAACTGCTCGGGTTTAACAAACAGGTCTTCCCTTGTCTGACCATATCTAGAGTTCTGTCTTCAATTCTGGGTGATACATTTTAGGAAGGTCATTGATGAGTTAGAGTGAATCCAGATGAGGTCAACTAGGGTGGCGAAGGATCTCAAAAACATCAATTGAAAGAAGTGGAGATGTTTAGCCTGGAAGAGAGAAAACTTCAGAGAGATATGATAACTGTATTCAAATGTTTGAAGAGCCCGTGGAAAAAGCATTAGATTTTTTTCTGCTTAGACTTCAAGGGCAGAAGTGAGAGTGACAGGTAGAAGTTATAAAAACTCAGATTTAGGTGTGATGTAGGGAAAAACAGATTAACAATTGAAACTATCCCAAGGTGGGATGAACTGCCTTGGGAGGTAGTGTATTTCCCTTCATTGAAGGTCTTCAAACAGAGGATGGATGACTGCTTTAAGTATGTTGTAGAGAGCCCCTGAGGTCCCTTACAATTTTGGGTTTCTGTAATACTGTGAATATTGGTGTTAAAAAGGTGGCTTTCATTTTAAGGGAGTATGGTGGCATTGTTGAGAGAACTACGCAATTTACCAAATGCAATTAAAACCATTCTTTTTCTCTTATTCAATTGTGGACCAAACTCATTGTCTATCTTCAATATCTATACAAATATATGTACTGATCAATGAAATCAATGGATTGTGCAGTTGCACTGGATTTGTTTCAACCATTTGGTTTTTCCTTTGCGGATAAGTAGGTTCTCGAGTAGCATGTGTATTTCAGCAGTAGCTAGGGAATTAAACAATATGCCAGGTAGATAAATGATATCTTTTTGGTAGGTAATCTTTGTGGCATTCCTCAAAGAACACAATTTAAGCGGGTCTTTATATAAAGCTACCCCTCTTTGAGGTATTGGAGAAAATGTTCCCTTTTAACCAGTTTTAATAATTTTCTTTTTTGTAAGCCACTTCCTTATTGAATTTCTCTTGACCAACAAAATAACATTTCCCCATGTAACACACAACATATAAATGATCAATTTTAAGTACCAGGTCTCACATAAACCTATTATCCTAAGTTATCCAAGTTTTCTTAATTTCTAAAATCTCAATAAAATACCAGGTTCCTAAGTTCCCAAGCCTGGATGTAATGAGCAGTCTCTTCCATCTGTTTGGTTACAATTCATTAATTTGTAAACTATTTTAAATGATCATAATGATATGATTCAAAGGTTCTTCTCCAACCTTGTCTTCCAATCACACAGACACATACCATGTGTTTTCCTCTACCTAGTTCACTGTACAGAATATATATGGATGTATGTATAAATGTATACACATAACTGTTTAAAACCTCCACACATTGAGACAGAGTGTTTATGTTACTTCCTGTTTGTAGATCTGTAATCTGCATTAACTAAGAGACCAGGCCTTGCTCCAGTGAAACTTATACTCTAGCTCATTGACCTTGTGATTGTTTTATTCACTGAGACCATGTGATAAAGATTCCATCAGAATTCAATCTGATGGGAGATTTCTGCCCAGGAACCTTCATCAGACTTGAATGCTTTGACATTATTATGTGTGCTCATCTTCAGCCCCAGGCAGGTTTCCTTCTGCTATTAACTCATCCCTGACATGGCATTTATAGCTGAGATAAATGACTTTATACTTCCATATTATTTATAACAGTTGTTTGCATTACTCATCCCACCATGCTATTCATTTCAACAACAGGGATCAGGACCTTTTGTTGGTGCTTTCTCTTTTGTTTCCTTTGTTGGGTTTGGGAGAGCGAGTTGTGGGGCTCCAGAGGGCAGTGTTGTGTTGGAAGCCTCTGGTGTTCTGCTCTCTGTCTCTGCCCTCCCTGCGGGTTTCATACAGTTGAATGCCATCCATTCACTGGCAGACTTGCAGAAATGGCTTTACTCTGTTAGTCCACAATGGCCTTGACCACTTAGCTTTTATGACTTCAGCGTTTACATAGAAAAAACAGCTATGAACTGTGCTAGCCCACACATTGCTATTAATATTCAGGTTCCAACTAATGACCTTGGAGAGGGAAAAATTATTTTTTAGTGAATCACATGGCATTGTTGAATGTATCTGCTGTTTAAGGTAATTCCATGTTCTGGGATATAAATTTTAGAATATTAAAAGGCACAAGAAAGTTTTGAAATCTCTTTGAATTTCAAACACTGAATGCTCTTTACAATTGCTCAAATCAAAGAAATATGTATATTTACTCTAAAAAGCAAAATCAATAGAGTAATATTTATTTTAGTCACCATCGCTCACAATAATCACTTGGATTTCCCTATCCAAAAACCATTTCCCCTTATTGCTGATGTGCTTGGCCCTGCACTAAAGGTTTGACTTGAGGGAGAAAAATAGCCCCACCAAGAAGTAAAAGCAGTTCCAGCCTCCTCTGATCTTTCTTTCCTTCCTTCTTTCTTTCTTTCTTTCTTTCTTTCTTTCTTTCTTTCTTTCTTTCTTTCTTTCTTTCTTTCTTTCTTTCTTTCTTTCTTTCTTCCTTCCTTCCTTCCTTCCTTCTTTCTTTCCTTCTTTCCTTCTTCCTTCCTTCCTTTCTTCCTTCCTTCCTTCCTTCCTTTCTTTCTTTCTTCCTTCCTTCCTTCCTTCCTTTCTTTCTTTCCTTAATTCTTTCCTTCCTTCCTTTCTTTCTTTTTTCTTCCTTCCTTCCTTCCTTCCTTCCTTCCTCTCTCTCTCTCTCTCTCTCTCTCTCTCCCTCTTTCTTTCTTTTTTGATTATAGGAGTGGTAGTGTGGTGGTGGTAAGGGAAGAAAGAGTATGGGGAATGACAGGCATTTGTGAATTCATTCTTCTTCCCCTTTAGTCCCATCTATGTCTACATAAATAAATATTAAATAATAATAAATATAATAACTGATCTTTATATCTAGCTATCTATCTCTCTGTGTATCTGTCATCTATATGAATGTCTGTTTTACTGCTTATTAAGCTTCTTCCATTGTAGCAGTGTAATCCTAGAAGTGGTTGAAACACTGAATAGAGGCCACCTACTGCCCTGGAATACACAGTAGCACTAATAGACTTACAATCTAGTCTTAGTTCTATTACTATATAACTCATCAATTTTCGATGAATCAGTTAACCTCTCTAGACCTCAGTTTCTTACCTGTCAAATAAGAGGCTTGGACTAGGTGATCTCTACATTGCCTTCCAGCTCTAAGGTTTTATGATGGCTAATACTATTATGCCTGGGTGAGTCACTTAACCCTCTTTGCCTCAGTTCCTCATCTATAAAATGACCCAGAGAAGGAAATGGTAAACCACTCCAGTATCTTTGCCAAGAAAACCCCAAATGAGGTCATGAAGAGTTGGACACAATTGAATAACAACAAAAAATGCTGTCAGTGCAAGGAGACAGCTATGCCTGCCATGGAAAAAGTTTTTTTCAGGTCACATTTTAATTGTTTTTTTTTAAAAATGTTTCTCCAAAAGCTAAGAAAGAATCCAAATCTTTGTGTTCATTTATTTGTAGGTTCAAAACTCCCTATATCTATAATAATTCGCTTGCTCTTTAACGGATATTCATTTCCCCAAGCCAAGAAATTTCCATAGATGAATTCTATTGATGCCATGCTATTGATACCTGATGACTCCTCAAGGAGCCAAGGGGCCAAGCAGTGGAATGACTTGACTGAAGCACTGTCACAAAAAAACATGGACCACCCTGATGAGAACTACTCTAAGCCTTGGTTGCTGCTGGCCTGGTCCTCTTAGAGGCGCCTGTTATCTAACAGAAGCAGCTTTATGGTCTGACTCACCTGCTACAGGCATTATGATGCCCACGACTCAATCAGTCTTGGCAAGGTGGAATGTTTGCTTCCCTGATTTAGGAAGCAAATTGCTTCCAGCTATCTCTGGGGAGGATCATTTTAGCATCATAATTTAAAAGGGAACGTTAGGGAATTCTCATGAAATGACAGAGGGCTTTCTCTTTGTTGTTTTTAAGGCCAAAACCTTTTTTCAGAGGCAAGATCGTTAACTCTCCAAACCAAGGATATATAAATACTCAGACTTATAGAATGTTAGAACTGTAAGGGACCTCAGGGATAATGGAACCACCTATCTATAATCACAATACAGTTAGCAAAGGGTTTTAAAATCATGAAGCCATCCCTTCTCCAACACAACCTTCAGGGGAAAGAAAAAAGCATAAAACCAGACTCATTTAGATGGAGATGGTGTTTAGGCTTTTTTGAAATATCTTTGAAGTAGAGACAGGCAGTGCTGTCTTTGAACTAGAGAATAGGTTTACCGCTTCAGAATATTTTATTTTGCTAGCAATGGCCATACTTATTGGACAGCTAGATGGCATAGTGGATTGAATGCTGGACTCAAAGTCAGGGAGGCTGGAATTCAAATCCTGCCATATGTGTGTGTAGGTATGTACATATAAACATACATGTGTACGTGTGTATACATATAATGTGTATATACGCAAATCTAGTGGCAGCTAGGTGATGCAGTGGATGGAGTGCTTGGGCCTGGAGTCAAGAAGATTCATGTTCCTGAGTTCAAATCCAGCCTCAGATACTTACTAGTTGTGTGACCCTGGGCAAGTCACTTAATCTTGTTTGCCTCAGTTTCCTCATCTGTAAAATGAGCTGGAGAAGGAAATGGCCAACCACTCCAATATTTTGGCCAAAATATTTTCCAAATGGGTCCACAAAGAGTTGGATGTGACTGAAACAACCAAACAATAAAATTTGAAAACCTTAAAGCTAAAATTTGCAAACCTTAAATGCTAGCTTTTAAAATGATTGTTCATAGCATTGTCTGCCAAAGTTGTGGTGGCTATTTAAATCTTGATTTCAAGTCCAGTGCCTTATTCACTACAGCATATTGCCTTATACCATGCTGTGCTGGCTCACACCTTTAAGGCACATTAGCTATATAACTTGGGAGAGGTAAAGGTTAGAACTAATGTCTCCAAAGGATGGTTTAGATTATCCACAGTAATTCTATTCATGATGTTTTTGTTCCCTAATATCTTGAATGAGAGGCAAGCCTTGGAGTCAGGAAGCTCTCAGTTTGGGGACAGGAGTCAGACTCAGGCACAAGGATAAACAGAGATATTCTACCTTCCCCATCCCTCCCCCCATCCAATTCTACTTCATTCCCTATGTAAAAGGGGACTCTGAAATCCAGACAGATTTCAAAGAACCTTTTCCTAGGATCATAGGATCATAAGTTTGGAGCTGAAAGGGATTTAAGTGGCCGTTGAGGCTAGCCTCTTCATTTACAGAAGAGGAAACTGAATCATGACATTCTGAGAATGGAGTCAACATATGGGTTTCTCTTTGTTCCACAGATAAGTTAGGTCACTTAGGGGCCTGTTATCTACTTCCATAATGGGTGCTGACAACAGGGAGACAGAAATATTAGATTTTTTGTTATTTCCAGCAAGGACCTGATAATCTAGCTAGAGGAGTGCAAGATATGGAGATGAATTCAACATAGAGTTCTACATAAGTTAAGGAGAGGCTCTGGCTAACACTGACAACATTAGTTTTGAAATTTGCTTTTCTAAGAAGCAGCTATAATGCTGCTGTTTTAATGCTCCTCCCCCTTGTGATACCTCCCTTCCGTCCTGCCTCTCCATTATTCTTCAATCCTTCTGAAAGTATTTCCCCATTCTTACAATCCCCCTCCTCTTCACCCTTCCGCTTTCAGACTATCTCATCCACTTATTGGATGGAACCAAAACAGATTGGGGAAAGTTTTAAGAGTTTCTTATCAGCATTAGGGAATTTCCTCTATGTCAGGTCTGAGGACTGTATGCCAAAAAATGAAATGCTCTTACTGTGTTCCACATTGCCCTCAGCTCATTCCTTCCAAACTGTGAGGTGGTACTGGGGCCTCCTTAACTACTTCCATATGCTCAGGCCAAGCCTAAGACAAGTAATTTGGGTTCCTAGGTAGAGCTATTGTCTCAGAATGGTTCTGGACCATCATGGCACTGGAAGGACAGGTTGGTTCTAAGGCTTCTCTTTGTCCTACCTTTGACACATATTATTAGCTGTGTGACCTATCATTTTAACCTATTTAACCTAATCATTTAACCTATCAGTTCCCCATGTCAACCCTCATACCATCAATTGCAGAGAAATGGCTAATATGCATCAACGGAGGAGATTTCTTTAACTTGGGTTCCCCATACTCAAAAATTTGAGCCAAGAAAAAAAAATACCTGAAATGTCTGAGAATTGTCTGTTAAATAATTAAAATGCATCTATTCCATGCACAATAGTTATTTTTTTCCTAAGTGTGAAAACCTATTCTATAGAGAAGGCAAGAAATCCAATAATTCAAGTTTTGTTATCACTGACAAATAAGCACTGCTTTCAGTTCTCTGATAGCACAATGAAATTACCAGCCTGTTGCATTCTTGTACCCAGTTGACACTCACATCACCTAAACTTGGCTTGGTTTAAAATAACAATGACAGTGATAGTAATAATTTAACAAAATACTGAGTGCTTTCTGAAAACACAAAATTCACCAGCACTTAGTTATCTTTAACAGCCTACAATCTAATTGAAATGAAATAAAATTATTCTAAAGCGCCTTTGACTCTACCTAAAAAAGTCATTGCTGATAGATTCTACAAATCTGGCAGATTAGTATTGATATTGTCTCAAAAAAGAGGTATCATAGCATAGACATGACAGTACAAGTTCTTAGAGCCAGGAAGACTGGGCTTCATGTTCTACTTTTGACAAATACTGAATGTGTGAAGGACATCGCAGTATACCATGGTGACCCCTTCCCATGCATACACACACACACACACACACACACACACACACACCCCTCTCTAAGACTATTGGTTGTAGAGGAGTTGCTGACCCGTAATGGTGTTGGTGTTTCTTTTTTTTAATTTTTAATTTAATTTGTTTTATTCTGAACTTAAGAAATGAAACAAACATTTCCATAACATAGTAGAATAGAAGAAAAAAAGATGATTGCACATGAAACTGCAAATCTATTATGTACAACTTGCTATTCCTTTTAAATATATAATAAAGTTATCATGGAGTAGTGGTATTTCCATACTGGCAATTACCCACATGGGTGAAATCATAAGTTGGAATAACAACCAATTGGATCAAAAAAGGAGATGTAAATCATGCTATATTGTAGTAGAACCAGTCATAACAATAAGAGTAATAACTACTGACATTTATATAGTCCTTTAAAGTTTGTAAAGTTATTTGTTCAGTCATTTCTGACTCTTAGTGACCCCATTTGGGGTTTTCTTGGCAAAGATCCTGGACTGATTTGCCATTTCCTTCTCCAATTCATTTTACAGATGAAGAAACTACAGGCAAATAGGGTCAAGTGATTTACCTAGGGTCACACAGCTAGGAAGTGTCTGAGGCCAGATTTGAACTCAGGAAAAAGAATCTCTCTGACACCAGTGCCAGCACTGTACCACCTAGCTGTCTCAAAGTTTATAAAGTACTTTATCATAATCAGATTAGTACAGTCATTGCCACTGCAAGGGGTATATCAGTCAACTACCTTATGTCCCCTGTTGCCATCGCTGTAATTGTTAAGCAAAACACTTCTTCAAGGCCATCACTCCCCAATATGGGTTATCTCCTTCTAGTGAAAATATAAGGAAGGCTAGGAACTGTCTTTACTTTTGTATTTCTAACTCCAGTGCTTAGGTCAATGCCTTAAGAGCTTAGAAATGGTTTTTCTTTCATTTCTTCTTTCAAGCCAAAAAACAACTCAGTGAGGTAGTTATCAAAAATATTAGCATTCCCATTTTTCAGACGAGGAAACTGCATCTCCATGGGGTTAAATGACTAGCCCATCACTGTGGCTGGTAATGTAATATGTAAAATATTTTTCAACTTCTGTATGTTGAGTGGTTTGGCAAGTGCTGCTTACCCTAGAACACATTTTACCTACTGATTTCAATTTACTGAAAAATTAGACCCAAATTAGCTCATTGCTTGTTTGTATTTTACAAGCTTTAATATTGGCTCTGGTTCCTTTCCTCAGCATTGTAAATATGTTAGGCTAGTAGCTCTCTCTCTCTCTCTCTCTCTCTCTCTCTCTCTCTCTATCTATATATATATATATATATATATATATATATGTATATATATGTATATATATGCCAATACATTGCTATTGTAGCTAACTTGACATATATATATATATATGCACACATACATATATGTGTGTGTATACACACACATATGCATATATATTTACAACTTCAATTACTAAGTTCTTTGGGGGATACTTGTGCTCAGAGAGGCACAGCATGGTTTAAAGAGTTACTCATGATATAATAAAAGAGGAAAGCTAGGCTAAAGAGAGATGTTTCAAAAGGAGAATACATTTCTTCAGATAGTTGAAACCTTAATAGAGTTATAACTAAGTCCTATTAATGAGGGCCTGTTCTCCATTGCCTACCACAATGATAAATGTATGCAAACAGTCAACTCCATTACATGGGTCAGCTGTTTGGAATTTGTGTGGCCCTGGTTATAAGGGATAGAGCATGAATAGATGAGTACAAATTGATCCCTACAGCTGACAAAACTCAAGCACATTCCACCAAACGCAGGTCAGTAGAGTACTTTGAACTATTTCATTTGTAAAAGAGAATGCACTTATAGAGACTGACTACCCAGGTCCCTTCCTAAACACCCCTTGCTGGTCTTTAGTCAAATCAGCAAACACTCATTAAATACCTACTATGTGCCAAGCACTGTGCTAAGTGCTGGCGATATAAAGAAAGGGGATGGCATTCCCTTCCCTCAAGAAGGGCATGATCAAATGGGGGAAGACAACATGCAAACAGCTGTGTCCAAATAAGATCTAACTTGGAGGTAATCACCAAGGGGAGACACTAGCATGAAGCTGCCCTGGGAAAGGCTTCTTGTAGAGGTAAGATTTTAGCTGAGACCTTTAGGAAGTCGGGGGAGTCAGGAAGCTGAGACAAGGAGAGAATTCCAGGCATGGAAGACAGCCAGTGAAGATACCCAGAGTCTGGAGGAGCGTCTCGTTCCAGGAACAGCAAGGAGGCTGGTGTCACCCGACTGGACTGAAGTCATTGTCACTGGACTGGAGTATAAGGAGACTGGAAGATTAGGAAAAGGCCAGGTAATGAAGGCTTTTGAAGGCCAGACAGAGGATTTTACATTTGATCTTGGAGATGATAGGGTTCTTTTGAAGTTTCTTGAAAGGAGTTGGAGGAGAGTGATATGGTCAGGTCTTTAGTTAGATCAGTTTGACAGCCGAGGGAGGATGGACTGGAATGGGGCAAGACTTGAGGCAGAGGAGCCAGCCACAAAACTATTACAATAGTTCACGTGTATGGTTTCTTCAGTGTGTATCATTAGGGGATGGTCAGGGATTCCCAGAAGGAGAGAAATGTAATTTAGCCCAATTTACTACTTTGTAGCAGCACTAGTAAACCTAGGGAAAGAGGTTGGAGTAAATCTCTAAGACTGATTATTTTTAAAAAAGAAAAAAGAGACTTTCAATGGACATGCTAGTCACACTATCCCTGTCCCCCACTGCCCTGAATAATTTAGAATTATTTATAAGCATCTACTCTGAGTTTAGCACTAAGAAAGGTGAGGGAAAGAATACAAAAGAAACACTAAACAGGAGTTGTGCCCTCTAAGAGTCTTGTTGGCAAGCCAAGATATACTCAAATGAAAACAATTAGGGAACAATATCACAGATAGTGCATTACCAAGTGATAAATTGTGTCATACAGACAATTGGTGCTGTAGGAATTCAGAGAAAGGAGAGATCAATGTAGGCTAGAGTAATCACAGGAAGGATTTTAGCTGAGCCTTGAAAGATGAGTTGAATTTAAATAGGGAAGGAGGTAGAGAAGGGCCTTTGCCTTTGTGGAGAGCCTGTATGTATATTAATGATGAGCAGACTCATCAGACTCGTAGAGGGTGCATATTGGGGAACAGAGCTAAATAATTACATAAGTATGTTAGAACTAGGTTAGATTATAGAAAGCCTTGAATGGCAGGCTGAGGAGTTTAGATTTGATCCTATAAGCAATAGGGAAACACATTCATTCATTCAAATATTTATTCAGTTCCTGCATTGTGTGAGGTGTTCTGGCAGATGCAAAGGTAAATAATAAACCCCTGCCCTTAAGAAGCTTACATTTGAATGGATTCTTGCATGAAGAATTAACAATGAAAAAGCTGTTTTGCCTTTGAGGTAAAGTGCAGCTCCTTGGAGGTAGAGAGGATTTTCATGTTTTTCTAAACTGCTTAAAACTTACCAAGAAGCCTTTGCCAGCCGTTCTGTCTCTAATCACTGCAACAAAACTGATCACCCCTTTCTCATCTTTCCAATTACTTAGCCCTTCTACTTTCCTTGGCACCTGATTTTCATGTTTCTGTACCTTCTGACCATGTGTGTTCATCTGTATTCCTATTCTCTTCAAAGGACTGAAAGTGCTTCAAAGATGGGGACAACATCTTCTCCTTCCCCTGTTATCTTCTGGTAGTGAAGGGGAGTACTCAGTCCTTGATGTCAATCAAGTGACCAAAAACACAGTGCTTCTAGCTGGTAAAACTAAGATAGTCTTTGGTTTCATATTTGTTAAAATCCATTTTATCATGTAAAGGCAATGGAGAATAGTTTTAGAACCACATACAACATGCGCGCACACACACACACACGCACACACAAATATATTATGCTAAATGTCAGTATACAGGAGTAACATACCTTTCAGCAAGAAAATGACCACACCTTTTTAAAAAAAATAAAACAATTTAATGACAGAATCCTACCATTTTCCTCCCTAAAATGATAGCATTTTATGCCTAAGGTAGAAATAAGAAACAACAGGAGCTGTGTCATTGCAGAGACAGCCCACAGCCTTCTAGACAAACCAGGCCTGCAATAATAGCACCAGATAAAAGGACTTGGGCCTTCTCCATATCACTGAGTCAGGTGGCATTATTTTCAAAGGCATTGGTACAGTAATTTCACTTAGCGCCCAGTAGACGTTCAGAACTCTCACGACAATGAAAAATGTGAAAATTCCTCACATATCCTAGGAGGCATGAACATTTTCCCATGTCACATATCTTAAAGAATTTACCACTAAATAATCATTAACACTTACCTTCATTGGATTTCAAGACTTGGGTTCAAATCCCACTCTGCCATTTGCTACTTAACCTTGGGTGAGACATTTAACCTTTCTGAGCCTCAGTTTCTTAATCTGTAAAATGAGGGGGTTAGACTAGATGGTTTCTAAGGTGCCTCCCACTTCTAATTCTATAATCTGCTCTTTCCCTCCTTAAAAGTAAGTAAACCAGGTGTCCTGAAAGCAACGTGAGAACCCATCATACAAAGGAGTTTGCTAAGCAGTTATCTGCAAATGAAGCTTCTCGTTTGTTGCTACATATTTCTAAATATTTCTAGAGCTGTATGTCTAAATAAAGACTGCTTTTGTTGGGGTAGCCTTCTTTTCCATCTAAGACTAAATGTGATTAAAAAAGAAAAAAAAGAGACCTCATCAGATGGTCTTGTTTTACTTCTGAGTAATAGCAAAACACTCCTGCGCTGGGATGATATTAAAAGCCAGTGTTTTCATGCATGAAAGGCATAGCAAAGACAAGCATAGAAAAGGGAGCTAAATACACTGAAAAGGAAACAGGCCTCTCCCAAGGTCCTTGGGGCCGAGCCTAGTTTGAACAGGCACTCAATAAACCTGTGAGGATCGACTGACTCATAACCAGATTCTCTGGAAAGATGTAAGGTCTTTCTTAGCTTAGCTGTTTGCTTCATCCCTTTTAAAAAGAGGGGACCAGAAAGGGTTTTTGTGGTTTCCTGAAAGAAATCCCATGAATTATTTATAGCTGATGGAACATAAAAAGGAAGAACAGTATACAAATATACATAATTTGGTCACTGGAAATGAAAGCAGAGCACCAAGTCAGGCTGATTCAAATGAAAACTGCTAACTTGAAGTTAACATACAGAGAAAACCTGCTAAAAGACTGTTTAAATATGCAAGATGGTTCTATTCTCAAGGCACTAAAATCAATAAACTGGAAAATAGACTATAAAGCCTATTAACCATTAGGTGAGTGCCCAATTAACTGAAAGATTATTCAAGTCCAGCCTTAGACACTTAATAGCTATGTTACCCTGGGTAAGTCATTTAACTTCTATTTGCTTCAGTTTCCTTATCTGTAAAGGGGGATAATGATAACACCTACCTCTCAGTGTTATTAAGAGGATCAAGTGAGATGATAATTGTAAAGCAGTTAGCATGGTGCCTGGCACATAGTAAGCCCTATAGAAATGTTAGTTATTATTATAAAGACAAAGTTGTAATCAAAGCATTTGTGTCAAACTCAGGGAAATAAAACGAATGATGTTTAGTGTTTTCATTCAATGCCTTGGATGGTGCAGAAGAAGCACCTGCCCAGTAAGCCTGCAGGTAGAGTCAGGCTGAAATAGGAGAAGGTCGCTAGCACGTTGGAAGACAACGTCAGCTTTCAAAAGTGGCCCTGCTGAATCAGAGCAGTCAAATAACAAGAATGAAGTGTAAGGAGCACAGATGTCCACTTACTGGAAAGGAAAACAGGTTATCCAAAAGCAAGGTGAAGAATGACTCATTCAAGTTCAAGAGGAGGAAAAAGTGACAGAGGTCCTGGGGGATAACAAGCTGACCAGGAGTCAGTCAGGAAATCCAGTAGTTAGAAAATTGGCAGGACATGGGATAAATATGAAGGAATCATGAGGTCCTTCCCCCATTATTAATCAGGCTCCTACTGCATCCTAAGATCCCTAGATAAAGAAGGATGTTAAGAAATTGGGGAGGGTGCTGAGGAGAACCACCGGAAAATGCCAATTTGGACCAAGAATATTGAGCCTGGAGGAAAGGAGTCTGGTAATAGGCTATATGAAAAAATTTATATACATAATATGGTGACCAGACATTCTTTAATCTCTACTTAAAGGAAACAGAATGAAAGCCTAGCATGTTTAGAATAATAGCATAAAACTTAATGGTTATAAGAAAACATGTCTGCATGGTAAGAGTTGTTACCATTTGGAACAGGTTCCTACAAAACGATAGATACTTTTCTTTGGAGCTATTTTAAAGTAGAGGGTACTTTTCCTTTTATGGAATAGTTCCTTACTCTAAGCTAAGGAAATGGATGAGAAGATCTCTTGGCTAAGTCACTTAACCTCAATTTCCTCATCTGTAAAATCAGAGGTTTGGAGCAGATAATTTCTAAAGTACTTTTTACGCCAAAAACAATGGTTTTTTTTTATTCCTTACCATCTTCAGGTCCTGTTTTTCTATAAGAAAAATAAGGAAGATGACAGTTTGTTATGGGGGGAAGGGCAATAGAATGGATCTCAGATGACTAGGATTCTTGTATTACATTGCCACTAAGTAAGGATGTGACTTTGGGCCAATACCTATACCCTTATAGACTTTGATTTTGTCTTGCATAAAATGAAGTTTGGACTAGACTATCTCTAAAGCACAAATTGACCTTGGTATGGTGGCTCATTCCTGTAATCCCAGCTGCTGGGGAGACTGAGGCTGGTAGGTTTCCTAAGTTCAGGAGTTCTGAGTTTCAGTGGATTGTGTCAATTAGGTGTCAGCACTAAGATCTTTGTCAATATGGTAGGGACTGGGGACAGGACCTGAAATTGTTTAAGGAAAGGGTGAGCTGGCCCAGGTTGGAAATGGAGCAAGCTGAAGCTGCCATGCCTGTCAATAATAGGATGGGCCTGTGCCTAACCTCTGCACTTTCAGCTTGAGTGAGAGAGGGTGTCCTCATCTTAGAAAGAAAAGTCTATACTGGATGATTCTGAGTCATGAAAACAAGAGAATAGGTCTTTCCCTTTTTGCTACCCTACTTCAAGAAGTTACATGTATTTTAAGAAGAAACTATGACATATCTTCTTATTAGCTACTATTTTGTTTTCTCCCATGGTGGGCAATTTCTTGCTATCACTAGGAGGAAAATTTCTGCTGAAGTTCTCCTTCAATGCTTTGTGATGATATGGAGGAGACTTTGGGTTGGAATCAGCTCATATTAGCTTGACAGCTGATTGTTAAATTTTCAGCATGAACACTTACACCTCAGAAGTTGGCAAAAGCTACAAATCAAGACTTAGTTTATTGTTTTTATTGTTTTTCTATATTTAAGAAAGTGGTGGAGAAAATGCTGATAGTATGGATTAACCTTAAAAGTGTGTTTTACATACATCCCCTGCCCCCCACCAAGAGCTGGTTGTTGAACATTTACTAACACACCCCTACCTTGAGTTCTCAAAAGTGTTGGCAAGGTGTGAAGACTTCAAATATGGACAAATGATGATCTGTGTCTGTTGTCTGAAGACCAGTCTTAGCTAGTTTTGGTGAGACTCATCAGGGTGATCAATTTTTCTGCCACAGCAATTCTCAAAGATAATCTACTAGGCTGAAGAGATGTGATCTATATTGGTGAAGAAATCGTATCAAAGACATCATGAATTTTTGACGTAACAAAATGAAATTGTGAGGAATGCACTTTATAAATTGTAAAGGGCCATAAAATTGTGAAGTAATCAATCAGTCAGTCAATTAATCAGCAAGCATTTATTAAGTGCCTACTATGTGCCAAACCCGGTCCTAGGTGCTGAGCATACAAAGATAAATATGAAAAAAATCCCCTGCCCTCAAAGAGCTTCCATTCTATTGCGGGCAGGGGGAGGGCAGAAGAACATGCATGCATATAAGTAAATACAAAATGTTTACAACCTTAATACAAGGTAACATCAGCTGGAGGTGGAAGGGAGAGGCACTGGCAGCTGGAGGGATGAGAAAAAACCTCACTTTGTAGTTCTTTGAAGAAAGCTGGGTTTTCAAAGAAGGAGAGGTGAGGAGGTAGTGCATTCCAGGCATGGGGGACAGCCAGCATGAAGGCACAGAGATGGAATATTGAGTTTGAGGAACAGAAAACAGACTAGTTTAGCTGGAAGGCAGAGCACTAAATATGAAATCCAGAAAGGTAGGCTGGAGCCAGGATTTAAATATTAAACACAAGTGTTTGTACTTTATTTTAGAGGCAAGAGGGAGCCACTGGAGCTTTCTGAGCAGGAGAGAAGCATTGTCAGATCTGTGTTTTAGGAATATAAATCATACATCTGTGGAGAAGATGGATTGGAGAGGGGAGAGACTTGAAACAAGGAGACCAATTAAGGTTCTGTTACAATAGCTCATTTAAGAGGTAATGAGGTCCTACAGTGGTAGCTGTGAGTGAAAAGAAGGGGATAAATGAGAGAGATTAGTATTAGTTATTAATATTATTAGTTATTAGCATTATTATTTCTAGTTGGCCATTCATTTGTTTCAAATGTATAAAAATGAACAATTCTTATCATTTTTATCTAAGATAGTACAGCTTCTATTAGTAATTCAGACACTTTTGAGATTCTAATGATCTTCACTCCACAGTATTTTTGAGTGTGTCCTGATATGCAACAACAAACAAATAAACATAGCAAACATCTTTTTAAGAAAAATATTCTTTCAGTGATGCTGGAAGAATTCCAACAAGATTCACAAGACTGTGAATCATGGAATGCCATGATAAGCAAAGAATCAACATTACAGGTGACCCAAAAGTCAATGAAAAGATATATGGTGAGTATGAGTAAGCTATAGCAGGTTGCTAATGAGCACCGCATGCAAGAAGTATCATAAGAATGGCTGGAAAGGAAGGCAGACTGATCCATATAGTGATGAGGAATGACATATGAACCACCCTGGTCTTATAGTTAAAAGAGCCAATAGTATGTAAGTCCATGAGGGTAGGGACTGTTGCATTTTTTTCTTTATATTCTTAGAATAGTTAGATTAATATAGTGGCCAAAAAAAAAAGGGTTAACCACCTCAAGACTTTCAGGTTTGAGAGAATCTAAATCTCTGTTTCAAATTTCAAATGTATCATAAATAATTCCTCATCATTAGACTCCCACCTATGACTGTAATCCCTAAGCCTTGCCTATTCTTCATCTGTCCCACTGTAGTCTGCCCTTGCCAGGCCATAACTGACAAAATCACTGCAAACAGAAAAATGAGATACTTTGTAATCCCAAAGCAAAGATTCTTAACTTCTTTGTGTCATGGAACCCATGGGCAGTTTGCTGGAGCAGATACACCCCTTCTTAGATTAATGTTTTTAAATAAATAAAATAAAACATATAGGATTGCAAAGGAAACCAATTATATTGAAATATTTTTTTTAACACACAGGATCACAAAGGAAACTAATTATGTTGAAATATAATTATTAAAATTTTTTTTCAAGTCACAGGCTCCAGGGTAAGAATTCCTGTCCTAGAGCCTGGCACAGTGCCTTGGTTGTAGTAAATCCTTCATATATGCTTATTGAATTGAATCGAGGAAGGTATCCAAAACATTGGATTAATGCTTTAATAGGGGATTTATAGGAGTTGTAAACTAGAATCAGAGGATAAGGAAGCACACATAGATTGCGATCTATACCATTGGAGGGCATCTCCATATCGATGACACCAAGGATCCACTAAAGCATACACTCTAATATGTTCAAAATGAAGTAAAGCATTTTTTTCATCATCTTTTAAAAAAACCCTTCAATAAACTAAGACTTACATTATAATTTGCCCAACCTTTTCTTTTGTGTTAGGGAAAGGGGAGTCCCGTGGGCACAAGGGGGAAGAACATCTTTGTTAAATTCTGCTTCAGAGAACAAGCTTGCATTTTGCTCTGTTGAAGGTGGCCATCACTACAGTTTGCAGTCTTTCTATGGTGACTGTAATGAAATTTTTCTGGCGGTTGCTTATAACACATTTAGGTGTTAGGGGCTTGACTTTCCCCTTTGCAGATGAGCTTGGCTTCCAAATCAGTTTTGGAAAAAAAAGGGTCCCTCAGAGAGTTTCTCCACTAATTGAAGAGATATTGTCTCTCTGCATGGACACAAGTTGGGCTCTGGACACTAATCTCCAGTCTAGTTGGAGAAAGGGGTTAAATGATTCTTTGCTCCTTTTATAGTACTATTAATAAAAAGTTAATAGCAATGGAAAGGAAATGCTTTTGGCAATAGATTAACTAATCCAAAGGACCTCTTCTTTTGTAAAAACCAACTCCTATTTATATAATTCATTGGCAAAACAAAATATTTGGTTTAAAGCCTTTCCTTAATTTGACTGTATACTCTCAAGCTATTGCTCTGTCCTTCTTAAACTTTTAGAGACTAGCCTACATTTGCCACCTCTGCTTCCTAATCAAACATTCACTTCACAATCTGTAGTCTTGCTTCCATCTCTAATATTCTACTGAAACTATCCCTTTCCTAGCTGATCAATTACCTCCTAATTGCAAAACACAAATAAATTTTCTCATCTTACTTGACCTTTTTGCTGAGTTTGACACCGTTGACCACCTCCTCATTTTAGCTACAAGTCCATTCACTGAGTTCTATTACACTGCTCTGACTTGGTTTTCTACCTGTGTGTTTCTTCCAAGTCAGTTTTCTTGGATGATTTTTCTTTTTTCTTCTTTATTCTAAGTGCCTCCACTCAGCCCTCCTCTCCTCTATCGGTAATATCATATATTCTCATGGATTCAGTTATTACTTTGGTGAAAATAATTGCCAAATCCCCATTTCTATTTATCCTCCTTGACTTTTGGTTCTACATTTTCTAATCCCTTCTTGCTATCGCCACCTAGAAGTCCCATCAACACCTCTAACTCAGTGTGTCCAAAACCGAACTCATCATTCACCACTCAGAAACTGCCCTTGATCCCAACCTCACTATTTCTGTTGCCAATCCCATGATTCCTCCAGTCATTCATGCCAAATAACTCATAGTCACATGTGACTTTTTCCTCTTCTTTGCTTCTCATGTCTAATCACTTGCCAAGATCTTGATGTTTTTGCTTTTCAATCTATCCTTCACACTGTGACCAAAGTAATCTTTCTAATGCATAGGTCTGAACACACCACTCCCTTGCTTGAAGTCTTTGAATGGCTCCTCAATTACCATGGAACAAAATATAAATGCCTTAATTTGTCATTCAAGGCCTTTAACCATATGACTCCAACTTGCCTTTCCAATCTTACTGCACAAGTACTACTCTTGATTGCTCTAAATTCTAGCTCAATTAAATTACTTACCATTTCTGGGCATCCTATTGCCCTCTCCTGACTCTCTACATTTAATACAGATGCCAGCCCCTATACCTGGAACAGGTTCCCTCCTCTCCTCCCCCTCAACCTTCTGAAAACTTCCTTGTTCCTCATGGGTCAAATCAGGCATCATCTCCTCCATGACACTTTCCAGAGCTACTTCAACTAAAAATGATGCCATCCTTCTTGAATCTCTCATTACCACTCAGACCTCTCCTTAATCATATTATAAATGGTATTATAGTTTTTTTGCATACATATCTCATCTCCCTACTAAACTGTAAGCTCTATGAAAGCAAGGATCATGTCATTTTCATCACTATATCCCCAGTACCTTAGTGCCTTTTACATAGCTCTCAGTAAATGTTTGTTGAATTTAATTGAAAGTTTTTTTTTTATTTTATTACATCTGTCTGGATACTAGAATTATAGGCCAGGGTTAAAAGGGTTATCCACATCACTCTTATTATCAATAAATTTCTATTACCTGCAACCTGGGTCTTTTTCAACAAACCAGTCTGACTATTTTGATGGATAGCCAAAAAAACCACAGTCAGATGAGCTGGATCGTTCATTTATATACAGCCTTCTGGCTAGTTATGCAAGTAGCCTTCAACATTAAAGAGCTACATTATTTTACTGTCAGAATGTTTCAGAAAGAAATAGAAAAGCCCCAGAAACTAGCATGCAAACACTTTCAGCAAATAAACCATTTTCACAATAGATTCCTGCAATTTCAATTCAAACCATGTATCTGTACAATGCCCCAAAAATGCCAATGCAAAATTCATGGCACAGGGGGAAAAATCCTTTCTAGGATGCTGGGACCAGAAATATTCTGCAATTCTGGTAAACATCTACCTGGATAAATGTTTCTAGCTAGTTTTTATAAAATTTAACATATATCATCTTACCTGCTTTTTCTTCTTCTTCCTTATATAGAATTAATGAATTCTATAACAGCCAGTCTGTTCTAATAACAATGAAAGCTATTGTTGCAAATGAAATAGGGTAAAATATAGAGAAAAGCAAAATCCATTCCATGGTGAGTACATAGACATAGTGGGTTTTGTTGTGCTTCCCTCTGAATTACTGGTCATACTGACATAAAAATTAAAAAAAGAATCCCATTTTAAGACTGCTCATTACTACATGCCTTCTGATTTATCATGAGAATACCCTCCCCCAGCCAAAAAACCCACAATGATTATTTACAAAGTGGGAATTAATCCATTCTTCCACAATCCTCCACTATAAAGGTGATCCATTGTATTTTCAATATAATTGTACCTTGGAGGCCAAACCAGATTTTCTTTTTTGTGGAGGGTGGTGGAGAGGAGAGGGAGGGTTAGGGGAGAGTTACTAAGTGCCCAAACTAAGGGCTGATTTAAAAAAGCAAAACCAAACATTCATGACATGGCTATTTTTTTACTACTCCAAACCAATACCACAATAATTGTTCCTGCCTTTGTTCACACCCTAGAAATAAAGACATATACCATATTGCCACCAGAGGGGAATTCTTCCAGGAACCTCTGTCCATTCCCTATAATCTGGTAACCCACTAACCATCCCAAATACAATCTAGCCTCCTTGTTTAACCACAAATGCACTAGGAGATAGGCTTGGGAGTATATTTGAGGATGGGGATGGGGAAGGAGAGACAAACTTACATCTCAGTTAAGTGTGCAAAAGACTTAGCTGTTCTTAAAGATGATGGCCAAGACTGTGGGAGGGTCTCTGATCCTCTTGGCTCTGCTGTATCTCTCACACAGCTGGCAAAAAGATTGAAAATCAGTGGTTGGTGGTTTCCTACTCATTCATTCATTCATTCAGGTTACAATTTTAAAAGCCTACAATGTGCAATTCACCAGTCATACCATAATTGGTTGCCTAACTGGTGTGTGGATGGGTGGTTCAAGGCTTCTTTGAATGGAAGGGAAACTGATTTGAAGGGGATCTCAGGGAGCCCTAAGGGGACATGGGAGACAAGGCATGGAAAAGAATCCAAAGAAAGTGGGAGGAAAGACTGACTCATATCCATGAATACCATGTCTGTTATTCAAGTATAAGCTAATCAGATTGCACCCATGAGAGCAGAAGTGAGAGAATGAGCAGACAACATAATTGATTAGCAAGCACAAATCAGTCTCCATGGTAAGTTGAGTCTGGTCTTACCAACTACAACCAAAATACAATAAGCTGAAATTCAATAGAGAGGGGGCAGTTTGGAAATTCAGATGTCCTCTTTGTTTGGAAATTCAGGTATTCAACCCATGTTTTTCATCTCCAACCTTTCACTTGGCATTTCATAGTCATCACATTTTTGGGACTGAAACAAGACAACCAGCCTCTTTGTGCCTCGCTTAAGCGATGAATAAGATTCCAGGGCCACAGACACGCTCCTAATGATAGCCAGTTATCTCACAAATATAGACCATTGGGCACAAAGTGTGTGGGTGGATCAATGCAAACTAATCATTGCTACTAGAAATTCAAAGCACAGGCTCTACAGATGGTGAGTTAGTATATATGGCACAGCACATCATTACTGTTGACAACATGTGCCTTTCCCATTGAGCAGTTAGAAAGCACTGGGGCTATGTCTATAAGATGCCCTGATTAGATCATTTTCATGTTAAATCAGTTACTTCCAACTGTCACAACAGTTGAGCTTTCAATTGGAAGGCTAGTCGTTCTGAATTTGTCATTAAGAAACCAAAAATAGCCCAACCATTTGTATTCTGGTATCTTTAGTTATCTCAGAGGGAAGGGATAGGGATTGGATATATGATTTTATTGGTATAGGGAACTCACAAGTAAGGAAATTCCCTCTATCAGTGCACATGGGCACTTAGTCTCTAACTTAAGGTCTTAGAGAGTTGCCCACAGCATTTAAACATTAAATGACTTGTTCAGGGTCACCCAGCCAAGGTGTCAATAGTGAAACTTGAACTCAGGTCTCGCTGGCTTTGAGTGCAGCTCTATCCATTATGTCATATTGCCTTTCACAGTTATCTTGATAACTTATAAGCAGTCTTGACCAACTGGGAACCAGTCCGTTGTTCTACACCTGATCTGCAAATGTTAGTCTAATCACATGTATGTTCAAGTAACAATTGTGCAATTCAAACCACATTAAATTGAAGTGTCTTCCAGTTTACCAAGACTTTCAGGACAATTTGGTTTGTAATTTTCTTGTATGTTTATTTATGAGATATATTTATATATAGTAAGCAAGGCTGGCAACCTTAAGATATATTAGAAATCAGATGCTCAGCCCTTGGCTCCTCTACTCTTAAACTTCATATCAGTTTTCTCTTCTATGAAATAGATGCTAATGTCTCAACATCTGGTCTCCACATCCTTCATGGAGGTCCTATAGGGTTGAAGTTGCAAGTGATTATTAAAAGCCTGCCTGCTTAAGGTGCACCATAGTGGTAATCACTGTAATTATTTTTCCCCAATGAAAATCTTTCATTTTGAAACTGAATGTAATCAGAATAACTTTCCTTTGGCAAAAAGTACTTCATTATGTTTCAGACCATGATATTAACAATTCTTATGCCAATGAGAGGGGTAACATGGTATATAATAGATGGAGAGCCAGACTCCAAGTCAGGAAGACCAAGGAACAAATCACGTGCTGGCCGTGTGATCCTGAGCAAATCACTTTACCTCTAGGTGTTCTGGACAACTTTTTAAGACTTTAAGTTACCAAGAAGGTGGTGACCTGCCTTGATAAAGGCAGGTTCCTCACTAGGAACAGCCCTATGCCAATGAAATCTCAGGTCCAGTTTGTACATCAATGAAGCACATTATTTATATGTTAAGATTCATTTCACTGTGGTGTGTTCATTCTAGCCTCAGATTCAATCAACTTTAGTATGAAGTGAAAATGAGGTCAAACATATTGCTCACTAAATCATTACTTGAATTCTTTGCACTTATATGTGCAAAACTCTGAGTAGTTTCGTATATCAATCTAGGCTAGTATGAACTTTTCAGAATTTTAGTAGTGTCTTCTTTTTTATACTTAGATTAATTTTGTGGATACAAAAGTACTGCACAATGAAAGGGGCCAGCACTATGTTATTTCTAGTCACATTACAGAAAAAAGAAGATGATTTGGATTTGTCAGATATTTATTATAGATTGTGCTTCTTGTAGACTGTAAATTCATGGTGCTAAACTGTAACTACTTTCCAAAATTAAAATGTGGTACTTATTTCAAAACTCTTAGTCAACCAGGTATGTTGGTTTGCACCATCAAATAAAAATGGCCTATTAGGTTAAGGATGATGGTTAATTATGGTAAACCACACAATAGTGTAATTGAAGATTATAACATTTATCAGATTTGTGCTCCCCATCATTCATATATTTATACTTTGGGAGTATGGCAACTACAGAAAATAACAAGCCAATCACATCTACAATCTCCCTAGTTTGTTCTTCCTAACTAAACATTTTTTTTAAAAAAAGATAAATTGCAAAAAAAAAAAAAAAGTAAAATTTTATTCCAAGAAAATTAACAGGCTACACAGGTAAATTTTGGCAAATGCAACTTTATATTGAAATTCACACATCTGTATCTTAAAGAATGAGACTCACAGACTCTAATGTATTTCTAAAATACCAGAAATCATATTATAAGCTTTCACAAGTTAAAACTTAAATAATTTAAAACGACCAATACACCCAATGTGCAGAAAGTATAAACAAGACTGTGCCTTCAGTAGAATAAATGCTCCACAAATTGTGCAAGATATCATACTAAGCTGCGGTCTCCCCATGACAGCTGACTCAAAATATAAACATACATCAACTGCCTGTGTTTCTCAGAACAAACTAGAAAGGGCAGCACACCGTAAAAAAAAAAAAAAAAAAAAAAAAAGATTCACATTATCCCAATGATGTGCACCCTAATTTTTCAAACCATGGGAGAAAAAGGAAAGAGAAGATTAAGTGATCTTTCATGCACTCCCAGATGACTGACCAGAATTACGGATTCAATTTTCCTTGCCTATTTGCTCCAATGATAAATAAAATGGAAAATACTAGATCACCCTTTAAGGCAACATGTGTTTGTTCTGTATTATTCCAACTGCTCAATTATGACTAGATATTATCCTTAATGTTGCCTACCAGACAGATATCTAGTATTTACAAAATATAAAATGAGTTGAGTAAACTTTTTTACCAAATCAACAGAAAGCTACATAACATAGTCCAATGCTAGTAATTTTAGCAGTAAGAAAAATGGCATTTAGAAACAGTAACACATTTGGGGGTGGGGGTGGGGGCAGGAAGTAAACTCAAATTGGAACCAAAATCCTGATTTTTGGAATGGTCCCCAAAACTTACAAGGCAAACAGATTTTTAAGTGTGATAATCCAATAATGCATGGCACATCTTTAGTTGATTACAGTACTTTAAGTCCCCCAGTAATTAGTCTTTGCAAAAACAGTAAGAGTATGAAATGTTTCAAAGTCTTCAAACTTCTAAAATTAGTTTTTTTTTTATCAACACGTTTACCTCATGTCAACTTAATTTATTAAGATGTCCAATGCTAATCTTTTTGATGGTCTTATCTTATGTAGTGATATACACAGCATTTAGCACTGATACTTAGCACCTGCTACTTTCAGGATCTAGATTTCAACCACATAGAGAAACTTAGGGCAGTGGTTTAGTCCTTTCTTAATTACAAACCTTCACCAATGGTCAGCAGGAACACTTTTAGATTTAAAATAGGATTATAGGTGAGCTAATGCAAGGACTGCAGAATGTTGCCCAAATCCTTACAACTGCTGATCCCACTCTTGGTTTTCTTCTCAAGATATGGCTACAGGCCACAATTGCTTAGCAGAGAAGGGTAGTGTTTCACAAGGCTAAAGATTTACAGATGCTCCCTCATATAACACAGTAAGGTTCCCTTGGTAACCTGGATTTTCTGCAGTAAAGAAGGGTTGTGCTGAAACAGCGCCTCAGCTCCCTGTTGGAGAAAATGCAGACAAAAGGATTGATTCCTGCTTGGGCAAAACTCATCCAGACAGCGGCTGTTAGAAATCCCCCTGGAACTACAGGCCCTCTTGCAAAAACTCTCCAGTAACAGGCCACCAGGTAGGGGCCCCACAAGGCGAGGAAGAGGAAAGTCATGATGTAGAACATTCTGCTGATTCTCTTTTCCATTTTGAACTCGTCTAAGACCAGCAGCCTTCTTCTGCCTGTGGTGTTTGCATTTTGCCTAATGCCCAACAGGGTGGGTGGTGTGGGGCCCCTTCCAAATCCTGCCAGCCAATTAGCAGCTGCTTGACCGCTGGCTCCTGGGCCATGAAAAGTCCAGTTCTGGCTGACTGCTGCTACAAACTGGACTGGCTTCATTTTCCTTCGATCGTGGACAAAAAATATCAGCTTGAGGTAGACAAGCTGTGTGGCTAGGAGTATGAGGGCAAGGAGCAGCATAAATCCCAAGGAATCATTGGCCCTGAAGGAACGATGTTGAAAGGTGCATTGATCCTCCTCCCTAATGAATGAATAAGTGCCCACATCTAAAACTGGGGGGAAAGCCATTGCTACAGAGAGGGTCCACACCATACAGATGACAGCCAGGCAAGTCCAAAAGGTCAGCCTTTTTGTGTAGAATCGGTGGTGAGCTATAGCTAGATACCTGGTGACGCTGATGCAGAACAGCATGAAAGCAGTGTGGAAGCAGGACAAAACCCCCAGGAATGCGATCACTTTGCAAGTCAGAGTCCCATAAGTCCAGGTAGAGCCATTTTTAACAGAGGTGAATACAAATGGGAAACAAATTGCAGATCTGAGAATATCTGAGCAGCAAAGATCCAACAGGAAGTAGTAAGGAGCTCTATGCAAGGTCTTATCTTTGACTAGCAAAATGGAGATCAGAAGGTTACCCACCACGCTGACTCCTATTATGAAACCCAGGGAAGTCAGTTTCAGAAAAGCGGTTAAAGGAGAGAGATTTTGCAAAATGTTGTCAGCTGCATGGCTATAGTTCGCCATAGATGGATGGATGCTAAGGATATTGCCTCAGTCAAGTCTCATGATCTATATATAAGAACAAGGAAGAGATAGATCCATACATCTTACTGCAAATGTAATCCACAAAAAAGAACTGATTTGGTGTCTAGTCATACATCCTCTTTTCTTCCATCTGATTTGCCATTAGAATATCTGAAAAAAAATTGAGCTATCAGTTCTTAAGTTAACAAGCAATGATGTCAGAAAGTACTAACATTAAGCTGTTAATTTATGAGAAAGCAAATGAAGTTGTAAAATCTGGTACTTTTTTGTTTTACATGTTGTGATTTTTTTTTGGGGGGGGGCAAACATTTGAGGTACCTGGCTATTGAATGCATGCTATAAACTATTCAGTTTGCTTGAGATTTCAGAGGATTGGCTTGTTTATGATTTCTTAGGTGATCTAGTTCAGAAAGGGTTCCTATGTTTTGGAATACATACATTTTACTTGGATAGCTTTAAGATTTAAAAAATGAGATGTTCCTTATTTTAAACTGTGTCAACCTAGGAATTAATCATTGGCATGTAAATTAAACCTTCTGAGATTGCTAATGTAAAAGACATGGAGAGAAAGGAACATTATCTCCATCTATCTGAGGTCTTAATATTTGTCAGTGTTTTACAGATAGCTGCTCTGTTGATATGGATCACACCCAAAGAACCCCTGCAAAATTTATATATTTTAAGCAAAGCCCATCAAGCACATGAATCAGAAACAATCATTCCTGCATATTGTCTAGGCAGAAGAGTATTTGCTCTTTCTCCTAAACCATAATTTCATCCATTGGAGTCTTTAGAAAGAATAGAGACTGGTCCTAGGAGGACACAACAGTGATGTGATTTAGTCTTTTGTCGTCCCCCTCCCCCACTCCATCCCCCACCTTTTTGGCGAGAATCTTTTCTCTTTTAAACCCACATGATTCTTAGCAATGGTTAATGTAAATATTGGCCAAGGAAACACACCCAGAGGAATAATGCACTTCCATTTGTAAGCCTTGGCCGCCTGGATTCAAATGAATATCTTGGGTAATTAAGCCTCTCCCTTTTACACCGCTATTCACCCTTCCAAACAACAAGTAACTACATTTTAAAGCAAAAAGCAGATCTATAGGGTACCTAGATCCTGTGTTTGGGGCCACGCCAGGAAAACCAGATTTTTCGGTTATTTCCCTCACTAAAAGCGTGTTCCCTTTGCTACTCTTCTACCATCCAGAATAAGCCACCAAAAACCCTGGCAAAACCTGCGTTGGATGATTTTAATTTCCCCACTGGTGTGTCCCCGGGTAAATACCGACAGCACCAGGCATATTACGAAACCTGAAATCCGCCACCCCTGGATTTATAATAGAGAGATACATGCACATGCACACACAGTACATACACGGAGATGGGAAGAGAAATCGCTTCTGTGTTGCAAGGGAGCTGTTCTTGGTGGTTCGCAGCCCAGTTTCCCTCAGTCTTGAAATGCTCTCCAGACAAGGAGCTCCCAATAAGCCCTGTTGAAGATGCATTGTCTGTGTGTACTTCCATTATGCAGTTTATTGTCAAAAACCACAGGGAGGTATCTCTGCCCGTGAACCTGCAGCTCCATCACCACCGTGCCTCCCCCAACCCCCCCAACTTAACCAAGAGCATATCCTCCTACCTGTTGGTATTGGATATCCCGACAGACTATAGCTTCTTCTTTCTATAAATTGCTGATTTTTTTTTTTTTTGCCTTAGTACCTTGACTGAGGATCTAGTCAGTGGCTCCAACAGCGCCTGCGCGTTGGAGCCTCCTTCAGCTACTAGCCTCGTCCTCCCCTGTCGCAGCGGCACAATCTCTCCCAGTAACGCAGGAGCCCCAGCAGCGGCAGCACCAGCAGCAGCAGCAGCAGGGGCAGCAGCACCAGCAACAGAAATAGCAGCAGCAGCAGAAACAGCAGAGGTGGCGGCAGCAGCAGCAGCAGCACTAGCAGCAGCACAGGCAGCAGCCACCGCCTCAATGAGGGCGGCCGCAGCAGCAAACCGTTATCATTGCTAGCTGGATTTATTGAAGATCCTGTCCGGTCCTCCTGGGAATATAAAGGCTTTGGCTCCTCTTGTGGCTTCTGAACTTTTTCTCTGCCTTCATTCAAAGTGAGGGCCTGGAAAGAACTCATTATGCTCTTCTCTCCTTCCCCATCACCGCACTGTTGTACTTTGCAATGCATTAGGTCCTACGACCAGTGCCCGTCCCCTTCCTCCCCAGCTTCCCTGCACTCCTCCTCCTTTCTTCCTCCTCCCCTTCCCCCCCACCCCGATTTTTTTTCTTTCCTTCTTTGGGTATCAGAGCTTCTTTTAGTTTCCTTCTCAAATGATTCCCAAGCTGATCCTTGAATTTGCAAGCTAGCAGAAAGACTGGCATATAGAGGGGCACGGGAAAAATATAATTTTATTTTAATTGGGAAGAAAAGCAATCGGTTAGCATAAGTTACCCCTGTCCTTGTTAATCATCTGTATGCGCAGATATGTATATTACTTGGAAGAAGCTAAACACACCCCTTCCCCTCCTTGCCAAGCCGCATAACATATGGTGCCCATTCTACCTTGATAAACATGACTAAAATGAACAGCCTTGGGAAGATTTTAAAATGACATTTCTTTCTCCTTCTGGAGACAAATATGCTTTTTTCTTTCTTTCTTTTGCCACCTCGAAAGTACGGTAGAACAGATTGATAGTGTCAAAGCTGTTGTATGTGAGAGTTTTCCTTCCCGCCCCCCTCTGTGAATACAGATGAAGAATACTAGTAAGATAACAGGAAACATAAAGTTATAAGCTACCTAAAGGTTCTGATGATGTCACAGAAACTGCATGATCAGACATTTGGGTGCAAATGATGTTACCAAAGCTATGCATTTATTTCCTTATTCACCAGTTCCCAGGTAGTGTTTTCTTTGATACCACAATATTTTTAAACAACAAAAAACCCCAATGGACGTACTTTCATTAATTCCCACTGCAAAACGTCTGTCCCTCTTCCTGCATGCTTATTGCTTTATAATATTCTGCTAATGAAACACAGAAAAAAAATAAAGATCTTCTCTACGGTAATAATTTGATCTCCAGGCAGCTATAAGATAGCTCTTTGCTGGGTGGTGAGACAGTGACATTCGGGAGAACTCAAGCCAATCAGCGCACAGATAATATGAGTTGATTTGCATATCACATTCCTATTGGATAGGCTTCAGTAAAGGTTCCCCCTCCCCTTTTAAAGCTTAAAAATGAATACTTCACCGTCATGATGTCACAGCCATTACACAAAGCCCTATATTGGAAAGATGGCGATGATGTAACACTTTTATGATTACACTAGGATTTTCTAAGCTTATTAAATGCATGGGGAATATTTTACCTAAAAAGACATAAAGCCTGTTGTTTTGGCACCCAGTTATTGTAAAAACATCAAAATAAGCCTAAAGAAATGATAGAAGAATCTGGAGGCATTTTTTATTTAAAAAAAAAAAAACAAAACCACAAAATAATAGCAACAAACATCCTACCCTCCCCTCCCACCCACGGCTTCAAAATATTGTGCATTTTTTCTCTTATTTATGGAGCTATACTGTAAATTCACATTTTATGGAAGTGTAAATGATTACATTTTAACTTCTTTTGTACTTTCTGTGAGTTTCCCTTTTGTAGTTCAAAACACTTTTAGCATAGTTATTATGTATTTTATATCCATGGAAAGTAAGAAACAGGAATTCAAGTACTTTTCCCTAAGGGATTCACAATTGGCCTGATCCTATTGGGGCATCTTTGGAAAGTTTGTTAGTTTTCTTAGTCCCTTAAGGTTGATAGGCTAGGAGGGGAAAAAATAAAAACAGTTTTGAGGTGGCCTGAAAGAGTTAATGGAGTTTTTTTCCCTAAGCATTCAACTAAGAAAGAAAAGTGTTTCCAATGCATATGTTAAAATTGCACAATACCAGATATTACTATGAAAATACTTTGTTCAGCAACCTACTGAATATCGACATCAAGGGAGGCATAAAACAGGAAGTAGAAAAGTGAGTAACTTAGGCTACCCAAAGAAATAGAAGTGGGATTCAAAACTTAGGATCATACATACATTTATAATTCAGAGGTCCATATGGTTCAACTTCTTTCATTTTCAGATGAGGAAATTGAGAGCCATAGAGGTTGAGGTACTTGTCCAGGGACACACAGGTAGGGAGGGAGTGGCAGAGCTGGGATATGAACCCATGTTCTTTAGTTCCAAATCCAGCAGACTTTTCTACCTTATCAAACTTTGAATATTTTTAAAAAAATTAATCACTAGACATGTCACTTAACCTCCATGGACCTCAGTTTCTTCATCTATAAAATGAAGGATTGAACCAGATGGTTTCTGAAGTCCTGTCTAGCTCTAGATCTGTGATCTAATAATGCCTTTACCAAACCTGGTGCTAAAAGACAATAATAGCGAGCCTACGAGGGTGAATAATTTCCATAGCATGGAAAAGAACTGGAACTACTCATTGTCATCGAATGATTCTATTCACCTATGCTTCAATTTCTCCATCTGTTTGACTAGAATGTCATTTTTGTGCTTTACAAAAGGGGCTAAAGAAATTAATGAGATATTTTCAATGTGTTCATTAACCCTACTGGAGAAATCAGTGGAGTGTGCTTATCCTACCTAAAGAGATGCTATTTTTTTAAAATAGAGAAAAATTACATAAATCTTACAGGTTCTCAAATGTGGAGTTGTTACTTCCCAATCACTTGGGTCATGACCTTATTTAGTAAGTTAAATTCTTTCTTCCATACTGCCTTTTAGCAGCCAAATTATGGAAATAGGAAAGAAGACTAAGAGAAGATGACACTTGTGAAAGATGGGTTAAGTGGACTGAAAAGAACAAAACAAAACAAAACAAAAACCAACCAACCAAAACTCTAGCTTAGAAGATTTTAGAGATTTAGAGATATTTTGGTATGATAGAACAGTTGCTGTGTTGAGCATGATTCAGGAAGGCTGGTGTACTTTGCCTGATTTGTTTTTTGTAATAAATATATAGGTAAAATTTCATAAGGAAAACAATTTCAGCATGTTTCAGATGATAAGACAACAATTCAAATTTTTGCCAAGTGATTCACAACCCCATGATGTGGGAATAACAGAGGCTTGGGCTGTGCTTTATTCAAATGAAAAGTACATCACAAGATGAAATGCTCTTGGAATTTGTTGACAGTCAAATACCATAAAGAAACATTCTAATAAACGACTTTTTTTGTTTTTCAGTTCTGGATTGCTAAAGCTCAACTGCAAGCTCTGAAAACATAAAAATGTCTTTGTTGTTCTCAGTTCTTACCAAGACCTCACAGGGATATGTAAAATTTGTGTGTGTCACTTCTCATGAGTAAGTCATCATTGGTAATATGCTTAAGCTAACTTATGCTTACCGATTCTTTGGGTCACCTGTAATTTTCATTATTCTGAGATTATGATGTTTTGTGATACACACCCATTAAAAAAAGGAATATTGATATGAGAGAGAGAGAAAGAGAGAGAGAAAGGGAAAGAGAGAGAGAGAGAGAGGGAAAGAGAGATAGGGAGAGAGAGAGAGAGAGAGAGAGAGAGAGAGAGAGAGAGAGACAGAGAGAGAGAGAGAGAGAGAGAGAGAGAGAGAGAGACAGAGAGAGAGAGAGAGAGAGAGAGAGAGAGAGAGAGAAACATGGTGTAATAGATAGAAAACCAGAGTCAGGAAGACCTGACTGTTCAAGGCCTGGCTCTGAGCACTGAATGTGTGACCCTGGACTCAGTGGCCCCAGGCTGTTGGTATAAAAGTTAGTGATTGGTAGAAGGAGTTCTCTGTGTCAATGAAATCACAGCCTGGGGCACAGAGAGGTTGATACCAGTCATACAGTCATACAGCTAGTATCTTCAGAGATAAAATGAAATGAATCCAGAATTGAATAGATCAATCTTAATTGCTTTTGAAAAAATATGGAGTTCAAAGATTTTAATAATCCTAAACTACTTACTGCTATGAAAGTCCATTTCTTTAACATCAGTATTCTTTTTAAAAACTCTACTCAGGGGTGGAGAACCTTCAGCCTCCAAGGCCACATGTGGCCCTCTAGATCCTCAAGTGCAGCCCTTTGATCGAATTCAAACTTCACACAACAAATCCTTTTATTAAGGGGTTTTGTTCTGTGAAGTTTGGATTCAGTTGGTTAAACCAAAATGAAGTTTTCATCTATTTTGCTTTTTTTTCTGATTTGGATGGTTATATGCTATTTTCTTTTGAGTTGCTATGGATTTCATTGAGGATGCTTCTTAGTTCTCTAGTGCAATGTAATCTTCAAAAAGGAAGATTTGGATTATCTTATCAAAAAGGTAATCCTCTGTACATGACATTCTCTTTTGCCCTAACCCTTTGATGATCTAACTCCTATAAGCAGCTGATTCTGAGATGACTGCTATACCTGCTATACCCATAACCATCATTTCCTACCAATTAAGATATGTGTATGATTTTGTTCAATGATTAACTTATCAGTGATAAGTACTGAAATTAAAATAGCACCCCTTGTATTTATATAGTGTCTGCCTCTTTTGGAGGCCTTTAAAACTAGGATGAATCTTGGTCTAGCTTGGGAGGTTTAGATGTGGCCTTGTTTAAAATGGAAAGGATGAACAAGATGTTTTTTTTTCACTAGTGGCTTACAACTCATTTAGTTTTCATAAAGAGGTCCCAGTGTGGTAGAAAATCCTGGGTTCTTCACCTTTCATTGAAAGTATTCATTGTGTATATGTGTGGTCATCAGTGATGGTAATGGTGTTGGTAGTAACTCTGGACGGAGAGACAAAAATGGTGGAGTATTTGTATTCCTAGAATACAAGGAGTTTGTATTCCTAGAATGATTGGGAAACAGGATAATCTGTTCAGGGGAGATGAGTCCAGGAAGAATGTCACATTAATTGACTAATTGAATATTTGGATTAATTTTGAGTAATATATATACACACACATATTATCTACTTACACCTACAGATACAGATGTTTAATTGACTAACAATGGCACCTAATAAATGTTTATTAATAAATGTTTATTTCTTTTTTCTGTTTCACTATGCTGAATGAACTTCAAAATTTTATTCTAGTTTTATAGGAAAATCACAGTTCCATTGCACTCAATGAGCATTCATTGGAACTTCCTGTTTTATAGGCTCCATCATGAGAGAAATCACTTTTGGATGTATTTTGGGTATACAAATCTGTTGATTTGTACCTGTTATAAGCTTTTAATATTGCTTGGTGAGGCAATGTCTATATGTTCCAAAAGTATTTCAGTAAGGTTTTTTTCCCCTGTTGTCTGAGAATTAATTTTTTTCCTCCTTTTTGATATCAAAGTATTAATTCTTTTACAGTTGTCCATTTGGGTGATGGGCCCTGTCTTTTGTTACTATTCTACAAACTTATATTAGGCTAATTTCCAAACCTGTCATCTTCTTTTTAAAAAAAAATATATTGACTGACATTTTGTAGTTGTTAATTGCTTTAAACATATCCTCTTGATTTAACTTTTATTTTAGAATACCATTAAGTCTCTTGATGTATTCACTCATAGCCTTTTCTTTGATATTTTTATATACCTGATGTGTCTTGGCTGGAGGAGACCAAAGTATTTGCGAGTATTACCTTTATCCATTGACTCAATCTGACTTCTGGATTTAAATTCAAAACTTTTAGTTTCTATCTTTCTTTCACATACAATAAGACCTTTATACTTATCAAGTTCAGATGATATTCTCATGTTTTGGGAGAAATAGGCTATGAGATGAAGGAGACATTAGATTTTTTTTTTTGGTGGAGCCATATAGCTTGATGTCAGCAATATACATTAAAAAAGTCAATTAAATGTTTTGGTTTGACTCATTTAATTTGGAAGCTGTGCTTAATTCTATTTAAAACAGATGATAATGTATTTTAGTTTAGGCTGTTCCTGAAATTTCATATTTTATATCAATTGTTCTTGGCACTATTGTGTTGGTGACATGTTTTAAATAGATAATATAGATCATAGATTTAGAACTATAAAAGACCTGAGAGGCAATTCAATCCAGCCCCTTTTATTTTACAGATGAGGAAGGCCCTGAGGAAGCCCTCTGAAGCCTAGAGAGGCCAATAACTTGCCCACCATCATGTAAGGGAGAGAAGTAGGCTTTGAACCCAGGTCCTCTCACTCCAAATCTAGTATTGCTTCCACCATTCCACACTCTTGGACACTTTGCCATGTGGACATTAACTACCTTAGCATTTTCACTATACTTGGTTCTATTTTATATATTTGTAGTTCTATATTCATGGCCTATTTACAAATAAGCTATGAATGTAGAACTGAGTCAAGGCTTTGCAGTAGTCAGCAAAAGATGTTATAGATGTTATGGTGCTTGGGAACTGGTAAAAACCAGTTTGTCTAATACTGCCCCAACCCTCCTCTCCCCTTTCCCCCAAATGCAGGCAGGCAAAGATTATATACTCAAAAAGACTAATTATTATGCCCATCCCCCACCCCTAGCCTCTTGCTAGATGAGCACAGTTAAAGTAAAGTTCTGTATAACTATATCTTTCATTCTTTACTCTGTATTAGGCATTCTAGAAAATACTCTCATTTCATTGGTCCCAAGTGTGCTACTATCTTTCCTTATGGATGACAGGGCTGTCTCCTATTGGTGCCAGCCAGCTCTTTGTCTAAATAAATTTGAGCCCTGAGGGGGGCTCATGGGGGACAATGAGGTCTACACACCAAGACTGTTCCCTTTTGGCATCAGATCTCCTCCTCTCCTTGTGAATAATAATAGAGCTCTGTTAACTGCTATCATTCCAAACTCTCTTGTACTTATAGAGCTCTTGGGCAGCTTGTTCAATTTTAATTACTGAATAATAAATTTATCCTTATACCCCTGAGACTTTTTGGCATATCCTTTCTGCTCCTTGACCAGTGTGTCATTTTCTTATAAATTATTATAGATTTCTTTGTGATAGAAAGCGAATTATCGGGGGGCGGAGCCAAGATGGCGGCTGGTAAGCACGGACTGGAGTGAGCTCCATACCCGAGTCCCTCCAAAAACCTATAAAAATGGCTCTGAACCAATTCTAGAATGGCAGAACCCACAGAACAGCAGAGGGAAGCAGGGCTCCAACCCAGGACAGCCCAGATGGTCTCTGGGTGAGCTCTATTCCACACGGAGCTGGGAGCTGGGAACGGAGTGGAGCAGAGCCCAGCCTGAGCGGCGTGGACGATCCAGACCAGAAGCTGGGCGGAGGGGGCCCTAGCGCCCTGAATATGTGAGCTGCGGCAGTTACCAGACCCCTCGACCCACAAACACCAAAGACTGCGGAGAAGGTTAGTGGGAAAAGCTGAGGGAGTGGAAGGAGTTCGCAGTTCAGCTTCCAGCCCTGGGGGCAGCGGAGGTGGGGCAGCTACAGCTGTTGTTACTTCCGGCTCCAGGCCCACCTGGTGGGAGGAATTAAGTGGCGGATCACAGCAGGGGTGCACAGCCTGCCGAAGATCTGAGCCCAGTCTGGACTGGGGGTCCTTGGGGAAGGAGGAGTGCGGCTCTGACAGAGCTGGCACCTCCCCCCCAAACGTAGAACATAGAACTCTGTAATCTACAAGCAGTCATACCCCACTGAAAAACTCAAGAGTCAAGTTAGTTGGTTGGGAATATGGCCAGGGAGCGAAAATGCGCCCAGATTCAGTCTCAGACTTTGGATTCTTTCTTTGGTGACAAAGAAGACCAAAACATACAGCCTAAAGAAGACAACAAAGTCATAGAGCCTACAACCAAAGCCTCCAAGAAAAACATGAACTGGCCCCAGGCCATAGAAGAACTCAAAAAGGATTTGGAAAAGCAAGTTAGAGAAGTAGAGGAAAAATTGGGAAGAGAAATGAGAAGGATGTGAGAAAACCATGAAAAACAAGTCAATGACTTACTAAAGGAGACCCAAAAAAATACTGAAAAATACACTGAAGAAAACAACACCTTAAAAAATAGACTAACTCAAATGGCAAAAGAGCTCCAAAAAGCCAATGAGGAGAAGAATGCCTTGAAAGGCAGAATTAGCCAAATGGAAAAGGAGGTCCAAAAGACCACTGAAGAAAATACTACTTTAAAAATTAGATTGGAGTAAGTGGAAGCTAGTGACTGTATGAGAAATCAGGATATTATAAAACAGAACTAGAGGAATGAAAAAATGGAAGACAATGTGAAATATCTCCTTGGAAAAACCACTGACCTGGAAAATAGATCCAGGAGAGGTAATTTAAAAATAATTGGACTACCTGAAAGCCATGATCAAAAAAAGAGCCTAGATACCATCTTTCAGGAAATTATCAAGGAGAACTGCCCTGATATTCTAGAGCCACGGGGCAAAATAGAAATTGAAAGAATCCATCGATTGCCTCCTCAAATAGATCCCAAAAAGAAATCTCCTAGGAATATTGTTGCCAAATTCCAGAACTCCCAGATCAAGGAGAAAATACTGCAAGCAGCCAGAAAGAAGCAATTTGAGTATTGTGGAAACCCAATCAGAATAATCCATGATCTGGCAGCTTCTACATTAAGAGATCGAAGGGCTTGGAATGCGATATTCCAGAGGTCAATGGAGCTAGGATTAAAACCTAGAATCACCTACCCAGCAAAACTGAGTATCATGTTCCAAGGCAAAATATGGATTTTCAATAAAATAGAGGACTTTCAAGCTTTCTCAGTGAAAAGACCAGAACTGAATAGAAAATTTGACTTTCAAACACAAGAATCAAGAGAAGCCTGAAAAGGTAATCAAGAAACGGAAATTGCAAGGGACTTACTAAAGTTGAACTGTTTTGTTTACATTCCTACATGGAAAGAGGACATGGATGATTCATGAGACCTCAGTATTAGGGTAGTTGAAGGGAATATGCATATATATATATGTTTATGTATATATATAAGTGAATGTGTATGTATGTATGTATCTATGTGTATATGTATGTATGTGTATGTATGTGCATATATATATATGTAAAAGAGAGAGAGCAGACACAGGGTGAGTTGAGTTTGAAGGGAAGATAGCTAAAAGAAATAAAATGAAATTAAGGGATGAGAAAGTAACATACTGAGAGAGGGAGATAGGGAGAGATAGAATGGGGTGGATTATCTCGCATAAAGATGGCAAGAGGAAGCAGTTCTATGGGAGGAGGGGAGAGGGCAGGTGAGGGGGGAATGAGTGAACCTTGCTGTCATCAGATTTGGCCTGAGGGGGAATACCATACATACTCAGTTGGGTATCTTACCCCACAGGAAAGAAGAGGGAGGAAGATAAAAAAAAATAAAAGGCGGGGGGATGATGGAGTGGAGGGCAGATGGGGGTGGAGGTAATCAAAACAAACACTTTGGAAAGGGGACAGGGTCAAGGGAGAAAATTCAATAAAGCAGGATGGGTTGGGAAGGAGCAAAATGTAGTTAGCCTTTCACAACATGAATATTGTGGAAGGGTTATACATAATAATACATGTGTGGCCTAGGTTGAATTGCTCAACTTCCTAGGGAGGGTGGGTGGGAAGGGAAGAGGGAAGGGAATTTGGAACTCAAAGTTTTAAAATCAGATGTTCAAAAACAAAAAAAGTTTTTGTATGCAACTAAAAAATAAGATACACAGCCAATGGGGTGTAGAAATTTATCTTGCCCTACAAGAAAGGAAGGGAAAAGGGGATGAGAGGGGCGGGGGGTGAGAGAGGGGAGGGCTGACTGGGGAACAGGGCAACCAGAATATAAGCCATCTTGGAGTGGGGGGGGGCAGAAATGGGGAGAAAATTTGTAATTCAAACTGTTGTGAAAATCAATGCTGAAAACCAAATATGTTAAATAAATAAATTGCATTTAAAAAAAAAAAAGAAAGTGAATTATCATCATCATCATCATCATCATCTTTAAGGGCATCAGTTATATTAGATAGTACCATAGGAAAGGATTCTAGCCACCTAGACTTTTAGCTTGTTTTAATCCTAGGTAAATGGGAGCTTATAGTAATATGGCTGCAGATTGGAAGTTAAATGTTCTTGGTTTTCCCTCATTCAGATGCAGGTAGGCAGTATAATGGATAGTGTGCTGGGCCTGGAATCAGGAAGACCCGAGTTCAAATATGGCCTCAGCCACTTATTAGCTGTGTGACTTTGGGGTAAGTTACTTATCTTCTGTCTGCCTCAGTTTCTGACATTGTAAAATATGGATAATATCATCTACCTTGAAGGGTAATTTTGAGGATCGAATGAGGTAATATTTGTAAAGTACTTAGCACATTGCCTGGCCCACAGTAGGCACTTATTAAATGCTTATTTTTTTTTTCTGTTTCAATATACTGAATAAACTTCAAAATTTTATTCTAGCTTTATAAGAAAATCACAGTTCCCTTGTACTCCATGAGCATTCCTTAAGTACTCACTATGTACAAAAAACTGGGCTATGTGAAAAGAATTAATAAAATACTGTTCCTGTCTTGACGGAGCTTAAAACATCAAACTCTCAGTCTAGTTACGAATTTTCACAACAGAATAGGTAAGCAACCTTATGCTCTATCACGAGAGCTTTACCATACCTGCTATATCAACAATCTGGCCTGGTTTGCTGGCATGTAATAATAACTGATATTTAAATACCACTTAAGGCTTTGCAGAGTGACTTAATTACATTGTTTCATTTGAGTCTCACAAGACCCCTGTGAAATAGACACTGTTGACATTATCAACTCCATTTTACAGATGAGGAAACTGAGCCTGAGAGATTAAATTACTTTCTTACAGTCCCATAGCTAATAAATAAATGTTGGAAATGGCAATGCTAAGGCTGACTCTTTTCGCTCAGGTTATATCTGCATTTATACCTTTAATAAATAAAATATAAATGTGCTATCTTCATCCTAATAACCAAATGATGAGAACTAGAGGGTAGTATGTGGAATTACATTTTTCATAATTCCATGAGGAAGCTGTCACAATCATTTTTACTTGGGCAGAGATCAGTTCTTTAAAAAGTGTCCCTATTAAAAGTTTGCTTGGGAACATTGGAAATTTGAGGTCTGCTGTTTCTACTGTGATATTTGACTATTATCATGATTTCATTCAGCAGTCAGTCAAGAAGCATTTATTAAGTACCCACTGTATGCCAAGCTCTGTGCTAAGTGCTGGAGATACAAAGAAAATTAAAAAAAAAATCTGTGCCCTTGAAGAGCTCACAATCACATGGGAAGGGGGAGTGGAGACAACAGGCATGCTATAGGGGCTAGAAACATGACCTTGAAGTCAAGAGAGACCTGCCTCTGATATATACTGGCTGTGGTAAGTTGGGCGCAAAGAAGGTGCTGAACCGCATCCTTAGAGGGAGTTTTCTCACAGGGGAGTTCCTTATGTGAAGGTAATCATAGGAATAGTAGCTATCCCTATCCTTATTTACATACAATTATTGAATTAGGACTGGGACTTTTTCAGAAGCCTGTAGGTTGTTCAGTTTCTGAAAGACCGTTGTTGATGGATGAGACTGCTCAAATCCCTGGGGTATGTGCCTTTTGATCCTGGGAAGGAAATTCTATCCAATTAGAGAAATTTACAAAGAATTTAATCTAATCCAGGTGAAATCCCACCCACTGTGTTCTAGTCAAACAGGTCTGAGTGTTCAAAGTCATGTCCCCCAGCCCCTCATTAGAATAGATTCACCTCTTATTTTAATATTCATTCTTTCATTACTTGTTAACCTATCAGAGTGGATTGCCACCCTCAGGAACACCCATTCTTTCAAGGGCATACAAGTGTTGACTGGGTTCCATGAGAGGTCTTTGGCATTTGTGAGTGCCACTGACACTTTTATTAATTATCTGCTAGCATGATTAATAAAATGATTAATTGCCCAGAAACTATGTCTCTCAAATTTTTTATATGTCACAATGGATAGCAGCTCTCCACTTTGTGTGTGTACATTTCTCTGTCTCTGCCTCTGTCCCTGTCTCTCCCTGTATCTCTCTCTACACACATACACACACACACACACACACACACGTGTATATATTATATATATAAGTACATACATATACACATACGTGAATACTTCTTTACTTCTATGACTAATTTGTAGAGAAGATGTTGACCTACATTGGTAGAGGGAATCTCCTCAGTTGGGAGTTCCTTATACCAAGGAAATCAAGGGCCTAGTCCCTGTCTCACTTAATCCCTGTTTACATAGCATCTCTTTGCTTTTTATTATTTTTTTAAAGAACACTGTACTTTAAAGTCACTTTATGGTATATTAATGCTGTACATACTGATCATGAGCAGAGCCAAGGGTAGATGGCTTAAGCTTTTAGTTCTTAACCCAGTGTCTAAACTCTCTCCCTTGTGACACATTACCTGGATCTTTTAACTGGCCAGTGGCATGAGATCACTGGCTGGTTTGGAACCAGAAAGGTAGGAAAGAATTGTCACTGCATTCTGCAATGAAATATGCTTCACAATATCAAAGAATGGAGCATAATGATTGTGAATAGAAATTTAAAAATCATAAAATCATCAATGCTGTCAGTTCTGATTATCTAGTTTGTAGATTATCTATTACTTTTCCATTTCTGTCTCCTTCTTTCTGCTTTGGGCCATTTCTGCCAGAAGGTGGAAAGACAGAAATAAAATGAGTTGAAACATATATCAGCCACTTTAGTTATTTGGTAGAAAGGATAGGTATGGGGTGATTTTATTACTAGGTAAAATCAGGATTTATGGCTTAATCCATGCATTTTATTTATCAAACAACCTCTCCTTTCTTCCATTATCAATTGTAAATTATAGTTGACGATGGGAAATTTGCTGAGACTTTTTTTGGCCAGATCTGTGGTATGGTATGAAGAACTCCTAATATGGTAACTCCCTTTATCAATTCAGATTAATAACTTGTGGATAACTTAAAGTCTTAGTGAATTTCTTGTTGCACTGACATGTTGGGTGACATGTCCATGATCACATAGCTAATACATTTGTAGGGCAGGATTTGAACCCAGGTCTTTCTGAGTCCAAGGTTGACCTTCTAGCTAACATCCTGTTCTGTCTCTCATAAGGCATTGAAAAATTTAAATAGAACTAATTCATCTTGGTAATAGAATGGGAAAAAAAAAACAACTGATGTGCCAAGTGATTTTGAGGTCTATAAGATAGAAAGATGAAGGGAGTAGTGTTAGAGGGTTTGTGATTCCTGCAATAAGGAATTCATCTAATCAATCATTGCTTCCAATGACTCAGAAAACAAAAACTGCTGCAGACTTGGAGAAGGCATGAATGAATGGGATTGGGTGGATATCATTTAACTGCACAGAATCTTCCTGGGGGTGGCTCCATGTTTTACCTGATCCAAGGTTCCAGTGATATATATTGGCAGGCAATATTGATTTATAGCTGGCTTCTGGCACCGCAATAGTTAATGGGTCATTGATCATTTTCACATGATATAGAGAAACTATAGTATACATTGATAATGAAAAATGTGAAGGCTGTTTATTATGGAGTAGAGGATCAAAAATCCAAATGCCTCATATCTGTAAATTAATCCAGTCTGTACTGCTGGACACTGCCCCACCATGTCTTCGGGTCTTTCTGCCAGCATCTATCTGCTGTACAAGAGCAGAACAGGTAAATTAGAAGAGTTGAAAACGAATGAAGGAAAAAGTATTTATTAAGTATCTACTCTGTGCTATGCTTCAGCACTGATAAAACTACAAGGTATACATTCTAAATAGGCAGACTTAACCAATATAGGGGAATGCTGACCAGAGAAAGAGAGATTTAGTTGAGAGACATTTAGGACTAGAACAGTATCTCCTCAATCCCTTTGGGAATTCTGGATAGGAAAGAGTGAGGTGGGAAGTAGATAGTACCATGACTGCTACCATCTTACCTTTCTGTCTTTAGCTTATGTGATTCCTTGTTACATGAACTGAGAACAGAACTTCTGACAAGCATAGTAGCAGTACTTTGACCCCAAACAATAATGATTAGACCTTTTCTGGGGAGTTTCTTCCAAAAGACACATACCTTTGAATAGATAAACGAGTTTATATCAATGACTGATTTGCCGTTTGTTTAATTTCATCTTCTTCCTAAATTTATATCTTTGGATAATACTTGTGGTATGTTAGAAATAACACTGTGCTGGAGTTAGAAAAAACCTGGGTTTGAACCTCACTTCTAATGCTTGCTTGACTGTGGTCAAATCATTTCACCTTTCTAAGTTTCCGTTTCCTCATCTGAAAGTGCGGATAATTAATCTCTATAGCACTTTCCTCATAGGGTTATGATGAAGATCAAATGAGAGGTAACAAGAGTCCCACTCAGTTCTGGAACCCTTGCTACTCTAGGTTCAAGGAGAGGTGGTTGTTGTTTTGTAATCATAATTATGCAAATTATGGCTCCAGCTCCCACACCAACACATCCTTTATTCACACACCAGGCAAGAACTACAAGTGAAATGACAAAACATTAAATTAATGCATAACAGAATAATAACAACAAAGGGGAAAGAATTGATTTAGAAATAAGGGCAGGTTAAGGGAGAAGATAATGTACTCAATTTTAGGCATGCTGAGTGTGAGGTATGAATGGGACATTTAGGTAGAGACGTACAATTGAAAATGAGAGACTGGAGGTCAGAGGAGAGGTCAGGAGTGGGACACATGATGATAATTAATTTGGGAATCATGGGCATAAGGCCTTGAATTGAAGCCATAAGTATGGATAAGACTGCTGCAGAAGAAAATGTAAGAGAATAGAACAGAACTTTGAACTGAACTTTGGAGGGTACCCCTGAGGTTCTGGGAGGAAAGAAAGGAACCAGTGTAGGAGGGTGAATTGGAAAGAAAGGAGCAGAACCAAGGTAGGACAGCATCCCAGAAAACAAGAAAGGAAAAAATATCAAGTTGGGTAACAGGTTTAAAAATGACAGAAAAGTCAAGAGATATGAGACCTGAACAAAGGCCACTGGATTTGGCAACCAGAGGCCGTTTGTAGTCTTAGAATAAATGCTTTTAATAGAGTAATCAGAACAGAAGTCAGATTGTAAAAGGTTAAATGGTAAGTGAATAGTAAGGACATAGAAGCAGCACACACAAGCTACTATTTCTAGAAGTTTGGCATTGAAAGAGAAAAAGAGATGGAACGGTGGCTTGAATGGTTAGAAGGGTCAAGCTTTTTTTTTTTAATTAGGGGAGACATGAGCCATGCTAATCTTACCATTCCCATCGACCTCCTTCGAATTTGACACATTTAAATAATGGCAGAATCCAAAAACAATTTTAGTTCAATCCACAAAATCTTTGAAGAACTGGCTTGACATATTTGGGTTGGTGATAATATTGATTTATAACTCCAAATCATAGTCCTGTTTTTTTTAAAATCTAACTCCCTTCTACTTAAATTAAATTACTGAAGATTGCATTTAAGAAAAATAAAAACTACCAGCTAGCTTTGGTCTTCATAAAACTATATTTATTATTTTTATTCATAGGTAATAAATAAGTTTATGATAAAACAAAGTATGCTAAAATTCATCTAACATCTTTTTCTACTTTACCAAAATATATACTTCTGTATCAGTAAGACAATAGTAACAATGTAGATGATAATTGTCGAAATGCCTGTGTAGTTCTGTATCACAAAGTATGAGAGACTCTCCATATAGAAGGCAGAAGAAATATAACATTTATTCAGACACCAGGGAACCATATCCCATAACCAAACGTTCAGCTCTCATAGCCAGTTAACCCACTTCATCATAACAGCAAGGAACCCAAAACATGATATCACAACATGGAACCTCTCCAACCCAAAACCTCTCTGACCCCCTGCTAGGGTCTTTCCCAAAACAAACTCACAGTACAGCTAAGTCAGCCTGTTCAGTTCTAACCATCACAAGGGTGGCCATTAGCAGCCATTAGCAGCCATAACTGCTCTCTTTCTCTCTCTCTTTGTATTTCCTGTGACATAACTATCTTTTCTTGTCAGGAAGCTCCTCCCACCACATGTAACTTAGGCTTCCTGTGAAGGAAGTAGGTCACATGGCCTATTAATGGGTGGGAAAGATCTTAAAATCTAAATGCTATTACAACTTCATAAAACAGGATATAACCCTGGTGACCCTGATCAATTAAGCTTCCATCCCACTAGATAAAATTGATTAAGATCAATGGATAATGGAGACCATGTGCTGTTGTAGGGTGCACCACTTTTTGGACACTGAGTGGCTCATTTGCACTTTGTAATGAGTGTGATACCACAAAATTTCTATATGGGGAATAGGTGGTGGCTATGGATGACCTTGGTACCCTTTTTCTGGTGTCACAGGTCTTTCCCTGAACTGACCTAGTGAGTCTGTTATAATAACGAAAATAATAATAATTTGCATTTTAAAAATGCTTAAAGGCTTGTAAAGCTCTTTATATTGGGTAAGCTATTTGATCCTCAAAGCAACCTATGGGGAAGGTACAACTATTATCTGTTTTACAGATAAAGAAACTGAAGATGGGCAAAGATTAAGTGACTTGCACAGAGTCACACTGCTAGTAAGTGTCTAGGGCAGTACTGAAACAGGGCTTTATGACTCCAGCTCCAGTGCTCTATCCACTGTGCCACTTTGCTTTTCACCTTTATCTTGTTCCTCTTGGAGAGTTCAGCAAGGTGGTTGAGGGAGAGAATTTCTCTCTACTCACCCTTCATTGGCAATGGCATCTTGTGACAGAATAAAATGGCAGCTGAGTCAAGTCAAGTTCAGTTGGCAGAAGACCTGGGTGCTTAGACCTGGGATCTTGTTCAGTAAATGGCAGGCCACAGTGTTCATACTTCTGTTGGTTCTAGAGCATGAGTTCTGTAACTTACTGTGTATAGCAAAAAAAAAAAAAAAAAAGAAAAGAAAAGAAGAAGAAAGGAGGAAAGAAAGAAAGGAAAAAGAAAAAAGAAAAGAAAGGAAGGAAGAAAGGGAAGAAATAAAGGAAGGAAGGAAGGAAAGAAAGAAAGAAAGAAAGAAAGAAAGAAAGAAAGAAAGAAAGAAAGAAAGAAAGAAAGAAAGAAAGAAAGAAAGAAAGAAAGAAAGAAAATGAATACATGAGCACCTTAGGCCAAGATCTTAGCTGAGCCCAGAGCTGGAGATGGTAGTGACCATGGCCAAGCACTAGAGCCTCATACGCAGCCCACAAGCAGGCCCAGAGGTAAAAGTTACTTTGTCCAGAGGTAATCCTATGTGTGTACCTTTCCAGCTCTGAACTCTATTTTTCCCCCTAATTTGGTTTGTGTTTGTGAAAGAGAGTTTTATAGGTTTATGGGAAGAAGTTTTATTATGACTTTTCTTATTATGCCATTTCAGTAAATCCTTTTGCTATAATGGTTGACTAGTTAAAGGTAAACACATTAGTAGTTTTTTGTTTTTAGTTTTTGTGAATTGTAATTTTAGGAGTGTGGACCTGCAGAGTACCTTGAACCTTAGGTAGCTATGTGAGTATGGGAGGAGGTGAGACACATATACATATACATATACATATACATATACATATACATATACATATACATATACATATACATATACATATACATATACATATACATATACATATGCATATGCATATGCACATGCACACACATATACACACATACATATACATTTCTATTTACACATATACATACATTCATATATGTATATATACACTTGTATATATGCACATATATACATATCTGTGACATTAATACATATGCATATATAGGTATAATATTGTATTTATATATATAAAAGCTACTAGAACTTAAAAATGCACTAAGATTTTGGGATACCCTGTAGTTGTAGCACCATACTATATATGTATGTGTATATGTATACGTATACGTATGTGTACGTGTATGTGCATGTGTATGTGTATATACACACATATTTGTACACAGATACATATACTTGCATATATCTGTGTGTGTATATGTGTGTGTATGTGTGTCTGCATGTGTGTGTGTTTGCATGTATATGGTATTAAAGCTTAAAAACCCACTAAGACTTTGGAGACACCCTGTAATTGTAGCACTCCTTTGGCCTACCCTCCCCAACTTGCATAATTGTCTAATGGGAGAGTTTAAGGCAATCTCTGGTTCCATATTTCTAAAAACTATAGCTTGCAAGTGTCTATACATATATGCGTGTCTGAATGTGTACATATTAATAAAATGCCATATAATTAATTACATGCAAGCATCTCACAAAGTGATTAAGACAAAGCAAGTTGTTTTACTACTTCAATACTACTACTACTACTACTACTACTACTACTACTACTACTACTACTACTACCACCACTACTACTACTTTACTACTTCAATACTTCCAGGTGACTAACGTGGTTATTACTCCCACCGTCACAGATTGTAGACTATACTGTCTCATCCTGGGCAATTCTTTTCCTCTGTCTTTCTAACACTGCCCCCCCCCCCCCACCATAGCAGATCCACTCACCCAATACTCTCAAGGCCTTCTTCTCCTTCTCTTAAGGTATCATGGATAACGATTGTTGCTGTTGCTCAGTCGCGTCTGACTCTTTGTGACCCCATTTGGGCTTTTCTTGGCAAGGATACTGGAATGCTTTGCCAATTCCTTCTCCAGCTCATTTTACAGATGAGGAAACTGAGGCAAACAAGGTTAAATGATTTGCCCAAGGTCACACGACTAGTATGTGTTTGCAATTGGATTTGAGCTCAGGAAAGAAGAGTCTTCCAAGCCCAGTGTTCTATCCTCTGTGCCACTTAGCTGCCCCAGTTCTTTAGAACTTTAAGTTGCAGAAAGATGAGTGATCTGCATTAGTGAAGGGAGCTTCCCCATCCAGAATTGCCTCTTCTGATGAAATCCCTGGTCTAGAAGAGAAAAACCAAAACTAAAACCAGAAACAAACGTAGCACCAGCATTTAGGCTGTCTATCTTTTAATCTCTCTTGCTGCAGTGAGCTCTGCAAAATACTACTCTGATGCTTCATCACATTATGGAGCTGACTCTGGGGTTTTAAAGGTGATACTCGTGGAGCAGAAGTTCTGGCAGATTCTACCAAGCCATAAAGTACAAGCCTAGGCCAGAGTGTGTCTGATGTCTAAATAGCCTGGTGAAGTACTCAGAAGCTCCTTACCAGTAGGTCAGCTACTAGATACTGACTTCTTCCACCAGAGCAACCAATGAAACAAAGGAAAAAACTCTGTATTTCCCTCTATCCTATATAGCCCCCTTCCAAAGTGGCAAGGGAAGAGTAGAGGGCACCAAGAATCTTGGTTTCTACAAAGCTGCGTTAAAACAAACAAAAAAACCAAATTATTTTTAAAAAGAGAACCTTAAACTAATTAAGAAAGCAGCATATTTTATGAAAAAAGGTATCTCATCTTCCCTATTACCAAAATCCACATTTATCCAAAATGGTATTTATTATTAAGCATAATCAAAACATGTATGAGAATTAATTAAATTCCAGAACATCATTAAACAATGATTATTTTTATTATTTATTACTTAATGCATACAACACATACAAAAAAAATTACTTGCAATAATTGGAATCCTTGCCTTCCTCCTTATGAAATATATTGTTCTTCCCAATTTGAATTTTCTTTTTTGGTGTAGAGGATTGTGCTTTTGATTATTCATTACTACTGGTTGTTTTATGTATTTCATCATTGCTATTAAAACAGAAGCAAATTTAGAGTCCCCCTGCCCCTTACTCCCCATGCCCCACCCCCCACTCCCCACAGAATACTTTACAGTTTGCAAACCATTGAAATGAAACAAAGGATTCCAGGTGGCCTCTAAGCTTCGATGATTACCCACACCAAATGGACCAAGTGTCTTCTGAGAAGCAGCCTGGTCTGTTGGATAAGGTACTGGATTTGGAATAAGGAAGCCCTGGTTTTAAGAGCTGCTGCTGATACTTACTCGTTGTATGACTGTGGACAAGTCATTTGACCTCTGAGACTCAGTTTCCCCCTCTGTATAATAGGGCTAACAACACCTGCTTCACAGAATTGTCTCAAGGTTGATGCTCAGATGACATCATGTCAATAAAGTACTTGGCAAACTTTTAAAGGTTATCTCAATGTCAGTTATTATTACCTATTAACCAGCAGGTATCTACTTCCTTTTATGTGACAGTCACTGTGCTGTATGATGCAATAGGAAGACATAATTGAAACTGTCCCTGTTCTCAAGGAACTTACATTCTAGACATGGAGATAACATGCACATACATGTAAATATAGACGAAAAATGCAAAATAAAGACCAAGGTAATTTCTGCGGCAAGGCAATATTAGTGGAGGAACCATGAAAGTACTCATGTAGGATACAGTGTTTGGGTGAAATGTTGAAAGACACTAGTTCTGTAGAGAGGTGATCAAGGGTATTTTCTTGAGTTAACAAGCATTTATTAAGTGTCTATCATACACCTGGTACAGTGCTAAGCTGGAGATCCCTGGGGAGTTTAACTTGATGAGTTTATAGGGAGGGCAGCCTTTCATGAAGAGTTTTGAAAGGGTCTCCCTCTGGAGGTGCATTTGTATATTGTCACCTTTTTGAGGAGACTAGCCCCTGGGCAGCTAGGTGGCTTGGTGGATAGAGTGCTGGGCCTAAAGTCAGGAAGACTCATCTTCCTGAGTTCAAATCTGGCCTCAGGCACTTACTACCTTAGCTGTGTGACCCTGGGCAAGTCACTTAGCTATGTTTGCCTCAGTTTCCTCATCTGTAAAATGAGGTAGAAAAGGAAAATAGCAAACCACTCCAGTATCTTTGCCAAGGAAATCCCAAATGGGGTCAGGAAGAGTAGGACACAACTCTTTCAAGATGAATTGGTTGGTTTGGAGCCACCCTTTGACACCTCCTGGAAGACAGGTTTCAATGACAGAGGTTGTTCAAGATTAATTGGTTGGCTCAGACTTTTGTGAGGATACCCTTGTGACAGAATGCATCCTTTCGCACAGGCTTATAAAGGAAGATGACAGACTGTCTTTTCCATTTCAAGAGTGCAAGACATTAGAATAGGGAGGTGTTCACCTGCTCCAAAGCCCTTAATGGCAGCTTTGGAGGGCCACGTGGTACACCTGTGCTTGTCCATATTGCTTGGAAGGGGAATACCTAGACAATGTAGTTTATTATCCTTAGCCTGTTAGAGGAGGGATGATTTCTGGGGCAAGGATAGCCTCAGGGAGACAACCCCTTGTGCATAAATTGTCAATTCGAGAGTTTGGTGAAGTAGTCATTTATTGCTAAAAGGAGAATTTTCTGAGCAGTTTGCCTTTTGGAGAGAGACATTTACATGTCTCTCAGTGCTGGGAAGAATAGTAGTGAGAGACTAAAGTTACAGTATGAAAGAGCAAGGGACCTGAATTGAGCACTCTGGTATTACAGTGAATTATTCAGTTGGTATGGCTCCAATGGAAAGTGGGGTGTGTGTGTGGGGTGGGGAGCAGAGTTGCACATCTAGCCCTTCTATTCCCTCTGGGGGCTGTCTAAAACTAGAAGTTTTTGAGTTTAAAGAGAGACTCACCAGAATGTTGCAGTGTTGTCTGTCTAGTAGCCTCATGTTTAATTTTCTTCTGAGGGGAGTACAAACCATAGGATGACACTTAGGGACTTTAGGACCTTATAGAGAAGTGGTACCCACTGGAGAAGGGGAAGAAGCACATTGATAATTTACAGGCTCACTGATTGGCAACTCTATTGACCATGCACAGTTCTGGGTTACAGTTTCAGGGCAGAGAGGAGCATTAGTACTTGCATATGCAGGGGAAAGAGGGCCCTTCCTGGGTAAAGACCAGATTATGGACCAGGAGAGCAGTAACCACACCTCTCCCCAGTCACAGCACTTTGGAAGCACCAAAACCTTGCAGATCTCCAAAACTAGCTCTGAAAACAGCAGCACAAAAAAGCTTGAAGCTTGAGAAGATATGTCTCTACCTCTGGGTAAGCAGAGCCCAATTTTAACATAAAGTTCAAAGTCAAAACATAGGCTGGGAAAATGAGCAAATAACAAAAAAAGAACCTGACCATGAAAAGCTATTACAGTGTCAGGGAAGATCAAGACATAAGCTTGGAAGACAACAATGTGAAAATAGCTACAAGCAAATCCTTAAAGGAAAATGCTAATTAGACCAAAGGCCAGCAAGAATTTCTGGAAGAGTTAAAGAGATGAGAGAAAAAATTAGGAAAAGAAATGAGAGTGATGCAAGAAAATTATGAAAAGAGAATTAATGGCTTGGAAAAAGAGGCACAAAAATACTGAAGAAAATAACATCTTTAGAAAAGAATTGGCCCAATGGTAGAAGAAGCAGAAAAATTCACCAAACGAAAGGACTCCTTTAAAAGCATAATGGCCCAAATGGAAAAGGGGCATGAGAATTCACTGAAGAAAAGAATTTCTTAAAAAGCAGAATTGGTCAAATGGAAAAATGTACAAAATTTCACTGAAGAAAAGAATTCCTTAAAAATTGGAATTGGGCAAATGGAAGCTAATGACTCCATAAGACATCAAGAAACAATAAAACAAAGTCAAAAGAATGAAAAAATAGAAAAAAAAATCTCATTGGGAAAACAACTGACCTGGAAAATAGATCAAGGAAAGCTAATCTAAGAATTACTGGACTATGTGAAAGCCATGATCAAAAAAAGAGCCTAAACGCCACATTTCAAGAAATTATAAAGGAAAATTGTCTCAATGTCTTAGATCTAGAAGGTTAAATAGAAATTGAAAGAATCCACCAATCACCTCCTGAAGGAGATCCCAAAATGAAAACTCCCAGAAATATTATAGCCAAACTCCAGAGCTCCAAGGTCAAGGGAAAAAACTTCAAGTAGCCAGAAAGAAACAGTTCACATATCATGGAGCCACAGTCAGGATCACGCAAGATTTAGCAGCTTCCACATTAAAGGAGCAGAGGGCTTGGAATTATAATCAAGAATAATCTACCCAGCAAAACTGAGTATAATCCTTCAGAGGAAATAAATGGTTATTTAATGAAATAAATGACTTTCAAGCATTTCTGATGAAAAGACCAGAGCTGAATAGAAAATTTGACATCCAAACAGAAGTACAAAAAGGTAAACAAGAAAGAGTAATCATAAGGGGTTCAATAAAGTTAAGCTACTTATATTCCTCTATGGGAAGATGATACATGTAACCCCTAAGAACTTTATTAGCAGGGCAGTTAGAAGGAGTCTACCCAGACAGAGGGCAAGAGTGTGAGTTGACAATGTTGGGCAATCTCCAAAAATAGAAGAGGTGAAAAAGAGAGATGCACTGGAAGAAGGGGGAAGGGAGAGGTAGAATGGGGAACTTTTTCTCACATAAAAGAGATGCACCATCCAGAGAAGGAATTATGGAGTCTGAATGCAAAGTGAGGCAAACTATTTGCTCTCTTTTTTTTCCTTCTTTTTTGGTTTTGCTTCTTCTTTCTCATGATTTATTCCATTGGTTATAATTCTTCTTTACAACTGGACTATTATGTAAATAAGTTCAATGCAAAGGTATATGTAGAACCTATAGGGGAGGGGAGAGGAGAGGGAGGGAGAGAAAATTTGGAACTCAAAAACTTGTAGAACTGAATGTTGTAAATTAAAAATAAAAAATAAAAAAGAATAAAATAAAAGAGATTCACAAAGAAGACCTCCTATAGTGGAGGCGAAAATGGGAGGGTGGGAGGCAATGCTTGAACCTCAGTCTCATTGGACTTGGTTTAAAGAGGGACACTCAGTTGGATATAGAAATTTATCTTACCCAGTAGGGAAATAGGAAGGGAAAGGGATAAGAGATATAGAGTGGGGAGGAGGAATTGGGGGGGGGGGATGATAAAAGAGAGGCAGTGATCAGAAGCAAAATAGACTTTTGAGGAAGAACAGGATAAAACGAGAATGATAAATAGAAGAAATAGGATGGAGGGAAATATACAGTCATCATAACTGTGAATATGAATGAGATGAAATCACCCATAAAACAGAAGTGGATAGCAAAATGGATTAGAAACCAGAATCCAACAATGTGTTGTTTAAAAGAGATACACTTGAAACAGAAAGACACACAGAGAGTTAAACTAAATGGCTGCTTTAGATTCTGCCATTGGAGCAGAATCTATTATGCTTCGGCTGAAATAAAAAAAGCAGGTGAATAGCAATCACAATCTCAGACAAAACAAAAGCAAAAATAGCTAATTAAAGGAGATAATCAGGGAAATTATATTTTGCTAAAAAATAAAATAACAATATCAAAAAATGTAAGGGCAAATTTTTCTGATAAAGGCCTCATTTCTCAAATATATAGGGATTCAAATTTATAAAAATAATAGCTATTCCCCAATTGATAAAAGGTCAAAGGATATAAACAGGCAGTTTTCAGAAGAAGAAATAAAAGCTATCTATGGTCATATGAAAAAGTGCTCTAAATCACTATTGATTAAAGAAATGCAAATTAAAACAACTCTGAGGTACAACTGCACACCTATCAGAAATAACAAATGCTAGAGTAGACGAGGGAAAATAGATACACTTGATATGGTGGGTGGAGTAATGAACTGGTCCAACGATTCTGGAGAACAATTTGGAACTATGCTCAAAAGGCTATAATACTGTGACTATGCTTTGACCCACCAATACACAACTAGGTCTGTACTTTAAAGAGATCAATGAAAAAGGAAAAGGATCTACGTATACAAAAATATTTGTAGCAGATTTGGGGGTTTTTTTGTGGTAGTGGCAAAAATTGGAAATCAATGGAATGCTAATGAACTGGGGAATGGTAGACCAAGTTGTGGCATATGATTGTGATGGAATACTATTATACTGTGGGAAATGATAATGGGGATAATGGGATAATGGCAAGACCTATATGAACTAATGCAAAGTGAAGTGAAAAGAACCAGGAGATCATTGTGCACAGTAATAGCAATGTTGTAACGATGATCAACTGTGAAAGACATGGCTACTCTGTTCAATACAGTGCTCTAAGACAATTCCAAAGGACTCATGATGAAAAAATGTTATCCACCTCCAGAGAGAGAACTGGGATGAACTCTGAGAGCAAATTGAAGCATAATTTTCTCTTCTTTCCTTCCTTCCTTCCTCCCTCCCTCCCTTCTCTCTCTGTCTCTGTCTCTCTCTGTCTCTCTGTCTCTCTGTCTCTCTCTCTCTCTTCTTTCTTTCTTTTTTTTTGGTAATATTGCTAATATGGAAATACGTTTTGCATGATTACACACATATATGTAATTGATATAATTTTGCTTGCCTTCTCGGTGGGTGGAGGATCAGCAGAAGGGAGGGAGAAATTTAGAACTCAAAACTTAAATTAGAAAATAATGAAAAAAATGAAAAGAATGTTAAAAGTAAATAAATAATTAAAAATACCAAATAGGGAAGTGTGCTGAAGGAATTTCTTTTGGCTTAAAGAGTTTTACTTTTATTTTGAGAAAGGTTGAATTTGAGGTGGTAGTAGAATGTTCAAGTTTAAGAAATAATGGGAAATATGGGACCCTCTGTTATTATCTCTAATTTGTCCTATATATAGCTTGTTTGTACATAGTTGTTTGCATGTTATCTCCTCCATTAGACTAGTCTGTCTTCTGCCATTTTTTTGTGCTTAGTACATGGTAGGTATATAATAAATGTTTGTTTTTTTCCTTCCATTAGTTTTAGTGGAGAGAGAAGTTTCAATAGAGTGATGAGAAAGGAAAACAAATCTCAGAAGATTAAGTAGTCACAAGAAAATGGAGAGAGCAGATTGATTCACATGGCAAAGAGAAAGAAGAGAAATAGGAGAATAATTTAAGGACATAGCAGGGTCACATGAAGGATTTTTGAAGGGCAACATATGCTTGTATGAAATTAGAAGGAAAGGAGGCAGAATGATCCTGAAGAAAGAGGAAGCAGAATTATCAAGACGGTGGGAGAGAATGAGACTGAGATCATGGGGGAGGGGTTAGATTTGGAGAGGAATAAAACACCTTCCTCAGAGAGAATTGAGGAGATGACTGCAGAGATGCATATGAGATGCAAAAGAAGGTAAGATGAATGGGTATATTCAAGATGGTCTTAATGTTAGTGAAGTAGATGGCAAAGTCCCCTTTGGCCATAGGTGGGTGAGAGAATTTGGGGTTTGAGAAAAGTATAAAAGAGATAAAATAATATGAGGGAATCCATAAGGGGAATAAATAGTTGATGAGCAGAAGTTAGGACCCGTTTGAAGTTACATACACAGCAGAAATCTGAAGTGGTGCAGATGTAACCAATTCTTTAAATGCAATTTGATTTTATCCAGAAATTCTGCAAGTGTAATAACAGTTCCTTTGAATAACAGGAGAGTTCTTTACATAAAATAGTCCAACCTCCCCCCACCTCTTTTTTTGGCTGGGTGTTAATGGATGGGTTAGGAAGAATCAGGTCAGTGAAGGACCCTGGCTTCTTTATTAGGCATAACTTATTAGCAACAAGTTAGGCTGCTGGGTGGCACAGTGGATAGAATACTGGACCTGGAGTAAGGAAGACCTGAATTCATGATCCAACCTGAAACACTAGCTGTGTAACCCTGTGCAAGTCAACCTCTGTCTTCCCCAGTTTATTCATCTATAAAAGGGGTGATAATAATAGTACTTACTGCTCAGGGTTGCTGTGAAGATGAAATAATATTTATAAAGTGTTTTGCAAACCTTAAAGCATTACATAAATGTCAGTTATTATTATTATTAAAACTCTTTTCTTCTTTATGTATAAAGATTATATCCTCTTCACTAGAAGCTCCCATCTGAAGAGCAGCATTACAGACATTTTACTCTCTTATCACACGGAAAACAAATGGTAGCAGTCACTTTGGGAAATGGGAACTCATGAAATGCCCACATTTTTACTGTTATCATTTCCTTTGGGTGGTATTCTACCTAATTTTAAAATTATTTCCATTCTACCTAACTTTAATCATATTGTTAAAATATATAGACTCTGCTAATTTACATTGGATGATTTTCCTGCAAATCCTTTAATACCATCTTAAAGCAGAAACCTTGGCAAAATTATGAAATAAGTGATTTTTTTTGATGTCTTTCTATGTCTCCTTTCGGCATTCTTTACTCCCCTCCCCGTCTTCATTTCTTCCAACCCAGAGAAAGGCAGCTGTCTCCAGTGTTCTGCCTTTCACAGCTCTGCTAGCAGTCTACTGGCCTGTCCGGCCTTACTCTTAAGCCATCATGCCTATCTCTTTTTCACACTTTCCCCCTAGTCTTTCCCTAGAAGGAATCATGATCAGTTAGAAGCTCTAAGTGCAAGGACATTTAAGGTAGAAGGTTTCTGTTCATTTGAATTCTAGTACCCTAGAATGTCAGAGCTGGAAAAAGACTGAGAAATCATCTGGCCCAACCTCTTTATTTTAAAAAGTGAAAATGGATGCATAAAGTGGTCAGGTCAGCGCCACTCAGTAAGTTAGGTGGAAGCAATAAAGAAGGCCAGATCTGATGGCCAATTCATTACTCCTTCTCCTATCCCATATTGCCTCTCTTAGGATATACTTTGCTATTTATCAACAAAAGAAATTTTTACAAAACCTCACATAGCATTATCATGTTTCTCCGATTCTCTGAATTACATTAATTATAGAGTCAGTTGTGGTACATTGGAAAGAGCATTGGCTTTAGAGTCAGAGAACTGGTGTTCAAATCCTTGCACTACTAGGTGACCTTGGGCAAGTCACTTAAATCTTTTTTCTTATCTGTAAAAAGAACAGTATGGCCCAGATGACTCCCCCACCCCCCGCCACGTTCCTTCATGCTCCAAATCTGTGATCCTAGATTCCATTTTTTATTGATTACTATTATTACTGCTATCACTAATAAAACAGATGGATAAACTAGAGTATGCTATATATTTTAGTTATATTTTTAGTGTAAAACTAGTCTCAAGAATCACTGATTATAGTATATTCCTAGCCATCTGTGTTTCCCCTAGAACACTGTTTTTCCTTATTCTCTCTTGCACAATACCCTATTGTGAATTTGGGGCCTTATTAGCACATGCAGATACATGGTGATTCTAATAGAATGGAACCTTTGGAGGACACATACTTTTTCATATTTATTCTCTGTATTGTCAGAATCAGGCCTGACACATGGTAGGCATTTCAAAAAATAGTTGCTTAATTGAGTTGAATTGAGTCAATCATTACTGCTTTACTAAGCTGGATCCTATTTCCATATACAGAATATGGGTCTACCATAACTAGAATATGGGTCCTATTGTTTCTCAGGCTTTTAGGACTTCTGGTGTATTGGATGGCAATAATCCTACACGGTGAAACCACCTCCCTGCCAAGAGAATCATAGATACACAAAGAAACCTGAAAGTTTATCTGACTTGTCTAGTCATGCACCCAGTGAGAGGTGTATACACAAACACACACACACACACGCACATGTTCGCATGGCTGGTTAAAGAGTCATACACCCATGGGTGTGCTGGAGCCAGCTGGGACAAGCAGATTGTTAAACTTTCAGGGTGAGTTATTTATGTGTTGGTAGGGGTAGGTAGTGGATAGAACACTGGGCTTGGAACCAAGAAGACTCATCTTCCTGAGTTCAAATCTGGCCTCAGACACTAACTACGTGATCCTGGTGAAGTCACTTAACTCTGCCTCAGTTTCTTATCTGTAAAATGATCTGGAGAAGGAGATGGGAAACCACTGCAGTATTTTTGCCAAGAAAACCCCAAATGGGGTTATGAAGAGTTGGACGTGACTGAACAACATTTACACCTTGGAAACTGGCAAGCGCTATAAATCAGAGCATGATTTATTGGGTTTTTGATTGTCTAGACTTAAGAAAGTGATTGAAAAAATTCAATGATGCGAATTAAACTTAAAAGTGTATCATGAATATTTTTCAGGAGAGCCGTTTCTTAAACATTTGCAGCATACCCATTGGAGAAGTCTCATACCTTTTTTATAACCATATATTGAATCGGTCTACCTCATTATCTTCCCCCTCACCCCTTTTATTTTTTTAACCAGATTTAGCTCCAATTTATTCTTTTCTGTTTCCAAAATTTCAAACCCACTTTCAATGAATAAAGACTGGGGAACCCTAAAGGAATGTTATAGTTTCTGAAGGCAATTTTAAAAGAAGAGTTCTGGAAATGTTTTGAGTAAAGGCAGTATCTGGAATATAGACACACACATGCATACACACACACACACACACACACACACACACACACACACACACACACATATATTCCAGATGTATGTCTTTGTTATATATGTATGCCAAACCAGTCTCAGAAGGAGTACAGCACAGAGGCTAGAGTCAACCATGAAGCGGAGAGGTCCTTGGTTCAAGCCCTACTGAGGACACATATGGGCTTCGTGACCCAGGGCAAGCCACAATCTCTCAGTGTTCTAGGCAACTCTCAAAGTTACAGAGTAGGTATGTATCTGCATTGGTAGAAGGAGTTTCCTTACCAGGGAATCCTGGGATTTCCATGAAATCATAGGTCTAGGTTGGATCTCCAAAGGGTTTGGCTTTGAAGGAGCCAACATTCAATTTGGTGTGTAGATTCTAGTGTTAAAATATAAGTCCCATTATGGAAAAAGTGTTAGATTTTAAATCAAAAGGCTTCTCAGGATCCTTCTAGATCTATGATCCTATAATAAAATAATTATAATTATAATAGCTGGCATAGTGCTTTTAAGGTTTGTGAAATATTTTATAAATATCATCTCATTTTATCCTCACAGGAACCCTGCCTGGGAGTTAGGCACTATTATTATCCCCATTTTAGAGATGAGTATACTGAAGCAGTGACATGATTTGCCCAGGGTCACATGGCTAGTAAGTGACTCAGGTTGGATTTGTCTTCCTAGCTCCAGGTCTAGTACTTTCGCCATTATGCCATCTGTATGACTTTCTATTCACGTCTGGTATGTGGAAATTATGCGCTGCCACTAAAAGGGATTTAATTCTAAAGAAAGGAACGGGCATGAGGGCTGGGTCAAAGGGTACCTAGCAACAGACAATACAGGATCAGGGTGTGGTTGCTAGCCAGTTGATTTCCTAATACAAATGGAGTGAGGCCAAGTCCAATCTTACTCCCTTCATGTTGAAGATGCAGATAGACTTTAGGATTGAGGTATCATAGTGTGTTTTCCGTGGTGGCTACAGCTGTCACACCAAATAAAATGGGAGCTTTTACCATCAGCTGTGATAGCATCGTCTGAGAATTTTCTTACGCTGACAACTGCTCTCTGAAAACACACAGGAAAAAATATATTATAGGCAATGCAGAGAATGAATATAAGTGGGCAAATGCACTTCAGAAACCCACGGTCATAGATTGGTTTGCATAAGACACAACCCAAGTCAGCCTTGACAATAGCCTTGGCGTTGGCTTCCGGAGCATCCCTTTGAAAGTACACAAAGATTAGTTGATTCCATGCTTGTGCCACAAATAGCCTAGTCAATCGCTTGGTCCATCAACAGGCATGTATTAAGCCCCTGCTACATTACGTTAGCTACTAGAGATGTGAAAAAAACAAACCACAAAACAGTCCCTGCCCTCAAGGACCTTATATCCTATAGATATCCTATATCTGTATTTATCCTGTATATTTCTTTTATACAGAATAAATACAAGGTAAGTCTGTGGAGGATTAATAGCAGCTAGGGGGAATAATAAAAGGCCTTCTGTAGATGGTGGTGTTTGAACTGAACTTGGAGGGAAGGGAGGGCGTCTAAGAAGGGGAGATGAGGTAAGTAAGTAATTGGGCTGGAACTTCCAGGACTATAACATGCACACCATCAAAACAAATTCATAGTGGAGATCATTCATATGGACAAATAAAACACGTGCAAATACATATTAAATCACAATGCCTTGTGGGTAAATGTTATTTAACCAAAGGGTAAAATTCATCAACAGGTCTTAGGCCAACTTAGTCTCTCTTTGAACCCATCATCTCAGCCAGTCATTCAGCCACCACAGCAGTGTAAATGTTAGAACTTCTCCAGACACAGTGACCCAGAGTATCTTCAGGAATCAGGTCTAAGGTCAACCCTTCTGGGCCACGCTCCTCAGCTGCAAGACTGACTTCTCTGAGGCTAGAACTAGATGTCTTCTTACTTGGTTACACTTCATTTGGGAGGGGGCGGGGGGGGGGGGGGGTATCCAACTAACAAAACACACCCAGGATTCAACCAACAAAATTAAAATGGTGGGTCTGTGTTGTGACCATTGCTTAATTCATGGTGGCAACTGGGCATGGCAGAGTGTAAGGCCAAGACCTAGAACATTTCTCCATAATAAGAGGTGGGGTCAGAGTGGATTGAGCATTGGACTTGGAGTCAGGAAGACCCGAGTTTGAATCTTGCTTTAGACACATACAGGCTGTGTCACCATGGGCAGGTCACTAGGCCCTATGAGCCTCAATTATGTCACCTGTAAAAAAGGAAATACCAATAGTGACTATTTCAATGGGTTGTTGTAAGGATTAAATGAGATAATATCTATATGTATACATACCTATATGTTTATATATAGGCATATAAGTATATATGTGTATATACACAAATATATATGTATGTATAGTATATATACATGTATGTGTATATATGTACACATATATACATGCATGTATGGAGAGAGAGAAAGTTGTTGTTGCTCTTGTTTGTGTCCCCAGGGGCCATATTATCCATGGGATTTTCTTGGTAAAGATTAAGGCAAACAGGTTTAATGACTTGCCCAGGATAACATAACTAGTGAGTGTCTGAGGCCACATTTGAATTCAGGTCTTCTGACTCCAGGCCCAGTGTTTTATCCACTGAGCCACCTAGCTGCCATATCTATCCATCTGTCTGTCTGTCTGTCTATCTATCTATCTATCTGTATGAATCCATATATCTATATCTAGACAGCTATATTTCTATCTATCTATATATATATATTATATAGATATGGATCTATCTATAGAGACACACATACACATGAAAAGCATTTTTAACATCTTAAAGCCCTACTTAAATATTAGCTATTATTAGTATGGTCTTCGCTTAGGTTCACATGCCAAATTGAATAGAGCTGCTATCACAGCTTGCTGCCCTTCCTACACCAATTAGTGTGTGGGCTGTTTTCTGTGGGGTGGGAGTGGTAGGCTACGGTTTGTTTTTATTCTTCCCTCTCAAGACAATCCGTAATCATACTCGTTCAGCAGAGAAAATGAGCTGCCCCCACTTCACTCAATTGAAATCCAAAAATGAACCAAATGATGAGACTATAGTTTTCACTGCAGAGGGCTCAGATGAAATCAGCTCCTCATTGCTGCCTGCCGAAAATGTATAATTACAATATTTGTAACACATTAGCCCTCGTTATTTTTGGAAACTGGAAAATGGACATTTCACCTGATTAGGGGAAGCTGCTTCTCCTAGAAGCATAGAATTTTAGAACTGGAAGGGATCCCTGAGATAACTTATAGATTATTTGTTGGGAGTTGGAGGAGGGAAACTGAGGCCCAGGCAGGATGAATGATTTGCTCAAGGTCATATGGCCAGTACTATAGTAGGTGGAGTTTTTTTCACTTTAAACGAGGCATTGCCTTGAAAAGCTGTTGGCTAAGTAAGTATAATAGTAGTCTTTCACCATAGAACTGCTGGGAGAGTTTTCTGTAGATCTCAAATCTTTACCTTATTAATTTTTGTGGCAGGATGAAAGGGATACTCTGGCAAATTTAAATGTAGTGTGATCCCATGTTTCCTGTATAGTACAGTTTGTGCTCTTGATGAGCGTGCCTGGTTTTAATCTCTTTTGTTAAATAATTTATGTACATTTTTTCCTGAGTATAATTACCTTGATTAATACCAAGAAATATGGTATTTATAATCCCAAATGTTTAACAAAGTGCTACATGATTATCACTTAAAAATTAATTAACCCTCTTGTACATAAAAATCCTATAATTTCATTTAGAAAGATGAAGCATTAACTAATATTTTTCACATTCTAATCACCCATATGTACCAGTGGTTAGGAGAAGTGGAAAAAAAATACATAACTACTATAACCCTAAAAATCCAATGTAAAGAGAAATGAAAAGCACATGTCATTCTCCTATGTGCATCACACATTCTCCAGGTATCTGTCTTTCACATTTCCGTATATGATCTGAATTATCTAATCACCAATTAGATTTTAAAACTGAGTTTACTAAAAATAAAGAATGGAACACTCAATATCACAAAGTTATTAATAGAATCAATTATAATGTGACTCTCCAACAATTCAGTAATTGCAATAGTCACCTAGGAAATATGCTATCTGCAAACACACCATCAACTGGGCGTTAAAAAATGATGCCATCCATGCCTGGGATTAGTAGATCAAGAGACATACTTTTTTCCCCCTTTTTCCTTCCTTCCTTCCTTCTTTCTTTCTTCCTTCTTTTTCTTTCTCCCTTCCTTCCTTCCTTCCTTCCTTCCTTCCTTCCTTCCTTCCTTCCTTCCCTCCTTCCTTCCTTTCTTCCTTCCTTACTTCCTTTCCTTCCTTCCTTCTTTCTTTCTTTCTTTCTTTCTTTCTTTCTTTCTTTCTTTCTTTCTTTCTTCCTTCCCTTCTTTCTTTCTCTGCCTGCCTGCCTTCCTTCCTTCCTTCCTTCCTTCCTTCCTTCCTTCCTTTTTAATAGAGAACCATGTGTAAATAGTTTTTATATGGTTCACATCTTTCTGGATTGCGAGATGAGTTGAAGGTGACATCTTTATTCCCTTGGAATTTTAAAGAGATCTATCATTTTCCAAGACGGGCAAAACAAAATGCCTGTCCCCTCCTCAATGGACCTGAGTAAGGACCTTTAAGTTTTGTTTTGTGACTTTATTAAAGCCTGTGATTAAATATCTTTGAAATACTGAAACTGATCTGGCTCTCTCCCTTAACTCATCCCTATCATCTTCTTCCTTCTCCTCCCTCCTTTCCCCTGCCTCTCTTTTTGCAGTCTTAGGCATAAACAGGTAAGTGTGAGAAAAGTCACACTTCCCCATTTCTTCACAGAAACAGTCTTCTCATTTCATCTGTTTGCAAAGCCTAGGGCAAAAATACGGAAAACAACAAAGAAAATAACCAGGCCTTGAGCCTTGTCCATGGGGGCCTCACAGAAGCTGACAAATGTCAGATTTGAAAAGAAGGGCAGGTGATTATGGAGTTTGTTCTGTGGACATGCTGAGTTATATTTAAAATTTAAATACACTACTGTCCTCAGCGAGGCTACCCTCCTCCTAAGAAAACACTCCCCAAGTGCACAGGGCCAGATGTTTGGCTCTTCAGGGGAGAGCAGAAAAGGGGATGTTCAAAGAATTCTTTCTTTTTGTGCTACAAGCCAAGATGCTGTAGGAATAACTTGTTGGAACTTGTCAGTCTGCCAACAAGGACTAGATGGGGTGAGCAGGCATCGGGGTATCGGAAGCTATGAGATTACCCATGCCAAGCTAATTCTCACACAACAATCGAGACTAAAGCTGATTTTCAAGGAGTTGATCGCTGACACCCTCGAAGCAGACAGGATGAAACTCCAGGACGTCCCTTAGAGCCAACTTCCAATTCTCCCACACTGCTTGTTTTTGCATCTCTGGTACTTATTACAGAGCTTGGCATGTGGTAGTAACTTCACAAATACCTTTTTCCATTCATCCACTCATTCATTCTTGCTGTCTAGGTTGTGATGGATGCTCCTCAGCTAGCTTGTTGTCATTTGTCCTTTGTTCTTGAAGAGGACCATGACATCGGGAAGGTGATGCCGTGACTTGTGAGTAAATTGGATTTAAGTGAGGGAGCGCTGTGCGGAGTCACCAGCCTCACTCTCTCTTCCGGAGTCATCTGGGTCCCGTAATAAGATATAGATCAAAGGATAAGGAAGAGGATAAAATACATGTTCTCGGTGGTAGTAGTGGTGAAGGAGAGGGACTGAGTTGTGTTCTTCAGAAGTTGAAAGCTGAATAGAACAGAATGAGGCAAATGCTTTTTTTAATCTGTTATTTCATGAGTCCACCCCTGAACAAAAGGCCCATCATGTGTGCAAGAATGTACTGAAGTTTCTGAAGACAATTTTAAGAGTTCTAGAAATGCTTTTTGCAAAGGAACATTCTGGAATATATGTATACACACACACACACACACATACAATTTATGTGATATGCCTTCCAAAGGGGATGCCTGAGAAGGGGCTAGGATCCATCTGGATGTGTAAGTCCTGGTATGTTTATTAAAGCATCAGTCCCTTTGTGGAAGGCAGCGAAGTGGCACAGCACTGGATGTGGATACAGCACTGAGCCTGGTGTCAGGAAGAGTCTTTTCATGAGTTCAAATCTGGCCTCAGATACTTACTAGCTGTGTTATACTAGGCAAGTCACTTAACTCTGTTTTCCTTAGTTTCCTTATCTGTAAAATGAGCTGGAGAAGGAAATGGCAAACTGTGTGGGATGGATTTTAAGAATTCAAGAATTAAAAACAGAGGCATCTCAAGGTGAAAGTAGAAAGGAAAATTTATTACGATCCCATGGGAAAGGGCAACCCGGACATCAAAAAGGACTGGGGGTTCTCTCAGTGTCAGAGCGCACTGGACACAGAAAATTGGGGTGTTTATATAGGTCCCTAACCGCAATTCCCCCTCCCAACCTCCTTCCTCTCAGCTTGCAGACGTAAGCTTTGAGGGTACAATCTGGACGCGATAAATCTATCCCAGGGGACAATGGCAAGGAACAAACAGTATGGTTATTTTTGACAAGCAGGTGACGGACATAACCTTCCCACTATTCTTATCCCATTCTCCAATCAATCTGAAGTGATAAATCTATCTTAATGACAATAACAATGAACAAATAGTTTGGTTATCTGTGACAGGCAGAAGCCAGTTGTTGGTTACCTCATCTTCACATCTGTGGCAAACTAGCCTTTCCCATCACCCATACATCTGTGACGGATATCCCTAGCACCCTTACACCTTGTCTCCCATCATTCATACCTAACTGGTCTTGCACGTCTACATTGCACCTGGCTTTCCGGCTTTTCATTCATTTTTCTGCTGAGCTGAGGGTTCCTTATCCTGGGGTCAGTACACAGGGGGTGAGCATCCTGTGTCCTATCCTTACTTTTGGAGGATTTTATGGTTGTGACTTATTCACCTCAACCCTTCTTTCTTTCAGGCCTCTCGCCATTAGGTAAATACACAGGATGCGAGCATCCTGTGCCCTGTTCTTAACCTCGGGGCCTTACGGTCACTAGCTAAGCTTGTGGAGGGGAAAACATCTAAGTAGAGAAATGGCTTTACAGAAAGGAAAATATCTAAGTAGAGAAATGGGACTCACTATCCTACTTATTTCTATTTATCTAATTTGTCCTCTTTTATGAGAGGTCTTCACTCGTCCCACACAAAACCACTCCAGTATCTTTTCCAAGAAAACTCCAAAAAATGGGATCCTGAAGAGTCAGAAATGACTGAACAACAACAGCCCTTTGTGGAGAGAAAGCTGTGATAGTTGCTATGGGGGAATCCGAAAAAGTATGATGAGAAGAAGCCTGTGCCTCCAAACCTAATCAGTCATTTGACAGCACTTTATGAAGTCCGTGCTCTCTGATAGGCTCTGTGCAAGGGCTGGGGATACAAAAGCAGAAATGGAAGGAGGAACTGACAGTTCAGACAGGGGAGACCCTGGTGAGTGAAGAACAGTCAGGTCAATTTGGCTGAACCATATAGAATGGAGGAAGGACAGTAAGGTATAAATTCTGGTCTAAAGCCAATTTGCTCCTAGAGAAAACAGAGAGCCACTGGACTTTAGTGATAGGGGAGAGAAAATCACTATGGTAGCTGTGTGAAGGATGGAGTTGGGGGACGGAGACCAAAGAGGAGGTTATTACAATGGTCTCCAGGAGTAAGATGAGGAGTTTGAGGAGTGTGGAATCACAGAGTACCTGGCATAGTTATCTGCCGGGAGACCCAAGCTGTGAGTGCTAGCTGATGAGAGGAGCCCAGAGATGGCCAGACAATCTGTTTTAAGAAACTTATAACCGATTTGGGTCAAGTTACTGTAACAATAGCATTTACATAGTGCTTTAAGGTTTGGAGAATGCTTTACAAATATTATCTCATTTTGTCCTTATGACAACCCTGGGAGGCAGATCCTATTGTTTACCACCACTTAAAAGTAAACTGAGGTACTCAGGTTAAGGGCCCAGCTTAGTCATACAGCCAGTAAGTACCTGAGGCCATATTTGAACTCAGGTCTTCCTGACTCTAAGACCAGCACTCTATCCACTGTACCACCAGGAGGCTACGACCATAAAACAAACTAGGGCACTCAGGGAACTCGGGCATTAGTGGATCAGCCTTTGGTCCATAGTAAGGACCAAATGATGAGGCTATCCTGTGTGGAGCTTCACCCTTCCCATGTGTCTCTGTCTCTTCCTTCTGGAAGGGCAGGGCAGGGCAGTTTTATCACCTTTCCAGACCATCTCACCCTCAGGGAATTTGCCTCTGGCTCTTCTGGATGTGAGATTAAAGGCATGGGGCATGAAACAAGTGCGTATTCTTTAACTTACTCTCTTTATCACCACACTACATTATTTTCTGCCATTTCTAATAAATAGTTCTAGGAGGAACATTTCTATTTGTCCCTTCTGGTTCTAATTCTGCTTTCAGTTTAGGTTCCTCCTCCTCCTCATCACCATGGCTGCTAACATTTATATAGCACTTACTCTGTGCTAGGCCCATTGTTAAGTGATAAGCGATTTACAATCATTATCTCAATTTGATTCTCACAACCCTCAGAGTAGGCGCTACCATTATCCTCATTTTACAGAAGAGACTGAGACAAACAGAGGCTGAATGACTAGCCTCCGTCACACAGTTGGGAAGTCTGAGACCGAATTTGAACTCTGGTCTTCCTGACTCTATGACCAGACACTCTATAAACTGTGCCACCTAGCTGCTCCCCTTTAAACAAACCATGAGACCATTGGCCTGGAAGAAATCATATTTATTCATCCTTCTTCCTCCATTCAGAGACATAGGAACCACACTGAGATATGGGAGGAATGATCCTATGTCAAAAGCTCTTTAAAGGAGCAGCTTTCACCATCTCCCTCAATATCATCTAGCCCAGGAGCAGGGAAACCTGTGGTCTGCAGGCCACATGTGGCCATCTAGGTCCTCAAGTGCGGCTCTTTGACTGCATCCAAACTTCACAGAACAAATCCCCTTAATAAAAGGACTTGTTCTGTAAAACTTGGACTCAGTCTAAAGGCCATACTTGAGGACCTAGAAAGTCACATGTGGCCTCTAGACTGCAGGTTCCTCAGCCCTGATCTAGGCTATCCCTTGATACTCCTCTATTTCTAGGGGGAAAAAGCGAGATTGTAATGTCCCCATTTTTTCTTAGGCACTTCAGAGGCACAAAAACATATTTTCAATCAAGATATATCATTTCAACCCATAGCATCAGGCAGTGATTAAATGACTCTAATCTTCTGTAGTGTTGAAGGTGTTTTTCCAGATTTCAAGAGCTTAATGGATACATTTAGGCTTGCAGGGAAGGGACAACATCTGGCATGCTGTTGTGGTTTCACTGGACTACAACAGCAGGAAACTGTTCCATAGACTGCCACGTTTTCTCTTTACTCGGTTTTATATATTTTAAATTTAGTTCCGGTAATTCTACTGTGCCTAATTATCAATTTGATTAATAAATAGGACTAGATTTACAGCTGGAAGGGACCTTAGAGATTTAGTCCAACCTTCTTTTTTTCTAAATGAAGAAAACAGGCCTGGGTGGTGAGTTCAGATGAATTGCCTGTAACATAGGAAGCAAATGACAGAAACAAGATCCGAACCTAGATCACCAGGTTTCAAATGCGGTCCCTTTTTGCACTTTTAAAGCTGCATGCCTTTTCCCCTCTCCCAAAAAGACTATTTGCTGGTGAAAAAAAATAGTGAAAATACAGATAAATTCATTTTATAACATTTCTAAAATCTACATACTTTCCTCCCCACACCCTTTACTGGCAGATCTTTGTCATTCTATATTTGGACAATGCAGCGTAAAGAATTTAATCATCCTGCTGCCTTGCCTTCATCCGGTATAAAGCGAGGGTCCCAATAGCACAGTGACACAGCTTGGACACTGACGCGTCTGTGAAGTCCTTAATTGTCTACTGATTGGTCACTCCTGGTGCAGACTCCATTTGCTCAGTCACTTTTATACTGCCCAGATATTGGATCATTCTCTCTAGGTGCACCTTCTCTTCACATCTGCTGTGGACTTTTCCCCATGGCATCTATCGTAATATCTCTAGTCGGTTCCCGCTATGCATTCACCACTTCTTCTTGGTTTAAATTTCCTTCTGATTCTGTCTCCTCCAGAAAGCTTGTCCTGATTAAGTCAGTCAAGATAAAGATTCTTTTCTCATGGCTGAAATGGAATGAAAACTTAACTCATGGTCCACTTTCCTTAAAAATCACAAAATAAATACAAAAATAATAACAAAATAAAAACCAAATGAAATAACATCCCCAAATAAATGAAATCAAACGGAAGTATTCATTTCATCAGCACAGCAGTATAATGTTTATTTTAATGTGCTTCACAGAGGGGCTTAGTAATTAATATAAAACTGTTTTTTAAAACATTAAACCTTTCCTTTATTTAAACAGCAAATATGTAGTAACATTCATGTTTCTAAATTCCTTATGAAGAGAGAATTTTCTAAATTTCCAAATGCCTACCAGGTGAACTTTGATGTTTAACTGTAGTATTTATCTGGGGCTACAAACTAGACAAATTTTTTGATATACAGAACAAGGATCCCTCCATTCCTCTTAATATTGGGGTACAGAAAATATCTGACATCCAACAATTTTAAACAGGCAGTTCCTTTTTCCTGTATCTTCATTACGTCAGAAGCCATGAAACATCATTAGGTTAAATGATAGTTGTTTTATTCTTTGACAACACCCTCCACCCCTTCATCCTATCAAGTCTTTACAAGTTATTGGCCAATGGTCACACCCGGTGAACCTCGAAGCTTATACTGAATGTGAATAAAATGGCCCCTCCTTCCATTTTTACATAAAGCAGCTTTTACATGTTAAGGCAACATCTTCCATAGAAAATAACCATTTGCTTACTATCTGGACCTTGACGTTTAAGAAACTGATTTCTCAGTTTGAAATCTCAAACACAGAGAGGTTTTCAGGTCCATGTTTGACTTGGGAGACCCCAGCCCCCACAAAGTCACATCTGTCCATTTCTCTTTCTGGCATATATCCCCAAACAGGCACAGATGCCTGTAAGGCTGAGAAACATGCCCAACAGAAGCGCTATGCCATCTCCAGCTTCTACTGCTTCCACAACAGGCAGCACACAGAGCAGCGAGAGGAGGACCAGGACCACTTTGGAGAGGTCCCCAACGGAGGCCATGTTGCCTGGATCTTGAGGGCTGAAGGAAAATAATCAAGGCTAGTATCTACAAAACAAACACAGGGAGAAGAAGGGACCATTAAGGCAAAAAGACACGTAGGTGTTTTCCCTTTAAATTATTATCTCATTTGAGCTTCACAACACCCCTGGGAGGTAGGGGCTAGCGTTATCCTCATGTTACAGTTGGGGAAACTGAGGCAAACAGAAGTTAAGTAACTTGCCCAGGGTCACAAGGCCAGTAAGTATCTGAGGCTGGATTTGAAATCAGGGCTTCCTGACTCCAGGCCCACTGCCCTCATGGCTGTAACACCAGGCTGCCTACACTGCCATGAGGCAGCAAGGTGCGGTGGTTTGAAATCACAGGATCAATCAATCAATAAACACTTATTAAGCAGCTACCACGTGTCAGACACTGTGCCTCACAGCTCTAGAGCTGGAAGGAAATGGAACTTAGAAGCCACAGCCACTCATTTTACAAGGTGGGCAGTCAGGGCCTTGAATGGCTAAGTGAAAATCTGGTGTACAAAGATCTGGGTCTGATTAGTGTCTCTGTCATTTACAACCACTAGGACTACTACTGGGCAGCCAGGTGGTGCATCGAGTGCGCAGAGTGCTGGGCCTGGACTCAGGAAGGCCTGAGTTCAAATCCAGCCTAAGGCACTGTGCGACCCTAGGCAAATCACTTAACCCTGTTTGCCTCAGTTTCCTCATCCGTAAAATGGTCTGGGGAAGGAAACGGCAAGCCACTCAGGTATCTCTGCCAAGAAAACCCCAAATGGGGTCACGGGGAGTGAGACACAACTGACAACAAAAGTGCTACTACAGCGAGTACCCCTACCACTGCTAGTAGCGTGTGCCAGGTACTGTGCAAAGCGCTTTACGGAGATCACCTCATTCGATCCTGGCAACACCCTTGGGAAGCAGGTGCTATTATGATGTCCATTTTACAGATGAGGAAACTGAGGCAAACAGCGGTCAAGGAACCGGCCCGAGGTCCAGCCGCTAGTAAGTGTCCATCACGCGACCCGGCTGCCCCACTGCTTTACTATCTGTGGGACAAGTCCCTTAACCTTCGTGGGCCTCGGTTTATTCAACTGTAAAATGAGGGGACTGGGCTGGATCACCTACGGAGATGGTCTTTTGAACTCGAAAGCTAAAGAAACTTTTAAAAAGCTGTGCTTTCATGTATATAAATTATAATTTTTCAGGAATCCTTCCGTACTCACTGCGGCCAGAAAAGACAAAAGTTTCAGGGTCCTTTGGAGTGAATGAAATAGCTAGGACTTACCCCAGGGCCGGGTTATGGCAGGCGCGGTGCGGGGGGGGGCTCTCCCTCGTGGCTGAGGGTCCCGGGGCTTCCCTTCGTGGTACCTATTACAGGAAACAGAGTCAGATGGTTAGGGGCTGAGGACACCCGGCTCGGCTTTTCTCTTTGGATGAAAGCAGAGCTCCCTGCAGGGCGGGGTGGACCGGAGGGGGTGGAAACTAACAGGAAGAAGGAAAAAAAAAATAAACCTACAAATCGGTTTCTCCATCGCCTTCTCCCCTTCCTCCTCCCTCGTCCCCACCTCGCCCAGCCCAGGAACTAGGGACTTCAAGTTAATGCGGGGCATCCAGCCGCCAGGCAAGCCTCAAAATGAACCTGGGTACGCGACTGCCGAGTACTTCGGCATTCAAGGCTACCTTCGGGGCTCCCGGGGGCACAGAGCTACCTTTCTCTAGCAGTACCCCGCGCTGCGGCAGCTGAGGCAGCAGCTACGGATGCTTGGGGTCCGGCCTCTTACGTTACCGGACAGGAAGCAGCCATTACAGGAATGAGGCTAAAGAGGAAGGCCGCCTCGTGAGACTACATTTCCCACAATTCAAGCGGCCTACAGCTCCCGTGATGCTCAAGACGGTCCCCGGCTTCCTCCCCCTCTCCCGTCCCGCCCCTTCCTTCCCTCACCCTGAAGGAGTTCGTGGATGGAGAGCCATTTACAATTAATTATTTTATTCTCGGGAACCAAGTGACAGCCATTTTGGGGGCTAGCTGGATCAGTCCGCTGTTATGGAAAATTAGAATAATTTGATAATTAGATGATAATTAGAGGATGATTAGAATAATTTGACGAGTCGAAGTCAAGTCAGCAGACTTTTATTAAACGTCTTCTGTGTGCCAGGCACTATGCCAAGCTCATAGGTCAAAAGACAGTGCCTGCCCTCAAGGAGCTCACAGCCCAATGGGGGACACAATGTACAAACAGCAACGTGCAAACAAGCTTTATAACGGGAAGCAATCAGCAGAGGGAATGCACTGGAATAAAGGGCAGGGAAAGGCTTCCTGGAAGAGGCGAGTTTTTAGCTGGGGCTCGAGGAAGCCAGGAGGCCCAAGGAGAATGGAGAGTATTCCAGGCACGAGGGACAAATGGCTGCAGCAGAGATGCGGTCGACAATTAGAGGCGCACCTGCCTCTGAATAAGGCTTTAAGAAGCCAGGCGTGCAGGTTATGAAAGGGTTTGAATGCCGAGCAGAGAAAGGGAGCAGCTGGAGTTTATTGAATTCAATTCAGTAAGCGTTTGTTAAGGGACTACTATGTGCCAGACACCTGATGATCACTGGGGATACAAAAAGAAAAGAGAAGAGTTTGTGGGCTGGGGAAGATGATGAGTTCGGTTTTGGATGTATTGGGTGTAAGGTGTCTCTGAGATATCATCCATTTCAAGAGGCTGGAGATTGGAGTAGTAGGTTTGAGAATCACCTGCATAAAGATGATAATTGGATCCCTGAGATCTGATTAGATAACCAAGAAACTTGGGCAAGTCTCCATTTCCTCATCTGTAAAATGCAGCGGTTAAACTTGATCTCTGAATTCTAAATCTCTATGAACGTTTCCTTTAGTTCTACCATCGTCTAGTACTTGGAGATGATTATTATTGGAGTGTTTTCAATGTATATTCCTAGGGTTTTTATAGAATCTGATGTCACCCTTGAGATGTTGGAAAAAACAAACCGAGGCATTTCAGATCTATATCATTGCTTTAGGCATTAGAACCCAGGAGCCAGACTAGATGAAGTCTAAAGAGCCCTTTCAGTTAGTGTTCTGTGATTTTTAGTACTGATGATTATGTTTGTGGAAGAATATTGAAAACCTTTTTTTAAGTTTCCATCGAAAAGATTAAGAAATTATATTTTTCTCAAAAGCTCTTTCTAACCTCATTGGAAAAAAGCCCCAGGTTGAATTGGTTTTGTTCTGATTTATGTCTCTACGCACCTGGGGTAATTGGCCTAGGACACACATCTCCACTGATAAAGAATTAAGATGTCAATGGAATGGTGGCAGTTATTTTGTTTAAAACTGGAATCAGGGGAGTTTTCCAAGAGGAATGCAATCATGACCTGGTTGCTTAATTTTGGAATCTTAACTCAGATAGTCTTTTAAGATAACTTTTCCTTCTACAATATTCTTATAAATGTTACCTGAAATCTTCCTGGGACAGAGAGTCAATGGTAGAGGTCATAGGGAGCTATATACCAGTTTGTACATCTTTCTCCAAGCTATCACTTGAATGATATATTAATGTTAATGAAATAAAATTGTTCTCAAAACTTGAGCTTAAATAACAGTATTGTATTAGTATTTTTTTCCTCAACTTCCTGAATCAGTGATTGACAGATTACAACAGAAATTACCAGCCTGGTTTTGAGAAACTTCAATTTGTGCCTAATTATTTAATTGGGAATGTTATGGGTTTAATTTTTTTAAACCATCAACATAAAATTAATTTTGGAGGAAGGATCTATGATTTTTTTTGTGTTAGTACTCCCCTATCAACAGATAAGATTTCTACTGAGTTTTATTGAATTACAAAATGACTTCTCCAGCATTATAAACAAAGTGTTACAAGTAAATTTTGAACCCATTCTTCCTGACCCCAGGCTTAGCACTCTATGCATGAAAACACATGCCTCTCAAAAATCAACTTATTCATTTCAGTTATCTCTTACTTTTTATATTAAGTCCAGATCAAATTTCACTTCCCCCATGGAGCCCTTTTCCTATTTCATTCTTCAGTGGTGGTTCTCTCCTCTGAACTTCTTTAACACCTTTGGCTATTTCACACATTAGACACTTTGAATTATAAGATTGTGGAATTGAGAGGTCTTGCAGGCCTTCCAAACCATCCTCCCATTTAATATGGGAATCCTTGTTTTTTAAATAGAGGAGAGAGTCCAACTACATTTAGTGAGAAGTTGGATTGCCTGTCCTCTGAAATCTCTTACATTGAACAATTCTACAAATAAGCAATCGTATATTAATAACAGTGGAAAGGATGTTATCAAAGAAGTGTATGACTAAAAAAACCAGATGGTTTGTTCAGGGAAGGGAAAGTGTGGATTAACCTACTAACAGCCCACACATTATGTCATCGTGATGTCAGAAGAACTGGATGACGGCTCCTGCATGTCCTTGTTGGATGTGGAACCCCTTTGTTGAACTTACAGGAGGTCTTGGGTGAGATCACACAGGATAGACAGGCATGGTTAGGTTGTGATCTGCATCATTGGAGAGAGTACTTACACTGATGGGATAATAGACCCTTTGGTATATAGCTTTTCTATGTAAGCACCTTCTGTGTTCCAGAAACTCTAAATGGGGCGGGGGTGGGGAGGGGTGGGAATTGGTGTATCAATGGAAGAATGGCTGAACGAACTGATATTTGAATATCGTGGAATATTATGTAGGAAGAAGTGATCGGTATGAAGAATTCAGAGAAATAAGCGATTCGGATGGAACTATGTGTTGCTAATACCCCTTCTACCAGGAAACACAATCATCCCTAGTTTAGATGATGGACTATACCTGGAGGCAAGCTTGTTTTGGGGAGCAGGCGGTGCAGTAGATAGAGCATTGACTCAGAAGGACCAGAGTTCAACTCTGGCCTCAGACACTTATTAGCTGTGTGACTTTGGGCAAGTCATTTAACCCTGTTTACCTCAGTTTCCTCATCTGTAAAAGGAGTTGGAGAAGGAAATGGCAAGCCGCTCTAATGTCTTTGCCAAGAAAACCCTGAATGGAGTCAGGAGAGTTGGACGTGACTGACCAACAATCTCCACAACTTTGTTTAACCCTAATACTCCAGCTGTAAATAGTCCCAAAGAACGGAGTGAACTCATGAAAGGCTATGACAGCCAGCCTAACCCATCCACAAAAACAGAAATAGACCAACATGTGTTTATAGTTAACCATCTAGAAACTGGTGAGGTCATGTAGAAGTATTGAAACTATTACTCATCAGCTACATGACTTTAGGTCTTCTCCATCCTTATGCTCCTGCTGTGTACCTTCTCCCTGCCCCATCTCCTCCTTTTCAGCTTCCTTTTGTCTATTATCTTCCCCTCTTAGGATGTAAATTCCTTGAGGGCAGGAACTGTCTTTCTTTTATTTGTATCCTCAGTTGCTTAGTAGGTGCCTAGCGCTTTGTAGACCTGTAATAATGTTCATTGACTCTAGACCATTGGGTAGTGACCAGAGATATTTATAATGCACCAGTTAAATCAGGAGACATGGTCAAATATGTAGCCAAATACAATTCATTAATGCATATATATGTATGATGTGTGTTTTTGTGGGCCTCTGAAACATATTTTGTTATGTGTTTCACCATTCATTGTTGCTATTGAACTTAGGCTTGTTGTTGCTGTTCTGAATACACTGTTGGTAAGTATGATCTGCCAGTCTTCCCCTTTCCCCCTAGGCTTTTTCTCTCTGGGCTCACTTCCCAAACTCATACCCATGTTAACAATTCTTCAGAGGGGCAGCTGTTAGAACTTTGTCTTTGGACTCTAAGGGTAGTCCCTGTGGGTGTCTACATTCCTGTTACTGTGGTTCCTGAGCTCCAACTGTTATGCTTCCTTTTAGCAATAACTCTTATTTATCTATTTTAAAACAAATATTATAATAGCTAAATATATCAACAAACGAGAGCATAATGAACACAGATATATACATATGTAGTATATGTACACATGCTATTCAGATATACATATGTTTACACAGAAACTACAATATTTTGGCTATGATGAATGTCATTGACAAAGTCACCTCAAATCCTGAAAGTATCAATAAAATCTCTCCACTTGTCTGGAAACTCAGCATTACTATATTCAGTGTTTTGCAGGCTAGAAAGTAACTTCTCTAGAATCCTTTTCATAAGATAAGGTTGAAATCAGCTTCCTCAGAAATGAAATTCTCATCATCTTTCTTCTCTGTCTACTTCAGCTTTTCTTCAGCAATGACAGTGAGTGTCTTTTCATCTTCTTTCAAGTCTAATAATGGTTCAGAATTCAGAGAAAGTAATATGCCTCCTCGTTTTGGAAGAGGGGGAGGGGTGAAGGGCTTTGGTTGCAAAGTATCATAAACACTGTCATTGGTTGATTTTTGCTATTTTTGTTTGTTATAAGGGAGCATTTAATGCTGATGGGTTGGAATAGGATGCCATATAGAAATAATGAACAAAAACAAAAGGTATAAATACAATTTATTTTAAAAATAATTGGTATAAATGATTTAAAAAAATCAAGCACATATATTCAGTATAGGGGAGAATTTGCTGAATTTTAGTTGACTATAAGCTCAGTATGAGTCAACAGGATGATGTGGCTCCAATAAAAAAGCTAATGCAATCTTAGGCTGCAGTAATAGAAATATATTGTTCAGAACAAGGGATATAATAGTCTCACTATACACTGAGCCAGACAGAACACATCTGGAGTATTGTGCTCATTTCTGAGGTCTACATTTGAAGAATGTACATATTGACTTAAACTGGAGGTACATTGAAATGAGAGAATTAGAAACCATCTCATATGAAAATCTGTGGAAATAACTGGGGATGTTTAAACTGGAAAATAGACTTGGGGTGGAGGATATAATAGCTGCCTTAAAATATTTGAAGGGTTGTCATGTAGAAGAGATATTAGTCTTATTCTGTGTGGTTTCAAAGGAAAGAGCTAGGGACAGTAGGTGAGAAGTTTGCAAGGTAGCATATTTTGGTTCAATATAAAGACACTTTTTTGAAAGTGGTCCAATATATGGAATAAACTGCCTTGTAAAATATTAAGTCCTCAGTCACTGGAGTATTTGAGCAAAGACTGGATGCTTAGGAATGTTGCAGAGATGTCCTCTGTATGAGGAGAGAGTTTAGACTAGAACCGGCATATCTAGGAATTATATACTAATGAAGACGCAGGACCAGTTATAACCTGTATAACAGTTACAACCTATATAAAAATGGTTGCTAGTCTCAGACACACTAACTGTGTGATCCTGGCAAATCACTTACTCATGTTTGCCTTAGTTTCCTCTTCTGTAAAATGAGCTGAAGAAGGAAATGGTAAACAACTCCAGTATTGTTGTTTTTGAGTTGTTTCAGTCATGTCTGACTCTCTGGGATTCCATTTTGGGTTTTCTTGGCAAAGATACTAGTACGGCTTGCCATTTTCTTCTCTAGCTCATTTTACAGATGAGGAAGCAAACAAGGTTAAATGATTTGCCCAGGGTCACACAGCTGGTAAGTGTCTGAGGCCAGATTCAAACTCAGGACCTTGTGACTTTGGTGTCAGTGCTCTATCCACTGTGCCACCTAGCTACCCTCCACTGTCTTTGCCAAGAAAATCCCAAATGAGGTCAAGATAGCCAGACGTGACTGAAAATGACAGAGCAACAAATACAAAAATGGATATCTCTTGGAATGTAGTAGAACTTCTAGTTAGAGTCTGAGAATCTCCAAATAGGATTAGTGTCCAGAAAGAGCATTGCATCTGGAGTTGGATGATCTGAGTTCAAATCCCAACTCTGTGACTTACATCCGTGTGGCCCTGGGGCAAGTTAATTTTTCTGGTCTGTTTGCTCTTTTGTAAAATGATGATTTAGATGACCCCTGAGATCCTTCCCAGCTCTGAATCTATGATCCTTTGATCTTTAAAGCTTGTCTTCAGCTCTGTGTTCTCAGTGTCATTACCATCCTGAACTAGATGACTTCAAAGGATTTTTATTCTCTATAGTTGCCATTTTTCTTTTTCTTGTGTATCACCTGCCTTCCCCACATTAAGCCTGAGCACTAAGGTTGAGGAACAAGACTGTGCCAGAAATTTCTTTGTATATCCATTGCTGAAGAGATAGTGCATGCAAATGTTTTATGATCATTATTTGAATGTTAATAAGCCTGTATGTAAATAAGGCATTCAGGTAAGGAACTCCTACATGTAAATAGGGTTTATTCATTGAGGTACGGGAGTGTGTGTAGTATCAGTGTGAGTTCAATGGAACTAGGTAAAGCCAAGATTCCTCAATATCACCCCATATAAGGGATATCCTTTCTGGTTTCTGGTGTGCCTCATGGGCTTAAATATGTGTAACAAATGAATCTGAGGCACAAAGTTCTAAACATGATTAATTTATTAGCAAGGCTAGCAGTTGCCAATAAAAAGAGATCTGAGACTCCTCAGCAGTCTAGATTGCACTAGAGTAGATAGAACAGTTTTTTATACAGTTGGTAAAGTTGTGGGATGGGTTACATTTGGTGTTATTATGATGACTTGCTTGGAAAAGGGGGTTTCCAAAGCCCATGGTGAGGGGAAAACAGAAGTCCATGGTAAGGAGAAAATACAGGGTTAGTCAACATCTTCTGTGAAGTCTGGGAATTTCCATATCTGAAAGTCCCATGTCAGCAACCCCCTACACCGCAGTGCTTATGACTAAGCAGAACATTTCATGAAAGGGTCAATTCATTCTCCTTGACCCCTCCACTCCCATCCTTCTGGGGTAGGGCAGATTGAGTCCAGGCTGTAGCCTAGAGAAATAGAGAAGTTAAACTCTCATAAACTCTTAATATTGAATATTAATGCCTCATACAATAAAAATCTGTATCTAATCTATATACCTAACTGATTCTAGTGATTAACTACAATACTTAATTATCCATCTTTCACATATTCTAGGTCTAAGTGGTTTATGTTAATAGGTTCTATTAATTGTATTATTAATCTAAGGGATATGATTATGATACATCTCTCTTGCTTATGGGAAATCCAAAGGAATCCATGCCCATCTCTTCACTAATTGAGCTGGAGGGAAGGTGGGATAGGTATGGATTTCATTTGGATTTCTCATAAGCAAGAGAGATATATCCTAAGGATGAGATGATAAGTGTATTCCACAGTTCAGCTGAAAATTAGGAGGCTTTGAACTAATACCCTTAGTACATGTCAAGAAAAAGCAGTACTCAGGCTGCCCCAGCAGTTCAAACCTTGACAACATGCTGGTCAACTCTTATTAGTCTCCCATCTGCTCTAATCACTGCTATCCAGCAATGGCAGTGGAAAGAAGTGGAATTAGGAAGTAGGTGTCCCACAGATTAGATCCACATGCTTAATCCTCTCTGCCACCCTTGCCCTGGGTGATATGAAAGGTGGAATCTCTTCCCCTTTTCTTTTCCACAAATCTCAGTTCTTACCCCCATAAAAGCCACCAAATTGGTAAATTGTGGACCTGTCTGTTTAGCCATTTCTGGAATCTAACATCTCTATGGCAACCCTCACCAGGTAGTGGCAAGGGAACTGAAAGATTACATGAACAAATAAATGCTATATAGTCTTTATTGAGGGAAAGAAGGGTGTCATGAAATCAAGTGATAGTGTTATGCTGCAGGCCCCGAATTAATTGCACTAAATGCCTTAGTGTCATCACAAGTGTTCTAGGCAAGACCTGGCTCAGGCCAGTTCCCTGGTAGTTTAGGTTCAATATGGGAAGGAAAGTAGACACTTGTAGTTCATGTGACAGCTAAAAAAAGGAGTTTTACTGTGACATTGCAGAGGAAGGACTCACCGACGATAAGCAGAGGGGATGTGCAATTTCCCCTTCCACATCATGACTTTCCCTATTGCAACTTCGATATACCACGGGTTGGCATAAGAAATTAAATGGGAATTTTTTGGCGGTTTTGTGGGAGTTGGAGACAACATGCAAAGGCCTGTAGATGTCACAGAGCCCATGATCAAATACTTAACCCAAATTTTACAATGAGGTACTGTAAATACCCCATAAAAGAAAAAGAAAACAAATTCAGACTTCTTCTCTGGTATGAAGGGAGGACTAAAAAATTTTACTTGGATTTTCCAGACCACACCCCTGGCCTCAGTGATGTGGAAGGGATAACTGTATTGAGTTGAAGCAGCTAAAGTTCCCTTGCCTATGTGACCCATGGTGGTCTGCAATCTAAGTCTAAGAGAGAGACTGGAGTACCTAGGAAGAGATGTCAGCAGCCCCAGCCTGAAATCTCCCGAGCCAGTCAAATCTCAAGGACAGTTTTAATACCTTTTAAAGAAAAATTGGCCTAACTTACTTGAGGGTGGGGGATTAGGATATTTTTCCCAAGCAGCAGGACAACCTCTCAGCTTTATATTTACATTTTTGCTCATCCATTCTACAAATATTTACTAAGCAGCCTACTAGGCTCAAGTCACTCACTGTTGCATCTCTATACCTGATTTCTTTAGCAAGTCTTTTCTATTATGTTTTGGAACCATTAAAAAAAATCAATTGCTATTTTTGAAATACCTGTCATTTTTCATGGCTTTCTGCTTTCTACTTTAGTGAAAATTTGTAGAAAGATTTTATTTTCCCTCTAGGTATATTCCATTGGAAATCAGCCAAGGTGACTTCAACTGTTTCCATAAGACCTCTTTCAAAGAGTGTTTATGCTACGCTTGATGGGCTAGTTGTGTGTTTGAAGAATTTTTGGTTGGTATAAATATTGTTTTTGAAAACTACTAAATTAAGAAATCAACCAATATAATGGTGAACATCTAAAAAAGAAAACTGGAATCTTGTCCTTATACTCAATACAGGATTACTTTGATCCCAAGCAGTTTCAGTGCAATAATGGGTTAGATTCTCTTTAAGCAGGACACTCTTCCACAGTGTCATTTACCTTATGAACTTACATAGATCCCTAAATTTCCTGATGTGAAAGGCCATATTTCCTAACTTCTCCCTTCTCTGACCCTTAGCAAAAATCTGTGATCTTATTTAACGTTTGGTAACAGAATGAATTCTTTTCAATAGATATTGAACACCTACTATATGAAAAGTATTGTGTTAGACGTGATGGGGGATGCAAAAATGAATAAAACATGGTGGTCCCTAATTTACAATCTAGTAGGGAAGATAAGAAAATTAATTTCATAGAGAACTAACTATAAGATAGTTTGTGATAAGAGCTATAAAACGTTACAAATAAAGTATTGCTAGATTTTAGGGGAGAGATATACTATCCCACTGGAGGGAAGGTAAACTGCTTTTACATACATGGCCTTGTTTGATCATCCTAACAGTCATGTAAGCTAGGTAGTCCCAAAATCCCCATTTTGGAGATAAATAAACTGAGGCTCAGAGAGGTTAAATGATTTGCTTAACTACATATCTAATAAGTGACATTTGGGACCTGAACTGAGGTCTACAGACATGTCTGATTCAGTATTACATTGTTCAGAATATAAATGGATCCAGAACACAAGGATCTGCATTTGGGTTCGAATGGAAAGAAGTTTTGGCTTGATAGTTAAGTTGAATCTTTCAACAAAAATTTTGACCCGCTTTTTTTTTTCTCCTATAACCTTTTCCATCCATAAAACATTATATCCATGAGCAAGTTTAAGACTGGTAGGCAGTGATCATCATTGCGTGGAGGAGAAAGGAAGAATTGGGTGCTAAAAATCACACCATTCTTAGACAAGCTACGAAACATAATTTAACTATTGTCTGTCTTAGTCTGCACTCTTGGTCCAGTGAATGAAGCTAACACATTACTGGAACAACTGGATTATATTTATACTGACATGACAGTCTAGGTGTAAACAGAATATGCAAAGAAATTCCAGCTGAACAGAAGAATTAAAGAATCATAGAATCCAATAACTTGAATGGATTGCAAAGGCCATCCGGTTCAACCTGTCCCAATTCCCAGTGAATGATTCTAGCATCTAGAACAGGACCTAGTACAAAGTGGGTTCTGAATAAATGTTTACTGTTGTTGAGTTGAATCGATTTGTTTATCTTAGGCTGCCAGGGGTGTGGTAGTTAAGCTTGCTAGGCTTGGAATTACAAAGAGGATCCTGCGTGAGACACTTACCTTGTGACTTTGGGCCAGTCATTTAATCTCTCTCAGCCTCAGTTTCTTCCTCTGCATAGTGGGAGTAATAATAGAATCCACCCCACAGGGTTGTCATGGGTATCATCAAAGCTTGACATGTATAGAGCTCTGTAAACCTTAAAACACTATATGACATGCTAGCTATTATTATTTTTGTTGTTATTGTTACTAGTTGTGGGGAGATTTCCTCTATCCTCTAGCTTCCAAAGCAGGTCATTCCAGTTTAGGATATCTCTAATGGTGTGGGAATTTTCCCTTACATCAAGACTGAACACGCCTCTCTAGAACACCCACTTATCACTCTTGCTTCTGGCCTCTGGACCCAAGAAGGACAAATCTAATCTTTTTCCCACATGATATCTCACATCCTTGAAAACAGCTTTAATGTCTCCTCCAAGCCACTTCTTCAGGTTAAACATAGCCAGCACCTTTAGTTGTATCTCAGATGTTGTACTCACCAGGCCTTTCCCACTCAGGTTGATTTCTGGATGTTTTTCAGCTTTACTTTATTTTTCCTAAAATGTGGTTCCTACAACTAGACACAATACTGAATAGGAAAGGGTAGCTAGATAATGGCTAGAATTTTACAAATATTATCTCATTTGATCCTCATTACAACCCTGTGAGGTAGATGCTGATATTATCCCCATTTTACAAATGACAAAAACAGAGACAAACAAAGCTTAAGAGACTTGCCCAGAATTATACACCTACTAAGTATCTGAGGCTGGATTTAAATTTAGCAATTCCTGATTCCAGGTCTAGAGTTCTAGCTGTGCTATGGTAGGTAAAGTGAAATGCTTATTACCGTTTACTTGTAATGAATTTACAATGCATTAAAATACCCAGTTATTTTCACAATATAATCTTCTAGTCATATCTACCCCATCTTAGATTTGTAAAGTTGATTTTTGTAACCCAAATATGGAAATGTACATTTATCCCTGTTAATCCCTATTTGTTCCATTTTATTTCAGTCAGCCCATTATTTTAGCTTGTGAAAATGTTTTTCAATCTGCACCAGCACATTAGCTTCTCTCCAAACTTCATCTAATGAGCGAATATGATAGGCATGCCATCCATTCCTTTGTCCAAATCACTGTTAAAAACGTTGAATAGATTCCTGAGCATTCATTAGAGATAACTCTCTAAGTTGACATGAGCCCATTAATGGTTACTCTTTGGGCCTGGCTATTCAATCAGTTGCAAATCTACCTAACTATATTATCACCCTATCATCACCTTCCTATATTTTCCACAGGGATAATAGGCATGAAAAGTTGTGTAAAATGCTTTGCTGAAATCCAAGTACACTGTCTTATCAACATTCTCTTGGTTTTACCTGTCCAAAAAAGATAGGAAATTACTCTGGCATAACTTGTTCTTGATGAGACCATACTGATTTTCAGTGATCAAGGTGAGGCAGGGCAACAAGCTTTTATTAAGCACTTACTATGTGCAAGTGATGAGGGTTTGGGGTGAGAGGTGCTCGACACCCCAAAGTACCAACACACCAGGTCCTGCCGAAAGAATTCGACTCAAGCTTTCTCAGCCAAGGGAAAAGATAAAGTTTATTAAGAGTTAGCCAAATAGGCCTGCCCCAAGACATCCCACCCTTTGCGACACCTGTAAGGAAAGAAGGCCAGACCAATCTGAGCTAGATTGGATCTGACCACCTTCATGGAGGCAAGATGGAGATTATATACACAAAGGTTGTGGGAGGGATTGAGGGGTGGTCTGGGGTGACCAGAAGAGGGGTCTAGGGAGGGACTTAAGGATGAGGTCAGACTCCAGGGTGGGGGAAATAGCTGAAGGCTATATGGAAATGACAGACCATAAAGGGCTAGGGTAACAGAGCTAGGGTATAGATATTTTGATCAGGATTAAGGATGGGAAACAGGATTAAGGGTGGGAAACAGCTGGACAATAGAGGACTGGGCAGGGTAGGCATTTGGGCTTAATGGTTATAGCCTCAGGCCAAGGCTAGATCAAGTGGGAAGATTCAAGGAGAGTTCAAGGGTTCAAGGGGTTCCCAGAGACTGTGCCCTCATCACAAGCACTGTGCCTAGTGTTGAGGATACAAGCAAAAAGAAAAAAGTCTCTGCAAGGAGCTTATGTTCTCATGGAAGAAAGAAAACAAAAAATGGAGGTAAAAAGAGTGGAAGAGTCAGGATGGGAAAGGGCATAAAGGTTCCTACATGGGTCATGATTTTAAAATCTAGTAAGGCAAGAGCAGAGGCTGGAGGGGAATTTAAGTTGGCTGGCCTAGGCCCTTCCACAAAAATGGAGTTGCCCCAGGGTGGGGGTGAGCAAGCAATTTGACAGAGGGATATTCCAAGGTGAGAGAGTTGCAGGGATGTTTGGATGTTCTAGGATGAGGAGAACCCATATGTTGAGGGAAGTTTTAGGATAAGACATCAGGAGCAAAGTTGGGAGGGGAATGAAGGTTGGCTAGCCTTGGCTCTATCACTGCTTCTCCTTCTAAAGTGTTCATAAACCACCTCCATAGACTTAGGAGACAAATTCACTGCCCTTTTAGTTTTCAAATTCTACTCTTTTCCTTTTTTTTTTTTTTTGAAAATTGACACAATATCTTCACTTCCTTCCCATTCTCAAGATGATTTCAAAGAACTCTGTTAGTGGTTCAACAATCCAAGTAAACTAACTCCTAATGGTATTAAATCTGTGACTTTGGCACTATTAACTTCACATGGTAACTCAGTGAGCAAATTAATCTTCACGCATGGTGAAAACTTTACCATGATTTTGAATTCGACTCAAGCCTTCTCAGCCAAGGGAAAAGACAAAGTTTATTAGGGATTCACCACAATGGGCTGTCTTAAGAAATCCCCCCCCCTCCCCCTTGTGACACCTGTTTCCACAAGCAGGCCAGATTCAACCCACTGAATTAGATTGAATCTGAGCACCTTCATGGAGGCAAGATGGAGATTATATACACAAAGATTGTAGGAGGGATTGAGGGGTGGTCTGGGGTGACTAGAGGAGGAGTTTAGGGAGGGTCTTGAGGGGAAGTCTAAGGAGATTAAAGTGGCGTAATGGGATTAAGGGTGGGAAGTAGCCGAAGGCAGGGATACTGATATATCAAGGGTGGGGAAGTAGCTGGACAACAAAGGGCGAGGCTAGGTAGAGATTTGGGCCTAATGATAATGTGAGGCTTGTGGCCTTAGGGGAAGGCCAGATCCAGTTGGAAGATTCAAGGACAATTCAAGGGGGCTCCCAGAGACTGGGCCCTCATCAGTTTCATGTTTATCCTGGAAGAGGTGGAAAAAATGTTGCTAAAGGTTCTTTCATCATGACTCAAAAGCATCAAGAAACAGTATTTCATGGAAATGTTTGATCATCTTGCCTTTTGATGAAGTCTTATATACCAATAAAAAAGTGCAGTTTTTGCAGTTCAAAACTGCAACAAAACTGTCATGTAGAATAGAAGCTGTGGTCTTACATAAGTACTTTCTCTTTTTCCAGTCTCCTTTTCTCTCATTTTCTAACTTTCCTCTGTCTCTTAAAGAACAAAGTCAAATATAGCTCAAGTATACAAACTGAATAAAGATCAATTAATTATTTGCAATATGTAACCCAGGAAAAGGGAAGAATTTCACACATATCAAGAAATAAATCTCTTAAGTGGAATTTCAAAGCTTATTAAGGAGCAGTCACCAATGTCCAAATTCTCATCAGAGGAAGATTGCCCGAATTTTTATGGAAAGTATTAATTCCAGAACAATGTTCTCATTGCCGCAGTAAATAACCTAGGCTATTGCCTAAGGATGTAACTTCTTCCTTGAAGGTGAAAAAAAAATTCAGTCCCCAAATACTGGCTATATGTCTGGGGATTTAGGAAGGTTCCATAATGTCAGGCAGTGTACTCGGTACAACAACCACATTGTTCTCTTTCCTGAATATCTTTCTGAGTAACTTAAATTTTCTACAGATTCACAATGATTTGTAAAGTCCTTTTAGTGGTATTCTTGTCACAATCCATAGGGTCCTTCCTAAGTCAAAAGTTCTTTATGCTGGAATAGACCCCTTTTAATTGGGGTTTACTCTTGCCCAAGATCCATAATTATTTAGGAAACCTCAAGGTTCATGCCTTGGTGCTTGCAAAGGAGCTATCTAAATTCAACCACTAAGAGTGCCAAAAGCTTAGTCCCAAACAAAAGCAATCTCTTACAGAGAGTGAAGTAGGGGAAAAAATTGTGATGAAATAAATCATATACGTGGTTACTTAATAACTTCACTGTGAAAGTGGATACAAGGAAGTATGGTGAAAAGAATGTTGGAAAACAAAGTTTGAGGTCAAGAAATAAGACAAAAACTTGAGAAACTTCATCATGAATATTCTTTTCAAGAAGAGATATAGAGTTTCTGGACTTAAGCTTGGAAGACTATCATTTAAAAAAGGGAAATTGACTTTATCTTAGCAAATAGGTAGTAATTAGTCATATAGTTAGCCTTCATTTTAGTATAAAGGGAGGGTTATCAAAGGAATCCTTGATAAACTACCTGACATCCACTAGATATGATTAAATTACAAGGAGGTGCTTCATTAAAAGGACACTTGGAACAGTTGTGATTGGTTATGAATTACTGGTGATTGAGACGCAGGAGCCACCATTCTCCCATTAAAAGGAAGCACTTTAGTTGTTAGGTGTGTATGAGGTCTCTTGTTCTCCAGGATTTCCTCTTTGCCTTTTTCCGGAGTGTAGCAAGATGAAGGGAAGAATATTTATTTCTTTACTCTTCCTCCTTTTTCCTAGGAGCATAAATGGAGAAGCTCATTATGAACATGACAGAGATGCTCCTAGACATCCAGTTCCTGGTCATCTCTGTCTTTCTCTTTCTTCCAAAGACAAAAAGCCAGCTATTAAAGTTCCTGAGAATGGACAGTGTGTTTCTTGGACAAAGAGGATTGTCCTGTAGCTGAAGGAAAAAAGTCATGTCATGGTGATGAAAAAGAACTGGACATTGCCAACTCTGCTGCTTTGAGTTGCTCAGCCAGTGTGGGTTCAAGGTGAATTGGATGTGTTTGTTGCATAGCCCACAAAATGTCTACCTTTTAACCGATGGGTTGAGAGTTTTATATTTCTGCGTTTATTCATGGCTCTCATGAGTCCTTGTACCTTATTAATGTTCTTATTTAGTACCCCTAATTGTACACTGCAGGTGTGGGAATTGGAAACCCTGTTACTTACATTTGGAAAACCTAGCCAAGGCGGGGGAACCTGTGGCCTTGAGGCTGCAGGTTCCACACCCCTGATTCTAGACACAAAATATACTGTGAAAGTACTTCAAGATTTTCTTGGTAAACTCTAGGTGAGAGGAAATGTGCTAAAGAAAGAAAATGACATTTTGGGATCAAACCCCTATAACTGGAACTATTTCTCATGACTCCAGAGTCTTAGGAGTGATGGCACTTGGGACATAGGTTATGTTTGCATCAGCTCTCTATGTGAGATCAGATCATTGGCTTATTTAGAACAAACATCAGGGTAAATACAAAATTAGTCAAAGAATAAAAAGAAGATACTGTGTGTTTGTAGTAGTCCTAGCCTAATTTAAGTATGTTATTAACTTCCCAATTGGAAGAAAAACAAAAGTATGGACATTCACCCTATTACCATTTCTTAGAGAAGTTTAGCTGACATGAACCAATTAGCACTACAAGGAGGCTAACTGAGAGGCCTCCAAACTGCCTTTACTAGCAAATAATTTTTTTTTGCCAAAAGTAGGACATAGAAATCAAGGAAAACACTGTTTTATAGTAAGTACAAAAAGAGAGAAAATTTGCAGAAAGTTATCAGTGTTATCACCATATGAAACAGTAAAAAGCAATTGAAAAGAAAAGTCTATAGAGACTTTGGTGAGGTTTGAAATCTACCTAAGCCAGAGCTCCCCCAAGAGCATTTGTAGATAATAGGAAGACAACAAACATGTGAAGTGGAACACATATGCTTGTGTTTTTATAGTGATAGTTCTCAACGGCAGCAATAATAGAACCATCATAGTTGCATCCTACTACCATTATACTCCAAGATGAAATCAGAGAGAGCTGCTGGACTTGAGCAAATACATTAAAAAAAAATCAAAGCTGGCTGTGACAAACATAAAAGGCATCCAAGGACTGATTTTTAAAATATACTACAGAGGGAAAAGTTCCAAGAGAATAGAAAGGAACATGAACAATGCTCTTATCCAGAAAAGGAAACTGGAAGACATTTGTAGTTGCTAGCTTCATGCCTGCTTTTTCTTCCCTATAAAATCTTTATAGGAATAGCCATTGCATGCTTCAAGGATATCTTAATAAAAAAATGAGAAAGAAACATACAGGCAGACTTTTGAAGTTGATTTCTATAGCATATCACCTATTCAGTCACACAACTGTGAGGTGTAGAGAACATAAAATCCTGCTTTTTCTATTTTTTATTTATTTTTTTTTACAAAAGTATTTTATTTTAGAGAACTAAATGCAGCCTTGAAATTTATCTACAAATGTATCTTCCTTGAAAACTTTAAACTTATGCAAAACTATGAAAAATGTGTGTGTGAGGGGAGCAGCCAAGATGCAGAGTAAAAGCAGGGACTTGCTTGAGCTCTCCCCCAAATCTCTTCAAATGACTGTAAAAAATGACTCTAAACAAATTCTAGAGCTACAGAACCCACAAAGTGACAGAGTGAAACAAATCTCCAATCAAAGTAAACCTGGAAGGTGGACAGGAAGGGTCTACTGCACTGGGCTGGGAATGGAGCACAGTCCAGCCTGGGCTGCACTGGCACAGATAGGGCTAGAGCAGACCTCAGGGTACTGAATCACTGGCAGCTGTGGTGGTTTCCAGACTTCTCAACCCATAAATGCCAAAGACAAAGTAGAAGTTCAGTGGGGAAACTGTGTTGGACCTGGGTGTCTGGACCCAGCCCTGGGATGGCAGAAGTGGCGATGGCAGAGGTGGTGGCAGCAGCAGCTGCAGCCACAGCAGCTGCTTGTGGAGCTCCAGGCTCACAGATGGTGGGGGGTTCAAGTGGCTGATCAGAGGGGGATTTCAAGGATCTCTTTGCTGGTGCTGAGGCAGGATTCTCTTGCTTTGTCCTGCTTGGATCTGGGGCACAATCCTGGGTGGTGGTCCTGGAGTGAGGAGGAGCGCTGGTGTGGTAGAGCTTGTGGAAGCTGTGGAGAGGGAATCCTCCTCATAGTTCTAAGGCAGAAAAGAGTGCTTGTGGTCACTCACAGACCAGAGTAGAGGCCAGGAGAGGAGTAAACACCTCTCCTTTGATCATACCACCTTAGAGGAACTGAAAATTTTCAGGTGCCTAGAAGTATCTCTGATAACAGCTGTGCAAAACCCCTGAAACTTGGGACAGAGCACTCTCCACTCCGGAAGCAAAGTCCTACCTTGACGAAAAGCTCAAAAGTCAAGTAATTGGCTGTGAAAATGAGCAAACAGCATAAAAAACTCAGACTATGAAATCTTACTTTGGTGACAAAGAAGATCAAAACATACAGCCAGAAGAAGGTAACACAGTCAAAGCTCCTACATCCAAAGCCTCCAAGAAAAACTTGAATTGGTCTCCAGCCATGGAAGAGCTCAGAAAGGAGTCTGAAAATCAAGTAAGAGAAGTAGAGGAAAAATTGGGAAGAGAAATGAGAGTGATGCAAGAAAATCATGAAAAATAAGTCAACAGCTTGCTAGAGGGGACCCCCAAAAATACTGAAGAAAATAACACCTTAAAAAATAGACTAGCCCAAATGGCAAAAGAAGTCCAAAAAGGCAATGAAGAGAAGAATGCCTTAAAAAGCAGAACTGGCCAAATGGAAATGGAGGTCCAAAAGCTCACTGAAGAAAATAATTGCTTAAAAATTAGAATGGAGCAAATGGAAACTAATGACTTTATGAGAAATCAAGAAATTATAAAACAGAATCAAAAGAATGAAAAAATAGGAGACAATGTGAAATATCTCCACTGACCTGGAGAATAGATCCAGGAGAGATAATTTAAAAATTATCGGACTACCTGAAAGCCATGATCAAAAAAAGAGCCTAGACATCACCTTTCAAGAAATTATCAAGGAAAACTTCCCTGATATTTTAGAACCAAAGGGTAAAATAGAAATTGAAAGAATCCACCTATTGCCTCTTGAAAAAGATCCCAAAAGGAAAACTCCTAGAAATATTGTAGTCAAATTCCAGAGTTCCCAGGTCAAGGAGAAAATATTGCAAGCAGCCAGAAAGAAACAATTTGAGTATTGTGAAAACACTATCAGGATAATACAAGATCTAGCAGCTTCTACCTTAAGGGATTGAAGGGTTTGGAATATGGTATTCCAGAAGTCAAAGGAGGTAGGATTAAAACCAAGAATCACCTACCTAGGTAGGTGATGCCTTGGAGGAATCACCTACCTAGCAAAACTGAGTACAATACTTCAGGGAGGAAATGGATATTCAATGAAATAGAGGACTTTCAAGCATTCTTTTTTTTTTAAATTTAATTTATTTAATATATTTAGTTTTCAGCATTGATTTTCACAAGAGTATGAATTACAAATTTTCTACCCCCCCCCCCCCCACTCCAAGATGGTGTATTTTCTGGTTGCCCTGTTCCCCAGTCAGCCCTCCCTTCTGTCACCCCACTCCCCTCCCATCCCTTTTTCCCTTCCTTTCTTGTAGGGCAAGATAAATTTCTATGCCCCATTGCCTGTGTTTCTTATTTTCTAGTTGCATGCAAAAAACTTTTTTTTTTGTTTTTGAACATCTGTTTTTAAAACTTTGAGTTCCAAATTCTCTCTCCTCTTCCCTTCCCACCCACCCTCCCTAAGAAGTCAAGCAATTCAACATAGGCCACATGCATATCGTTATGTATAACCCTTCCACAATACTCATGTTGTGAAAGACTAACTATATTTTGCTTCTTCCTAACCTATCCCCCTTTATCCAATTTTCTCCCTTGACCCTGTCCCTTTTTGAAAGTGTTTGTTTTTGATTACCTCCTCCCCCATCTGCACTCCCTTCTATCATCCCCCCTTTTTTATCTTCTTCCTCCTTCTTTCCTGTGGGGTAAGATACCCAATTGAGTGTGTATGGTATTCCCTTCTCAGGTCAAATCTGATGAGAGCAAGATTCACTCATACCCCCTTACCTGCCTTCTCTTCTCTTCCTACAGAACTGCTTTTTCTTGCCACTTTTATGCGAGATAATTTACCCCATTGTCTTAACAACCCAGCTAGCAGCTTCTGTGGGGGCGTAAGATCCGCCCCCCACAGCCAGCACCCAGGAGGCTGCCGGCACCAGGAGGCTGCTGGGACGCCGGGAAAGCACAGGTTCTTTTTATCTGCTTAAACAAGGAAAGCATGGTGAAGGGGTTGACCAGCTTACTTTAATCCAGCATTCAGTTAGCATACAAGCAACATTCATTTTGTTCAGGGGAAAAACGCCAGCACGTTAGCATTCAGTTAGTTTAGGGGAGCATACAGACAAGCATCAAGAGACATACCAAATACAGATTCATTCACTTACTTCAGGGGAAAAAGCCAGCACCCTGAGGTTCAGAACATTCATTTAGTTCGGGGGAAATGAACCAGCACCCCAAACCTCAAAACCAAAATACAAACAAATTACAAATATCAACAGACAGACCCAATACAATTCATAGTTACCAACATCTGGGCTTGGCCCGAGAGCAAGGGGTGGCCCACAGTCACGCTTGCCGCTGCTCCCACACCAACCGGAAAAAGAAAGATGACTCTTCAAGCTGTCCTCTCCCCTCTTATAGAATTTTTGACATCATCAAGCACCGCCTGAATGACCAGGGCCGATTGGTTCTTGAGTTGGCCCTTTCCCCTAGGTTAACACCCAATAGGGCATGGCTCTGGAGTCAACACCTCCCCTCACCCAGCTCCATGACTCATCACACAGGAAGTTCTCTGCTTCCAGGCATAGTCTCTGGGCTTCCTGCCCCAGAAGAGAAGCCCCAGCACCCCGCAAGGCTCAATGAGGTAAGCTGAGTCATTCAAAGAAAACAAAGGCCATTCTGGTCACACTCCACCCCTCACAATGTTCTAGGATGCACAATCCAATCAAAATTTAAATTAAATTATATATCCTAGAACATTGTGATCCAATCACGCAGGAAACTAAAACATATCATTCACAATAAAGCAAAACATATCATTCAATGACATTCCCAAATACTGATTTACGATTCAAATGTGATCCACCCCTAGGTCCCAGCAAGATAATCTCTTCACTCAATCATCCCCCAAACAATTATTAATAATTCAAATGTCCACCCCTAGATCTTTGTATCCATTACATAGGATCAATAATATCATGACAATAAAACAATATAGCAAGGATAACACAAAATAAGTACACAGAACACTATCATCATCCCCCCCCCCGCCCGCCCTCGAACAATTAGGGCTCAAAATCTTGGGGTAAGAGGTGAAGGTCTCATTTTCCATAGCTTCTTCTTGCTGAAATTGGACGTAGAGGTGTCCCTACCCCAAAGAGTCCCATTCCAGAGGTCAGTTCTTTAGCGACCTGGCAGGAATTCCAAGGATGCTACGTGCTTAGGCAGTCACCGGAAAGTGCAGGGTGCTTAAGCTTAAAGGAAACAGAACTAGCAACAAAGTTAGCCAAAACAAAGAACAAAAAGAGTAGGCAAGTATGGGCTATTATCCTTCAAATAAAATCATCTCCAGTTTGGTTGAGATTTCAGTTATGCAAAGATCCAATATCGGAGCCAAACTCAGGTGGGAAATGTTTCCTTTCAAAAGGAACATGATGAGGAAGCCAAGAGGATCCCACCCTAGATGGAGACTAGGATTGTCCTCCCAGCCTTTCCCCATACGTACAAGCTTTCCTCCGTTAATCACATGAGGCCACCTTCCCTCCGAGTATGACTTCATCTGGCTTCTGTTTTACCCATACCTTAGCTCCCAACTTTATTCTATCAATGGAGCAAGATCCTTTTGCTCCTGTTTCAAAACTCCATGTACAATATAATCTGGCCCTTTCAGCACAGTCCTCCAGGGCCAGGCTTATCAGCTTAAGCCCCGGGAGGAAGGGATTATCTCCTGCTCTGGGCCCCTGGGAAACCTTGCCCAGTACTTCCACCCACCTGTTTTCCTTGCTCCTGAGGCTCCACAGAACCATAGCCACCTCAAGTACAAAGAGCAGTCCCAAAACAGGGAAACATTCAACCAACCCAGCACCCCAAAATGCCTTGCTCTCTTGTTAAAGCCAGATCCTGACGACTGTGCCATATGTTTCTTTTTGGGATCTATTTGAGGAGGCGATCTGTGGATTCTTTCAATTTCTATTTTACCCTCTGGCTCTAGAATATCAGGACAGTTCTCCTTGATAATTTCTTGAAAGATGATATCTAGGCTCTTTTTTTTGATCATGGCTTTCAGGTAGTCTAATAATTTTTAAATTATCTCTCCTGAATCTATTTTTCAGGTCAGTGTTTTTTCCAATGAGATATTTCACATTGTCTTCCACTTTTTCGTTCCTTTGGTTCTATTTTATAATATCTTGATTTCTCATAAAGTCACTAGCTTCTACTTGCTCCAATCTAATTTTTAAAGTAGTATTTTCTTCAGTGGTCTTTTGGAGCTCCTTTTGTATTTGGCTAATTCTGCCTTTCAAGGCATTCTTCTCCTCATTGGCTTTTTGGAGCTCTTTTGCCATTTGAGTTAGTCTATTTTTTAAGGTGTTGTTTTCTTCAGTATATTTTTCAGTATTTTTTGGGTCTCCTTCAGCAAGTCATTGACTTGTTTTTCATGGTTTTCTCACATCCTTCTCATTTCTCTTCCCAATTTTTCCTCTACTTCTCTTACTTGCTTTTCCAAATCCTTTTTGAGCTCTTCCATGTCCTGAGACCAGTTCATGTTTTTCTTGGAGGCTTTTGTTGTAGGCTCTTTCACTTTGTTGACTTCTTCTGTCTGTATGTTTTGGTCTTCTTTGTCACCAAAGAAAGATTCCAAAGTCTGAGACTGAATCTGGGTGCATTTTCACTGCCTGGCCATGTTCCCAGCCAACTTACTTGACCCTTGAGTTTTTCAGTGGGGTATGACTGCTTGTAGAGTAAAGAGTACTATGTTCTAAGCTTGGGGGGATGCATTGTTGATTTCAGAGCTATTACAGCCAGCTCTGTCACACCAGCACTCCTCCTTCCCCAAGAATCCTCAACCCCGGACTGGACTTAGATCTTCAGCAGGCTCTGCACTCCTGCTCTGATCCACCACTTAATTCCTCCCACCAGGTGGGCTTGTGGCCAGAAGCAACTGCAGCTATAATTCTGTAGCTGCCCCACCTCTGCTGCCCCAGGGAGGTGGCTGAACCATGAACTCTATCCCTCTGTCCCCAGCAGCTTTTCCCTTAGTGGGAAGTTCTTCTCTGTTGTCTTTAGTGTTTGTGGGTTGAGAAGTCCGGTAACGGCTGCAGTTCACTGATTCAGGGTGCTAGGGCATGCTCTGCCTGGCTCGTGGTCTGGTTGGTCTGCGCTGCCCATGCTGGGCTCTGCTCTGCTCCACTCCCAGCTCCGTGTGGGATAGACCTTACCCAGAGACCATCCAGGCTCTCCTGGTCTAGAGCCCTGCTTCCCTCCACTATTTTGTGGGTTCTGCAGTTCTTCTCTATTGTCTTTGGTGTTTGTGGGTTGAGAAGTCTGGCAACTGCCACAGCTCACTGATTCAGGGTGCTAGGGACCACTCTGCCCGGCTCCTGGTCTGGTTGGTCTGCGTGGCCCATGCTGGGCTCTGCTCCGCTCTGCTCTTCTCCTAGTCCGTGTGCGAAAGACCTCACCCAGCAACCATCTAGGCTGTCCTGGGCTGGAGCCCTGCTTTCCTCCGCTATTTTGTGGGTTCTGCAGTTCTAGAATTGGTTCAGAGCCATTTTTATAGGTTTTTGGAGGGACTTGGCGGGGAGCTCACACTAGTCCCTGCTTTCCAGCTGCCATATTGGCTCTGCCCCCGTCACTCCCCTTTCAAGCATTCTTGATGAAAAGACAAGAGCTGAATAGAATATTTGACTTTCAAATACAAGAATCAAGAGAAGCATGACAAGGTAAACTGGAAAGAGAAATCATAAGGGACTTATTAGGGTTGAACTGTTTATATTTCTACATGGAAAGATGATATGTGTAACTAATGAGACCTTTCTCAGTATTAGGGTAGCTGAAGAGGGTATATATATATATATATATATATATATATATATATATATAGTACAGAGTGAGTTTAATTTGAAGAGATTATATTTAAAAAATAAAATTAAGGAGTGAGAGAGGAATATATTTGGAGGAGAAAGGGAGAGAAAGAATAAGGTAAATTATCTCACATAAAAGAGGCAAGAAGAAAAAGCTGTTACAATGGAGGGGAAGAGGGGGAAGTGAAAGTGAATGACTGAACCTTACTCCTTTCAGATTTAGCTTAAGGAGGGAATAACATACATGCTCAGTTGGGTATCTTCCCCTAAAGGAAAGTAGGGGGGAATGGGATAAGGGGGAGAAATGAAAGAAGAGAGGGCAGATTGGGAGAGGATGTACTCAGAAGCAAAGTCTTTTGAAAAAGGACAGGGTTAAAGGAGAAAATAGAATAAATAGGGAGTGGGATAGGATGGAGGGAAATGTAGTCTTTCACACTATGACTATTATGGAAATGTTTTACATAACTACACATGTATAACCTATATTGAATTGCTTGCCTTCTCAGTGAGGATGGGTGGAGAGGGAAGAAGGGAGAGAATCTGGAACTCAAAGTTTTAAAAACAAATGTTAAAAATTGTTTTTACGTGCAACTGGGAAATAAGATATACAGGCATGGAATATAGAAATCTTTCTTTCCCTACAAGAAAGTAAGGGGGAAGGGTATAGGAGGGGATTGGTGGGGTGATAGAAGGGAGGGCAGACTGGGGGAAGCAGTAATGAGAATGCATGCCATCTTGGGGTGGGGGATAAGGGAGAGATGGGGAGACAATTTGGAACTCAAAATCTTATGGAAATGAATGTTGAAAACTAAAATAAATTTACAAAGGATTAAAAAACAAAAAAATTAACATCTGATTGAAGATATCTAGGAATCAGAAACTCAAAAAAAATTATGAAAAATGTGGCTCTGAAGATCACTTTGTTCAATGATCTATTTGGTTTCAACATAGACAGGAGTAAAGCAGGGACAAAGATATTCTTCTTAGGTATTTAATAGTATCTTGAAAGATGTCCTATACAGAATCCAAACAAAACACAAATTATTGACATCATTCTAATTTCATTGAAACCCAGAACATCTCAAAGCCTCCTCAGTGAAATCTATAGCAATATGAAGTTGGTCTTATTATTTACAGTGGAAAAGTAAAATAGATGAAAAGTACAGACTGTGACATGCAGTTGGATAGATATTGTGTCAAGTTGATTCCTCATTCATATCATGGATAGGAGATGCAGATGAGCTAGGTCCAGCATTAAAAATGTAGCCTAGATTTCACTTGGAAATATCAGTTTTCCATAATCCCAAAATTTTCATTGCTTCCAAAATTCACCTTTTTAATATTAATATTCTCCCATGATGCTTTGTGTCTGAAGAATATGGTGCCATGATCTTTGAAGAATCAAAATAACCAGTGACCCAAAAGGCCATGGAAAGATGCACACTGGCAGCTCTTGATCTTAGCTGTGATAGGAACAATATTTCTCATGATGATCCTGTGTAGACTGAACTAACTTTTCCTGAGCCCCTTACCCTATATGCGTTAGGCTGATCTTTTCTTTAAGATGTATTGAACTATATGTCACTCACCTGCCAGAGATGTGATGACTTAAAATATAGAGAGAAACATACATTTTTAGGCACAGATAATTTAGGAATTTGTCTTGTGGGACTATACATGTTCATGATAAAGATTTTATTTATTTGGATATTTTTTATTCAACTGGGGGCAGTGGGAGGAGTGGATTATTAGTGCATGTGATATCAAATAAATGTTTTTTTAAAGAAATATTCAAGTTGTCTGTAAAACTTACTTGGCTAAGAGGACCAGCTTAGGTTGTTGAGGTGGCTTCCTGGTCTCTTGAGTACAAAGAGCCATGAACATATCTGTTCCCTTTCAGAGGGAAGTCTGTGGACTTACAGCATGATCAACTTCCCTCCTGGGAAGCTAGATTCTAAGCTGAATCAATGTAGTGTCCTCATTAAATATCCTTTTTGAATATCTTTCCCTTGCCATGGCTAAGTAAATATCCTTTTATTAAAGTTGAATCAACTATGAATGTCTCATTTCATTCTAATATTGGCCCTAAATTATCAGGGAACTGGTTTGAGTTAGGCCCAACCTATAACATTAGCACTAACCTATCAGTTTCCTACTTTACATGAAATTAAAGTAGAGGAAGAAGTAAATGCTCAGACTGAAGCACAAGGTAAGAAAGATGAGGTAGTAGTCTAATGTAGATTGAGTGTACTGATCCAGAGGTCATGGGAACATGTGGGATTCAAAATCCCTGCTTACACCTAGCTATCGATTTTCAAGATGCCATTTTATCCAGGTCTATACCATATGTATCCGCTTGACTATTATATCTACCATCTGATGAATGAATGAAAAAGCATTTGTTGAATTCAAGCCAGGAAAGTCTCTGGCCTCAAGGAACTTATATTCTAATGAGGGAAAACAGTATATAAAGGCAGACAATAAAAGGAGCAGAGAGGATATTGGCAGCATGTGGCACCATGGTTTGGGAAGAGCCAGCAAATGGTGTGTGACCTTATAATGAAAGCTCACCCATCAGAGCCCTAGATTCCAAGGGCAGAGTCTGAGTTATTTTTGGATTCTTGCTCCCTTTACCATTTGAATTCTTCTTGATTCAGGATACTCCATATTATAATGCCAGTAAACAATCCATTTAGAGTTGCATGCCATGCAGCCTTTTGATTTTTCTAGACTTGTTTTGGTCACATGGTATGGTGGAAAGCAAACTCAACTTTTCCATTGAACTCAAAGTAGTGGCACCTGATTATGAGTCCTTGCTCTTCCACTTAGTACCCAGGTGATCTTGAATAAGCCATTTGGCCTCTTTGATCCTTAGTTTCCTCATCTGTAAAATTAAAAGGTTAGAGAAGATGACCTCTGAGGATCCTTCTAGAATCTAGATCTAAATCTAAGACCCTATGATCTTATGATTCTGTGAATGTAGAATGTTCATAATAAATGAATATTCCTTTCTGGGCAAAAAACAGGATATATGATAGATGTAAGTAGACAGAAATATGTTGTCAATTATGACTTGATTGAAGTAGTGGTATAAAAGTATATTGAAAGCATGGGTCAGTCATATAGCAAGAATGAACAATACAAGTACATTCAAGATATTAAGAGAACTACAGGAAGGTCTATAGTGTTTTGGGTAGATCCTCTTGGAAGGATTTATGGGAGAGTAGGAGAGATAGTAGAGAGGGTAGTAGAGATAACAAGTTATCTTTAAAATGATGCCAGATAGTGAGTCCCCTGCTAGAACTCAGCACCAGTCAGTAGTAAACATTCTCTAGTCATGGAATCACATGGAATGGAAGACATGGGGGAAGCACTCACACTAACGAAATCATGGCTCTGTCAAAGTATAAACCAGATTATTTGCAACAGTTTTTCCATGAGCCACACAGAAGAAAAAGACACTATCAGAAGCTTTGCTAAAAGGGAAATTATAAAAAAAAATAAAAAAATAAAAGGGAAATTATAATAATTGAGTCTCATGGGCTTGGAAGCATGTATTTGTTGTTGATAGATTGTCATGGGATAATTAATTGCATAGCCTGCCCAGCTGAAGGAAATGCTTTTGTACTACCCTAGAGAGAAGGCATTCCACAAATAGTCAAGCATGATGCCAAGATTATCAAGCCATCTCCTTACCTCTAAGTCAGCTGTATAGAAAAGTCAAAGGGGGATTCCTATAACAAGCCTTACTCAGCTAAAATTCTTGTGTACCCACGGATTAAAAAAAGGTAGAGCTCAAGCTTGCCTAATCTTCTGTTAGAAAAAAGGCCAAGTTTTCATTGTCTCTGAGACAAAGAACTATTTTTGTGATTATTCAGCTGCTTCTGACTCTCTGTGACCCTATTTTGGGGTTTTCTTGGCAAAGATACTGGAGTAGTTTGCCATTTCCTTCTTCAGCTCATTTCACAGATGAGGGACCGAGGCAAACATAGTTAAATGACTTGTCCAGGGTCACACAGTTTAGTAAGTGTCTGAGGCTGAATTTGAGCTCAGGAAGATGAGTCTTCTGATTCCAAGCCCAGTGCTCTATCCACTGGGCCACTTAGCTGCCTCAAAACACATATACACACATGTCCATATATATATATTTATATCTATTTATGCTTACATAAAAACACAGAGGCAGAGAAGAAAGAGATACATAGACAGAGGAGACATAGAGACAGAAAGGGAGAGAAAGATGATAATCAGTTTATGACACTGAATTCTATGTTAGAAGTCATCTTTCTTGCTCAGTGGACACCTGCATTGAGTGATGGGATTAATTACTGGAATACTCCGTGTTTGACAATCTTTTCCAATCTGAGATGACCTACTTTTGATATTTGATTGATGATAGGTCTTGGAGTTCAGTACAGTGGACTATTATCTCCTAGCTGTGGCTAAAACTCAGGGGCGATTGCTAAGTCATGGGACAGTAATAATAACGACTCTTGCACTGGGGAGCCTTATTACCTAAATAGCAAGTTATCTCTAAAATGATGCCAGATAGTGAGGCCCCTGCTAGAACTCAGCACCAGTCAGTAGTAAACATGCTGTAGTCATGGCCTGGCTTAGTGCTTTTCTAAAGCAAGGACTGCTTTATAGTTAATTTAAGTGTTCTCTATATTGTTGCATTACCTCCTTAATAGTTGTATGTTTGGCTTTCAACATAGAGAATTATTGAACTTGAAAATTTGGTCTTAATTGAATGAGATTTGAATCTAGACTGGCCTTCTATGGAAATGAGAAATTATGGGTATATAGCTATACCAGGAGGAGAAATACCCTCATTGTCTTAGTGTTTTCAGAGTGATTGGGGTGGTAATTGTCCCATATATGTTAGCTCTTTGAAAAAAATTCACAGTGGAAAGAAGTATGTGTTGGGATATCAATTTAAAATGGTTGGAAATTTTCCATTTGAGTGAGCCATGGCTAAGCTTCCTGAATGAGATCACTTCTGAATTTGCTTAAGAAGGCAGAATAGACACACATCAGAGCCATGCGATAATGTATGTCAGTCATGGAATCCAGAAAACTCAGATTGCACCATTAGTAACTGAGTCAAACCAAGTGAGGAATAGACAGTTTATTGGAAGCATTTATAATTTAAAGAAAACAACCTGGAGCTAATCAGTATTTCCCTTTAATAAATAGAATATTTATCACTGGAATCATTACTTTAACTAATCATTAAGCTTACAGGATGGGGTGTACTTTGCAGAACTGTTCAGCTTCTGCAGAAGAGATGTCTGAGGAGACTGAATATTTCCTATATAATAATAAACTATTTATGTAACTGTATCAAAGAACTATGGCAGAGATTCTCGTCTATCAACCATAAGTTATATCTTGGGAATATTCTGGACAATTGGCTTTCTCATCCATCATCAAACTTCAGTAATCTATACAAGTAAAGAACACAGAGCATGGCATTTGTAGTACCAAACAGAGGTACCTCTTCCCCTCTGAATTGATGGAAATAATCTTTATATTCTGGAAGATAGGAACTGCAGGCATAAGTAATGAGACATATGGTCCTCAATGGAGTGATGTCATAATGGTCATGTCTATAAAGGCCTTATTTATAAAAAGCAAAAACAAAAACAACTTTCTAACATATTTTCTATTTCTGGATCACGTTTTTCCCCCCAGGTGTAAAAACAGCTGAGTGGGAGAAATATAAGGTGGCAAGGCAATGTCCAGCTGAGGGTACAATTGCATGAAGAGAGGAGATGGTCTGGCCTTTATCCCCAAGGGTATAATAGGAGAAAGTGGGCCTAGAAGTGGGGTGCTATCATAGAAACAGTCTCGATGTGAGTGGCTCCATCTTGAATCTGTAATAATATGTACAGTTCACACATTTAAGTATGTAAAGAACTTGATTATGTAGATCTGATAACCAGATGCTAGAGTGGTACACATCTAATTATTTTGACTAATTATGTTTATACCTATCAGGATTGCTTGACTTTCTTTACTAAACAGTTGAAAAGTCACCATAAGTATGACATAATTGATACCCTGGGACCAGCTCTGTTTTCCCTATGTTAGTTACTGCTGTGACTAGAAAGGCCCTCTATGTAACAGTTTATTCAATAGTTAGAATAGAATCCCCAGAGATATAATGGAGGTGATGAATTTTCCAAAACAAATCTATTCTAATTACAATCATCATCAAAAAATATTTATTAATGGACTACTTAGGTAAATCTGAGTCAGGGGCACATCCTCTCGTTAGAACCAGCTAGGCAAATTTTCACAATGTCTGGCCACAGGGGAAATTGTTATCAGGGGACAATGTATGGAAATGCATTAGGGCACTAAATATGATATATATAATGTGTGTGTATACATATATACACATACATATGTATATTTTAAGATTGAGTTGTTCACCTAGTGCTCAGGGGAACTAGCAATGTTTCCTAAGTGAGTGGCTGAAGGTTTTTTCTTTTTTGTGAATGTTACAAAATTATGCAGCAGGAAAAATTTGTCTTCAGATTTTCTGTTTCCTTGTTCTATGCACTTCTCCTTCTTTGGCATTCTTGGGTAATGTTTACAGTTGTACTATTTTTTAAAAATAAGTTTTTATTATGTTTTCTATTTCTAACCTCACCATAGTATCCCATGTATTTTTCCCCCACCTTTTCCAGAGAGCCATTCCATATGACAAATAGCATTTTTTAGAAAGGAAAAAAGTCAGCACAACTGCTTAATATATTGAACAAGTCTGAAAACATGTGGACCTCTCTCCTTTGACTTTTTAGTGTGTTGTTTTTTCCATTTACATTGTTGTAGTTACTATGCATATTGTTGACTTGGCATACTTCACTCTGCATCAGTTCATATAGATCCTTCCATGCTTCTTTGTGTTCATCACACGCATCATTTTGTACAGCACAATAACATTCCATTACATTAAAGTACCACAACTAATTTAGATGGCTTCCTTGGGATATAAGCCCAGTAATGGAATCTCTGTTTCAAAGGGTATGGAAATTTTAGTCACTTTATTTGCATAATTCCAAATTGTTTTCCAAAATGGGCACACCATTTCATAGTTTCACCAACAAAGTGTTAGTGTGCCTATCTTTCCACAACCCTTTCAACATTGACTGTTGACATTTTTTGTCATTTTTGCTAATTTGCAGTGTGTGTGGTGAAACCTCAGGGTTGTTTTGATTGGCATTTCTCTTATTATTAGTGATTTGGAACATTTTTTGATGTGATTGTAAATATACTGCAGTTCTTTTGAGAATTATTTGTTCATATCCTTTGACCATTTATCTGTTTTGTAATGTTGTTTCAACAATCCGGCTAACAGCTTCTGTGGGGGTTTAAGATCCACCCTCAGCCAGCACCCGGAAAGCTGCCAACAGCACAGGTTCTTTTGATCTGCTTAACTAAGGAAAGCAAGGTGAAGCTTACTTTGATTCAGCATACAAATATCATTCACTTAGTTCAGGGGAAAAACCCAGAACCCTGAACTTCAGAACAAAATACAAACAAACTACAAATATCAACAGACAGACCCAATACAATTCATGGTTACCAACATCTAGGTTCAGCCCGGGAGCTCAGAACAAGGGCTGGCCTAGAGTCACGTGCCACCACTGCTGCGGCAAAGAGCTCCAAAGAACAGACAGCCAAACCCTGGTTTTTATATCTTTTTCAGGTCAGGGGTGAGTCACACATGCGACTCACCCACGTGACCTAGAATCGTCACAAAGAGGCGGACTTAAACCCATTGGTCTAAAAGCCTCTGCTCTCCCAGACATGTAAACTAGGCCCTCCCTGGAGTTAGCCCCACCTTGGGCCCCACCTTAGTTGCCAATCCACACCCACTAAGGTTTTACACCTAATAGCTGTTTGGGCCTGGGTCTTAGCACCTAGTAAGGCTCAATGAATTAGTCAAAGGGAACAAAAGCCAAACTATTCAAGGGCACTTGTTGAACTAAGTGCTAAGGAGCCCATTTTTGGTTTCCAGCAAACATGTGAGATCCAAAATATTGAATTTTGGACTGTGAGGGATGATGTCCCACTATCATGTCCAGGAACACCTGGTTTGGCAGGATATGATTTACATTGTATAGAGAATTTTAGGTTGAATAGGAAAGAGATAAGAAAAACCCCTACTGGGATATGTATGAGAATCCCCAAGAATCATTTTGGATGGATATTACCTAAACCAGGATTAGCAGTTCAAGGAGTACATGTATTGGCTGGAGTGATAGATTCCAATGATCAAAGAGAAATTGTTGTTACACTCCAGAATTTGGGTGAAAAACCTGTACAATTTTGTAGAAATGATAGGACAGTTCAAGTGATTATTATCCCCTGTGAAAAAATACCATTTGTGAAAACTGACCCTCCTCCCAAAATAACTACTAGAGGAGCAAAAGGGTCTTTCCCCATTGATAGAATAAAATTGTGAGCTAAGGTATGGGTAAAACGGAAGCCATATGGGGCAGCTAGGTGGCGCAGTGAGTAGAGCACCGGCCCTGGAGTCAGGAGGACCTGAGTTCAAATCTGGCCTCAGACGCTTGACACTTGTACTAGCTGTGTGACCTTGGGCAAGTCACTTAACCCCAATTGCCCTGCCAAAAAGCAAAAAAAAAAAAAAAACCAAAAAAAAATGGAAGCCAGATGATATTCCAAAGGCTGCAGAAGTCATAGCCCATGGGAAGGACAACACTGTAACAGTTGTCTATTCAGGGGAAAATTATTACCAAATCATACCCCTGAACCATATATTTTACCATGAATAGGACTACAATAATAGATTCATGGACTCCAGAAGTATGGCTGATGCTGATAAATGCCACAAGCCACTCAGAGGGAAAGTGATCTTGTGTGATTAACAGGTGAAAGTTTGTATCTGGGGAAAAAGGCCTGGAGGGCAATCCTAGTCTCCGTCTAGGACAGGACCCTTCTAGCTTAGTTTCCTTATTGTATTCCCTTGGAAAAGAAACATTTCCTACCTGAGTTAGGCTATGAGATCAAATTCTTGAATAATTGGAGTCTCAACCAGAATGCGGGTGATTTCATTTGAAGTATAATAGCCCATACTTGCTTGCTCTTTTGTTCTTTGTCTTGGTCAACCTTGTTGCTAGTTCTGTCTCCTTTAGGCTTAAGCACCCTACACTTTCAGGTGACTGCCTAAGCATGTAGCATTCTTGGAATTCCTGCCAGCTTGCTAAAGAACTGACCTCTGGAATGGGACTCTTGGGGCAGGGACAGCTCTATGTCCAATTTCAGCAAGAAGAAGCTATGGAAAATGAGACCTTCACCCCTTACCCCAAGATTTTGAGCCCCAATCGTTCAAGTGGGGGGTGAATGATGATACTGTTCTGTGTACTTATTTTGTATTATCCTTGCTGTATTGTTTTATTGTTATGGTATTATTGATAACTCTTTCCTATGTAATGGATACAAAGATCTAGGGGTGGACATTTGAATTGTAAAACAAGTATTTTAGGAATGATTGATTGAAGAGATTATCTTGCTGGGACCTAGGGGTGGGTCATGTTTGTATTAAACAAATATTTGGGAAAGTCACTGACTGATATGTTTTGCTTTGTTGTGAATGATATGTTTTAGTTTCCTGCGTAATTGAATCACAATGTATAATGGGTCAATTATGTTCTAGGATATATGGCTGATTAAATTATGTATCCTATAACAAAGGGTAGAGTGTGTTGGTAAGCAAAATGGCCTCTTTTTTTTGAGTAATTCAGTGTATTTCATGGAGCCTTACTAGGTGCTAAGCCCCAGGCCCAAACTCCCATTAGGTGTGGAACCTATGTGGGTGTGGATTGGTGACTAGGGTGGGGCCCAAAGTAGGGCTGGCTAAGGGGAGGTGCTAACTCCAGAGCCAAGCCTTACTAAGTGCTAAGCCCCAGGCCCAAACCCCCATTAGGTGTTAACCTAATCTATGTGGATGTGAACCTCCCAGGGTCCTAAGGGGAGGGGCCAACTCAAGAACCAATCACCAGAGCCTAACCTCTGGTCATTCAGATGACACTTGATGATGCCAAAAACTCTATAAGAGGAGAGAAGACAGCTTGAAGATTGATTTCTGTTGGAGCCAGAGACAGCTACAGCTGAAGCTGAAGATAAAGCCGAAGCAGGAGCTGCCGGTAGCAGAGCCGACCCGCGTGTGGACCAAGGAGTGCTGAGCAAGGACTTGAGGCCAGTGAGTAATCTTCTTACTGGAGAGGGGAAGCATGAATATGATTTGGTTTAATGCCATCATGTTTTTCTGTGGCCTCCTGCTTACTCTTGTGAGGCGGACTTATTGGGCCTGGAAGCTTTTGATTGAAATATCAAAATGGGGACGCTGGTTCATGGGTCTGTTACTTTGGAGCTTGAATAAATGCTTTAATTCTTCTGCCTTCTACTTAGAGAATTCCTTATATCCTGCGGTTCTGAGCTGTTCAGACATATATATGATTCTCTTTGAAATCATAAATTCTGCCTTCATAATACAAATGTCTATTAGTCATATGTGTATATTTATTTATTAATTGTTTAAATATCATGGATACCACACCCTTATCAGAAAAATCTGATACAATGATTTTTTTCACATTCCATCACTTCCTTTCCTATCCTAGATGTTTTGTCTCTGCAAAAGCTTTTCAGTTTCAAGAAAAGTCATCTATTTTCTTTTGTGATTCACCTTATCTCATGATTGTTTAAGAATACATCTACTCATAGCTGTGAGAGGTATGTGATCTGTTTCTCTCCCAATTTTTTTCCAGGATGATCTTTAATATTAAGGTCAGGTATCCATTTAGAAAATATCGTGGAAAGAGGTGGGAAGTATTGGTCTAAGCCTAATTTTTGTCAGTCTGTTTTCCAGTTTTCCCAGCAGTTTTTATCAAACAGGGAGTTTTTCCCTATGTAACTTATGTTTTTTTACTTTATAAACACTGGATTATTGATTTCTATTTTTTCTGAATTTCTGTTGTCTAATCTGTTCCATCGATCTCACTCTGTTCTTGAACCAAAATACCAGATGGTTTTGATGACTGCTGCTTTATAATATAGTTTGAGGTTTAGAAAGTCTATTCTTTTTTATCCTTACTTCTTTTTACAATTCTACTGTTACCAATAGAGAATGAACTCTTTTATCTAAACGAATCAAGCTTAATCATCTCCTCCTCCACCACCACCACCACCACCACCACCACCAGCATCATCACAATAAAATCATTCTATCATGAAAGATCTGTGTATAGGGAATAGAAAGCTCCAGGGGAAAAACCAGTCCTCAGATGTTAGAAGGGAGAAGCTTACCTTTGTAGCTTAGGCATACAAGTCCACTAGCCTTTCTCTGCTCTGGCTGCCAGTCCTCTGTCTGTTGGTAGTCTCCTGGAAGAGTCTCTTCTCTCTTGGAATCCTTAGACTTTGTATGGAATTATCTATTTCACATTGTCCACTATCTCTTATGGGGAACTCTCTCAGTCCCTGGAAGCTTATCTGAGAGAATACACCACCATTAGTTATTTATTGCTTTTACTAACTCTGCTAACCTGACCACTCCAAGTCAAGAACATTTACATTTAAGCAGAAAAATATTTTAGCTAAAGAAATGGAACTCTATACCTTTTCATTAAGCCTTCAGGTAAAATGAGGGGTTGAATTACATGGCCTCTGAGGTCAGTTAAATCAACAAGCATTTATTAAGCACTCATTAGTTCCTGGCACAGTGCTAACTGCTGGAGATATAAAAGAAGTAAAAAAAAAATCTGTCTTCAAGGAGCTTATTTTCTAATGGGACATAGCATGCAAGCAAAACAAGATACATACAGGGTAAACTGGAGGTTATCTAAGAGGGAAGGTGCTAGCATTAAGGGGGATCAGGAAAGTTTTCTTGTACAAAGTGGGATTTTAGGTAAGACATTAAGGAAGCCAAGGAAGCCAGGAGGCAGAGACTGTAAAAATTCAGTCATGAGATGGAGAGTCTGATTTGAAAAATTAACAAGGAGGCCAGTGGCACCAGATCATAGAGTACATGGAGGGGAGTAAAGTGTAAGAAGACTGGAGTGGTAGGAAGGGGTCGGGTTATGATAGGCTTTAAAAGCCGAATGATGAACTTTATATTTGATCCTGGAGGTAATAGGTTGCTCCTGGACTTTATTGAATGGGGTGTGTGTGTGTGTGTGTGTGTAACATGGTTAGAGCTATACTTTAGATAGGTCATTTTGATAACAGAGTGGGTGATGGGCTGGAATGGGGAGAGACCTGAGACAGGGAGATAGACCAGAAAGCTGTTGTAACAATGCAGGAGTGGAATGATGAGGACCCAGGTTGTTAGAGAAGAGAGAATGGGCTGTTATGAAGGTCTAATTGACAGGACTTTGCAACAGATTAGATCTAGTGGGTAAGAAAGTGGTAGTCTGGGTCTGGGTGCCGGCCAGGGCGGTGGTCTCCTTGACCGTAAATATAGAAATGAGAGGATTTGGGGGCAAAGAGCACGATTTCAGTTTTAGACATGTTGAGTTTAAAATGTCTGAGGACGCTTTCAGCTCTAGATCTGTGATTCTATGATCTGTTGTCCGTAGGTAACACATTTTTGGGTAGAGCCGTCCTACGGCAACCGGAGACCCCCCAGTCAGGTGTTTCACGGAGCTCCGAAGGTGCTTTTTGACGTCATTTCTGGTGTGACGACAGCCTCCTCCGAGGCTCCTTCCCCTGAGTGCCAGAGAAGATGGAGATGCTGAGCAGAGTCCGTGCACTGAGCAGGGCGCTGGTGGTGGCCCCGAGCCTTGGGGCCCGGAGGGGCTTGATCAGCAACCGGCCACCCGCCCGGCTCCGCGACTCGCGATGGATGTGGTGAAGGTGGAGGGCGTCTATCCTGTAACTATGGTGCCCGGCGACGGTGTGGGGCCTGAGCTCATGCTGTCAAAGAAGTGTTTAAGGCAGCCAAGGTCCCCGTGACATTTCAGGAGCATCATCTGAGTGAGGTGCAGAACCTGGCCTCGGAAGAGAAATTGGAGCAAGTGCTGAACTCCATCAAGAAAAACAAGGTTGCGATCTGTGGGAAAATCCAGACCCCCCTGAATGCAGGATACACGGGGAACTTGACCTCCTACATCATGCAGCTCAGGCGTAAGCTGGACCTGTTTGCCAACGTCGTTCACGTCCAGAGCCTCCTGGGGTATAAGACTCGACACAACAACCTGGACTTGGTAATCATCCGCGAGCAGACCGAGGGCGAATATAGCTCACTGGAGCACGAGAGTGTCACGGGTGTGACTGAGTGTCTGAGGATCATCACTCGCGCCAAGTCCAAGCGGATTGCCAAGTTTGCTTTTGACTATGCCACCATTAAGGGTCGAGAGAAGGTCACGGCTGTGCACAAGGCCAACATTATGAAGCTGGGCGATGGGCTCTTCCTGCAGTGCTGTGAGGAGATGGCCGAGCTATACCCCAAGATCAAGTTTGAGTCCATGATCATAGACAACTGTTGTATGCAGCTGGTGCAGAATCCATACCAGTTTGATGTGCTTGTGATGCCCAATCTCTATGGAAACATCGTTGACAACCTGGCAGCGGGTCTGGTGGGGGGTGCAGGAGTGGTTCCTGGTGAGAGCTACAGCGATGAATGCGCTGTTTTTGAAACAGGTGCGAGGCACCCGTTTGCCCAGGCCATGGGCAGGAACATTGCCAACCCCACTGCCATGTTACTGTCTTCCAGCAATATGTTGAAGCACCTCAACTTGGAATATCACTCCAAAATGATTGCTGAGGCTGTGAAAAAGGTGATAAAAGTTGGCAAAGTTCGGACCACGGACATGGGTGGCTACAGCACCACTACTGATTTCGTCAAGTCTGTCGTCAGCTACCTGCAGCCCCGTTGGGGGGACTAGAATCCCTTCCCATTTTATTATCCTTCAATAGAGCCCCTGGACAACTCCCATCCCCTGATTCCACAAAATGGACCACATGAGGAAACCTGCCTGTGCTCCCATTTCATGGGACAAGATCTCTTATTTGTTCTTTTGTCTCAATAAAAACATGGATTGAAAAGAAAAAAAAGACCAACTTTGCTCTACCAGTTTCATTACCAGTGTAAGGCAGTAAAGGAGATTGAATTAGATGAAGCAGATTAGGGTTATAGTGAGAAATCTCATGCTCTATAACATAAAAATCAACTGTTTGATATACCTGTGATATTTAATTATGATGTTAAGATGCCATAACATTTTAATATATTTCAACTCTTGCAGTTGAGTTCTTGATCGCACTTAGCAGACTGTTTTGTTCATCTTAAAGATAAGTTCCTTGGGGCCAAGGATTATTTTAATACCTAACATAGTGCCCTGCACCTAGTAGCCAATCAATAAATGGATGTTTGATTGAAATAGAGAGCACATACACCCTCTCTCTTTGTATTTATATATACATATATATGTATGTATACGTGTATATATACACATATATGCACACATAGATACATATATGTATATATTGTGTGTGTATATTATATACAAATAGGATGAATGAATTCAATAACATTTATCAGACACCTATAGTGCACAAGCTTTTATACTAGGCACTGAGGATACAAAGATGAAAAAAAAAACTATATAGTCTTTTCTCTCATTGAGTTCACAGTCTAATTGGAGGAGATGAGATAGAACATGTAGAAAATAATTCTCATGCAGAATAGTACAAAATAACTCATGCAGAATAGAATGTGACAGAACGAAGAGATTTGAGGAGAAGTCACTTTTAGTTGGAGGGATCAAGAAAGGTTTTATGGAGTAGGTGGCCCTTTAGGTTAACTTTTTAGGAGAATTTTTGGAAGAATTTAGGAGAACTTTTTAGAAGAATTTTAATAGTCAGAGATGCGCAGGACATGTTATGGGGGACCATCTGCACAAATGTGTAGAGGAAGCAGAATGCAGATTGACAATGTATGATTGTGAAGGGGAAATAGTATAAAATAAGACTGGAAATATTGGTTACAGCCGGATTGTTGAAGGCCTTAAATATCAGCCTATTTCATTCTAAAGGAAATAGGGAGCCATTGAAGGTTTTTGATCAGAGGAGTATCATGGTCAGACCTTTGCATCTGGCATAATGAAAATGATAATAATTAACATATAGCACTTATTGTGTGCCAGGCATTGTGTTAAGCACTTTATGATTATCTCATTTGATTCTTACAGCCTTCTTGGGAAGTGGTTGTTCAATTGTTGTGTCAGACTCTACATTATCCAATGGACTTTGTCCATGGATTTTTCTAGACAAATTTACTTGAGTGGTTTGCCATTTCCTTCTCCAGTCTGTCCCCATTTTACAGATGAGCAACAGAGACAAATAAGGGTTAAGTGACTTGCCCAGAGTGACAATCTAGTAAGTGTCTGAGGCTAAATCCGAACTCAGATCTTCCTGGTTCCATGCTCAGTGCTCGATCTACTCACCACCTAGCTTCCCCATGATAGTATTAAGATATTATTATCATCATGATAATATTAGCCTGATTTATCAATTGATTTTTGACATTCATTCTTACTCATCCTGGATAGGACAAAAGATTTTCTATCTTCATGTGAAGATTGTTTTTTTCTTGTTGCTTCTTAATTTTAGGGTTTCAGAATTTAACTATAATATTTCTGTTAGTTTTCCTTGTAACCTTGTAACCACTCTTTCAGGTGGTTATCGGTGGGTTTTTTCTATTTCTACTTTCCCCTCTTGTTCTAATGGTTCAGAACAGTTTTCTTTAATTATTTCTTGTATTATTATATCAAGATTCCTTTTCTGATCAGAATTTTCAGGTACTCCAATTATTCTTATGTTTTCTTGATCTGTTCTCTATATCCATTGTTTTTCTTAGGAGATGTTTCACATTCTCTTCTATTTTTCATTCTTTTTATCTTATTTTTTTTATTTCTTCATCTCTTATAACTTTGCTGGCCTCACTTTGCCCAATTCTATTTTTCAAGAAGTCATTTTCTTCCTTAAGATTCTGGATCTCCTTTTCTAATTGGTTGACTTTCTTGTCATAATCTTGTTTTTCTTGTATTCTTACTTTTTAAAAAAAAAAACAATTCCTGCATCTCTCTCATTTTTAAGTTCTTCAATGAATTCTTTTTGGGCAGATGACCATTTGACATTACTCTTTGGAGTAGAAGAGGGTTTCTTTGCTTAGGTATCCTCCTCTGAAGGTGAAACTTGGTCTTCTCTATTCCCATAGTAGCTCTCTGTGGTTGGATTCTTTCTCTTTTGCCTGTGCATTTTTTTAAAAAATAATTCAGTTTTTATAATCACCTCTAGTCCTGGCGCATGGGGGATAGTGCCTCTGGCCTCTGTTTGTCTTCAGTTCTTCCCTCTGACCTTGAACTCCAGCCTCCTGTAAGTGCCCGCAGGCAGCAGAGTCTCTGCCCCACTGCTTCTGCAGTCAGGGATCATGTGCTGGTTCCTTCTCACCCAGTTGCTCTTTGCACAGCTCGGTTTAGCGTTCCTTGTCAGCAGAGGTTCCCTCCATCTTTCCAGGCTCAGACACTGACTACCATCCGTTGGGGGGGGGGGTGCAGAGCAGAGCCCTGGGACCAAGGCAGCCTCTCAAACCAACTAATCCCAGGGCTCACTGCTAGATGTTAAATTGGAACCTAGCCTGGAGGTGTTTACTCTTCACAGGGAGGAAATCTGGTCCTAGGATTATTCTTCAGGTCTTCTCCCCTTGTCCCAAGAGAACCTCGGTTCTGCCCCTACTCTTACTTGTTTTCATGGCTCTATGTTTGCCCAGAGGTGTTATTTTATCTCTTTTGTGGAGGAAAATCTTGAGAGCTTGAAATTTTCTGACCCACTCTGCCATCTTCCCAGAATCCTCCCCGATTTTCTATCTTAAAAGAATTTTTTTTACCCAGGCTCAGGAATAGACACTTTGAGATTTTCATTCATAACAAAGAGCATAAATTTTGATTTTTTCTTGTTTCAACTCTCATGAAATCATCTAAGGCCAAAGAATATCAAGGGACCAAAACCCAGTAACTGCTGTCCAAACAGTACATATATATTTGAGATTCTACCACAAGTAAAGTCTCATAAAGATGAAGGAAGAATAAAGAGGCTTTTTCTGAAATTTCTGCTTAAGGACCTAGAATTTAAACTAACCACTTGAAAACCCTAGGGACACCATTATCAATTTAGCATCTGAAGTTCTTGGGGGAATATTAATTCTCCTTTAAAAGACACACAGAACAGGTGTTCATTCTGATTAAAACCTAGTAACTGCAGAGATGGAAAGTGTGAAATTTATATTAAAAACATGCTAGGTAGAAAATGCAAATATCACAGCAGAGTGAATTATATATCTGGCCAGAGCTGAGCTTTTCTTAAATCTAAAGCTTAGAAAGTTTCATTCTTTTTCATTTTTCATTAAAATGTTAGATCATTTAGCTTTGCTTACCATAAAACTCATTTTAAAGACAAAAATTAGGCATATTTAATATAGATCTTTTAAGTTTTTCAGATATAGATAAATAGGATTCATAGAAAGGTATGTATTTAAAAATCAGTGTTGGGAGATGAATATCTTATAATTTGAACATTTGGAGTAAAATTTTGATATACTGTAATGGATTAGACATTTTCCAGGAATGTGTTGGACCCAGCTCAAAGTGGCTACCAAGAGTCTATTATTAAATTTTTCAGTGTGAGCATTTACATCTTAGAAATTTGCTAAAGCTACAAATCAGGCTTTGATTTGTTGTTTTGTTGATTGTCTAGACCTAAGAAAGTGATGGAGAAAATCTTAATAATGCAGATTAAACTTAAAAATGTGTTCTACTTTTTTTTTTTTTCTTCATAGAGCTGGTTGTTAGAATTTGTCAGCATATCCTTTTCTATTTGTTCCCCTCAACTTATGTGGCTATTTCTAATTTTCTTATTGTGGTATGGTAGATAAGAATCAGGAAATCCTGTGTTCCTAGTCTGCTTCTGACACATACTAGCACCATGATCATAGATAAATTATTTAACTTCTCAATGTTCAAGGCTTTTGGTCTCCAAACTTCTTTGAGCACACATTTCCATCAGTAATTTCTTTTTCTAGGTAGTATGTTGAAATCTGATTTTCCCAATGCCATCTGCATAATTGCTGAGGCTAGGTTTAAGCCTGGCCCAGAAGGAAGATAGTTGGGAGTTTGTAGGGTTGCTGGAGTTCATGTTGTATGAGGACTTAATTACTGAATTAGAACTACTTGTGGTTGTGTTGGAACCAAGTCCTATGATTGGTTATCACAGGGATGGTGGGATGTGACTCATCTTCTCACCTTCTGATTGGTTGATTGTATATTCCTTGGGGTCAAACTATAGCCCTCCAGGAACACTTACTCCCCTGTTCCCCCAGTTTTTAAAACTTTATGTCACAGATGAGTTGTTGATCTGCATTGATGGAGGTGGGAAGTTCCCCACATCAACGAGATCAGATCTGGACCTTTGCCTCATCCTATTTCTCCTTCTCCAAATTTTTTTGAACAAAATAAAATTCAGTTTTAAAGGCTTTACTTAAGATAAAACAATAATACCTGGTTTATGACATATTTGACTATGAACATAACTTTATTTAACAACTTGCTGATTGTTGGCATAGGCATAAAATAGAGAAAAATATGCTCACCTAAAGTGCCAACTGATCATGGATGATGTCCTGTGCAGAATCCAAATAGAAAGATTCCTTACTGATGGTGAAATTTTCCAAATGTTCCAATTTGCACATGACATTGTGATGCTTACATTAATCCTTGGAACACCACAGATTTTCCTCATTGAAATCCATAATTATTTAAAAGAAATTATTTTAACCTTCTACATGCTAGAAAAACAGTGTACATGAAAAACATATTGCTCAGAGTTCAGTATTCAAGTGGACTGATTGCCTTTAGAGTTAATCTGTCAGTATATTTGTCTCTGACAGGCTCTGCAATGACCTGGCCCAGATTGGAGTAGGAAAAAGGGATTTGGACTGAATTCAAATAAATTCAATAAACGTTTATTATGAGTCTATTTTATGCAAAGCAATGTTTTAGGCCCTGGAGATCAAGAGACAAAAACTAAACTATATCTGCCTTTAAGAGTCATTACATTCTACTAGATTGCGATTAAGAACCAATACAATACTTTGGATGATATCTGACCAGCTCCATGTTGCAAAAGCTCTCTTCTTTAGCACTGTATTCTCCCACTAGTGCTTATATGGATTCAGATCTTGGAACACTACAATCTTAGTATTTAAAAAAAATAAATTCACTTGACTCAGTGGATGATGGAAATAGATGTGGTGTTCAGAAGCAAGCTACAGGACATTACCTACAACTTGCACAAGAGTAATAGCAAGTAAAAGGAATCATTGATGGTAAATATGTGTTGCTTGGAATGAGGTAGGTTAGTCATATGTCAAGCAAAGAAGAAAATAGATGAACAGTCTCACCGCTACATTGGTACCCTGAAGATGAAACAGAGGAAGATCCCCAGTGTATAGGTCGAATCTTCTATAGAGCAGTGGAAAAAGCATTTTAGAATTAGGGCATTTGGGTTTGAATTATGGCAGTCCCAAATTCATCTCGGTAAGAATTTGACCCCTTAATTTTTGGACACCTATTTCAGGTTGTGAATTTGTAGCATAACATATTACCTTGGCATTGAGTGCTTTGCTTAACTGAAATGAAGGCTATTTCTTGGAACAAGAAAACTGAACTTTCTTCGTACCCTGTGATTTAAAAAAAATTTATTTCTGAAACCGTTCCCTAGGCCAGTAGAACCAATAGGATGGGCTGAACACCACTTCTCCACAGGTTCTTTTAGCATGATATGATTCACATTCAAAGTATTCAGAAATGATTAAAAAATCAAAATAAAAAAGGCCTTGCTTCTTTTGAGAACAACCAATCTGAGGAGGTTAAACTCTAGACTTTTTATTAAGTGGAAAATCCTTTATTTCAAAGGTTGAACTAGAATAGGACTCAGAAAACAATTCCAAATAGTTCAGTTTAGGGCTTAGAAAAAGTCCATTACACGACTATTCACATCTTCATTTGATTATGAAGTGGGCAATTTCTCATGCACTTGAAATCTTTATTTCTTAGTAGAGCTAAACTAACTATAGTTGACCACAATCTGGAAGTGAGTCAGCAAACTGACTCCTGGGATATCAAAACTGTGACATATAGGTGCTGGGAAGAAATTCTTTTGCTATACTTTGCATTAGTCAGAACTTTATTAAAGTACTGTGACCACCATGGGTCACTGCATTTATAAACAACCCGGAAAAATATGAGAAATCCTGAATAAGAGTGACAGGGTGAAAAACACGGAAGATTAAATTATGGAGGTGGTTGAGCTGGCCTTGGAAAAGGAAGTCAATTGGTGGTAGTTTATCCTAATTTAGATAAACCATCAAGGAGGAAATCAAAAATGTCTGGGTGCTGAACTTGCAAATTTCACCTTGTAAAATGATGGCAAAAATCCCATAGATAGCAACACTTCCCAAATAGAATTCATCTTTTCATAGATACTGTAGTGGAAGAGACTTTGGAGGTTATTTAGTCTATAGGCATAGATTTAGAGCCAGAAGGGCCCTTAAAGGTCACTTTTTAAAATTTTTATTTTTAGTTTCAGTTTACGACATTCAGTTCCACAGGTTTTTGGGTTGCAAAATTTCTCTCCCCTCCCCCCCAAGAAGGCATGTAATCCAATGTAGGTTCTATATTTACCTTCACATTGAACTTATTTACATAATAGTCCAGTTGTAAAGAAGAATTATAACTAATGGAATGAATCATGAGAAAGGAGAAACAAAACCAAAAAAAATGGACAAAGGAAAAAAAAGAGCAAATAGCTTGTCTCCATCTGCATTCAGACTCCATAATTCCTTAAAGGTCATGTAGTCGAACCCCTCATTTTTATAGATGAGAAAACAGAGCCTGATTTACTCGGTCAGGTTAAGTGACATGGTCACATAAATAGTGAAGAGGCAGGGTCAAGATCTGAATACAGGCCAACTGACTCCAAACCCAGTCTCTTAATTTTTTTCCCAGTCTCTTAATTTTACAAATGATAAAACTTGGCGTCATCTTTTATTCCTCTTCTTTCATCACTAACATTCTATTAGTATCAGGTCCTGTTTTCCAAAATTCTTGTCAATTTCTTTCAGTGTCTACACTACCCCACTGTTTGCATAATAGAGTCCAAATTCCTTAACCTGACATTCATGTTCCCTTCCCCCTCCCCCAAACCTCTTTCCCCTCCCTCAACTACCACAAACGTTCCATTCCACCATTATTTCTCACTACTGTCCAACACAGATTCTCTGTTCTAGAGAGAATGGTCACCTCAAGGAAACATGCCACATTCATTCTTACTTCCATAGTTTAGCTTTATTATTCTCTGTCTTCTGTACGAAGTGTCTACACCTTCATTGTCTCTAGTGCCTAGGATGTAGGTAAATCTTATTCATTCTTTAAGGACTAGCTCATTGCAACTTGTTACTGTTCATAGTACTCCCTTTGAATTTCCATGGTGTTCATCATTTTTAAGACTTGCTTTAACGTGTTGTCATGAACTGTTTCTTACTGTTATTTAGATGTTTTACAGGTCAGGATCTCCAACTAGAGAATAAATCCCTTGAAAGCAGGGACTACATCTTCTGCTTCTTTTGTGTTCTCTGTACCACAAAGAACTGCTATGCACATGCTAGCTGTTTATAAATGCTAGCATTTATTTTAGGTCCAATTTAACTTGTTTCAAATGCTGGGCTGGTGTGAAGCTATTAATAATAATGGCTGACTTAAAAAAAGCATTTGAAATCTTGAAGTTTACTATTCTAAACACTTCATCCTTCCTCCCAAATTTGGTTTTCAAATTTAAGAAATGCTATTTTTCAATATTATTGTTAAATGGGGAGGCAAAAGATGGATCTTTCCTTATTTTCAACTATGCAACTTTTGTTTATGGAATCCAAGTTGTTAGTATTTTACTATAATAGCGTAATATTTGCTCAGGGATTAAATAAGACAGAATGAACTGATGAAAATTTGGTTTTCCGCATTGTATTTAGGGCACTGGAGGCTTATAACGTAGGGACATATTGACAAATCAAAATACTTGATCCAGCTTTGGATCTATAGGAAGATAATCTCAATCTGGATTTCAGGCTGTCACATACACTGAAAATGGATTTCTAATGGATTATAAACAAAATGTTTTCTTCCATGGTGTTGAATAACTTTAATAGGTTACTGGAGATAAAATTCTGGGTGGGTAAGAATATTTTAGAGGAACAGTTCCCAACCTCTTATAGGATAAGGACTTCTTTTTAATATTAAAAAATGGCATGGACTCCCATATGATAGCAATTGTACTCTTAGTATCTGTAAATTGAGAAAAAAATAGGTGCTATAAATTCAGGAATGCTTTTAAATGAATTATATTTTATTTATCACAAAGGCCTCTCCCATATACATTGAAAAATAGTGATAATATAATATAAGTAATGATACTTATTAACTGTTCACTTCTTAATCTATTTGTAAATAGATTCTGGGAACCCCTTAAAATAATTTCTTGGTGAGCCAGGGGCCCAAGACTTGGGAAGCACTGCCTAAAGTGGTTTTCAACTCCTCTCTTTGGCTTTTAAAGCACTTTAAAGCTTGACTTCAATATACTTTTGCAAACTTATTCTATATTATTCTTCCTCACGTGCCCTGTGGTCCAACCAAAATGACCTTCTTGCTGCTTCTCACACATACTACTTTAGTTTCCATTCTATGCCTCTGCACAGTCTGTTCTCCATTCTTGGGACTCATTGCCTAATCTTGGAATCTCTAGCTTCCTTCAAGGTTCACCTTGTGTCACCTCTTCTTCTATGAGGCCTTTCCTGATTATTCCAGCTGTTAGTCCCTTCCTTCTCACACCCGTCAACAATATATTCTTTACTTATTTTTGTGTGTATCTTGTATGTACACATATGTGTGCATGCATTTGTATACATGTATGCCCATATATGAATGTACACATAGGCACACACACACACATATATATACCTACACACATATACAGATACATACATATACACATCTCTTCTTGGTAGCAAGGACTGTTTTCATTTTTGTCCTTGCACCATCAATGCCTACCACAGTCCCTGGCACATAGTAGATAAATCATAAATGCTTGTTGATTGATTTGAGCAAATAAAGCTTTCATTTTTTGAATCTCAACATGTGTTCTTTTTTTTTAACTTAATTACTGAAGTGTTAAGTTTCTTTGACATTGCTTAATAGAGTATAATGTCACTGGAGCAAGTAACATAGCAAAGGTGAGAATACTATAACACAAGTATTTAGAAATATTTTTGATATTTTTAAAATTCCATCACCCCAGAGATGGGCCAGATGTACTACAAAACACAGACTTGTATAAACATGTTTTATAGATACCTGTAGGGAGATACTTTCTTATCTCTCCTGGCTCATTACCTGACTGGTTTTAAAACAGGCCACTCTGAGACCACAGCTTCCCTCAGGGAGGACTCACTGGCAGGCATCACCCCAGGCCAGAATCTCAGTGCTAGGGAAGACTGATAACAGGACACTTGGAGCTGAGTGAACACAAAGAAATGGTTGTTAGTTGTGGACAAAAAATGAGAAAGTAGAGAAAGAAAAGGTAGAACTATTCATTAAAAAAAAGGTATGGACTTAAGATCAGTGGTTGATATGAGTAATTTTGACATCTGAGAAAATTTTAATTGAGCAAGGGTTGAAGGAAGGGTGGTCTAAGGTATGAACAGGTTTGTGTCTGGCAGAAGTAAATTAGAATCAGAAGTCATGGGAGTTGAAGACTTTGAGGAACTGGGAGACCAGGGATTTTTGAAGGCGAGAAGGGTTGGAGACGAGGAGGCTGTGAGCCAGGTTTGCTGAATATATTGGGGAGGAGAGTGACCTGAAGGTCCATAGACAATAGCAACAAGGCTCTTACAGAATGACTTGAACTTGGGGCAGCTAGGTGGGACAGTGAGTAGAGCACCGGCCCTGGAATCAGCAGGACCTGAGTTCAAATGTGGCCTCAGACACTTGACACATGTACTTGGGCAAGTCACTTAACCCCAATTGCCCTGCCAAAAAAAAAAACAACAAACAAATCAAAAAACAAACAGAATGGCTTGAACTTTAAAGGAGGAGAAGTGATTACTGGATGATGTTGTAGTTGGTTGTTGTCCTTTGCTCTCAAAGTAGACTAGAATGACATCACTATGTTAGAGTCAGGTTATAGTGTGTCTGACTGTGGCTGATCAGACCAATATGAGTTTGGAATGCTCTACCACAGGTGAGGCACAAATAGCACATGTGAACATTTGTGGAGGATTCTCTCAATTTGTGCATCTCCCATTTTTTTGAGCAACTTCAATTCTGCTTTGTTCATACTGCACAGCACCTTCTCTGATGAGGGCATGCCATGCTGGGTGGTCCTGTGCCCAGTGTCTCCAATGTCACACAATCAATTCTAAAGTTCCTAAGAGAGACCTTGAGAGTCCTTTTGTTGTTTCTTCTGACCACTGTGTGAGCACTTGCCCTGTCTGAGTTCTCCATAAAATAGTCTTTTAGGCAAGCATATGTTTGACATTCTAACAATGTGGCCAGCCCATCAGAAATACGTTCTCTTTATTATTTTTTAAAATTTAATTAATTTATTTTTAGTTTAGAACATTCAGTTCCACAGCTTTTGAGTTTTGAATTTTCTCTCCCTCCCTGCCCTCCCCCTTCCCCAAGACAGCATGCAATCTGATATAGGCTCTACATATATATTCATATTAAACATATTATCACATTAGTCATGTTGTCAAGAAGAATTATAACCAATGGAATGAATCACAAGAAAGAAGAAACAAAACAAAACAAAATAAAAAGGAGAGAAAGCAAATAGTATGTTTCGATCTATATTCAGACTCCATAATTCTTTCTTTGGATGTGGATAGCATTTTCCATCATGAGCCTTTTTGAGTTGTCTTAGAACCTTGCATTGTTGAGAAGAGCCAAGTCTATCAAAATTAGTTATTGTACAATGTTGCTGTTACTGTGTACAATGAACATTTCACTCAGTATCAGTTCATGTAAATCTTTCCAGGTTTTTCTGAAGTCTGCCTACTCATCATTTCTTATAGTACAATAGTATTCCATTACATTCATGTACCACAACTTGTTCAGCCATTCCCCAATTGATGGGCATCCTCTGAATTTCCAATTCTTGGCTAACACAAAAAGAGCTGCTATAAATATTTTTATACATGTAGGTCCTTTTCCCACTTTTATGATCTTTTTGGGATACAGACCTAGAAGTGGTATTGCTAGGTCAAAGGGTATGCAGTTTTATAGCCCTTTGGGCATAGTTCCAAATTGCTCTCCAGAATGGTTGGATCAGTTCACCAACAATGCATTAGTGTTCCACTTTTCCTGCATCTTCTCCAGCATTTATTATTTTCCTGTTTTGTCATGTTAGCCAATCTGATGGGTATGATGCATCACTCTATTCTTTACTCCCCCATGTAATTCTTCTTTCTCTCATTTCCCCATCCTATTCCTCACATTTTTTCCACTTCTCTATTTCCCTTCCCAAATTCTCCCTTCCTCTCTGCCCCTCTCTTACCCCAACCACCCTTCTATATTTTGGCCCTCACCGCAGCCAGATCCCTTAGTCTGTGGTGAGCGGACCCAAACCTATGGTACTTTTTGAGGGCTTTTTGTAATTTTCCAACAGCATCTCCTCCCTCCTACCCCATATTTCCCCATTATCCTGGAAAGCTCAGTGAGAAGGAATGACCAGGTGAGAATTATGTATTCCCAGGCTCATAACTCTATGATACAGATCTTAAGAAATCCCTAAAATGCTGAAGATTTATGTGGGTTTATTTTATATCCTGCAACTTTGCTCAAGTTTTTTTATTGTTTCAAGTAGTTTTTTACTTGATTCTCTAGGATTCTCTATGTATATCATCATTTCATCTGCAGAGAGTGATAACTTAGCTTCTTCTTTGCCTATTCTAATTCCTTCAATTTCTTTTTCTTCTCTTATTGCTAAAGCTAACATTTCTAGTACCAAATTGAATAATAGGGGTGATAATGGACATTCTTGTTTCACCTCCAATCTTTTTGGGAATGCATCTAGCTTATCTCCATTACATATAATGTTGATGGTTTTAGGTAGATGCTATTTATAATTTTAAGGAAGACTGTTTATTCCTATGCTTTTTAGTGCTTTTAATAGGAATGGGTGTTGTATTTTGTTGTAGGCTTTTTCTGCGTCTATTGAGATAATCATATGGTTTCTGCTAGTTTTGTTGTTGATATGACCAATTATGCTGATAGTTTTTCTAATATTGAACCAGCCTTGCATTCCTGGAATAAATCCTACCTGGTCATAGTATATTATTCTCATGATAAGTTGCTGTAATATTTTTGCTAATATTTTATTTAAATTTTTTGTATTAATATTCATTAGGGGAATTGGTCTATAATTTTCTTTCTCTTTTTTGACTCTTCCTGGTTTAGGTATTAGTGCCATATCTGTGTCATAAAAAGAATTTGGTCGGACTCCTTCTTTAAATGTTTGATAGAATTCACATGTAAATCCATCTGGCCCTGGAGATTTTTTCCTAGGAAGTTCATTGATGGCTTGCTCAGTTTCTTTTTCTGAGACAGGGTTATTTAGATATTTTATTTCCTCTTCTGTTAATCTGGGCAATTAATATTTTTGTAAATATTCATCCATTTCCCTAAGGTTGTCAAATTTATGGGCATACAATTGAGCAAAATAATTCCTAATTATTGTTTTAATTTCCTCTTCATTGGAGGTGAATTCACCCTTTTCATTTTTGATACTGGTAATTTAGTTCTCTCTTTTTAAAATCAAATTGATCAAAGGTTTATTGATTTTATTGGTCTTAGTTTTATTTATTAGTTTGATAGTTTTCTTGATTTCAATTTTATTAATCTCTCCTTTGCTTTTTAGTATTTCTAATTTGGTATTTAATTGGGAATATTCAATTTGTTCTTTTTCTAGCTTTTTCAGTTGCATGCTCAATTCATTGATCTCCTTTTTATCTATTTTATTCATGTAAGCATTTAGAGATATAAAACTTCCCCTAAGAACTGCTTTTGCTGCATCCTATAAGTTTTGGTATATTGTCTCATTATTGTCATTCTCTTGAATGAAGTTATTAATTGTTTCTGTGATTTGTCCTTTGACCCACTCATTCTTTAGGATTAGATTATTTAGCTTCCAATTAATTTTTAGTTTATCTTTCCCTGGTCCTTTATTACAAATAATTTTTATTGCATCATGATCTGAAAAGGATGCATTGACTATTTCTGCCTTTCTGCATTGGACTGTGAGATTTTTGTGCCCTACTACATGGTCAATTTTGAGTATTTATAAGGCAGCAGTCATCAAAACTACTTGCTACTGGCTAAGAAACAGAATGGTGGATCAGTGGGTTAGTTTAGGTACACAAGACACAATATTTAACTACTATAGCAATCTACTCTTTGGTAAACCCAAAGAAACCAGCTTCTGGGTTAAGGATTCACTATTTCACAAAAACTGCTGGGAAAATTGGAAAATAGTATGGCAGAAACTGGGCACAGACCAATATGTTACACCTCCAAAGTCAAAATGGGCTCATGATTTAGGAATAAAGGCTGATACTATAAGCAATTTGGGAGAGCAAGGAATAGTTTACCTGTCAGATTTATGGGAAAGGGAAGAATTCATGACTCAATGAGAGATAGAGAGCATTACAAAATGCAAAATTGATAATTTTGACTATGCTAAACTGAAAAGTTTTTGTATAAACAAAGCCAATGCAACAAAGATTAGGAGGGAAGCAGAAAATTGGGAAAAGTTCTTTACAACCAGTATCTCTGATAAAGGTCTCATCTCTAAAATATACAGGGAACTGAACCAAATTTATAGGAATAAAAATCATTCCCCAATTGAGAAATGGTCAAAGGATATGAATAGGCAGTTTTCAGAGGAAGAAATTAAAGATATCTATAGTCATATGAAAAAATGCTTTAAATCACTATTGATTAGAGAAATGCAAATCAAAACAATTCTCAGGTACCACATCTTTCTTATCAGATTGGCTAACATGACAAAAGAGGAAAATGATAAATGCTGGAGAGGATGTGGGAAAATTGGATCATTGCTACATTGTTGGTGGAGTTATGAACTGATCCAGCCATTCTGGAGAGCAATTTGGAACTATTCCCAAAGGGCTATAAAGATGTTTACACCCTTTGACCCAACAATACCACTTCTAGGGCTATATCCCAAAGAGATCATACAACTGGGAAATGGACTCATATGCACAAAAATATTTATGACAGCTCTCTTTGTGGTGGCAAAGAATTGGAAATCAAGGGGATGTCCACCAATTGGGGAATGGCTAAACAAAATGTGGTATATGAATGTAATGGAATACTATTGTGCTATAAGAAATGAGGAGCAAATGGACTTCATTACTACCTGGAATGACTTATATGAACTGATGCTGAGTGAGGGGAGCAGAACCAAGAGATCATTATACATGATTACATACACACAGTATGTGTAAGGACTAACTTTGGTAGACTTGACTCCTCTTATCAATACAAGGTTCAAAGACAGCTCCAAAAGACTCATGATGGAAAAAGCTATGCATATCCGGAGAAAGAATTATGGAGTCTGAATGCAGAATGAGACAAACTATTTGCTCTCTTTTTTTCCTTCTTTTTTGGTTTCTTTTCTTTCTCATGATTCATTCCATTGGTTATAATTCTTCTTTACAATTGGACTATTATGTAAATAAATTCAATGTGAAGGTAAATGTAGAACCTACATTGGATTACATGCTGTCTTGGTGGGGGAGGGGGGAAGAGAGGGAGGGAGAGAAATTTTGCAACCAAAAAACGTGTGGAACTGAGTGTTGTAAACTAAAAATAAAAAAAATAAAAAAGAAATCCCTAAAATGACTTAATACCCTGTTTAAAAAGCATATAGTCGACCTTGACAAAAAAGAAACAAAATGCCCATTTTGACTGCATCTACAACATTTAAAACAGTTTCCCAGAAGTTTGTCATCTAGGCTTAGATTCATTAGTGGAAGGGATGACATAATGGAAGGGGTGACCAGGGAAGTGGTGGGGAGAGAGATAATATAATTTTCTTCTTTCAGATATCTGGAATTTATTTTTCATCAGCCTCCAGTACTTGGTTACCCCTACCCCGCTCAGCACTGCTCTGCAAAACATTGCTCTGTGGAAACTTAGAATTCCCTTAAGTTCAGCCCTTGAGTCTATCTTTAAGATAATGAATTCACTTTAGGATAGGTTCGATCATTACCTGGTGCAAATAACTGAAGCAGTAGACTGGCTCCCATTCTTGGCTGGAGAGGCTTTCCTTATTTGTTGCTCCCTTAAAGAAGATCCTGCACCCTGGGAACAACTCTTTTAAATATTATTGTAACCTGAGTGGAGGTTGCCTCTGTCTTTAATTCCAACTCAGCTTTTGCCACTCCTGGTTCTCAGAGAATGCTCCAGGCTTAAAATGAGGAGACAATTGCCAGGTGTGAAGAAAGCAGGAGGCTGAGGCTAAGGCTGTCGAGAAGGGAAGAGTAGCTGTGTGCAGGGCATGGATTTGGAAGAAGGAGATGGTCCTTTGTGGTGAGAGCAGTCTGGGTAGATGAAGGCTGAGAAACCTGGGTGCTGAGGCCAGCAGGAGATGGTAGTGGGGCCGAGGAACAGCGGGCCACACAGGAGGAAACGCCTGGACTCCTGGGAGCGATGGTGCTATGATTCCTGAATGGGTGAGAGCTTTTATTGATACCCACTGGCTACAAGGTGTCAGAGGGCTCTAACCTGTGTTACTGATATTACAGGGAAAGAAACTCTATAAGGAGGCAGCTTTGGACTCAAATTTCAGCACTAGTACCCCGAATCTGAGGTGTCCTCTCAGTATAGTGTGGTGGAAGCAGAGGAATTAGAGGGAAATTTGATTATTTCTCCTGCAGATGTAGGAGATGGTAGTTATTTTGTATAAGGTATAGAAAACAGTTACCAACTGATTCAATTCCTCCTTTTTTTAAATCTTCTTATTCTGTTTTAATTAAATGTCTTTTTAGTGTTCAATATTTATGTGTTACGTAGGGTCTATGATGCTCTATGATATAGTAGTTTAATGCGGCTTTGGAGTCAGAGACATTTGGGCTCAAGTCCTGCTTCTGACACATACTGGCTGTGTGAGGCCAGTATGGGGAAGTCAATTAACCTCTCAGTGCTCCAGGCATCTCTAAAATGATATTGTAGAGCAAGAGCTGATCTACTTGAGTAGAAGGGATTTCTTCACTCAAAGTTCTCTATATCAAGGAAATCACTGGTCCAACAACAACCAAAAATGTATGGTCTAGGACAGAGACATATTGGTGGGGCCTTGGGCGGTAGTTCTGAATACCTGAGGCACTTAAATAGCACCCTGAACTTGGGAAGTAGGAAGCAGTTCCAGAGTTAAGTGGGGCCTTGCGAGGGTCTAGTGTAAATTACTGAACAATAAAAGTGTATTTTTTAAGTCACCAGTTGTGGACAAATCATTTTAATGTAGCATCAATGTTTAATGTAGTAGCAGTAGCAATCATTTATCAATTCATAAGTGCATAGCAAAAATTTCTGAAGTATTTTTAAAGGTTTCTGCCCTATCGTTCTTTTTTCCCATATCAGAACATTCTTCTTAATTTTCTTATGTTTAACTTGGGAGGCAGAATAGAGGAAAACATAAGTAAGAAAGTAGAGATGTATTTATTGCCCTGATCAACAGATAGGATATGAGTTATAAAGAGATATACTGCTAAAAAAGTTGTGTGAAAATTAATTTTTATAAATCTTGCGTTAAATTTTCAGAGATTTCTTTTAATTTCTTGTTGTGCTTTTAAGTGGTAGCTAGTTCCTAATTCCTTAGCTTTAGAGTTCGGTCTATCAGTTTTCTTTGTCTAGTAATTAATAACTTAAATGTGGTAAGGCTCATTACTGAAAGGAATTCTTATCTATTTGTAGTGGGAATAATTAGTCCCCTCCCCCAATTAATCTATTTTGTTATGTTAAGCACTTGATTTAGTTTGATGTGATGAAGGGAATAATGGAGTTTTCTGTGTGTTCATTTGAGTCAATGAGTCAAGAATCATTTTATTAAATTCCTTCTGTATACCAGGCATTGTTCTAGATATTGGGGTCACAAGAAAATGAAATAGTCCTTGCTTTGTAGTCTGTTAACAATAAGAGTTAACATTCTTTTAAAAATCATATTGATATATTTGTTTTCACATTACCTTCTTTTCCCCGTGTATCATTCTCCCTTTCTACCCCTCCAGAATCATCCCTTGTAATAAAGGATAAAAAAAGAGTAAAGAGGTTAAAAAAATTTCAGGGAAACCAACCAACATGTTAGAAACCAACATATTGTTTCATGTGCAGACTTCTATACTCATAGTCTCTGACTTCTTCAAAGAAGCAAGGTTAAGGTATATTTTCATATCTCACCTTTTTTGGCTAAGGTTTGTTATTATATTTTTTAATCATTAAATTTTGATTGTTTTGTTGTTATGTCTATTTACTTTGTTGTGATCATTGTATATATTGTTTTCCTGGTTCTGCTTACTTCACTTAACCAATATTTATTATTATTAATTATAATAATATATATTATATCTAATATATATTATGCATATGATATATAATAAGATTATAACCGGCATTTATTATTATCTATAACATACAGATAAACCACCTAGGAGTCTGGGGGGGAGAGTCAAAGGTTTTTTTTTGGTTATTTTAAAATTACATTTTAAAAAACAACAGTCCTTTGTTTTTTCCCTCCTGTCTCCCCCTCTATTGTAAGAAAGAAAGTAAAATAAAATTTTTGTAATAAGTGTACATAATTCATCTCCTCTCTGTCAGAAGGTGGATGGCTTTCTTTCTATCTTTCTATCCTTCCTTCTTTCCTTTCTTCTTTCCTTTCTTTCTTCCTCTGGAATCATGGTAGGTCATTCCAATGATCAGAGTTCTTAAGGCTTTCACAGCTGTTCACTTTTACATAGTTGTTGTTAGAGTATATATTGTTTTCCTGGCTTCGGTCACTTTATTTTGAATCATTTCAGACAATACTTGCTAGGTTTCTCTGAAACTGTCTCCTTTATTATTTCTTACAGCAAGCATGGCTAAAGCTTCCTAAACTATAGAACAGTAGAAGATGGGAAAAGAACATTATGTGTTGAAGAGGTGGGGGAAAAACATAGAATACTCTTAAAATATTCATTCATGAAGAAAAAGACTGTGTTTTGGGGGGTTGAGGGGACAGTGTACAGGAAGACTTGAACAGGTTTGTAGACAGTGGGAAAGGAGCCAAGAGACAGAGAGTGAATGATCTTAGAGATCTTAGGAGGAATGGTAGGCAGTGAGTCACATGCACAAGTAGAGGTTAGTTTTAGCAAAGGAATGGAGCCCTTCATTCTTTGAAACTGGAGAAAAGGAACACAGGAGATAAGGGAGGTTGAAAGATGGTTAAAGTAAATTCTATGAGTTTATGTCTACAAATGGCTACATAAATGGCTTGAAACTTGACTGAGTTGGGTTTCCTGTTGTTGTCAGTCTCCTGGATCTGTTCAAATGTATCACAGCCAAATCAGTCATGCAACAAAACTGTTTTGACTAGGTGAAGGCCTGTTTGGCTGCATATTTACCAGTAATTCTCAAAATTTTTTAGTTTGTGGACCACTTTGGCAGTGTTAAAGATCCATATGGACCATCTGCTCTGTCCGTACTCCTTTGTTTCTATAAAAACAGCAATAGTCAGCCTCAACAGAATTGCTAAGAGGGAATAACTGCTTTTAGGTGCATGTGTATGAACTTAAATGCTCAATCCATCTGAGAAATAAAAGTACACACATTGTCATACTACAAACACTGACATGTTTATACTACTTTATCTTTGTATTAAACTTGGGAGGCAGCATGATATAGTGGATGGAGTGAGAGAGCCTGGGTTCAGATCTCTCCTCTACTTATATAACTTTGGAAAAAGTAATGAACTTTCTTGGGCCTTAGCTTTCATGGCTGTGAAATGAGGGGTCTGGGCTAGCCTCTGAGGGTTTCAGTTCTAGATCTTTGTTGTTGAAAGATTTTCACATATATTACTTCAACTTATCTTCATAATGGTAACAGTAAAATGATTCCAAATTTGTGAACCTGATTTTGAAATGTAATGGGAAAGATTGTGGCATCTCAAGCTCACCAAGTCTAAAACATAATTTATTATATTTTCACCAAACCCCTGACCCTTCTCCAAACTTCCCTGTTTCAGTTTCGTAAAGGGCAATAGTTAGACAAGGAAGTTTGGAACAAGATTGAATTTTGGTGAAAATACAATATGTTATGTTTTAGACATACTTAGTTTGAAATGCCTATAGAATATCCATGTGGCTATTATGAATGTAGCAGGTAGTTGGTAATATTAGATTAGAGTTCAGGAGAGAGGTCAGGGTTGGACATTTAGATTTGGGAGTCATCATTCAGAGATGAGAGTCGAATCCTTGGGGACGTATGAGATCATCAAGCACAAGAGTGTGGAGTGAGAAGAAAAGAGCCTTAGAGAATATCTATGTTTAGTGAGTTGGGAGGAAGATGAGGATCCATTAATCGAGCCTGAGGAGTAGTCAGATAGGTAGGAAGAGGGCCAAGATGGAGCAGTGTCATGGAAACCAAGGGAGAAAAGTGCTTTTGAAAGTTTACAAAACTCTTGAAAATTTACAAAGCATTTTCTGTATAACAACTCTGAAAGATGGCTTCAACAAGTATAAGATCAGTTTTACAGATGAGAAAACTGCAGCTCAGAGTTTTCATAGAAATTATCATTGGATTTAAATCTGGAAATGACTGTAGAGATTTAATCTAATTACACGTGAGGATAGTGAGACATGGAAGTTAAATGATTTAGCCAAGTTCATTGTTAGTGGCAGAGCTGGGAATGGAAGCCTTGTCTTCTAACTTCTAGTCTTGTGCTCTACCTTATACCAAAACAAACGAAAACAAAATAAGGACCAAGATCATGAAGAGGGCCATGATGGCTCATTCTTTGAGAACTATTCACATAGTCCTTTAACTGCCTCGTATAGTTGTAACACTGTAGTGTGGTAAGATCATAGAGTTAGAGTTGGAAGGAACCTTAGAGATTATCAAAGCCCTAGTAAAGTCCATGTAAAGTAAGGCCTCATTTTACTGAGTCATAGAGGAATAAAGTGACTTTCTCATGGTCATACAGTACATACAGTATGTGTATGAGTATGTGCAGGCAGGCAACCAGCCTTTATTAAACTCTTACTATGTTCCAGACACTGTGCTAAGTGCTGGGCATGCAAATGCAAAGGGGAAAAAGATAGTCCCTGCTTTTAAGGAACTTCCATTCTAACAGGGAAATTCAATACATAAAAGGGAGCTAAAGAGTAGCATGGTGGTGGTAGTGAGGGGAGATACCCAATAGGGAGGATAGTGGCAATGTTCTGAAGCACAGGTGGGAAGGATGATGAAACATGACCAGGTCATGCCCACATCCAAAATGGAGGTTCTAGAAGGAACTCACCAATGTGATAAGAGGGCCAAAAAAAGGTGCACGGATTTTCCATGGCGAGAAGGATGCTAATACAGGGTGTTCAAGAATGGAGAGTCAGAGTGCCACTTAGGTCCCTTTTTTTCACTCACCAAAATAATAGTGACCACCCATTTATGGCTCGGTCCATAAATCCTACTGAGATTCCTGAGATACATTTGAGGTTAAGAGATTTTGCTAAGGGTTACAGAGCTAGTTAGTGTTGTGACAGTGTTTGAACCCAGGGTTTCCTTATGCTAAATCTACTACTCTGTGTATGATGCCATGCTTTAACTATAGGGCTTTAACTATGGAAAAAGGGTACCTCTTCCTTTCCTGTCATTTCTGTGATTCTTGTAGTCCTTGGCTTTCCATTATATGTTACCATAACTTCTGCTTAAGGATATCGGTAGAGCAATTAAAACCACATTTTTAAAAGCAATAAAAATAACACAGCCACTGAAATACTATCCAGTAGCATTCATTGCTGGAAATTGTTCTCTCCTATGCTAGGGAGAAAGTGGATATTTTAGCACTTGAGACACATTTATGGCATCCATTAATTTCCTCACAGAATTTTCTTTTTGTTAATTTGTATTTTTGAACAAAGAGGATGGCGTTCAGTATTACGCCTTTTTCTTTGGGGTTTGAATTACTTGAAATATGTTGTCCATATGCTAACATGACGGTCTCAGGTTTTATGATGCATACTTTGTCATTCTAATATAGTACGGCTGTCAGGCGAGATGCAGTCTATTTTGTTGACTGCATCTGCCTCAGTTCACACTGGCCATTGCCCGGAGCACGGGACTCATTTAGCAATTCATAAATAGTGGTGTGAACACCCCTGAAATGTTTTTTAGAGGTTTCTGTTCTACTGGCTCATTCCTGTTAAAGTCCCATGTACTTTTGTTTTCTTTTCTGTTAAGTGAGGTTGAGTATACACGTTAGTGAAGTATAAAGATGCAATTGATTTGTAGCTGCTGTGCTTCCTCCTCATGCCACTGCGTTGGCTTATTTTATTATAAAGATGAGGAGAAACAGCACAGCTCTTGAATATCTTCATAAAATCCATCAGCATCTGTCTCAGCTTTGACAGGTAATTAGGGAATTTGATGCTTCTCTCAATGTAATTTGGAATGGGAAATGCTGAAAAGCAACAAGGGAGAGCAGATCCTCAATTCTCAATTCTAAGGAAGTCACCTTTACATTCAGACCAGTTATGATTTAATCCTGAAGGATGAAATCTTTAGTAGGCAACACCTAGGTACCTAGGTGGTTCACTGGATAGACTACTAGATCTGGAATCAAGGAATCTGCATTCAAATCTTTCCTTACGTACTTTTTAGTTGTGTGGTCCTGCACAAGTCACTCAACCTTTCCCTGCCTCATTTTCCTTCTCTGTAAAGTGGGAATAATAATAGCAGCTACCTCCAAGAGGTGTTGCATGGATAAAATGAATTAATGTTTCTAAAGTGTTTTGCAAACATTAAAGTACTATTGAATTGTTATGAAAGTATTATTAAATTATTGTGAAGTATTACTATCACCAAATTATGCTAGAATTATAACCAAATAACACTACCAAAACTCTAAATTATGATAGTCATGTAATCTCACTAGAGGTTTCACTGTGACCAGTGCAAATATATTTCCTTTTAAATTTCATGATTTGGCTAATATGGAAATACATTTCGCATAACTTTACATATATAATCTATATCATATTGCTTGTCTTCTCAAGGGGCAAGGAGGGGCAGATGGGTAAGAATTTGGAACTCAAAATTTAAAAAAGAATGTTAAACATTTTAAAAATATAGTTGAGAAATATTTAATAAAATAAATAAAACTACATTAAAATTAAAAAAATAAACTGTGAAAAAAATAAATTCCATAATTTAACATGATGAAGTTAGTTAGCACCCCTCACTCCATAGCATTTATTTTGTGTATATTTTATATTTATCTGTCTAACATGGTCATTCTCTCCAATAGAATATAAGTTCCTTGTGGGAAGGGCCTGTTTCATTTTCAGTTTTGTGTCCTTCTCACTTAGCACAGTGCCTTGCACATAGTAATTTTTTAACGCATGCGTGTTGAATTGAATTAGTGACTTAATAAAACATTTGATTCTTTAATGTATCATATTGTTGTCATAAAGAAATGTTTTAAAGTCCCAGAAAGAATATTGGTATTATTTGAAAATCAATGTAAAAAGCAATTTTATCATCCGACTCTACTTTGTAGAAAAGGGCAAGTTTAATGACCCAGTTCTCTAGCAAGATGGCAATCAATTTCAATAGACTCATTTGCTTGTACCCTACTGGAGTTGTTAGTGAGAGCCAGTGGAATTCGGCTTTTTAACAAAATAAATAGCTGCTGCCAGGAAGATCCCTAATGTCTGGGAAATGTTTGTATAGATATCATAGGTTAAACAAAGGTGTACTTGTGCCTTTCTGAAATACAAGAATTTATATTAGTAAACATCATTGTCTTTTTGCCATTTGGCAATGCATTTATAAAAAACATTTATAAAAAAAGGCCTTTTGCTCACAAAAATCAATATTTGTGAGTGAAGCAGTAAAACTGCTAAAAACAAGTTATTGTAATACGATCCTCAATCTCTTAGAAAAACAGCATGAACCACCTTATGCCAGGATTCCACATTGTGGTTATCAAGGAAGACTTATTTCTAAATGGAGAGTGTTACATAATTATAAAAGACAATGATGTCGCATAGAAGGAGTCAGCAGTTCTGGATTTGAGTGTTGGTCCTGACAGCTGTAACAATCTCTCTGAGCCCCAATTTCCTTATTGGTCAAATGGGGATGATTTTTTTAATTACCTGTGTCATAGGGAGATAACTGTGTCAAGTAAGTACGAGTTATGACTAAAACCATGATACCAGGCCAACTTGTCATCCTGTGGGAATGAATGAATTGGAACACATTTATTAAACACTTATTATGTACCAACTATTGTGCTAAGTGCTGGGGATACAAATAGAAAAAGGAAGGCAAATAGAAAGAACAAAACAATTCCTAGACTTTCAACAGGTATTTAAATGGGCCCAAGTAAACACTGTCTTTATGTCATAAAAGGTGGCCCAAAGTTAAATGCTTAGAAGCTGTAGTGAAATTACTGTTCTTAATACACATCTATATGCATAAATCAGTCAACAACCCTTTCTTAAATACCTACCACATGCCATAACTGGAACTGTGCTAGGTGCTAGGTTTACAAAGACAAAAGCGGGGATGGAACTCCCTTCAAAGAGCTCACATTGAATTGGATTGGGGGAGAGGGAGAAGAAAGAACATAATATTAAGATATATAGATACACTATGTGTGTATGTGTGTTTACATATATTTTATGTATATGTATATATACATATATGCACATTGATGCAGATACATATATATTAGTTAGAATTTGTGTAGCACCTACTATGTTCTAGGCACCATACTAAGTATTCTACAAATATTTTATTTGATACTCTCAACAGCCCTTGGAAGTAGGTGCTATTACCATTCCTATTTTACAGTTGAGGAAACTGAGGCAAACAGAGTGACTTACCCAGGGTCACACAGCTAGTAAGTGTCTAGCTGAAGTTGAGTTTGAACTCAGGTTTTCTTGACTTCAGACAGCTCTATCCACCGTGATACATACCCAGACATGCATAAATGTATGTATATGTATGCACATATGCCTTTATACATATATCTTTGTATATGTCAGTACTATATAGAAAAAATAATTCTGTAGGGGCACTATTAACTGGGTGGAATTTGGGAAGACCTGTTAAAAGAGGTCGTACTTGGACTGAGCTTTGAAGGGAACTAAGAGTTGCAAGAAGTATAGATGAGGAGGGAGAATATTCCATGCATTGAGTGTAGCCTGTGTAAAGGCATGAAAGTCTGGAGTGTTGTATAAAATCAGCTTAGAAAGTTAGGTTGGAAGCAAATTGTGAGGGAATTTAAATACGAGGCTGAGGGAGTTTGCATTTTGTCCTAGAGGCAATAGGGAGCCACTGAAGCTTCTGGAGAAGGATAGTTACATTATTAGACCTGTACTTTAGGAATATAAATTTCTATGCTAGCTATGAGGATTGTTGATTAGAGAGAGAAGAGCCTGAATGCAGGCTAAACAGTTCACAGGCTATTACAGTAAACTATATGAAAGGCATGAAGCCTTAAACTAGTGTGAGTAGAAGGAGGGGGATGGAGTGGGGAGATGCCTTGGAAGTAGAGTTTACAAGACTTGGCAACTGATTGAAAAGGGAGATGGGGTGGGGGGAGGTAAGTAAAGGAGAGTAAGAAGTTACAGATGACTCGAATGTTGTGAAAATGTGTATTACCCTGGACAAAAACAGAGAAATTAGGAAGTGGGTGTGTGTCAAGGTAAAGTTAATTATTTTAATTTTGAGATGAGGAAACTGAGTTGTAAAGAAGTGATTTCCCCAAAGTCACATAGATAGTAAAAACCAGAGGTAGATTGCCTTTCCAGACCTTTTGGCTTCAAATCCATTGCTTTCTCTGGAGATCTTAGAGTTGATCCTGGTTCTATATGCAAACATTAAAGGAATGTAGGCTTTCTTTTTTTTCATAATTCCTTCTCTTGTTTAGGTGGTTCAGTCCTATTCAAGTTAGATGTGAGACCAAATCCAAGGTTTCTAGCTGATATAGATGCTTTTTTGGCAAGGTTACTAAACATCCCAGCCTTTAAGCATCCTCTTCCCTAACTCTTAGATCTGCGTATGATCATGACACCATACTTGGTGCCATAGGTACCCCTTTCTCTGGCTCCTGAATGAATTTTTTCCGATGGGATTTTGGTTTTCATGGAAATTTCACCTTAAGCTCACTGGCTATGGATTTATCAAAGGTCTCTTTGGCCCTCTGCTCGCTGAAACCTGTGCCCTTTGTATTCTCTTCTCTATCATCCAAAGATTTTCTACTTGCATTTTAAACCTATGTAAGATAGGTTACATAAGTCTGCATGGTTTGCCCAGATGTATAGATTTGCAGCTTTTGGTTGACATAGGTAAATATGATCAGAGACCTGGCCTGCCTCTTTACAGATGAGGAGGAAGCAGTGCCTATATTGCCTCCCAGCCTGGCTGGGAGGGAAGGGGATGGGCACTCATTTCCCAGTTCTGAGAGAGGTATTTGGCTAGATTTCTTTCTATCTGTTCTTCTCAAATCGTTCTAGTCTAGAGGTCCTGGTCTGAATTCAGAAGGAAAGCTATTGAAAGAGCTGATCAGTCTTAAGGCAGAGGACAATTCTTATTCTACACTCACTAGCCTAGCTCCTTCCCACCAAACTCTGGTTACACATAAGATCATTATGAACAGTGAATAGTGAGTAAACCCATTTACGTAAGCAAAATAGAAAATAAAAATTGGAGAATTTCTACAAATTAGAACATACCAGAAAATATTAAAGAATGAATGAGCTCTTTAGGGTCATATTGAGAAATCGGTTTCCCCTATATGTCTGCTGCTCCTTTACCCCTACGTCTCTCCCAAAGAGTCTCTGGAATCATGCCTCTCTCTGAAGAAAAAACTCTGGAACCAAGTCTGTGTGTGTCTTTCTCTTCACGTATGCAGAAGCACACAAAGTGCCCCATCCTCGGGAGCTGGGTAATACCTATAAAGAACTGGTGACTGCCTCTGATACTCTCTCTTACTTTGACCAGTCTTCTTTGTCTTGGCTAGTTTTCCTGAAGTAAATTCACCTACAAGATTCATTTGGTGATTGGGCCTTTTAGGTGAAGTTTTGGCTCCTAATCTCTAGTTCTAGGCTGGCATATGAGATTTTTTTCTTTCTGAAGGACATATGTTTGAGGACTATATGGCCTAGGCTACCATGATCCCCTTCCTTTTTTTAAAAAATAGTTTACTCATGTTTTCCTCCTCCTTTTAATTTATTTTAATTTTTTTCTTTTTTAAGTAACAAATTTCTTTAAAAATAATCTTTTCCTCCTCACATTAAACAAATTGACAAACAAGCCCCGCCCCCAGAAAAATCCTTCAATGTATCAAAATAGTACAGCAAAACAAATTACCACATTAGGCATATCTGAAAATGTACATCTTTTTGTGTTTTGAATTCATCACCTCTCTGTCGGGAAGTGAATATCCTATTTCATCTTCATTCCTTTGGATTCATGATTGACTATTGCATTGATTACAATTCTAAAGTCTTTCAAAGTTGTTTTCTTCTACAATGTTGTAATTGTTATCTAAATTGTACTCCTACTATCTGTATCAGTTCCTGAAGGTCTCTTCAGTTTCCTTTAAAATGATCCATTTCAAATGGCACAATAATTCCTATGCATCTATATGCTACAATTTCTTTAATGATTTCCAATGGTACACTCCTTAGTTTCCAAGCTTTGGTTACCACACAAAGAGCATGTATAAATCCTCTTTCTTAGATTTCAGTGGGGTCTATTGGTGGTATAAGTGAGTCAAAAGATATGGATAGTTGGGACTTAGTTCCTAATTGCTTTCCAGAATGACCAGGCCAATTCATAGCTCCACCAACAGTGCACAGTATATCTTCTCACAACCCCTCCAACATTTATAATTTTACTCTTTTGTCATCTTTGCCAGTCACAGGTATAAAGTAGAACCCCAGGGTTGATTTAATTTGCATTTCTGTAACTATTAGTGATTTAGAACATTTTTTCCATGTTTATTGATAGTTTGCATTTCTTCCTTTGAAAACTGTTCATACCCTTTGAATATTTATCTATTGGAAAGTGGCTCTTAGTCATATAAATTGAAATCAGTTGCTTATATATCTTGGAAATGAGACCTCTACATCATTTGCCTCTTTGAGCTTAGAGCCCTTGTGCTGCTTTTGAGTGTAGGTTTCCTTCAGAGTAACCTTGTTTTTTCTTTTTAAACTTGTGCCTCTGGTATACTAGTAATCAAATTCCTTTTTGGAGAGTGCGCTTCATTCATACTGCATTAGCCAAACTGAGACTGGATGTAGCATGGTGCAGTAAAAGGTGCCTAAGAACTTGGACTTGAACCCTGTCACTTATTATTGGTATGACCTTGGTCAGATTGCTTTATTACTTTGGCCTCAGTTTCCTCATCTGTTGGAGTTGTATTAGATAACCTTGAAAGTCCAAAGCTCCAAATTTATAACATTATGACCTGATGACCTTGGAGCTGCTGAACAGTTGCCAATTTCTATCGGTCCAGATGTTCCATAGAGCTTCATACGATCTGATGTTTGACTCATAGGCTCACATTTCCTTTCCAGGGGAATGGTTATAACAAAAAGAAATCTAACCTTGACCATATAGCAAATAACTGCCACTCTCCTTGCTATCTCCAGGATGTGATTTATTAAAATATTCCTTTAATACAGGGTCATAAGAAAGAAAAAAATGCCATACACACAGTAAATAATTTAAATTCTAGCAATCACTCTCACCTTCACCCCGGCAATAATGATAGGGTACCACAAATGGCTAGGATTTAGAACAGGGAAAGGGGAAAAGGAAGATTTTTCTAGACAGAGGAATAACATGAATAAAAGTAGGGAGGTAGGAATTCATTCATTCATTTCTTCGAGAGACATTTATTGAGTGGCTGCTATGTTTCTGATTCCGGGAAGGATATAGATGAGTAAGGCATGGTTCTTACCTTCAAGGTCATTTTGTGATCCTATATTTCTTGGTGATATATGTAGCATAGACAGATAATAAATATTTTGGGTAAAAATGATATGTTGAATGTACTGTAGTGGAAGTTGCCCTTGATTTAGAATCGCAAGACCTGGGTTCAAATACTGATAGTATTAACTGTTTATGTGATCATGGACAAGATACTTAAACTTTCTAGGCCTTAGTTTCCTCACCTGAAAATTGTTGTGGTTGATCTCTATCACCCTTCTAGCACTCAACTTATCATTCGAATACAGTGTTTTAAAGCTTGCAAGCACTTTACATTCATTATCATGTTTGATTCCCACCACATGACTAAGAGTCAGGTACTAAGATCCCCATTTCACATTTGAGGTAACAGAGACCTGGAATAAGTATGTGACTTGGCCTCGGTCACGCAGTGAGTATCAGATGGATTCAAAACCAGGTCTTCCTGTCTCTCACACCTTTACCCTTCCTCTGCTTTTCATTCCATCCGTCTCCAAAATGATCAAAACAATGCCTGAAGCCATTTCTTACTGACATCAAAACAAGAGAAAAGGAAAATTCTGGCAGTTGACAGATTGCATCCTATAGATGATGTTAAACAACTGGTTTGATCTTTTTAGAAACTTGACTGAATTGATCGGTGAAGTGTATGAACGGGTGAATTCAGATTTGAGCCATATGATATTTCTGTTGTATGCTGTTATGGCCCTAGCGGAATATTTATTGGTCAGTCCTATATCTCAGGGTTACATTCCTCAAAAGCTGAATTATTGATAGTAAGTCAGGGAAGACATTTTGGTAATTGCTCAGACTCCGCATGCCTTGAGACTGCCTAGCTGTCCTCCTGCTCTGCTGTGGCACCAGCTGACAGTGATGAAATCTATAGAAGTAGGACACATTTCCATAACATGAATATTCAGGATTGGTAGCATGAGAATTATTATTAAACTACTGGGAAGGATCACATCCACCTTTTATTATCTGAATACTAAATACTAGCCATATCTATTAATTGAATACAAATACATGAGCATGTGCAAGGGGGTATGCTTGGAGAAAAATCTTTTCCATTCTCTCACTCCACTCCCCAGTATATTAGAAGGAAATTAAATTAAGTTTAAAATGTATAGTATGTCTAGAGCTATTTGAGAGTCATTACCTACATTTCATTTAAATCTGTCTTAAGTTATGGAAGTTTAATATAATGGAATTTCAGCATACAATTTCATTTAAAATACCTTATAAAAAAAGCCCCACCATCATCTAGAATTTATAATGAATCATAATCAAATATAAATATGAAGCAGTGAAAATAAATAAAATGCCTATTCCAAGTAACAATTATCCTCATCAAAATAATATTTCACAAGGCTTAGATGTATGTAGTACTATATTAGGCACTGCTCAGAAATGTTCAAAATGACATAGTTGGTTTCTAAGAGCACCAGTTTTCTTAAAGAGCCCTGTAGATCTTGGAAGACAGAGATCTCACATAGGGAAGACACCTTGGTTTTTAAAAAATTCTTCCAAGTGACAAAGGATATGAATCTGGGAAGTATATAATAACAAATCTCTGAAGATAGAGATCTCACATAAGAAAGACATCTTGTTTTTTTTTTCATTTTTTTTCAAGTTATAAAGGATATACATCTGGCCATTATAGAATAGTGAGGAATTTCATTACTTTCTCTTCCCCTTTTCCCATCCTTTATCACTTTCCTTGCTCTTTTTCTACCTCTTAGGCAGAACTAGCTCCAGGCAAAATTTAGAAGGAGGCACAATTTGTCTTCAACAACTTCCTACCTGCTTTTAGCACCCATCATCTCCTACTTCAGGAAACTCTTACCTGCCCCAGGTACCTAGTCCTCTCATAGACACTGGTTTCATGGCCACTGTCCACTATGTTGGCTTTCCCAGACCTGCCATGACTAGGCAGTAGAGTGTTAGGACTACCTCTCAACTCTATTTTATTTCTTTATTCTGTCTTCCCCAACAAAGATAAACTCTCTTGTGATCTTTAGCCAAAGAACTTTGCTGTAGTTAGTTGCATGAGGGAGCAAGTAGTCAGATAAGCTAACTTTCCACTGAGGTGTTAATCATTATTAATTCTAAATACCTCCCAGTGGCAATTACATTTAACAGAGAATTCTTAAAGACAGCAAAACATTCACCAAAAGGAACAGTGGTATTTTAGGAGCTTGTGACAAGTTGGTGGCAGACGTATTGTGGGGGCACTGAGGCCTTCCTGGTGTCCTTAGTGATCATCTAACCCACCCAGATCAATCTGGATTCTAGAAAGACTGAAAAATCTTTGGAAAGATCAAAGTCATTGAGCAACGGTTTCAAATCTAAGGTCCTTAAATCAATTTCTATTTGCTTTGTAACTGACATGCCAGCTGGTGGGTGCAGCAGACAGGGAAGTAGAACCAGAGAGGCCTGATTTCAAATCCAGCCTCAGATGCTTCCTAGTTGTGTGACTGTGGGCAAGTCAGTCAATCACCCTCCATTTGCCTCATTTTCTTCACCTGTAAAATGGGGATAATAGTAGCACCTACCTTGCAGGTTTGCTGTGAGGCTCAAATGAAATATTATTGTATGTAAAGGTGATTAGCACAATGTCTGGCACAAAGTAGGTGATATATAAATCTCTATTCCTTTCCCTTTCCCTGTTGTTCTGATCTTTCTTTTGCCCAAGAAATGCTATGAATATCTAGCTGCCAATATGGTTAAGGCAAACTTCTGAAAATCCTGGAATATGCCCTTTGCAAACCCAAGGGTATCTATCTATCTATCTATCTATCTGTATCTATATCTGTATCTATATCTGTATCTATATCTATATTAAACTATCTTTTTCCTTGAGGACAGAGTACTTTATTTCTTTTCTTTATGACCTCAGGAGCTAGCATAGTGCATTGCACATGATAAATGCTTAATAAATGTTTGCTGAAATGCAATAAAGACACAGTACTCTCACCCTCTCACTCTAGCATACCACATCCCTTCAACTCCCTAGCACTCTCTTATAGAGAGGCAACAAATGAAATGTTAAAAAGCACTGGTTAAGGAAGTTAGAAGACCTGTATTCAAATGCCGCTGTCATAGTCAGATCAGCAGAATGGGAATTAGTGAATTGAAGGACTCTTAGAAAGGAAAACTTAGACACAATTCATAATTTGTAGCTTAATTAGATAAGAAAAGAATGGGGGGAAAAAGGGAGAGAAATAGATCACTAAATAGAAGAAAGTAAAACTGATAATTGAAGTTGTGTGGTACAAACACCATTGGCTCTCGAGAGGTCCTGTGTTCAAATATTGCCTCTGATGTTTTCCTCCCCCCTCCCCGATATTCCTCTGATTCTAGTCCCTTTCCTCCACCTATTCATCCTATTTCTCCCATAGCTCCTCCTCTTCCTGAGATGCTATAGGAGTCTCCATGCCTTCATTCTTTAACTTGTCTCCTTTCCCCACTTATACAACTTTTCATTCTCTTATTCTCTCTCACAAAAAGCATTGATTTACCTGAAGCAATCAGGGAATTTAGTTCAAGGTATATTAGTTGAACTAATACAACCTTTTCTTCTCCTGAGTTTTTAAGTGCCTCTAAGATATTTAGCTCTTTCTGTCTTTTTATCCCTTGGGGTGTACTAAACCCAGCTCCAACTGTCTCCCAAGAAATTGATTGTTAAATTTTTAGTGTGAGCATTTACCCCTTGAAAACCAGCAAAAACCACAAATTAGGGCTTGATTTATTGTTTTCTTGATTGTCCAGTCTTAAGAAAGTGATGGAGACTTTATAAACAATGCAGATTAAGCTTAAAAGTAGTTTACCTGCATGCCCCGGACCTTGATTTTCCTTCTTTCTTTTACTCTATTGATTGGTGAAATCAAATACAAATGGAAACAGATCCTTACTGAATATTGACTTAGAATACCACAAATTAATGTTATCTATGTTTTCAGGAGTTTGGGGCTCCTGAAGCTGGCTGTGAGTTTGACTAAGTTTGACTCTCTGCTATTGATAAATCTCTTTTAAAACAATGACCTATAAACATGAAGTAATTGATGTGTTACTTAATCATTTCTTGATAATTATATTTACTTTTCTTGTGCTTCTGTTGTTTGTGATGTTTTTAAATTGAATAATTGGTTTACCGCTATATCTTTTGACAGACATTTCTGACAAAGAGAGATGATGGATTCAGATTGCGGATTGAGACATATTTTTTTAATACCTATTTGTTACAAGAGTTTCATTTCTCTTTTTTTAAATGGTGGGATAAGGGGAGTGTTGGAACAAAGATTGAAGGCACATCTTCATTAATTGGAAAAACAAAATTTAACTTAAAAATACCTAAAGTAATTGTATAATAACTCTGGAAGGAAATGAAGGTTAGAGAAAAGCTTTTAAAATGATTATTTATTTATTTTTAAACATTATTTTCTTTTTAAAATTGAGTTCCAGATTCTCTTTCTCTTCCCCCTCCCCCTCCCACTGATAAGGCAAGCAATATGACATCAGTTATACATATGAAATCATATAAAACATTTTTATATTAGACATTGCAAAAAATGCAAAAAAGTGAAAAAAATTGTACTTAAGTTTGCACTCAGAGTTCATCAGTTCTTTCGCTGGAAGTGGATAGCATTTTTTTCATCCTGAATCCTTTGGAATTGTCTTAGATCATTGTATTGCTCAGAGTAGCCATGTCTTTCACAGTTGATCATCATTACAACATTGCTATAACTGTGCACAATGAACCCCTGGTTCTTCTCACTTCACTTTGTATCAGTTTAAATAGGTCTTGCCCGGTTTTTTTTTTTTTTCTGAAACCACTCCCCTTGTCAATTTTTAGAGCACAATAGTATTCCATCACTATCATATGTTACAACTTGTTCAGCCATTCCCCAATTGATTAACGTACTCTTTTTTTTTTAGTATAACTTTTGGAATTTTATTTTATATTTAAGGAATTAAGTGAAGAAAAATATATTAAAAAAGATTCTACCAGATGAACCTCCAAAGACCACATTTACATGTCTCTAGATATGTAGTATGAAATCCATATTCTTTTTTTAAAATTTATTTATTTTTAGTTTACCACACACGGTTTTACATAGTTTTGAGTTCCAGATTTTCTCCCCTCCCTCCCCCCTCCCTCCCCAAGACCGCATGGAATCTCATATAACTGTCATGTGTAACTTCGCATTGAATTAATTTATGCACTAGTCTAGTTGTGGAGAAGAATTTTGACCAATGGAATGAATCATGAGAAAGAAGAAACAGAACCAAAAAAAAAAAACCAACCCAAAAACAAAAACAAAAGAGAAGCAAAAAAAAGGCAAGCATGTAGTGCGCCTCGATCTGTATTCAAATTTCACAGTTCTTTCTCTGGATGAAGATAGCATACTCCATCGTGAGTCACCTGGAGTTGTCCTTGCCCCTTAGGTTGCTGAGAAGAGCGCAGTATGTCAGGGATTAACATACTCTTAATGTCCGATCCTTTGATATCACAAAAAGAGCTGCTATAAATGAATGAATGAATGGATAAATGAATATGTATGTATATATATATATATATGTGTGTGTATGTATATATGGTCTTTTCCTTTTTCCTTGTCTCTTTGAGGTACAGAGCTGGTAGTGTTATTGCTGGGTAAAAGGGTATGAACAATTTTATAGCCCTTTGGGTATAGTTTCTGGTTGTTCTCCAGAATGGCTGGACAAGTTCATTATTTCACCAACAATTAATTAATATATCTAATTTGTCTCATCCACTCCAGCATTTATCATTTTTGGTAGATGTGAGGTGGTACCTCAGAGTTATTTTAATTTGCATTTCTCTAATCAATAGTGATTTAGGGCAATTTTTATATGACTATAGATAGCTTTGATTTCTTCTTCTGAAAACTGCTTGTTCATATCTTTTGACCACTAACAATTACAGAATGGCTCTTGTTTTTTATAAATTTGTCTGCATTTCCTACATACTTGAGAAATGAAATCTTTATCAGAGAAACTTGCTGTAAATTTTTTAACATTACTCCATTGTCTATGGTGTCTTTTAGCAAAATGTAGTTTTCCTGACTATCTCTTTCAATTAGGTCTGTTTTTGCTTTTGCTTTGTCCAAGATTATGATTACTACTCCTGCCCTCTTCTTTTCAGCAGAAAAGCTCCTGCCCTTCATTTCAACTCTGTGTGTGTTTTTTTGTCCCAAGTGTGTCTCTTGCACACAATATATTGTTGAATTCTAGTTTTGAATCCATTCTGCTATCTGCTTCCATTTTATGTGCTAGCTCACATCCTGTTCACATTCACAGTTATGATGACTAACTGTATTTCCACCGATCCTATTTTCTTCTGTTTATTCTCTCTCTTTTTATTTTGTCCCTCCTCAAAAGTCTGTCTTGCTTTTGACAACTGCCTCCTTCAATCTGCCCACCCCCTTAAAATTCCCTGTATATCTCTTAGCCCCTTCCCCTTCTGTCTCCCTATTGTATAAGACAGATTTCTTTTCCCAACTCAGTATGTAGATATATTCTTAACTCTTTGAACTAATTTCGATGATAGTGGGGTTCAAACATTGCCCACCACTCTCCCATTATTCTCACCACTATAAAAGTTTTTCCTTGTATGCCTCCTTTATGTGAGACAATTTTCCCCTTTCTACCTTTCCCAACTTCACCTAGCATATCTTTTTTTTCTCACTTTTACATTCTCTTTTGGGGCATCATCCTAATATAATCAACTCATACCCATGCCTTTTGTCTATGCAGACTACTTTTAACTGCCCTAATGATGATAAAGTTCTTAAGTATTACATATATTATCTTCCCATAAAGGAATAGAAATAGCTTAACTCCACTGAGTCCCTTATGATTACTTTTTCTTGTTTACCTTCTGATGCTTCCCTTGAGTCTTCTATTTGAATGTCAAATTTTCTATTCAGCTCTGGTCTTTTCATCAGGAATACTTAGAAGACTTCTATTTCATTAAATATCCATTTCCCCCCCTGAAGGATTATGCTCAGTTTTGCTGGCTAGGTTATTCTTGGTTGTAATCCTAGCTCCTTTGCCCTTAGGAATATCATATTCCAAGTCCTCGACTTCTTTATTGTAGAAGTTGTTAAATCTCACATGATTATGACTGTGGTTCTATGATATCTAGATGGTTTCTTTCTGGCTGCTTGAAGTATTTTCTTCTTGACATGGGAGCCCTGGAGTTTGGCTATCCTATTTCTGGGAGTTTTTATTTTGGGATCTCTTTCAGGAGGTGATTAGTGGATTCTTTCAATTTCTATTTTACCCTTCAGATCTAAGATATTAGGGCAGTTTTTCTTGATGATTTCTTGAAAGATGATGTCTAGGCTCCTTTTTTTGATCATGGCTTCCAGGGAGTCTAATAATTCTTAAATCGTCTCTCCTTGATCTATTTTCTAGGTCAGTTGTTTTTCCAATGAGATATTTCATGTTTTCTTCCTTTCCCCACCCATTCTTTCAACTTTTAAAAACTGTTTCTTGATATCTCATGAAGTCATTAACTTCCACTTGCCCATTTCTAATTTTTAAGTAATTGTTTTCTTCAGTGAGCATTTATATGTCTTTTTTCATTTAGCCAATTCTGCTTTTTAAAGGAGTCTTTTCCTTTAGTTAATTTTTGTGCTTCCTTTATCATTAGGCCAATTTTGTTTTTTAAGGTATTATTTCTTCAGTGTGTGTATGCGTGTGTGCGTGTGTGTGTGTGCTTCTTTTACCAATCTGTTAGTTCTCTTTTCAGATTTTTCTCGTATCACTCTCATTTCTTTTCCCATTTTTTCCTCTATTTCTCTTAACTGTTTCTTTAACTCTTCTAGGAATTCTTGCTGGCTTTTGGTACAATTAACATTTTCTTTGAGGCTTTGCTTGTATCTGTTTTCACATTGTTTTCTTCTTCTAAGTTTATGTCTTGTTCTTCCTGGCAACCAAAGTAGCTTTTTATGATAAAAATCTTTTGTTGTTGTTGTTGTTTGCTCATTCCCCCAATTTCTTGACTTTGAACTTTATGTTAAAGTTGGACTCTGCTCGCCTGGAGTTGGGAAGGCACTGTCTCAAGCCTCAGAGTTCATGGGGGAGGATGTCTGCAAGGTTTTGGTGCTTCCAAGGTGGTGGGATCTGGGGGGATCTCCTGCCTTCCTAGTCTACTCTCTGATCTTACTCAGGAAGGGCCCTTGTTCCCTGCAGCCACAAGTTTTAGTGCTCCTTTTGGCTCTGGAACTGTGACGAGGGCTGCTGCTCCCATATGGCTGTAAGTACTAGTGCTCTTCTTTGCTCTAGAATTGTGACCAGGGCCCCTGCTCTTCTGAAGCCTCAAGTGTTTGCATTCTTCTTGGCCCTGAAACTGTGACCAGGCCCCCTGCTCACTTGTGACTCATCGCTGGTGTTCCTCTCCATCCTGGAACTGTGCCCCAGAACTGCTTATGGACAATAGAGTTGCCAATCAGAGCCACCAGGACCCAGTGCTAGTAAAGAATCCCCTGTAATCTCTTTCTGACCAGTTGTTCTGACTAGTTTCTAGGCCGAGAGCTCTTGAACTTGCTGCTGGTGCTATTGTCCTCACCCCCCTCCCCACTGGTGCTCCTGCCCCCTCTAGGTCTATGTCCACTCCAGTGTTACACACTTCTCTTGCAGACCTCCTAAGTTGTCTTAGGCTAGAAGAATGTCTCCCTCTCCAGCACTTCTGGGAGTCAATACAGTGGAGTAAGCAGTAAGTTGCTCTGACTTTCCCTTGTTGACTTCTAAAAACTCAGAAAATATTGCCACAGGAAAAATCCAGGAACAGCAGACCCAGAAGAAAAATGGGGTACAGCAGTCTTTTAGCCTAGGAGGCTTGGAGAATTAACAGGAAAGGTCTCTCTCTTGCTCTGGTGGAAGGGGAGCAGTTACAGGATGGGAGGCATCCCAGTAAGCCAGTGGCAAGCCCCACCTCAGCAAGCCTGTGGGAGATTCTGAGCCCCAGGGTGGTAGAGCACCAGGAACCCCTGCATGCCTTGGCACAGCCAGGGGAGCTGGCAGACTCCAGCTTGGAGAAGCAACAGGTATGCCAGCGGGCAGGCGTCCTCTAGCAGCCAAGCTTCTCTTCTTCAGAGTAACTCCAGGGGGGCAGGTGCTCTCTAGCAGCTGAACCCCCATGTGCTTCAGTGGAGCTTCAGGCAGGCAGGTGTCTTCCAGCAGCTAAACCCTACCCCCTCCACTCTGAGAACTTCAGTGTACCCTCTGGAGAAGTGCAGAAAAACCCCACCTGGCCTCAGCACATGCCAGCCACCACAGCCACCACTGAGATCCCAGCTCAGCACCAGGTAAGCTGCCAGACTGCTATAGTCTCCACCTGCCAGCACCTGAGGCCCCAGCACACAAAGGCTGTGACCAGGCCCCTGGGGGACTGTATGTTAAAAGATCATAAAAATGGGATAAGGACCCACATGTACAAAAATATTTATAGCAGCTCTTTTTGTGGTAGCCAAGAATTGGAAATTGAGGGAATGCCCATCAATTGGGGAATGGCTGAACAAATTGTTGTATAAGAATGTAATGGAATACTATTGTTCCATAAGAAATAATGAGCAGGTGAACTTCAGAAAAACCTGGAAAGACTTGTATGAATTGATGCTGACTGAAGTGAGCAGAAACAGGAAAACATTGTACACAGTAATAGCAACATTGTGCAATGACCAATAATGATAGACTTAGCTCTTCTCAGCAACTCAATGAACTAAGATAATTAGAAAAGACTCATGAAAAAATATATTATCTATATCCAGAAAAAGAACTATGCAGTTTGAATGTAGATGGAAGTATACTATTTGATCTCTCTCTCATTTTTTTGTTTGTTTCTTCTTTCTCGTGGTTCCTCCCATTGGTTTTAATTCTTCTTTACAACAGGACTAATATGAAAATATGTTTAATATGAATGTATATGTAGAGCCCATATCATATTGCATGCCATCTTGGGGAAGGGGGAGGAAAGGAAGGGGGAAAAATTTAGAACTCAAAATCTTGTGGAAGTGAATGTTGAAAACTACATTTTTTAAGTGTCTCTCTTTGACCTTTTCTTGGCTCTGCCACTTCAAAATTTGATTTGAGGCATTATTTTAAAGTTGTTTGGAGGAGAATGTTGGGAAAATTAACCTGGGTCCCAGCCTGTGTCTTCATTTTGGCTCCCTAGCGAAGGTCTTAAGTGTGTTGCTGCTGTGCATATTCATTTATGGACATCATAAATATAGTAAAGAAAAGAAACAAGGATCACAAAATATTTAATAGTTATTTCTTATTTAAATAGGTATTATGGCACAACGGATAAGAAATAAAAGGTGGAGAAGCTTGTGAAATCTTTTTCTTCATAGCTACTTTCCTGTGAAGATCTGGGTAGTTTTTAATAGGTCATGTATCCCACTGCTGGATTTATCTCACCGCTTAATGGAACTACATATGTGATCAAGTCTAGTTTGACCGCAGAAGAATCAGACTGAATGAGAAGATCAAGCAGTGGCTAGCATTAGTGAATCTTAGTCACTATAGGGAGACATATGAAGGAGGGAATGGCTAGTGATTTGTTCCTTTATTTCCTTTGGTCATTGGGTTGGCTACTCTAGCTGAGACATTAGTTGGCCAGAAACTAATCAACCTGCCTCGTGCCTCTAACAACTTCCCTTACCACCAGGAATACCCTTAATTCCTGAAGTCATCACCCTGCCATCCCAATCACCACTTGCTTTCTCTGTTGCCCTAGTTAGGGAAGAAAGGGAGTAGGGCCATGAGAGTAAGAGGGTAGCAGCTTCTGCCTCTATCTCCAAGGAGGGCTGGATGAAATGAAATATATGTAGAGGAAGTCTGTGTCAGAGGAAAAATAGTTTTGATGATATTACAGAATTATTCTTAAGATAGGTGAGAAGATCAACTGAAATAAATCATGGAAGGTATTACTACTGAAAAAGGCATGAAACAAGCAGATGCCACTGTCATGTAGGATGACCAGAGCAGAGTATAGGTAGAAGGATGGTTCTTTATAGATGAAGGGTTCCTTCAGATGCTTCCATTATGCTGATTGCATCAAGTCCTAGAATACTTTAGAGACTCTTAAATGAGATCAACTTCCATTCAAAAGAATATACCCTACCAATTTATGAAGGAAAAACAAAGTGGATAAGGAATGGCTATTGTTTATACCAATGGTGTCAAACTCAAGTAGAAATAATCCCTGTGGGCTGCATATTGACTTAGAAAATCACAAATTAATATTATCTAGGTTGTATTTTATTTTTATTTATTTTGTTAAACAGTTTCCAATTATAATTCAATCTGTTTCTGGTAAAGTAGAGAGTTTGATACCTCTGGTTTAAACTATGATATACAATTGGATGGATAGCCTAATGAACAGGGCCAAAAGTACATAAATAATGGAAAGATACTGCAGATGGATAAAGAGCTAGACCTAGGGTTGAATAGGAGAGAGAGAATTGACTAGACAGCATTTTAGAAATTGACCAAGCTGAAACAAAAATCTACCTTTTTGAAAACTATTTTTTAGTGATGCTGTATGACTGCAAATTATGGAACACTATTTTTTGAAAATTAAAATTATGGTGATCCAAAGGCCAATGAAGAGGCATATGGTAGATATAAACAAACTTCGGCATAGTACCAGTAATAACATGTGGCATAAAATATATATCTGAATATATTTATGATTGGAAAAGTAGTTGGGCCAGTTATGTAGTGAGGAGGGACAACAGAGTGCTTTGCTGGTGCCCATATAATTTAAAAATGAATTCTTTTGTTTTTTGTCATATCCATACCTAACTATATCTCTTTCCACCTCTCCCCCTGAAAGTCATATCATATAACATAGTTTTAAAAAGAAAAAGGAAGTAGTTCAGTAAAACCAACCAACTTATCAATAATGTTCAATAGAACATGCAACATTCCACACCATAGTTCCTCATCACTTCCAAGATTGGAGAGATGTGTATTTTCTAAACTCTTTTTCAAGACCAAATAAATTTTGATGCAATTTTATTTGATGCAAAGATTTTCCCCCCTTGATTGATGCTTTCCTTTCTTAGCCTAGCTGCATTGCTTTTGTTGGTGCAAAAGCTTTTCAGTACCATGTACTCAAAGTTATCTATTTTATCTTTTGATTCCCCTCTATCCCTCGTTTGGTTAAGACTATTTTTCAGTAGGAATGTAAACTGTTAAAAGACCTAGGCCTCTAAGGTATAAGATGGACCTTCTCCTTCTATGGAGGATTTCTGGGAGAACAGGAATAAAAATCACACATGATGAGCAGGTTTAAAGGACTTGTGACCTGCATTGTTGGATGGAGTAAACATGCCATTGAGATGATGGATATGTGGAAATACTTGTGTATACAGTCTGGGGTGGGGGGAAAGTGAAATGCATGTTTATTGCATAATATTAATCTATTTATAGCACAGAAGCTATGATGCATGGCAAGAGTGACTGTCCAAATAGCTCCTTTGAATTTTATAGAGGGGGGCAGGGAGGATGGGTTAAACCTTTGAACCCTTGAAAATACTAAGAAGAAATTTGAAATTTATTGTTTACCAGATCTTCTAGCAAAAGACCAAACTATACAGGAAGGACTCAGGGGATAGTTAATGATGAAAGTGAAAAACCAGGTAATATCTTGCAGAAATTGAAACCTTTTGCTGGGAGCTCCCTCTTCACCTAATCTCACACTAGGGGTGTATGGGGTGTTTAAAGAGGAATAGTACCTCTGGTGTGAGGGCTTGCTGAGCTCTTTTTAGGGCTGCTCATCCATCTTTGGTGTTTATCCAATTCACCCAACTCTTACTGGTGGTTCCGAGTAGCTATAGCATGTGCAATGGTCATGCCCCTGTAAAAACTGTCTGTTAAATGAGGCTGAGAATAACTGACTGGCCTTAAACCTAAGTGTGTGAAGACCTTTCCTGGCAGAATGGGCAGTTGAGAGCAATTTGTTCCATTGGCCATGAAGGTGGCTGAAGCAGGTGCTATGGAGCACTTAGAGCTTGGTTAGTCATCAAAGATGCCAAGGTCATTCACTACATCCTGGGCCACCACCAGTCATCTTGACTTATGCTCTGCCACTTGCCCTTGATGACTCAGGAAGAGAGAGTGAGGCTGATGACTTTGTGTGCAGCTCTGCTTCATTTAAATCCAATTCACACACGAATCATCGAAAATGAAGGACGGACAACAATCTCACTCAGACATCTTCCCTACTATCTCTTGTTCACTCTCATATCAGACGAAGAGTTGCCCCTTTTCCTTGCCAAGGCTCTCTCCATACTCCTGTTCCCATCCCTGTCATGTCTTCTCCAGCAGATTGCTCTCACTATCATCTCTACTCTCTCACTAACCTTTAATGTCTCCCTACTTACCGGCTCTTTCTTTGTTGCCTACAAACTTGTCCATGTTTTCTACATCCTTAAGAAAAACACCCCTCACTTGATTTAACCACACATGCTACTTATTGTCCTATATTTCTTCTCCCATTCTTGGCCAACTTCCTTGAGAAAACCATCTGCCTTGGGTGCCCCTACTTCCTCTCTTCTCACTCTCTTCTTAAGCCTCGGTAGTCTGTTTTTTGATCTCATCCTTCAACTGAATTTGCCTTCTCCAGAGTTATCCCCGGTCTCTTAATTGTCATATTTAATGACTTTTTCTCAGTCCTCATCCTTCTTGAACTCTCTGCAGCATTGAGCACCTTCTCTCATTGGATATTCTGCTCTCTAGGTTTTTCCAACACTTTCTCCTGGTTTTCCTCCTCTTTGTTTCAACACTTCTTCTCAGCATCCTTTCTTGGACCTTTATCCACATCACGAATCAGCATGCTGCTCTGGGCCCCCTTATAAACTGTCTCACTAGGTGATCTCATCAACTCACTCGAGTTCAATTTTTATGTCCATGCAGATGATTCTTCCATTAATCCATCCAGCCGTAATCTCTCTTCTGATTTACAGTCCTGTATCACTAGTTGTCTTTTGGAAATCTAGAACTGAGTATCCCTTAGGCATCTTAAATTCAACGTGTTCAAAACAGAATTTGTTACATCTCCCCACAAATCCTCCTCTCTTTTGAACTTTTTTTTTGAAGAAGGGAAGGCAGGGCAATTGGGGTTAAGCGACTTGCCCAAGGTCAAGTAAGTGTGTCAAGTGTCTGAGGCTGAATTTAAACTCAGGTCCTCCTGCCTCCAGGGCTGGTGCTCTACTCACTGTGCCACCCAGCTGCCCCTCTTTTGAATTTTCTCACCATCTTCCCAGTACCCAGGCTCACAACCTCAATTTCATCTGTGACTCTTTATTGTCACTCATCCTGACATATCCAATTTGTTGCCCATTTGTCTTGTTATTTCTACCTCTCTCATACCTTGGCACCTACCTCCTGGATTGGTGTAAGGATAAAATAAGGTATTCGTAATGCAGTTTGCAAACCTAAAAATGCCATATAAATGCTAGCTTTTATTGTTATTATTCTATTGATACTGTTATTGTGGTGGTGGTTATTATTACAGCATCTCTTGTACGTATCTCCTTCTTTCTATTTACATAACCACCACCCTAATTCAGGCCCACATCACCTTTCATCTGGACTATTTTCTTTTTTCTCTTTAAACTCCAAGGTAACCTCGCACCAAGCAAATTTGCCAATATGACAAAAGATAGAAATAGTTTTCCAATTGGTTTCCCTGTCTGAAGTCTCTGTCCATTTAATCTATTCTCCTCTTATCTGTGAAAGTGATTTTCTCAAATCATGTCAAACCTTCTTCCTCCACCTCACCAATATTTAATAAACTTTAGTGGGTCTCTATTACCTCCAGAATCAAATATAAAGTCCTGTGTTAGGTATTTAAAGCTCTTCACAACCTGATCCCTGCTTTCCTTTCCAGTCTCCTCTGCCTTACTCCCTTCTACATACTCCATGATCCAGCTACACTGGCACCCTTTTGTTCTTTGAGCATGACACTCCATCTCTCCCCCATGCCTGGAATTTTCTCCCTCTCACCTCCGCATCTTAGTTGCCTAGATCCCTTCACAATGAGTGTCAAATCTCACCTTTGTCAGTAGTCCTTTCTCAGTCTTCCAAGCTGCTAGTTCCTTCTCTGAGATTACCTTCCACCTCCTCTGTATATATCTTGTCTCTACCCAGTCATTTTCATGTTTGTCTCCCATTTTAGAATGTGAGCTCTTTGAGGACAACAGTGGCCTTTACCTTTGTCTTTATCCTTAGTATTTAGCACAATTACTGATGTATAGTAATGCTCGTTGCCTTGCTAGAGTACAAACACATCATAAGATTTTAGAGATGGAAAGGACCATGAACAACCTCTAGTCAAATCTCTTTATTTTACCAAGGAATATTTACAAGGTGAAGGGACAAAGTCAAACAGATTGTAAGAGGCCAGGCTGAGACAGGCTTCTGACTCGAGATACAGTGCTTTATCAGGTAATGCTATGCCACCATCTTCTAACCATGTACATTTTGGCCATCTCTTAACACATATAGACAGTCTATATACCACACAAATCAGTCTGACTATTTTTCCTGACTGAACTGGTGAGGTCGTTAAAAAAATATCAAGCCAGTCAGAACAGTCAAATCAGTATGTGTAATTAGGCACTTTGACATGTACTGTGATCATACATGAAAAGTAGTGCAAAAGTGGAGGAAAATTTTCTTTTTCCACCTTAAACTCTAAGGTAACTCAGGAACCATGCCTGTGGGAATCTGTATAATTGCTCAAGACCGTTCAAAGACTAATGGGAAAAGTTATCTTGCTTCCTCTCTGACAAAACTAGTGTCCCTACTCAGTTGGAATTCTAGGAGCATGGGATCTCTGTAGTCCAGAGCCTTTGAGGTATTTCTGGGTAAAATTAGGTGTATTCAAAGGAGCCTTGAGTACCTCAGAATTGCTTTTGAATCTCAAAGGAAAAAGAGTAGGCAGGTCACTCAAATAAGCCCATCCAACTCTGAATCTATGGTCCTATCTTAAAAGAAATATATTTTAACCTAGTGAACCTAGAAAATTCTCATAGAGTTGCAGGAATGATAGAAAATGCTATGGCACTTGAATAAAGAAGAGGTGTTTTTAGATTCCCCCAAGGACATTTCAAAGGGGATCATGGCATATGGTAGGTTTAATATTTCCTGATATTTCCACTGAGGTTGTCTCTACACAATAACCAGTCTGACTCTTTTGCCTGACTTGACTGCCCTCGGTAAAAACAAACAAATGAACAAACAAAAAACCTTTCCTCACAGTTAAACCGGCTTACATTTATAGACTGTACAACTTGGGGAATGTATGTAGTATTATATGGGTTGAATTTTGGTGGAGAGTCAAGTGAGTAATACAATTAGAGTCCCTCAGAGGAACCAACTTACACAAATGTAATTAATTTTATTGCTGCATTTCTGACTCCTTCCTATTGCTCTGGAAGAAGATTATAAAGTGTGCAGACAAACTTATTCAGCTATAAAGGGATCTTTTGTAATAAGCAATGAAATTTTGATGCTTTGGCTATAAGATATTTGATTATCAGCAGATCTTTGTATTAATCCCAAAGCATTACTCAGTAAGCTTATCTCTTTATAAGAAACAGTGAGGTACAGTGGAAAGTGTGCTGGATATGGAGATGAAAACCCTGGCTTCCAATTCTGGTTCTAGTACTTGTTCTGTAAGTGTGGACATGTCACTTAGCTTCAGTGAACCTCAGTTTCTTCACCTGTAAAATGAGGGGGTTGTATTTAGATATACTCTAAGGTCCTATTCCAGCTTTAAATCCATGATTTATTTCTATGATTCATCCTTTCACAAAAGGCATCTTATCTTTGTTCCATTCATCTTCACCGACCTCAATCCCCCTCAATTCTTGTTTGTTCCACATTTAAAGGCCTGCTAGACACTCACACTGAGCAGTGAAGCCTGTGATGATGACTGTGCTTTCCCTCCACTGAATGTTTCCTCACTTTGAGGGAGCAAGAATTTATAATGATCAAAAGCTCAGCTGGAGCATGTTTCATGTGGAATAAAAGTCTCCTCATAAGAAGCTTTCCTCTTTGCTTACTATTAGGACTGCTGTACTGAGGTGTCCCCTTTTATACCTACCAAGACAGGAGTGTGCCCTTTACTGCTTGTGAACAGCGCCTTCCCTGGGAAACTTTGGATAATAGATGGTTTGCTTTCCCTACATCTGCCTCTCCCTCCTGAACAATCTCTCTTTCCTCCTTTCTTTTCCCTATTCCTAGCCATCATTACTTCTATCAGGATCAATAGTTACCTTGTGTGACTCCTCCTTGCCTCTTTGTGATTATGCATTAGCAGCTTACTGTGTTACCCCTTCCTAGGAATATCTGGACTTTAAAAGAGGTGCCACTATCTCAAGAACAGTGGAACTTTTCCCCATTGGAAAAGCTGGTTGGGAAGGCTGATGGGGGAGATGCTTTTGGATGAGAGACTTTCTTGGGTTCCTTAAATTGTACTATGTTCTTTCTACATGGCCCCTTTCTATGAGGTCAATTCTGCCCACGTGGCTGGAGGTGGTGGTGGTGGGGTGCTTGAGTTTTCAGCCAGGTTGGCTTGTCTGCCCATGTGGTGGCAGATGTCTCTGGAACTCCGTTTCTTGAATTTTTGCGTCTCCTTAGTGATACAGGGTATGGACTAAGGATCTGTTGCTTGTCCTTCTTTTAAACATTTCCTAATATAAAGAATGAAAAAGAGGATGCCATAGGAAGCTGTGAATCTCTACTATGTACAGTTTACTTTTTTAGGGTATATTCAAACATGACAGTTGTAACACTGCCATGTTCATCTGTGTCTCCCACTGAATATTTTTTCTTTTGCTAAACTTTTAAATGATTCATTGACACTTTTTTCCCCCTTTTCCTCTCTTTATTCTTAAAGTATCATTATCCCTCCCTCCCTTCTGTCTTGCCAACTTGCAGTGTTTTCCCCTGTGGTGTCCCATCCTGGCAAGGACATCAACTGTTTCTCTTTGAGGCTATGTCAGCTTGGAACAGGATGAGCAGATTCAGTGGCAGCCTTGAGCAAGAAGCAGCCTGATACCTGCATTCCCCTTGGAGACCTTCAGTCTCATTTCTGGAGTCTGGGAGGATTTGTCATATCTGTTCTTTCCCTCTAAATCTAGTCACTTTGCCTGTAGAATTGTACCCTGCATTGCAATATCTCGTCATGTTCTTGCTTTATCATTCCTTGTTAACCACTTAGCTCTGAGCATGTGAGGGAGGTGCTGAGAACTGAGAGGGTTACTACATAATGGTCAAGCTTTGCACATGGTAGTTAGGTGCTTAATAAAACTTTTAAAACTTGTTTAGCTGAATTAAATGTTTATAGGGTAGTTTGGCTAGTCTCCAAATCCCCTGGAAATTACAGGATTCTTAAAAGCCAGAAGAAACTCCCTAAGTGATGTATTATGTTACAAAGACTATGCATACTATTACATATACAGCATAGTATTTGTATCATATTACCCCTTTAACTCTGTCTCTTAGAATCCCTAGCCTTCCTTCAAGGCTCAGTTCATATATCACCTCCTATAAGAAGCCTTTCCTCATTCTCCTGGTCATTAGTGTTCTTTCCTTTCTCAAATTATCATATATATGTTTAGTTTTTCACATGTTGTATCCTGTCCCCCACCCCCCCCAACCCCGCATCTGAAAGTAACTTCCTAAAGACAGTTTTAAGTGTGTGTGTGTGTGTGTGTGTTCAAATCCTTGTCATTTAGCATGATGCCCTGCACATTTTTTAAGGGGATGGAGTGATCCAGACTCCTACTTCATTGGCATAGGGAACTCCCAGTGTGGGGATTCCCTTCAATACACATGAGCAACTCTGTAGCTTCTGGTCTTAAAGGGTTTTCTGGGGCACTAAGAGGTTAAGGTGACTTACCCATCCTAACTCCAGTCTTCCTGACTCCCAAACTAGCATTTTATCCACTCTTCCATGCTGTCTCTAACCTCGCACATAGCGGGAAGTTGTTGGATGGCCCTGGATTGGATCACATGGAGACATATCCTCAACTTGATTTCAATAACTACCATAAATTGCACAGCCATTATATGAATTGGTTTCATATGTCACCTGTGGATGTTACTGAGGTTTGTCCTCATGGATGACATCGTTTCCATAGTAACATAATGTGCTTCAAATGTTGGTGGAAAAGTGGAAACTTACAAAGACCCATTAGAAACGCTGTGCATAAATGAGTATATTAATAACTAAAGCCACAGCTGCGAAAGGCTTTTTAGAAGGGAACAGCTACAGGAGAAGCAGCATTGTCTGGAAGATAGGACAAAAAGCTGGTGTTTAAGGAGCCTAGATTCAAGACAGTATAAGTCATTGGACCAGTCTGTAGGCCCAGCTTTTTACACTATAAACAAACTACAACAAAAAAAGAGATAATCATGTAATTAACTTTTAATTATTTGTGGATTATCCCAAGCCAGTGTGTCTCCTCCACCCCCAGCTTCTCTGCCTTTGGCAATTTCATTGTTCCTTAAACCACTTATAGGAGAGGGTGTGGAAGTGAATAAGGAGTTCAACTCTTGGTATTTTGTTACCTGCTTCCAGCACTGACAAAAAAAAAAAAAAAAAAGAAGAGTTGCTGGGGGAAGGAAGAAGGTTGAAATAAATAGCTAAAATAAGTCATTTGGATTTTGGATTATCTGTGATTTCACTTACCCTTGCTATAACAGCACCCCATTACCACGGATAATTGCAAATTGACAGTACTTGCCAACTGCCTTGGGGAGCACTTCTGGTGATTAATTCAGAGATAGCATTTGTAACTCACTGGAAGAAAGGTGTTATAGAAAGATAAGGCATTACTATTCTAAGATATGAAATGAGACAGGGAAGAAATGGAATTTGATTATGGAGCACAGTATAAATCTCGAAGCCTGATGGCTTCTACAGTCTTACAAGTTGTGGAGTATAACTCAGAGTTACCATAATGTCCCCAAAGATGGAAAACTTTCTTCTCCCAAGTGTTTTGGGTTTGGTCCAGATTTTCTTCAGCTGAATGCTTGATAGGAGGTGAAAGCTCAAGTTACTAGGAACTTTGCCACAGTGATATATGAAAAGGATGTGCCCCTGGGAATAGAGATGAACCTTTTTTTTTTTTAATGGGGGATGGTGCTTTTTTTGTGCCTCGGGACAACTTGTATGGCTCTTTCCATTCTGCCTTGTTGACAGACACTCACACAGAGTTCAGGCAGATGGTTATTGACATCACTCTGGTGTTGGATTCTACCAGGCCACATCTTTGGTCCCTCAGAGAAAATTCAAATGTTTTTACTGGGGGCAAAAGTACTAGTACAGTCTAGGATGGTACAAGAAACATAATACCCAATAGGATTGCTTTGGCTAAGTCCAGGAAGACTATCAATTTCCTGGGTCACAGAGGTTTAAATTGGATTCCAAAAACTTTGTGAAATGTACATAAGGAACCATAAGGAACTGTTGGTTCAGAACAATTGCCTTTACATGTAAATGTTGTAAATATAATACATTTATTTCTGTGACCTACCAAGACTTGTTCCTCATGGCGACAAATGAGGCGGCCTGCAAATCAATTTTGTATTACAATTCAGATGGGAGAGGGCAGAGAATAGAGAGGGACAAAACTTTTAGACCTCAGGACACAAGGTCTTTTGGGGATAGTGACTTTGGGACACCACTCAAGTGGGAAAACAAAGACCCAGTAACCCAGTTGATGGAGAACTCCGGCATCCTCATCCCTGCCTCCCTCCCTATAGGAACATGGAGGCACAGGTTGGGGTGGAACTCATTTGGTATGCTGGAAGTCCTCAGGATCTCATTGCATCACTATTAATTTTTGTGTGAAATCCAGGCTCACCCACATGTTACATTCCTTGGTCTGTTATTGGTGGGATAGATGATAGTCCTCACAAAGTGATGCAGTCTCACTGGGTGGGGAGGAAAGTAGCCAGTTTCATAGAGAGCTCATTCAGCCACTCTATGACATAGCCAGTTACCCCTGGCCCTTCATCTCATCTTCTTGGAGAAGGTGGAGAGGGTAGGGAGAGGGCAGCAGGCAAGGGGCATGCAGTGGTGCTTGTTTCCCTCAATTCTGGCTTGGTAATGTGGGGTTGTATCTAGCAGGTACTTAGAGAAGGGTATGAAAGCAAAGAGACCCTTAGAAGTGGCCATTCAGGGGGCCTAGTGAGGGAACAAGTATGTACAGAGGCCCCCAGGATATACAGACAGAAACTAGAGGTGTAATGGGGGAAGGAAATGTATCTCCTGGATATTATCTACCTACCTTACTTGTTAGTTGTCTATCTACTGAAGAATGCTGTAGGGCTGTCACCACTTTCTATACTTTGATACCCTAGGACAAACTTACAGTTGCCCTGCTTTAGTTTCAATTCTACTAAAAGTAATGGGTAATGTCCCGGTTCATAGCCTGTGGCATAATCAACTGTTATTAAAACCTATAGTGGTCTCAGAGAATGCTATTCTGCAGTATTTTCAAGAAGGCGAAACATGTATCAAATTGGCAAATCTTTGCATCCTCTAGAGGATGTGAAAGTTTTTTTCCTCCATTAGTAGATTTAGAAGTGACTTTTATTTACCTACCTGCTTGCTTTATTTGGGCAGAAGATAGCAATTTGGGTGCCAAATTACGGCGATGGATTGTCTTCACATGTCAAACTTTGGCCTGGTGGTATTTAATCAGATGTACTTCTTGTCAGTGGCCATGTAGTACATCTCTGTCTCATGCCAACCTTTAGGTCTTTAGAACTATCATTTCCAGGCAATCTCTGTTACTTTTAATGAGTTCAGAAAATCAGTCAAGTTAAAATTATTTTCCCTGAGTCAGGGTTGGCTTTATGTGTCTCTACCAGATTTCCTTTCTAGATAAAGAACGTTCAATAGTCTACTATACAAAAAAGCCTGAATTATCTGAGGGTCTGTTTCTGGGGTTTTCAGTTGGCTAACCAAAGTTCTAATAACATCTGACTGTAGCAATCTCTAGCAATGAAATGAGGGGCTGTGAAAAACAAACTATGGTATTAGAGATTTAGAGTGGAAGGGACCTTAGAAGGCATTGAGTCCAACCCCTTCATTTTGCAGATGAAGAAACTGAGGCTGAGACAGGTTATGTGACTTGTCTAGAGTTACGTAGTTATTAAGTGTCTGAGATGGGCATCAAACCTGTCTTTTGGTTTCCCAAGTCCAGCATGCTATTCATCGTGTCACTTAGATGTTTTACAAAAATGCTGTTAGAAAAAGGATATATCTTCAGAGTAGAGGTTGGCTACAATTAAAAGCAGGCATATTTAACCTAATTAAGATAAAACATCTTTAATCAGGTAAAAGAACATGTGCTAAGGTTCAAAGGAAAGCTGAACCTCTGTCAGGTCTACACTGGGGCAGTGGACCTCAGTTATGGAGGCAGCTGAAGTAAGGATAGTATTGTATTATTGTTTTCATACATATATTCTTTGGTTCAAAAAAGCTTAGTTAAATGAGTCTTCTTAGCCAGTTATATTATTTAAGTTAATGTTTTACTTAAATATTTCAATACTTGGAAAGTGTTTACATTTGCAATCCGGAGAACATGAGTTCAAATTCTGTCTCAAATACATGCCGGCCCATGTGACATTGGGCAAGTCAACCTCTCAGAGCTGGGGTTTCCTTTACTATAAAATGAGTATGATAATATTGGTATTGCTGAACTCACAGAACTGTTTTGAGGAAGTCAATAGAGCACTATATCAATATGTTATTATTATTATTGATAACAACAATAATAATACTTAAGTGGACTTGAGATCTTGTGAATTCCCTCCATTGGTGTAGATTTTAGTCTATTCCCACCTTCTCAAGATGAGACTCTTGTTCATGTTTTCAGATATATCTTCCACAGAGGATTATCTAGTATGTTGGAAGCTTTACTCTGGGTTCCTGTACAATTTCTTGGCTACTGGTGGAAACAGAGGGCTGTCCATCTGTTATCGCTTTTAACTTGGGATACCATCATGGTATCCCATGTAGTTATTACTGCATGACTGGCCCACCTTTTCCAATCCTTTTCCAATTCCTTCCAATCCTTTTTCCAATTATAATTTGCTTTGGTAATAATAATTATAGGTCAAATTTACAAAGTACTTTGAGGTTCTCGAAGTGCTTTACATACCATATCTAATTTGATACCACAACCCTGTAAGGTAGGTGTTATTATAATCCTCATTTTATAGATAAGGAAACTAAGGTTCAGAGATGTGAAGTGAGCCTTGCCTACTGTCACAAACAAGTTCCTGATGTGGAATTAAAACTTAATTAATTCTGACTGCAAATCCTACACTCTTTCCAGTACTCCATGCTGCATTTATAATATCCTTTATACCATTTCATGAGGCTAGGTCATAGCTGGAAATATACCATAGGCAATTTGCATTCATAATATGTGTATCACTTGTCCTTTGAGTCACTTGTGTATTTGGTTCTTTAGAGATTGTGATATTCCAAGATTTCTAATCATAAAGCATCACCAGAACATTTAGGTTGAAAAGATGAGGTTTGGGACAAGGAAAGAGTTTGGGATTGTTAAAAATAGTTCTACAATTTCCAAAATTAAATCCAGCCTCCTTGCTTTTTCTTATGTTCAGTTTTGGGTTTAATTCACTGAGCATTGTCTGGTTCAGATATAAGCATCCCTAAATGTTTTTAAAACTGTATTGCTTATTGGACGTATCCTTCAGTATGTACTTGATGGTATAGTACAAAGTCATTTTCCTAGACAACTGCATGTCATAGTTAGGACATCAGGCATTTTCTGTCCGTTTACTTTTACTTATAGGGATTATTAGGCCGCTCTTTTGAGCGATAATCAATCTCATAAAAGGACCTTGTAATGTTTGGGGCCTGATATAATCACCACCATACATATCATGCAAAAGCAACCAGAGCAGAAGTATCAAACTTGCAGCCCATTGGGCATGTGTGGCCCACAACAGTCTCAAGTACGGCCTGAACCAGATGAAAATGTAAGAGGGAAATATTAAACAAAATAAATAAAAATACAATAAAACATAGATAATGTATTTTAAAACAAAGTCTGAGATCCTTATGTATGGTTTAATGGCCTCTATTTCTATTTGAACTTGACACCATGGATCCAGAGGATCTTACCATCTATGACTTTACTCTTTCAGTTGGACTTTCTATGGGACATCTTCTATGACCATGGCACATATCCAGGGGTGGGATTCAAATCAATTAACAAGGAGATCTCCACAGAACGGAGCCAAGGCGCTACCCCAGCTGCTACATGGAAGGCCCAGGCCCCACCCCCATTAACAACTAGTTCACTGAACTCAACCTAAAATTAGGTACTGGTTCTACCTAACCTGTGCGAACTGGCTGAATCCCACCTCTGCACCTATCTCTCTGTTTTATATATCACTTAGCATGAATAACCTGAGGGTCATTGAATATCATTATTTTGGGGCTTATATTATCAAGGAATTTTTTTATGATCTTAGCATATATGAGATTTCCTTTTTGGGAGAGAGCCGCCAAGGCTGTGGGCTGTATTTTAGTCTACCAGGCCAAATGCCCTTTTTTTTTGGAGACGAGGAGGTAACCAACAAATAATAAATTCAGGGGTCTTTTGTATTCTCTATGCATTTTTGTCAATTGCATGACTATATAGATGTGGCCTGCTGTAGGAAGTTGTATGTGAAAGCCAATCAATTGCTTAATCAATCCATCGAGCAGCTAAATACCTGTTATGTACCAGGCATTGTTCTAGCTTCTGGGGAGACAAAAGCAGTGGTGAAACAGCTAGCACAATCTTCATCCTACTTCTATGTTACCTGCCCTGCCTCCAAAAAATTATCTTTTATTTGTGTGTGTGTGTGTGTGTGTGTGTGTGTGTGTGTGTGTATATGTGTGTGGCAGGGGACATAGGAGCAGTATGAAGATTAGGAATGGCGTCATGTAGAATAGTGGTTCTCAAATGGAGTCTGTGACTTTTTAAAAAATATTTTGATAACTTTCAGTATAATTTGTTTACCTTGTAATTCTCTGTATTTTATTTTTATGTGTTTAAAAACATCATTTTGTGAAGGGGTTGGTAGGTTTCACTGAACTTCCAAAGGGTTAGTGTGATGGCTTCTTCAGTGTTACAAGTAGTGGAGTATAACTCAGAGATAGTTTCTCAAAGATGGAAAACTTTCCTTTCCAAGTATTTTGGATTTTACCCAGATTTTCTTCAGGAGAATGCTTGATATGAGGTGAAAGCTTGAGCCTTGATTTAGCTGAGCCTTGAAAAAAACTAGTGTTTGTGAGAGGTTGAAGGAGAAGGGTAAGCATTCCAGGCATGGGTGGCAGTTGAGGTGAACATGGATAAGGGAGATGTGTTGTGTATGAGGCCAATTTGGTTGGACAGTAATATATACATCAGGACTTCTAAACTTTTTCTACTCTCGATCCCTTTCCCCTCCATTTTTTTTTTTGGCAGTGGAGTTGCATGGCCTAAGAGCATAAGCAGTGCAAAGTGCACATGCTTTGTCCTCAGAACCAAAAGTGCAGTGAAGTTGCACGAAGCAACATGGGCAAGTGCTTCCAGAAACATCTCAGATTCATCACGCATTTGATTTTTAATTAATTTTTGGTCATTGTGCGTTCAGAAACCTTTTACTGTTGCCAAATTTTTCACGACCCCATACGGGGTCACAGCCCACAGTTTAAGAAGTGCTGAATTATACATGACAGGGATTAATAAGGTTGGGACCAGATTGGAAAGAGCTTTAAATGTCAAACAGAAAAAGTCATATTTGATTCTTGAAATAATAGGGAAGCAATGGAGTTCATCAGATTGAGGTGTGACAAGGTCAGACTTGTGTTTTAGGAATATCTCTTTGGCAGCTTGTGAAGGATGGAATTGAATGGGTAAGAGATTTGACCCCGAATATTCCCTTCTCACGGTTTCATCAAGGATACCCTTAATATGTTTGTATTTCATCCCCATAAAGATGTTATAAAAGCACTGACCAGGAATATGGGTTGGTGAGTATCGATGGTCTCTTGATCTCCTTTACTGGGTTATAACATTATGTGTGATTTATTCTATTCTTTTACTCTCTCCTTCCCACCCCATCCCCTAAAGCATATCTTATAAAATCATTTCCAAATGTTTTCAAGATTATTTTGCTTCTAGCATGGATTTCTTCCTTGTGTACTTGGTTGTATAATAGTACATTGGTTACTGAACTATTAGGGTTCAACCCTAGTGGTTAAAATATAGATTATGATAAAATAGATTTTTATAGAAATATAGACAAATCTGTCCCATTTTCCAACTATTGTCTGTCTTACAAGTTTTATCTTATAGATTGCGTTTCATACCAAGTTTTGTAAAGTCTTGTTTTTGTTTCAGCTAGGATTTGCTGTGTTATAGGGGGGCTCTGTTTACAATCTTCCTCCATAAGGCTTTATGAATGAACTTGTTCTCTATATCTTTTTGCTTGGCAAAATATCAACAGTTTGCTCACTAAGGTTCTTACTGGGCTTCTTTGATATCATTGTAATGATTGCTTTACAACAGTTAAATTGTTTCAGTTTAGGTTATTTTTAAGGTTAATATCTTTGCTTTTTCCCTTTGCCCATTTTATATTATTCATGGCTCTTTGGAACATTGCAGGTTGAAGTTGTTGTGATTGTTTACATTGATTCTTCTTATCTTTTATATTTTCTTCTAATATGATGGTTACTCCAGCCACTGCTCTGCCTGAATACAGATACCTGGTTCTGACATGATACCTCTGTCATAGGATGATAGATGAAGAGCTTGAAGGAATTGTAGAGGTTGTCCAGTCTAATCTGCAATTTTATAGATGAAGAAATGGAGGCCCATAGAGATCATATGGTCACATAGGTACTAAGGGTGAGAGCCAGGATTCAAAACTAGGTTTTCTGACCCCAAATCCAGTGCGCTTTCTATTCCACTGTTGGTAACTAGTTATTTTCTCTCTGTTAAGATAGAGTTAATTTCACTTTTTGTGATGTTGTTTTGTGATGTTCTCCTCTTGTCCAGTGCCTTCCATCTCTCCTTTGGAAGAACATATTGATGATTAGATGGGTGTAAGGCTTTTTAGTAGTCTTCCTAGCTAAGCCTGACTCAGGCCATTGAAACTAAATGAGGCATTTGTAGATCATTCAACAATTAACCAAAGGAGCTTAATTTAGCCATAGTGGGAGAAGGATATTTACCAAGGAGAGGCAGTGAGAACCCCTTGATATGAGCAAAGTTACCACCTTCATTCAGTAGACAAGCACTGGAGAGCCTCTTGGTTCTTCTTGATGCTGTTTTGTACTTTGGTGATGAGGAAATGACATCACATTTTGTGCTCTCAAGGCCAAACAGGTTTTGAGGAATATCTCAATATCTTTTATCTAGTTTAACTATTGCATGGAGGGAGGCCTTAGAATATTGCTTCTACCACAGGCAGACTCTAGCATTTACTGTTTCTTAAACTTGAACTAATTTTTCCAACATAATTTTTACCATTTTCCTTTTCATCTTTTTTTGTTTTCTTCACCTTCTCGGAAGGTCATAGGTTCTATCTCCTTGGAGATATCTAAGCATAGTCTGGATGGCCTCTTGTCAAGTATGGTATAGTGGAGATTTTTTTGGTGTATGCGTTAGACTCATTGGCTGCTGATGTCCCTTCCATTTTGTTATTCTTTTGTTTCTGTGTTTGTATTGAAATTGCAACCATATAGCCATAGTGTACGTCACTTGGTTTGGAGGATCTTGTGAAGTTCATTGTTCAGTTTCTCTGCCTCTTCGTCTTCTCCAACAGATGCTGACATATAAGCTGAAATTCCGTTCATGGTGCTCTTTTGTTGCTTATGCTTCTCATGAGCATGGAAAGGCAAGATGATCAAGTTCTCCATGAGATGTTGTTTCTTGTCTTTATATGCACAATGAAATTGGCTTTCCCAACTTCTTTGTTTACTTTTCCAGGGAGAACTTTCTAAAAATTACCTAAATTTATTTTAAAAAAACCCACCTTTTCCTCAGGAATCTATATAGTACTTTAAGGTTTACAAAGCATTCTATGTTATGTTATTTGATTGTTACAACAACTCCGAAAGGTAGGTCCTATTATTAGCATCATTTAATAAATGAGGAAATTGAGGGGGAGAGAGAGAGAGAGAGAGAGAGAGAGAGAGAGAGAGAGAGAGGGAGGAGAGAGAGAGAACTAAAAAGGCTTGTCCAGAGTTACATGACTAATTAGTATCTGAGGCAGTATTTGAACTCAGGTCTTGTTGACTCCAAGTCCAAGGCTCTGGCTACTATGCTATCTAGTAGCATGGTATAGTGGATAGAGAGAGGACCTGGAAGCTACAAAAAACTGGGTTCAAGTCCTGCTTTTCCACTATATTGGATATGTAGCCCTGGGCAGGTCATTTTCCTTTTCACCACTCTAGCCTACGCTCTAAGACTAAAAACTGCTGGACAGTGTTGGGCTAAGTAGTAATTTCCTCATCTGAGAGTTCTCTGTATTGATGAAGTTACCCAGGTTCAGTCCCTATCACAAGAATGCCATTTATGGGGTTCAGTTCTTCTAATATTGTGTCAATTTGTGGACAATTGGACAAAAAAATTTGTGCTTAGACTGTAAACACTTGTTTATAGACAATTTGAAGTACTGTGATTCTTACCATCCTCTGTTGCCTTTTTTCCTAGTTGAGCCAACATCACTGTGGAAATGGGAAGGAGATCCACAGGACTGAGAGCTTTTTAAAATTTTTGTTTATTTTTGGGGTTGCCATTGTAACTAAAAATTGCTCATGTGACAGCCAGCTTATAAAAGTTATGCATTATTCATAGATGAATACTGAAAAATTAAAGTTACTAACACAAAGGAAATTAGAAAGATGCACAGTGGCTGGATCTGCTGACTCTATTAATGACGACTTCCATGTAAGAAGAAATGTGAAAGATGCCATCTAAGATTAGTGGGACTGAGAATGAAAGTAGCCTGGTTATCTAGGGAAAATTAAAGACAATGGGTAGATAATATAGCTAGTAAACCAGTAGATGATTACTGTGTATGTTGATAGTATTCTGTCATTGATCTAGATTCTGGGAATCCAAAGCCAAATTACTTCCTAAGGATCCTGTTTGTTCTATCACAATGACTAAGGCTCCCATGATTCTATTTATAGCTAACATTGCTATCAAGGAGTATCATGGTCACATTCTTTCTTTAAATTTTTTTTTTTTGGTGTCAAAAGAAAGAGTTATGCAAAATCAATGGACAAAATAACCACATCTAACAACACATGCAAAATTCTATTTTTCTAATTCTTGACCTCTCTACTCAGAGAAATGAAATTTGTTTTATTGTCTGTTCTTCAGGATCATTTGATCATTGTAATTAATTTGCATTCATGGACCTGTTGTTGTTATTTTCATTTATATTATCGTCAATGTGGTATATTGTTCTTTTACTTCTACTTACTTCACTTTGCATCAGTTCAGTAAAGTCTTCTCATATTTCTTTTAATTCCTCACATTTGTTTTAAAAACAGAGCTAGTGTTCCATTATATTTATATATTACAATTTGCTCAGGCATCTCCAAATCAATGGACCTGGACAAATACACACAAAAGAAATCCATGTAATAGGCAACAGAATTTTAAAGGAACTTAGGGATTAGTTTTCATTACATTTCAAAGAGGAAGAGATTCTTCAATTTTTTTAAAAAAAGATTACAAATTATACTTTTACTAAAAATGGGTGACCAAAAAAAAACCCCACTAGAAACTATTGAGCCATGTTCCTACTTCTCCATGTACATAAATTGTTCTGAGATTGGTTTATGCATACATAAAGAACTTTTTGAAAAATGCAAGGAGGGAACAACCAGGTATTTGCAGATGATTTTCTTTCTTTTTAAAAACATGTATCAATCTCTTTTGTTTTTACAACAACCTCGTTGCTGAATATCATCCCCTCTCCTCTCTCTACAGAGCCATACCTTATAATAAAGAATAAAAAAGAGAAAACAGTTCAACAAAACCAACCAACCAGCATATCAATGAAATCTAATAGTGTAAGTATTATTCCCTACTCAAAGTCCTCTGCCTCTAAAAAGTAGATAAGGTTGCAGAGGATTTTCTACAGTATAACTATATCTTCACAGTTATAGAACTGATTAAAAAGTACAGAGAATACGTGATCTTACTCTCTTTAGTCTTTGTAGATTTTACAAAATTTGATTTGGTAGAATGAAATGCAACTATACTCCTTTCCAATATTATTCGTACCATGTATATGTTAAAATCATACAAGATTCAGTGACAAATGGTACAATGGAAATAACTCTGTTAGTAATGTGCTGAGTACAAACATCAAATGACACATAGGTTAGGTAGATGCCTGCTTACTTAAGATATTTTCCATTGGGTTGGAAAAATGACTTTCAGAGTTCAAATAAAAGAAAAAAAATCTCACTGGAAAAAATGGTAAGGTCATTTAAATATTCCTGTTTACGGATGGCATATATTCATTAAGCCTAGGATAATAAAGTAATGAAAGCTAGTTATCGTAAAGGGCTCAACCCAATAATCTTGGAAAAACAAAGTGGATGAAACATGTATATTGCTAAGATCATAGCATACAGCTGGATGGACAGTCCATTGAGTTAATGATTTTGTATACTCTGGTCAAGCATGGCAAATGGATTGTGAAGTGAAGCCACAATTGAATAGGAAGAAGAAAGTAGTCTGAATTTCATTTATGAAATTTACGGTACTTTCAGTGATCCCTTGCATGAAAAGTGGCTTAAAAGACATTCCTAGCTGTGGTATCCAGGTGGCTTAAGTCTGTCTGAAGTAAAGTAAAATTCCATTGTTCCTATTAGAATTTGACGTATATAGCCTGGAGAAGAATTTTCAAATACATCATGCCTGTCTGAATATTTCAGGGCTGTTGTATGGAGGACATATATAATTTCTCTCACAGCACATAGAAAATAAGCCCATTATTCCAAACTGTTAGGAAATAGAAATCAGAAAAGTTATACAAATGAGAGTGTACCAGACAACACACAGAGTGAGCTCTCCCATCAGTAAGTGAGGTCAACTAAGAGAAAAAGTTCTAGATTTCACCAAAGAGAAGATTCCCTAACATCTGTAATGAAGCAAATTGGGATGGATCTATTACTGAGGTGCTGGCTCCTCTATATGTTGGCTTCTTCATATAGGCTTTCTCTCCTTTGAGGCCTCTGAAGAGAATCTGGAACCATGTGTATTTTCTCTTAAAGTAGGATACCAAAAGACTAGGAACTCTCTTCTCTCAAGCTTCCTCCAACTCCACCCTTCAGGCAGTCTTAGAGCATTGAGTAGCCAGCCTCTACCAATGAAGAGAGTGGGCTTTGAGCCAAGGATTACACTTCCACATATGGGCTTGGACTAGATTTACTAATTCTCAATATCTGTAATTCTGTGAGATCATCAAGGATATGTAAGACCAGAAAGGAAAGGGAGCCAATTGTATAGTGAGAATGAAGAACAATAGTTAGATGTTATGGTTGGGGTTACAGCTCCATAGCTTGAAGAGATTCCAGGGGTCATAGAGTTCAACCCTTTCATTTTACAGATGAGGAAAATGAGGCTCAGTAGGCTATACATACAAAGTTTGACTCCCTTCCTACCAAATACCAGTTCCACAATGAACACATGTAGCTGTGACATATGAAAAACATTTGCTAGGAACTTATTGTATGGAAAGCACTATGATAAGTTCTGGGCATACAAATACAAGCAAATTGAAAACACAATTTATTAGCAGTCAGGGCATGTCTTCTGGTTCAAACTCCATTACTAGCTTTGTGTGACCTTGAATAAGTCACTTAACTTTTTGGAACATCACATCTGCTCACTTTCAGAATGAAAAACTAGTTGATCTTAAGTTTTTTTCCAGCTCTAACATTCTGATTTTAACCCATTCTTTTTTCCCCTTTCAGTATTTGTATCTTAGGCAAGAAGACTTAGAGGATTAGGACTCTTAAATTATTAATTAAAAAGAAGACTTAAGTATTATCTCTAGATCTCAGTAAGTTAGGTTAGCCTTAAAGAGGAGAGGGTGGTAGAAGGCTAAGTGATTTGACTAAGGTCACACCGGTAGTGTTACAGGTGAGATTTGAAAACAGGTCTTTTGACTCCAGAAGGATTATAGATTTAGACTTGCCTTCTATACATTTCATATGCTGCACTAGTATCACCCCAAATATTAAAAGAAAGATTGAAAGGACTCTAGCATGTTGGTAAATATAGATGCAATATAGAGGATTAATTGGAAACCATGGATAAATGTGGAAAAAAGCGCTGGATTTTAAGTGAAAAGATCTGGGTAAAAATCTCAACATTTTCACTTATTACCCATGTGAGTCATATAAGTCATATATGTCATATGTAAGTCATATAGCCTCTTTGGGTCTCAGTTTTCTCATCTGTGAGAAATAAATGAGTAAAATGTAAAATGAGGGATTTGGACTAGACGACCAATGAAAAGATGAGTATAAGGGGAAATCATAGAAAAATATGGTAGAAAACATGGCAGAAAATAGAATTGAGAGAGACTAAAGACCAAGAACCTACGCAGAAGCCTCACATCTACATATCACAGATGTATAGAGATTCTGGACATAGTGAACACTGAAATAACATCATAAAAAATGGAACTGATTATATTTTGCAACACTTGGTAATGGCAATATTTCTAGCCTGGTGCCTGAAGCCTTCGTCCTTGGAAGCAACCTGGCAACTGATTCTGCAGATGCTACAGCGGCAGCTACTGGACACTGCGAAAAGAAAATTCTTGTCACCAAGGTCCTTGATGCTGTCAAATAGTTCAACATCAGAAATTGTTATGATTTTATCAGTAGAAATAACATTAAAGAAGAGGCATTACCATCTGCTTTGCCACATCCTAAGGACCATGGGACCTTTCCATCTGACTTGCAGCTGAAACTTTCCATACGTTTTGTCTTTCCCATTAGAATGTGAGCTCTTTGAGAGCAAGAAATGTCTTACATTTCTGTTTTTATCCTCAGCACTTAGCATAGTACTTTTGAACACAGTAGGTGCTTCATATATGCTTCATTTGTTCATTCATACACTCACTCCCCTCAATGAGTTTTCATAGGACTCTAGGTCTCTCCCATCACTAAATCTATGCTCCTATGAGCTCATTTAAAGCCAGATGCCAAGGAAGGGTTATTATCTCCACTAGTGAAGTGAGTATATACAAAAATTTATAAACAAATATGTACCCACAAACACTTATTTTATGCAAACACACAGATTCAAATATACATGTGTACATATAAAATTTGTATAGTTTTGGCTTCTGGGATCTAGAGATAATACCTAGTCTTCTTTTTAATTAATATTTTAAAAGTCCTAATCCTCTAAGTCTTCTGCCTAAGATGCAAATACTGAAAAAAATGAGTGGTTTAAAATCATAGAATGTTAGAGCTGAAAATAAATCCTTAAGATCACCTAGTCTTTCATTTTGAAGGTGAGCAGATGTGATGTTCCAAAAAATTAAGTGATTTACTTAAGGACACACAGTTAGCTAGTGATGGAGTTTGAACCAAAAGACAGATTTCTAATAAGTTGCTCTTTCAATTAGCTTGTATTTGTATCCCCAGGACTTATCATAGTGCTTTGCATACAGGAAGTTCTTAGTAAATGTTTGTTGACCAGATTGACTTACGCCGAACTATACATTTTAGTTTTATTTCCTCTGCTCATCTACTTAGGAAAGTCCTGCTGAGAAATTATATGATCAAGTAAATGGAGGGCTTCAAGAGTGAGGAATAGAAGGAAAGGGCCTAGGCAATTCTTACCAGATAAGAATTGCTGAATAACTGCAGAGCCCTGCATAACGTTCTACTCTGTTGTCTCATTGTGGTGTGGGTATGATTCTTGGTGTAGAAGGCTAGGTCAGAAGATTGTTAGCTAGTCTAGCCTTAAGGATAAGAGGATGGTAGAAGATTATGAGTAATATTGCTTCATAAAAAAAGTGAGAGGCAAAAGAGAAGAGAGAAGTTTGCAGAAAGCTTGGTGAGATACCTCACTAAACATGATCACCCCAAGAAACATTTAAGGATAAAAGTGGGAGGAGAATATGACAAAAATAGAAAAGACCCATAAAATTTATATTAAAAATTTGTCCATCAGTCACAGTGGAGCTTCTACATTTGGACACGAACATAAAAATCCATGATGTGCTGCATGGTGAAGCAGAAATGGCACTCATGAAAACGAAAATATTAAGAGCGGCTGGACTCAATCAAGTATAAACACAGGAGGTCTGTTCTGGAGGTGGAACAATTTTGAGGGTGTGGAGGGATTAATACTTAATGCATCTGAAAGAGAGGAGGATGATAAATGCTTGGAAAAATTTACAGACCTTGTTATCACCAAAAAAGGCTATTGAGAAAATACCAATAACTACTGACTCATGTCCTGACTTTCCTACCTCTGTAAAAAATGTTGTGATTTTATGCATGTATTGAAGGGCATCCTTGATAAAAGAATAAGAAGGCAACAAGTAGAGAATATAACATCCCACTGTTTATTATTTGTTGCGGATATTTGGTTCAGTCGAGCAAAATACTGGCTCTCCTCCACCAACAAATTTCTCATGCATATATGTTAAAATGACAAGGTTCCTTGAAATATAAAAAAGTAGAGGCAACTTTGATAAACTACTGATTATTAATATAAAATGATGTATACAGCAGAGAGATGTATACTCCTCAAAAGTGTTTACTTCTAGCATGGAAGATATCTAGTTTAGTTTCTAAATGGAAAAAAAAGGTTCCCTATAGATGATAGTCCTACAGATGGTCATATTTATATGTGGCATTGTGCTGATTGCATTGAGTAATCCAGAACCCTGAAGAGCCTCCTGAATGAGATCCATCATCATTCACAATAGAACAGCATGACTCTGCACAAGAAGAAAAAGAAACCCAAATGGATGAAGAATGCCTGGTTTTAAATATGCCATCAGTATATCTGTCCTGCTTGGTCAATGTCGATGGACAGTAAGCTGGACCCAGAGTAGCCTGCAATGTATCACCAATAAAAATCACATGGAAGAAGTACCATGCTATCTGAGAGATGTAAGGACAGAAAATGAACCAGGTTGGGTCATATAGTGAGAGTGAGGGGACATTGAAGGTCATTGGCACTCAAGCAATATCTAGCAATCTAGAGGAAATCCCCAGTATGTTGAGTAGACCTCTCTGTGTGGGGGATTAACAGGAGGCCATGGACAAAAGATGTCCAGAGTAGGAAGGCATAAATGAGTTGTAATATGTACTGGTAGAGGAAGCACCTGCCCTGATGAGACCACAGACCCATTAAAGTAGCAACAGAGAGATGCCTAAAACAACATCTCCCAAATGAACTGGCAAGTTAAGTAAAATAAGAGATAATTTCAGTAAAAAAGAAAAGACAGTAGTTAAATCTGCTGTTTTGCTCTAAGTAAACAGAGAAATCTGATGGCTTACTGACTTTTTTTAAAGTTGGTATTAGGTATAGCTTTTAATTAGCATTTTCTTGGGTATTTTTTATGATTTACAGTACAAATTGTAACCCACAAAACAACGTATTTCAGCTCTTCTCTATCAGGCAGCTACAACAATGCACATTTTTTCTAAAGACACAAGTAGATATGAGGGCTGATATATCATGGGATCCCACAAATTTACAGTCACCACTTTCTTCATGGACCAGCTTCTTTTAATGACCTTCTACTTAATTCCTCTTGTGTAAGCTCTTGGCAAAGATGAATACTCATTCTGGAACCTGTGAAATGTCACTAATGCATTATCACGCCAGAGAAAAATTTCATCTTCTTTAGAGAGTAACCCTGTTATAACACTGGTGTCCACTTTAGTTTCATCCCCCTCATGACTTATGACACATCCTCAAAGAATGTTACCAACTAACCTTGAGTCTATAAATTGTGAGCCAGTAGTTCCTATTTTCTCTCAAAAAGGACACTGAAGACCCTATAGTAAATCATTTTGATGGACGAACATTTGGGGAAATTGTTGCCCTACTCTACAAGGTCTAAAAGAAAAGGCGTCTCTGTAAGACTACTTTGTTATCCCTATGGCACTGAGCTATGTTCGTAAAATCTCAATAGAGTTATAATTTGATATGTTCTTATCCCCATCATGAAAGGCAAACGATAACACTCTCAAGCCAATTTAAAGGACAGAGAGGATGTTTTAACCACTAGTGCTGCTGAGGAAATTCTCTCCAAATGAACAATCCATAGTTTAAAGCATTTCTTCATGCACTCTAGAAAAATATATGCAGATTTGATCTTTTTTTCTTTCATCTAGTAGTTTAATGTTAATTTACTATTGAAATTTACAAATGACTTTTTTTGATAGGTCCATAAGAAAGTGGTTTAAATTTAACATGCTGATGAATATTTTAATGCAGTTGATACAATAAGAAATCAGCAATAGAAAATCATGATTCTATTTTGCAATTTCCATGCTTCCCACGAAAATGATCTGGAGAAAAAAAAACCCCAACAACCTCATACTTAGTTCCACAGAACAGTCTCTCTTACTTTTATTTGCAAGAATTCAATTTACTCCAGATCACCAACAATTATAAATAAATAAAAACAAAGTATAATTATTCTAAACTTGAGTTCATAAATGTTATACTTTAGATTGAATGATAATAGCACAGAGATAGAATAGAGTTTTTATAACTGAAAAATAGAGACTGAATACTAAAGTTTTATGTGGTTTTATGAAGTTATGTGAAGGATTGCAATCATATTTTGATAATTCTGGGTAAAAAGCATTGCTCTTGTCTAAACTATCTGGAGAGCTTAAAAATAGTTTTAGAGATGACTTTAAGTGGGTTATGCTTACCACTATGATTCTTATTGAGCCATAAAGATTATTGGACAATCATGAAGAACATGGTGATTCATACTGCCCATGAAGATTATTAGTGGGGAACTATTTTAACTGTGGCTTCATTTTTGTTTTACTAGCTTCACAGGATGGTAGCATTATGTTTATATTTGGTTCCAGTGACCATGAGCTATTCAACTGCAACTCAGTAAGAAACAGCCTATAACCTTGCAAAAGTATTAGTCATTAACTCAAAGAATAGTGAAGAATTAAACCTGTATGATACATGAGGAGGAAATAATATCAAAGTGGAAAACCTGGAACAGCTATGCAGGAGCTAGAGGTCAACATTTTAAGACCATCAATCAGTCAAAAGAACACAGTATGTGGGAAAGGGCTCATCTCCTAGTGGGGGGCAGCACAAGGCTTAATATTGGGATAATCTTATTTTAATAGTATACTAAATGGGGGATTGCATAGAACTAGTGAAAAGATATCAGGATGTCATTTAAGTTTCCATGGAATTGGAAACAATACCCAAGCAATTGCAAAAGACCCCAAAAGAGGCATGATATGGAAATATCTAGTGCATATTTTTAAAGGTTTTTGTGATCTACTCTATCACCTAGTGGGCAGCTAAGTGGCACAATGGATAGAGAGCAGGATCTGGAATCAGGAAGACTCACCTTCCTGAGTTAAAATCTAACCTCAGACATTTACTTGCTCTGTAACCCTGGGCAAGTCACTTAACCCCATTTGCCTCAGTTTCCTCACCTGTAAAATGAGCTAGAGAAAGAAATGGAAAACCACTCCAGCGTCTCTGTCAAGAAAACCCCAAATGGTGTCATGAAGAGTTGGACACAACTAAAAAAAAATGGCTGAACAACAATTAGCACCCAGTAGGTTACCAGGCCCTCAGTTAATTTAGTTTCCTCTCCATTGAAATGAGGGGTCTGGATCTGATGGACTCTTAAGGTTCATTTCAGCCCCGAAATCTGTGATCCTTAGATCAAGACCCTCATCACCTCTTGCCTGGACTGTTGTAATAGCTTCCATGCTGGTCTTCCTGTGTCCAGACTGTCTTCTCTCCAGTCAACCTTTCACACAGTTGTCAAAATAATCCTTCCAAGGCACCAGGCTAGTCAAGGTATTCCAAATCTCAAAAACTTTCAGTGTTTCTCTCTCCCCTTAGGATTAAATACCAACCCCCCACTCTGGTGTTTAGCTCCTTCATATTCTAGAAGAAATCTGGCTATAACCTACTCTCCCATCTTGTTCCACATTCCTCCCATCACACTGTATATGTATTTCTGGCAACTAGCATAGTACCTGGCACATGGTAGGTGCTTAACAAATAATTGTTGACTTTTAATTGAGTCACACATGCTGTTTTCTAATTATACTGGCTTACTCCCTCTTTACTAAACTTGACCTCCTGCTCTAGCCTTCATGTATTTGTACAAGACAACCTCCAACTCCCTCATCATTTCTGATGTTCCCAATCCTCATCTCCCATCAAGGCTCAACTCAAATGCCACCTCCCCTATGAAGTCCTTCTTGAATGCCTCCAGTTGTTAATATTTTTTCCCTCCTCCAAATACATCATATTTACTTTCATCTATGTTGGACTCACCCAGTGAATGTGAACTACTTGAAGGCAGGGCCATCTGTTATTGTCTTTGCATCCCCTGCATGTAGCACACAGTAGATAATTAATATTTGTTGCACTGAATTGAATTAATACATGTTATTTGATAAAGATGAGAGGAAAAACCACATTTTTGCAGAGAAGTACTAAAATACTTATTCAAGTTATTTGAAGAATTTAAAAGGAAAAATAATAATTAAATAAATTTAGTATTTTTACTATAAGAATTATACATTTCATTTTAAATATTAGTCAAGCCATAAAACAATATCTACTCCATACAGGCTACTGTGTGCTAGGTGCAGGAGATGCAAAGACAACAACAAAATGGCCCCACCCTCATGCAGTTCATATTACAAGGTGAGTCTAGCACAGATGGAAATAAGTAGAAAATCTTTGAATGAAGGATTTCTCCTTCCACTAACAAGTGGAGGGATTCAGAAAGGGCTTCATAGAGGTGATGGTTTTTGAGTTGAGCCTTGATGGAAGATGAGGATTCTGGAAGAGTGTATACCACAAGTACTTGCCATTCACATGGAAGATTTCCTAGACAGTATCTAAATAGAAGAGCGATTCCCTAGTGAATGAGTTCCTCCGAATTTGTCTTCTTTGTGGATAACATTATATTTATCATATTAAACCCTGGAAAATTGAAGTTGCTGTTAAATGGGATCCATACTCATTCAAAAGGATATGGCCTAATCATCCATGTAGGACAAACCAAGTGGATGAAGAATGCCTGTTATCCAGACTATGATATGCAGTTGGGTAAATAGCCCATAATTTTGTCTATCAGCATACATGTCTTGGACAGATGCTATAAACAGACAATGAGCTGTGTCCAGAATTGGAAAGGAGGAGGAGAGCGGGCTTGATTGTCTTTTGGAAACTGCACAGCGCTTTTAATGACTCCCCAGGTTCTTCATGAAACCAAGACCCATTTTAATGCCTAAATTCTTTTGGTGATGCTTTTTGATTGTGAAGAATAGAATACCATAATTTCCAAAGAATAAAGTTCAAGGTTAGCCAAAGGACAAGAAGAAATGTATAATAGGTGTGATTAGGCCCCAGCTTATTTCCAACGGAAAATATTGCACAGGTTGAGAGGCATAAAAGATATCAAATAAATATATTCATGGAAAATAGAGATGGTGAGAGATGACAAATTGAAAGGACATGTTCTCTCTTGATGCTGATTGCAATATCATTATCTTGAGGAAGGTACCTAGCTTGGTGGGTGGATTACAGATAGCCCAGGTGCTCTCTTGGTGTGTGTGTAATAGCAAAACACCTATAGGAAGACACTCAGACTGTTAGGTGGACTCTGTGGAGGATTTACTAGAGGAGATGGGTAAATAATTTGCACAGGATAAAAGAGTATGGATGGGTAGTGATTTTGTACCATTGGAAGGGGTGCTGTATTCATATTGATAAGTTCACTGATTCATCAAAGTAGTAGAATACCCTGCAAAAAAAAATTTAGGGTCTAACTTTCATCCAATAACATGAATACAATATTCCAGATCTGATCTTTAAAGATATAAATAGAAAACATTCTTAGTGACATTCTATCTCTGCTGAAATTAGTACTGTTTGCTTTGCTGCAAAATACATTCCAAGATTTCCATATCTAGTAGAAAGAGTATTGGTTAATTGGAGGGAGGAGACCTGGGTGACAGTCTCTGCTTGGCCACTGACTTTAAATTTGGAACACTATTTACTTAATTTATCAAGGTCTCAGTTTTCTCAGTTGTCATAGAAGCATATTGAATAAGATGCTGGAATAGATAAGGAGAGTCAGGTTGATGTCATGGTTTGGGAGTTTTCTTTGAACCCAGGAAGACCTGGGTTCAAGTCCTTCCTCTTATGCATAATAGCTGGGCAACTCTACTCAAGTCACTTGATATCTCAGTAATCTATGCTCCTTTCTAAGATAATAAGTCTCTGAGAAGGTGCTGACGTCCTTGGCTGAAGGAATTTGCTTGGGATAGTAAGGAAAATACCAATGAAATGGTCCCTTTCTCCTTCCCCTAAACAAGCAAAAAAACAATTAGTCAAAACTTTATGCTAAAGGAAATCACCTAACATAGCTCTGTAAAGAGGAAGTCGCAGAAGGGATATTTATGGTAGGAATACATTTTATACAAAATGGGGATATATTTTCAGTTCAACTTTCTATGACACAGACATCTCAGTCTCCTCCCCCTAAACAAACAAACAAAACCCAATTAGTGAACGTTTATGCTAAAGGAAATCACCTAACATAGCTCTTTAAAGAGGAAACCCCAGAAGGGATATACATGGAAGGAATACATTTTATACAAAATGGAGATATACTTTCAGTTCAGCTTTCTACGACACATAGACACCTCAGAGTCCCTTGTTAAATGCTGATACTCTTGTGGGACAAAGCTGGGACATAAGGCTTTTAGCTTCATCTGCATTCAGCTGATGACTCAGGCTGCTGACCTAAGTGTTATGAGTTTATTTCTCTCCCCTTCCCCCCTGGCCCAAGTTCATTCTGGAATATTTAATTACTTCTGGATTTAGATAGGAGGAAGTCATTTAGTATTTTCATGATAATCACTTTCCCCCCACATTTTATAACTTGGTAATAGAAAGTCAGATCGGGTTGAAAAGAACCTTGTAAATTTTTAACTGGAGAAAATATTTTTCGTGAAATGGGGTGGCTGCCCAGGGAAGAATCAGAAGAAAATCTTTTTGCTAAATTTGAGATAGCAGGTGGGAAAGATGACAATGAGGACTTATTTTCCAAAGAGTAACGACAATCTTGCTAGCCGCTTTAGCTGAGACCCCTATTATCTTCCTGCTTGGACTGTTATAGCTGTTTCCTAATTAAATCTTGACTTCCTGTCTGTCCCCTCGCCAATCCTCCCTCAATACAGCTGCCAAATTTATATTTTTCAAGCTAATCTCCCTTACTTAAGAATCTTCAGTGATTCCCTGCTGCCTCTGGGGCATCATGCAAACTCCCCACTTGGGCATTTAAAGGCCGTTATAATCTGGCTTCAGACTTCCTTTTCAGCCTCACTTCACAGTCTTCTGCACCCTCTTCCACCCAAAGTCATTATTTCTCTGCCCCCTTCACACACAGACCATCCTACATAAACATCCAGAGACTCTGAGAAGCGTTTGCTGAACTTCTTAGTTATTAGTTCTCTCTCCCTCTAGTATTCCCTAGTATTTACTCAGTAACATGAATATTGTCTTGTTTCCTACTAGAACTAAACCCAATGAGGGCAGAGATTATTTTTCATTTTTTCTTTGCATCCCCAGCACCTTGTAAGTTGTAGATGTTAAGAAGAATGGACTTGAATGGCCAACGATAAATATTTTACTTAGAATTTTACAGGGCTTTTTTTTAAAAATAAGGATCCTTCTTATGGTTTGAAGAAATGGTTTGTAAGCTCTTAGTGGAAGTGGATGAAAGGGACCAGCTAGGTGGTATAGTGGATAGAGTCCCTATTTGTGAATTCAAATCTGGCCTGAGATATTAGTTGTGTGAGCCTGGGCAAGTCACTCAACCCTCTTTGCCTCAGTTCCTCATCTTTAAAATGAGCTGGAGAAGGAAATGGTGAACCATTCTGGGATCTTTGCCAAGAAAACCCCAAATGGGGGTCACGAAGAGTCAGATATGATTGAAGACAACTGAACAACAACAGGGATCATATCCTGTTTGTCATTCTATATTTTATAGAGCCTATCACAAATAGGTACTAAGTAAGTATTTGTTGAATTCACACAAGAACATTTTTATGTCCCCAATTCTTAGAATGTTTGTAAGTCTTTGTAATTGTTGATTTTGACAATAGAATTGTCTATTACAATTTATAAATGGTTAAAACCTGTAATCTAGAAAATACTGGTTTAGATTTTGTGTTCTAAAATATTAATGCTTTGTTAGATCCTTTGAGAGGGTTTGGTGCTCTGGCGCTGCCTATTTACTGGGGAAGGAGGGAGAAAAAAACGAGCATTTGTTATGCACCCACTCTATGCCGAGCACACTGTGCTAAGCACTTTAAAAATATTATTTAATTTGATTCTCACAACTATCATGTGAGGTAGGTGTTATTATTGCCCTCATATTACAGTTGAGGAAACTGAGGCAGAGGTTAAGTGACTTGCCCACCAGTTACATTGCAGTTGAGTGTCTGAAGAGAAATTAAAACTCAGGTTTTTCTGACACTAGGCCCCATGCTCTGTTGCATCATATAATTGTAATGTGTTGATATTATATTGTAACATACCTACTCATTCTTTTTTGTAATTCTGGTAAAAAATATATGTGTGTATATATATATATTTATACACACACACACACACACACACACACACACACACACACACATACACACATAGTATGTAGGATCCACCCCTAGTGGGAGCTGCCCAAACATAGGCCAATGATTATTGGTCTGTGGTGGGTAAATGGTTTGAAACTCCGAATAAGGAGAAGTGCTCTTTGGCTCTATGGAGTATTGATGGGCTCAGCTCTGCTCACCAGTGAGTATGGCAAGGCCATAAGAGTCCATAACAGAAGAGGAGTTGTACTGGGGCAGCATGGAGACCTCAGCCCAGGAAGGCCAGGTCACAGGGCTGAAAGTCCATGTATGTATAGCTTGGAGAGTTTATTTTATCATGAAGAATCAGGTTAACCAAGAAGACCTAGTTAGTACTCAATGAGTCAAAAAGCAGCTTTTATCAAGTGTTTATTAAGTGCCAGGCCCTCTGCCAAGAACTAGAAACTCAAAGAAAGTTGAAAACAGCCTCTATTCTCAAGAACTTAAATTCCAATTTACTTTAGACAAAATAGCCAGAGTAGGGGTCCAGAGTGCTACGCACCTCCAGATAAAGAGGTAATGAAATCACAAGGACAGAAACCTAAGTGGAGTTAGCTCTAGGGGACCAACGGGCAAGAGCTGGCCTCTTTTTTACCACAGAAGTTGGGGGTGGGAGAAACAAGTTTTTCCTTAGGCCATGGTGAATGAGTCAAGTATGAGGCAAAGACTAAGAAATGACTTAGCTAGGGGATTCAGTCAGTCAATCATTCAAGCAAAAGATTGCAAGAGAAAAGTACCTACCTAGTCCCTAGACTCCAGCAATAATCAAATGTTGGGAGCTAGAGAAAACAGGTTCCGTAGATCTGAGATACAGCATCATGAACAGCCAAATTCAAATCAAGTGAATTAGGACTTGTTAATAGCAAGGTCAAGACCAGGTAAGAGGTTGGGCAAGAGGGAGTCTAGGATTAAGATAAACCATCTTGCAACTTGTGCATTTTTATTTACTGTCATAAGTTCACATGTTTTCTCATATGCTTTGTAGTAATAAGAGGTTAGTGAGTTGTTTTCAGGGAGAAAAAGAAAAGGAATGGCATAAACATGAAATCTGTTTTCCCTTTGCTTGGGTCTTGGAGATAGAGAACCCAATAAAACAAGAGGAAGTGGTAGCAGTAAAAATAAGTACATGGCACTAAATGCACAAACTTGAAATGGCATCATGAGGTGATGAGGAAAGTTGGACATGATCTGTTGACCATGATCCTCTTTTTCTTAGGACCAGGCCTTAATAAAGCCAAATTGAATATTTTCTCACACTAGCACAATTTAGTATGTCTGTATCATATCTGGAGGAGTTTTTGCTAACTCATTACATATTTTTCAAAGCCACGAGTATCTGGGAACCTTTTTAAAAGATGTGAAATTCACTTCATTTTATCAAATTTTCAGAATTCTTTGGACCCCTTGTAGGTTCATATGCCTATGCAAAGTTGTCCTTTAAATATATTTACATCAAATAGTCAAAAATATTATTATATCTACACCTTGACCTAGATACAAAAACCAAAATGAAACTGTCCCTCTCCTTATGGAGCTTAAATTTATCAGATTTGTGCCTTCATTTTCAGATGATTGATAGTTGGTTTAAGAATAACTAAAATTTTGTTATTTAAATTCATGAGTTATAGTTAAAAATCACAGAATCTTAAAGTTGCAAGTGGCCCCTGAAGCCAATTGGTTTAATCCTTACACATCTAAAACAAATATCTCTTCTCTAACACATTCAACAAGTGTTCATCCAGGCATTGTTTGAAGACCTCTACTGATATGTAACCAGTTAAGTTTCAAGACAACATATTCTATTTTTGATTTGAGTTATCATTAAGAAGTTTTTTCTTGTATTGACTCTAATAATTGCCTGCTTGCAATCGTCACCAATTGCTATTACTGCACACCTTGAGGACCAAGCAGAACAAATCTAATCCTTCTTCCAAGTAGTACTTCTTCAAATACATGAAGAGAGTTTATTCTGCCTAAATCTTCTATCTCTAGGCTAAACTAAAGTCATGTAGCAGTATAAAAACAATATGGCATAGATTATTCAGAGTAGCATATTCAACCATGTAGCAATTTGCAGAAGTATTTTTTGTTTCAATATTTATTTTGTATTTAATATTTTTAGTTTTCAACATTGATTTCCACAAGATTTTGAGTTACAAATTTTCTCCCCATTTCCATCCTCCCTGCCAAAGATGGCATAAATCCTGTTTGCCGTCCCAGTCTGCCCTCCCTTCTATCACCTCACTCCCCCCACCCTTATCCCCTTTCCCCTTACTTTCTTGTAGGGCAAGATAGATTTCTATGACCCATTGCCTGTATATCTTATTTCTCAGTAATTTGCGGAAGTATTTAGGCATATTCTAAACATTGTTATCTTTATCTTTCACTGTATCTTATTTCTCTCTCTCTCTCTCTCAAAAAAAAGGGCAAATGCACTGATTTAAGACATAAAGACTCCAATTAAAAAATACCGTACAGGAAAAACCCATCTATTTTGAAATAATGAATTTTCTAGAACTCCCTAGGGCCCGCAAAACTAAGGGCTAGACCTTTCCAACTGGTCAGTTTTGACAGACTTTCAAAAGGATGTCCCCATCAGCATATTTATTTCAGAAGATCCTCTCCAGTGGTTACAACAAAAGGAAAGAAAGCTGACTCTCTCTTTCCCACCTTGTGATTCCCCTTCAATTTTGTGCATTTAGGACCATGTGCACTTTCACTACCACTATTTCTTTTGGTTTTATTGGATTCTCTATCTCCAGGGCCCTGGCAAGGGGAATATTGCTAGGTTTCCTCATGTCATTTCTTTTCCTTTTCTCCCTGGGTTTGAAGAATTTCAATCCTAATTTCATTAGGATTAAAATCTTCCCATTTGTTTTGAATATTTATAGTTATGTTATCCTGGATTAGTCATAGCATCATAAATCTGGAATTGAAAGAAACTACAGAGAAAGGCTTGGTTCATCCCCTTCCAACTAATGTTACTTTTAGCTACATATTTTTAGACTGCCCCCTCGACATACTCATTTCAGAGAATCCTGTTCAGTGGTTATTGCAAAAGGAAAGAAATCTGATTTGGAGGTAAACAATATGAGTGGGTAAATGGCTATGAGACCAATGGCTATGGTCCTTCTGTTGACTGGCCCTTCATTTCTACTGTTTTCATCTTCAGCCTCTTCAGACCTATTCGCTGATCAAACTGCAAAGAAGAAAGTATTAAGAAGGAACAAATGCAGGAATTGTTTCTCACCCCTTACCGGATGATCCCATTCAAAGTCTGTGAAAAGCAGGAACCAGGTTGAGGGAAGATAGATGTATGTATTCACAGCTGAGGGAGTTGTAAATTGGTTGAACCATTCTGGAAAGTAATTTGGAATTAAGGAAAAAAAAGTGATTATAATGTCCATACCCTTTGATCCAGAGATCCATTGCTAAGAATGTATGACAAAAGAATTAAAGACAGTAAGAAAGGCCCAATATATACCAAAATATTCATTGCAGAACTTTTTTTTGTGGTAGCATGTAATGCCAATCACATCAGCACACCTGAGGACTGTTATTGTGAATAATTTCAAGGGTCTAATCACATAGTATAATGAACTCTCTATTCAGCAATAAACTAAAGTATAACATTTATAACAATATCCTTAAAATATATCATCTAATATATATATATATCTCATAACACTCAATATGTCATATGGCACATAGCATATATGTATCATTGCATTCAGTAGCATTCCCCAAAATACTTGTTTATACAACAAGAAGCTCCAGGCTAGGGTCTTCCCTAGCATGACACATCCTTAAGGGGCAGCAGAAAATACAGCACTGTCCACCCCTGGGTCACTGTAACAACAATCTCCTTAATCAATACCAGGGGTCCAAGTAAAGTCCTCTTTTGTCTTGACTGGAGATTGACTTCAAGTCCCATGGCTCTCCCTCTGTAGGGTGACTGCTCCGGACTCTCACCTGGATTTACACATAGGCAGCTCTCCACTCCTTCTCTAGGTCTCAGCTCACAGGGACTGCTCCACTCCAAGCTCTTCCTACCTGACAGCAGGCTCCAGGGGCTCCTGGCAGCAGCTTCTGTTTCTGGGAAAACAAAGCTTAATATGGTTACAACAATATTTACACACATTACCAGCACCATCATCTCAATTCAGTTTAATAGCTCTTAAAACAGACTTAAACTAAGCCTCCTTCCCATGGGCAGGTCTCCACCCTTCAGCTCCATTCACTTATAAATATCAACAGACTGGGCTGCTGTCAGAGAAACTAACACAGATCAACAGATAGGACTTCTTTCTGGGAGATTAACACAAACATTTTTTCTATTTGGCCTCCCCACCAGCAACTTCCCCCAGGAAAAATTCCTCCCTCTGCCCACTCATGGTAGCTTCTCTTCCTCAGCTCTGCCTTGCTCTCATTTCTTGCTCTTTTTCCCTTTTTTGGCAAGCTCCTCCCACACTGGGCCCCACGTGACTCAGGATGTACCACAGCTTTGAGTTGGGCCAGAGTTCAAACAGGTCCTATTCCATTAATATTACATTCCACTAACATTGCATTAAGCACTTAATGTGTTACATTAACTCCAAAGGAGAAAATAGCAACAAATACCACTTTGCTTGCCTTTACATAGCAAAGAACTGGAGACAAAAGTGAGTGCTTATCAATTGGAAAATGGCTGAACAAACTGAAGTATGTAAGTGTGATAGATTGATACTATGCCATAAGAAATGATAAATATAAAGAAAACAGACAAATAGAAGAAGGCTTACATGACTGATACAAAGTGAAGTAAACAGAACCAGGAGAGAAACCAGGAAATGTTATGACAAAATAGAAATGAAAGTAACAATTGAATGCTGCCTAATTCTAATGACCAGACTTGGTTCCAGAGAGGAGTAAAGAAAATCCATGTACCTTCATTTTTGCAAGGGTGGCAGATTACTGATCAAGCCAAATCAACATCTCTTAAGCAAGTACTATGTTTCAATAACTCTGCTAAATGCTGGAGAAACAAGGAAAAGCAAAAAATAGTCCCTGCTCTCAAGATCCTTACAGCCTAATGGGATAGACAACATGCAAACAACTATGTACAAACAACAACTATATGTAATGTGCATATATATAATGTACACACATATACACATACACATATATATACATACACACATATATACACATATATATACATGTATATGTATACACACATATATACATATATATTATATATTTATCTATCTATGTCTATTTATCTTTTCTATGATAAATTAAATATAATCTCATGGGGAAGGCATTGGCATTAAATGAGACCAGAAAAGGCTTTTTGTAGAACATGGAACTTTTTGCTAAGACTTGAAGGAAATAAAGGAAACCAGGAGGTGGAGAGACGATTATGAGCTCCTTGAGGACTGTCTTTTGCCTTTTTTTTTTTTGGTAACCGCATCACTTGGCATGGTGCCTGACACATCGTAGGCTCTTAATAAATGCTTATTGACTGAATGACAAGGAGGGAGAGTATTCTATGCGCGGTGGACAGTCAGTGAAAATGCATGGAGGAGAAAGAATGTCTTGTGAGAGAGGAAAAGCCAGTAGGCCTTTATAGGAAGCCACTGGAACAGAGGGCTGACATGGTCAGATCTGTGCTTTAGGAACTGCGACAGCTGAATGGAGAATGGATTGGAGAGGAAAGGGGAGGCTGGAAAAGCAATGAGAAGACTATTGTGAGCTCTTTGAAAACAGGGATGGCTCTGCCTTTCTTTGTATACCCAATACTTAGCATAGTGCTTTTGTTGTTCAGTCATTTTTTCAGCCATGTCCAACTCTTCATGGCCCCGTTTGGGGTTTTCTTGGCAGAGAGTTTGGACTGGTTTGTCATTTCCTTCACCAGCTCATTTTACAAATGAGGAAACTGAGGCAAACAAGGTTAAGTGACTTGCCCAGGGTCACACAGCTACTGAGTGTCTAAGGTCGGATTTGAACTCATGAAGGTGAGTCTTCCTGATTCCACTGCGCAGCCTAGCTGCCCTGGCACATTCTAGGGTATGCTTTAAGGGCTTAATAAATGCCTGTTCACTGTTGACTGACTTTACTTGATTCAGACAGTTGCATAATTAACATCTGTTGTAGATGAAATAAAAAATCTACAGAGGTAGTTTATTTCTACTCCATAATGTAGTAGAAAGGGCATGAAACTGGGATTTAGGAGACTCGGGTTCTAGTCTTAATTCTGACATTAACTAGCTGTGTGCTCTTAGGCATCTTTTCCAACCACTTGGGGATTGTAACATAATACAATTGGAGTACATGAGCTCCGAGGTTCCCTCTGGTTCTAGAATTCTACCAAGCTACTATATGTCATTAGAAAAACTCATTTTATCTTTTTGCTCATTCATACTAGTAGCTTAGCTTTTATTTCAAAAGATTTTTTTTGAGAATAGTCACAACTAGGTCTGACCGTATGACCTATCTATACTTCCGTGCTTGACTTTCATCTTTAGAAGGTAGCTTGAATCCAGGTTATATCCATAGAGACCAGAAGGTTTGTCCACATGCCAACTATGTTTTGATTAGATAAAATATTTCACTAACTGTAGTATAGTTTATAGTGGTTTAATGTCAGAATAATGGAAAGACCAGCCAATGACTACTGCCAATATGACCGAAAAATCAATTTTTATTTGTTATTTTTGTTTATTTGTTGATGATAGTGCAAGTTAAATGTGGAAAAAGTTGCATCGGTAAATAGCTTTCAAAAACCATTACACCCATAGAAGTTCTAGTCAACCTATAAATCTGTGTTGGCGTTACCCTTATATTTAAACTTTGTATTTTCCTCAGCATTTAGTACAGTGCTCTGTACACAGTAAGTACTTGATAAACGTTTATTGTCACTGCATTCTTACTTCTCTTCACATCATTGTTTATGTGACATACCCAGCAGCCATTTGGCCCTTTAGGGCTCCATTTATGAATGCCTGAAACAAGAGAAAGGATAAAGAGAGGTCATAACAAATTGTGTTGATAATAAAACAACCAAACACATGTGCAATGGTGTCAATCCTGTTGCCTTCCTGTGCCTAATAATCATATGTAGTGGTGACAATACTGTTGTCTTCCTGGATCTGTATTCAGGACACTCCCAATGGGAAAATCCCTGCTATGATTTTAGTGTCTTGCCTTGGCATATTCTAGGTACTCTAGGTTTGGGTGTACTATTTTGTGTGCTCTCGATTAGGGAGCCCTGACTTATGTCCCCTGATGTAGGGTGCCCAACATTAGGGACAACTCAGGTTATAAGGAGTCAAATTGGTCCACTTCTCAATTGGCTTATAGTAAGTCTTTGTGAAAACATTTTAATTATCTAAATTATTTGATTTTTCTCCATTTTTAGTGTAATAGGCAATGCAGGTAAGCCACTGAGCCTTCACACACAAAGAATGCTTGGGTGCATATACAAGAAAGAATCTGCTTTCTGATATGAAAGGGAACACATGGACACTTAGGGAAACATGTTGAGATACATATGTCACTGGGCGAAAGGCCTCTGTATCCTGTAGATACTGAAGGGAAACTCAATGGAGATGCTGAAATGGTGACATAGCCACAATATGGAAGAACAAATCTGTGGACCTTTCCTTGCTGGGTATAGGCAGATTCATGTATCAGGGAACCAGATGGAGAGAGGAGCAATGAGGGGGCATGATAGGAAGAAACAAGCCCATGGAATTTCCCTTGCTGGTGCTAAAGAGATCAGTGCATCAGGGAACCGTATGCACTGAGGAGTAACCTGAGTCTCTTCTTTTGCAAGGAATGTAAATCACATAGCATAGGCCTGAGGAAAGACACTCTGCTAGGGAGGAGGGTTGCTTGATAACCTTCAAGAGAAGAGGACATTTTCCTAATGATTGAGGATTTAGCGTATGAGTCTATTCTGTATTTTAAATGTAATTAGTCCCATGTTGTATGTGTTACTAGTTTGAGTTCTTTTAGGGGACCTAAAGGTCTTCTTTTAGACAATAGAGTAAGCCAAACAAATTCTTGTGGTTTCCTTGGGATGTGGAAAAATTAGTTTTTTGTTTGTTGGTTTGTTTTTGAGAAATCAAGATGTTTCCAGGATGGGGACACAGACTACAGAAATTTTGTTAAATACTCATGACCCCAGAATCATATCCAGGTCTGTCATGTAGGGCCCAAGGTCCTTAGGACACAAGTTATGTTAGTTTAAAAAAATTTATTGATGGATTTGATACTAAACATTTTACTGATCTTAATGATCATTGCTACCCATTTTAATTTATTTTACTTCCAAAACATTCTGTTGCTTTTATGTAAAATGCAAGCAGAATTTTTCCACTAACCCAGTAGCTTAAGTATCTTCTATAGGAATATATTTATCTAGAAACACTGAACAAATAGATTGGAGGAGTTTCTCAGACTTTTAAAATTCAATAATCCTTTCCTATGGAAAAGGTCATGAATAATGTATTAGTTTGTTTATTGACATTTCTATTGAGGAAGAACCAAGTAGAAAAAGAATACCTTTTGTCCAGACTAAGATATGCTGTTGCATAGATAACGCATAGAGCATCAATATCTATATCTCAGACAGACACAGGAGGTCAACTATGAATGGGCCCCAGAATTGAACAGGAAGAGAGCAGGCTGCATTGCTTTGGAGAAGCTTAGGAAATGACCCCAAGTCATGTACTTGTTATTGATGTTGCTTTTCTGAAACAAAGGCCCATTTTTCCCACTTAGTGGTATTTTATTTTTTTCCAATTACATATAAAGATAGTTTTCAACTTTCACTTTTATGAGATTTTGAAAGGCCCACTTTTAAAACATTATTTTATTCTCTTCTGATATGCTAGAGCTATGAATCATGGAATACAGAGTTTCTAAAGAATTAAAATTTGAGGTGACTCAAAAGGTAATGGATAGAAAAATGGTGGGTATGAACAGATTGCAAAAACACATTGCCAATACAGAATTGCGTAGGAGAAGCGGCATTTAGGACCTCTCTGGAGAAGTGTAGGACCAAAAAGGGAGGTAGACTGGTGATGAAGAGAGAATGAAGGATAACCAGTGGCAGCCTTTGTTCTCCAATGTTATTCATGCAATGTCAAGAGAATTAGAAGAAGGCTCCTAGCATGTAGAGTAGATCCCTTATAGATTGTTTTCAAAAGGACACACAATATGACATAAGAATCATACAGTATAATGAGGCATTTATAGGTTACAATCTGAACTGTTGGAGGGAGTACCCACATCAGATCATAGATCCATCTAAATATCAAACTATGGAATATGTATATATAATATACACACATTCTATTTAATTCAGTGGCTACATGTTTAAGTATTTTTGCTGCCCACCAAATGAAATTCATTTTTTTCCATTGCAGGGTCCATAGGACTATGGTGTACTGTTACACTTACTTGAAGTATTCTTTTGTTCCTTTAGCTATTTTATGGTAAGCCAAGAAATAGAAAACTGGGAAATTCCCTATGTTTGTTCACAAGGCTCCTACCACAAAAATACCTTAAACAAACAAGTTAATTCACTAGTATGGTTCTGAAGGCCCTTTTGAGATTCATGGAATCATATAATCTTAGAGTTCAAAAGCCTCTTAAAAGCTACCTAGTCTAACCCCTTCTGAAGCATTGACATCCTCAACAGGTCTCTAGCATTCAATATTTTTATCACTAAGAACACTAGGACAATCTAATTATCTCAGCCATTGAAACAAAAGGATTGTATCAGTCATTCACACACAATGATTCTTTGATGAGCTACCTAAGAATGATAAAATTAATTGGTTATGTAGTGTATTCATATTTTAATTTTGGTGTTAAGGGATCAGGCTGAATGCTATAACCTACAATGTACCTAAAATTTTTCAAAGAGTGTGAAGAAACTTGACCTTGACAAATCAATCAATAAGCATTTATTAAGCACCTACTATGTGCCAGGATCTATCCTAGACTTTGGGATATAGAGACAGAAACAAAATAGCCTTTATTCTTAACCAATTAGTTAATAAACATTGAGTTAGAAGGCTATTACAATAGTATAGGCAAGAGGTGATGAGTTTGTATTCTAATGGGGGAAAGAGACAACATGCATTATTACACACCCACCCACACCCCACACCCCACACATATGTGTGTGTTTATATATATATATATATATATATATACAAATTTAACAGTTAAATGCAAGGTAATTAGAGAAGAGGGTTCTAGTAGTTGAAGCTATAGGTGTGCTTAAGCTGAGCTGTGCCTTCAAGTAAATTAGAAATTCTGTGAGGAAGAGGTAAAGAGGGAATACATTCTAGACATAAGGTACAGCCGCTGCAAAGGCGTGGAGAGAGGAAATGGCCTGCTCTATGTATGAAGAACAAAGAGAAATCCAGTTTGGCTAAACTGTATACTGTGGGAAGGGGATGAATGTATAATGATGTTGGATTGATAGATTAAGGTCAAGTTATGAAGGGCTTCAAAAGTGAAACAGAAGAGTTTCTAGTTTATGCTAAGAGAACTGGAGTTCACTGAGTGGAGGGGGTGATGTGGTCAGGTCTGCATTTTAGGAAATTCACTTTAGCAACTCTGTGAAGGATGAATTGGAGTGAGGGGAGCCCTGAGACAGAGAGGTCAATTAGGAGGTCACTGTAATAGTCTAAGTAAGAGGTGGTGATAGCCTGAACCAAGGTGGAAGCCATGTGAATAGAGAAAGGGGGTCAAACATGAGAGATGCAGAGATAGAAAAGTCAAGTTTTGGCACCTCTTTGAATCTATGAGGTGAGGAATCAGAGAAGACACCAGTAAAGGACCCAGGGTGACATAGAGATAAACCTGAGAGTCTGAAAGGATGGTTTTAAGCCGTTGACAGAAATAAGGAAGTTTGGGAAGGGAAATGGTTTTGGAGAGTAGGTAATTTGTTTTGGACATGTTGAGTTTAAGATGTCTCCGGGATATCCAGTTTGAAGTGTCTAATAGGCAGTTTGTGATGTAAGACTGGAGATCAGGAGAGCCTGGGACTGTTTAATTAAGTATAATTAAACCTGTGGGACCTGATGACATCATCAATTAATCAGTCAACAAATGTTGATTGAGAACTTACTATATGCCAGGTTTTGGTGATTCTAAGAAAGAAGGAAAGAAAGAGCTTTGGTTTCTTATGTGTAAGGATGTAGAACAGGGGTGGGGAACCTGAGGCCTTGAGGCCACATGTGGCCCTCTAGATCCTCAAGTGCCACCCTTTGACTCAATCCAAACATGACCTTGAGGCTGCAGGTTCACCACCCCTGCTCTGAGACTATTGATTAATTTCTATACCTCATTTCAATGCATTTGCCTTTCTTAGGTAGGAATGCTTCTTCATTGACTCAATTAGCCAATTAGAACTAGATGTGATAGAAAGCCTGCTTCAACTGGGGAGAAGGGAGGCATATTTGGTCTCATCTTGAAAAGCCTATACGAAAACAGGAACGAGTTCAGAACCAGAGAGAGATTTTCAAGGGTCTGGCAGTTGATAAGGAGTGGGAGGACATTTAGAACTGCACTGAAAAGAACTTGCAAACCGAGGCAACCAGCAAGAAAAGAAAGAGAAATAGGAGGGAGCTGTGGAAGAGAAGGGAGATATTGTGGAGGGCCATTGGCCCATGAGGCATCTAGGGCAGACTGCACCATGGGACTGACCTCCTGAAGGCCTGAAAGAAGGTCTGCACTTTCTCAAACTTCCCCTTCTGGTGCCTAGTTATCAACAACAGACTCTGTAATATAGCCTGTTCTGCCTTTATCTAAATGTTTCTGGTAATCTGAACTTCACGTCCACCACAAAGAGGCCACGGGATAACTTGAGTTAAATATCAATGTAAATTAAGGCAGAGAACTAAACCTCTCACTAGATGTTAGACATTTCCTTAACTAGGGGCTCAGAGTGATTGTGATTGAAGTCCAAACTCTTTGTCTAATAAAAACTCCCTGAAATATCAAAGGAAGGAACCACATACCTCATGGGGCTATGATAATGATAATAGTTATATCTAGCATTTTTCTAGTGTTTACAGTTTTTTTTAATCCTCTATAATGGTAATGTAAATGGGAAGATCTTTCCCATCCATTAATAGGCCCATGTGACCTGTTTGAGTCACCTGGAAGCCTGAGTCACATAAGCCTGTGGTGGGAGGAGCTTGCTGAACACGTGGAGCAGGAAGGGTGGAACAGAGTTGAGAGGAAGTGAGACAGAACAGAGAGAGAGATGCAGAGCAGCAGCTAGCGTGGGTGAGAGCCAGGGAGTGATTTTGCTGGAGGGTGTTAATTTGTGGGAAGGCCCTAACAGAGGGAAGGTTTGGGATGGCGGTGCCCCCTGCATTGATAATGTGTATAGATTTCTTTGTTGCTGTGATGGATTTGGCTTTCTGGTGTTTGAACAAATGTTTTGGTTCTGCCTTCAGTGAAGAGAGTCTGTTATATTTTGTGATGCAGAACTATGCCAGCATATTCATAGCAGCTGTAGCCTTCACTGTGGGTATCACATTGGTGCTACATCCTCTTAACAATCCAGTGAGCTATGTATTATGATTGTTTTCATTTTTCAGATGAGGAAATTGAGACAGACAGCAGTTAAATAACTTGTCCGGAGTCATACAGCTACCAAAGTATCTGAGGAAGGATTCAAACTCAGGTTTCCTGACTTTAGGTTCACCCCTCTATCTGTTTAGCCATCCACTTGCACATAGGCTCAAAACGAGCTACTTATTCTAATAGGATCTTTCGTGAGGATGACATTCTAGCAAAGACGTCTTCAAAAGAATGGTCAGCAAAAACACAAAAATACAGAGAGGAGAGTGTCTGGTCAGCAGTGGGAAAATCAGCAGAAAGGTCAAGAAGCATGAGAACTAAGAACAGACCGGAAGATTTGTCACTTTAGGGATAATTGGTAACTTTGATGAGGCCGTTTCAGCTGAGTGACGGCTGAAAGGCAGATAGCAAATGGTTGAGGAATGAGAGATCTAGAACAAAAAAGAGCAGAAGAAACAGAGAAGGCCGATTAAGTGTTTATTCAGAAGACCTTTACTGAGGAAATGACAACTGAAGGTAAATCTGAGAGAAAATATATTAAGGAATAATTTATGTTTCAAGCATGCTGAGATTTATTTGGATATTGTTTACATTTCCATAGAGCTAGAAGTGAGAGTCATAATGTGAACATTTGAGTATTGACAGGAATAGAGATTTTATCTGATTTTATGGGTATAGGATTCGGGGAACAGTTGAGGGGAAAAGCTCCCTCTATCCATGTGGGTCAGCACTTTTTGTGCATTTTAGAATCTTCGAGAACTGTCTAGAGCACCGAGACACTAAAATGACAACAATAATAACTAACATTTATATAGTAATATAAATAATAATTTATTTCAGTTGTGTCTGACACTCTTCATGACCCCACTTGGGGTTTTCTTGGCAAAGACACTGGAGTGATTTGCCATTTCCTTCTCCAGCTCATTTTACAAATGAGGATACTGAGGCAAACAGGGTCATATAGTAGTAAGTGTCTGAGGCTGGATTTGAACTCATGAAGATGAGTCTTTCTGATTTTAAGCTCTATCCACCATGTCAGCTAGCTCCTGCTAATAACAATTTATATAGTAATATAGATAATAATAGCTAACATTTATATACTAAGTGGCAGACACTGTGCTAAGTGCTTTACAAGTATTATTTTATTTCATCCCATAACAACCCTGGGAGGTAGGTGATATTATTATCCTTGACTTACAGATGAGGAAATTGAGCCTGAGAGAGGTCAAGTGACTTGCCCACGGTCACCCAGCCAGTATGTGTTGGAGGTCGTACTTGAATCTATATTTTTTGGCTTTGAAGTCAGGCTGCTAGCCATTACGTGATGCTGACTCGCTGAGTTTCAATATCTTATATCTATTTCTGTTTCTAACTTTCTATCTCTGCCGTGATAAAAATCATCTGTGATGTATTCAATCCCCATGTGGGGTTATTTGGATTTGCCTTATTCATTAGGAATAGATTGTGTCCCTGGCTCCAACCAGTCATTTTGTAATTGTGTTATAGGGAGAAATGAGGAAGGACTTGTCTATAGGGTGAACAAATCCACTGCTAATATTAGAAAAACAAAGCCATCTGCATACCCCACTTAATGGTCATCTCCTGTTTGTATCTACAGTTCATCTGGTAGGGTGGTGTAGTGCAAGGAGAGTTGACTTTGAGGCCAAGAAGATCTGGGTCAAAGTGCTGCCTCCCACATAAACCACCTTTGTGATCCTTGGCAAATCCCTTAATGTCTCAGTGCTCTAGACACTCCTCTAAGGACTTAAGTTGCAGAGAAAATTTTGACCTGGACTGGTAGAGGGAGTTTCCTATGCCAATGAAATCATAGGTCTAGTTCCTATCTCTAATTCATATATCAAAGTAGCTTGGAAGTTTTCCATAAAGGTAAGTGGCATGTAATTTTTGTACTTATTGTAAATAGAAACCATTTTGTAAAGGAAGGAGGGAGATGAAGTGGGTGATTTGTCAGTTATCTAACACATTTAAGTTAAAAACAGAAGATTCAGCCATTTAAAGAATGTCAAGCCTATTTGACTCTTGCCCTGTCTCACTCCATTCACTCTTGCCTACAAATCTCTCTGTTTTCTAACTGATCACTTAGAGGCTGGAACTGATTGACAGGTGCAAACACTACTGGGGTAACTCTTTGTAAAGGAAATTGATAGTCATAGAAACTCAGTGACTAAAACTTAACAATTTCAAGGTACTCCTTCAGTTTCTATGTCTTATGCAGAGGCTAGAGAGGTGGGACCACTGTTTATAGTGCAATCTATCACATTCTTACCACTGGAAACATTTCCACTGGCTCTGCTTAGATGGTTGTCTCGATATTTTGGAAGAGATAGAACAAATGCTTGATTTCATTCACTTTACTGTTACTATAATTCTAGGTCATAACCAAAATGAGACCCTTGCCAGGGGATGGGGAACATTGCTCTATTTAAGGATACTTGGGTTCCATTTGGAAGTCCTCACTCCAGTTAGAGAACAGTAGGGGAGACACACTAAGCATTAGACTGAGGATGTACAAGTGTCACTGTGGCTTTAATGTTCAAAGAGACACATTGGACACCTTGTATTCTCATACTGCCCCTGAAACCCTTTTCTGCTGTTGAATCAACTGAAGGAAGGGGAAGGAGGAGAACACATACTGCCATCTCCAGTATACATGTAGCCAGTGTCGCCCAGATGTCAATCAAGATCAGGCCAGTCAGGTACAGACAGTATAACTGATTACAACTGTTGTTGGCTGATCTGATTCAGATTGACACATAGATTAGCTAGTGACATTGATTGAAAAAGGGAGGTGTGTCCTCTTTCCCTACATTTTTTCCTTTTCCCCTTTTCTTTGTATCTCTTTTTATTATTAATAAATTTATTTTTTTATTTTTAGCTTATGACATTCAGTTCTACAAGTTTTTGGGTTCCAAATTTTCTCTCCCTCTCCTCCCCCCTCCCCCCCAAGGCAGCATGTAATCCAATGTAGGTTCTACATATACCTTAACACTGAATTTATTTATATAATAGTTCAGTTGTAAAGAAGAATTATAACCAATGGAATGAATCATGAGAAAGGAGAAATGAAACCAAAAAAGAAGGAAAAAAAAAGAGAGCAAAAAGTTTGCCTCAGTCTGCATTTAGACTTCGTAACTCTTTCTCTGGATGTGCATAGCTTTTTCTATCATGAGTCTTTTGGAGCTGTCTCTGAACCTTGTATTGATGAGAGGAGTCAAGTCTATCAAAGTTAGTCCTTACAGATACTGTGTTTCTGTAGTGGTGTATAATGATCTCCTGGTTCTGCTCCCCTCACTCAGCATCAGTTCATATAAGTCATTCCATTTCCCTACATTTTTAGGGGCTCCATATCTATTTCTGAGATTCTATTAGTACAAAATTCCTACTGACAGTTCTGATGTGATCTTCATCAGTAAAATGAACTGATAAAATGGCTGGTCATTTTTTCCCTTACTAAGTTAAAAGCCTGAAGCAAAGCACTCTTTTATGAGATACCTTTAAATGGAACCTGTTCATATCTCAACACAGATCTAAAAGCTTGGATTCTCTGAATGGGGTAGAAGGCTCTTGGAAAAATAACTTTTTCAAATCCATAGCACATGAGGGTATTTTGATGCTACAGAATCTACAGTTTCATTGTTTTGGAATATTCCCTCCACTAACATATTTCAACTCCTCCATGTTTCCTTCTATGAGATTTATATCCACATTCTTTTCCATAAATCCTCCATACTTTGGAGATTTTCCTCTTGTCTTTTTGTCCTTTTGATGCCTTGAGGCCACCAAAGTACCATTTGACTTGTCCATCATTCTTGCTACCTGAATGGCTCGCCTTTTTCAGTTATGTGTATCTTTGGTAATGTCCTTTATACCACTAATGAACATTCCTTAGGAATTAAAAAATACAACCACCCAATATTTATATTAAGAACTTCATTACTTCTTTGACTATCATAATTAAAATTGTGAAATTGTTAGGAATGTATTATTTAGAACTTGACAAATTGGAAATAAAAATCATGAAAATGTCCATATAGTCAGTATATCTCATTACTTTTCAGACCTCTCCTGTTCATTAACTTTTTGTTCCCAAGCACCAATGATAATAACAACAATAACATTAATAATAGCAATGCAATCCTGAATTTATTCAATGCTTTTCCTTTGAGGGGCTTAAAGTGATTCATATATGTTTTCTCATTTATACTGAAAAAGTTCTGGTAAGAAGAGAGTGATGTAAATAATCTTATCTTAGTTTGATAGCTATCTTTGTTATTCCTTCTTTATGACTGCATGCTTCTCTCTGCCCACCCAATCCTCCCCTCACATCCTCTCTCAAACATATTCAATAGGACCGATTGTGTGGTACATGTTTTGCTTCCTGAATTTATACAATACATTTTTTGGAGGGGTTTGGGGAGAAGGTTGGTGGCGCTTATCAATGTAATTCCCTACAGGAGATAATGTGGAAAATTCAAAGAATTGGCCAGAAGCAATGTTTAAAAGATGTGCTATTTCTGTTTATCAGAAATACAACTCTCCTTAACCCTGGAGTTAGGATACCTCCATTTGCAGGTGTAGCTCTTGGCAAATTGTAATTTCCACATCTTAGTTGAGCTGATTACAGGGAAAGAATAGGAGTCGTGTAAATCCCAGTTGTAAAATATCCAATTTTGGAATGAATTAGGTGAAGAAAAAAGGCATACAGTAAAGGCTAAGAGATGGAGTCAGGGCAGTTATTACATTCTGAGAGCAATAGGTTATAAAATGTTTCCTCACAGATTTCTTTCTAATGGTACAATGTGACAATGCCCTTAATGTCACTGTGGGCTTTGTGTTCAACATCTGGATGAATGTTGCCTGCAGGAAAAAAAAAAAAGAGGCCAGGTTATCATGAAAGTAGAATGATGGTTTTTGTTCTCTTCATCTTTAGATTAAAACACTAGTTTTAAATTCAGCATTTAAAAACCTATTTGCAATCCTAAAATAAGCAACATTGGAGAACACTGTTGCTCAGACTTAAGCAGAGTGTTTGTTTCCTCACTATTTTGACTGTGTTGAACCTTAGAGTAGAAAGATTCAATTAGGTTATCTCCATTCGCAAAAGAGGCAAAAATTTACTTCTGGTGTGTCTCCTGTGCTTCATTGTCCCTTTTCTCTTACCTCTTCCGTTCACAACTTTAGAGAGAACAGGGAAAAAAAAAAAAACCCTGGTTTGGGCGGGGGTGCATCAGAGAACCTAACTTAAAATCCTCTTCTTTGCCACTTGTTGTTATGTGTTACCTTGGGTAAGTCATTCAAACTTTCTGGGCTTCAGTTTACTTATCTGTAAAAGGAGGGCTTTAGATTAAGTGCCCTTGAAAGGTCCCTCCCAACTCTGAATCTATGATCTTATCAACCTATCAGGCACCCAAATTATGTTTCTGTAGTCTGCCTGTACTACAGTTGCTCCATACTTTGGATCCTTCTTATGCTACTCACAAAATTTGCCTACCCCATGTCTCATTTTTCATAGGCTTATTCTTTATTAGATAATCTGACAACCTAATGTTATATATTGATGTGTGTGTGTGTGTGTGTGTGTGTGTGTGCATGTGTGTATTTCAAATAATAGTTTTTATTTTAACAGAACTTCTCATGCCTATCTAGATAGTTCAAATGATGTAATATTTGTAAGACACTTAGTATTTATGAATGCTTCTTCCCTTCCCGTTCTGCCTATCCCATAGGAATAAGTGATGGACACCTTATACACTGTGGCCGGTCAGTGGGAGAGATATTTGGGGACAGGGATACCTTTTAGTCTATTCATTATCACACTCTATGCTGATTAGTTTGGTACCGCTATATAACCGTCCTATTTTGTACCAGGGAGAAAGTTTCTGACAGATACCATGATTATTAGATAGAATGTTGGATTTGAAGTCAAGACCTGAGTTAAAATAATCTGATGCTTAGGAGCTTATATGGCCATTGTCCAGTTACCTAACATTCCTGAGCTACAGACAAATTTCTAAGATTATGACTTGCAAATGTATTTTAATCTGTGGCAGGAGAGGAAGTTCCTACTTGGATGAAATAATGTCATAGGATTCTGAGATGTCTGCATAGAACATTTTTACATCTCAAAGTATTTTGGAGGTAGCTGGCGGCACAGTGGATAGAGTGCTGGTCCTGGAATCAGGAGGACCTGAGTTCACATCTGAGTTGACATCAGACACTCCCTAGCTGTGTGACCCTGAGCAAGTCACTATAAAATGGGGATAATAGTAACACCTACCTCCCAGGGTTGTTGTGAGGCTTAAATGAGATATTATTTGTAAAAGTGCTCACCAAAGTACCTGGCACATAGTAGGAGCTATATAAATGCCTATTTTCTTCCTCTTCTTTTAAAAAAAGTAATAATGGGGGAAAGGGTTTTTAATGAGAATCAAATCCTTAATTACCAAAATATTCATAGCAGCACTTTTTTTTTGGTAGCAAAAGTATCTTTAATTCCCACTTAAACATAACAATTAATATTTTGGTACCAAGACCAAATATCGGAGGTACCAAAACATTAATTACAAATGACTGAATAAAGTATAGTATATTAATTCAATACGATGTTTTTGTGCAGTAAAAATTGATCATTTCGAAGAATTCACAGAACATGGGAAGACTTGATGTTGAGTGAAGTAAGCAGAACCAAGAGAACAATATTTATGACTACAATAATATAAACAAAAAGATTATGAAAAGGAAGCTAAACCCTGTGTAATTGTAATGACCAATCTTTCTGCGAGAGAAGAACTAATAAATCAAATTTTCACCCTTTAAGCAGAATGGGGCTACAGGTACGGAACGTCACATACACTATAAGATGTGTTTACAATATCAGTTGTTTTTGTTAATCTGTGTTTTTTTTTTAAAGAGTATTCAATTTTGTAGAGTAGGGGCTAGCATAGGAAGCTATGTGTGAGAATTGTGGTGATGTTAAAAACAAAAGGCATTATTAAAATGAAAGCAAAATATACGGATATTAGGCCTGGCACATACTCCATTCAGATTTTAGAGGTATCTGTAAAACCTATTCATATTCCTGACAAATTTGTAATAGGACTAGCAAGTAGTATTAAAATAATTTATGGTTATGTTGGAATAAATATTTGACTCCATCCCCTATATTTCATTTGTTCAAAAATCCATTAAAAAAGAATATAGCATTTTTGAATAGTTTTCTAATGTGAATGAGGGATAGCAATTACTTCTTTGACACTTTAGTGGGACATTTTATTCATTTTTATCAGTAATGTGTGTCACTGAAGAACAGTTATGCTATCATTTTAAAATTGTGTTATTATTATGATATTTTCAAAGAATGCTGAAGATGCAGACGTTGCTTTATGAACACAAGCATATATATCACATATATGTTCATAAAATATATATAACATGACAGGGAAATATTTCATAATACAGTACTATGATTAATGAGACATAGAGATGTGTAGTTTATAAAGTTTCTAGTGAATGGGACCCAACAAAATATGCAAACCACTCAAAATTTATACCCTCTTTTCTTTTTTGCTCACTGATTAAGAGTTTTCAGGCTGTGTCTGCATGTAGAAATGGAACTGACTGCTGTAACTGACTTGCCTGCATTGTTTTCACTGGCTTTGGCAATGGTCTTGTTCTAACTCTCTGGTAAATACTTGAGTTTTATCTGCATTGGCCAGAATCCACCTCCAGTAGTTTTTCATGTAGTTGTCAGAGGTCAATATAAAGGATTCTCAAGATGTAGCTGATATGATTTCTACAACCACACATTTTCAAGGCAGAATGGTCTAGGATAATGATTTCTTTTAGTCATCATCATTGTAGAGACTTTCCATGGAAGAGAGCTTTGCTAAAAGTTTGTATATTGTATGTTGTATATAAACTTCCTGTGTGGAAGTTCCCTTTGCTGATGTAAATAAGGAACTCATAATCTTAGAAATCTTCTTGGGGGCAATGAGAGGTTAAATAACTTGTCCAAACTCACAGGCAGGACTGGAGCATGGGCACCAGATAGTGCATATCTGTATTGATGCCTTGCATCATGGATTAGAGATCCATTCATCAGGTTGGGTATTTCAGGGAACAGAAACATAGTCAAACCCATTTCTAGTCTAGTTACAGAGTTTATTAATGGCCTATAATCTTCCAGTGAAACGCTCATCACACAAAAAGGATGCAAAGAAAAATACACTTTTGCAGCACTGCCACCTTTGGGTCCCAATCCTGGTCTGAGTCTTAGAAATGAAGCAATTTACATAACTGCACAATCTAGGTAACTGGATCTATTCAGGCTATAAATGGACTCTTGGTGAGTGCTAAGAGCTGTGCAGATATCCAGTGCAATAGATAAAACAACACAAGTTTTTTGTTTTTTTTTTTAATAAATGAACCAATTTAGGGAGAATAGACCCTTCCTAAATTGGTATTTGAATACCAGTCACAAGTAGGGTAAACACAGAGGTTGATAGAATTCCTTTGGAGTTAGGGAGCTCCCAGATCCATGAGATATCTAGTTGTTTCTTTACATGTTCCTTACCTATTTACTCCATGGGATAGGATCCAGTCTAACCATAATGTGTTAAGTGGCATGCTTCATTAGCCTATTAATCCTTATCACCCTGTTCAGATTCATGTTGCTGCCATCTACTGGTCTTCTGGCCACTTTCTCAAGGAATCTTCCTTGCTCAGAGTCTTTCTCTCCCCCTCAACTTCTGCTCTCCTTGAAACTTTACTATTCTTGTGGATGCCCCTAGGAACACCCTGATCTCCCAATTCATCATCAGTCTTCTTAACTACCATGCCTTCTCCATTGTGCCTCAGCCACCTACAGTGTGATCATTTCCTTAGACATTGCTATCTTCCAAATGATTCTCTCTCTCTCTCTCTCTCTCTCTCTCTCTCTCTCTCTCTCTCTCTCTCTCTCTCTCTCTCTCTCTCTCTCTCTCTCTCTCTTTCTCTCTTCTCCTTCTCCTTTTCTATCTCTATCTCTCTTTTTCTTGGTTAGTTGCTATGCATGTATGTCAAGACTGCTTTCCCACTCTGCAGTTCTCTTGATTACCTGTGTCCTTGCTTGCCTTCTCAGAGCTTCATGAGTGACCTTTCATTTTAGGGTGCCTGGCATTGGTTTCTTTTCCCCTCAAGAATGATAATGTCTACGTTGACCATCACAGTCTGGTTCTTAACCATCATTGAATCATACAAGCTCATCAGGGATTCAAGTATTAGGAAATTAGGGGTTCTGTATGTTAGCAGACACTTTCAATCACACATATGAACAAAAGACAACAAATCAGAAAGAGTATATGACTTCTATACAAGATAAAATGATTCCCCTTGAAGACAGAATGAGCAGAGACAGTATAAGAAACATAAATCTCCTAGAAAAATGTGATAAATGAAAACACCCTGGATACCACAAACAGGAAATAATATAAAGAAATAATACAGGAAATAATACTCCTTTATTGCTTTTCAAATTTCTTTCTTCACTATTCCCCAGTAGCCATCTGTAACAACAGTGTTCCTGCAGCTGCTGTGGAGGTGTAGGGCTAATAATACCAGCACACAGGAGGGCTGCTAGCACAGGTTCTTTGATCTGCTTTTCTAAGGAAATCAACTTTAAGGGGTTTACAATCTCACTTTAATTAAACATACATATATCATTCACTTAGTTCAGGGGCAAAAGTCAGCACTCTGAACTTCAGAGAAAACACAAACAGAAATTACAAGCAGAAATTACATAAAAAAAGCAAATAATACAAATCAGCAGACAGGGCTTCTAACTGTCTGTCCATAGCAATACATACATAGTTACCAGAGAGAGAAGCACCAACATCTGGGTTTTCAAAGTCAGGGAGCTCCTTAGCAGCTACCCAAAGTCTCGTCTGGTCAAATCACACGAACACTCTTCCAGTGAGTGAGCCCCTGAAGCAAAATGCTAACCTCAGAGTATATATATACTTCTTCAGGGTCAGAAGGCATCACAACCATGTGACTCAAACTCATGTGACTTAGGCTTTCTTGTGACTTAAGCAGGTCACCAAAGACTCTTGATTCAATCAAAGGCAAGACTCAATCAAAGGCACTTGTTGCCTTAGTGCTCAGAAGCACTCCAAAAGAAAAAACAGTGAAAAGTCCCACTTTGCTTGCCATTACACCATCTCATCTTGGAAGATCTCTCTGTCCCAGTGGCTTTCTCACTCTAGAAGATTCCTCCACCCTGCAGCCCCTGCCTCTGAGTGGTCACTTCCTCTCAGGACATCTATTTTGAGGAAGGGCCAAGGTTAGCCATGTTTACTCTCTTCATTCTTCTCCCAGGCACTCCTCTCCCTCCCCTCCACCAATATTTACATCCCCTACTTTTCAGTTTTCTTTTGTGTGTTATCTTCCCTCATTTGAATGTAAGCTCCTTGAGGGCTTATATTTATGTTCTCAGTGATGAATATAGTGCCTGGCATACAGTAAAGCACTAATGCATGCTTCTTTACCTGAAAAAAAAATTACCCAGAAATTAAAAAAAAAGACCACAATGTACTAATCAATAGAATCCTTACATTACGGACCGAGACACACCACAGACTTGAAATTCCAAGGCATGTAGTGGCTGAATTTGAGATCTTCGGTAACAAATAACAATTTTTTTAGTAGTCAGGAGAAATATTTCTATTTGTGATGGAAAGTCTATTTGATAGTTCAGTAATACTTTGCCATTGTTAAAAATCAGGGGAAAGGCTACACTATGACATATGAAAAGGTGAAGGAGATCAGGATGCACACCTACACTGTGGCAAAGCTGAGGTATAATCATAAATGAAAACCTATGGCCTTTCAACAAAAGAGAGACATTCTTAGAAAAAGAAACTAGAGATGAGTAGAGTATTCAAAACACTCCAAACAGAAGATATATAAGAAACAGCTCTACCTGGATAATTCTTCAGCACCTGAAAAACATATCCAAAATGGATATTTTTTTCTTCCTAACCTACTTTTTAAAATGTCCCTCTTTTTTCTAAGGGTACCACCATACTTCTAATTGTCCTGTTTTATTTCTCAGTGTCATTTTTGACTTCTCCCTCCTTCTAACACCGCTGTTCCATATCCAATGTTACCAAGCTCTACTGATTTTATCTCTACAATATCTCTTACATATACCTCCTCTCCACTCATACTGTCACCAACCTAGCTCAGGCCCTCATCTCTCACATAAGCTTCCTAATTTGTCTCTCTGCATCCCATCCCTCCTTCCTTTAGTCTCTCCCACAGGTACCAAAATAATATACTAAGGCATAAGGATGGCCATATCGTTTCTCTGTTCAAAAACAGTCAATGGCTCCCTATTATTGGGTTGTTTTTTTTTGCTTCCTTACCTTTTGGTTCCTTTCCTTTATTACTTTTTCCATAAGAAAAGGAGCAAGGACAGAAGAAAGTTGGATGAAAGCAATGTCCAGAAAATTGGTACTTTCCCCCTTGTTTTATCATGACTTTGGGGAAAAATAGATTGCTTGGTAGGGTCAAAGACACAATTTCCTTTCTCATATGGTCATTTCTTTTCATCTGAATTCAGGGGTATGTTGGTAAATGTTTTGCCACACTCCCCCCACAATGTACACATAGTACCCTTTAAAGTTTAATCTACATTATTAACATTTTTCTCTGTCATTTTCTTAAGTCTAGATAACCAAAAAAACAATGCACCAAAGCCTGAATTGTAGCACTTACTAATTTCTGAGGTATAAACACCCACACCAGAAATTTAACAATTGGCTCTCATGAACTGGTTTGAGTTGTTTTTAGCACATCCCTACCATACTACTTTATTTCTTATTAATGGGCCAACCTGTCCACATCTAAAACTCTCTGGCTTTGTGGCAAATCCACTTAACATTTCTATTCTAAATTCTGATTAAGTTCTGTTAAAATTTGTTTTTACCAAATATAATCTGTCATGTAGGCAAAGTAGTCCACTTTTTAATTGGTTACTATGTAAGATCCATCTACAACATTGTTCCAATGGACAAAATATGATAGGTAACAACAAGCCAATTAGTTCATTTTCTTGTGTAATTTTCAGGTACTTGTTATGGTTTAAAAAAAAGACCACATGTCCCTAGGATTTTTCTAACTCTCAGCTATAGCAAAAGTAATTTATATGATTTTTTTCCTTAGGCAGGGTGATGGAATAGAAGGAACACTGGGCTTTGGAGTCAGAGGACATAGGTTCATAACCCAGCTCTGCTCCTTCTGCTCTATATGACCATAGCAAATCAATTAAACTCTCTGGGCTGCTTTTTCCTCGTCTGTAAATTGAGGGTGTTGGACTGGATGATCTCTGAAGTCCTTAATCTCTGTCGTTGTGTGACATGGGCTCTTGTCTGAATGGGCAAAAAGGTTAAGTTTCAGATATAGGTGTATATGTTTTCCCTTGCTTCTCTTGTTGGGGCGGGGAGACAATCACGAGATGTTATGCTTTCAAAAATAGGGATACCCTATATTGTCACAATTACTTTTTCCACTTTTGCCCCATGGGGCTGGGAAGAGACATTTTCAAAGGAAAAAGAGAACTTTTAGGAAATTACTTCAGTACCCATGAACAAATAAGAACAATGATAGGAATGATTCTTTGATAATAATGGATTATTGTTAGCTTTTGTTGGAAGCTTTATGGGTCTTTTGATCCTGGAATGGTGAGGAAGTAGAGAATGAAGCCCAGTGCATAGATATCCAATTTTCCTGGACACACTAGGCACCAGAATCATGAAAATTCCCCAGAAAGATTTCAGTTCTAAGAGTGTTATATTTGATATTTAGCAAGAGAGAGTGGAAAGGGAAAATTGAGGAAAAGGATTAGATTAAGTATCAATTAATAACAGTTAAAACAATGAGAAAATCACTTAATTGTCCCTAGGTATTTATAACTTTTGATCTATGTGTCATTAACAAAAATTCTCATTATTTATATACATCAAAAATGATTGACAAAATAGTCTAACTGCAGTAGCAAGTCACCCTGAGGGAAACAGAAGAGACAGCATATACCTGGCTGATTAAAACATACCCACTTCACATCAGATCGCAATGGGGACAGCCTAGGACCTAGTTTAAGAGTCTTGGGAAAAGCATCTGCTTCTAAACTAAAAGTCCCATTTCCTGCATGCCCCCACAGCCATCATCAAGGACCACCCTTGTGGAAAGGAGGCCCACCATCCTCACCCCAACTCCTACCTTCTTCAACTGTTTCTTGGTTAGTTAGTTCTCCACTTCCCTCACCATCAACATCTTCTATTGTCACTTTTTTAAAAGATGTAGTTTTCTGAAACAAATGTAGAATTTAAGATATGATTTGACCAGGGCAGAATACATGAGGAAAATCTCCCCATTTTTCTGAACTTATGCTTTTTTAATTTAACCCAGTATGGTATTAGCTTTTTGGAGCTGACTGCTCATTGTTGTCTCACTGAACTTGCAGGTGACAAAAATAGATAGATAGATAGATAGATAGATATGTAGAAATAAAGAAAGGAAGAAAGAAATCCCCAACTTTTTTCCCATGATCTGTTTCCTACAATTAATTTTTCGTTGTATCCAGTACTTGTGTAACAGGTTCTTTGAACTCAAGTTTGGATATTGCATTTATTCCTACTAAATTTCACCTTAATAGATTTGCTCTATTCTTCTAACTTATGTAGATAATTGGATCCTGCCTCTGACATTCAAAGTGCTAAATTTCCCTTCCAGCATCTTTTCTTATGTACAAATAGTTCAAATAAAGTGTTATTCAAGTCATATACAAAAATTTTGGCTAGCAGAGAAGCAAGAACAGATAGATCCTTAGGACAGTCTGATAGATTCTCTCTCTCTTCCCCGCTCTCTCCCCCTCCTCTTTCTTATCCCCTCCCCATTTTCATCTTCTAATTATTTTTTTTTTTGGGTCTGATCATTAAAGCAGTTCCCAAGCCAATTAATTGTACTATGATCTAGCCCAGAAGTATCAGACATGAGGCCCACTGGTCACGTTGCATGAAAAATTCCTGAGTGAGTGTAGCCTGACCAGATTAAATATGTAATTGGGAAATATTTAACAAATAAATAAAAATATAATAGAACATAGAAAAGTTTAATATGTGGTTTTCTACATCAATATTCAGCCTGCAGAGAGCCTTATAGATAGTACAGTGGCCCTGTTTCTATTTGAGCCTGACACCTCTGATCTAGCGCCATATTTCTTCACAAGAATCACATAAAACAATTTTGTTGAAATCCAGGTATTCTATATATAAAACATGTGACACATATTTCTGGCACTGTTAGAAAAAGAAATAAAGTTAGTCTGGTCTGACTTATCCTTGCTGATGTCATGCTAGTTCAGTGACTACTGTTTTTCTTTATAGATGTACACAAACCACTCCTTTAATGAAACCTTTTAGGATTTTGCCCCGAGTTAAAGTTATGCTCTCCAGCTTGCAAAGTATAGTTTTTAGACTCCACTTTGTTTCCTTTTTTGAAAATTAGTATAGTATCTGCCTGTCTCTAGTCCTCTGGCACCTCTTCAGTTTGCCTCAGCATTTCAAAGATCACTGTAATAACAGCAACCATATTACCATTTCTTTCAATGTTCTGAGGTAGGGAGGGGAAGGAGAGAGGAGTTCTGTGGCTGGTGACTTGAATTAATTGAGGACAGCTAGGTGCTCTCTTACTATCTTCTCACTTGTGTTTCAACTCCCTCAATATTTTTTGTTCTATCTTCCCAGTCCAAAGATTATCCTCCTTGGCAGAGAAAACAAAAACACAGTAAGAATTGAGTAGTTCTACCTTCTTTCTGAATTGTTCATTATAATTCTACCTACTCTGAGCAAGTCACATTCTTTGATTGTTTTCCCCTCAACATAGCTTAAAAAGGGAATTTTTAAAGTTGTCCTTTGTATTCATCATAATACTCCACCCCACTCCACCCCCATTCCCTATTTTATACACCAAAAACTACAGTGCAGAGTGGCTTGTTCAAGGTCATATGCTCAGGTCTTTTGACTCCAAATTTATATCACGGCTTAGGTCTCTTAATAAGGAAGTCTATTTTTGTGAATAAGCATAGTACCTCATGCCATCTAAAAGCCACCCTCCTGCACTTCTTAGCTGGAGTATATCCTGGGCAGACTAATCATGAAGAGGAGAGGCTGTTAGGTTTCCCTCTCAACCTTTCTCACATTTGGTGTATTGGTGGGAACAGCACCCACTACTAGGTGTGGGCACAGTCAGAGGAAACAGCAGCAATAAAGTTAGGGCAGAGCTAAATGCTTTGTGGAGTCCTCTGCCTACCACAGAGAGCTTATGGAACAAAATGGGGAGGTGTAGCAAGAGCTATCCCTTCTACAGGGTGTTCCTAAAGTCGGAACACATAGGCAAAAATGCATATTTTCAAGAAATGAAATAGATGAAATTTTTATTTAACTGGAATATTAACAAATAGCATCTTCAGTATGATTTCCATCATTTGTGATGCAAAGGTTGATGCGCTTTGCAAGATTCACGTGAACTCGATGCAATAACTCCACATTGCTGTCAACTGCCTATGTGTCCAGACTTTAGGAACACCCTGTAGATCAAAAAGGGCGGCAGAACCTTCCTATCACCTTGGATGAAAAATCTTGCCTATAGCTACTGATACACTACCTTTGTCCCTATATTCTGCACATCCATTCCTCAACAACCTACTCTTTGAGATTTGCATCCTAATTTAGCCTATCACCTTCTAAAACAGTGTTTCCTAGCTGTGATTCATTGTGCAAAGGAACAGCAGTTCATTTGTTTGGGGCATAGTTCTGCTCAGAGTTCTAAGAGAAATGTTTACTCAGAGTTCTGAGACAGCGATCACTCAATTTGAATGTGACAAGCTATTTAATACTGGAATGAATAAAGAATACAATATACTTTTGGGATGTGTGTATGAAAAATCAAAGAATTAGAGACCTTTTTACATTAATAACTAGGAGAAACATGGATACCAGAATCATTCTGTGATACGAGACAAATTTAATTTACCTCATCATAGATGATGAGAATTTAGTTAATAAATAAGCCGAGGTCAGGTTGGTGTTCACAGAGAAGACCCAGTGTATGAACCCAGAAAGATAAAAGGAGGGAGAGGCAGAGGGTTCAAAGGACAGATTCCAGAACTGTGTCATCTAAGTTTTGAAGCAAGAAGTGATGGATTTGACTGTTGCCTTTGGAGAGTCAGGCCAGGTGAACAGCAGAATAGCTTGGTTTGAAAGAATTAGAGAAGTTACCCAGCTGAAGGATTAGTTTGAGAACAGAAGCTCTGTTCCACACAGAAGCTGTGTTTATCAGAGAGCCTTTGTGGACAGTTCCTGAGACAAAAAGAGGGCACTGAAGTTTGAATTGTGAGTTTGAATCCAGAGTTGTGAATGACCCTGAAGATATGGTTTTTCTTCACACGTTTCTTTGCCAGGTTTTTGTAAATGTCCTCCAACTCTCTTCCAGACACTGAGTGTATTGGTGAGAGACATGGAATATGGCATTCTTGACAAGCTATTCAATTTTTCTGTCCTTTGCTGCTGAGGCTAAACCCCACCCTAGATAGGAGCTAGCTTCCCAGTCTGTTAAGATCCCCTCCTGGGAAAGCTTGTATGGGACAAAACACACAGGGCACAATGTAACTGTGAAAGGTAGGAGTCTCCAGACCTGAGTTTCTTGCTAATAAGAAACTTCATTCCAGAGGGGAATGAAATTTTAGGGGGTGGTTGTATATGCATATGCTCTAGGCAAAATGAATCTGCAGGATGTGGTGGTAGCCATATCCTGACTCAGAGGTGTCAGGAATAGAAGTAAGAAGTCAGTGTCCCACCTTCTCCAGGAAAACTTTCTGGTCCTCTTTAAAATTAGTGCCTTCCCTCTGAGATTTTTTTTTCAAAATTTTCCTGTATATATCTTGTTTGTTCATATTTGTTGGTAGGTTGATTCCCCCATTAGACAGTGAGTTCCTTGAGAGCTTTTTGCTGCTGTTCAGTTATTCAGTCTTGCCTGACTCTTCATGACCCAGTAGACTATAGACCATGGGGTTTTCTTTGCAAAGATACTGGAGTTGTTTGCCATTTACTTCTCCAGTGGATTAAGGTAAACAAAGGTTAAGTGACATACCCAGGATCACATGGCTAGTAAGTGTCAGAGCCCACATTTGAGCTCAGGTCTTCTTAACTCCAGGTCCCGTGCTCTAGCCACTGAACCATCCAGGTACCTCCTCCTTGAAAGCAGAGGCTGTTTTTTCTTCTCCTCTTTCTTCATATCTGTATCACTTAGCACAGAGTAATAAATGCTTATTGATTTGACTTGATTTGCTTATGCAGTCACCAAGCCAACTGACTCCTTCCTAGCACCAATATTGAAAATAGGCCTAAGTCAGTATTAGAGTATCTTCTTATACTGTCAATCCTCTTTGTTCTAAAGTGACCCTAAGAGTATGAAGCACCAATGAGGTGGAGTCTTTAGTCTACAAAATGAAACTGGGACACAGAATTATGGGAAGTCCTCTACTTGTAGTGACCTTAGGTCCCTATCCCTGCTCATTCTTGGTTTTTAATTGGAATATCATCCTGAGGATTCCTCCTCTAGAATTAATAACTAAGGAATATGGTCTTGCTTATGTGGGTCCTGGACATATAGGAATTCCTGTTTGGGATTCTATTTATCATGTCGGTGCCTAGAGAGTAGGAGCAAGTGCTGGGTATAACTTAGCTTTTTTTGTTCGCATTAAGAAATAACTTCTGACTCAGTCCATGACTGAGTAGTGTGAATCGAAAGCTTTTCCTTTTCTTAAAAAGAGGGCAGTATGCATGGGAGGAAGTCCTTGACAACTGCAGGTTTTTTAAAAAAAAAAAGAATAGCTTGACTTATATAGTACTTTAAGGTTTACAAAGTACTTTACATATATTTTCTCAAATGAGAAGTAAACTGTTTATTGAGCTCCAAGCTTTCAAATTCACACCTAATAGAGGAAAGTAAATATTACTATTTCTTATCTTTTAAAAATATGGGCTCCCTGAGGGTCAGGGTTTGTAATTTTTTTATCTTGTGGATATCTATCATCTGTGTTCTGATAGCACAACACTTAATAAACACTAAATAATGTTAATAATGATCCTTACCCAGTGAAGTCTTACTCTGATTCCTTAACATGGTATGAAAGTAACCCTGACTTCTCAAAGATTTTACCAGAAGAGAAAAAACTGAGACAGGTCCTACCAAGCTGAAAAAGGTTTCCAATCTTAGTTTTATGTCTGTCATTTGGGGACCACACAAGGTAAGGGCAGAAAGACTTGTTACCAGAAGAGGGGCTATCAAATGAAAATAATGCAAAGGAAAGAGCTCTGGACTAGGAGTCAAGAGAAATCTGGGTTCACTAGTGCCTTTGATGCTATCTTTGTGAATTTCTTTATCTCCAAGATAGGAGTAATAATTTTCCTTACATTACAGGATTGTGGTAAGGCTCAAATAAGATAACGTATGTAAAATTCTCAGCACACTTTAATTCTAACAGGTATCATTTACACAGAATTTAAGGTTTGCAAAGTATTTTAGATTATTATCTCATTTGATTCTCACAACAACCCAGTTTAGCAGCTGTTGTAAATTTCTCCATTTTAAAGATGAGGATAGTGAAGTTTAGAGACATTAAATGACTAATGCAGAGTAACACAACTATTAAGTGTCTGAGGAAGGATTCAAATTCATCGATAAGTCAGCAGACATTTATTAAGCACGTAAACTTTTATTATTTATTTTTAAATTTTGGAGGGGGGAAAGCAGGGCAATTGGGGTTAAGTGACTTGTCCAAGGTCACACACACTAGTAATTGTGTCAAGTGTTTGAGGCTGGATTTGAACTCAGGTCCTCCTGACTCCCGAGCTGGTGCTCTACTCACTGTGCCACCTAGCTGCCCTAAGCATTTAACTTTTGCCAGGCACTGTGCTAAGTGCTGGGAATCCAAATATAAGCAAAAAGAAAGTCCCTGCCCTTAAGGAGTGTGCATTCTAATATGGAAGGCAACACATAAAAGAAATTCTAGTCTTCTTGACAACACCTCCAATGCTTTGTCTGCCATGCCAACTAGCTGCCTCTCTATAAATATAACCAGGTAGGTTTTGGCTGGGTGCTACGTTTGGGATTTATGATTACCTGAATAAATGTGCTAACTTCTATCTCTTGTTTTCACTGGTTTATTTCCTTGCTAAATCTCCTTCCAGGTTCAAAAGCATTCTGGGGGGATGAGTATCTCAGAGTTTACAAAGATTGTAAACATCCCTTTTCTAATTGGCTTTTGTCCCACTTCTGGATGAGCTGAGGGAAATTTCTTTTCCCCTTTGAGTTAATTTGCCCTTTCTCAATTGGAAACCATGCCATTCTAGACTTGGATATAAATAGCTATCAGTGGACATATGCCTTAATAAGCATTTTTAAGGAACAGGATTCCACTTATGGGCTATGGGAGCTGCTGATAAAAGGCTAAATCTCTTCCCATCCTCTTCATTATTCCCTCTGGTTGGAGAGGAAATGAGAAGTGAAGTGTCAGATAGGTGAAGGGGAGCTGGGGTTTTTCATGGATAATGCTTCAGGGAGAAGGAAAGTACCATGAGCTAGATACTGGTAGTATCTCTCACTACCCCCAGTCTGCTGGCTTGTTTGATCTTACATCTTCTCACCTCTCCTTATTTACATGTATTCTCTGCCATGTCACAATTTCTTAGCTCCACTTGCTTTCGCCCTTTGTAACATAGGAAGATTCCTATTCCTCCTCCATTTCTTCATGTGACTTTGCTGCATCTTGTTTACATGGCTTCTCTGCATCTTGGCATGTAACTTCTCAATGGGAGAAAGTTCCTTACAAGTTCAAAAGCCCTGGAAACATGGAGAACTCCTGGTAATGGATACATGCTAACATTCCTGCCCCATTAAATCGCAATGGTAATATTTCTGAGGGAGGAGTTGCACAAGTTTAGGTAGCATAGCAATTTTTGTGCTAAGCAAAGTACAGGAGAGCAAAGATCAAGAGCCTTGCTATATCAGCTTAGCCCTTTTTGGTTGATTTGCATAGCAACCAAGGGAATTATGGAGGTTGAAAAATATTTCCTCATCTCAGCTTTACCCAGCTTCTTTGCAGTTTTGCTAAGCGAAAGCCCTAGGATAATTTAATGGGGACCTTGTGTAGGGATACAGTGGGTATTAGAGAAGATAAAAGGAATTTTAGGTCATAAATCAATTAGGAATTCAGACTGCGACACTCTGAGTAGCAGCGAGAAAAAAAGGCAATTTAAAAGATACTTAAAAATAGCCAGTCTTTTCTTGCTAACTGACTTGGTGTGACTGGATGGAGACTATAACACAAGACAGTTAAAGATAGTCCTATGGGTGTATGTTAGAAGTGACAGACATCCTCCCTCATGGAGAATAAACTTGACCACAGCTAAAGACCAGCTATTTGGTTCAGCATAGAAGCCTTAGAACACAACTTATGACCTCTATCCTGTCTCTCCTTGGTAGCCAAAATCTCTGTATAAATGAGGGTTTTTGTGGTTGTGGCTGTGGTTCTTCTTCTTTTTACCACAGGAAGTAATAATTGTCCACCAAGACAAGAGGAGGCTATAGTCTTGTGCCAGTGGAGGGAGCATACACACTGTCAAAATCATGCATCATTTGAAATTTTGAAGTAATGATAACTTTTATAAATACATATACCCATATGTAAAGTTCTTCCTAATCAACTTTCTGTTTTCTTAGTGTCTTGAAAAAGTAATAAAAAATTCTCAGTAACGTCAAAGTGTGGTTAAGCATTTTGTCAAAATAGTTTATTGGCATGAAATATGGCAGTTTCATGCATTTCTGATACCAAGAAATAAAGACATCATCTACAAATGCAGAATACTATCTGTAGTCCAAAAATGGACTTTACCCTAAATTTTATCATGAATAGATCACCTACAGAGAACAATGAAATCTTTAAAAAGATAGAGAAACATAGTGTAATAATGTGTTGGTATTCATTTCTTATAAAAAGACATTCCTCAGCATTCAAAATAAAGGTTGCTGGAAAGCAGAAAATTCAACAATGGAATAGGTTTCATGGAGCTAACAAAATATGCCAGCACACAGACTCGAGGTCATTACTTGCAGGTGACATAACTAAGATCAAAATCTCTAGATTTAGTCAAGAAAGAATGAAATTCCCCCTCAAATATTTAAGAGTATGTTTGCAGGAGATTTTTTAGAGTCTGAGGATAATAAATATTTTAACATCAACTGAAGGACAGAATGTGAAATTTACTGATTAAATCTTCGGGATATATGATGTGAAAACACAAAGGAGATAGAAAATGTAATAAAGGGAACACAAAGAAAAATCACAGAAGTTGGCTTAAGATAACAAACATACAGCAAGCCAAGTCATGTTTATGAACACTCTTAGCCGGAATGAAATAGTACTAAAGAAAATCTCTAGGATAAAAAAATATCATTTTATTCATCCTTTCTTTTAATTCCTGGGAGTTATCCATCATAGAATGGTTATAGCTTCGTAGACTCAAAAGTTTTGGTCAGGCACTTTGGCAAAAATAATTTCAAAGGTGAGAAGACCTCACCTTAGATTGGAGCATTTAATAGAATTTTAAATGTACAGAGTCATCAATTTACAGTCTTTTTAAAAAAATACAATTGGAGTTGGGGTTTGCCATATCTATCAAACAATTCTAGTCACTAGTAAATGGAGACTAAATCAATGGGAGAAAAATAGTCACACTCCTTTCGTTGGTCTAATCTGATTTTAAGAAAAACATTGTGGGCATCTTATTGCAATATTCTAATTGAACTCATTGAAGTTCATAGTACCTCCAATAATGCAGATCACTGCCTGTCCACTACTGCTGGCCATCTTGTCCATGTCTTCCCCTCAATTTGGCATAAGAGGTCTACCCAACATTCTGGGGGCCTTCCTTTTGTTTTCATGATAATGGTGTGGATCTCAGTGGAACAAATAGGTTTACTCTCAGTTATTCCTTTCAGTCTCAATGTAACCAATTAAACTCCTCCTCCTCCCATTCACAATTACTCATTTGTAATGTGTTTCAGTCTGCTCATACCCATTACACACCTCTCCGTTGCTCTTTGGAGTATCTCCAACCTTAGTTCTTCAGAGACTATGTTGTTGTGGTTTAGTTGTTTTCAGTGGTCTCCAACTCTTCGTGACCCTTTCTTGGGTGGTTTTCTTGGCAAAGATACTGGAGTGGTTTGCTATTTCCTTCTCCAGCTCATTTTACAATTGAGGAACTGAGGCAAATAGGGTTAAGTGATTTGCCCAAGGTCACACAGCTAGTATGTGTCTAAAGCCAGATTTGAACTTAGGTCTTCCTGACTCCAGGCCCAGCACTCTGTTCATTGTGCCATCTACCTCCCTGTCATTAGAGACTTTAGTGTTCCATAATGCACAACTATAAAACATCACTAGAATGATAGGATAGGGGATAGAGACCAGACTTGTGATTGTATTGGTATAGGTAACTCCTGAGAGAGAAAACTCCCTTTACCAATGGAGGTTGACTTATAGCATTAGAATTGCCTCAAGAACTAAGAAGTTATGTGACCAGCACAGGGCCACAAAGCTAGTATGTGTCAGTGGGATGTGAATCAATCAATCAGCCCACAAGTATTTATTAAGTACTAATATGTGCCAGACATTATGCTAATTGCTGACACAGGTACAAAGGATGAAACAATACCTACATGCAATAAGGTTATATTCTAAGGGATTTGTTTACTCATTCAGTTGTATACAACTCTATGTGACCCCATGGACCATTGCATGCCAGGTCCTTCTATCTCCACAGTCTCTCAAATCTGTCCAAGTTAATGTTCATTGTTTCTATGATACTATCTATCCATCTCATCCTCTGCCATCCCTTTTTCCTTTTGCCTGCAATCTTTCCCCAAATCAGGATTTTTTTTTTCCCCAGTGAGTCTCATCTTCTATTATGGGGCCAAAGTATCTGAAGCTTCAGCTTCAGTATTTGACCTTCCAGTGAATAGCCTGAATTAATTTAAGTATTGACTTATTTGATCTCTCAAAAGTCTTCTACAGCACTACAATTCAAAGGTGTTGATTCTGCGGTGCTCATCTCTCCTTAAAGAAGACAAATACATATGAAATATATAAATATAGTTGTAGCATAAATACAAAGTTAATAAATATAAATATATTCAAAGCAGTTAAATGCAAGGTAGTATAGGAAAAAAGTCACTAGCAGTTGAGAGGATCAGGAAAGTTGTATGCTAAAGATGCTGCTTGATTCTGTTGATTCTAGCTTCCTCACTGTGCCAGATGTGTGACTGCAGGAGAATGACCAGTGCTCTTTGGCTATGCCTGAAGTACCCTGGTCCCTCCTTTCCTTATTCCACATTGCTATTAATAGAACCACAGAATCTCATAAAAGGGAAGAGATCTGGTCCAACTAACTTCCCTGTAATTTTCTTGATTTGTCAAGCCACTCACAGAACTCATTAAGTTGTTTTTAACAAAACAAACCTTTTCCCCTTTCTTGAAGATCAAGTAGCTTTAAATTTTCATCTGAAAGTAGCAGTTCTTTCTAGAGTAAGAGATGTTTTCACAAAGTAATGTAGGCCAGTCCCTAAAAGTTCAACTGCAGAGTCAATTGGAAGAAATATTCAACATGCCCACTGACACATAGGTACAGTAAGTCCTCAAGAACTGAATCTGCCTTTTATCGAACTTTACTAAATGCTTTTAAAACCTGGAGACCACTTAAAAGGAAATTGACACACAGTGCAGGAAGTAGAATGTCACTTATTCCATGGGAAAAAAAATCTTTGGCACGAGGGCGTGTTTATCATCTATGCTAGTCTTTCGAAAGGTTGTAAAGTACAAAAGAAGATGTATTGAAAGTTTATTGAAATGAAAACTTTAATTTTTTCTGTAGTTGCTAAATACAAAAGACACGGGTTTATAAAACACACATATGTAAGTATATATATATAAAGGCATGCATGGAGTGTGGGCCTGGTAGAACTGGGTGTGCCAGCACATCCAAGCAGGAATACTCACATTGGTTCCACAAGGAAGGACAGTAATACTCATCAAAGTGTGTTCCAGGACACCCAGTCCACACCCTATGCACTCATGTGCACATCTATATATGAGAGGGAGGAGGAGGTAGTAGAGAGAGAGAGCTGGTCTCTGAGCCAGGAAGACTTGTGTTCACATGTGGTCTCTAACACGTACTGTCTAGGAGACCTTGGGTATTTCATGTCTTAGTGCTCTTGGCAACTCTCTGAGACTATAAGTTCAAGAGAAAATGCCAATCTGCATTGGTCGAGGGAGCTTCCTCAATCAGGAGTTCCCTACATTAAAGGTATCATAGATTTGGTCCCTCTGTGTGTGTGTGTGTGTGAAGAAGCAGGATGGCATAGTAGACAGTCCACAGGAACTGGAATCACGACAATCTATGTTCAGTTCATGCTACTGACGCCTGTTAATTGTGTGACTTTGGCCAAGTCACTTAAGCTCTCAATACTTCAAGCAATTTGAAGAATATATTAGTGATGTTTTGATTGTCTGCATTAGTGGAGGGAGTTTTCGAATCAAGGAGTTCTTCATATTGATTAATTCATAAGTCTGAGACAAACAATACAAGCAAGCAAATTTGACCATGCGATTCCCCAACTAAATCAGTTCCGAATGGTTTCCTATTGCCTCCTGGATAATATATACATTTTTTTCTAAAAGCTTTTAAAGCTGTCTATAACCTGCCCATGCCTCCCTGCTCCAGCCTCATTGGACATTACTCCCCCTCCCACACTTTGCAAGTCAGCCAAATTAGCCTCTTTGTCCCTTATTCATGACACTCCATCTCCCTTCTCCCCATCTTTGGACTGATCATACGTCCCTCATGGGATTCAGTCTTCTCTTACCTCTGCCTCATAGAGTCCTTCACTTCCTTTAAGATGCTGTTCAGGCAGCATTTTCAGCATGAAGCCTTCCTTGATGCCCCCAAATTCTAGTAGTCTTCCTCCCAAACTACTTTGCATATCCAGGGAGGTCCAAAAGTCAGTGTAGTTTTAAGCTACTAAAGCTTAAAATTGACTTTGGAGACACTATATTTATGCTTATTAACTTTATTTTTATGTTGTATGTATTTTTTATATGTACTTGTTGTATCCCTCATTAGAATGTAGGCTAATTGGAAGTAAGAAATGTTTCTTTGCATTGGTATCCCCAGTGCCTAACATAGTGCCTGGTACAGCATAGGTGCTTAATAAATACTTATTGATTGATTATGTATGTATATATATATGTATATACGCTACAGAATATATATGTATATGTGTGTGTGTGTGTGTGTGTGTGTGTGTATACATATATAAGCCAAGAAAACCTGGGTTCAATTCCTATCTCTAATAGATACATACACACATATGCACATATACACATATATGGTATAATACTAAAGTATATATGTATATTTACATGCACATATACATATATGTTCTGTAATTAAATAAGTGCCCATACTAATTCTTCTGCACTTAATAGCTTCTTCAAAGACATTCTCTAAAGTTGCAAATTTTTTAATTAAAAAAACATTGAAAAGAAAATTTCTCTCAGGATGACAGCAATGTCAGTGGTAATAAAATGTTTCTGTTGACTTTTACTGAGGTGACTTAGACAGCTCAGGATGCCTACATACAACTTGCCAGCTTCTTAAATCCTTGTCATGCTCTCACATGGTAAGCCAGTCCTTCCCGGGTTGATGAGAGGACTAGATTACTAGAGAGAATATATTAGCATAGTAAACTCCAGCTTTTGCTCAAATAATTGGTCAGATGATAACGGCCTGATCATGACATCTGGAAGAATTACTGCCAAATCTGCTCCCTTAGTTCATAGAATATACCCCAAGGTATGTGCACAATTCAATCCAGAGTCTATTTCCTCTCCTCCCCCACAAAGGACAAATTGCATGTCAACATGCCACTAAGTGCTAGAAATCTATGTTATGGCATCTCCTATTCCTTTCAACTCTGACTCGATTCTTGTGAAACAAATTTTCTTCCTAAAAAAATGTTGATTTCTTTATCTGGTACATTTCTCTTTCCCTCTCTCCCTCCCTCCCTTCTTCCCCTTTTCCCCCTCCCTTTCTCTCTCTGTGTCTGTCTCTTTCTCTGTCTTTCAAAGTGCTTGAAATCAGAAATAGCATCACGGAGAATTTATTTCTCTATTTGCTTGCCTTGGCAGTGTAACCTCTACACAAATGGGAGAATGGGTAGGCTATCTTTGGATTATCATTACATTTATAGATATCTCAGTTGAGATGCTTTCCTGTAGAAAAGGCTACAAGAGATATGAAAAATAGATAATGTCATGGAACTCTTCAAAGATTAATGATTCTTTAAAAAAAAAGATGTTCTCAGTAAATAATTCCTGCCCTCCCCTCCCTGTCCCCCCCCACCTTTACATACAAAGCAATCAGTGATAGTATGAGATGAATAAAGCCTGGAATTCCACTGAATGATCATTTCCATTTTGAATCCTTAGGTATCAATTTCTGATAATACCTGTATAACAAGGAAATGATTTACACATAGAGTACTGCTATGGTTGTTTGACATGAGGAAAAGACTGTGGAACTTGTTCCTGAGAGAAATGTGATGACATGTAATAGAATTTCCCTTGAGAGGCTTCTGCCCAATCTATCGACATCCTATAGCTGGTTCTAGTCTGCCAATGATATGGTGAATGGCAGCTTCTTTTGATGTAGTTGTAGAAAGCCAAACTGGAAGGTGCCACCAAAAGTCTTTAGTCAACCTCAGTCTTTTCTCTTTCTTAGTTTGATTTCTCTTTAACTGACTTTTTCCTGTCTGGTAGGAAACAGTGTGTTAAGGGGAAAGGCCTTAGACCTTTTATTATAGAAGAAATCCTTTTATTAAGGGGATTTGTCGTGTGAAGTTTGGATTCAGTCAAAGGGCTACACTTGAGGACCTAGAGGGCTACATGTGGCTTTGAGGCCATAGGTTCTCCTCACCTGCCTTAGACCTTTTCCCTATCCAAGGCTGACACGAGGCCTTGTGAATACAGGCCTCAACCTTTGTCTTTGACATTTGTTCTTTTGTTCTACATGAAGTAGATTAATTTGGAGGTTATAACCTTTTGATTTTTGAAAAGACAGGACAGTAAGCCATCTGAATCCTGGAGTGTAGGAGTCAAGTCTATGTTGGGTTTTGTAGCCAGCCTACCATCAACTTCCTGAGAATAGAAGATCAAACTTTGGTACCCAGCAATGCCGTGTTCAGACATGAACTTGGTGAGATCAGTGCTAAGTAGACAGTACATTAAATCTGAGCGCACTCCTCCCAGAGACCAAGGTGGTTTGGAGAAGAGTGCTGAGATGTTTGTCAGATCAAATCAAGAAGCATTTACTAAGGACCTACTATGTGTCAGACACTGTCCTAAGTGCTGGTGACACAAAGGAGCTCACAATCTAACGAGAGAGACAACATGCACATAAATTGGAGGTAACCTCAGAGGGAAGGTGCTAGCATTAAGAAGGATCAGGAAAGGCTTTTTAAGGAAGATGAGATTTTAGCTGAGACTTGAAGGAAATCTGAGAAGCAGGAGACAGAGATAAAGCAGGAGAAAGAGATAAAGGAGAGAATTCTAGGTTCCCTAGAACCTAGCTCCTGAAAATGTTTGTATGGATGTTCTCGATTTATCTTCAAATTACATATTTCTTTGTAAAAAACTAAATGTAATCTAGTAGTTAAACGAAATTGGGGCACTAGTCATTGGTGGCTAACAATTTGGGGGAGCACATCCAGGATGGAGATTTGAGTGTGGTGTTCTCTCTAATGACAGAAAGACACTTGAACCCCTAGGAGGTATACCTAGAACCCTGAGAGGAAGATGTAGCAGCCTGGCTCTGGGATAGTGAGGCCAGAGCATATGTACTATACTTAGATCAGGTCTCATCTCTCTCTTTCTTTCTTCCTCTCTAGCCTTTGTAAGTTTTTAGGCATGTAAAGAATCAAAGGTCTGTGAAAAAGCGATGTGAAAAAGGTCTTGATAGAAAGGACAAAGAGCTAGGAGACTTTCTTCTATAGGTCTTTTGTAAGGCACTTAACCTCTGTAGGGGTCTCCATTTGCTCATTTGTACAATGGGAAAGAATTATAATACCTGCATTTACTTTGTCAAGGGGTTGCTATGAGCATGAAATGAGAAGAAACATGCAAATGTTTTGATAAAATATCAACTTGTTCTCCAGGGACTAAAGAGTGTCCAACACATTAATTTAAAAAAAATATTAGGGACAACCATTGTGCTGGTCTCCTGCTTAATATTTTGTTGTTGTTGTTCAGTCATGTCTAACTCTTTGTGACTCCATTTGGGGGTTTTCTTGGCAGGGATACTAGAGTGGTTTGCCATTTCCTTCTCTAGTTCATTCTACAGATGAGGAAACTGAGGCAAACAGGGTTAAGTGACTTGCCCAGGGTCACACATATAGTAAGGGTCTGAAGCCAGATTGGAACTTAAGAAGATGTCTCTTTCTGACTCCAGGCCCAGCACTGTATCCACAGAGCCACCTAGCTGCCCACTTAAAAATTTAGCCTCACTTAAATGGATTTATATTTTAGGATCGTAGATTTAGAATGAGGAGGGGGTTCAGAGGTCATTTGGTCCAACCCCCTCATTTCACAGATAAGGAAACTTAAATAAGAGATGTAAAATGACTTTTTCGAAGTCATACATGTAGCAAGTAATAAAGGAAAGGTTTGAACTCAATTCCTTTGACTCCAAAGCCACTGATCATTCCATTGTGCTACTCTGCTTTAGGGATGTGGTTGTTCCTTTGACTGGAGCAGATTCACATCCTTCCATCCTCTAAGTCTTCAAGTCCTATGACATCTTTCTGTAAATCCTTGCTAGAGGATACACCCAATGTACCTGAAGTCTTCCGCTAGTTCATTTACTATCTTGTGAATAACAGTGCAGCACTTGGGTTGTCTCATGGATTATTTCTCACCCTTGTTGAACAATCAGCCTATCTCCTCTTCTGGTTATATATGTTCTGGAAGATGTCTTTTATGCTATTTCTCATTTACGAGTTCATCAATGGGAATACACTACAGCCTGCTTATGCAGCGTGGTTGAAAAGAACCACTGTGCTAAGTGCTAGAAGTATAAATACAAAATTAAGGAAGTTTCTACTTTTGAGGAGTTTACATTCTAGTTGGGGAGATGATACAAAGGAGAGTACTGTTCAAGGTGGGGTGCTTTCATTTGTAAAAACACAGGGATGGTAAATGGAGCCACCAGGACAAGATTGAATTACCCCTTTCATGTGTCTTTAAGAAGATCTTTTTCTTTTTTATTGTGAATTTAATTTTCAGATGTTACCACATTTCTTTCTATCTCTGCAAGTCTCCCGTGTTTGTGATTCTTTTGCTATCATGGTATTCCATGATTTGTTGCTGGCATGACCAGACAGGAGCAGATGATTGGACTATAAGTTACACTATCATTTTAATGATTTTAATCTGCTCACTGTTAGTCAATTAGGTAGTCAACAAGCATTTAGTAAGTGCTTACTATGTGCCAGGCATTGTGCTAAGCACTAGTGATACAAAGAAAGGTAAAAAAAACTAGTCTCTGCCCTTAAGAAGCATACATTCTAATTGAGAGGGTGGGAAGGGGGGAGCAACATGTAAACAACCAGGTACATATGAGATATATCCAGAGTAGATGGAAGGTTATCTGAAGGACAAAAGTGTCGTCACAACAGACCATTCAAAAATAAAACAAAACACCAATATTATCCTAGTGATATTATAAGGCTTCAGATACAAAATAAGAAATTCATTTCCCAAGCCATATAGCTATATAGAAGCTATATAGTCTAATAGGAGAATTACACACACATGACTATGGTGCAAAATAGAATATAAGAAGTCCATAGAGAGGTCCAAACTAAGTGCTTTGTGAAGTTCAAAGAGGGAGAGCTAATTGTAAATTGATTGGAAAAACATTTTTTTAAGAAGTGTGTTTTTATTGACATCTTTGTTTTCAAATCATCTGCATTTTCCAGTGCATTCCTCCTCTACCCTTCAAGAGAGCCATCCTTTATGATATAAAGAATATAAAAGGAGGGGGATAAACAGTTCTAGAAAACCAACTAACATTGAAAAAGTCTGACATTATTGGCAGTGTTCCATACCCATAATCCCCCACCTCTGCAAAGAAGCTGGGAGAAGTGCCTTCTAATATCTTGTATTTGGAAACGAGCTTGGTCACTGTAATTTTATAGGATAGTGTCAATTGTTTTGTCATTCTTTCCATGTTTGTTGTTATTGTGTGCATTATTTTGGTTCCAGTTCTTTGCTGTCACAAAAAGTGCTGCTATATTTTGGTGTATATGTAATCTTTCTCTTTATCCATGACCTCCTTGGGTATATGCCTAGTAATGGAATTTCTGGGTCAAAGGGAAATGGGAAGAAGGAAAGGAATAAGCATTTATTATTGTACCTACTATATGCCAGGCATTATGCTAATCACTTTCAGATATTACCTTATCTGATCCTTATAACAGCCCTGCCTGGTAGGTACTTTTATTTTCCACATTTTACAGTTGAAGAGCCTGTGGCCAATAGAGGTAAAATGACTTGGCAAGGGTCACACAGCTAGTAAGTGAGGCTTAGATTTGAATTGAGATATTCCTGACTCCAGGTCCAGTGCTCCATCTACTTTGCCACGTAGTCAGTTATTTGCATAATTCCAAATTGTTTTCCAGTTCCACCAACAATGCATCAGTGTGCCTTTTTTCCCACAGAATTCCAAATGACTTTCCAGAATGATTAGATGAGTATATATTTCCAACAACAATACATTAGTGTGCTCATCTTAACTATTTCCCTCTTTTGGCCATCTTTGCCAAATTGCTAGGTGGGTGTAAGAGGAAAACTCATTTTGATTTGCATTCGTTCTTCTATTAGTGATTTGTAGTATTCTTTCATATGGTTGTTAATAGTTTGCAATTCTAACTTGGGGAACTATTTGCTCATATGCTTTGGCCACTTACCTTTTGGACAATGCCCTTTGATACTACATAGTTTTGTTGGTTGCCAATATAACTTGGATAACATATACTTATCACAGACATTTAACATGAAGATTTTTTTCCCAAAAGACTTTTTTAAATCCCAGTTCTTTTAGTTTTGTTTTTTGCAAAACTTTTTCATTTTCATGTTTAGCACATGTAAATTTTGGATTTACTTTCCCAATCCTCACCTACACAGTCAGGTCAGGTCCCCAGAACTCTGCTCTGTCATGTAGGGGTCTTAGAGTTAACTAAAGGACTGGGGAATTTTCTTTTTAATGCTTCATAGCTTATGAGCCTTCCACTTGTGTGTTTCCCACCACTATTATCAGTTGATATTAAGCTATCAGCCGGGAAAAAAGGGTATTCACTAAGGTCACATAACAAGATCAGTTGATATAAAACATCTCCCCAAAGTCTGTGATCTATTCTCCTCTCAGTATATATATATATATATATATATATATATATATATATATATATATATATATGTGTGTGTGTGTGTGTGTGTGTGTGTGTGTGTGTGTATATGTGTATATATATGTGTATATATATGTATATATGTGTATATATATGTGTATATATGTGTATATATATGTGTATATATATGTGTATGTATATATATATATATATATATATATATATATATATATATAGAGAGAGAGAGAGAGAGAGAGAGAGAGAGAGAGAGAGAGAGAGAGTGAGTCCAGGGAAAAGTGGACTCAGAGAGTACATGAGGCAAAAGGGTAACTCACAGCTCTTAGATGTTCTTTTACTGGAATCCTTAAGATGTTCCCCTCTGGTTTGTTGTGGTCCCCCTCCCCGCCATAGGCTCTTTGTAGTGCCTTGAATATGTTTCAGTTCTGTTCTTGGGTTTCCAGTGCAGACATTACCATCATGTATTCTATTCTGAAACACTTATAGGACATTAAGCAAAAGTCCAAATTCTTTGAACTCTTCAAAATTCATGAGGCTCCTCCACAGCAAGACTGAGGCCACCAGCCTTGGGCTCTGCTTCACCTATCCCCCCAACCTACTCCTTTATCTCTCCCCCACCCCTTTGCCTAATCAGTTCCTTCTCACAGGTTTAGCTAGAATACTCTCTCCTTTCCACTGTTAAGCACTTGAACCTCTTGGGCCCAAACTGACTCAATATTTTATAGACAACCCAGAGGACACGATCAAGTTTCCTCAGCCAATCTGAATATATTTCCTGTGCATTGTCCCTCTAATTGAGCAAGACCTTTTTCTGAACTTGGTCTAATGCCAGTGATTGATTGATTAAATAAAGAAGTGCTCTTACCTGGTTAAGGTATCAAAGCTTAGCATCTTGCCACTGGCTCTAAATGGAATAGAGTGATCTGATTGATTTATTCAATTGACTCCTTATCAAAATTATCTACTTTATCTTTTGTGATCTTTATCTTTTGGTTAAAAATTTATCTCCTGGCCAAAACTGGGAATGGTACCTGATCTGGTTCTCTCTTAACGTATTTATTATCATCCAACACAATTACCAGGGTTTATATTGGTTTTCTTCATGTGCTAACAAGTTTGTTTTCTGGGGTTACCTCTCTCCCAGAGCCCTCAACTTTCAGACCTGTTTACTTGAGTTTCTGAGGTTTTTTTTTTTGTCAGGGGGAGTAGATCTTGAGTGGATGGAAGAGTTAACATTTTTTCCACTTCTGTTTTCTTCATTATTGTCTATATGTGATCTTTTTCAGATATTTATTAGGATCTGTGTTGAAGAGCTCTACAACTTTTCATATCACCATTACCTAGAAGTTGATAAGCTGGGTCTTGAATCATTATTTATTTAGTTAATATTTTTAGTTTTCAGCATTAATTTTCACAAGAGTTTGAATTACAAATTTGCTCCCCATTTCTACTTTCCCCCCACTCCAAGATGGCATATATTCTGATTGCCCTGTTCCCCAGTCAACCCTCCCTTCTGTCACCCCACTCACCCCCTTCCCCTTTTCCATTACTTTCTTGTAGGACAAGACAGATTTTTATACCCCATTGCCTGTATATCTTATTTCCTAGTTGCATGCAAAACATTTTTTTTTTGAACATCTGCTTTTAAAACTTTGAGTTCCAAATTCTCTCCCCTCTTCCCTCCCCACCCACCCTGCCTAATAAGGCAAGCAATTCAACATAGGCCACATGTGTATCATGATGCAAAACCCTTCCACAATAATCATGTGGTGAAAGACTATTTTACTCCTTCCTATCCTATCCCCCTTTATCCAATTTTCTCCCTTGACCCTGTCCCTTTTCAAAAGTGTTTGCTTTTGATTACCTCCTCTCCCTATCTGCCCTCCCTTCTATCTTCCCCCCTTTTTTATCTCCTTCCTCCTTCTTTCCTGTGGGGTAAGATACCCAATTGAGTGTGTATGTTATTCCCTCCTCAGATCAAATCTGTTGAGAGCAAGATTCACTCATTCTCCCTCACCTTCCCCCTCTTCCCTCCCCACATAACTGCTTTTTCTTGTCACTATTATGTGAGATACTTTACCCCATTCTATCTTTCCCTTTCTCCCTCTCTCAATATATTAATCTCTCATCCCTCAATTTGATTTTATTTTTTTAGATATCATCCCTTCATATTCAACTCACTCTGTGCACTCTGTCTGTCTCTCTCTCTATATATATATGTATGTATAATATATATATATATACACACATATATACACACACATTATATATATATATATATATATATATATATATATATATGTATGTATGTATGTATGTATGTATATTCCCTTCAGCTACCCTAATACTGAGGTCTCATGAATTATACACATCATCTTTCCATGTAGGAATGTAAACAAAACAGTTCAACTTTAGTAAGTCCCTTATGATTTCTCTTTCTTGTTTACCTTTACATGCTTCTCTTGATCCTTGTGTTTGAAAGTCAGATTTTCTATTCAGCTCTGGTCTTTTCACTGAGAAAGCTTGAAAGTCCTCTATTTTATTGAGAATCCATATTTTGCCTTGGGTGGGTGATTCTTGGTTTTAATCCTAGCTCTTTTGACCTCCGGAATATCATATTCCAAGCCCTTTGATCCCTTAATGTAGAAGCTGCTAGATCTTGTATTATTCTGATTGTGTTTCTACAATACTTAAATTGTTTCTTTCTGGCTGCTTACAATGTTTTCACCTTTATCTGGGAGCTCTGGAATTTGGTGACAATATTCCTAGGTGTTTTCTTTTTGGGATCTTTTTGAGGAGGTGATCTGTAGATTCTTTCAATTTCTATTTTACCCTCTTGCTCTAGAATATCAGGGCAATTCTTGATAATTTCTCGAAAGATGACATCTAGCCTCTTTTTTTGATCATGGCTTTCAGGTAGTCCAATAATTTTAAAATTATCTCTCCTGGATCTATTTTCCAGGTCAGTGGTTTTTCCAATGAGATATTTCACATTGTCTTCCATTTTTTCATTCCTTTGGTTCTGTTTTATAATATCTTGATTTCTCATCAAGTCATTAGCTTCCACTTGCTCCAATCTAATTTTTAAGGTAGTATTTTCTTCAGTGGTCTTTTGGAGCTCCTTTTTCATTTGGGTAATTCTGCCTCTCAAGGCCTTCTTCTCCTCATTGGCTTTTTGGAGGTCTTTTTCCATTTGAGTTAGTCTATTTTTAAGGTGTTATTTTCTTCAGTATTTTTTTGGGTTTCCTTTAGGAAGTCATTGAGTTGTTTTTCATGGTTTTCTCACATGACTCTCATTTCTCTTCCCAACTTTTCCTCTACTTCTCTAACTTGCTTTCCTAAATCCTTTTTGAGCTCTTCCATGGCCTGAGACCAGTTCATGTTTTTCTTGGAGGCTTTTGATGTAGGCGCTTTGCCTTTTGTGACCTCTTCTGTCTGTATGTTTTGGTCTTCTTTGTCACCAAAGAAAGATTCCAAAGTCTGAGTCTGAATCTGAGTGCTTTTATGCTGCCTGGCCGTGTTCCCAGCCAACTATTTGACTCTTGAGTTTTTCGTCGGGGTATGACTGCTTGTAGAGTAGAGAGTACTTTGTCCCAAGCTTGAGGGGTTGCACTGTTGTTTTCAGAGCTATTTCTACACAACAAGCTCTGCCACACCAGTGTTCCTCCTCCCCCAAGAACCGCCAACCCAGACTGGGACTCAGATCTTCAGCAAGCTCTGCACTCTTGCTCTGATCTGCCACTTAATTCCTCCCACCAGGTGGGCCTGGGGCCCAAAGGAACTGCAGCTGTAGTTCTGTCCTCAGAGCTGCACCACCTCTGCTGCCCCGGGGTGGTAGCTGACTGTGAACTCCTTTCACTCTGTCCCAGCAGCTTTTCCCACTAACCTTCTCTGTTCTTTTTGATCTTTGTGGGTTGAGAAGTCTGGTAACTGCCACAGCTCACTGATTCAGGGCACAAAAGGGCCTGTTCTGCCTGGCTCCACATCTGGTTGGTCTGGGCACGGCTCACTCTGGGCTCTGCTCCACTCCGCTCCCAGCTCTGTGAGATAGGCCTTATCCAGCGACCATCTAGGCGGTCCTGGGCTAGAGCCCTGCTTCCCTGTGCTATTCTGTGGGTTCTGCAGTTCTAGAATTTGTTCAAAGCCATTTTTATAGGTTTTAGGAGGGTCCTAGGGGAGAGCTTTAGGCAAGTCCGTGATTTCCAGCCGCCATCTTGGCTCTGTCCCAGTAAGCTGGGTCTTGAAGGAAAATTAAAAGTTGGGCAGAATTCTTCTAGGGTTGTTTTGTATTGGAGGGAGGCCTAGCTCCTGAACTTGCTTGGATAGCATTGAGTTTGGAGTGCATATGCTATGTATGGGTTCTTTGGGGTCCTAGGTGGTCCATAGCCAGATCCTATACCATCTAAGGGTTAGAGCAACAATATATCCAGCAGGTGATCTGAATAAGAATTATGTGTCATCACTGGAGAAAATTGCCACACTTCTGAGAGATTAGGAAAGCATGAGGCACAAGTGTGGGAAATCACAACCATGTTGTATTATGTTCAGAGGTATGTTCAAGGCTAGTTCTCTACTATGTCACATTGCCTTGAGTGCATATGCATATGTGTGTGTGTGTGTGTGTGCGCGCGCGCGTGCGTGTGTGTGTTTTGGTCTGGTCCTGTGATTTCACGAGTTTGAGGAACTTTCAATGGGGAAACTTCTTCCACTGATGCACATATACATATTACATATGCAACACATATACATATGTACATACACATATATACTTATATACATATAAACACTTAAAAAAGAAAATCAACATTCTAACAATTACAAACCTTCATACATAGAATTCCCCCCCCAAACCCCCCCCCCCCCCCAGACACACATATACACACAGAACAGCCAGTCACTATAAACTTACTTGGTAAGTATCTAGAAGAAAATACTCTACTGAGTAACATCCAGCATGGCCTTGAAGACAGGCTTTGTCAGGCTAATATAATCTCTAATGACAGAGTGCTAAGATAGATAGGTAAAGAAGAAACAATAGCTACAATATATGTTGACATTGGCAAACTGATTCACTTCTGCATCAATAAGTTGAGGAAATAGGCTCCAACTCACACTGAAATTAGGTGAAGCTAATTTCACTCCTTCTCCAGCCTGCTTCTCCTTTAATCATGTTTTTTCCAACAATCCTTTGAAGGCCATAATAGGAGGGTCCTTATCCCTACTTTAAATATGAGGAAATAATCTCTGAGAGGTTAAGGGGTTTGGTCATGATCATACAGTTAGTTAGTAGCTAAGGGTGATTTTTCAAATGAGGTTTCCTAATTTCAGGTCTAGCACTATTTCTACTAAGAAAGTTACTCTTCATAATTAAGGAAGAAGATTGTTTCAAAATTGAAAGCAGACTGGACCACGGGGTTAAAATGAGAAGAGGAGAGAAGTCAAAAGCAGACAGAGCAACTCATGGCAGATCTGGGATGGAAGCCAAGGAACCCAAAGACAGTGAGGCACGTGGTTTGTGTGGTCAGAAGGAATACAGATTGAAGATGTTCTTCTGAAACTTGTGAAATGATCTCCAGCCCTTGGTTGAGAGCTCAGGATTGATCACAGAGATTTCAAGCCAAAGACAGGATGAAAACAGGTGGTTAAAGTAGTAAAGGCAAGAAGGGAGGCTGGGAATGTTATGAGAGCACCCTACCTAGAGCAAGAGGTGAAAAGAGAGGTTGGAAGCAAAGAGTGGTCACAAGTCCTAGTCAGAGGTGGAGAAGGTAATAATGTCAAGAGAGAAGCCAGGTCAGAGTCAGGGGCAAATGTCTGGGCTCTTTCCCAGGGTCATTTGCATGAGGTTGAATGCAGCTTTTAAATTTTTTAAAGAAACAGGGCAATTCAGGACTTTGCAGGCCTTTTCCAGACTTTTCCTGTCAGGAGCAGATTCTCTGTTATTGGGAGTGTTTGATTCCAGGCTTAGAGGCAACTGAGCAGAGGATTCTGACTCTAGGTTTAATATGGGAAGCAATATTATTTCTTTGGAGCTGAGAAGAGGTGGTCACCAAGGCCTGGATGGTCTTGGTATCATTTCTCTCTGATTCATCCCCTTGGGTAAAGGCCAGGGGAGTGTGTGTGTGTGTGTGTGTGTGTGTCTTATGATGTGGGCTATATTTCTTTTTAAAAATGCGCTTCTGGTTCTATTTGTACTGTCTTCTTAATTAGACTGTGATCTTACCAAGTGCAGAATGGTGTCTCTTATTTCATTTCCATCTTTCCATAAGTTCATAATACAGTGCTCTGTACTCAGCAAGTACAAAAATATTTCCAACTGATCCCCAAGTAGCACTGTTTGCTACCCATGGAGATGATTCCAAAGTGGGCTGATTGATAGAGGAAGGAAGTACATGTTAGGGAGGAGAGATGGGTGGCTGCCTTGGGGGATAGGATCAGAATTTACAGGAACCTCAATGAGCCAGAGAAGCCATTAGAAACCAACCAAATGACTTCAGCAATAAATTCAAGGAAGAAAAATAAACCATGAATATAAGATGAGTAATGAGTAGTTAGGCCCAACTATCTGAGAAAAAGATCGCAGAGTCATGGTGAATTACAAAGGCCAGTGTGAGTCACCAATGCAGTTCGCTATTTAAAAAAAAACAAACCACAAGCATTTTATTGGAATGCGTAAATAGGATTATGGTAAAAGCCATTTGTCCTTGGTACCTGCATCATTCCAAGTGCTATGATTAAATGAGGTGACATGAAAAGATAACCTGGGTTCAAATAGTGAAATCCAATTGGGATTTCATTTAAGATCTCCTGGAAAACATTTTATGTCCAGTAAGCCTGATTCTAAAAGAAGACAGCCAGTACAAGCTCCCATCATCAGGTCTGGAGCAGTTGCTATGCTGTGACATGCAAAAGCGTTCCTTAAGGGTCTAACCATTTTCAAATAACAATCGCTATACCAGGGAAACAGAGAAGAGAAAAAAGAAAAACCAACAGCACCCATGTTGTTACAACAGCTCCAGTAGTTTTGAATAGAAGTATTCCCACTCTATCAACCTGTTGGCAGTTGGGTACTAAATATTTATAAGGTATAAGTTTACACATGCAGTGGGATTTCAAAAATATCTAACAATTTAAAAAAATGGGTCCAGGCTTCTGAAAAATGCACACTGAATATTAAAAAAAAAAAGGAACCAAAATAATAGGATCCTCTCTTGGTCACTGTCAGGATTTTATTGCCTTCTGGATGTGAAGACTTTTAATAAAAATGTATACTGAGGCTGAGGAAGGACAAGCCCAGAGATTTCTGTCTGCTGTTCTAGTATATAAAAGGATTCAGTTCAGGTTGAATCGATTGGGTGTCATCAGAAGGAGAGCCGTCCAGTGCAGCTTCTTTGGAATGACAAACAAAAATTCTATGGTCTTTTATTCTAGACACAATGCTTTCTAGACACATTATCAGTGAGTGAACTTGAAGATGTGCAATGAAAGCGTGACGGGAGAGTGAATCCCTAGGCATTATTTCTACGTTTGTCTTCTTTTTAAATAGATGAGAAGCACTCCATAAAATAATACATAATCAATGAAGTTATAGAATAGTTCATTTCTATAATGAATTCATTTGACTTCTAAAAAATTACCCTCAGTGGAAGAAGTTCTTACAAATCTCAGTGAATGGACAATACTAGACTTGGTTTACCAATGTGACTCAGTTTACCAAATGTGCATGCAAGGAGGGCAGTAGCAGTAGACTTACCTAAGTTTTTGGATAGGATAGGGATTGGGTCTGTGATTTCACTGATATCAGACCCTTCCTGTTGAGTAAACTCCTCTGTCAATACAAATCTATGCCTACTTTGCTACTTACGGTCTTGGAAAGTTGCCTAGAGCATCTGAATTTAAATGACTTGTCCAGGTTCATGCAGCATTACATGTCAGAAGTTAGGTCTTGAACCTAAGTCATCTGGGCTTGGCAGCTCACTCTCTGTCCACTAGTCCAAGCTCTGATTTTTGAAGGTACCATTCATTTAATGCTAATATGAATACAGCAATTCCAGTAGAGTTTGAAACTCCTTGAGGCCAGGGACAATTTCTGTTTTTGACTTTGAATTCCTGGTGCCTAGTGCTGTGTCTATGGGATCACACCACGGTGTCAGTGGCAAAAGCGGTGGATCCGAAGTCAGAGAACCTGGGTTCAGAGGTCACCTATGTGCAAGTCACTTACTTTCTCTGGGTCCTAATTGCCTCAGGTATAAATAAGGGGATTAGACTCAGTGAGCTCAAAGGTCCCTTGTAGTTTTAACTCTATGAGCTTTCATAGAATCACAGAATTTGCGAGTTGGGAGGAACCTGAACAACCATTTAGTCCAAGCCATACTCAAAAAGGAATTTGCATTAGAACACATCAGCCTTTGCTTGAAGAAGTGCCCTCTCTCCTGAGGTGGTACATGATGCTTATGTATAGCTCTAAATGTTAGGAAGTTCTTTTCCCTGACATTAGACCTAAATTTGTAGCCTCTTTTGTGGCTTCTCTTCATTGCTTCTGTTTCTTTGCCCTCTGGAGAAAACAGAATTAGTCTAATCTGTCTTCTACATGGCAACACATCAGATATTTAAAAAGAGTTCTCAGTTCCTCTTGGATGCTATAGTCTTTTCTCCAGGCTAAGTGTTTCAAGTTCTTCAACCAATCTTCATATGACATGGACTTCAAGCCCTTCAGCATTCTGGTTATGATCCTCTGGACGAATCTCTTTAACTTATCAATATCCTTCCTACCCCACTGTCCCCAGTATTGAATACAGTATCCACCAGATGTGGTCTGACCAGAGCAGGGTATAGTACTGCCATCACCTCTCCCTCCCCCCGGAAACAATGGCTCTCTGAATGCAGTCCAAGATAACATTGAATACACATGTAGGGCTTGCATTTCATCATTTTTCTTAGATCTTTTTTTCTCTAAAAACTACTGTCTAATCATTCCCTACCCATCTTATATTTGTGGAGTTGTTTCTTAAAATCCAAGTTTAATATTTATGTCATGCATTCCCTTATATTTTTGCCTTTCATTGTGAAGACTGTCTTAGTGCTACAGTAACTAGACCCCAGTTAATAGAAGTGGTGCCTTGTTTATCCACTGAATGGCCCATCTATGTAGCAGGAAGTTCAGCTACATTTAAGCAAGGAATTCAAGATTCTACTCATCAAAAACAGTTTAATGAACTTCATTTAATCCAGGTATGCAAGATTAGAAACATTTCCTTAATTACAATGCCCTTATGATCAAGGTGGGGGGGGGGGAGCGGGCAGGGTTTACATTCCAGAACGTCTACTGTCTACTGAGTAACTGCCCCTAAGGTTTCCCCTCCCCAGTCTCTGTGAAGCTGCCTAGCAACCACAATCAGATATAAGAGCAGAGAACCATAGATCGGGATCTGGAATGGATTATGCATACAACTGTGTCCACCACTCTTGCTTACTTGTGGGACTGAAGGGACTCTGAGCCATATACTTGCATGCCTATGAGTAATAAATTGCCTGACTTGTGATTGTTTGAGCTCTTAATGTTACTTCTTGGTACCTTACCACAATGTATATATGTCTTATCTCCCCTAAAAGAATAATATACTCAAGGGCAGGTGCTATGTATAATGCTTTTATACCACAGAATTCAGAATGTATGTATTATCTTTCATATATATGCACAATTATCATTGAATAAGTCTTAAAGAATTATGATACTGCTGTGAATGTGTATTAAAATAACTCAGGAAATGTTGATAAATTTGATCTAATCTAGAGATATATTTTATCTTTTTTGAGTCTGTCCGAATGTGTTCTTGCAGAAGAAAAGAGTAGAAAATTAAAGAGAAAATTATAGATGTTTGTTTCATCTAAAGCAAATATAAGGAAAGCTTATGTCCTGGTTGAATAATTAAGTCGGTATGGGGTGTTGCTAAGTAATTTCCCAGCATAGGAGCCTTGAAGGATTATCTACATTAACCTACTGGGTACTTTCAATAAGATCTTTGAGGTAGGATGGGAATGAAATCACATTTTTTTATTATGTTATTGCACAGTAAATGTCAAATGTACTGACAGTAAGTGCTGTACAACTTCGGAATAGGGAAAAATAAATGTGGACTAGAGTGATGAGAAATGGACTTGATGTTGAAGTGAAGGAGTAGTAGATTGGCTGGGGATAGGAATGAATGAATGAACGAATCAACCAGTATTTGTTAAGCCCCACTATGTGCCAGGGACTCTGCTAGGCTCTGGGATACAAAGACAAAAACTGAACAGTCTCTGCCTGCCATTCTATTAGGGAAGACAACATGTACATAGGGATAGGGTGATTTTATTAGTATAGGGAACTCCGTCTGAGGCTTCTCTCTCTATCAATGAATGTTGGCATTTTCTGTGTAACTTATAGACTTAGCTACCTTCGGCATTGAAAATTTGAGAGACTTTCCCAGTATGTTTCAGATGTAGGACTTTAATCCAAGTATTCTTGCTTTTGAGATTGGCTATCTAACTACTACACCATGTTGCCTTCTGTATGAATATACATAGAATAAAAAAAAATAAACACAAGATAGTTCAATCAAGGGAGTTATGGAGGAAGGTTCTATCAGTCGATCAGGAAAGGTTTCATGCAGAAGTTTTTTTATCCCCATCCTGAAGCAAATGAGAGATTCACAGAGGTGAGCATGGAGTACATTACAGTTATGGGGGGTGGCAAATAAAAGTCACCAAGGTAGGAGATAAAGTCTTATGTGTGAGGAATAGAAAGAAAACCATTTGGCTGGCCCATAAAGTGTTGAGAGGAAAGTAGCAGTGATGCTGGAAAGTTATGTTGGAGACAAGTGATGAAGGGCTTTAAAAGCCAAACAGAGGAATTTGATATTTTATCCTAGGGAGCCAATGGAGTTTAGTCAGATCTATACTTAAGGAAAATTATCTCATCAGCAGTGAGAAGGATGGATTTAAGTGCAGAAGACCAATTAGGAAGTCATCCCAATGGTCTAAGAGAGAGGTGATGAGGGCTTTAACCAAGGGGGTGGTTATGTGAGAACAAAGAAGAGGTTGGATAAGAGAGATGTAAGTAGAAAGCTACTATTTGGCAACTGATCATATGTATGAAGTGAAGAAAAATGTAAAGTTAAGAATATTGGCAAAGTTATGAACCTGGGAGACTAGAAGGATGCTGGTGTCTTGGAATCCAAAGATGGGGAATGATATCAGCATAGCCAGAGATAGGAATGATCATGGTGTACTCAAGGAACAGCACACAAAGCAAATTATCTAGAATAAATAGATCATAAAGGGGAAGAGTATAAGATATAGTTGAAAAGATCAATCGAAGTCAGGTTGTAGAAGGTAGGACTTTATCCTGGAGGCAATTTGGTGGCCACCAAAGTTTTTTTTTAAGCATTGGGGTGACATGTACAAAATGGAGTTTTTGGAATATTAACTGGGCAGTGGTAGATAGGATGAGTTAGAGGGAAGAAAAGAAAGCCTGGTAGACTTGTTAGGAGACTCAAGGTGTATTTGAAGGAGTATTTGAATGGGAGTCAATAGATCTACCTGTGAGTGGCTAATACTTATTGTGTGAGCTTTGGTAAATCATATAATCTTCCTGATGTTCAAGTTCCTCATTGGTCAACCAAGAGGGTTAAAGTAGATGATCTCAAATGTTTCAGCTAGCTCAAATTCTCTAGTAACAATCCCTTTTCTGCTATTTTCTTCATCTCAAAACCCCTTGACATCATCATCTACTCTCGTCATTTCACCTTCCCCTGACAATGCAATAGTCCTTCTCCTTGCCAAGGTCAACCCCTCTAAAAGTGCTCTTAGTCAGTAGATTGTAACCAAAAACCATCCCTTCTTCTTCTCTGATCTCATCCTCTCCCTATTTCCTGATTCCTTCCTTAATGCCTTCAAACATGCCCATGACACCATGCTTCCTTTGACCCATTTTACTCTGGTTTCTGGCCTCATCACTTAACTTATGTTCTCTCCAAAATTATTAATGATCTCTTAACTATGAAATCTTATGGTCTTTTCCCAGTCCTCATCTTTCTGAACCCATGTGCTATATTTGACAATGCTGACCACTCTATGTTCCTGAATATTCTGGTTTACTTGAGTTCTGCTCCTTTCTTGTTCTTGTCCTGACTGTCTAACTGCTCTTTCTCCTCCTCTCGTGGTTCATCATGTATAGCACTTCTCCTAACTCAGTGTTTCCCAAAGTCTCTATCCTGAGTCTTCTTCTCTTTTCCCTCTATACTCTTTCTCTCCTGGTGACCTCATCAGCTTCCATGAATTTAATTATTATCTCTATGGCAATTACTCACAAATATACATGTCTAGCCCCTGTCTCTTTCCTGGGCTTCAATCTTCCATAACGGTTGTCTATTAGACATTTCACACTGGATGTCCTGGAGTTGGCTCAAACTCACATCCAAAACTGAACTCATTATCTTTCTCCCAAAATTTATGTCTCTTCCAGACTTCCCTATTTCTATCAAAAGCACTATCATTCTTCCAGTCTCCTAGGTTAGTCATCTTGGTGTCATCTTTGAATTCTTGTTCTCCCTCACCTCACATTTTCAGTCAGTTGCAAATCTTGCCATTCCTAACTCCACAATTCTTACACCTCACTCCTTTTTACTCCCACATCTACTACTGTAGCTTAGCAGTCATCACTACTTTCTTAATTTGTCTCCCTCCCATTCTAGTCTATCCTACATTCTATTGCTACTATTACTACATAGTGCTTTGGTGTATACACATATATACACACCACCATGTATATACACAAAGTGATTTAAAGTATTTTTTTTGATGGGGAAGTATATTCAGCTGGGAGAGACTTCATGCAGAAGGTGGTCTTTGAGTTGAATGTTGAGGGAAAATTAAGATTGAAGGGGTAGAGGTGAGGAGGTGATACATACTGGGAGTAGAAGACAGTTTGTGCAAAGGAATGGAGATGAGAAATGAAATTTCATGTGTTAGGAACAGCAAGAAATTCTGTTTGAATGGACCAAAAAGTGTGTGAAGGGAAATAAGATGGAAATTGTTATTTGGAGCCAGTAAATGAAGGGTTTTAAATGCCAAACAGGGCAGTTTGTATTTGATCCTGGGGGAACTAGAAATCCATGAGAGTTTATTGAGTAGGAAAGTGACACAGTCAGGCTTATGCTTTAGGAAAGTCACTTTTGCAAGCTGTGTGGAAGATGGATTGGAGAGGAGAGAGGTTTGAGGTAAGAAGACCAATGAGAAGGTTATTAGAGCGGTTCAGGTGATAAGTGATGGCAGCTAGAACTAGAGTGGTGGCTGTTCGAGTAGGATTATTCTGATATCTCTTGTTGGAGTGCAATAGGCAATGGGATGCAGTAGACTTGGACTTGACATCAGAAGACCTGACTTCAACTTCTGGCTCTGACACTTACTACTTGGATAGGTAGTCTAACCTTTCAGACTTGGTTTTCTCATCTGTAAAGTGGG